>NC_052085.1:3840000-5189008 GCF_015852505.1 Tachyglossus aculeatus
TGTAGAGCTGAGTTAGTGCTTATGTAATGGGGTATCTAGGGTAGGGACATAAATATTACAGGTTTATGAGGATTTAAGTGCTTAGGTGGTACAGGAGTGTTGGCGTGGAAGTAGTTGAGAAGTTGAGAAGCAGCAGTGGCTCAGTAGGAAAGAGCCCGGGCTTTGGAGTCAGAGGTCATGGGTTCAAATCCTCACTCCACCAGTCGTCAGCTGTGTGACTTTGGGCAAGTCACTTCACTTCTCTGGGCCTCAGTTCCCTCATCGGTAAAATGGGGATGAAGACTGTGAGCCCTCTGTGGGACAACCTGATCACCTTGTAACCTCCCCGGCGCTTAGAACGGTGCTTTGCACATTGTAAGCGCTTAATAAACGCCATTATAAAAAAAAGTAGTGCAGTACACGGTGGAGAGCTGAGTGATTGCTCAGAGAAAGCCTCCCGGAGAAGATAGAAATAATAATAATAAAAATTGTGGCATTTATTAATCAATTAATCAATCGTATTTATTGAGCACTTACTTTGTGCAGAGCACTGTACTAAGCGCTTGGGAAGTACAAGTTGGCAACATAAAGGCTTGTTAAAGGCTTATTATGTGCAGGGACTAAGCGCCGGGGTGGATTCCAGCAAATCAGGCTAGACGCAGTCCCGCGTGAGGCTCACCGTCTCAATTACGCGACCTCAGAAGGACTTTGAAGTTGGGGAGAACTGCCACCTGGCAGGGGCGAAGGGGGAGCGGATTCAGGGAGGAAGGCGTGAAAACTCGGGTTCCTCAGCGTGTGCCGGGACTCCGTGGTGCGGACTGGGAGTTCAGGGTCATCGTGACCTCCCAGCTCAGTGGAACCAAGCAGGCTGGCCTCTCTCTCTCTTTTTCCTGGAGTCCCAGGGCCTCTGGGGAGAAGCAGGCACCCCTTTGGTCGAGAGCACTTGAAACCCTTCCTTCCGAAAACCCCTAAAAACAGAAGTTTCTTCCACCAACTAGAATCACTTCCGCCCTGGGTGAGTCAAGTTTCCAGCAGTTCCCTTTCGCAAAACCAAGAGTTCCACCAAATCAGAATAATAATAATGATAATAATGGTATTCATTGAGCGCTCACTGTGTGCCAAGCACCGTTCTAAGCGCTGGGGTAGATGCAAGGTAATCAGGTTGCCCCACGTGGGGCTCACAGTCTTAATCCCCATTTTACAGATAATAATAATAATAATAATAATAATAATGGCATTTATTAAGCGCTTACTATGTGCAGAGCACTGTTCTAAGCGCTGGGGTAGATGCAAGGTAATCAGGTTGCCCCACGTGGGGCTCACAGTCTTAATCCCCATTTTACAGATAATAATAATAATAATAATGGCATTTATTAAGCGCTTACTATGTGCAGAGCACTGTTCTAAGCGCTGGGGTAGATACAGGGTAATCAGGTTGCCCCACGTGGGGCTCACAGTCTTAATCCCCATTTTACAGATAATAATAATAATAATAATAATAGCATTTATTAAGCGCTTACTATGTGCAGAGCACTGTTCCAAGCGCTGGGGTAGATACAAGGTAATCAGGTTGCCCCACGTGGGGCTCACAGTCTTAATCCCCATTTTACAGATAATAATAATAATGGCATTTATTAAGCGCTTACTATGTGCAGAGCACTGTTCCAAGCGCTGGGGTAGATACAAGGTAATCAGGTTGCCCCACGTGGGGCTCACAGTCTTAATCCCCATTTTACAGATAATAATAATAATAATAATAATGGCATTTATTAAGCGCTTACTATGTGCAGAGCACTGTTCTAAGCGCTGGGGTAGATGCAAGGTAATCAGGTTGCCCCACGTGGGGCTCACAGTCTTAATCCCCATTTTACAGATAATAATAATAATAATGGCATTTATTAAGCGCTTACTGTGTGCAGAGCACTGTTCTAAGCGCTGGGGTAGATACAGGGTAATCAGGTTGCCCCACGTGGGGCTCACAGTCTTAATCTCCATTTTACAGATAATAATAATAATAATAATAATGGCATTTATTAAGCGCTTACTATGTGCAGAGCACTGTTCCAAGCGCTGGGGTAGATACAAGGTAATCAGGTTGCCCCACGTGGGGCTCACAGTCTTAATCCCCATTTTACAGATAATAATAATAATGGCATTTATTAAGCGCTTACTATGTGCAGAGCACTGTTCTAAGCGCTGGGGAGGTTACAAGGTGATCAGGTTGTCCCATGCGGGGCTCACAGTCTTAATCCCCATTTTACAGATGAGGGAACTGAGGCACGGAGAAGTGAAGTGACTTGCCCAGGGTCACACAGCAGGCAAGTGACGGAACCGGGATTAGAACCCACATCCTCTGACTCCGAAGCCTGGGCTTTTTCCACTAAGCCACACTGCAAGCCAACTGGGTTGGGGCCAGATGATCAGAGAGCGAATGTGGAGTTAAGGGCAAGTCACTTGGCTTCTCTGAACCTCAGTTTGCTCGTCTGTAAAATGGGGATTAGCTACCTACTCTCCTGTCCCCCGGTGTCCGACCTGTTTCTTGATCAATTGATCGACGTAAGCGCTGAGTTAGTCGAGCGCTGATTCAGAAATGTCCAATAGCACGTTCTCATCAATTCATTCATTCATTGTCGTATTTATTGAGCGCTTACTGTGTGCAGAGCACTGTAGTAAGCGCTTGGGAAGTACAAGTCGGCAACATATAGAGACGGTCCCTACCCAACAACGGGCTCCCGGTCTAGAAGGGGGAGACAGACAACAAAACAAAACATGTAGACAGGTGTCAAAACCGTCAGAACAAATAGAATTAAAGCTATATGCACATCATTAACAAAATAAATAGTAAATGCATATACAGTTTGCCCTGGAGGAGGAAGGGATCTTCAAAACCTTTTTAGAGGAGCTCCCTGACCCATTTTCAGGGAGGGTTGACTGGTATTTATTGAGTTCTCGCTATCAGTCCAGCAATTAATGGTATTTATTGAGCGCCTACTATACGCCGAGCCCTGTACCGAGTTCATGGGAAAGTGTGATGTGACAGAGTCGGTAGATAGGATCTAGGCCCGCAAGACGGTTACAGTTTCCTGGGGGAGACAGATGTTAAAATAAGTACACCTGTTAACACCCCCGACTCATCTCGAGGGAGTTGGTGCCAACGTTCGGAAGCTGTTGTCCGTACGGGCGAATTCGGGAATAGGCCATTCGTGAAAGTTGTGGCGCTTCCAACTCCAAAACTTTTTTAAAAAAGGACAAAGAACTGGGAGGGTCTCGTGGTCAAGGCCTTTCGCCGGCCTTGGTGCAGGGGGCCGGGCCGGGTGACCTCTTTCTTGCAGCCTTTCCATCTGGAGGATGGTGGGTGTTTGTAATATATTTTTTTTCCCAGCCGGGCCACTTCTGGGGGTTTGGTTCGGTGCCGCCTCCAAATAATAATGATAATGATAGCATTTATTAAGCGCTTACTATGTGCAAAGCACTGTTCTAAGCGCTGGGGGGGATACAAGGTGATCAGGTTGTCCCACGGAGGGCTCACAGTCTTAATCCCCATTTTACAGATGAGGGAACTGAGGCTCAGAGAAGTGAAGTGACTTGTCCAAGGTCACACAGCAGACAGGTGGCGGAGCTGGGATTCAAACCCATGATCTCTGACTCCAAAGCCCGGGCTCTTTCCACTGAGCCACGCTGCTTCTCTAGTGGTAGTGGCCTTTGAGAGGGTCACCCAGGCTAGCGGGTCAGAACCTATAGAACAGAACATCTGTAGGTGTGGAATAAGGTTATTTGCGTGGCGTTAGCCACCGATGAAAATAATAATAATAATGATGGCACTTGTTAAGCACTTACTATGTGCAAAGCACTGTTCTAAGCGCTGGGGGGGGATACAAGGTGATCAGGTTGTCCCACGTGGGGCTCACAGTCTTAATCCCCATTTTACAGATGAGGGAACCGAGGCTCGGAGAAGTTGAGTGACTTGCCCAAGGCCACACAGCAGACACGTGGGGGAGCCGGGATTAGAACCCGCGACCTCTGACTCCCAAGCCCGGGCTCTTTCCACTGAGCCACGCTGCTTCTCTGTAGGATATCGAGTCTCCGTATGAGAAGATGGGAAAGTTCCACTTCCCAGGACTCCGTGGACGGAAAGCCTGTCCTTCTGTTCGGGGCTGAGGGCCGTGTGGGAGGCGAGAGCGGGGGAGACGTCTTCCGGTCAGTGCGGTGGCCTTTTTCCAGGGTTTGGCTCTTTTCCCCGCCTCGCCCCTGACCAGAAAACAAGCCTGAATCCCTCTTTCATCTGACAGGGTTCTTCGCACACAAGGTGGAGCATGAAAGTAAGAGTCAGAACTGCCGGAGCTTCCAGCGGACCGGGACGCTGGCCTTCGAGCGAGTCTACACCGCCAAGTGAGTGCTCAGAATGAGCTCCGGGCCCCGTGGGAGGAGCGGTTGACCGGAGGGGTTCAGCAGTCCCGGCAGCCTGGGCCGTCCCCCCTTCGCAGAGTCAATCAATCAATCAATCAATCGTATTTCTTGAGCGCTTACTGTGTGCAGAGCACCGGACTAAGCGCTTGGGAAGTCCAAGTTGGCAACATCTAGAGACGGTCCCTACCCAACAGCGGGCTCGCAGTCTAGAAGGGGGAGGCAGAGAACAAAACCAAAACATATTAACAAAATAAAATAAATAGAACAGATATGTACAAGTAAAATAAATAAATAAATAGAGGAGTAAATATGTACAGAAGAGTCATCTTCTGGGGGTGGGCAGCGTTGAGCCCTACCAGCCGCTTGGCTGATGGCATTCCCTCAGTCATTCATTCAGTCAGTCGATCGTATTTATTGAGCGCTTACTGTGTGCAGAGCACTGGGCTAAGCGCTTGGGAAGTACAGGTTGGCAACATATAGAGACGGTCCCTACCCAACAGTGGGCTCACAGTCTACAAGGGGGAGACAGAGAACAAAACAAAACATATTAAAATAAAATAAATAGAATATGTATAAGTAAAATAAATCAATAAATAGAGTAATAAATACGTACAAACATATATACATATATACAGGTGCTGTGGGGAAGGGAAGGAGGTAAGGCGGGGGGGATGGAGAGGGAGAGGAGGGGGAGAGGAAGGAGGGGGCTCAGTCTGGGAAGGCCTCCTGGAGGAGGTGAGCTCTCAGTAGGGCCTTGAAGGGAGGAAGAGAGCGAGCTTGGCGGATGGGCAGAGGGAGGGCATTCCAGGCCCGGGGGATGACGTGGGCCGGGGGTCGACGGTGGGACAGGTGAGAACGAGGCCCGGTGAGGAGTTTAGCGGCAGAGGAGCGGAGGGTGCGGGCTGGGCTGGAGAAGGACAGAAGGGAGGTGAGGTAGGAGGGGGCCAGGGGATGGACAGCCTGGAAGCCCAGGGTGAGGAGTTTCTGCCTGGTGCGCAGGTTGATTGGTAGCCACTGGAGATTTTTGAGGACTGAGGACTGGGTAATCAATCAATCAATCAATCAATCAGTCATATTGAGCACTTACTGTGTGCAGAGCACTGTACTAAGTGCTTGGGAAGTACAAGTTGGCAACATATAGAGACAGTCCGTACCCAACAGTGGGCTCACAGTCTAGAAGGGGGAGACAGAGAACAAAACCAAACATACTAACAAAATAAAATAAATAGAATAGATATGTATAAGTAAAATAAATAAATAGAGTAATAAATATGTACAAGCATATATACATATATACAGGTCCTCCTGTCTCCGAAGTCTACTTGGGGGGACCGTGCCGGACCCCCTAAGAGACTGGCCTCTATTGTTCCCTCCGATGTTCAACGTCCCTCCTGCCCTCTTACTGTGCAGGGTAGACCCAGTGGCAATGGGAGTATTCTGAAAGTTGTCTTTCTCTTCTCCTTCTTTGTCTCTCTTTCTCTTTCTCTAGCTCTATCTCTGCCTGTCTTTGTGTCTCTTCCTTCCCTGTCTCTCACTTCTCTCTCTCCCATCTCACCTCTTTCCCTCCCTCCTTCCCCCTCTGCCCACGAGCCACCGCTCCCCTCCAGGAAGGCTATTTGAAAACGCCCGATCAGGAGTGGAAAGGTACTGTTCGGGATGTAAATACAGATGGCCGTTATTCAAAAACCAAGCCCTCCTTCCCCACAGGATTTCAATAAAGGTTTCCTAGTGAAGGCAGATTTTCCTGCTCCCACAAGGCCTCGGCTGGGGATGCGCCCCAGTCCTCCCCGGCGGCAGCGCTGACCCGTGTCCGGAGCAGGAGAAAGCCTCCCCTTGTCCGGCCTGAGCTGCTTCCCACCTCTGTCTCCTCCCTTCCTCCGGGACTGAGACCCTCCCACCCACCTGGCCACCCAGGACCCCCAGGACACAGTGGCTTCTCAAAGCTAAAATGTGTATCATCATCATCATCATCAATCGTATTTATTGAGCGCTTACTATGTGCAGAGCACTGTACTAAGCGCTTGGGAAGTACAAATTGGCAACATATAGAGACAGTCCCTACCCAACAGTGGGCTCACAGTGTATGCAAGGTGTCTGAGTAATTGAGGAACAAATGAAGATGTTCGCTTCCTTAGTCTCCTTCGCTCTTACTTCTCGATTCTCTTTCCATCATCCGGCATCTCACTCCTCTCCACCTGTCCTCCCCTCCCTGCCCTCCCAGCCCACCATTGTAACCGACTAGATCATTTGTGCATAATCTGGGCCCTTGGATTTCCCTCTTTCTCCTCCCGCCGACTCCTGACTTTTTGGCCCCGCTGTCGGTCTAGCGAACAGACCCCAGATCTGGAAATGGATCGGACTGATGGGACTGGGCCGTCGGTGGTGAAAATCTGTGACTAATAATAATAGCAATCGTATTTATTGAGCACTCACTGTATACAGAATACTGTACTGATTGCTTGGGAGAGTACAACGCAACGATAAACAGACGCAGTCCCTGCCCACAACGAGCTCATAGTTTAGAGGGAGAGACGGACGTTAATATAAATAAATAAATGACAGATACGTACCCGAGTTCTGTGGGACCGGGAGGGGGGAATGAATAAAGGGAGCAAGTCAGGGCAACGCAGAAGGGAGTCGAAGAGAAGGAAAAGAGGGCTTAGGGAAGCCCAGACAGAGGGTAAGTGACTTGCCGAAGGTCACCCAGCAGGCCAGTAGCATCTCATCTCTAGACTGTAAGCTCGTTGCGGGCAGGGAACGTGGCTGTCTATTGTTGTATTGTACTCTCCCAAGCACTTAGTACAGTGCTCTGCACACAGCAAACAATAAATACGATTGAATGAATGAACCCAGACCTCCCACCTCCCAGTCCCCTGCTCTCTGTATACCAGAGCAGTGTGCCAGTGGGCAGTATTGGAGGGAGCTTTAGGGCAGCCTGGATCCCAGTTGGGGGGTGGGGGGTTGTGGAGAGGGCCATGATTTGGCTTTTTTTTATGAATTTCTTGGTTGCCCGCCGCCCGATTTGTGTATTTGCCCGTCTGGCTTCTTTCGGGGCCTTGCTCGTTAGTTCTCCCCGGCTCCGACCGATCCCGTTCTCCTCTCCTGTTCTAGCCAAAACTGCATAGACGCCTATCCCACCTTCCTCGTGATGCTCTGGAGCGCCGGCCTGCTGTGCAGCCAAGGTACCCAGCGAGCGCGGCCGAGGCCTCTCGTTGCCCCGGGGAGGGACGGGAGGTGGGGAGAGGGGGACTGGGGGTGACTGAAGAGGTCACGTTTCCAGGAGGGAAGGAGGTGGGGAGATGGGAGGGACAGAGAAGGAAAGGAAGGGTGAAGAGGGGAGGGGGCGGAAGAGAAGGGAGGAGAAGAGAGATAAGGAGGTTGTGATATTGCACGGTGACCACCCGTGTCTGGGAGGAAGAGGCCGTACACGGAAGGTTTAACGCGAGCCTCGGACAAGGCAGAGTCACTCAAAGGGCCGCCGGGGTCTATTCTCTACCTTCCGTCAATCAACCGGTAGTATTGATTGAGCTCCTGCCGTGTGCGGAGCACTGTACTAAACGCCTCGGAGACTACAGTGAAGTTGGTCGACGTGATCCCTGCCTTCAGAGAACTGCCGGTCGGTTATCGGTGGCTGGTTTTAATAAGCTTCCTGCTCAGCGAGGGCTTTTTGGTGTTGGTTCCGGCGCTTAGAACAGTGCTGATGTGCTGATGTGCACCTAGCTTTATCATCAGTCGTATTTATTAAGCGCTTACTGTGTGCAGAGCACTGTACTAAGCGCTTGGGAAGTACAAGTTGGCAACATATAGAGACAGTCCCTACCCAGCAGTGGGCTCACAGTCTAAAAAGCTTTATATATATAAAAATATATATATACCTGTATATATGTATATATGTTTGTACATATTTATTACTCTATTTATTTATTTATTTATTTTACTTGTACATATCTATTCTATTTATTTTGTTTTGTTAGTATGTTTGGTTTTGTTCTCTGTCTCCCCCTTCTAGACTGTGAGCCCACTGTTGGGTAGGGGCCGTCTCTATATGTTGCCAACTTGTACTTCCCAAGCGCTTGGTACAGTGCTCTGCACACAGTAAGCGTGCAATAAATACGATTGATTGATTGATATGATGTGCATCTAGCTTTGTTTCCATTTATTCTGGTGACTTGACACCTGTCCATATGTTTTGTTTTGTTCTCTGTCTCCCCCTTCTAGACTGTGAGCCCACTGTTGGGTAGGGACCGTCTCTATATGTTGCCAACTTGTACTTCCCAAGTGCTTAGTACAGTGCTCTGCACACAGTAAGTGCTCAAGAAATACGATTGAATGAATGAATGAATGCTTGGCACATAGTATGCGCTTAACAAATACCAACAATTAATATTATTATTATTATTATTTTACAGAGGCAGGAAGAGTGCTCTGCACACAGTAAGCGCTCAAGAAATACGATTGAATGAATGAATGAATGCTTGGCACATAGAATGCACTTAACAAATACCAACATTAATATTATTATTATTATTATTTTACAGAGGCAGGAAGAGTGCCCTGCACACAGTAAGCGCTCAAGAAATACAATTGAATGAATGAATGAATGCTTGGCACATAGAATGCACTTAACAAATACCAACATTAATATTATTATTATTATTATTATTTTACAGAGGCAGGAAGAGTTGTTCATACAACACGCTTTCAGGCCGATGCTCTCTCAGCCTGGCTTTAGTCAGGCATTCGGTTGTATTTCTTGAGAACTCACAGTGTGCACAGCACTGTACTAAGCGCTTGGGAGAGTACAATACAACAATAAACAGACCCATTCCCTGCCCACAACGAGTTTATAATCTAGAGGGGGAGGCTGATACGAATATGCTAAATAAATGACAGATATGTGTAGAAGTGCTGTGGGGCGGGGAGAATAAAGGGAGCAAGTCCGGGCGACGCAGAAGGGAGTGGAAGAAGAGGAAAGGAGGGCTTAGCCAGGGAGGACTTCTTGGAGGAGATGGGCAGGGAAGGTTTCAATGAAGCGCTCTCGTGCTGCCAGAAGTGCCGTTGATTTTACCCTGGCTTAAGTGCCTCCCTTCCCCTCTCATCATCATCATCATCAATCGTATTTATTGAGCGCTTACTGTGTGCGGAGCACTGTACTAAGCGCTTGGGAAGTCCAAGTTGGCAACATATAGAGACAGTCCCTACCCAACAGTGGGCTCACAGTCTAAAAGGGGGAGACAGAGAACAAAACCAAACATACTAACAGAATAAAATAAATAGAATAGATATGTACAAGTAAGAATAGATATGTACAAGTAAACACCTCTCAACACCTGAAATATTTTAACTGAGTTGGAGTCATTAAATCCTTTGCATTTGATCATTAACTCCTTTGCATTTGAGCATAAAGAGACCCAATCTCTAGTTCCTTGGCCCTAGCTGCCTTTGTGCTGAGCAGGTGAATCAATCAATCAATCAATCATATTTATCGAGCGCTTACTGTGTGCAGAGCACTGTACTAAGCGCTAGGTGAAGGCTAACACCTTGAAAATGAAGTATTTACCTCTGTATCCGTTAAACGAATTCAAATAGTTCGTTATTGGCCCCTACCTACCTTGCTATTTAATAACTGTGGTATTTAAGCGCTTACTGTGTGCCAGGCACTGTTCTAAAGCTCTGGGGTAGATCCAAGGTAATCAGGTTGGACACAGCCCCTGTCCCACATGGGGCTCACAGTCTTAACCCCCGTTTTCCAGATGAGGAAACTGAGGCCCAGAGAAGTGAAGTGACTTGTTCAGGGTCATACAGTAGAAAAGAGGCAGAGCCAGGGTCCTCTGACTCCAAGCCCATGCTCTTTCCACGAGAAAGGCTATGACTCCCAGCTCTATGTTGGTTTTCCTAGATTATTTCTTGAATGTGGGGGTTTTTTTAGTGCTGTTTTCATGGAACTCGTTCTGAGCACTCTCTGGAGTTTCTGGGATCCAATACTCCGAGTCCACCTACCTTCCCCCTTCCCCTAATCGAGGATGCCGCTCAGCAGGGCTCACTCTGGATCCGGCCGAGCGCAGATGGATAAACCCAGGAGTCCAAGAGAAGAAGCAGCGTGGTCTAGTGGACAAAGCATGGGCCTGGGAATCAGAAGGATCCGAGTTCTAATTCCGGCTCTGCCACATTCCTGCTGTGCGACCTTGGGGAAGTCACCTCCCTTCTCTGCGCGTCAGTTTCCTCATCCGTAAAATGGGGAATAAGACTATGAGCCCCGTGTAAATCGCTCAATATATACGTTTGATGATGATGATGATGATGATGTAAATTCAGGGAATTCATTCATCCATTCAATCGTAGTTATTGAGCGCTTACTGTGTGCCGAGCACTGTACTAAGTGCTTGGGAAGTACAAGTTGGCAACATCTAGAGACGGTCCTTACCCAACAGTGGGCTCACAGTCTAGGAGGGGGAGACAGAGATAAAAACCAAACGTATTAACAGAATAAAATAAATAGAATAAATATGGACAAGTAAAATAAATAGAGTAATAAATCCGTACAAACATATATCCATATATACAGGTGCTGTGGGGAAGGGAAGGAGGTAAGGCAGGGGGGATGGAGAGGGGGAGGAGGGGGAGAGGAAGGAGGGGGCTCAGTCTGGGAATGGGTCCTACCCGATTCTCTTATACCTGCACCAGGGCTTAGGACAGTGCCTGGCACATAGTAAGCACTTAACAAATTCCACGGTTACTAATCATTAGGATGGGAGTCAGAGGACGTGGGTTCTGAGAAGCAGTGCGGCTCAGTGGAAAGAGCCCGGGCTTTGGAGTCAGAGGTCATGGGTTCGAATCCCGGCTCCGTCACGTGTCTGCTGTGTGACCTTGGGCAAGTCACTTAACTTCTCTGAGCCTCAGTTACCTCACCTGAAAAATGGGGATTAAGACTGTGAGCCCCACGTGGGACAACCTGATCACTTTGTATCCCCCCCAAGCGCTTAGAACAGTGCTTTGCACATAGTAAGCGCTTAACAAATGCCAACATTATTATTATTATTATTATTCTAATCCCAGCCCCGCCGCTTGGCTGCTGTGTGACCTTGGGCAAGCCACTTACCTGCTCTATGCCTCAGTTACCTCGTCTGTAAAATGAGGATCAAGACTGTGAGCCCCATGTGGGACAACCTGATGATCTTGTATCTACCTCGGCGCTTAGAACAGTGCTTGGCACATAGGAAGAGCTTAACAGATACCACCATCGTCATTACCATCTTTCCCGGCCCCCTGCTTCTCCGCAAAAAGGAGAGGGCCTGCAGTCGCCCAGCAGAAGGCCCCGTGCGAGACCACGGAAGAGGGAATTGCCACTCGCGCCGCTGTTGCGGGGTACAGCGGGGGCTGCGGTAATTGGGGGGCCTTCCCCTGCATCCTCCCCCCAGGGGCTTTCTCTGGACGGCCCATTTGTCAGCCCCCAGTACCACCAGACTCCAGGAAAGGGTGGTCATCATCATCATCATCATCAATCGTATTTATTGAGCGCTTACTATGTGCAGAGCACTGTACTAAGCGCTTGGGAAGTACAAATTGGCAACCTATAGAGACAGTCCCCACCCAACAGTGGGCTCACAGTCTAAAAGGTCGTGGGTCCTTCTGGCCGGGGCACCTTTCCAAAAGGGCGAGACCAAAATCGCAGCCGGTTCGAACTCGGTCCCGCGCGGGGAACGGCTCGCCCGGCGATCCACTGCAGGGTTTCTCAGCAGACTTTCCGATAACAGCAAAGATGATGATGATAGCTCTTATTAAGTGCTTACTATGTGCAAAGCACTGTTCTAAGCGCTGGGGAGGTGACAAGGTGATTAGGTTGTCCCACGGGGGGCTCACAGTCTTTATCCCCGTTTTACAGATGAGGCAACTGAGAGGCCCAGAGAAGTGAAGTGACTTGCCCAGAGTCACACAGCTGACAATTGGTGGAGCCGGGATTTGAACCCGTGACCTCTGACTCCAAAGCCCGGGCTCTTTCCACTGAGCCACACTGCTTCTCTATAATAGGCATAACAGCAATAATAAGTACGGTGTTTCTAAGCTCTTACTGTGTGCTCGGCACTGGAGTAGATACAAGCCGATGAGATAAGACACGGTCTCCGCCCCTCAGGCACAATTTATCCTCATTAAGCGCTCAATAAATAATAATAATAATAATAATAATGGCATTTGTTAAGCGCTTACTATGTGCAAAGCACTGTTCTAAGCGCTGAATAAATACGATTGATTGATTGATGATTGATTGATTGGAGATGAGGAAACTGAAACAGTCACAGAGCAGGCTGGTGGCAAAAATGGACTCCCAGTTCCACGCTCTTTGCACTAGGCTACACTGCCTCACTTGCTACTGGTCTGATGAACACTTCGTCGGCTACCTGGGAGAGAGGACCCAGGGGTAGTCCCCTTGGCACCGTTTAAGATCCCGGGAGGAGACTGTAGTCCACCATGGTGCCTGTTTGGCTTCCTGTCAGCACTGGGTAGTAATAATAATAATAATAATAACAATAATAATAAGAATAATAATAATAATAGTGGTATTTGTTAAGCGCTTACTATGTGCAAAGCACTGTTTTAAGCATTGGGGGGGCTACAAGGTGATCAGGTTGTCCCACTTGGGGCTCACAGTCTTAATCCCCATTTTACAGATGAGGTAACGGAGGCACAGAGAAGCGTGTCTCAGTGGGAAAAGCCCGGGCTTTGGAGTCAGAGGTCATGAGCTCAAATCCCAGCTCCGCCGACTGTCAGCTGGGTGACTCGGGGCAAGTCACTTCACTTCCCTGTGCCTCAGTTAACTCATCTGTAAAACGGGGATTAAAACTGTGAGCCCCACGTGGGGCAAACTGATCACCTGGTAACCTCCCCAGCGCTTAGAACAGTGCTCTGCACATAGGAAGCACTTAATAAATGTCATTATTTTTATTATTATTATTAAGTGACTTGCCCAAGGTCACACAGCGGACAAGTGGTGGAGCCGGGATTCGAACCCAGTAGTACTAGTAGTTGTAACGAGTATTTATTGAGCACCCACTGGGGTCAAGGCACTGTATTAAGAGTACCACCTAAACAACTGCAGTAGAATTTATGTTCCAGTCTTTATTCTCTGTCACTTCCTCCTCTCTGTAATTTACTCGAACGCCCGTCTCCCCGGCTAGACTGTAAGCTCCTGGAGGACAGGGATCGTGTCTACTAGCGCTGCTGTATTCCCCCAAGCGCTCGATTCGGTGCTCTGCCCACAGTAGGTGCTCAATAAATACTACCTGTTGGTTGACAGTAGGTACTTGGGGAGCAATCCTTGGGACTTCCTCCGCGGTATTTTTTCCAGGAGATCCGAGCCCCTGGCGCCTGTGAACGTGTGTGTTTTTCCTTCTCCTTTCAGTTCCCGCTGCCTTCGCTGGATTGATGTACTTGTTTGTGAGACAAAAGTACTTCGTTGGCTACCTGGGAGAGAGGACGCAGAGGTAGTCCCCTTGGCACTAAGATCCCGGGGGGAGACCGTAGGCGGAGGGGCGGCGGGGGGATTTATCCACCGTTGCCCACGGAAAAATGGGCAGAGCCCCAGTAATTGTACCACAGGCCCTAGGAATGATAGCCGGGCCACTTCCCGATCATTCAGGGGAGCAATTATTTGACCACCCCAAACCTTAGAATGATTATGGCATTTCTTAAGCGCTTACTTTGTGTCAATCGCCGTCCTAAGCACTGGTACAAGTTAATAATAATAATGATAGCATTTAGTAAGCGCTTACTATGTGCCAAGCACTGTTCTAAGCGCTGGGGAGTTTACAAGGTGATCAGGTTGTCCCCCGTGGGGCTCACAGTCTTAATCCCCGTTTTACAGACGAGGTCACCGAGGCCCAGAGAAGTGAAGTGACCCGCCCAAAGTCACACAGCTGCCAGTTGGCAGAGCCGGGATTCGAACCCGTGACCTGTGACTCCAAAGCCCGGGCTCTTTCCACTGAGCCACGCTGCTTCAGGTCGGATGCAGTCTCTGTCCCACCGGAGGCTCACGGTCTTAGGAGGGAGAAAAACAATGGGCCCCCGTGCTACAGATGACGGAACTGAGGCACAGGGAAGCGAAGTGACTTGCCCAAGGTTACAGAGCAGGCAGGTGGTGGACCCTGGATTAGAACCCAAGTCTTCTGTCTAGGCCACACGGCTCCTACTTGCCTCGTCGGGAGGTAGACGTGGAGGGGTAGAAAAAGGGGGAAATCGAGGGTGGCTTTGGCCAGGGTGGTGGAAGGCGAGGAGGCGGAAGTTAGGAATTTGGCAGGATCCGTGGAGGTTGGGCGATCTATCCGCTTCCGGCTTCCCGGCACTCCAGTTGTCTGGAATTGTCTGCCTGCATGGATCGTTCAGCGCATTCAGGCCCCTCAATCAAGCAGCGGTATCTACTGAGCGCTTAATCTGGCCGGACCCACGTACTGAGCGCTTGGGAACCCGCGACGGGGCGTAGAGGCAAAATCCCTGCCTTCGAGGAGCTTACGGTTTGGAGCGGGAGACAGACTTTCAAGTAAATGACAGGGAGGAGAAGCAACAGAGTTTAAAGCTACATACTTAACAGCTGCGGTGGGAAGGGGAAGGAAGCGAAGACCCAAGGGCGAGGTTGACGCAGTCGGTGGTCGGGGGAGAGATGGGGCGGGGAGATGAGAGATTAGTAAGGGTGGGGCCTCCTAGAGCGTATGTGATTTTAATAACATATTTGTTAAGTGACTGGGAGGAGGAAACGATAATAATAATAATAATGACGGCATTTGTTAAGCGCTTACTATGTGCAAAGCGCTGCTCTAAGCGCTGGGGAGGTTACGAGGTTGTCCCACGGGGCACTCCCAGCCTTAATCCCCATTTTACAGATGAGGCCCAGAGAAGTGAAGTGACTTGCCCCAAATCCCACAGCTGACAATCGGTGGAGCCGGGATTTGAACCCATGGCAGCGGGGGCTGAGAGAATGTTGCCGTGACCGGAGCGAAGGGAAGGGAGGGGAAGCAGGCGAGGTGATGCATCGGGGAAGACAGCGGAGGATCTCGAATGAGAGCCTGGGAGCGGGAGTTTGGAGAGGAGGGTGGGCTCGGAGCACTGTGGGGAAGAACCCAATTGTGCCATCCTGAATCACGGGGGGCATTTCCTCCTGAGCCCAGCCGCCGGTACGCTTAGTCCGAGGAGTTCTAGCCTTTCCGAGAGGGGTAGGAAGGAATGAAAATATCTGCCTCCGCTTCCCACATCCTGGGTCGGGGCGTAGGCGTTGACGGATGGGTCCGGGATTCTCGTGAGTATTCCCGTGAGCCGGCGCCATCCATGGAGCCAGAGTGGATCAGGTCGTGTGGGTTTATTCACCCTCTTGGGTCCCAGCAACTCATTTGTGTGGGCTCATCGGAGCGCTCCTTATAATAATAATGGCATTTATCCAGTGCTTACTGTGTGCAAAGCACTGTTCTAAACTCCTTCAAGCTCAAGAGGGCCGGAGAGGGAGACCGGAGACCAACCGCCCTCTCCGACCGAGGCAGCCAGACACTTGGCAAGGAGATTGGGTTTCTCCAAACCAGAGCCAAAGCAGCTGCAAGGAAGCTGGGTGACCACCCCTGCTCGGAGAACCTGACCTAGCGGACAGAACAAGGGCCCAGGAGTCAGAAGGACGTGGGTTCTAATCCTGGCTCCGTCACTTGTCTGCTGTGTGACCTTGGGCCTGGAAAATGGGGACAGGGGCTATGTCCAACCTGACCAATCTATATCTATTAATACAGTGCCTGGCACATAATCAACACTTAACGGATAGCACAGTTATTATTATTAAGAAATCCGAATCCGGTCGGGGCAACTGAGCAGGGTGGTTTTCACAGGACAGAAAGGCCCCTCTACGGGCGACTTGCAAATGCGAATTCAGTCACAAATATTCGCCAAAGGACAAGTGCTGTTTCTGTGCTACACATCAAGTTTTCTGAAGGAGGATGAGGCTGTCCTTTAACCCCCGGGGGGGTCCTTACGTCTTGGGCGCGTTCTCCTTGGGCCCCGTTGGTGCTGAACAACCATCTCTCCCTCTCTCTCTCTTTTTTCAGCACTCCCGGGTACATATTTGGGAAGCGCATCATCCTGTTCCTGTTTCTCATGTCTCTGGCTGGCATACTCAACTATTACCTCATCCTCATTTTCGGAAGTGACTTTGAAACGTACATAAAAACAGTAACCACCACCATTTCACCCCTGCTTCTCATTCCCTAGTTCTCGGCCCCGGGAGGGCGGGTGGAGTTCTTCCCCGAGCAGTACCTGGAAGCCGTAATAATTCAGCCATGTAGGAAAGAAGGCTGAGAAGCCTGTAGATCGCTGTCAATCTAAATACCGTCTGGCCTCCGCGGCTTGACGGGACCTCGCTTTTCCCGGAAGAAACATTTTTACTTTTCAGAACCGTCCCACCAGAGGGGCGGTAAGTCCACATCCTTTCTTCGGATTCATTCTGTGGTTTTTCCCCGCTCTTTCTTGAATAAAATGTCACGCGTGTCTAATCCGGTGGTTGGGTTTTGTCTGCGTGAGCGTGTGTGAGAGGAGGGCGACTGCTGGCTCAGAGCAAATGATCTCGGCCCACGAGGCGGGCGAGGCCAGGCCTCCCGCCCGGGAACCGGGTTCTCTGGCTCGCTTGGCGATGGTAGCCGGCCTGGTTGGAAAATTGGCATCCCTTTGGATAGGGATACGCGTCCGGGGTGGTGCTGCCTTCCGGAAGGGTCGTTGTCGGGTGTGGGTTTTTTTGGCGGGGTCGGTTCTCAGTTGCGGTGGTTGGATCACTTTGGAGGAAGTTCCCCTATCTGGTTGCCTATGCGTTTCCTCAGATCTGAGTTTATGTCAGGTTAATATCATTACTTACTCAAACCAGGGATGGCAGGTTTCATTAAGCAACCAATAACGGCTTCTTGGCGGGATTTAATATGTACGAGAGAGTTTCTCCCCCGCTCTATTCTTCCAACGCCTTGGCGGGGTCGGTTCTCAGTTGCGGTGGTTGGATGACTTTGGAGGAAGTTCCCCTATCTGGTTGCCTATGCGTTTCCTCAGATCTGAGTCTGTGGCAGGTTAATATCGTTACCGTTTCTCAAACCAGGGATGGCAGGTTTCATTAAGCAACCAATAACGGCTTGTTGGGGGGATTTAATATGTACGAGAGAGTTTCTCCCCCGCTCTATTCTTCCAACGCCGTGGCGGGGTCGGTTCTCAGTCGCGGTGGTTGGATCACTTTGGAGGAAGTTCCCCTATCTGGTTGCCTATGCGTTTCCTCAGATCTGAGTCTGTGGCAGGTTAATATCGTTACCGTTTCTCAAACCAGGGATGGCAGGTTTCGTTAAGCAACCAATAACGGCTTGTTGGGGGGATTTAATATGTACGAGAGAGTTTCTCCCCCGCTCTATTCTTCCAACGCCTTGGCGGGGTCGGTTCTCAGTTGCGGTGGTTGGATCACTTTGGAGGAAGTTCCCCTATCTGGTTGCCTGTGTGTTTCCTCAGATCCGAGTCTGTGTCAGGTTAATATCATTAAAGTTACTCAAACCAGGGATGGCAGGTTTCATTAAGCAACCAATAACGGCTTGTTGGGTGGATTTAATATGTACGAGAGAGTTTCTCCCCTGCTCTATTCTTCCAACGCCGTCCAGCTCTCCGCAGCCCTGTGTGTGCCTGGAAAACGCACACACACACACACACACACAAACACACACTCTCCTCTCTCCCTCTCCTTCTTTCCCTCCCTCTCTCCCTAATACCTTCCCTCTAATCAGAAATAACATCCTTGATCCTTTGAGAACTACGCAAACTGAACACATCAAGTGGTTCCAGTGAGTTTTTCAGGCCGTTTTCCGATCCCGATTAACCTTGCATCACACCTTCTTCTCCCAGACAGAGGGTGGAGAATCATCATCGATCGTATTTATTAAGCGCTCACTGTGTGCAGAGCACTGTACTAAGCGCTTGGGAAGTACAAAC
This sequence comes from Tachyglossus aculeatus, assembly GCF_015852505.1. Lineage (NCBI taxonomy): Eukaryota > Metazoa > Chordata > Mammalia > Monotremata > Tachyglossidae > Tachyglossus > Tachyglossus aculeatus. Next base: position 3,858,361 of record NC_052085.1, read on the forward strand.
TGGCAACATAGAGAGACAGTCCCTGCCCAACAGTGGGCTCACAGTCTAAAAGGGGGAGAATCTTCCCGAAGCGAAGATTTGGGAAATCAGGTCTGCCCGTCAATCAATCGATCGTATTTATTGAGTGCTTACGGTGTGCAGAGCACTGTACTAAGCGCTTGGGAAGTACAAGTTGGCAACATATAGAGACGGTCCCTACCCAACAGCGGGCTCGCAAGGACCGTCCACGAGCCGGGTGTAGAATCGGGTTGTGATCACGTCCTCCGTTGACATCGATAGCTACTTTGGGCTGCTATAGTAAGTCTGTGAGCGGTGTTTAGATGCAGTGGGGTGAGTGTCAGGGGAGGAATTTGCAGGAGAGATGAGGGGCTTGACTCCTCCTGAAAGTTAGAAACAGAAAAGAGCCTCCTTGGCTCGTTGCTGGGGAAATTCTGCGGTGAACGGGATCATGTGCTTTGAGTTTTACAAGCTGCGGTTTGCTCATCTTTGACTCTCCGACAGACTCTCATTCTCTCTGCTATTTATAGGATGGCGACTTCCCATTCTTGGAATGCTTTCCACAATGGAGAGGGAGGAGCTACACAATACGGGGAAGAACCTTGGCTGGGCCAGTGAGCAATAAGGCTATTTAGTGGATGCAATGCGCTGTACTAAGCTCTCAGAGGGGCTGCCTTTTTTTGGGGGACCGGCAATCGCTAAAATGAGGTGATTCAGTCAGTTGCATTTACTGAGCACCTACTGTGTGCAGAGCACTGCACTCAGCGCTTGGGAAAGTACAATATAACAGTGAGTGTGGTCAGGCATATCTGGGCATCACACCGATATTAGTGATAATAATTGTATTTGTTAACTGCTCACTAAGTGCCAAGCACTGTGGTAGATGAAAGGTAATCAGGTCAGACAGTCCCTGTCTCACATAATTATCAGAGTATTAAGCGCTCACTATGTGCCAGGCACTGTTCTAAGCGCTGGGGTGGCAGCGTGGCTCAGCGGAAAGAGCCCGGGCTCTGGAGTCAGAGGTCATGGGTTCAAATCCCAGCTCCACCAGCTATCAGCTGTGTGACTTTGGGTAAGTCACTTCACCTCTCTGGGCCTCAGTTCCCTCATCTGTAAAATGGGGATTAAGACTGTGAGCCCCCCGGGGGACCAGCTGATTACCTTGTAACCTCCCCAGTGCTTAGAACAGTGCTTTGCACATACTAAGCGCTGAATAAATGCCATCATTATGAGAAGCAGCGTGGCTCAGTGGAAAGAGCCCGGGCTTTGGAGTCAGAGGTCATGGGTTCAAATCCCAGCTCCACCAACTGTCAGCTGTGTGACTTTGGGTAAGTCACTTCACTTCTCTGGGCCTTAGTTACCTCATCTGTAAAATGGGGATTAAGACCGTGAGCCCCCCGGGGGACCAGCTGATCACCTTGTAACCTCCCCAGCGCTTAAAACAGTGCTTTGCACTTAGTAAATGCTTAATAAATGCCATCATTATTATTATTATTATTATCATTTACATCCTTTTCAGAAGTCCCATTGGCTCTCTCACTACCATTCGGTTGGGGGGCTTTGTATGTGGGAAGAATAAATAATAATGATAATGGTATTTGTTAAGCGCTTACTATGCGCAAAGCACTGTTCTAAGCACTGGGGGGATACAAGGGGATTAGGTTGTCCCACGTGGGGCTCACAGTCTTAATCAAGTCACTTAACTTCTCTGTGCCTCAGTAACCTCATCTGTAAAATGGGGATGAAGAATGTGAGCCCCCCATGGGACAACCTGATCACCTTGTAACCTCCCCAGCGCTTAGAACAGTGCTTTGCACACAGTATGCACTTAATAAATGCCATCATTATTATTGTTATTATTAATCCCCATTTTACAGATGAGGGAACGGAGGCTCAGAGAAGTTGAGTGATTTGCCCCCTCCTTCCTCTCCCCCCCTCCCCCTCCCCCCGCCTTACCTCCTTCCCCTCCCCACAGCACCTGTATATATGTATATATGTTTGTACAGATTTATTACTCTATTTTATTTGTACATATTTATTCTATTTATTTTATTTGTTAGTATGTTTTGTTTTGTTCTCCGTCTCCCCCTTCTAGACTGTGAGCCCACTGTTGGGTAGGGACCGTCTCTATATGTTGCCAACTTGTCCTTCCCAAGCACTTAGTCCAGTGCTCTGCACACAGTAAGTGCTCAATAAATACGATTGAATGAGTAAATGAATGCCCAAAGTCACCCAGCTGACAGTTGGAGGAGCCGGGATTTGAACCCATGACCTCTGACTCCAAAGCCCGGGCTTTTTCCACTGAGCCGTTCTTCCCTCTACGATAAGCCTGGAGAAATTCCCTCCCTGCCTTCCCTCAATCAATCAATCAATCTTTCTAGACTGTGAGCCCGCTGTTGGGTAGGGACCGTCTCTGTATGTTGCCAACTTGGACTTCCCAAGCGCTTAGTCCAGTGCTCTGCACACAGTAAGCGCTCAATAAATACGACTGACTGAATGAATGAATCAATCATTCAGGGAGAACTCCTGATTGAGAGAAGCACCGTAGCTCAGTGGAAAGAGCCCGGGCTTTGGAGTCAGAGGTCATGGGTTCGAATCCCGACTCTGCCACTTGTCAGCTGTGTGACTTTGGGCAAGTCACTTCACTTCTCTCCTTCCTGTCCCCCTCTCCATCCCCCCCATCTTACCTCCTTCCCTTCCCCGCAGCACCTGTAGATATGTTTGTACATATTTATTACTCTATTTATTAATCTTACTTGTACATATCTATTCTATTTATTTTATTCTGTTACTATGTTTTGTTTTGTTCTCTGTCTCCCCCCTCTAGACCGTGAGCCCGCTGTTGGGTAGGGACTGTATGTGTTGCCGACTTGTACTTCCCAGGCGCTTAGTCCAGTGCTCTGCACACAGTAGGCGCTCAATAAATACGATTGATTGATTCTCTGGGCCTCAGTTCCGTCATCTGGAAAATGGGATGAAGACTGTGAGCCCCCTGTGGGACAACCTGATCGCCTTGTAAACCTCCCCAGCGCTTAGAACGGCGCTTTGCACATAGTAAGCGCTTAATAAATGCTATCATTATTGTTATTATTATTATTATTATCTCATTAAATTGCAATTAAAATTGGATTTCATCATCCCAATGCCAGATCTGCTCATCTGCTCTGGAAATAGAGGCGGGCTGGAGTGCCCCCTGCTGGGGGGCTTGGGGACTGCGCAAATGCCTGGTGGGACCCCAGGGGCTTTAATAACTGAATAATCATCATCATCATCAATCGTATTTATTGAGCGCTTACTATGTGCAGAGCACTGTACTAAGCGCTTGGGAAGTACAAATTGGCAACATCTAGAGACAGTCCCTACCCAACAGTGGGCTCACAGTCTAAAAGGGGGAGACCGAGAACAAAACCAAACATGCTAACAAAATAAAATAAATAGAATAGATATGTACAAGTAGAATAAATAAATAAATAAATAGAGTAATAAATATGTACAAACATATATCCATCTATACAGGTGCTGTGGGGAAGGGAAGGAGGTAAGATGGGGGGATGGAGAGGGGGACGAGGGGGAGAGGAAGGAAGGGAAGAAGAAGAAGAAGAAGGAGAAGAAGAAGAAGAAGAAGGAGAAGAAGAAGAAGAACGGTGGTTTTTGGTAAGCACTCGCTGTGTGCCAACCACCAGGGTAGATGCAAGCCCCTCACAGCACTTAGAACGGTGCTTGGCACACTTTAAGCACTTAATAAATAATAATAATGGTATTTGTTAAGCGCTTACTATGTGCCAAGCACTGTTCTAAGCGCTGGAAATGATAGCAACAATGACAGTAATAATGATGGCGTTTATTAAGCGCCTACTATGTGCAGAGCACTGTTCTAAGCTTGTCCATATCTATTCTATCTATTTTATTTTGTTAGTATGTTTTGTTTTGTTCTCTGTCTCCCCCTTTTAGACTGTGAGCCCACTGTTGGGTAGGGACCGTCTCTATATGTTGCCAAACTGTACTTCCCAAGTGCTTAGTACAATGCTGTGCACACAGTAAGCGCTCAATAAATACGATTGATGATGATGATGATGGGGGGGTTACAAGGTGATCAGAAGGGGGAGACAGACAGCAAAACATAGTAACAAAATAAAATAAATAAATAACTGGGCCTCAGTTACCTCATCTGTAAAACGGGGATGGAGACCGCGCGCTCCACGTGGGACGGGGACTTTGTCCGAACCGATTTGCTTGTATCCACCCCAGGACTAGTAAATGCGTAACAAATACCGTTATTATTGTCGTTGTTATCAAGGGGGAGGGAGAGCAGGGATGTTAATAACGATAATAATTGTAATGGTATTTATGGTATTGTTAACGATAATAATGAAAACAATGGTACTTAAGTGCTTACTATGTGCCAAGCATTGTTCTAACTTCTGGGGTAGATGTCGGTTAGGTTGGACAGAGCCTCTGTCCCACATAGCGCTCGCAGTCTTAATCCCCATTTTACAGATGAGGTAACTGAGGCCCAGAGAAGTGAAGTGACTTGCCCAGGGTCACACAGCAGACATGTGGCTGTATATTTGTATATATGTTTGTGCGTATTTATTACTCTATTTATTTTACTTGTACATATCTATTCTATTTATTTTATTTTGTTAATATGTTTGGTTTTGTTCTCTGTCTCCCCCTTCTAGACCGTGAGCCAGCTGTTGGGTAGGGACCGTCTCTAGATGTTGCCGACTTGGACTTCCCAAGCGCTTAGTACAGTGCTCTGCACACAGTAAGCGCTCAATAAATACGATTGAATGAATGAATGAACAGTATCATCATCATCATCATCATCATCAATCGTATTTATTGAGCGCTTACTATGTGCAGAGCACTGTACTAAGCGCTTATCAAATACAGTTACCTCATCTGTAAAATGGGGATTAAGACTGTGAGCCCCATGTGGGACAAACTGATGACCTTGTAACCTCCCCAGCGTTTAGAACAGTGCTTGGCACATAGTAAGCGCATAACAAATGCCATCATTATTATTGTTATTATTATTTATTTATTTTGTTAATGATGTGCATACGGCTGTAATTCTATTTATTCTGACGGCTTCGACACCCGTCTACAGGTTTGGTTTTGTTGTGTGTCTCCCCCTTCTAGACTGGGAGCCCGTTGGTGGGTAGGGGCCGTCTCGATATGTTGCCGATTTGGACTTCCCAAGCGCTCAGTACAGTGCTCTGCACGCAGTAAGCGCTCAATAAATACGATTGAACGAATGAAATAGGGGAGGTTCTGAAACCCTGCCATCTCATGACACGTTGGGAGTGTAATGGGCAAAGGCTATTATAATGGGCAAAGGCGGTACAGAGGCTGAGGTACCCATTTTTCCCAAGATAAAAGATGGTGGTGGGTCACCCAGAAAGCCCTGTCTGGCAGCTTAACTGAATAATAATAATAATAATAATAATAATAATAATATAAACAATAATTTATATAATATTACATGTAATTATAAATATGAACCCTAACCCTATTATGATTATATAATAATAATAATAATGGCATTTGTTCATTCATTCATTGTCATATTTATTGAGCATTTACTGTGTGCAGAGCACTGTACTAAGCGCTTGGGAAGTTCAAGCTGGCACCTGTATATATGTATATATGTTTGTACATATTTATTACTCTATTTATTTTACTTATACATATCTATTCTATTTATTTTATTTTGCTAGTATGTTTGGTTTTGTTCTCTGTCTCCCCCTTTTAGACTGTGAGCCCACTGTTGGGTAGGGACTGTCTCTAGATGTTGCCAATTTGTACTTCCCAAGCGCTTAGTACAGTGCTCTGCACATAGTAAGCGCTCAATAAATACGATTGATGATGCTGATATAGAGATGGTCCCTACCCAACAACGGGCTCACAGTCTAGAAGGGGGAGACAGAGAACGAAACAAAATATGCGGACAGGTGTCAAGTCATCAGAATAAATAGAAGTAAAGCTAGATGCGCATCATTAAGAAAATAAATAATTTGTTAATCAATCAATCAATCGTATTTATTGAGCGCTGACTGTGTGCAGAGCACTGTACTAAGCGTTTGGGAAGTACAAGTTGGCAACATATAGAGACAGTCCCTACCCAACAGTGGGCTCAGTCTAAAAGCACTTACTCTGTGCAAAGCACTGTTCTAATCAATCAATCAATCAATCAATCGTTCTAAGCGCTGGGGGGGATACAAAGTGATCAGGTTGTCCCACGGGGGGCTCACAGTCTTCATCCCCATTTTACAGATGAGGGAACTGAGGCCCAGAGAAGTGAAGTGACTTCCCCAAAGTCACACAGCTGGCAATTGGCGGAGCCGGGATTTGAACCCATGACCTCTGACTCCAAAGCCCAGGCTCTTTCCACTGAGCCACGCTGCTCCTCTACAGTGCTCTGCACACAGGGAGCGCTCAATAAATACGACTGAATAAATGAGTGCGGCCACTCACCTGGAGCGTCCTGAGAAGGGACAGACGGCAAAAACCAACAACCCAGAAAATAGAAAAAAAAAAAATAGCGAGAAACATAATAGAAAACAATAATTACGTGATACATCTTGGCGGCGTCTCTCTGAGGGGAAGAAAAACACTTCATTTCCCCAAGTGGGACTTCAAGAGAGAAATGACCGAACGGGATGAGTCAGTGGAATTTTTAGGTTGGGCTGCTGTGACTCAGTGTACCGCGACTTGGCGTTCTTCATTTATCTATATTTATTTATTTATTTTACTTGTACATATCTATTCTATTTATTTTATTTCGTTAGTATGTTTGATTTTGTTCTCTGTCCCCCCCTTTTAGACTGTGAGCCCACTGTTGGGTAGGGACTGTCTCTATATGTTGCCAACTTGGACTTCCGAAGCGCTTAGTCCAGTGCTCTGCCCACAGTAAGCGCTCAATAAATACGATTGATTGATTGATTGATTCTAGGCTAGAAGCAGAATGTGGGCGGGAGTTCGGCAGTGTGATAGACAAAATTGAGCTGGGTCGTAGTGTTCATTCATTCACTCATTCAATCGTATTTATCGAGCGCTTAGTGTGTGCAGAGCACTGGACTAAGCGCTTGGGAAGTCCAAGTTGGTAACATCTAGAGACGGTCCCTACCCAACAGTGGGCTTACGGTTTAGAAGGGGGAGACAGAGAACAAAACAAAAAGGAGGGCAGCGAGGTAAGATAGGAGGGGGTAAGGTGGTGGAGTGCTTTAAAGCCGACAGTGAGGAGTTTCTGTTTGATACAGAGGCGGATGGGCGACCGCTGGAGGTTCTCGAGGAGTGGGGCGACGTGGACTGAACGCTTTTTGTGGATAAAAATGATCTGGGCAGCAGAGTGAAGTCCGGTCTGGAACGGAGAGAGACAGGAGGCAGGGAGGTCAGCAAGGAGGCCGTCGCAGTAAACAAGACGGGATGGGATAAGTGCCTCGGTTTTTACGATAATAACATTTATTAAGCGCTTACTATGTGCAAAGCACTGTTCTAAGCGCTGGGGAGGTTACAAGGCAATCAGGTTGTCCCACAGGGGGCTCACAGTCTTAATCCCCATTTGACAGATGAGATCACTGAGGCCCAGAGAAGTGAAGTGACTTGCCCGAAGCCACACAGCTGACAAGGGGCGGAGCCGGGATTTGAACCCATGACTTCTGACTCCAAAGCCCGGGCTCTTGGCACTGAGCCACGCCGCTTCTCTAGCCACGCAGGTTAACGTGACCTTTTCTTGGTCAATGGGGATGTAATTCACCCGTAAATCTTCTGTCCGGATCTTTCGCTGTCCCTGTGTCTATCACACTGTCCTTCATCCTCCTGCATCTGCATTATTTTAGGGTTTGTCTGAGCTGCAGGGTTAGAGAAGCAGCGTGGCTCAGTGGAAAGAGCCCGGGCTTTGGAGTCAGAGGTCATGGGTTCAAATCCCGGCTCTGCCAATTGCCAGCTGGGCGACTTTGGGCAAGTCGCTTCACTTCTCTGGGCCTCAGTTCCCTCAGCTGTAAAATGGGGATTAAAACTGTGAGCCCCCATGGAACAACATGATCACCTTATACCTCCCCCCCCAGCACTTAGAACAGTGCTTTGCACATAGTAAGCGCTTAATAAATGCCAGCACTATTATGGTGATGAAGACTGTGAGCCCTCCAGGGGACAACATGATCACCTTATAACCGCCCCAGCGTGTAGAACAGTGCTTTGCACATAGTAAGCACTTAATAAATGCCATCATTATTATGGGGATGAAGACTGTGAGCCCCCCAGGGGACAACCTGATCACCTTATGACCTCCCCAGTGCTTAGAGCAGTGCTTTGCACATAATAAGCGCTTAATAAATGTCATTATTATTATTATTATTATTAAGTCCTTGAGGGCAGAATCGTGACTACTGAGTCTATTGTACCTTCCCAAGTGGTTAGTAAAATGCTCTGCAATCAATCGATGAATGGTACTTATGGAATACTTAGCGAAGTGGCCTAGTAGATAGAGCATGGGCGTGGGAAGCAGAAGGAACTGGGTTCTAATTCTGGCTCCGTCACTTTGCTGTGGGACCTTGGGCAAGCCACTTCTCGCCTCTGGGCCTCAGTTACCTCATCCGTAAAATGGAGATTAGGACCGTGAGCCCCATGTGGGACGTGGACTGTGTCCAACCTGATTACTCTGTATCTACCCCGGTGCTTAGAATAGTGCTTGGCACATAGTAAGCGCTTAACAAATACCATTGAGAAAATGGCTAGAAAGAGCGACAGAAGGTTAAAGGGGAGAAAGGGAAGAGCAGGGGAAAGAGGGGGACAGAAGGTTAAAGGGGAGAAAGGGAAGGGCAGGGGAAAGAGGGGGACGGAAGGTTAAAGGGGAGAAAGGGAAGGGCAGGGAAAAGAGGGGGACAGAAGGTTAAAGGGGAGAAAGGGAAGAGCAGGGGAAAGAGGGGGACAGAAGGTTAAAGGGGAGAAAGGGAAGGGCAGGGGAAGGAGGGTGACAGAAGGTTAAAGGGGAGAAAGGGAAGGGCAGGGGAAAGAGGGGGACAGAAGGTTAAAGGGGAGAAAGGGAAGGGCAGGGGAAAGACGTGACGCAAAGGCAGGGAGGATCTGACTGAAGGGGAAACTCGGGGACAGGCAGGAGGAAATTACCAGGTCCAAAAAGAAAGCTGTTTTTCAGGCAATTTTCCCATTCTGAAAAGGTCGCAAATGGACTGCAGCGGACTTCTCCCCAGCTAGCAAATCACCCTCTCCCCTGCTTCCCGCCCTCTCCTCCACTTCTGCCCTCTCCTCTCCCACTCTCCCATCCTCTCCTGCCTTTTTTAGGCCTTCCCAGACTGAGTCCCTTCCTTCCTCTCCCCCTCGCCCCCTCTCCATCCCCCCCATCTTACCTCCTTCCCTTCCCCACAGCACCTGTATATATGGATATATGTTTGTACATATTTATTACTCTTTTTATTCATTTATTTATTTATTTATTTATTTGTTCATTTATTTATTTATTTATTTATTTTGCTTGTACATATCTATTCTATTAATTTTATTTTGTTAGTATGTTTGGTTTTGTTCTCTGTCTCCCCCTTTTAGACTGTGAGCCCACTGTTGGGTAGGGACTGTCTCTATATGTTGCCAATTGGTACTTCCCAAGCGCTTAGTACAGTGCTCTGCACATAGTAAGCGCTCAATAAATACGATTGATTGATTGATTGATTTTTCCGTCCTCTCCCCTCCCATCCTCTCCTACCTTTCTCTGTCCTCTCCTCTCCCCAACCTCATCCTCTCGTCTCTCAATCAATTGATCGATCAGTTGTGTTTATTGAGCGCTTACTGTGTGCAGAGCACTGTGCTAAGCGCTTGGGAAGTCCAAGTTGGCAGCATATAGAGACGGTGGGCTCACAGTCTAGTCTCTCCCTTCCCACCCTCTCCCCCTCCACCGACTCCTCTCCCCGCCTCACACTCTCTCCTCTCCTTCCCACCCTCTCTTCTCTCGTCGTCCATCCCAATCTCTTCTCCCTGCGCTGGCGGGAGCTGCTCCCACAGCACCTGTGTATATGTATATATGGTTGTACATAATTGTTACTCTATTTATTTATTTTACTTGTACATATCTATCCTATTTATTTTATTTTGTTAGTATGTTTGGTTTTGTTCTCTGTCTCCCCCTTTTAGACTGTGAGCCCACTGTTGGGTAGGGACTGTCTCTATATGTTGCCGACTTGTACTTCCCAAGCGTTTAGTACAGTGCTCTGCACATAGTAAGCGCTCAATAAATACGATTGATTGATTGATTGATTTTTCTGTCCTCTCCCCTCCCATCCTCTCCTACCTTTCTCTGTCCTCTCCTCTCCCCAACCTCATCCTCTCGTCTCTCAATCAATCGATCGATCAGTCGTGTTTATTGAGCGCTTACCGTCCTCTCGTCTCTCAATCAATCGATCGATCAGTCGTGTTTATTGAGCGCTTACCGTGTGCAGAGCACTGTGCTAAGCGCTTGGGAAGTCCAAGTTGGCAGCATATAGAGACAGTGGGCTCACAGTCTAGTCTCTCCCTTCCCACCCTCTCCCCCTCCACCGTCTCCTCTCCCCGCCTCACACTCTCTCCTCTCCTTCCCACCCTCTCTTCTCTCGTCGTCCATCCCAATCTCTTCTCCCTGCGCTGGCGGGAGCTGCTCCCACAGCACCTGTATATATGTATATATGGTTGTACATATTTATTACTCTATTTATTTTGCTTGTACATATCTATCCTATTAATTTTATTTTGTTAGTATGTTTGGTTTTGTTCTCTGTCTCCCCCTTTAAGACTGTGAGCCCACTGTTGGGTAGGGACCGTCTCTATGTGTTGCCAATTGGTACTTCCCAAGCGTTTAGTACAGTGCTCTGCACATAGTAAGCGCTCAATAAATACGATTGATGATTGATGATGATGGAGCTCCTGTAGTTTCTCCACAGTGAAGCTCATGTGGGGTCTTTGGGGGTTAGGGGAGGAAGGTGACACGGATTCTGACAGAGCATAGCAGATGGCGGGGCCACTTAGAGCTTTCCAGCTTCTTTGATTCCCGCAGGCGGACAGTCTCCCCCGGGACCGAGAGGCCGCAACCACACGGTCCAGGGCTGACTGGAATCCATGCCAACCGAGGCCGCCCGAAGAAAAGGCCCTTCCAAGCTGGAGTGGGGGAACAGCAGCTGGTGACTGCTTTAAAGCCTCTCCGCGTCCCTTTCTTCCCTCCCTGAAGTCTCCTTTATCTCGAGTGCCGCGCAACCAAAGGAGCAATTCGAAAGGCAGAAAACACGGGTGGTCTCGGCCGGTCCTGGGGGGGCCCCTGCCCGGAGCTCAGGGAGCGGCAGAATTGTTGGAAGCCAACGGATATTCGGGAGAGGGTGAGGAAGTTCCCCCATCTGCAGAATGGGGATTAAGACTGTGAGCCCCCGTGGGACAGCCTGATCACCTTGTAACTTCCCCAGCTCTGGGGATAGTGCTTTGCACATAGTGAGTGCTTAATAAATGCCATCATTATTATCATTATTATTATTAAACGGCGGAGCTAAGATTAGAACTCAGATCCACGTCATCCCCCGGGCCTGGAATGCCCTCCCTCTGCCCATCCGCCAAGCTAGCTCTCTTCCTCCCTTCAAGGCCCTGCTGAGAGCTCACCTCCTCCAGGAGGCCTTCCCAGACTGAGCCCCTTCCTTCCTCTCCCCCTCATCCCCCTCTCCATCCCCCCATCTTACCTCCTTCCCTTCCCCACAGCACCTGTATATATGTATATATGGTTGTACATATTTATTACTCTATTTATTTATTTTACTTGTACATATCTATCCTATTTATTTTATTTTGTTGGTATGTTTGGTTTTGTTCTCCGTCTCCCCCTTTTAGACTGTGAGCCCACTGTTGGGTAGGGACTGTCTCTATGTGTTGCCAATTTGTACTTCCCAAGCGCTTAGTACAGTGCTCTGCACATAGTAAGCACTCAATAAATATGATTGATGATGATGATGAATGCCCAGGCTGCCGGGAAGGAGTTTGGATCGAGGTAAAGTCTTGAAGGGGGAAGGTGAAGAGGAGGCCAGCGGGCCTAGTGGAGAGATCATAGGACTGAGAATCCTCCGTCAGTCACTTAACGTCTCCAGGCCTCAGTTCCCTCAGCTAGAAAATGAAAATAAGACACGCAGTCGCCTTCCCCCGCCTTAGACTTTGGGTCTGAGCTGATTTCTTTTAGACTGTGAGCCCACTGTTGGGCAGGGACTGTCTCTATATGTTGCCAATTTGTACTTCCCAAGCGCTTAGTACAGTGCTCTGCACATAGTAAGCGCTCAATAAATGCGATTGATGATGATGATGATGATTATCTTGTACTCACCCCAGTGCTTGGCTTCTAGTGGCCCTTTGTAAATCCCAGCGTCATTATTATTTTGGGGGGTTTGAGTCGCTGCTAACGAGCGTCGTCTGCTCCCCGCGTGCCGCGGTCGCCCACGTAGGTGCCAGTTGCTCATGGAGGGTGAAAGGGCGGAAAGCGGGCGCCAATTTTAGTAGGTGGATAAGGACGGGGAGGGGACAGGTTGAGGAGAATTGGTCGGGCAGAGAGCCTCCGTTTCCTTCTCGGAAACCCTCGGATCTTTCCCGAGGGCTGCGTTGAGCAGGCCAGAAGTGCAGCTGGCCACCACCCCTTTGCCCCCACGCTCACCCGCTAGGCTTAAAACTGGATTTCTTCCCTAAAACTCTCTCAGACCCACCCTTAGAGGGGCCTCACTGAAGATGTTTTGGAGCGCAGCGTGGAATTTAACAGGAATATTATTTATTTATTTATTTTATTTTGTTAGTATGTTTTGTTTTGTTCTCTGTCTCCCCCTTCTAGACTGTGAGCCCACTGTTGGGTAGGGACCATCTCTATATGTTGCCAACTTGTACTTCCCAAGCGCTTAGTACAGTGCTCTGCACACAGTAAATGCTCAATAAATATGACTGAATGAATGAATGAACAAATGCCATTATTATTATTATTATTATTATGATATAATTATAATAGGGTTAGGGTTCATATTTATAATTACATATAATATTATATAAATTATTGTTTATATTATTATTATTATTATTCAGTTAAGCTGCCAGACAGGCTCAGTAAATACGATTGATGATGATGATGATGGGTCTCCCGACCCCCAGACTTGAGCTCTTTCCACACGATTGATGATGATGATGATGATGATGAAGAACACAGGTCTCCCGACCCCCAGACTGCAGCTCTTTCCACCGGTCCACATCGCCTCCTCGGCACCATTATCGATTAATAAGTCTCCCCTGCAGAGGGGTTCAATTTCCACCATCAGGTCAAGTCCATCTTGTGTCAAAAGCTTATTTTCAAAGGGTCTCTGTCTCCGTTCTTTTTCGAGCCGGACAGGCTCCATTTCAAATCATCATCATCATCATCAATCGTATTTATTGAGCGCTTACTGTGTGCAGAGCACTGTACTAAGCGCTTGGGAAGTACAAATTGGCGACATATGGAGACGGTCCCTACCCAACTCCGTTAGCGCATCTTGGGAGCGAGCTTTGAAGCAAACAGAAGTATCCATGGTGATTCATTTGCGTGGGCTGGAAACCTGCTAGAAAAAGCCAGCCAAAGCATTTTTCTTCGGATGCTCTGCGCTTTTTTTTTTTTCCCTCTTGAAGCTGAGGGTTGGCTTGGCGTTTTCACAAACTCCCAAGGAGTTCTCTCGGAGCCCGTCTCCATCTTCCCATCCACCCCACACCAGCCGGAGCCCCCGCAATCATCAGCTGGACTGTCTCAGAAACTTTTCCAAGGTGATCAGGTTGTCCCACGTGGGGCTCACAGTCTTCATCCCCATTTGACAGGTGAGGGAACTGAGGCCCAGAGAAGTGAAGTGACTTGGCCAAAGTCACCCAGCTGAAGTGGCGGAGCCGGGTTCGAACCCATGACCTCGGACTCCGAAGCCCGGGCTCTTCCCTCTGAGCCACGCTGGAGAAGCAGCCTGGACTCTCATGCATAATAATAATAATGATAATAGCATTTATTAAGCGCTTCCTATGTGCAAAGCGCTGTTCTAAGCGCTGGGGAGGCTACAAGGTGATCAGGTTGTCCCACGGGGGGCCCACAGTCTTCATGCCCATTGGACAGATGAGGGAACTGAGGCCCAGAGAAGTGAAGTGACTTGCCCAAAGTCACCCAGCTGAAGTGGCGGAGCCGGGTTCGAACCCGTGACCTCTGACTCCACAGCCAAAGATGGATGAGGGCCTCTCATCCAGCCCTTCGGTAGTCCAGTGCTCTGCACACAGTAAGCGCTCAATAAATACGATTGAATGAATGAATGAATTGGGTGCTTACTGTGGGCAGAGCCCTGTACTGAGCGCTCGGGAGCTCACCTCCTCCAAGAGGCCTTCCCAGACTGAACCCCCTTTCTCCTCTCCACCCTCCATCCCCGCCGCCCTACCTCCTTCCCCTCCCCACAGCACCTGTATAGATGTTTGAACAGATTTATCACTCTATTTTACTTGTACATATTCTATTTATTTGGTTAATGATGTGCATCCACTTTAATTCCGTTTGCTCTGACGACTTGACACCTGGGTAGGGACCGTCTCTATATGTCGCCAGCTTGTACTTCCCAAGCGCTTAGTACAGTGCTCTGCACACAGTAAGCGCTCAATAAATATGATTGATTGATTGATTTTCGCCCTGGCGGTATCTTCCATCAGCGAATGCCCTGGAAGGAGGATGGATTGATGTCATCCGGGTCCGACACACCCGGCCACGAATTCCCAGGGTGGGGTTTTCTCCATTCCCGGTTGCTTTCCGTGAGCGGTGTCCCAGAAACGTCTCGGCTGCGAATGTCAGACTGCGGCTGGCGGGGGCGGCGAGGGGGGAGGATGAGAATTCCCTTGGCTCCTCGCTTAATGCCGATAAATTCTTCTCGGATCAAGGACTCCTTTCCGCAAGACGTGGCAAACCCTGGGGTAGAGCCTGTCATGACCTTGGAGAAGTCACTTCACTTCTCTGTGGCTCAGTTATCTCATAATAATAATAATAATAATGGCATTTATTAAGCACTGTGTGCAAAGCATTGTTCTAGGTTACAAGGTGATCAGGTTGTCCCACGGGGGGCTCACGGTCTTAATCCCCATTTTACAGATGAGGGAACTGAGGCCCAGAGAAGTGAAGCTGAGCTGACAATTGGCAGAGCCGGGATTTGAACCCTTGACCTCTGACTCCAAAGCCCGGACTCTTCCCACTCAGCCACGCTGCTTCCCCGTCATAATAATAATGCTGATAATGGTATTTGTTAAGCGCTTACTATGTGCAAAGCACTGTCCTAAGCGCTGGGGGGGATACAAGGTGATCAGGTTGTCCCACATGGGGCTCGCAGTCTTAATCCCCATTTTACAGATGAGGTCACTGGGGCTCAGAGAAGTTAAGTGACTTGCCCAGGTCACACAGCAGACGTGTGGCGGAGCCGGGATTCGAACCCATGACCTCTGACTCCCAAGCCCGGGCTCTTTCCACTGAGCCACGCTGCTTCTCCGTAAGATGGGGATTCGGTCTGTGAGCCAGATGTAGGACAATCTGATTTGCTTGTATTTCCCCCAGCGCTCAGTACAGTGCCTGGCGCGTAGTAAGCACTTAACAGATACCACAATCACCTCCAGAGCCAAAATGGACCAGGATCATCATCAATCGTATTTATTGAGCACTTACTATGTGCAGAGCACTGTACTGAGCGCTTACTGTACTAAGGTTTCGGGGGTGGGGGCCTCCCCTCCTGGCCTCCTGAACCCAGACCAGATGGCCTAGTGATGCTGTCACTCTGTCCTGTGAACGACTTTTTAGACTGTGGTGAGCCCACTGTTGGGTAGGGACCGTCTCTAGATGTTGCCAACTTGTACTTCCCAAGCGCTTAGTACAGTGCTCTGCACACAGTAAGCGCTCAATAAATATGACTGATTGATCGATTGATGATTGACTTTTGGCTGTGGGAGGAGCGAAACGAAAGGGGGAAGAGGAGAAGAGAGCAACGGGAGAAACAGACCGTGGGGTGCAGACGTTTTAGCTTGATATGACAGGAAATGGGCAACCCCGGAGGAGAGAGGAGAGGAGAGATGTCACATGTCCCAAAGGGCACATAAATAAGCTAATATGAGCTTATTTAATATAATATAATATATTATTTATTTAATATAATATAATATAAGCTAATAAGCATGTAGGATAGACAGGCTGGAGATGGGAAAGTCTTGAGGCAGACAGGCAGGCCAGTAAGGGGAGTGGGGGGCTGTTACTCGTACATAAATAATAAAATAATAATAACGGCATTTGTTAAGCGCTTACTATGTGCAAAGCACTGTTCTAAGCGCTGGGGGGGGGGGGGATACAAGGAGATCAGGTTGTCCCATGTGGGGCTCACGGTCTTCGTCCCCATTTTACAGATGAGGGAACTGAGGCTCCGAGAAGTTAAGTGACTTGCCCAAGGTCACACAGCAGACATGTGGCGGAGCTGGCTTTCGAACCCATGACTTCTGACTCCAAAGCCCGGGCTCTTTCCACTGAGCCACGCTGCTTCTCTTATTTACTTGTATATATTTACTATTCTATTTATTTTGTTGATGATGTGCATATGGCTTTAATTCTATTTAAAATGACGATTTTGACACCTGTCTACATGTTTGGTTTTGTCGTCTGTCTCCCCCCTTCCAGACTGTGAGCCAGGGACCGTCTCTAGATGTTGCCGACTTGGACTTCCCAAGCGCTCAGTACAGTGCTCTGCACACAGTAAGCGCTCAGTAAATACGACTGAATGAATGAATGAATGAGGAAGGTCCACCAATCAGGGGCGGAGGGCGAGGAAGGTCCACCAATCAGGAGCTGAGGGCGAGGAAGGTCCACCAATCAGGAGCGGAGGGCGAGGAAGGTCCACCAATCACGGGCGGAGGGAGAGGAAGGTCTAGCAACCAGGGGCAGAGGGCGAGGAAGATCCACCAATCAGGGACGGAGGGCGAGGAAGGCCCACCAATCAGGGGCGGAGGGCGAGGAAGGTCCACCAATCAGGAGCGGAGGGCGAGGAAGGTCCGCCAATCAGGAGCGGAGGGCGAGGAAGGTCCACCAATCACGGGCGGAGGGCGAAGAAGGTCCATCAATCACGGGCGGAGGGCGAGGAAGGTCTAGCAAGCAGGGTCAGAGGGCGAGGAAGATCCACCAATCAGGGACGGAGGGCGAGGAAGGTCCACCAATCAGGGACGGAGGGCGAGGAAGGTCCACCAATCAGGGGCGGTGGGAGAGGAAGATCCAGCAATCATAGACTGTGAGCCCACTGTTGTGTAGGGACTGTCTCTCTATGTTGCCAACTTGTACTTCCCAAGCGCTTAGTCCAGTGCTCTGCACACAGTAAGCGCTCAATAAATACGACTGATTGATTGAGGAAGGTCCAGCAATGAGGGGCGGAGGGCGAGGAAGGTCCAGCAATGAGGGGCGGAGGGCGTGGGCCGCTCCCTCCGGCCCGCGGGGAGCGGCGTCCGGGGGAGGCCTGGGCTTGGCCTTGGGCCGGGAAGGGATGGGAAGGGATGGGATGGGGCGGGACGGGACGGGACGGGATGGGGCGGCTTGGCCAAGTGACGAGGAGAGCGGGAATGCCGGGCGGGGCCGGGCCGGATAAAAGGGCTCAGTCGGCCTCCGCAGCCTTTCCCGGGCAGGGCAGGGCAGCGCCGCGCCTCTCCTCTCCTCTCCTCTCCTCTCCCCTCCCCTCGGGGGTCAGGGGTCAGGGGTCGAGGGTCGGGGTTGGGCAGACACGGAGCCCCCGGGGGACAGAAGGACGGACGGACAGGAGGGCTCTGATCAGATCAGATCAGCTCAGGTAGGAAGGAAGAAGGGAAGGAGCCACAGCCCTGCCCTGCCCTGCCCTGCTCTGACCGGTCTTGTCCTGTCCTGTCTTGTCCTGATCTGCCCTGGCCTGACCTGCCCTGTCCGGTCTGGTCTGCCCTGGCCTGACTTGCCCTGCCCTGTCTGGTCTGATCCGGTCCTGCCCTGTCTGGTCTGGGCCGGTCCTGCTTTGTCCTGCCCTGCCCTTCCCGGTCCTGAGTTGACCCGCCTGCCCCGGTCCTGCCCTGCCCTGTCCGGTCTGGTCTGGTTCTGCGCTGCCCAGTTCTGTCCTGCTGTTCCCTGTCCTGACCTGCCCAGTCCGGTCTGGTCCAGTTCTGCTCTGCCCTGCCCAGTCCGGTCCTGTCCTGACCAGCCTGGTCCGGTCTGGTCCGGTCCTGCCCTGTCCTGACCTGTCTAGTCCAGTCTGGTCCGGTCCTTCCCTGTCCTGACTCACCCTGTCTGGTCCGGTCCTGCCTTGTCCTCACCTGCCTAGTCCGGCCTGGTCCGGTCCTGCTCTTCCCAGTCCTGTCCTGACCTGCCTGGTCCGGTCCTGCCCTGTCCTCACCTGCCTAGTCCGGTCTGGTCCGGTCCTGCCCTGTCCTCACCTGCCCTGTCTGGTCTGGTACAGTTCTGCTCTGCCCTGCCCAGTCCTATCCTGCTCTTCCCGGTCCTGTCCTGACCTGCCTGGTCCGGTCTGGTCCGGTCCTGCCCTGTCCTGACCTGTCTAGTCCAGTCTGGTCCGGCCCTGCCTAGTCCGGTCTGGTCCGGTCCTGCCCTGTCCTGACTCACCCTGTCTGGTCTGGTCCGGTCCTGCCTTGTCCTCCCCTGCCTAGTCCGGCCTGGTCCGGTCCTGCTCTTCCCGGTCCTGTCCTGACCTGCCTGGTCCGGTCCTGCCCTGTCCTCACCTGCCTAGTCCGGTCTGGTCTGGTCCGGTCCTGCCCTGTCCTGACTTGCCCTGTCTGGTCTGGTCCGGTCCTGCCCTGTCCTCACCTGCCCTGTCTGGTCTGGTCCGGTTCTGCTCTGCCCTGCCCTGCCCAGTCCTGTCCTGACCTGCCTGGTCCGGTCCTGCCCTGTCCTCACCTGCCTAGTCCGGTCTGGTCTGGTCCGGTCCCGCCCTGTCCTGACTCACCCTGTCTGGTCTGGTCCGGTCCTGCCTTGTCCTCACCTGCCTAGTCCGGCCTGGTCCGGTCCTGCCCTGTCCTGTCCGGTCTGGTACAGTTCTGCTCTGCCCTGCCCAGTCCTGTCCTGCTCTTCCCTGTCCTGTCCTGCCCTGTCCAGTCTGGTCCTGCCCTGCCCCGTCCAGTCTGGTCTGGTCTGGTCCTGCCCTGTCCAGTCTGGTCCGGTCCTGCCCTGCTGTGCCCGGCCCAGTCCGGCCCTGTCCTGTCTCGTCCTGCCCTGCCCTGCCCTGCCGGGCCCGGTCCGGCCCGCCTCTCCCTACGGTGCCCAACCTGGCGGTGCCCTTCCCGGTCGGGCAGCGGGCAGCATGGCCTGGGAGGGGTCCCGGCCCAGCCTGCCGTCCATCTCTTCGGGGGAGCTGCGCCGCGGCCTGTGGACGTGCGACTGCGAGCTGGCCCTGCTGCCCCTGAGCCAGCTGCTGCTCCTGCAGGCCCAGGCCTTCCAGCTGAGGGGTGACCTCCTCCTCCTCCTCCTCCCCCCCCCCCACGCCAGGACCGAGCCCACCCTCCGCCCCCCACCGCCCCTCGGGGGGCTTCAACGTCTTCGGCCACGGCTTCGTGCGCCTCGATGGCCGGCTCTACCGCCTCAGCAACTACATCAAGAGGTCCGTGACGCCCCCGCCACCCCCCCTTTTTTTATAATAATAATAATAATAATGGCATTTGTTAAGCGCTTACTACGTGCAAAGCACTGTTCTAAGCACTGGGGGGATACAAGGTGATCAGGTTATCACCTGTATATATGTTTGTACATATTTATTACTCTATTTTACTAGTACATATCTATTCTATTTTGTAGTACGTTTGCTTTTGTCTCCCCCTTTTAGACTGTGAGCCCACTGTTGGGTAGGGACTGTCTCTATATGTTGCCAACTTGGACTTCCCAAGCGCTTAGTCCAGTGCTCTGCACACAGCGCTCAATAAATGCGATTGATGATGATGATGATGATCAGGTTGTCCCACGGCAGGGCTCACAGTCTTCATCCCCATTTTACGGATGAGGTAGCTGAGCCTCAGAGAAGTGAAGTGACTTGCCCAAGGTCACACAGCGGACATGTGGCAGAGTCGGGATTCGAACCCATGACCTCTGACTCCAAAGCCCGGGCTCTTTCCACTGAGCCATGCTGCTTACTGTGTGCAGAGCATCATCATCATCAGTCGTATTTATTGAGCACTTACTATGTGCAGAGCACTGTACTAAGCGCTTGGGAAGTACAAATTGACAACGTCTAGAGACAGTCCCTACCCAACAGTGGGCTCACAGCCTAAAAGGGGGAGACAGAGAACAAAACCAAACATACTAACAAAATAAAATAAATAGAATAGATATGTACAAGTAAAATAAATAAATAAATAAATAAATAGAGTAATAAATAAATAGAGAAATATGTACAAACATATATACAGGTGATATATATAACCTGTACAGAGCACTGTACTAAGCGCTTGGGAAGTCCAAGTTGGCAACTTACAGAGACGGTCCCCTACCCAACAACGGGCTCACAGTCTAGAAGGGGGAGACAGACAACAAAGCAAAACGTAGTAACAAAATAAAATAAATATAGAATAGTAAATTTGTTCTTTAGTGTCTCTTTTTCCTACTAGACTGTATGCTCCCAGAGGGCTTAGATCGTGTCCACTAATTCTATCCCAAGCGTTTAGTACAGAGCTCTGCGCTCCTTGGGCACCCCGTAAGTGATGAGAAGATTGAACAATCAATCAATCAATCGGATTTATTGAGCGCTTACTGTGTGCGGAGCACTGTACTAAGCGCTTGGGAAGTACAACTTGGCAACACCTGCAAGCTTGCTGAAAACTTCCCTTTCCCCTGCCTCCCCACCTGAAAATCATTCTCTCCCAAGGGCTCTACCTCTTTCCAGTGGGTAACTGGGGGGGATTTGAGACCGGGAAAACTGCAGGAGAGATTAGGGCAGTTGGAAATCAAGCTGGAAAATGTCATTTTGAGGTGACGTTGCGGGGTCCCCATGGTGTGGAGCCTCCTCTCCCCTGTCACCATTGAGGGGGTGAGGTCTTGGGGGTGGGGAACGGAGCTGTCTGATGCCCAGGGGACCCCAGGACCCCCCAACATCTCCTGGAAAGAGAAGCCCAACGCTCGGAAAGCTGGGATCCGATTGATCGGGTGAGGTTTGGCTGGTTTGAAAGGGGAATTCCAGGCAGGGGAAAGGGCGTGAGCAACAGGTCTTCAAGAGAGGAACGATGGGGGGATAGCATTGCAATTTTTATTGTGAATAGGTTTTAGATGGTTGATTTGTCTTGTATGTATTTATTCTATTTATTTGATTTTGTTAATATGTTTTGTTTTGTTCCGTCTCCCCATTCTAGACTGTGAGCCCGCCGTTGGGTAGGGACCGTCTCCATATGTTGCCAACTTGTACTTCCCAAGCGCTTAGTACAGTGCTCTGCACACAGTAAGCACTCAATAAATACGATTGAATGAATGAATGAAAGAGCATGGGCTTTGGAGTCAGAAGTCATGGGTTCAAATCCCGGCCCCGCCGATTGTCAGCCGAGTGACTTTCGTGAGCCCGTCTTCTAGACTGTGAGCCCGTTGTTGGGTAGGGACCGTCTCCATATGTTTCCAACTTGGACTTCCCAAGCGCTTAGTACAGTGCTCTGCACACAGTAAGCGCTCAATAAATATGATTGAATGAATGAATGAAAGTCACTTAACCTCTCCGGGCCTCAGTTCCCTCATCTGTAAAATGAGGATTAAGACTGTGAGCCCGCCATGGGACAACCTGATCACCTTGTAACCTCCCCAGCGCTTAGAACACTGCTTTGCACATAGTAAGCGCTTAATAAATGCCATCATTATTATTATTATTATTATTATAAGAAATTTAATAAAGAGGAAGCTTAGTCTTCCCTTTAAGCCATTCCCTTCATAGCCACTAGGGGGTGCCGGGTATTTACGTTGTTAAACTTATTTGCCCCGATGGAATAAACCTTTTTTTAAAAAATAAATAATAAAAATAATAGTAAATAAATAATTTAAAATTTTTCATTAAAAAAAGGGAATGGGCTCTTACTGTGTGCCAGGCACAGTACTAAGCTCTGGGATAGATACAAGCAGATCACACTGGACACAATCTGTGTCCCACATCAATCAATCAATCAATCGTATTTATTGAGCGCTTACTGTGTGCAGAGCACTGTATTAAGCGCTTGGGAAATACAAGTTGGCAACAAGCCACATGGGGCTCCCGGTTTTAATCCCCATTTCACAGACGCGGTAACTGAGGCCCAGACAAGCTCCCCTCCCCATCCCCCCTGCCCTACCTCCTTCCCCTCCCCACAACTCCTGTATATATGTTTGTACAGATTTATTACTCTATTTTACTTGTACATATTTACTATTCTATTTATTTTATTTTGTTGATATGTTTTGTTGTCTGTCTCCCCCTTCTAGACTGTGAACCCGCTGTTGGGTAGGGACCGTCTCTGTGTGTTGCCAACTTGGACTTCCCAAGCGCTTAGTACAGTGCTCTGCACACAATAAGTCCTCAGTAAATACGATTGAATGAATGAATGAATTAGTACAGTGCTCTGCACGCAGTACGCACTCAATAAATATGATTGAGTGAATGAATGAATTAGTACAGTGCTCTGCACGCAGTAAGCGCTCAATAAATACGATTGAATGAATGAATGAAAAGTGAAGTGACTTGCCTAAGGTCACACAACAGACAGGTGGCAGAGCCGGGGTTAGAACCCGTGTCGTTTCTTACTCCTGGGCCCGTGCTCTGTCCACTAAACCATTCTAATAATAATAATAATAATAATAATGCATGTATTAAGCGCTTACTATGTGCAAAGCACTGTTCTAAGCGCTGGGGAGGTTACAAGGTGATGAGGTTGTCCCACAGGGGGCTCACAGTCAATTCTCATTTTACAGATGAGGTAACTGAGTTGCAAAGAAGTGAAGTGACTTGCCCAAAGTCACACAGCTGACAATTAGAGAAGCAGCGTGGCTCAGTGGAAAGAGCCCAGGCTTTGGAGTCAAAGGTCATGGGTTCAAATCCCGGCTCTGCCAATTGTCAGCTGGGTGACTTTGGGCAAGTCACTTCACTTCTCTGGGCCTCAGTTCCCTCCTCTGTAAAATGGGGATGAAGACTGTGAGCCCCCCGTGGGACAACCTGATCACCTTGTAACCTCCCCAGCGCTTAGAACAGTGCTTTGCACATAGTAAGCGCTTTATAAATGTCATTTAAAAAAAAGAAATTGGTGAAGGTGGGATTTGAAACCTTGATCACTGACTCCAAAGCCCGTGCATTCTGCTTTTCATAACCTCTGTCTTCTTCAGCCTCAACCTCTCTGATCCCTTCCCCTTGCGGTGGCCTGGACATGGGTATAGTCAAATCAACTACTTGACCAGGTTGGCTTTGCAGAAAAAAAGCGGGGGGATTTCGCTCCCCAAGCCCGTCAGTCCTTGCGGCCCCAAAAGCCGTAGAGCAACGCCTGGTGTGCATGGTATCCCTTACCGTTTCCCCCAGCCCATCCCTTCCGCCCCATACTTCAAACCCATAAGCACTTTGCATTTCTGCATTTATTTCCTCACTCAAGAGGAAGGTGACCTTGTTGGATTTTCCGAAATGTGGTGGATGAAATGAAGCCCCTCCTGTGTCCATCTGCTTCTTTCAGAAAGCCTGGCTTCTCCCTCTCAGTCCCGTCTAGCTGAAGGAGGGAAGAAAGAAAGACACGCAACAGTCAATTTCTGCCTCAGTTGCCCCATCTTTAAAATGTCTGATCACCCAAATTAATATATGTGAGGTTCTTCCCCTGCCCCCTTAGGTAGTAACATTATTGAGTATTGGTTTTTTACGTGGAAAAACGGTAAGAAAATTGTTGGGCTTTTGTTCCAAACCTAGAGGAATTTAAGCGCAGTATGGAGAGGGAGATGTTAATTGAACCATTTGATTCCCTCATGTGTCTGCTTTCCATCCCCGGTGATAGGGAATTACAGAAACAGTGCAAGACGTTTGTTGAAACTGTCTGTCGTCCTCATTCAGAAATCGCTATCGCAGCCCAAAATAGGCCAACATTTTAAAACCAGTTTTTAAATCTAGTAGGTCCTGGGAATCCAGGAGACCTACCCATCCAACTACCCATCCACCCGTCCATTCTCCCCCCCTTCTTACCTCCTTCCCTTCTCCACAGCACCTGTATATATGTATATATGTTTGTACATATTTATTACTGTATTTATTTATTTTACTTGTACATATCTATTCTATTTATTTTATTTTGTTAGTATGTTTGTTTTTGTTCTCTGTCTTCCCCTTTTAGACGGTGAGCCCACTGTTGGGTAGGGACTGTCTCTATATGTTGCCAATTCGTACTTCCCAAGCGCTTAGTACAGTGCTCTGCACATAGTAAGCGCTCAATAAATACGATTGATGATGATGATGATGATCCAACTTCTCTCCTTATCCTTTTTTTTTTTAATATCTCAATGATTTTTTTTCCCTTTGACTTTTTAGAAGGGGATTTATGAGTCAGGGACTCTGTCACCTTCTGTATAATTTGGCTCTGCTGCCAGCGCTTCAGTACTATAATGGCCGTAATATTAATGAGCTGAAGAATGTGATTCACAGCGTTAAATCACTCATCAATCCAGGCGCTTGCCCGTAATTGGCTCTCTCCACAGCAGAGCAAATTCAGAGTGGCAGAGTTGACCTTACATTTTCCTAGCCCCACTAAGAAGCAGTTAGAATCGTGATTTGGTGTGGATTTCCAAAAAGAACAGGGTTACGTGCTCAAAGCTTTTCAGAAAATGAGTCTTGGACATTAGTGGGGGGGGGTTAGCCTCACCCCTCGGGGTAGAGGCAGAGGACGGCCGTCCCCAGCAGAACTTAAAAATGGGAGACTGAGCTCTAGCAGACAGGGATCTAATCATTATGATGGTGATAAGTGTTTTTTTTTAAAAAAAAATAGTATTTAAGTGCTCAGTATATGCCAGGCACTAAGCACTGGTAGATATAAGCCAATCAGGTTGGATGCAGTCCGGGACCCACTTGGGACTCCCGTCTTAATCTCCGTTTGTAGATGAGGTCATGGAGACCCAGAGAAGTTGAGTGACTTGCCCGAGGATGCACAGCAGCAGGCCAGTGGCAGAATCAGGATTGGAACCCAGTCCTTCTGATTCCTAGGCCCACGCTGTCTCAACTAAGCCGTTCTGCTTCTCGTGATAGCTCTTACTAATGTGTCAGGAGCTGGGGTAGATAGAAGATAGTTTGAATGCAGTCCCTGTCTTGAATGGGGCTCACAGTGGAAGAGGGAGGGAAAATGGGTGTGTTATCCCTATTTTACAGGTGAGAAAGTAGAGGCAAAGTGAAGCGACTAGCCCGCACAGGCCACTGGAATGATAATAATAATGATAACGGTATTTGTTAAGCGCTTACTAATTGCTAGACACTGTACTAAGCGCTGGAGTGGATACAAGCAACTCAGGCTGGATACAGTCCCTGTCCCGCGTGGGGCTCACAATCTCAATCCCCATTTTGTAGTTATCTAGCTGAGGCGCAGAGAAATGAAGTGAATTGCATCATCATCATCAATCGTATTTATTGAGCGCTTACTATGTGCAGAGCACTGTACTAAGCGCTTGGGAAGTACAAATTGGCAACGTATAGAGACAGTCCCTACCCAACAGTGGGCTCACAGTCTAAAAGGGGGAGACAGAGAACAAAACCAAACATACTAACAAAATAAAATAAATAAGATAGATATGTACAAGTAAAATAAATAAATAAATAAATAGAGTATGTGCAAATAATAAATTATTTATTATTTATAAATTATTATTATTTATAAATAAATAAATTTGTACAACCATATATACATATATACAGGTGCTGTGGGGAAGGGAAGGAGGTAAGATGGGGGGATGGAGGGGGGAAGAGGGGGAGAGGAAGGAAGGGGCTCAGTCTGGGAATTGCAGACACCCAGTAGACGAGTGGCCGAGGTGGGATTAGAACCCAGCGCTGGATGGCATCTAAGGTGTCCCTTGGTCCATGCTGGGGTCAAGAGTTGGGCTACTGTGTGACTATAGTTGTCCCAACAGTCTGAGAGAGATCCAGGTGTCCAAAATGCCCTCCTGTGTGTGGCACTAAAAGTGTTCCCTGGCCACTCCGAGCTAAATTTTGCGCTCACGATCACCTGTGGCACTGCTCTTTTTAGAGATTGCTGCTATTGAAGCACTTTCTCATTCCCATCTTCCCACTCTTCCTTTTTCTCTGAAATGATTTTCCGTCCATTCCCCCCAACCTGCAGAATGTAAGCTTCTTGAGGGCACGGATTCAATCAATCAATTAATCAATCAATCGTATTTATTGAGCGCTTACTGCGTGCAGAGCACTGTACTAAGCGCTTGGGAAGTACAAGTTGGCCACATATAGAGACAGTCCCTACCCAACAGTGGGCTCACAGTCTAAAAGGGGGAGACAGAGAACAAAACCAAACATACTAACAAAATAAAATGAATAGATATGTACAAGTAAAATAAATAGAGTAATAAATATGTACAAACATATATACAGGTGCCCTGGGGAAGGGAAGGAGGTAAGATTAGGGGGATGGAGAGGGGGACGAGGGGGAGAGGAAGGAAGGGGCTCAGTCCGGGAAGGCCTCCTGGAGGAGGTGAGCTCTCAGTAGGGCCTTGAAGAGAGGAAGAGAGCTAGCTTGGCGACTAACTCTGTTGTGTGTCCCAAGTGGTTTTAGTACAGGCTCTGCATGCAATAGGTGTTCAGTACATACCACTGACTGACAGCAATGTGGCCCACTTTGAAAAAAAAAAGGTTTGAAAAATCGGCAAAAAGCAGTATCTTACGATAAGCTGACTATGAAAAATGATACAATGGGCTCTCTGTGTGTCCCTTCTGTGGGCCTGACCCTTCACCCTGAGGGAGGGTCATGTTGCTTCTTTCCCTTCATTTTTGGAGTTGTGATGTCTCGCCGGGATCTGATAGATAGCTGTGCTCTGATTGGGCATGCCCTTCCCTGCCTTTGGCTCGCCGATCCGTTCCGGGAGAAGTGCGTTCTTGGAAGTCATTCCCGGTTGCTCTGGAAATAGGTTCATGGAACTCAGCAGCCACCGCGACTATAAAGACTACCGGGAAACCCTCCTGAGCCGTCCGATGCTGTTCTTCACCGATGTGAGGACTGGGACAGGGCCCTCCTGTCAAGGTAGGCTGTCTACGTCTTCACGTCTCTTCAAGTCTTAATAATAATAATAATAATGGCATTTGTTAAGTGCTTACTATGTGCAAAGCACTGTTCTAAGCACTGGGGGGGATACAAGGTGATCAGGTTGTCCCACGTGGGGCTCACAGTCTTAATCCCCATTTTACAGATGAGGTAACTGAGGCTCAGAGAAGTTAAATGACTTGCCCAAGGTCACACAGCCGACACGTGGCGGAGCCGGGATTCGAACCCATGACCTCCAACTCCAAAGCCCGGGCTCTTTCCACTGAGCCACGCTGCTTCTCTAAGTCTTGCTCCCATCTACCCTCCCCTGGTCCGATGAAGGAGCTTGGAAATTCCCTTTCGCGTGTGCTTTAAAACTCTCTTTTACGTGCTGCTCTTCCCGGGAGACAGGCAGTGTTTATTAATAGTGCCTGAAATTCCAAAGGCGAGGAATTCTCCACTCTTTTCTCCTCTAAGACTCTCCCAGGAATTGTGCCTGGCACAAGACATAAGTTCTATTTTTTTTTTCCCAAACAGTCCTCCGAATGGTAAGAGTTAGGAGAAGACGATCTAAACATTATTTAGAGTTTAATGTCTCTCTCTCCCTCTAGACTGTAGGCTCCTTGTGGGCAGGGAACATGTCTACCAACTCTGTTATATTGTATTCAGTATAACGCTGCTGTATCGTGTTCTCCCAAGCGCTTAGTTCAGTGCTCTGCACATAGTAAGTCTCTTTTAGACTGTGAGCCCACTGTTGGGTAGGGACTGTCTCTATATGTTGCCAGCTTGTACTTCCCAAGCGCTTAGTACATCATCATCATCAATCGTATTTATTGAGCGCTTACTATGTGCAGAGCACTGTACTAAGCACTTGGGAAGTACAAATTGGCAACATATAGAGACAGTCCCTACCCAACAGTGGGCTCACAGTCTAAAAGAGTACAGTACAGTGCTCTGCACACAGTAAGCGCTCAATAAGTATGATTGATGATGATGAGTAAGCGATCAATAAATACGATTTATTGCTCTGCACCGAACAAACGCTTACTAAATGTGATTGATTGAATCCTAAGCAACCTCGACTGAGCCATTCAGTTGTATTTACTGAATGCTTTACTGTGTGCAGAGCACTGTACTAAGCGCTTGGGAGGGTATAACAGAACAATAAACAGACCCATTCTCTGCCCATGAAGAGAGGGCGAGAGTAAAGACCGAAAGAGGTCAACACTTGCTGAGATTGTGATACGGGCCCACACTCATTTGGGCCCTTGTTCCCGCGGGAACAAGATATACGTCTTATCGTTGTTTTGTTGGCGGCTGTGTTGTGAGGAAAGTCTGGGCCAGATGAATCCTAATAAAAGGGAAATTTAAGTTCCAAACCCAAACTCCAGTGGGGAGCAACATTGCGGAACAGGACACAGGGATTCGACTTTGCCTCAGGGACGTGCGAGGAACGGAGGCCGAGTCTGAAGGGCCTCTGGACGCAATGAGTGATAATAAATACGATCGGTTGTTATATTTGAGCGCTCACTGTGTGCAAAGACAGTACAATATGAGAAAACAGACACATGATCAGTTTGGTTAAAGGAAGCCAAGCGCTGTACAGTCATCATCACAGGAATATTAGGTTTCTTAGACATCCCAGTGGCTATCGCAGCCAAAAGAGGGCTGAGGCCGATGCAGTTGCATGATTTCGTGTGTACTTTTGTGTATACCGATCTCTCTACATATGTAAATATATGACTCAATACTAAGATCATTGTATATTTGTGTCCTTTAATGATGGCATTTATTAAGCGCTTACTATGTGCAAAGCACTGTTCTGAAAAGTGCTATAAAGCAAACGTATTTGAGAGCCGATTGTGTGCAGAGCACTGTACTCAGCGCTGGGGAGAGAATATAGGATTAGTGGACATGATCCCTGCCTTCAAGGAGCTTTAGAATCTAGCAGGGGAGAGAGACGCTAAAACAAATTACAGATAGGAGGAAGTAATCTGGTATAAAGATTTATTTGTAAATGCTACGGGGGTTTGCCCCACCTTTCTCGATAGCCACGAACCAGGCTGCTCTTTCTGCCGTGTTGGTTTCCCCATATCCAGAAGCAGCAATGAGTCCGGGAGTTAGAATTCATTCTTTCATTCATTCGGTCGTATGTATTGAGCGCTTACTGTGTGCAGAGCACTGTACTAAGCGCTTGGGAAGAACAAGTTGGCAACATATAGAGGCAGTCCCTACCCAACAGCGGGCTCACAGTCTAGAAGGGGGAGACAGAGAACAAAACCAAACATATTAACCAAATAAAATAAATAGAATAAATATGTACAAGTAAAATAAATAGAGTAATAAAGATGTACAAACATATATACATATATACAGGTGCTGTGGGGAGGGGAAGGAGGTAAGGTGGGGACCTTAGATGTCCTGAGTTCTAATTTCAGCCCTGCCACATACCCGCTGGATGACCTTAGGCAAGTCACCTAACGTCTCTGTGCCTCAGTTTCCTCATCTTCCGAATGGGGAATTCAATACCTGTTCTCCCTCCTACTTAGATTGTGAGCCCTGGTTACCTCGTACTAAGCTCTGGAGTAGATACAGTGCTTGGCACAGAGTAAGCGCTTAGCAAATACCGCACTTAACCAGCTGCAGTCTTCCTTTGCCCTAGGCTTTGCCTTGTGCTTGAAGTTTCTTCTGTTCCGGAGCTTTCAGGTGCCCCGTTTCAGCTCACCGATAAGACAGTTGTTTGGACACCCTACCACTCCCATGGAGGTGGTGAAGTGGCATCGTTCCAGGGGTCCATTGCACGTGATCCTGCCTTGACATTTGTGTATCACGTGGGCCGTTTGTGGTGACCCTGATAGAACGGCTCAAGGAACTGGATGTGGCATTAGGACAGTGCTAAGCGCTTAGTACAGTGCTCTGCACACAGTAAGTGCTCAATAAATACGATTGATTGATTGACTGGTTGGTTCAGACCTCACCACCATATTTAAGACCTGCACCAGTGTCTCTCTGTAGGCCTTCAGGTCGGTTTGAGACTCGATGCCTCAATGTCACACCACTCTGATAATCCTTCTTGACACGCTTTTCTACTTCCTTGTCTCTCAGGGTACTACTTTGGGGCAGGAGGTTGCCAGTGAAGATCTGGGCACTTTTTTATGGCATTTATTAAGCTCTTACTATGTGCAAAGCACTGTTCTAAGCGCTGGGGGGGATACAAGGTGATCAGGTTGTCCCATGGGGGGCTCACAGTCTTCATCCCCATATTACAGATGAGGTAACTGAGGCCCAGAGAAGTGAAGTGACTTGCCCAAAGTCACACAGCTGACAATTGGCAGAGTTGGGATTTGAACCCATGCCCTCTGACTCCAGAGCCCGT
The DNA here is from genome assembly GCF_015852505.1 of Tachyglossus aculeatus. Taxonomy (NCBI): domain Eukaryota; kingdom Metazoa; phylum Chordata; class Mammalia; order Monotremata; family Tachyglossidae; genus Tachyglossus; species Tachyglossus aculeatus. Next base: position 3,888,965 of record NC_052085.1, read on the forward strand.
GCTCTTTCCACTGAGCCACGCTGCTTCTCTAGAGCTCAGTTATTTAAAAAAAAGTTAACAAAAACTAGCCTCTGTTCCTGGGTTTTCCATCTTTCTGCTTCTCCAACCGGAAAAGAAACCATTTATGCTTACCCTTTGCTTCCTAGTATTTACGCTTTTTTTTTTAAGTCTGCAGTCAACATTTTCTAAAATTCCACGGTTGCTCTTATTTTTAAACCCTTTGATGTGGAAACTTGTCAAAGGCCTTTTCAAGTCTGTTCATTGGACCGCCCCCGCCTCCAGCCCCGTGATTTTTGGCCCCTTCAAAGAACTCTGGAAAATGAATGAAACACAATTTCCCCTAACAGAAATACTATTGTCTTTCTTTAAGTGTTCAGTGATCTTAATCAGTTAATAGAGGGCAGTTTTTCGGCATAGAAGTGAGACGCCTGGATCTATAATTCCCAGGGTCATTTGGGAGACCCTTTTTGAGAGGGGCAGAATTATCAAGCCGTCTTCTGTAATGACAGGCTACACGCTCTTGCCATGAGTTCTGCAACTTGTCGGAACTCCTAAATGACCGAACGGCTTCCATAATCCCAAATCCATCCTAGCTTTTCGTCAGCAGTAATGACCGTGTCCAGCTTCGGCACTCTTATGGTGAGACTATGTCGTATTTTCAGAAAAAACCTATGCACTTCTTGTGAATACACGACACCCTAAGATAAGAAGACAGATAGAACACGGGATGGATCAAGTCATTTCCTCAGTGTTTGGAGAAAGCTACAGCCTTCGGGTGAGTTTGGGAAAGGCTACGTTCGGGGTTGCTAAAGGAAGGAAAGGTAAATGAGCCTGTATGGAAAGAATAAGGGATTTGGGTGTCCAAATCTGTCTCGCCCATTAAGATGCCTTGTGGGCAAAAAACACATCTGTTGCTTGTGTTCCTCTCTACCAAGCACTTAGTACAGTGCAGCACACCGGGGGCACTCAATATATTCCGTTACAACCCCTAGCTCTTGCTGTATTTTGTGGCTTTGGGAGAATATCATGGTCTCTGGGGCCTCAGTTCTACCCTTTGTGAAGCAAGGATTATAATATCTATCTGCCTCCACCCTATATCCAAGGAACAGTGGAAAAAATTAACAGGAGGCTAACATTTGCCATGACTTTAGAGAGCCATAGAAGTGGACACCTATAAATCCCAGTTAATTCTGTTCAAAGGATGGGATAAAAAGGCAGCAGTCCAGAGCGAAAGAGTAATTTCACCTTTGAGCCCATTGCTTTCAGAGACTGGCTTTACATCAAGCCTGCCTTCGTTCCCAGAAAATCATGTTGGGTGCTCCTGGTTTGATCATGTGTTGTACCTGAACTGTGTTACTCGGGTTATTACATTTCCAAGTCTGTATCCATCTGTGATTTATTGAATGCGTGCTGAGAATGCAGCACTGTACTAAACACTTGGTAGAGTGCAGTGTACTATCAATCAATCAATCAATCAATTGTATTTATTGAGCGCTTACTATGTGCAGAGCACTGTACTAAGCGCTTGGGAAGTACAAATTGGCAACACATAGAGACAGTCCCTACCCAACAGTGGGCTCACAGTCTAAAAGGGGGAGACAGAGAACAAAACCAAACATACCAACAAAATAAAATAAATAGGATAGAAATGTACAAGTAAAATAAATAAATGAATAAATAAATAGAGTAATAAATATGTACAACCATATATACATATATACAGGTGCTGTGGGGAAGGGAAGGAGGTAAGATGGGGGGATGGAGAAGGGGACGAGGGGGAGAGGAAGGACTAGACTAAGCTCCTCGTGGGCAGGGAATGTGTCTCCCAACATACTCTCCCAAGCATTTAGTACAGTGCTCCGCACACAGTAAGCGCTCAATAAATGCCATTGATTGAGTGTGGTAGCATTAATAGGTGAGCCCTTTGTTGGGTAGGGATTGTCTCTACCTGTTGCCGAATTGTACTTTCCAAGCGCTTAGTACAGTTCTCTGCACACAGTAAGCGCTCAATAAATACGACTGAATGAACGAATGAATGTGCTTCCTACCCTCGAGGAGGCTGACGAGGTCTAGGAGCCCTCATTTTAAATAAAACCAAATGAACAAGGGCATGCAGTGTAGAAAGACATTTTCAGTACAAAAATGGGGAAAAGTAGAGATACACCAATTCTCTGTTTTCTTTTTAATCGATTGTTTTTACCGTCTAACTCAGAACATCAAGTTCATACCTTCTGATGGTGTCAGGGAAGCAAAGTACTTTAAAGCTTTTCTCTCTCTCCCTTTTTCTTATAGTTTGACTTTCAGAAAGTGGTGAAGAGTTTTTTTCCTCCGGGAAGTGAAGTGGTTAATGGAGAAGATCTAAGCTTTGCGTATGAATTCAAATCCGATGCCCTGTTTGATTTCTTCTACTGGTTTGGGCTCAGCAAAAGCACAGTCGAAGTGACTGGAAAAGTTCTGAATTTGTCTAGTACCAGTCCAGCGAAGAAGGAGACAATCAAGTTATTTCTGGAAAAGATGAGCGAGCCCCTCGTCAGGAGGGCCAGTTTCTCCGACCGGAAGTTCAGCGTTACCTCTAGAGGTGGGTTTGCGCCTGCTGTTGTATCTTTTATCTGTAAATTATTTATTTCTATTAATGTCTATCTCTCCCACTTATCAATCAGTGGTACTGGAGTGCTTACTGTGGGCAGAGCGCTGTGCTAAGCACTTGGGAGCGTACAGTATAATAGAGTTGGTAGACAGGTTCCCTGCCCACAGTGAGTTTCCAGTCCAGAAGGGGAGACAGACATTAAGATAAATTAATTTCAGATATGTATATGTGTGTTGTGGAACTGGTGGGGGAAATAGCAAGTGCCCAAAGTGCTTCCAATTTCCATGGACATTCCCTCTATTTCCATGAATTAGGTTGTCGGCACCACTGTCCTCCCTATCTTTGCAAGCCTGTAAGCTTGGTCTTACCTCCTTCCCTCCCCCACGGCACCTGTATATATGTATATATGTTTGTACATATTTATTACTCTATTTATTTTACTTGCACATATCTATTCTATCTATTTCATTTTGTTAATATGTTTGGTTTTGTTCTCTGTCTCCCCCTTCTAGACTGTGAGCCCACTGTTGGGTAGGGACTGTCTCTGTATGTTTCTGACTTGTACTTCCCAAGCGCTTAGTACAGTGCTCTGCACACAGTAAGCGCTCAGTAAATACGATTGATTGATTGATCACACTACAGTAAAAATATGCATAGCAATGTGAATTGCTAGGCGTATTTGGTGGATTCTCCCCTTCCCTACTCACAAGTATGTTTGGTTTTGTTCTCTGTCTCCCCCTTTTAGACTGTGAGCCCACTGTTGGGTAGGGACTGTCTCTATATGTTGCCAACTTGTACTTCCCAAGCGCTTAGTACAGTGCTTTGCACACCGTAGGCGCTCAATAAATACGATTGATTGATTGATTAAACTAGACTGTAAGGTCACTGTGGGCAGGGAACGTCTCTACCAACTCTGTATTGGCCTCTCGCAAGTGTTCAGTACAGTGCTCTGCACACAATAAGCACTCAATAAATACGATTGATTGATTAAATTAGACTGTAAGGTCACTGTGGGCAGGGAACGTCTCTACCAACTCTGTATTGGCCTCTCGCAAGTGTTCAGTACAGTGCTCTGCACACAATAAGCACTCAGTAGATACCACAGATTGATTTTGGGGAAGCCGGTAGTAAATGGACCATTTTAGTGAGTGTCAGAGGATCAGTTGATCAACAGTATTTATTGGGCACCTAAGGTGTGCTGAGCACTGCAGGGACCGGCGAGATTGTAAAACCTGTCCAGGACACCGCCTTAGTTGCCACTGATTTATTTCTCTTTCTCCGAGTGGAGAATGACTTTGGTTTTTCAATTATCTGCCCAGTGGGCCTCTCCATTAGTGTGTAAAACTGCCGGTTAACCTTTATTTTCTAGAGCTAAAAATCCGGGAAAGAACCTCCTTTTGGTTTTATAACCACAGTCCCTTCCACTGGATAGGAGAGCAAAGCTTCAGGTCCCAGGATGACCAAATGAAAAGATCAGGGGTTGGGAGTCAGGAGACCTGGATTTGAGCTCTGCCGCTGACTTGGGCCTCAGTTTCCTCATCTGTAAAATGGGTGAAGATAAGTTATGAATCCCGAGCGTGACGGGGACTGTCTCTGACCTGATAATCATGTATCTCCCTCAGCGCTGAGCTCGTAGTAGAAACTCGGGAAGTTGCATAGCCTAGTGGATAATGCACGTGCCTGGGAACCAGAGGATCTGGGTTCTAATCCTGGTCCCACCGTGTGCCTGCTGTGACTTAGTTGCTTCATGCCTCAGCTTCCTCAACTGCAAAATGGAGACGCAATACCTGTTGTCCCTTGTGATCAGACTGTGAGCCCTGCGTGAGACAGTGACTGTATCCACCTTGATTAAGTTTTATCTACCCCAGAATTTAGAACAGTGTTTGACACATAGCGAGTGCTTAACAAATACCATATGACAAAAAAGCCTTAATAAATGTAATTATCAGAAGGGAGCTTTTACTCTAGAAGGGACCTACCTTTCTTAACAGACAGTGGGCTGCACCATTAGGTATTTTTTTTACCATTCATTCATTCATTCAATCGTATTTATTGAGTGCTTACTGTGTGCAGAGCTCTGTACTAAGCGCTTGGGAAGTACAAGTCGGCAACATATAGAGACGGTCCCTACCCAACAATGGGCTCACAGTCTAGAAGGGTGAAACAGACAACAAAACAAAACATGTAGACAGGTGTCAAAATAGTCAGAACAAATAGAATTAAAGCTGTATGCACATTAACAAAAAAATACGGAACGCTTCATGTATTTGAATTGTAACGTCCATTAGAATTTTATTAGGACAATAATTAAAAGAAGTAACCTTCCTGAAAGCACGTTTCCTGTTTGTAACTATAATTTACCAGTATTACTTGTCTCTCTCACATTCCAATCTTGATATATTTACTACTGTGAGGATTTTAAAAAATAACAAAGAACCACAATGCTACCAGTGCTTAGTACAGTGCCTGGCACATAGTACGCGCTTAACGAATACCATCACTAATTTTAAAGGTGTCTTTGTGATGGGACCCCACCTTTTATCGCACTAAATTCCACAATTGCTCTTCTGGAACCCCAGGACCCCTGTGATTCTTCAGTGATTTATTGCAGGGCATATTTTGCTTTTTAATTTCTGAATAGGAAATCTTCCCCACTTTGGTGTCTTTCAGGTTCAATAGATGACGTTTTTAACTGCAGTCTATCTCCCAGATCATCACTGACAGAGCCTCTTCTAACGGGATTACCAGTCCCGGGAGTTCTGGAATCTGAAGAGAGTTAAAGAAATAACCAGATGATCGGTGTACCGTACTCAGCTTTTATGATCAACTGAAAGCTAGGCACCAGAACCGTCAGGATAGAAGGTGAAAGGGGGGGACTGGTCCCCTGCTTTTTAATCTCCTGCCACCCCCTTTCATTTCTGCTTTAGGGGACAGGACTTTTTGCCTCTCTGGGGCCCCTAGAATCTCCCGTAGAACAAGTATCGCTCTCTTTCCCTTTGCCATGGGCTGTTATAACCCAACAAGCCCCTGCTCCTGCAGGATTTTGGGGGAGCCTAAATTCGCCTCTGAGGCCAATAAAGCAAGGAAATTCCCCCGCTGATGACGATACTCTTGCCTGAACCCCAACAAGCCCAATTTAGTAGGGGGTCAGACCACTGCTTCTGGCCCGATGTAGATGTAAAAAGAGATCTCTGATGCCCCTAAGATGAGTAACCCTCTTGGACACGACAGACTGAGGAGTATCTGATATTTGATCTTCTGAGTATAAAATGATCAGTGAAGTAGACGGTAGGATCGCATTCAGCACTGACAGATGCGAGATAATGAACAAAGGACGGCCTTCTTTAAAGAAAATATATTATGTTCCTCTTACTTTAATTCACCCACTGCGTTGCTAACCTTTTACAACTGAGAGAAGAGAGGAAAAGAATGTTCCCAGCAACTAATTCTCCTCTTGTTCATTCTCTTGGGCTTAGAGAGATGAAGCGAAACTTCATTATTATTGGTATTTACTGGGTGCAGTGCACTGTATTAAACACTTGCGAAAATACAAGAAGCACAAAAGCCATTTCTTTCCCACTGGATTCAATCAATCATATTTAGTATTTACTGTGTGCAGAACACTGTACTAAGCGCTTGGGAGAGTACTTATGCGTATAACTTCAGGACTCTGGAAAACGTTTTCAAATACATGTAAAGGTAAAACGATCAGTTCCAGATGTGTTGTTGAATTTTTCTGTTTTGGGGGGTTTTTTTGGTCTTTTTTCTCTTCTGGGAAACACAACCCCATCCTTCGCGACCTAGACATTCCTTGGGGCTAGATTAGTGGTGGAATTTGGGATCTGCTTCTTTTCTTAATGTCTGGAAATGGCATTCCAGGACAATTGGTAGACTGTAAGTAAGGTTACTTAGAGGACAGAGATCCTATCTTCTAATTCTATTATCCTCGCCCAAGGCCTTAGCACAGTGCTCCGCCCACAGTAGGTGCTCAGTAGATAACTGTTGATTGATATGAGGTAGAAAAACCTGTCGTACCTAATTTTTTTCATTTTCACATGCCAGCTTTCTAGGTAAGAATAGCTGTAAAAAACAGGCTCTCTCAGGGAATGTTAAAAAAAAGCAATTTTCTATTTGGGAAGGTTGAGGGTAAAGCTTCATGTCTAGTTGTTGCCAAGCAAGAAAGATCATTCTTGTTCTCAGCGGGCTCCTGGGGCAGGTCCATAACTCACTCAGATGACTCTGTCACTAACGGGGCAGTAAAGCCATAAATGATTTTCTTGTGCTACATCTCCAAATAGGTTCGGCAGTGTCTTTTTGCACCGCACACATAGAAAGGATCACCACCGCCTAAGAAAAGTGGCCAAGTCAATGTTCAAGAAGCAGCTTGTTAGGGTAACTGATGTTTGAGGGATCAGATCCTTCTTTGTGGCCAATTTCTCTCAGACTTCCCGCTATTACCATGTTCTTCCTCCTGCTCATTCTTTTTGTAATTTTTATGTCCGTGTCCTTCTTTAGACTGTGAGCTCCCTGAGGGCAAGTAACATGCGTTTTGCTTTGAGTGAATTCTTCCAAGGGGTTAGTTAGTTCAGTGTTACACGTTCAGTAAATACCACTGACTGATGAGGTGGCCATTAACTCCAGTTTAGTGTAAGAATAAAGCCATTTGAAAATTTTCATCTGCTCCTCCCACTCTTTCCATCACCCAAAGCTCTGCAGTCCAGAGACAGGTACCATTTTGGGTAGACTTTAGTTTTTTCTTCAGCCATGATTTGTTTATTGGATCTTCTGTGTTTATGGTGGAATAATCGAATTCTTCCTTTTCCTACTCCTGACTCAGAGAACATAGGAGCAGAAAAATCCACGGTAAAGCCCAGGACCTTTTTTCTTGTTTCATAGAACCTGATTTTTTTATTTACCAGTTTCTTTCATATTCACTTATTAAAACATGTTCTATCACTTGTGTCTGACTCAATGATTTTAACTTTTTCCGCAGCTAACACCCCACTCAACTAGGCGGGACCAAAATTAAAGCACTAAATGTTTTGTGGCATTAGATTCCAGAGTTCCAATCCCTTAGTACAGTGATTTATTCTCAGAACGTGCTCAAGAAATACGGCTGAATGAATGATTCCCTTCAAGGCCCTACTGAGAGCTCACCTCCTCCAGGAGGCCTTCCCACACTGAGCCCCCTCCTCCCCCTCTCCATTCCCCATCTTACCCCCTTCCCTTCCCCACAGCACCTGTATATATGTTTGTACATCTTTATTACTCTTTATTTATTTATTTTACTTGTACATATCTATTCTATTTATTTTATTTTGTTAATATGTTTGGTTTTGTTCTCTGTCTCCCCCTTCTAGACTGCAAGCCCACTGTTGGGTAGGGACTGTCTCTATATGTTGCCAACTTGTACTTACCAAGCGCTTAGTACAGTGCTCTACACACAGTAAGCGCTCAATAAGTACGGTTGATTGATTGATTGATTGATTGAATGAATGATTGAGTGAATGAGTGAGCACCCTAACGGTGGTTTCCATGGTAATAGGTGACGAGGCCGCGCCCGTCACCCGGAGGCTGAGGCGTGGCCGCGGAAGGACCGGAGGCTCCGAGGGGCGGAGCACCGACAGGCTGAGGCGGGCCGAGCACTGATTGGCTGAGGCGGGGCCGCGGAAGGATCGGCGGCCCCCCCCCCCCGAGGGACGGAGTTCCGATTGGCTGAGGCGGGGCCGCGGAAGGATCGGCGGCCCTGAGGGGCGGAGCACCGAGACGCTGAGGCGGGGCCGAGCTCCTACTGCCTGGGGCGGGGCCGCGGAAGGATAGGCGGCTCCGAGGGGCGGATCACCGAGCGGTTGAGGCGGGGCCGCGGAAGGATCGGAGGCAATGAGGCGGGGCCGCGGAAGGATCGGAGGCAATGAGGCGCGGAGCACCGATTGGCTGAGGCGGGGCCGCGGAAGGATCGGAGGCCGCCGAGGGGCGGAGCACCAAGTGCTGAGGCGGGGCCGTGGACGGATAGGAGGCTTCGAGGGGCGGAGCACCAAGTGCTGAGGCGGGGCCGCGGAAGGATCGGAGGCCCCTGATGGGCGGAGCACCGAGCGGCTGAGGCGGGGCCGCGGAAGGATCCTAGATCCTGACGGGAGCGCGCAGTGGAGGCTGCTGTGCGGCTGAGGCGCGGAGGGATACGGCTGAGGCGGCGGCGTTGGCTGCTGCCGTTGGAGGTCTCCCCGCCGCCGCCTCCTCCTCCTCCTCCTTCGGGCAGCCCTCCGCCATGGATCCATCTGGTAAGATCGCCGCCAATAAGCCCTCAATAATCATAATAATGTTGGTATTTGTTAAGCGCTTACTATGTGCCAAGCACCGTTCTAAGCACTCAATAACTACAATTACTACTAATAATAATAGTGGCATTATTAGAGAAGCGCCTAATAAATGCCATTATTATTTATTAAACACTATGTGCCAAGCACCGTTCTAAGCACTCAATAACTACAATTACTACTAATAATAATACTGGCATTTATTATTAGAGAAGCGCTTAATAAATGCCATTATTATTATTTATTAAGCACTTACTATGTGCCAAGCACCGTTCTAAGCACTCAATAACTGCAATTACTACTAATAATAATACTGGCATTATTAGAGAAGCACCTAATAAATGCCATTATTATTTATTGAGCACTTACTATGTGCCAAGCACCGTTCTAAGCACTCAATAACTACAATTACTGCTAATAATAATACTGGCATTTGTTATTAGAGAAGCGCCTAATAAATGCCATTATTATTTATTAAGCACTTACTATGTGCCAAGCACTGTTCTAAGCACTCAATAACTACAATTACTACTAATAATAATACTGGCATTTATTATAAGAGAAGCGCTTAATAAATGCCATTATTATTATTTATTAAGCACTTACTATGTGCCAAGCACCGTTCTAAGCACTCAATAACTACAATTACTACTACTAATAATACTGGCATTATTAGAGAAGCACCTAATAAATGCCATTATTATTTATTGAGCACTTACTATGTGCCAAGCACCGTTCTAAGCACTCAATAACTACAATTACTGCTAATAATAATGCTGGCATTTGTTATTAGAGAAGAGCCTAATAAATGCCATTATTATTTATTAAGCACTTACTATGTGCCAAGCACTGTTCTAAGCACTCAATAACTACAATTACTGCTAATAATAATACTGGCATTTATTATTAGAGAAGTGCTTAATAAATACCATTATTATTATTTATTAAGCACTTACTATGTGCCAAGCACTGTTCTAAGCACTCAATAACTGCAATTACTACTAATAATAATACTGGCATTTATTATTAGAGAAGCGCCTAATAAATACCATTATTGTTATTATTATTTATTAAGCACTTGCTGTGTGCCAAGCACCGTTCTAAGCACTCAATAACTACAATTACTACTAATAATAATACTGGCATTATTAGAGAAGCGCCTAATAAATGCCATTATTATTTATTAAGCACTTACTATGTGCCAAGCACGTTCTAAGCACTCAATAATTACAATTACTACTACTAATAATACTGGCATTTATTATTAGAGAAGCGCCTAATAAATGCCATTATTATTTATTAAGCACTTACTATGTGCCAAGCACCGTTCTAAGCACTCAATAACTACAATTACTACTAATAATAATAATGGCATTTATTATTAGAGAAGTGCTTAATAAATGCCATTATTATTATTATTATTATTATTATTTATTAAGCGCTCACTATGTGCCAAGCACTGTTCTAAGCACTCAATAACTACAAGTACTACTACTACTAATACTGGCATTTATTATTAGAGAAGTGCTTAATAAATGCCATTGTTATTATTATTATTTATTAAGCACTTACTATGTGCCAAGCCCCATTCTAAGCAATGGGGAGGATACAAGGTGATCAGGTTGTCCCACAGGGGACTCATAGTCTTCATCCCTATTTTACAGATGAAGGAACTGAGGCCCAGAGAAGTGACGTGACTTGCCCAAAGTCACACACTGACAAGTGGCAGAGCCGGGATTTGAACCCATGACCTCCGACTCCGAAGCCCGGGCTCTTTCCACTGAGCCACACTTACTAATAATAATGAGGATGGCATTTGTTAAGCGCTTACTATGTGGTTATGGGTTCAAATTCCGGCTCTGCCAATTAGCTGTGTGACTTTGGGCAAGTCACTCCACTTCTCTGGGCCTCAGTGACCTCACCTGTAAAATGGGGACAAAGACTGTGAGCCCCCTGTGGGACGACCTGATCACCTTGTAACCCCCCCAGCGCTTAGAACAGTGTGTTGCACATAGTAAGTGGTTAACAAATGCCATCGTTATTATTATTATTATGTGCAAAGCACTGTTCTAAGCACTGGGGAGGATACAAAGTGATCAGGTTGTCCAAAGTGGGGCTCACAGTCTTCATCCCCATTTTACAGATGAGGTCACTGAGGCCCAGAGAAGTTGAGTGACTTGACCGAAGTCACACAGCTGACAAGTGGCAGAGCTGGGATTTGAACCCATGACCTCTGACTCCCAAGCCCAGGCTCTTTCCACTGAGCCACGCCACTTCTCTAATTGTAGCTACTAGTATTCATTCATTCATTCAATCGTATTTATTGAGCGCTTACTGTGTCCTGAGCACTGTACTGAGCGCTTGGGAAGTGCAAGTTGGCAACGTATAGAGACGGTCCCCACCCAACAATCAATCAATCAATCGTATTTATTGAGCGCTTACTGTGTGCAGAGCACTGTACTAAGCGCTTAACAACAGCCCAACAGCAGGCTCACAGTCTAAAAGGGGGAGACAGACAACAGAACAAAACATGCGGACAGGGACCAAGCCGTCGGAACAAATAGAATTAAAGCTAAATGCACATCATTAACAAAATAAATAGAATAGTAAATATGTACAAGTAAATATGTACCTGATCTCTCTCTAGTGGTAATAATAGTACAGTGCCAAGTGCTTATTACAGTGTTCTGCCTACAGCAAGCACTCAGTACAGTGCTGTGCACACCGTAAGCACTCAATAAATACGATTGAATGAACAAATTCCATAACATATAGTCTTGAGGAATGGAAAGTTGGAGTGATCTGAGAAGTGCCTTATCCCCTTGCAGCAGTCCAGTAATCAAAGGTAGGAATAAATTAAAAAAAAAAGGCCAGGCAGCTTTGAAAGTTAAAGAAATACAATATAAAGGCAAGCAAAAAGTTGGAATGATCTGAGAAATGCCTTATTCCCTTGCAGCAGTCCAGTAATCAAAGGTAGGAAGAAATTAAAAAAAAGGCCAGGCAGCTTTGAAAGTTAAAGAAATACAATATAAAGGCAAGCAATTTACACTCTAAAGGTGGAGATACAAAGCTATTTACAACTAGAGTAGTCGAACTAAATAATTGAACGTACACTATAATAAGCCCTTCTGCAGAAGAGCTATGGTTGGGTATGAATAAGCTCATAAGGGCCAGAGATGGCTGATAGCATAGGGTGTTTGGCTTAGGGTGCTGTGAGATTAAAGGGGAGTATAGGGTAGCTTTGATTTCCAGTTTTTTTTGGTTCATTCAATCGTATTTATTGAGCGCTTACTGTGTGCAGAGCACTGTACTAAGCACTTGGGAAGTACAAGTTGGCAACGTATAGAGACGGTCCCTACCCAACAGTGGACTCACAGTCTAGAAGGGGGAGACAGAGAACAAAACATATTAACAAAATAAAATAAGTAGATTCATTCAGTCGTATTGAGCGCTTACTATGTAAAGAGCACTGTGCTAAGTGCTTGGAAAGTACAATTCGGCAACAAATAGAGGTATGTGTATCATGGTAATGGGTGGTGGTAATTCATTTATTGGGTTTACCAGGAGTTTGGGTGGACAGAATCACTCTAGGAACCTTTGTGATCTGAGTTCCTATTTAGCTCCATCTGGGAGCTAAAATTATAATTTTATACAGAAATTATAATTTTCTGTTGTAATTGTTCAGCTAAGTAATTGCGTACGTCTCCATGGCTGGAGGTTGCGGGACATTTTCAATCTCAGAATGAATAAATAATGGTGCAGGGCGGAGATGAAAAGGTGGACTGCGGGAAACAGGCCCTCCGGTTGGCAAGTGGGCTGAGATTTTTGGTCTGTTGAGTTATGTCCATCTCTTCACCCGCAGATTGACTGTAAATTCAGAGGAGTTGGAAGCAAAGATGACAAGAGCAGCTTTTTTTTCCCCTCCTTTTCCATTTGTGCTGCCTAAGTGGGAAATGTAATGCTGCAGGGGTTTTTTCATTTTTAAGAAGGAAGGAAGAAAGGAATAGTTTTAAGAGTCAAGAGTCTGGTGACTGATGGGGATTTAGGTTAAAGAGGAGCAAGATAACCTGAGGTGCAGGGGTAGTGTTAGGGTAAACTGGCATTTGAGAAAGAAAATCATCATCAATCGTATTTATTGAGCGCTTACTATGTGCAGAGCACTGTACTAAGCGCTTGGGAAGTACAAATTGGCAACATATAGAGACAGTCCCTACCCAACAGTGGGCTCACTGTAAAAGGGGGAGACAGAGAACAAAACCAGACATACTAACAAAATAAAATGAAATGGAATGACCACAAAATGTGGTTACTTAATCTCCCAGAGCTTCAGAATTAGAGACCAAGACAACAGGAAGGGGAGAGAATTTTTAATCTTTGATATTTAATATTAATTGATGTTAAATATTATTTAATATTAATTGATGTTAGCTATTGATTTATTAATTTTTAATGTTAGTTGATTGGCATTTAATATCCCCTGTGGTAATGTGGTTTAAGGAAGTTTTCTTAGTAATAGCCCAGTTATAGTCGATTAAGATGGCAATTAGTCCTTTTAATCAGGACACCTCAAAGTGTGACCTGGCCCCCAGGGAGTCCGCTAGCACTTCATTCGAGCCAAAGTGGTCCAACCTGAAAAGTTTGACCATGGGGGCAATATCTGTAAATAATCCAGCAGTGACCATATCTTGCAAGATCCCCTTGTACCTTCTTTGTGTCTTCCTGTATGTTTCCATCTTAATTTTGTTCCCTCTTTCCTCCTTACCTGTGGTGGACCTCGGGTTATTCCGTTCTCGATGCCATTTCCGTGTTTTAGGGAGGAATGCAAAATGGGACTACTACAAAACGACAGTGATGCGTGCGTACACACCTAAGAAAGGACCAGCTGCTGAAATAGTCCGGTGAGAGCCCCGTTATGGTTGGATTGATGTAAAAGCCCCTTTGTCCACTGGGTCCACCTGTCCTCCGAGGGCCCCCCTTCAGCCTTCGGGCAAGGCTGCCATCTGGGGTCCAGGCCCACAGTCCCCATCCGTAACTTCGTCACCAGCTCCTCATTCCAAGCTAAAGCAGCTTCGGGAAGTCTGGGAGAGGTGGGCGCACATGGAGCTAAGTTTTCCCAGGTTTGTGATGGGGAGGGGTGAGTTTTGGAGTGGGGTCCCCGGTCCCTATTGCCCAGGGTCCAGTCTAACTTCAGATCAACTCTGTCGTGACGGAATATTTGGTGGGGCCATATCTGAATTGGAAAAAAGAAATCTGTGTGGTATCCCGCCTCCACCAATTGTCAGCTGTGTGACTTTGGGCGAGTCACTTAACTTCTCTGTGCCTCAGTTCCCTCACCTGTAAAATGGGGATTAAGACTGTGAGCCCCCCGTGGGACAACCTGATCACCTTGTAACCTCCCCAGCGCTTAGAACAGTGCTTTGCACATAGTAAGTGCTTAATAAATGTCATTATTATTATTATTATCTAAAATGAAAATGCATTATGATTAAAATGAGATGCAGTGTGGCTTAGTGGATAGAGCGTGAGCCTGAGAGTCAGAGCACCTCAGTTCTGATCCCGGCTCTGCTTCTTGTCTGCTGCGCGACCTTGGGCAAGTCACTTATTTACTCTGTGCTTCAGTTCTCTCAATCTGTAAAATGGGGATTAAGGCACATTGTCCCCCATGTGGGACAGGGACTGTGTCCATCCTGATTATCTTGTCTCCATCCTAGCGCTTTGTACGGTACCTGGCACCTAATATGTGCTTAAGAAATATCATAAAAAATGTAGAACAAGTTGATCCAGATTCTGAAAAAGATAGGTCATGAAAACCCCAGTTGAATTTTTACTGCCCATCAAGCTACCCAACCTGGTTATCATGTGTAAAATGGGGCTCCAGTATGTATTCTCTCTCCTACTTAGACTGTGAGCTCCGTGCGGGTTAGGGTCTGCGTCCAACCTATCTTGGGTCTACCCCAGCGCTGTTCTCCGGTGATATGGGCTAATAAATCAGGCCTACCAGGGGGTGAGGTAATTTATCAGGGCACTAGGGTACCATTTAATGGAGTGGTTATTTACTCAATTGTACCTTTGGGAGCTGAATGTGTTACTTTGGCTGTAAAAGGGCCCAATTCCCATATTGCTGTATATGGAGAAAAGAATATCCATTAAATGAATGCGGAATTTAAGAGAATACTTCCTGAGAAAGCCAGATGACTGGGCTGAGGAGATGAAAAGCTCAGGAAAATTCAGCAACTATTACTGAACGACATTCACTAGCTTTTTTATGTCAAATTACATTCCTTGCCAGACCAGTATGCCATATTAATAACGATGATGATTATGGTGTCTATTAAGCACTTATTACATGCCAAGCCCTATAGTAAGCACTGGGACATATATAACATAATCAGATTGGACACAGTCCCTGTTCCACATAGGGCTCGTAGTCTTAATCAACCCACAGTCTAAGTAGAAGAGATAATGGGTATTGGATCCCCATTTTACAGCTAAAGAAACTCAGTCACAGAGGGTTTTTTTATGGTATTTACGTGCTTATTATGTGCCAGGCACTGTACTAAGCACTGGGATAGATACAAGCTAATTAGTTGGACACGTGGGGTTTATAGTCTTAATCCCTATTTTACAGAGAAGGGGACAGGAACAGAGGCTTTCCCAGACTAAGCCCCCCTTTTCCTCAGCTCCCCCTCCCTTCTGCATCACCTCAACTTGCTCCCTTTGCTCTCCCCCCACCGCAGTACTTATGTAATTATGTATATATATATATATATATATATATATCTATAATTCTGTGTATTTATATTGATGCCTGTTTACTTGTTTTGATGCCTCTCTCCTCCCCCTCTAGAGTGTGGGCAGGGATTGTCTTTATTGCTGAATTGTACTTTCCAAGGGCTTAGTACAATGCTCTGCCCACAGTAAGCACTCAGTAACTGAATGAATGAATGAATGAGCAAAGAATTTAAGTGACTTGCCCAAGATCACACAGCAGAAAAGTGGCAGAGCTGGGATTAGAACCCAGATCCTCCGACTTCCAGAGCTGTGCTCTATCCACTAGGCCACACTGCTTCCCTTAAGGAATTACATTCCCTTAAAACCCTGGGGAACAGGACCCAGAGGCAGACCGTTGATAACAATTCGCATTGGCCTGGAGGTTGAATCTCTTAAATAAGTTTGCCTCTGCCCTAGTTTCCTGTAGGTTGTTTTGTGCCTGTAATTTGCCAAGGTGCATCCCTCCTCCCATCCCCCTTTCTTCCGTATTAGCGCTTTCTACCGTTCATACGGCCCAGCTGGTGGGCCTGCTGAAGATGAACGGTTTAGATTGTGGGTTTTTCAGGGTGCCAAGCCCTGTCCGGGCTTTCTAAGTGATCCCCCGGCATAGAAGGTGCCGCTACCTCTGCCCTCCGGGAACTTGAAGCGTCTTGGAGGAAAACTGGAACAGCTAAGAAAAGGCCTGTAGAGTTTCTCGGATGCAGACGGAGCTCGCCGGCACCGAAAAGGGGCCGCGTGAATAGATGCCTTTCAAAGCTGAAATGTTTTATTCCAGGCTTTTTGCTCCTCTAGTCCAATTTAGAAACGCCTGGTTTCACCCAGGCGCAGAAACTCATTACTAAGCAGATGGCTGACAGTAGTATTTTTCTGCTTGAGGTAATTCATGTTCAAATGGTAGGAGGTAACCCTGGACTGAAAAAGCAAGGGGAGACTTGGAAATCTAGGCGCTCGGTATGAAAGCGGAGCTGGTCCCTGTATTTCATCTTTTCTGCAATTTACTTTTAAGTGAACCTGATAAGAAATGCCTTCCTGGGTGAGAGCATTGTTCAGTCTGTCTCATCCAATAGTTGGCAATAAAGGGTGCTTGGAGAAATAAAATATCGGTCGCCATCCCAGAAAATGTCACTTCAAAAATGAAATTGGAGATCCAAATGCTAATTATTTCCCTTGAATTTCCTCCCCGCCCTACCAAACCTCAAGACACCACTACTAATGAAAGTAGATGGCGTCATCGTTTGAGGCCATCTGTCTTCTGTTAGTGCGCTGATAAAAACAATTCGATGCTTTGTGGAATCTGGCACCAAATTTCTCTACTGTAATTTCTGACGTGTGTTTTTTTGTTTTGTTTTAATAGTCCCTATGACACCAAACATTTTGGGCATTCTTACAAGCTCGGTGAGCCTGTCGGCAGTAACACGTACCGGGATGACTATGGCTGGAAGCCGTATTCTAGAACAGAACTCATCAGGACTGCGACATCTTCAGGATCCAGAAACCACAATCCCCACCCCAATCAGGTAAGGCCCAGGATAGTCAGGAGAAGTAATGGTATTTTGTTAAGTGCAGTTGCCTACAAAGAGTCCTGTGGTCCTGGCGACCCCTCATACTAAGTGTAACGAAAAAGAAAATATGATTTATTTTTATGTTAGGCGATAGAGGCATCAGACTCTTGAAATAGCGGTAATAGCATTTCTTAAGTGCCCGCTGACTGCAGCATAGCGCAATGCATTAAACGATTGAAAAGGACAAAGCAAAGAAGTGACGTGTTCCATGCCCACAGGGAGCTTGCAGCCCATACGTGAGTAGGGTAATAAAGATTTTTACAGAGCCATCTAAATGAATGTGTGATTGAATAAATGTCTAATCAAAGTGCCAAGGATGTGTACATGTCCATAAACGCCCGAGGTGTATTTGGGAGCGTATTCCCATAACCCATTCATCCGTGCAGATTCTCATTCCCGAAGTCTCAGGACCGGTAGCAGTAATCTATTCACAAAGGAAATTCCTGCAGCTCTCTTTTCTGATGTTGCTAGAATTTCATGAGATGGAAGATGCCCAGAGAGCAAGCAGAGGCTGACCCCAACAGCCGGTCACCGTGGAGAATTCCGGCTTCCTCCCAAGATATCCAGAGAGCGATATCGTCACAGTACACCTCAACGGTTCGGGAGGATTTTCTGGACAGAACCAAAGGTGAGTTCTGTACGGTAGGTGTTCTCTCTTTATCCCTCCTCCCTCTCTCTTTCTCTCTGTGTCGGCTAGTTGAACACAAGCTATTATCCAGTCTTTCATCTGTTATCTCCGATTTTCTTCAATCCCACCCCCCAGCAATGGCCCTAAAACAAACCCTGCGTGCACCTCCTGAATGGAAGACCTTGATCCCACGTTGGCCGGAAACGGAATTTCGACGAAATTACGGGATCCCACCAAAGATCCCCGAACTGCAAGACTTTTCCTGGAAATACGGCTGCTACGCAAACCTGCCATTCGCCGTCCAAGGAATTGGTAAGCCAATTGAAAAATGGTTCTGCCGGGCCCGGGAGCCTGGCAGAGATCAGTCAGTCGATGTTATTTATTGAGCGCTTTTTGTGCGCAGAGTCCTGTAGTAAGCGCTTGGGAGAGTACAGTATAAGAGTTAGTAGACAAGGTACCTCCCGACAACGAGGACCAGAGGGAAACAGCAATTACGAGTTGTAGGGACCTGGAGATATGCTTAAGTCTACAGTTCCTTCTTGGTGGCAGGAACAGAGTCGCATGCCTCGGTGGTAGAAGCGAGAATGCGTGACGCTGAGAGAGAGGGTGACTTTGGGCTGGATCAGCAAGAAGTGAAATCCATTGGCGATCAGAGCCTTCCAGTCTTTTATCTCTTCTCGTTAGCACTAGATGAGTCTGCAACTCATCTGCTTGGCAGGTGGACCCCACCAGTCTGTTACTTCTGCTATGGGTGCCCCAGATTCCCCTCTTGACCTCTCAACAAAGTGGGTGAAATAAGGAGGGAGGGTAATGCCTCAGGCCACAAACCTGTTCGTCCAAACGGGACTACCCATTTTAATCTGAATCCTACATAACTAGGAGTGGTTACTGTGTGCAGAGCACTGTGCTGAACGCCGGGAAAGAATACACGGTTGGGAATCGGACACAGTCCCTGCCTCTTGGGGAGCCTCACAATCTAAAAATAAAAAGGCAGGGGAGGGGACTGGCAACAGATAAATAAGGAGAGATGAAACCAAACAGTAAGGTGACATAAAGACAACAACGAAGCTCAGTAGGGTACAGTGGCTAGAGCAGCAGATTTCGGGCTCCTCACAGCCCAGAGTTCACAGTCACAACCGTGGCCCCGGTGATTGTTGCGGCAATAGCCGCCCCCGAACCTACCCGAGGTTTCAGGCTGCGGCTGCTTATCTCTGTCCCGCCGGGGTGGTGGAAGGCAGGGTGGGATGGAGATTCAAAGAAAAGCCCCCCCTGGGGCAGTGGACCATTGGGTCCAGTGTCTTGTCTCCAGCAAAGGCAGCAGGGTGCTTTCAGGTACAAGATGATGACCGCCCGCCTCGTCATCCATCGTTATGTCTAGAGACGAACCATCTGACACCCTGAATTTTCCCCTCTAGATCACCAACTTCTCCTCTAATAACCCATTCTGGACTGTTCATCCAAGAACCTAGCCAAACGCCTTTCAAGCCTAATGATGTTTTTGGCCCTATATGACTTCTGGATGAGGAATGCCCTGCCTTTCAGTGAAAACGCTGTGTTAAAGGAATAGAGTCAGATATAAGCATCTCGATCCAAACTGTAACAAAAACAACAGTTTGGATCGAGTTACTTATATTTTGCTAAATAATATAATTTTGCAAGGCGAATTTCTTCTTTTTCTGTAGGAAGGGAATTAGACCAGACGGGGGACATTTTACTTCTTAGTCCTCATGGAGGAGCGTCCTTTATATACACAAAGCAGCGTGGCTCAGTGGAAAGAGCCCGGGCTTTGGAGTAAGAGGTCATGGGTTCAAATCCCGGCTCCGCCACTTGTCAGCTGTGTGACTTTGGGCAAGTCACTTACTTCTCTGTGCCTCAGTTCCCTCATCTGGAAAATGGGGATTAAGTCTGTGAGCCCCACGTGGGACAACTTGATTACCTTGTATCTACCCCAGCGCTTAGAACAGTGCTTTGCACATAGTAAGCGCTTAATAAATGCCATCATCTATCAATACACAACCCAGACAGGTTCAAGTTGGCTTTTAAATGGAGTCTGTGATGATGGGCCCTAACTTCATTTGTATCTCCTCAGTCCCCTCCTCAATAACGAAGAAAAGAGAAACCAGGAATTCTGAGAGGAGATCAACTAACTCCTTTTTCTCCCGAGGCCTCTCATCATGCCAGTCTTGCCCCGAAAGGATTCCAGACCACACTCTGGGAATTGAAACTGCTCCCTAGCCTTTCCCCACACTTTGGACCTTTTGGGGCCAGGGCAGCCTCTCTCTGCCACCCTCAGCCAACGACCTGGACAGATTCCCCTCACTGACATTGGGCTCGGATAGGGGCATCCCGTAGTTGCCGTCAATGGGTTTGATTGCTTTCGGCGTCCGTAGCCTAGAAACTAGAAACCGTGGGCACGAAGCCGTGAATGCAGCAACCAGGGACCGTATCTAAGAGCAAAAATGATCTGTTAAGAGCTGAGGGGAGAGGGAAATCAGGCTATGCAAGCATGAGGACTCAACCCGCACATTTCCATCCATTCCCCAGAGCCCCGATCAACCAATCAGTGGTATTTATTGAGCGCTTACTACGTGCAGAGCACTGTACTAAGCGCGTGGGAGAGTACAACCGAATTGGCAGACATTCCCTGACCGTAACGAGCTTACAAAGGTGTCTCAAGGCCCTGCTGAGAGCTCACCTCCTCCAGGAGGCCTTCCCAGACTGAGCCCCTTCCTTCCTCTCCCCCTCGTCCCCCTCTCCATCCCCCCCATCTTACCTCCTTCCCTTCCCCACAGCACCTGTATATATGTATATATGTTTGTACATATTTATTACTCTATTTTATTTGTACATATCTATTCTATTTATTTTATTTTGTTAGTATGTTTGGTTTTGTTCTCTGTCTCCCCCTTTTAGAGTGTGAGCCGACTGTTGGGTAGGGACTGTCTCTATATGTTGCCAATTTGTACTTCCCAAGCGCTTAGTACAGTGCTCTGCACATAGTAAGCGCTCAATAAATACGATTGATGATGGTGATGATGGTGATCATGAAACAGACCCAAGTGCCATGTGCAGCCTTTCCGCACACTGAACATTTCCCCCATCTAGCGTGGCCAATACCAGAGGACGATGAGATAGTACTTACCCAATTCTTGGCTCCCTGCAGTTCATCCCGCTGGCCCTTGGGCTCCTCCAGCTCCATATGCGTCCACGAGGCGTGTCCTTCCTCAGGCCCCAGCTAACGCTCCGGTCGGCAAGGCGAAAAACCCAGACTTCCTGCCCAGGCCTCCTCTCGCTCCTTTCCGCAAGTCCCGGCCCCCTCCGGAATCCTGAACCGGCACTGACCCAAGCCCTACCGTGTTCTCCAGGTGGGACAGTTTCAGTGGCTCGCACAGCGTGGGCTGCGTTCATCCCTCTGGGCCCCAGAGCGGCAGAACCCCTCTCTGTGTGCTCGCCCCTGCCTCACCCCCAGCCCCCAGCAACGCCCCCCATCCTGGGCTGGGTCCCCCAGGGCGCCATTCTCCACGGAAGACTCCACATTCCCTACTTGAAGGACTGCAGAGCCTCCTCCCGCCCTTCTTTGAGGATGGTATTTATCGAGCACTTCTTAGTGCCGAGGCACTGTGTGTACTTCCCAAGCGCTTAGTACAGTGCTCTGCACATAGTAAGCGCTCAATAAATATGATTGATTGATTGATTGATCCCCCTCGTCCCCCTCTCCATCCCCCCGTCTTACCTCCTTCCCTTCCCCACAGCACCTGTATATATGTATATATGGTTGTACATATTTATTACTCTATTTATTTATTTATTTATTTATTTTACTTGTACATTTCTATCCTACTTATTTTATTTTGTTGGTATGTTTGGTTCTGTTCTCTGTCTCCCCCTTTTAGACTGTGAGCCCACTGTTGGGTAGGGACTGTCTCTATGTGATGCCAATTTGTACTTCCCAAGCGCTTAGTACAGTGCTCTGCACATAGTAAGCGCTCAATAAATACGATTGATTGATTGATTGATTGGAACAGTAGGGTAGATGCAAGATGATGCCATCAGACACGGTCCTCAGCCTACGCAGGGCTTGTAGTCAGAGAGGAAGAGAGATCAGGGCTCTCACCCCATTGTACAGATGAGGCAACGGAAGCTCAGGGAGGGGAAGTGACCTGCCCAAGACCACACAGCAGGTCAATGGTAAAACTGAGATTAGAACCCACGTCAACCGTCTCCCAGGTTCTTTCCATTATACCACCCTGCCTCTCATTGCCTCCCTTAGCTAAAAGGGGGGGAAAACCCCTTCCTCTTCATCTTTAAAATACCCAGTTCTTACAGTGCATTCTAAAAAAAAAAAGGAAACCCCAGAAAAGTTTAAAAAGTCCTCCCCTCTAAAATGTGTTTTTAAAGGAACATTTCCACACTACAAGTCATCATCATCATCATCATCAATCGTATTTATTGAGCGCTTACTATGTGCAGAGCACTGTACTAAGCGCTTGGGAAGTACAAGTTGGCAACATGCAATCAGACCGAGCCCATTCCAGGCTTCGCCAGTTGTCATCTGGCAGTTACGTGGGCCCCGCTCTCCGAGGGTCAGCGTCAGGACTCAGATCTTCCCTGTTGGAAAGGCAGAAACATAATCCCCTTGGGACCATCCTCGTTTCAGCTCTAGTCCATCCCCAAATTACTTCCCCCTACCGAACGTTTCGGAACGATTCCCTTTCCTTTGTCCAACGTTACCTTGGGCCCCATTAGTCCCGAACGGCATCCGGGCCACTCAAAAATTTGAACACAAAAGCGGTCCCCGGTTGGCTTCCCATTCCAATGTAACCATTTGTTTTTTGTTGCTCTAATCATCATCATCATCAATCGTACTTATTGAGCGCTTACTATGTGCAGAGCACTGTACTAAGCGCTTGGGAAGTACAAATTGGCAACATATAGAGACAGTCCCTACCCAACAGTGGGCTCACAGTCGAAAAGGGGGAGGATTATTCGAGGATTACAAATTTGAGTGTTCTGCTGATTTTTTCAGGAAGTTTTTAGCCCGTCAAGGAATCAATTGGTAGTGCGTGTGGAGCATTTGCTGAATGCAGAGCACCGTCCTAAGAGCTGGGGAAAGTCCAATAGAATTAGTGGGCACAATCTCTCTCAAGGAGCGTGCTGTCTAGTGGTGGAAACAATACGAGGTAGAGGAGTATGTCCAGGAACGCTGGCATCCCCGCCACTCCCAGGCTGTTTTGTTTTTTTTTTGGCCTGAACAGGCCCAAGGGAGAGGAAGGATTGACGATGAGGACAGCATTCTCAGGAAAGCCCTCTGTGGCTTTCACACCTGCCCTTTCCTTGCAGTGCCCACAGTGATATTAGGTCACATTTGGAACCAAAGGCATACAGAACTACGGTCCACCTACCAAAGAGATTATGGGAAAGATGAATTGGAATTTGTAATGATTTTAAATTCTCTTGATGCGACCCAAATCCAGAAGTTTCTCCAGAAGGTTCCAAATGAAGGTAAGTTCATATGGGGGAAGATACCATGGTCCATTTTAGTACCTGTTCTTTGATTCAGGGGAAACAGTAAGCACTATCCTGGAAGAGAAGCAAAGGGCTTCAAAATTCCCACCAGGCCCTAATAATCATCCTAATATCTGCGGTGTCTGTTAAATGCCGACTAGGCACCAAGCATTGTACGTAGATACAGTCGTAGCAGCTAAACGAGATTGTTGTTCACAGTATCTATCCCACATGGAGCTCACAGTCTTGGAGGGAGAACAGGTATCAGTATCTTAACCCCCTTCTTTTTTTTGTTTGTTCGTTTTTTTGTTTTACTGATGAGGAAACCTAGGCACAGATAAGTGACTTGCCCAAAGTCAGCCAGCGGGCCGGGATTAGAACCCGGGTCTTCTGACTCCCTTGCAAGTCCCAGCCCATTAGAGGGTGGGGGAGGAAAAATAAGTCTGTTAAGGCACTTCAGATAGTATAATCTGAAAGACAAGATTGAATCTCCAGAAGGGGGGCCTGTCCCCTCAGGCTCATCTCACTTACAGCTCGTGTTTGCTCATAGCTTACTGAGCTATTCAGCATTTATTGCTGACTTGTCCTCCAGGTGCCTGTTGGCTGGGCAGGACTCGAGCAGCATGAAAATGGTCTCGAATCACGTGAGCAGCCCAGCTTCCGAGAGCCGCCCTGGCGAATACACTGAGGATATTTGGGGGTTAGGTGCGTGCAAAGGTCCCCGGTTCCATCCCTGACTCCAGCCTTGGCCTTCCCTGAGTCACTTGACCTCGCTGTGCCTCAGTTTCCTCATCTATAAAATGGGGTGATAACACCCGCCTCTCCCTACCTCACGAGGATGTTGTGAGGCTGAAATGAGATGGCAGGTGAAAGTGCTTTGGGAAAAATCAGAGCCGTACACAAATGAGGTGTTTGATCAGATAGCGGTGACCCGGGACTAGAATGCGGGTCTCCTGACTCCAAGCGCCAGCCTCTTTTCACCAGGCCTTGCTGCCTCACTACTGAAATGTACCAACCGGTGGCATCGGGTAACGAGATAGTCTTGGTTGCGTTTACATGAAAATCTTGCACTTGATTTCCACCACCGTTGTGTACCAGCCCAGTCCCTTGTTGATTTTTTTTTTCAAAGATCATGAATGAAAGTATCAATATAAATGATTCATCTGACAAGTCCTCCGTATTGGATGACCACCCACTGGCCCCTTCTGCACGGCCCCGGGGAATTTTTTTTAAAGGGCCTTTTTCCACCTGAAGTATCATTGGCGGTATTTCCAGGTGGACACTGGGTACCAAGAACCAGGCTTAATGTTTGGGAGAGCGCACCAGAAGCAGGATATGATTGCTGTTTTCAGAACCCAACCAGCCCCTGAAAGGAAGGGGGGGGCCAAAAGACCACCTCTTTGGCCTACAAGTCTTGGCAGCCCCTCCACCTGATTGGCAAAGAGTGGACCAGGCCCCCCACACCAGGCTGCTGCGCCCTGTCTGGGATTCAGCTCTCAGAGATCGGGGGAGAGGGGGAGGATGGAAGAAGCGTTTGCAGGGCTGAATCCCCTCACTTGAAGGCAGCAGCTGTTAATCCAGTCAATCAGTAGTATTTATTGAGCGCTTACTGGGTGCAGGGCAGTGTACTAAGCGCTTGGGAGAGTACAATTTAACAGACGCGTTCCCCACCCACGACGTGTTTACAGTCGGCCCCTTTCCTGAGCCTGCAGAGAGAGTCTGCCAGAAGCCACTGTTCCCCGGCCCCAGTCCTTCGACGGTCCGCCTAGGCTGAGCTCAGCTGTTGTCGGAGAGTCCGGCGAGAATGTCCCTCCAAAGGGTGTGGTCCTTGACTTTCCCATCACACCCTCAGTGCAGGCCCAAAGCCTCAGGACGAAAAGGCCTTTTGGCCTCTCAGACCCCAGAATATACCAGAGAGAGTTTTGATCGCTCAGCGGGCCACCAAGAGTTGTTTCGCACGCTGCGAACGCCTCAAATAGAGACTTTGAGTTTAGCTGTGGTTGCCCTTTCATGTAGGGGCTGTCTTTGCCTGGTGTCCTACCTTAATGCCTCCCCTTTTCTCCCCCACCAGCCTCAGGTTATCAAGAATTAGACCATGAAAACAATGTCATCAGACCGACTGGTTTCCAGGGTCTTTCGTAGGATTGGAAAGCAGGCAGGGACCATTTTTGCCGTTGCATGGCGGGAGGATTTGAGGGATAAGTATTGGTTAGATCTTACCATAGAGCAAATGAACAAAGCAAGAACAAGGCAGTCCTTGCCCTCTGTAATCCGATGTCCCCTTCTTAGAATTGTTTTGCAGTTCAGGTAACGGTCTTGCCTTTATTCCTTTGCATTTGCAGAAAGAAAGATCCTTCAGGGTTTTCTCAAAACTTACTATGGCAATGCCCGAGAGGAAAAAATAAAAAGAATGACTTCCTCAGTCTCCAAGAAATCTTAAGTCACCTTGTCTGAATGAGATCTGACACCTAAGGTCGCGATTCGACAACATCCCCCCACCCCCAGCGGACGAGAAGCAGTGAGACCCAGGCCGGCCCAACCCGCGTTACCTGGAACATCGTCCTTGTGTGCCGTCCGACCTCCCCGTGTTCTGTAATGATTTCCCGGTTTAGTGAATCACCTGTGGAATTGCAGTCCTGTTGTAAAGTCGGTCTTTCCTCCCAGCTGAGCAGGCCCAGGGCGGGGGCGTCCCGCGGTCGCGAGCGAAGTCTAGACGGGGCGCACCCTCGATATTTACTGAGCGCTTACTGTGTGCAGAGCACTGCAGAGCGCTGGGGAGAGGACAGTGTAAGAGTCGGCAGATTCCTTCCCACAGCGAGCTTACAAGTCTAGCACGCCCTTCTAGACTGTGAGCCCACTGTTGGGTAGGGACCGTCTCCATATGTTGCCATCTTGTACTTCCCAAGCGCTTAGTACAGTACTCTACACACAGTATGCCCTCAGTAAATACGATTGAATGAATGAATGCCCTCGCTGCCCAGCGTGGTGGGCAAGATCTTCCCAATGCTGCCCGTGTTGACCCCTCTGGTCAGCCAGAAGCCGAGCCACCAGGGAAGCCCTGCCTGGCTGCTGTCTCCCCAGCCAGCTGGGGATATCGCTGAGCGTTGTGCCCAGGTTAGTCACCCCACTGATTCCCGTCCCCATCCTCCCCGTCCCCCGCCTCTGGCCCTAAAAATGTGATTAGTGGCCCGGCCTCATTCAGTGGTGGGCCGGAGAAGGGGAGGGGCCCAGGACAGATGCAGTTGTCAGACTCTGTCCTGGTCGCGGTGTCATCAAGGCATCTTCTGATGCCCGTAAAGTAGCCCTGGAGGCAGTCAAACAACACCGCCACCACCTCCAGGAACCTCCCAGCGGGAAGCAAGGCTGCTTTGAGAGCAGGGGAGGCTGGAAGTGGCAGCAACGGCAGCTCCGGTGGCCCCACTTTTAACTCATTGCGGCCCAAGCCACGTCCCCCTTTACCCCCATCACGCCCTCCCACCCTGCCTCTGTTCTGCGCCGACTACCGGAGCCTCCACTGTCCTTCTGCCTTCCAAATTGGTGCTTCTACTTCAGGTATAATAATTACGGTACCCGTAAGTCCTTACTTTTTGCTAAGCACTGGGGTAGGTACAAGGTTATCAGTTTGGACACAGTCCCTATCCTGCTTGGGGCTCACACTCTTAATCCCCATTTTACAAATGAGGAAACTGAGGCACAGAGAAGTGAAGTTCGGTGTCCCACAACAGACATGTGGCGGAGCCAGGGTGAGAACCCAGGTCCTTCTGACTCCCAAGCCACCTAAGGCCTCTTAAGTAAGCAAGCATGGCCTCTAGTCTGAATTCACATATCTCATGTGGCCTTCAATTAGCCTGACGTTCTCAGAGCAATAACCGTGACATTGAAACGAGAAATAGAAGCGTTTGGTAGGCCTAAGGTAAACCTGGCTTCAGTAGGTTTTGCTCTGTAAGCAAATGCCGCCTGTAAGAACACTCACAAATTTCTCATGGTAAATCCAAGCGCGTTATCTTGTGCCTAGGGAGAGGGAAGGTGGTGTAACTAGACAGCTCTGTGTTTTGTTTTTTTTATTCGAGTTCTGCAAACTGTCACTTTCACAGAGCAAGGCGCATTTTCTGCTGGGCAAGTAGAAAAGAGTGCTGAGCTTGTCTTTGATTACCTGCAGGCCTCTTGGGCTGATTTTTAAAAAATGATGTAGGTTGGGAAATGGCTGTTGCTGATGTGTGTGTCCTAGCTGCCTTGCTGGCTATCCTGACAAGCACGGCACATCACGGGGGCTTGGTGGGCAGCCAGCAGGCTGACAGAGGGGAGAGGAGAACAGGAGGGGCTGGGCAGCTGGTTCTAGTAAGAGCAGGGAAACGAAAAGGGAGGAGAAATCAGGAGACCCCTCTCGTTCCCATATCCAACCTGGTGAGTTTAAGACCAGGCTTTCTCCAAGGAAATGTCCAATTAAACTGGTTTACAAGTTAAATTACTATTTGCTTGCAAACAGCAATGCCCGGTGGATAGAGCACGGGCCCTCCTCCCCCTCCCCATCCCCCCTGCCTTACGTCCTTCCCCTCCCCACACCACCTGTATACATGTTTGTACGTATTTATTACTCTATCGATTGATTTTATTTGTACATATTTATTCTATTTTATTTTGTTAATATGTTTTGTCTTGTCTGTCTCCCCCTTCTAGACTGTGAGCCCAGTGT
This sequence comes from Tachyglossus aculeatus, assembly GCF_015852505.1. Lineage (NCBI taxonomy): Eukaryota > Metazoa > Chordata > Mammalia > Monotremata > Tachyglossidae > Tachyglossus > Tachyglossus aculeatus. The sequence continues at coordinate 3,917,025 of NC_052085.1, forward strand.
TGGGTGGGGACCGTCTCTCTATGTTGCCAACTCGTACTTCCCAAGCGCTTAGTACAGTGCTCTGCACACAGTAAGCGCTCAATAAAGACGATTGAATGAATGAATGAATGAATGGGAGTTAGAAGGACCTAGATTCTAATCCCAGCTCCACCGCTTGTTTGCTGTGAGACCTTGGGCAAGGCACTTAACTTCTCTGTGCCTCGGTTACATCATATGTAAAGTGGGGATGAAGATTGTGGGCCCCACTTAGGACATGAACTTTGTCCAACCCAATAAACTTGGATCTAGCCCAGCGCTTAATACAGCTCTTGGCACCAAGTAAGCACTTAAATGCCTTAAAAAAAAAAAAGGAGATTGTCTGTTTTCCACGGTAGTAGAAACTCTGGAATTTGATTTGTCTACTCTCTTCTGGCAGAAGAGTACTGTGGTGTTTTTATGGCATTTATTGATAACTACCATAAAGATTTTTTTAAGTCTCTCCAAGCAGGTAATATTGAAAATAGGGTTGTGGTTGTAAGTGCTTTAATTTGAATTTTAAAGCGTACCGTGGGAAAATAAACTTTAAAGTACTAACCATTGAAAAGTTCTCCTGAGGTCAAATAAGATTTGTCTGGTTTAATGGGCTCAAAGATGAGAATGATCATTTTTTAAGTGGCTCATGCTCACAGTAGGTTATTCAATTTGTTAAGCATGTGGGTAATTATGAAAGAATATAATCGGGTCACGTATTCGAGGCAGTGGGTTTTGAGTAGTATTTGAACTCCCCACAAGAATGAAATGTTTTAAGAATTTTTTTTCCCAATGGTGTTGGTTTAGCGCTTACTATGTGCCAGGAACCATTCTAAGCACTGGGGTAAATACAAGATAATAAGGTTAGACACAGTCCGTGTCCCACATGCCACTCACAATCTAAACCCTCAGTTTACAGATGAGATAAATGAGGCACAGTGAAGTGGCTTGCCCAAGGTCACACCACAGGCAAGTGGGGGAATTGGGATTAGAACCCACGTCCTTCTGATTCCCAGGCCCGGATTCTTTATTCTAAGCCTTGCTGCTCTCAAGAAGTTTCTGTAAACACGAGAAAGGGAAGGGGAGAGAAAATAACTTCTATTACTTTTTTAGGAGGCTCAAATAGTGGCCCTTCTTCACTCACCTCTTTTTCTTTCCCCCTCTTTTTATTTTCCCATGCTCTCAGTCTTTTTTAAGCCTCACCTGTTCTCTCTCTCTCCTCCTTCCTCCCCTTATTCCAGTCTGGCCGTCATCCTAACCCCACTCGCGGCCTACTTTCCCGCTCCAAAGAATCTGGTAGCTTTAAAGGACCCTGATCCTACCTCTACCCAACACCTCGTTTCAAGCCTTTTCCGTGGTCATTACCCTGCCCGAAAGGAAACGTAGAGTCTGGGGCCAGGAGAATCTGGTAGCTTTAAAGGACCCTGATCCTACCTCTACCCAACACCTCATTTCAAGCCTTTTCCGTGGTCATTACCGTGCCCGAAAGGAAATGTGGAGTCTGGGGCCAGGAGACCCTCTGCACCTGCCAACAAATGGACACAACGATGCTTCCCCTTTCCCTCCTTTTCCCCTTTCCCCTCCCTTCCCTCTCCTCCCTTCCTTCCTTCCCCACCGCTTCCCCCCTGCCTTCCCCCGGGCACCTGCCCCCCTCCCTGCCACAAACCTTGTAATCAAGAAGCTTCCCATGTGATGCTTCTCTCCCCAGGGAGCTATAGGGACGGGAGAAAGCTGAACTACTACTCTCATTACACGCCTCCGCTGCACCCAAACTGCACACACTGAAGCAGGGTGGGGGTTTGGGGGGTGCGGGGGAACGGGCACACCTCTCTTTCCCACCAGCCCCAGTTGGAGAACAGCCAGATCATCGTGGCCCTACAGCTCTGGAGAGAAAGTGCTTGGGATCCCAGACTGGGGAAGTTTAGATTCCAGGTTTTTTCAGCCGTCCACCATGAACGAGAAGAAGCAAACGCGGTCGAGTTCGGCTTTGGGGAGGTTAGAGGTGTGCGACGTGAAGAGGTAAGACAATCTGCCACCTTTCAGGCCTCCTGAATGGCTTGACCCCCCAGGTGAGGCCTGTTTCCGCGGAGCTGGGCGCGGTGGGGAGACTGTTTACTGTTGCCAGGGAAGGGACAAAGGGAGGAGGGTGATGGCCCCATTTTGTTCAGCCCTGTACCATGGATGCCAACTTCCCGTTGCAGATGAGGGAACAGAAAGAGGGCAGGGATTTCAGAGGGGATGGGTTACTGGGAGAGACAGGTGCCAAAGAACCGTCAAGCCAGGGAGTCACCGTTTTGGGTCTTTCCAACCCGGACGGGAAACGCTCCGATCTTGGCAGAAAGAGCGAGGCTGCTGGGAGTCCCAGCTCCCACGGCGGTGGAGACCACCCACCAATCCCACCCTTGCCCTGTAAGATAGACATTTATGCCCAACACGGTGGGTTGGAGTAGGCCCAGCCCAGGGTTCTGGGGAGATGCGGCGTTCCTTGGGCTTCCCGACCTTCCCGGCTGAGGCCGAGGGTTCGGTCTCTTCAGAATCAGAGTGTCTCCCTCGATCATGTCATGGGAAAAGTTTGGGCGTGGGCTCCCCAACTCATTCGCCAGGGCTTTAGGGAGATGGAAAATTGAAAGGAGGAAATGTTGCTTGGGACAGTACAACGGTGAAAACTGTGAGAAATGCCTGAATTATCTGGGATATGTTTTTCTATTTTCACTCTTTCCTCTTTTCAGCCTGCTTAGGGATCTCTCCTTTCCTTTCACGCTGCTCCTCCTCTAGACTGTACATTTGTTGTGGGCAGGGAACGTGTTTACCCTAGGGTACTCTCCTAAGCGTTTAGTACAGTACTCTGCACACAGTAAGCACTCAATAAATACAATAGATTCTTTCAGGGCCCGGTCCCGGGTTTGTGACTCTTGATGTTTGCTCTCATTCAGCATCCCCAATGTAGGAACAGCCCCAGAAGCGCTTCGGGCTCAAAGTTGCCCAGCGGGATCGCGATCTCAGCCAACGGAAGAGTGGAATCCTGCCCACCCTGAATGGCTCTCGCAGGAATTCCCGAGAGGGCCAAGGAGTCCAAGTCATTCAGTCATTCAATCAATCAATGGCAGGGCCCCCGAAATAACCCCGAGGCCAAACGTGGATCCAGCCAGGAGCCTTCAAAGAGGGAAGGTAATGTTAATGCTTAGTAGTTGTCCTTAACAATAACAATAATAATCATCATAGTGATGATTAAAAATAATAATAATGGCATGTGTTGAGCGCTTACTATGTGCAGAGCACTGTTCTAAGTGCTGGGGGTGGGGGGGATCAAGTTGTCCCACGTGGGGCTCACAGTCTTAATCCCCATTTTACAGATGAGGTAACTGAGGCTCAGAGAAGTTAAGTGACTTGCCAGCAGATATGTGGCGGAGTCGGGATTCGAACCCATGACCTCTGACTCTGAAGCCCCTGCTCTTTCCACTGAGCCATGCTGCTTCTCTAATGTATTCATTATATGCCTACTGTGTGCTAAGCGCTGGGGTAGATGAAGATCGGATCGGATTCTGTCCCTGTCCCACGTGGAGCTCCCATTCATTCAATCGTATTTATTTAGCACTTACTCTGCAGAGCACTATACTAAGCACTCGGAAGAGTACAATATAACAATAAACAGACACATCCCTTGCTCCTCTGTAAGAAAGAAAGGAGCAGGGATCTTAGCCCATTTTACAGATGATAAAGGTGAGCCCAGAGAGGTGAAGTGACTTGCCTGAGGTCACGCAGATGGTGGCCGAGCTGGGATTAGAAGCTGAGTCTCTCGACTCCCGGTTCCAGGCTGTTTCCAGTAAGCCCCGATGCCTCTTAGTATTTGGTACCCAGCCCTCTATTTCACCTTCTACGTGGCTCATTTCTCAGTCTGAACAAATCATCGATACTTGGTACGAAGTAGCGAGGAGGAGGAGGAGGAGATAGCAGATATTCCAATGAGCCCCTCCCGCCCCACGGCCCTGTCCTAGGTCAGGGGTGGATGGGGAGAAGAAGCAGCATTGGGGAGGGAATTGGGATGGTGCCCCTCCCTCCTCCTTACCTTCCTTCCCTCCAGGAAAGAAAGGGAAGGGCTCAGCCTGGTTGCTAAGCAGCAGGCTCTGTTGATTGATGAATATTGCTCAGGAAGCAATAAAGAATCCAAGAGGAGACAAAAGATATATCTCTCACCACGGCCCCCAACTACAAATGGAAAAAAATCCATTTTTAGCACCTACGTCGGTCAGGGAAACACCCCAGGGGGGAGCTTTGCTCTTGCCAAAGCCCGAAAGTCAAAAAAGCTTGTAGGTTGGGTCTAAGCATCACCAGGGGCAATCGGAAGGAACCCACTAAGCGATTCAGGAACCGGTTTTGATTTGATCTGCGATCATTTACTCTGTTCCATCACTTGGGCTTCATCGTCCTGACTGGGGAGGGCACAGGATCTGAGAAGGGACCTCAGCCCCACCCTTCCGCTACCGATACTGGTATGTGACAAACAGGCCCCTGGGGCAGATGGGTTCGTTCTGGGGAAAACTGAAGAATTTTCATTTGGGACTGATACTTAACCGTAAAGAGAGAATCTGTGATACTCCAGGTTCCAGAGAAGAGCGTTACTTAACATGTTGGTCATTTGTGACCTTTTCCGTTTCTTCGAGATCGAGGAGCAAATAACCCTCGGAGACCTGCAGAAACTAAACGCGGCCTTTCAGGTAGGCTCTGACATAAGGCCGTGACTGGGCCGTGACAAAGTTAGCCCTATACTACTAATAATAATAATAGTGGTACTTGTTAAGCACTTATTATACGCCAAGCACCACACTAAGCACCGAGGTAGGTACTAATTAATCAGATGGGACACAGTCGCTGTCCCACATGAGGCGCACAGTCTAAGTAGGAGGGAGAACAGGTATTTCATTTCCCTTTTGCAAGGGAGGAAACTGAGACCCTGAGCCCGCTGTTGGGTAGGGACCGTCTCTATATGTTGCCAGCTGGTACTTCCCAAGCGCTTAGTACAGTGCTCTGCACACAGGAAGTGCTCAATAAATACAGTTGAATGAATGAAAAGCTTAGTGCCTTACCCAAGGTCACACAGCAGGCGAGTGGTGGAGTCAGGATTAGAACCCAGGTCCTCTGGCTCTCAGGCCCGTGCTCTTTTCACTAGGCCACACTGCTTCTTCCCATGGCCCATCCAGACCAGGGCCCTTTCTCTGACAGAGACAATAAGAACAGTAAGCTGGTTGATTTCTTGTCATCCATTCTTATGTTTAGAATTGGACCTTTTAGAATCCCTAACTTTTCCTTTACATCCTAACTTACCTTCCAGTCATTTACTCTGAACCTCTTGTGTATAAACCTTGTGAAAAGTCCTCTTGAACCTGCTGATATTTTCAGCCAATTCAGTTTCCTCTGGCAACTACTTCCATCATCATCATCAATCGTATTGAGCGCTTACTATGTGCAGAGCACTGTACTAAGCGCTTGGGAAGTACAAATTGGCAACATATGGAGACAGTCCCTACCCAACAGTGGGCTCACAGTCTAAAAGGGGGAGACAGAGAACAAAACCAAACATACTAACAAAATAAAATAAATAGAATAGATGTGTACAAATAAATTAAATAAATAAATAAATAGAGTTAAAAAAATATGTACAATCATATATACATATATACAGGTGCTGTGGGGATACAGGTGGGGATACAGATACATGTGTATCTGTCCTCTGCTATGTGGAAAAAAAACATTTCAGTTCACTTCGAACTTACCTCTTTTGAACTTCAGCGGGTATTTCCCTTTTTCTGGTGGTAGGGAACTGAATGAGCAACAATTTAATAATTTGCCTGATCTATCCCCTTGAAGATTTTATAAACTTTAATCATACCTCCCTTTTGCCTTTCTATTTTTTATGCCCTTTTTTATGCCCTTGTGAAGCAGTGTGGCTCAGTGGAAACAGCACGGGCTTTGGAGTCAGGGGACATGGTTTCGAATCCCGGCTCCGCCACATGTCTGCTGTGTGACCTTGGGCAAGTCACTTAACTTCTCGGAGCCTCAGTTACCTCATCTGTAAAATGGGGATGATGACTGTGAGCCCCACGCGGGACAACCTGATCACCTTGTATCCCCCCCAGCGCTTAGAACAGTGCTTTGCAAATAGTAAGTGCTTAACAAATGCCATTATTATTATTATTATTATTATTCTAGGCTGAGGAATCTTCATTTTTTCCATCTACCCTTATTCATTCATTCATTTGATCGTATTTATTGAGCGCTTACTGTGTGCAGAGCACTGTACTAAGCACCTAGGAAGTACAAGTTGGCAACTTATAGAGACGGTCCTTACCCAACAATGGGCTCACAGTCTAGAAGTACCCTCGTGTGCAAGCTTCTCCACTTCTCAAATGGCTGTTTTGATAGCCCGTATATACCTTGTCACCTACCAGATACTAAATATATATTTAATATTTTAATACATATTTATATTAATGTCTGTCTCCCCCTCTGGACTATAAGCTCGTTATGGGCAGGGAACGTGACTGCTAATTCTGTTGTATACCCGCAAGACTCTATCCATTCTACCCACTGCTCCATTTTTGGTTCCGGAGAGAGGAGAGCGGCTTGTGGAACGTCATCCTTGGCCCTCACGTTCCTGCAGGAGACCCCTCTGGGAGAGGGTCTCTGAACAGGAATCATTCAAGTGGAATCATTCAACAAATCCAAGTGTTTTGCGCTTGGAGGTCAGGCTGAGGTCTTTCGGGGAAGTGGGGACGCCGGCCTCAAGGCTGGTCTTCAGGGAGCTTCGGATGCCCAGTTGAGCAGCCAAGACCGTGCCGCGAATCCTTGCCAACTGGCTTTTAACTGGTGATTCTGCCTTTAATCCTGAGTCACTCCTTAGAATTAAGCCAGACCTTCAGTTGATCAGGGATAGTTATTGATCAGCTTCTGATCACGAAGCACCGTATTTTAGTGTCTGCCTCCCCAGGCGGACTGTAAGTTCCTTGAAGGCTCGGGTCTGCTAATTGTATTGGCCTCTCCCAAGTGCTTAGTACAGTGCTCAGCCCATAGTAGTTGCTTGATAAATACTTGGAAGAGGACAACAGATCCAAGATATGCATTCCCAGCCTTCAGAAAGGTTACAGTCTATTGAGGGAGGGGGCTTATTATGGCTGTACACTAAGTGGGTTCCCAGGGCCTGACGGAGTGTATGTTCCTCCTCGAATCCCTTGGCTTCAGAGGTGCCCATCCCCAATCAGTCAGTGGTATTTATTGAGTGCTTACTGTGTGCATAGCATTGTACAGAGCGCTTGGGAGAGTTCAATTTATAGTGTTGGCAGACACATTTCCTGCCCACAGCGAGCTTACCCAGCCTCTCAACCTAAGTCATTCCAGGCCTCTGACAAGACATGAGGAAGTTTTAGGGCTGAAATCCTGTAAAAGAGTAGCTTTTTGGCCCATCCAAACTTGGAAGCCTGTCCTGTCCCCTCAGTCTTCACCTTCTCCTTCCCAAGCCCCCCAAAAGACACCTGCCTCTTTTTTGCCCCAGCGCTCACAAAAAAAGTTGGAGCCTGTGCTAGGCTTCCTGGCTCAGGGCAGCCTCGTCACTGGGAAGCCAAGCCCCTTCTTTTTCAGAGCTGAGCTGAGGAGTGTATGGGGTTTGCTTTTAGAAAGTAGGGAGGAATACCGAACCCTGCATTTTGAAGCAGCTGAATTTGGCTTGTGGAGACTGTCGGGTGAAATATGGTTTAATGCACTACCATCTTTTACTCAGAAACAAAGAAAATGTAACCTTGCACGTTCTCTTTTTCCTTCTAGGAGTTTGAAAAGAGGGGTATCAGGAGGCTGGATATGAAAACGTTTAAATGTGTAATGAGGGAGAGTGTCAGGACACAAAACCAAGTGAGTGAACATGAATTTTGAGCGTGTTGCACTGCCTGCCTTAGAGGGGATTTTGTTTTCCATATAGCATTTTTAATATGCTAAAGACTAGAAATACTATATGCCATGCAACAGCTCTGTTCTCTTATCAGTGGTATCTTTGAGGGCTTACTGTGTGCAGAGCACTGTCCCTGGAACCTGAAAAATGGGTCCCATTGCAGAATCCCTAACTCCCCAGGATTTTTGAATAAAGGCAGGGTTCAGAGCCACTGCTTTGAAGGACGCAGAGCTGTAGGTGCTTCCGAAAGAAATGGGAGCTGATTTGTTTTTAAAAGACGGAGGGAAAAGGAAGCAGTTAAGGAAATGTCATAGTCTTTCCTTTACAGAACTTTCATATTTTTGTAAGTGTACCCTCTCCTAAACAGAATTTTTGTTGCTTCCAGAGTGAAGGACAGATAGAAGAATTTTTCATGAAAATAGATTATACTGCAGCTGGCAAAATCGGATGGGTGAGTGGGCTCCCCGGTGGGACAAGCTTAGACAAGGTTGGGGCCTTGGGACCCAGGTTTGCTCCTTCATCACCCATACCCTTTTCTCCCTCTCCTTCCCCTTCTGACTCCCCTCCATCTTCAAACAGTGCAGAGCACTGTACTAAATGCTTGGGAGAATACAGCTACAATAGGGTTGGTAGAGAAGTTTCCTGTCCACCAAGAGCGTGCAGTCTAAGCTCACCTCCTCACCTCACCATCTTCGAAGGGTGAGGTGGTTTTCTGTCCCATGATCGACTTTTCCGGTTTGGAGTTAAGAGGAGTGTAGATTTTGTCCTCCACCTCAGGGGTTGAAACATAGGGGTTCTGCTGATCAAGTGCAATAATGGGTGGAGAAGGACCATTGGAAAAACCAGTTCTTCCAATGTACCGGTGTGCGGCTCTCTAATATCGATTGACGGATTTAGCTCCGAAGTCGTGGGGCAAAGAGTGTGGCCCAGTTTCCCCTTTAAGTTAGCCTCCAACAAGTCCTCAGGGAGACACACTGCTCTTCTTCTCTCCCGCGACTCTTTGTAAAAGGCCTCGGGGCCTCGAGGAGGAGGGGGATTTGGGGTGACCACCAGTGATCCCAGACAGAGACACAGGTGAGGTCACACAATTTACGCCAGGCACACAACCGTCCCTAGAAGGAGGTAGGCTGTGGACTCAAGGCACAAAGGAGTTCATTCAAGCGTATTTATTGAGTGCTTACTGTGTGCAGAGCACTGTACTTGTTGGAGTATAGTGAGTTGAAGGGAGTACAGGGAGTTGGAAGGCTACTCTGGGAGGAAGCTGCTCTGATCCAAGAGAGCTTCTCTCTCAATCAATCAATCAATCAATCAATCGTATTTATTGAGCACTTACTGTGTGCAGAGCACTGTACTAAGCGCTTGGGAAGTACAAGCTGGCAACATATAGAGACAGCCCCTACCCAGCAGTGGGCTCACAGTCTAGAAGGGGGAGACAGAGAACAAAACCAAACATACTAACAAAATAAAATAAATAGAATAGATAGGTACAAGTAAAAGAAATAAATAGAGTAATAAATATGTACAAACATATATACAGGTGCTGTGGGGAAGGGAAGGAGGTAAGATGCGGGGGATGGAGAGGGGGGCGAGGGGGAGAGGAAGGAAGGGGCTCAGTCTGGGAAGGCCTCCTGGAGGAGATGAGCTCTCAGTAGGGCCTTGAAGGGAGGAAGAGAGCTGTCCTGGTCTGCCCACTCTCTGAGTGTCCCAAGGCATGTGTCTTCATTCATTCGTTCAATCTTATTTTTTGAGCGCTTACTGCGTGCAGAGCACTGTGCTAAGTTCTTGGGAGAGTACAACACAACACTAAATAGACACATTCCCTGCCCACAAGGAGCTTACAGTCTCTCTTCCCCACGCCACCATTTGCCCCTGCGAAGGAATCTTAAAGCTATTGCTTGGTGGGGGGGAAGTAATCACCTAGAAAGTCAAAGTTTTTCACCCCAAAGATTTAGGGAACCCTGCTAATGATCATTAAGTCCCTAGGCCTGAAGAGACTTTGAAATTGTCTAGCCTATTCCCGTAGAGAAGAAGTAATAAAAAAGCTGGCCCCTCACTTGGTCAGCTCCATTAGTAGTAATGATATTTACTGGGTGCCTACTGAATATGACTCACTTGTGAAACAAACCAGAATCCCAAGGCCTGCCCTGCCCATGAGGAGCTTCCACTCTGATAACGCCCTTCTTCTCCAGGACAACCTCTGTACCTATCTGCTGCTGGCGTGGGCAGACCAGGACAGCTCCGTAGAGCGTTGGAAGGAGGTGCCCTTGTCTCTGCCTGCCCTGACGTTGGGGTGGTCTCACAGAGAGCCAATCCTGCGTGTCTCTTCTCTCGCCGATGACACCCTGATCATGGTCAGAGAGGATGGAGCCTTCTACTCCTGGTCTCCGCAGCTGAAACTGAGGAGGAGGAAGTTACTGTTTGTAGGTGGCCTTGATCGGGAAGCTCGGTGCCGCTTCGTTGTTTTTTTCCGGGATGGAGACTGCTTTTTCGGTCTCCTGAGTTGGTGTGCCTTGCATGGCCTTTGTCCTGGTAAACGCAGGTTGACCCGTGCTAGCAGAAAGAGGCCCTAGGAAGTATCTCAGTGGGGCACGAGATAATGCCTAAACTCAAGTGGGAGTGAGGAATAATACACGAAAAATCACGAAGCAATGACAAATAGCAAGAATTTTCTTGAGTTTTTCTTTCCAACTACCTGTTTCAGCATGCACAGAGTTTCATTCTGCTTGGACTCACAGAACTGAAGGCAGAAAATCAGTGGTATTTATTGAGCGCTTACTCTATGCAGAGCACTGTACTAAGCACTTGGGAAAGTATAATACAATAGAATTACTGGACGTGTTCCTTGCTCATAACAAGCGTACGGTCTAGAGAGAAGTGGAGAGGTCATTTAGAACAACAAAGCAACACATTCCTTGCTCACAGGGAGCTTACACTCAGGGGACACAAACATAAAAATATTTGCAATAAGAATGGGGTTATGTTGGGGTAACCGATGCCAGCTAGGTTTTGGGGCTTAGTTGAGCCTCAAACTGAGGTGTTGTGGGTTTGAGATCAAGGCATTCAGAAGAGGCAGGGTTGTCTCAAATTCAGGAAATACCTATAATTAAACTATTTGTCATTTTAGGAGAAACCCGTCAACCGGAAGCCTAAATGGGTGACTGATTTCAGTATCATGCAGCAGTACAACAAGCTAATCATAGGGACCGGGTATGTATCTGCAACTCTTCAGGTTTTATTGCTCCAGACCTAGAGTTAAGATACATAGAACTTTTAGTTCAAGTTGGAGTTGATAGATTTTTAAGATGACCAGTGGTGGTTGCAATTATAGGACAGGGGTGGCTTCACTCTTTTGGGAGGGAGGGAAAATGTTGACTGAAACAGATTGATCCAGCAGTGAAGGGGAGGGAGGGGTGAGGCTTGAGTTTTGGAAGTCCAGTTTTAGCGCTCCTCGGCTAATTTTAAGCGCCTGCCGTGGACAGAACGCTGTTCTAGCCACTTTGGGAACAGGAGACCTCTTTCTGGCGCTTCATTGAGGAGACCTGAGGGCCCAAATTGCCAAACATCGAACTGGGAAAAGGGTAAGCACAAACCATCCAGGGAGATGGAGGCTTTGGGGTTTGCTTCATGCGTGCTTAATTTTGAAACAGGGATCGGGAAATCCAACTGTTTGAGCTCTCCAGCTTGGAGCCTTACTGTCAGATCCGGAGCCTGGAGAGCGTTCCTCTCAAGCTGGACTATTGGTAAGTCACACCTTGGTCACGCGGGCTGTCAGAGTTGTGCTGCTGCCACCTCCAGTAGTCTTCCCTTCTTCCCCTTTGCCTCTTGGCCCAAGCCCAGTTCTCAGATCCCCAGCTGACCGTCTGAGAGGGGTCAGTGCTACTTACGAGTTTCCGAGGGCAGAAGGCGAGGGAGAAGGGGGATCAGTGTTTTGAACTCAACTTTGTTCACACCTCCCTCATCCCTTCAGCACTTATGTACATATCTGTAATTAATTTATATTAATGTCTGACTGGAAGCTTTTGGTAGGCAGGGAACATGTCTCCCAACTCCGTTACACTGTACTCTCCCAAGTACTCTGCACACAATAAGCGCTCAATACATACGATTGATTGAACTCTGAAATACAGGAAAACGGGGTCTTGAGACATGCCTAAGTAGACCGCTCAGGTGGTTCTAGAAGTAGAGTTACTCCTCCTAAATCCATGCAATTTAGGGACGCTCAAGAGAAATTCTTGAGCAGTGTGAAAATCTGGACCATCTGCCTTCATTTTCTCCGAACACCTCTCCCGCCTTGACTGTCCCAAGCTCCTGCAATAATCAGTGAACAATATTGTTAGTTCATTGCCGGGCACCAAGTCATAATGGCCAGACTACTCCCTCCACTTCCCCACACCTTGTCCTGCTCCCTGTTTCCTGGCTGGTCCTCTCATCCACAGGTATTCCTGTATTTTCCAGTAATGAGAGCGATGGGAAGATAAAGCTCAATTTCCTAAATCCTGGTCCCAAACAGGAACATTGGGGGTCCAAAGCAGGTGTTGGCAGCCTCTGCGGGCTTCTGATGCAAGTCATGTTGTCCTACAGTTCAGAGTTACTCCGGACTGAAGTCTTTTCACACTCCTCGGATACTGGGATTCAGGTCTCTTGCCAAAGCCGCAGAATAGTAGGCGTCATTTTGATCTGCGAAAATTAGAATGGGTTTGTTTCTGCACCACTCTGACACTACCTCCCTCAGAGTAGATTTCACACAGAGGCAGATAATTTCACGTGAGGTAGAGGGAGGGAGGAAAACCAGGCTTCAGAGCATGGCAAGTCACCTTACAGATTTCCCACGCAGAAATCCGTGGCATCACTTTGCTAAGGTCTCCCCGAGAAAGCCAGGTGACCTCTTGAGGAGCCTTTTCACGGGATTAACCGTGGCTAGAACCGCTGTGCTGGGGAAAGTGATGATCAATTAATCAGTAGTATTTATTGAACTCTCATTATGGGCATTATGGGCTCATTCTGTTTTACCGTGCTCTTCCAAGCACTTAGTACAGTGTTCTGCACGTAGTAAGTGCTCAATAAATAGCACTGATTAGCTGAATGCTTACTGTGTGCAGCCCACTGTATTAAACGCTGTTGCTAGGAGAAGACGAGGGCAAAGACAGGCTTGGAAATAGACGAAAACTTCCCGGCAGAGCCCCGATCATTTGTAAAACGACCAGGAAAGAAGTCTGCTCAATTCATCCGGTGAAAACTCACGCCTCTGCTAGCGAGGAGATGACAGGCCATTTCCCAGGGGCTCGGCCCCAACCCAGGTCAGGAGATCTGGTTCATTTCGCTTCAGTTTTCCCATTGGTCTCAGCGCAGTCCCTTTTGTGTCTCTGTTTAGTTACACCGGCCCAGACGAGTGCCTGATTCTGAACGGCGACGACCAGGTAACGGCCGGGCTGCGTCCTTAGAGAAGAGTCGGAGGGAGGGGGAGCGGTCGGCAGCCTGTACGATTGGGAAATAGGAAGACCGGGAGAGACCCGAGGGAAGGGGATGAAAACCAAGTGCAGAGAGAAGGCATGAGAAGTAGTGTGGCCCAGTGGAAAGACCCAGGCCCTGGGAGTCAAGGGATCTGGGTCCTTATCCACCAGTTGCCTGCTGTATGTTGCCAACTTGTACTTCCCAAGCGCTTAGTACAGTGCTCTGCACATAGTAAACGCTCAATAAATACGATTGATTGATTAAACAAATCACAACTTCTGGGCCTCAGTTTCTTCATCTGTAGAAAGGGGATCCAGTCTGTTTGCCCTCCTATGAGCCCCATTTGGGACAGGGACTGCGTCCAACTTGTTAAATTTACATTTACGGCAAGCACTTAGAACAGTGCATGCCCCACAGTAAGCACCTAGCAAATACCATGAAGAAAAAACAACAACCCACAAACTAAAGACTTAAACCTTCCCGCCTGGCCAAGTGAGTGAGTAGCTATGGTGAGGGTGAGAAAAGCACAAGGCAACAAGGCAAATTTGTAATAGTGCAAGTTCATCTGAAAAAATACCAATGCTTCCTTTCACTTTGCTCTCCCAAAATGTGCCGGGCGGATTGAATTACATTACAATCCCATTACATCAGCCCGCCTCGCTCACTAGGAGGTAAAAGCCTGAAAACACAATGCAGGTGTGTGTGTGTGGAAATGTGTATATAACGCAGCAACCAGCGGGCTTAGCCTTAGGCTCAGTCATTCAGTGCCACCCGATGGAGGCCAAGAGGATTAAAACGACAAAAATGTTCTGGATGTGAGCAGGCTGCGTTCTGTGTAATAATGCGGAGTTTATTTTTCCTCTCTTTTTTTGCAAACGGCTGTAGCCAAATGGGTCTGAGATGGAGTGAAATATCGAGTCTAGTGGTTACAAATAATCCAGTGTACCGAAGAGTGCACTTAACCACGTTTAAGTTTGGCTCTACATTGCAATTTTTCCAAAATTGACTCCCTCTCCCACCCAGGGGTTGTAACAGCCACTGGAATGTGGAAACCCAGGCGGAAACCAAGTGCTTGAGAAACTCTCCAGGAATGCCTTAAGGTGTGAAAGATCACACTCACCACCCCTGAATGAATGAATGGGGAAATAGTCTGTGGTCAAATGGCTCCTCAAATAGGCGGCACACATCATTCTCTTCTAAAATGTATATTTCTCTTTGGCACACATCTTTCTCTTCTAAGAGGTATATTTCTCTGTGGCGTTTTGCAGGGTTGCGTGAACATTTTGGTTTTGGCCTCCACCGGTGAACTTCTAAGGTAAATTCATTCAATTGTTATTTATTGAGCGCTTACTGTGTGCAGAGCACTGTACTAAGCACTTGGGAAAGTACAATACAACAATATACAGTGACGTTCCCTGCCCACAGCGAGCTTGCAGTCTACAGTGGGGCACATAGACATCAGTACAAGTAAAGAAAATTACAGATATGTACATGAGTGCTGTGGGGCTGGGAGGGGGAAAGAACAAAAGGAGCAAGTCAGGGTGATGCAGGAGGGAGCAGGAGAAGAGGAAAGTGGGGGCTTAGTCAGGGAAGGCCTCTTGGAGGAGATGTACCTTCAATATGGCTTTGAAATGGTGGGGAAGAGTAAATACTGAGGCTTCAAATCCGTTGTAATTTTGGAACAGATAGAATGCAGAGCTTTAAACAGGGTCAACCATCCTGGCACTTTTGTAACTCTCGCTTAAGATGGTACGACTCAGTCTAATAACATTTATTGAGCACCTACCAGGTGCATGCAGAGCAATATTATACATGTGGAGGGGAGGAGAGTAGAAATAGACGACACGATTTCTGCTCTCCAGGTGCTTACAGTCGAAAAGGGGAGAGTTCTGACTAGCAGACTGTCGTAAAGTGACCTGCCCATTTCAATCAATCAATCAGTGGTATTTGTTGAGCACTTAATATATTGAGAGCACTGTACTAGGGGCTTGGGAGAGTACAGTGCAATCGGATTAGCTGTGTTCCCTGCCCACAGTGAGCTAGGTGCCTCTACTCAGAGCTGCTTCCCCATTCCTCTGCCCTCTGTCAAGCGCGACTACACACCTACAGTTCCTCGATTGCAGTAATGGCTGGAATCTAAATTAATCGGGGAACTCACCGATTGTGTGGGAGTTGGGTACCCGGAGCAGGTGTCACCCTTCAGCCCACAGGGATGGCTCTGAGCTAGACTGAAATTGTGTAGACAGATCTGGGCATTCGCCTTCATATGTGCCCTTCCCAATTCAATGATGATGATGATGGTATTTGTTAAGTGCTTACTATGTGCAAAGCATTGTGTGAGAGAGAGCAGTGAAGAGTGGGGGGGGAAAGGGGGCCTCTACCATCCTCCCTTGCCTACATTCCTCCTCTCTTTCATAGTCCTTCTAAACAGCCATCACCTCCAGGAGGTGATGCTTAACCCACCCCCAAAAGACGCACACACACCTTCCCAGGTGTGCTATCTCCTGAACAATGCACTGCCCTATTTATGGTGGAAGCTCCTTTTGGGCAGGAAATGTGACTTGCATTTCTGTTGTGCTGTGCAAATGTTCGGAGTCCGTGCCACCATTGCTACTCCAACAGTAAACCTGGTGGACGCTCGTTAAGTACCATCATTCCGTTGAAGGAGGAGATTTCACAAGCGCCCTTTGACATTGCTAAATTACAGCACATTTCACGGACCAAGGGTGCAAGAGAGTCTCCCTCCCCGTGTGCAAGGAAGCACACAAAGAGGTCCTCCCTCAGAGACTCTCACCGTCAGCTTCTCGGAACCGCAGGGGGACCCTACAAGGTGCAGTCCGTCCTCGTTGTCGCTGCCAGGTTTTTCATTCCGGAACTTTTAACTGGCGGATTATTCTGTATTCCAGAACTTGGAAGAAACTGCCCAAAGTCGAAAACATGCCTAGCATTAGCCTCGGCAGAGCTGCTCGTTCCCCCAGCGTAACCTACATCCGTTGGAAAGTGCATGGAGATTGGGTAACTCAGGTGAGAGTGGTTAGTGCCAGGGAGAGAGCCAAGGGCCTGGAGGGGAAAGGGCATGAGTTTTCAGGGCTCAGACTTGAGTCCCGGTTCTGCCACCGGCTTCCTGGGCCTCAGTTTTCTCTGTAAAATGGGGATGATAATCCCTGCCTCTCCTTACATCACAGGGATGCAGTGAGGACCCAAACGAGATAAGAAATGTGACAGCCAGAGAAGCAATAATATAGGCCCTGGGTTCTAATCTCAGCTCCACCACTTGTCTGCTGGTTCACCTTGGGCAAGTCAGTTAACTTCTCTCTGCCGCTGTTACCTCATCTGTTAAATGGCGATTAAGTCTGAGTCACACGTGGGACATGGACTGTGGCCAACGTGATTAGCTTGTACACTGCTTAGTACAGTTCCCGTCACATATTTGGAGCCTAACCAATTGACACAAAAAAAAGCCCTTGGGAAATAGAGGTGCCCTGCAAATCCAAGACATCCCAGATTTGCGAGAACACGGGGGTGGCAAACCTTGTGCTGAGGAAAACTCGCACTCTAGCACCCACCCGCTCAGGCGTTGCACACGCAAAGGGAGGAAAAAGCGTGGTTTCCCTTCAGAATTCCTTCACGTAGGAAGCAGGCAGCGCGAAGCTTCCCCCAGGAAATCCTAAAATAGTCAAGCCTGCGACGTGGGCCGTCAAACGCCCAAAGACAATCGTCCGCTCCCATCCTTGCCTTGTGAGGGAAGATGCTGGCATCAGAGCCACTCTAAGCCACCTACCCGTGCCCACCCACGCACAAATGCTCTCCGGGCTTGGCACGGCGGCTTTGCTTGGCAGAAAGCCGGGCTCCCGGGGACCTGTTGACACACCGTTACGCACCCTTGCCTGACGTGGGTATTCTCCGTCATTTCTCGTGTTCGTTTTCAGCTGAACTACTACGAGTCCATGAACGCTGTCATTTCCGCCTCCAACCACGAGCCCACCGCTCTAGTAATAGGTATGGCTCCTTCCCTCCATCTCTTTCTCTCTCCCCTTCTCCCTCTCCCTCCCTCCCATTGAACCCACGAGGAATGTTCTCTCAACTCTCTGTGGGTGTCGTTTTGTGGTTCCGGGAAGGAGGAGGAGGAACCGTTTTGAAGTCTCCATCTGGGACCATCAGGGCCAAAAGTCCGCACTGGTTAGTTGATTCGTTAATTGCCCTCTGCCTCCGGATCTTAAGGTGAAACCACCATCAATCTATGGTATTTATTGAGCGTTTGGGAGAGTCTAGTACAAGAGAATTAGCAGACGTGTTCCCTGCCCATAACGAGCCTGGAGGGGGAGATAGACATTAATACGAATAAATCAGTAATTTATATGTAATTTAAAGATATGGACTTGAATGCCGTGGGGTGAATATCAAATGTCCAGAAGTCACAGATCTGAACACACAGGTGACGCATCATAGAGAAGCAGCATGGCTCGGTGGAAAAGAGCCCGGGCTTTGGAGTCAGAGGTCGTGGGTTCAAATCCCGGCTCCACCAAATGTCAGCTGTGTGACTTTGGGCAAGTCACTTCACTTCTCTGGGCCTCAGTTCCCTCATCTGTAAAATGGGGATTAAGACTGTGAGCCCCCCGTGGGACAACCTGATCACTGGTGTCCTCCCCAGTGCTTAGAACAGTGCTTTGCACATAGCAAGAGCTTAATAAATGTCATTATTATTATTATCACTGTCACCTTCATCCTGGCTGTGTGATTTGGGGCAAGTCACTTAATTTCTCTGTGCCTCACTTACCTCATCTGTAAAATAGGGATGAAGACTGTGAGTCCCACGTGGGACAACCTGATATCCTGGTATCTACCCCGGTGCTTAGAACAGTGCTTGGCACATAGTAAGTGCTTAACAAATACTATCATCATCATCTTCATCACCCTCAAGCCCCCGGCTCCCAGAGGTTCACTCTCTGGGGGCTTGGGAAGGTGTCCCCGGGCTTCCGGACCACAGGTAATAATATTACCACTAATAATTGTGGTACTTGTTAAGTGCTTTCTCTGTGCCAGGCGCTGTACTAAGTGCTGAGGTAGATTCATTCATTCAATCGTATTTATTGAGTGCTTACTGTGTGCAGAGCACTGTACTAAGCGCTTGGGAAGTACAAGTTGGCAACATACAGAGACGGTCCCTCCCCAACAACGGGCTCACAGTCTAGAATACAAGCAAATCCCAAGGCTATGGGGCTCATAGTTCCAATCCCCATTTTAGAGATGAGGGAACTGAGGCCCAGAGAATTGAAGCGATTTGCCCAAGACCACACTGCAGATACGTGGCGGAGCCAGGATTAGAACCCACGACAACTCCCAGGCCTGTGCTCTATCCACTCGTCCATGCTGTCTGACGCAACGCCGGTGAAGTTGAGAGGCTCCCCATCTCAGTTGAGATTTAGGACTGTGGAGTCCCTGCCCCTCGTGGGTTTAGCCCCTGCACTCCTCAGCCCCGCAGTCGTGGAAATAGTAGTCTACCTCACTGCGTACATTAACCCCCTTGAAGCTGCTCTTAGTTTCCATGGTAACGGCCTAACCATCCCATCAGTGTCGGGCCGAGCTGTGCTCTGTGGTTTCCGAGGTAACCGTTCAACCACGATGCCTTAGTACGCTTTATTCAATTTGAGCCGCACTGAAAGCGGCCCCTTCTGTCTTCCAGGAGATCCCAACTCTTGTTGAGGGGCAGACTCTGCCACCTCCAACACGGTGGATCCAAGTCCCGGGAGCAGGGCGGGTGGAAAGGTTATATCCCTGCTCTGACCCCAGAGGGTCCGTCCCCCGGTAATGACTCTGCCATCTTGATGACCTCCCTCTTTGGGACCCAGGCCTTCCCTCCCCGCCCACCCTGGGCCGATCACTGGGCTGCAGGTTCTTCAAGTTGGCTGCTTCCAGCTGAGGGACCTGCCCACGGGTGCCCCTAGTCTTTCTGACCATACCTCAGTTTCCAGGCAGGCCTGAAGAGATCCAAAATGGGGGCTCTGTGGCCTAAACTCACTCTCTGAAGCCTATTCCCTCCCATTCCCCATTCCCCACCACCCCCTGCCCTTCTCTCGCACCTTTGGCCCACCACAGAAAACCGCCAAACTGTCGAGCTCCCAGCCCTAGCTTGGTTTTACAAGGAAAAGCCTTAGGAGGCTGCGGCCCACTGACAAATGTGAGCATCCGACACGGGGAAACGGGTTTCTCCTTTCAGCAAAGCTTCTGAAGGAACTAGAATTTGAAATATATGAACACCGTAGATTGTAAACTAGTTGGACAGTGCCTTATAATCTTGGCATTTATTAAGTGCTTCTTATGTTGCCAGAACACTTTGCTAAGCATTGGAGTAAAAACTGGATAGTCCAGTCCAACCGGACGCACTCCCTATCCGCCACGGGGTTCAGATAAGGAATCCTGTCTACAAATTATGTTGTAGTCTCCCAAACTACTGGGTTTGGACCCCAGTGGAAAGCAGAATCTGGAGAGGAGAGGAATGCCATGGGTTTGTGTGGCCAAGAGCCAGGCCTTGGATCTGCACCAAAGTTTAATGTATTTGAAGTCTTGCCCTACTCCGATAGCTAATTCAGAGAGTGGCCAATGAGTTTTCTACCCATATTCACCAGACAAATAACAGGTCGGGCAGTTACACTCACTGTGCCGGATATTCCCCCGGCTACGACCCCGAGACACCTCTGTGGGGCACCTGGGTCATATTTTGGACTGGTCTTTAGCATCCAATTGGCATTTGAGAAACCATCTTTTCTTGGTTTTGACTATTTTTTTCCACCGATGGCCAGACTCTTCTGTCACTCTGCACCTAGAGTGAGTTGACCGGGAAGAAGGTCCCAAACCCTTAATCTTTCCAGATTGTGACACTCCATCTCCCTCTGCCCTCATGGCCCACCATCTCTTTTAAACAAAGAGTTAGAGACTTCAATCAGGATCATTTCCCTGTGTTAAAATTTCCTGATTGGGGAGTGCTTATCGCTAATTGCTAGAAAAAGCCTTAGGCTTTCAGTTCCTGAGAGCAGGTGCAACCACTAAGCAAGACCAATCAGCACTCAGCTAATTGCTGAAATTACACATGTTAAAATGCCGTCTGCTGCTAAGAAAAAAAAAGGATTTTCTGCTTTCCTCTTGTCAGCCCTATGAACTATTCAGGCAACCCCAAATCTCTCTCTCTCGCTCTCGCTCTCTCTCCCCATTTACACACAAGCCTGCAGACATTGAAAATCCTTTCAGCAAAGCTTCTGAAGAAACTAGAATTTGAAATATATGAACACTGTAGATTGTAAACTAGTTGGACAGTGCCTTATAATCCTGGCATTTATTAAGTGCTTCTTATGTTGCCAGAACACTTTGCTAAGCATTGGAGTAAAAGCTGGATAGTCTAATCCAATCGGACGCACTCCCTATCCCCCACGGGGCTCAGATAAGGAATCCTGTCTACAAATTATGTTGTAGTCTCCCAAGTTTTTAGTGCAGTGCTCTGCAAATAATCGACTCTTAGTAAATACTGTGGATCAGTTAATCACTGGTATTCATTGAGTGCCTACTGTGTGCAGAGCACTGAACTAAGCACTTGGGAAAACACATCAGCATCAGTTGACCCGATTCCTGCCCTCAAGGAACGTACAGTCTACAGGATGGATGGATTGACTGATCTTTGTTTTCAGGGTGCACCGTGGGGGCTACAAATGTGGAGCAGCAGATGAAAGAAATACGGGATTTTCGGAAAGATGCGAAAGCGAGAAGAGCGCCGGCCGGCCTCAGAGTTGTTCCCCAAAGGCGGGCTCAGGGAGACCAAACCGTCTTCCAGATCCGCAAAGGCGTGAAAGCGTTTTCATTCTGTAAGAGAAACAACGTACTCCTGACTGGGGGAATGGATCGAATCATTCGTATTTGGAACCCTTACTTGCCAGGGTAAGAACCTTTGCCTATATTTCTGGCATAGAAATGGAGGGCTTAGGAGTTACAAAGAGTTGATAAGAGCACTCTCTGCCCCACTTGGGTCCCTCATTCCCCACCGCCCTGGCTCAGTCAGCCCCGCCACCCCGGGGCAACCCGTATCTTCATTTACTTCTAGATTTTAGCTCCAAAGATAGCAGGCCATCAACCCCCTGCCTTTACAGGGTAGGAACATGATCAGTTCCATTCTAGAGCCCCACTAACCCAGCTCCAACCTTTCACAGATTAAATAGCCAAATAAGCGAGAACACGTACAAACTCGCCTCCTCCGGAAACGGGCCCTGCGCACTTTGCTCCTGGTCGGCAGCCTCAGCATCATCATCATCATCATCAATCGTATTTATTGAGCGCTTACTATGTGCAGAGCACTGTACTAAGCGCTTGGGAAGTACAAATTGGCAACAGGCAGGCTATGGCCTCTGGATTCGCAGGTCTCGGCTCCTCTTTTCTAGGCTTCCAGAAACCATGAGTCCAGATCACACACTGTTTTCTAGACTGTAAACTCCTTGGGGCGGGGATTCTGTCTTCCAACTCTGTGGTACTGTACTCTCCCAAGCGCTTCCTACAGTGCTGTGCACACAGTAAGTACTCGATCGATTCGGGGAGACAGAGAAATATTCACAGAGGCATTATCTTTGCTTATTCTGTTTCAGGAAACCAACAGGTATACTGAAAAGCCATGCAGCTCCAATTTTCTTCCTCCACATTTCCACAGAGGATAAGAAAATATTTTCAGTATCCACCGACACCACCGTCAAGGTCTGTCTCTCTCTCTCATCTATTTTCCCCTCATTGCATGCCCTTCTAGACTTGCAGGATGCTCTTTATTTAAAGCCCAAGGGTGGAGTTTGCCCTGTTGTATGTTGGTTGAGGGACATTTAAAGTCTGGGTAAGTGGAATGTGAGTGGCGACTTCCTGGAGTGGGAATCACTAGATATTTCTGTAGTCCAGGGACTCAGTGGGACTGCAGAGTCAACCTGCATTAGAGGGGTCGCAGCAGCATCATTTGGGAAGGAAAAGTCAAGGCTGCCAGGAAGAAATTCTTGGAACGAGAATATTGTGTTCCTGTGTCCCACATTAAATTTCCAAGGAGTCTCGGCTTTATAATTTCTTAAGATGAACTGTGGGAAGTGATTCAAGTGGGACCGAATGAGCCTGGCTGGGTGATTATCCTGTAATGAGGAATTCAGACTGGGAGAAAGATGGAGAAGCCCGGGGACAGCAGACACCCCACCCCCTCCCTTCCCTTGTTTGGACTAACTCACCAAAGGCCTTTTTTGAAAACCCTCCTGTGTGGATTTTTTTTTTCTTCACAGTCTAAGGGGGAAACGGAGAACAGATATTTTAAGCCCATTTTCAAGATGAGGAAACTGGGACACAGAGACGTTAAGGGACTTGCCCAAGGGCACTCAGCACGGGAGTGGTAGAGCTGGGA
This sequence comes from Tachyglossus aculeatus, assembly GCF_015852505.1. Lineage (NCBI taxonomy): Eukaryota > Metazoa > Chordata > Mammalia > Monotremata > Tachyglossidae > Tachyglossus > Tachyglossus aculeatus. The sequence continues at coordinate 3,939,827 of NC_052085.1, forward strand.
CTAGACTCCACGTCTCCTGACTCCCCATCCCATGCTCTTTCCACTAGGCCCTGCTGCCTCTCTCTAGCTCTTTTCCTCAAATCATTTGGAAAAAAAAAAGGAAAGGAGAAATAATAATAATAAAATGACATTTATTAAGCGCTTACTATGTGCAAAGCACTGTTCTAAGCGCTGGGGAGTTTACAAGGTGATCAGGTTGTCCCACGCGGGGCTCACAGTCTTAATCCCCATTTTACAGATGAGGGAACTGAGGCACAGAGAAGTTAAGTGACTTGCCCAAAGTCACACAGCTCCCCCTTCTCCCCCTCTCCATCCCCCCATCTTACCTCCTTCCCTTCCCCACAGCACCTGGATATATGTATATATGTTTGTACATATTTATTACTCTATTTATTTATTTATTTTATTTGTACATATCTATTCTATTTATTTTATTTTGTTAGTATGTTTGGTTTTGTTCTCTGTCTCCCCCTTTTAGACTGTGAGCCCACTGTTGGGTAGGGACTGTCTCTATATGTTGCCAATTTGTACTTCCCAAGCGCTTAATACAGTGCTCTGCACATAGTAAGCGCTCAATAAATACGATTGATGATGATGAAGTGGCGGAGCCGGGATTTGAACCCATGACCTCTGACTCCAAAACCCGGGCTCTTTCCACTGAGGTATGCAAAAGCCACAGCATAATTAAATCAAGGTCAAATAAGAGGCAGTGTGGCCTAGTGAAAAGAGCCCAGGATGGGATGTCAGGAGACCCAGGTTCTAATCCCGGCTCTGTCATGAGACCTGGGGTAAGTCACTTCACTTCAGCGTGCCTCGGTTTCCTCATCTGTAAAATGGTGATAATGACGCCTCCTCTCCCTGCCTTGCCAAAAGAGAAAAGGCATGCGAACGTGCTTTGAAAAATAAAGCGCTCTGCGAGTGTACGGCAAAAAACAGTCAATTTTCAATTCGGATTTGGGGAAAGAGAGAAAATTTCACCTGGGTGGCCTGCGGCAGGAAGGCCAAGTTGGATCTTCCCGCTGGGCTCCAGTTCCACCCGCTGGAGTCCCCAGGCTGGTGCCTTGCTCCCCCTCAGTTGGGATGGAAGGGGCTCCCTGGGATACAAGGCCCGGATGTGGGGTGAGGGGGCAGAGATCCCCGCCTCTTCTAGGGGTTCAGGGCCATGCTGCTTCTCTCCCCCGACAGATCTGGGATCTGGAAGACCACAGCTGCTTGTTCACCGCCTGCTCCAAAACCAGCGGCGTCACAGGAGAGCTAGCGGCCTGCCACTACCTCCCTGGCATCCGAGCCCTCTGCGTGGCCACTGACGCTTTGGCCCTCCTCCCTCTCAGGTTCAGGTGCGCCGCTTTACCGCTTGTTAGCCTCCCCCTCCCCACCCCCAGGAACCGAGCCACCCTCTGATCATCCTTCCTTCCAGAGCCCGCGGCGACTCGGTCCCATCCGGATGCGGACGGGGCAAGTTTTGGCTCCAACACCCCCTTCCTCCCGGGCCTCGCGTTGCTCCGCGAATCAATCAATCAATTGTATTTATTGAGCGCTTACTGTGTGCAGAGCACTGTACTAAGCGCTTGGGAAGTACAGGCTGGCAACATATAGAGACAGTCCCTACCCAACATTGGGCTCACAGTCTAGAAGGGGGAGACAGAGAACAAAACCAAACATACTAAGAAAATAAAATAAATGGAATAGATAGGTACAAGTAAAATAAATAAATAGAGTAATAAATACGTACAAACATATATACAGGTGCTGTGGGGAAGGGAAGGAGGTAAGGCGGGGGGGATGGAGAGGACATTTCAGAGAATGTGTCTGTGGTATGGTACTCTCCCAAATTCTTAATACAGAGCTCTGCACACAATAAGCGCTCCAACAACCCGAGCGATTGGTTGAAGGTGCGGAACTGCACAGTGGATAGAATGCAGTTAATAATAATAATGATAAGAATGATGGCATTTGTAAAGCGCTTACCATGTGCAAAGCACCATTCCAAGCACTGGGGAGGATACATGGTGTTCAGGCCATCCACGTGGGGCTCACAGTCTTAATCCCCAGAGGAGGTAACTGAGTCAGACTTACCACTTGGCTTCCAGTTGCCTGTGCGTGGCTCAGTGGAAAGAGCCCGGGCTTTGGAGTCAGAGGTCGTGGGTTCAAATCCCAGCTCTGCCAGTTGTCAGCTGTGTGACTTTGGGCAAGTCACTTCACTTCTCTGTGCCTCGGTTACCTCATCTGTAAAATGGGGATTTTACTGTGAGCCCCCCGTGGGACAACCTAATCACCTTGTAACCTCCCCAGCGCTTAGAACAGTGCTTTGCACGTAGTAAGTGCTTAATAAATGCCATTATTATTAATAATTAGGGTAGTCCCATAGCCTGAGGGACCATCGATTAGAGGCCGGAAGCCAAGTGGCCCAGTGGGCGGAGCAGGGGATGGGAGGAGCCTTGGGTTCTATTCCCAGCTCTAGCAGTTATTGTCATTTGCGAGAACGGAGGAGCAAGGCCAGCGTTTCCCTCTTGGGATGAGAGCTGAAAGAAGTACCAGATGGCCAGGCTGATCGCTCCTGCTGGGGGCTGGAAGCAACTTGCAATCAATCGATCAATCATATTGATGGAACACTGTATGCAGAGCACTGTACTGAGCACTTGGGACACTAGAACAGACATGTTGGTAGACATGTCCCACAAGGAGCTGACAGTACAGTCTTACACTTGAAGCATAGTGGGAGCCTGGGGTAAGGACCACGTTTTCCTGACTGCCTTTTCCTTTTCTCGAGGAAGTCCGCCACCTCCTCCTTCTCCTCCCCCGGAGCCTCGAGGGGAGGTTTCTCACACAGAGCCAGTTGCCTGCTGCAAGTACAACAAGGCCTTTCGGCACGTGGTAACCTGCTCGGAGGGATCTGTGAGTATCGAGTCCGGCTAAGCCCTCACAACTTCTGCTAGCCACCCGGGGCTCTGGGAGAAGGGCTAGCTCTGGGGACCAAGCACCCGTCCTGAGCAGCTGGAGGAAGTACAGTAGAAAAGTTGTACAACAGAAAGTACAGAAGCAGCATTGCCTAGTGGATAGAGCACGGCCTAAAGTCAGAAGTTTATTACTCTATTTTACTTGTACATATTCTATTTATTTTATTTTGTTAACATGTTTTGTTTTGTTCTCTGTCTCCCCCTTCTAGACTGTGAGCCCACTGTTGGTAGGGACCGTCTCTATATGTTGCCAACTTGTACTTCCCAAGCGCTTAGTACAGTGCTCTGCAGTAAGCGCTCAATAAATACGATTGAATGAATGAATGAAAGTTCCTAGATCCTAATCCTGGCTCTGCCACTCCTCTGTTGTACGACCTTCATTTCTCTGGGCCTCGGTTACCTCATTTATAAAATGGGAACGAAGAGTGGGAGCCCCATGTGGGACTTTGTCCAACCCGATACCAATCAGTAATCTATGCTGAGCACTGAATTAGGCAACTGAGAGAGTCCAGTGCTTATAAAGGACACAATCCCTGCTCTTAAAAAACTTCCAATCCGACCAGGATAGTGCCCCCACACGCACAGACATCATGGGCAGTTACTGGGAGGAGGCTGAGGGGTTAGGCTGCAACTGGGATAGAAAGAGTGTGGAAAGATGGAGAGGGAACTATTGGATTCCCCCTAAAGCCAATGACCGTTGAAATGTGGATCAGGAATTCTTTTCCTCTTTCCTTCTTTCGACAGGTGGTCAAAGTTTGGGATCTTGAAACTGGCAAGTTGTTATCTGAGTTTAACAGGGCTCACGGAGACGCCGAGATCACCTGCTTGGCGTTTGATTGGAGCGGAAGGCGGTACGTTCCTGCCCCGAGGGGTTTCCAACCCAAGCGGAGCCGCGGTGGGCTTGGGCAGGGCCCACCGCCTCACCCTAAAGAGGGGATTGCCATCTCCCCCATAGGCTGGTGACTGGCGGGAGAGATGGCTGTTTGAAGATCTGGAACTACAACAATGGCCACTGCCTGCACACTCTGAAACAGGGCAAGTAACTTAGGAGTATAAAACACAAGAAATATAGGGGGTCGGGGCCGCTTGGTTGGCTCCACAGAGGCCCCATTCCTACGGGTAAGGGTCCACCTTCAGCATCCCTAAATTTTTATCCTAATTACCCATCTCGGTCTAAAAAGGAGGCTCTAGTGGGCTCTGCCGGAGGCTTTCCGGGTGGCGGGACTGAGTGGGTTCGGATAGGGTTTTGATCGTGGTCTTTGGGAAGGGATGGGAAAGGGAAAAATGAGGCTTGTAATAGTTGAATACGGATGGTGTCAGGTCCACAGGGTTTCCTGGAGGGCAGAGTTAGGGCCTCTGAGATGGTCTGTTTGGACCCTTGAGGTTGGATGGATGTCTCCCAAGTTGCCTAGCAGAGACCGAGTCTGAGGTTCTTGTATGCTCAAGTGAGGGACAGAGGGATAATACTGCTGCTGCATTATGAATTTCCCATCATCATCATCATCAATCGTATTTATTGAGCGCTTACTATGTGCAGAGCACTGTACTAAGCGCTTGGGAAGTACAAATTGGCAACATATAGAGACAGTCCCTACCCAACAGTGGGCTCACAGTCTAAAAGGGGGAGACAGAGAACAAAACCAAACATACTAACAAAATAAAATAAATAGAATAGATATGTACAAGTAAAATAAATAAATAGAGTAATAAATTTGTAGGAACATATATACGTATATACAGGTGCTGTGGCGAAGGGAAGGAGGTAAGTTGGGGGGGATGGAGGGGGCACGAGAGGGAGAGGAAGGAAGGGGCTCAGTCTGGGAAGGCCTCCTGGAGGAGGTGAGCTCTCAGTAGGGCCTTGAAGGGAGGAAGAGAGCTAGCTTGGCGGATAGGCAGAGGGAGAGCATTCCAGGCCCAGTTGATGTGGTCGTGCTTCTGAGACACCTCCTTATTGCTCTCTTAATAATAATAATAATAGTAATTATGGTATTTGTTAAACGCTTACTATGTGCCAGGCACTGTTCTAAGCGCTGGGGTAGATACAAGGTAATCAGGTTGTCCCACTCGGGGCTAACATTCTTAGTCCACATTTTTACAGATGAGGTAACTGAGGCACAGAGAAGTGAAGTGACTTGCCCAAGGTCACCCAGCTGGCAAGTGGCAGAGCCTGGATCAGAACCCGTGTCCTCTAACTCCCAAGCCCAGGCTGTTGCCACTAGGCCATGCTGCTTCCCTTCCACTCATCAGTCTCCTCGAGGTTTCTTAATAAGGAATGTTTCGCTGAGGTGATGAAAGAAACTGGAAGAACATTGGAGTCAGGGGGCAGAACCCGGATTTTGGAAGATTTGGGAAGGCCCAGTCTGGGAGTCCGGGCTTCCAGCAGGGTCAAGCCCCAGAGAGGCACCTGCTCGAAGCGTCTCAAAAGGGGATCGCCTTTCTGAATTCAAGCTTACGGTGCTTCTGTTCTTCCAGGAGGCCCAGGAGACGAAGTCTGCGATTGTACTTATGTGGAGGTCAATCAAAACCGGTTAGTTATCCTCAGCTTGGTCGGGCCGAGGACTGGTCTTTTCCGGGACATTTTCTCCCGAAAGCACCAACTTGGAAATGAATCCCTTGAGTGAAAGGGGTCCGGGGCCCAGGGAGTGTCCCCTCTTTCCGACCCGTGTGGAGTCCGGAACCTTCTTGTTGGGAGTGAAAGTGTTAACACCCCCACTCTCTCTCCCTCCGTCCCCCCAACCTCCAAAGCGGCCGCTCACATCGCTGTGATCAACTTTTCTCTGGATTCCAGTTTCCATCAGTCATTCAACCGAGATCACTTACTGAGCACCTCTCGTGGGTGGAGCACTGTGTGAAGCATTTGGGAGAGTACAATAGAGTTCGAAGAGACGATCCCTGCTCTCTAAGAGCTGGGAGTCTAGCAAGGGAGGCAGGCAACGAAGTAACATACAGAAAGGAAATCCTTCCTTGTCCCGATGAGGGGCTACTGGCCGGTCCGGTCTCCAGCTGGTCTGACCCCTTGCCCAGTACGGAGAAGGCACCAGATGGATGCCTTCATGTCTGGGATCTCTTTCTGGAGTAGGAGAGGGGGCCTGGTTGGGCTTGGAGGGTTGGTCAGCAACTCTGTTGGTTCTGCAAACTTCCACAAATAACCTGTAGACGTGTGTCCCCAAAATGACGTTCCGTTCCACTCCATCCCTTGGTCGAGGAGGGAGTATTTGGGCAGGTTTACTGCCATCAGTGGCTGCCATCATCATCATCAATCATATTTATTGAGCGCTTACTATGTGCAGAGCACTGTACTAAGCGCTTGGGAAGTACAAATTGGCAACATAGAGAGACAGTCCCTACCCAACAGTGGGCTCACAGTCCTTCCCATAGTCTTCTTCCCTCAGACTCAAGACAACCGCATGAACTCTCTGCTAGGCAATAAGCAGAACCCTTAGCAGCGGTTGCCAAGGCGGAGTAATTCAGGGAGACTTGCAGCTACAGGAAACGCTGAACCTCCCCGATTATACATCTTCCCCCTTCAGGGAGTGAAATGTTTCCAACCTCTACTTCCCCTCTGATGATCTGGGAAATGGCAAGTAAATTGCTTTTCTTCTCTGCCTTTCCATTTCTCAAAAATGTCTGATGCTTCTAATCACAAAAGTTTAGGGCCCTCGGGTGTGGCCTGGGCTTTGGGAATGTGCATTAGTGGGTTTAGCATGATGCATTGGGGGAGTGGATGGACATTCTCTATCACGTTATGAATAGCTGACCTTTTCTCATGTTCCAGGTACATTATAGCTGTTGGCTGGGACAGAAGAATCAACATGTATTTTGTGAGTGACGATTGTGAACTCTCATTTCTGTCGTAGGGTAGCGATAAGTAGCTTGGCCTAGTGAAAAGAGCACATCTTTGGAGTCAGAAGTCCTGTGTTCTAATCCCGGCTATGCCAAATGCTTGCCATGACCATGGGCAATAATAATAATAATGATGGCATTTCTTAAGCGCTTACTATGGGCAAAGCACTGTTCTAAACGCTGGGGGAGTTTACAAGGTGATCAGGTTGTCCCACGGAGGGCTCACGGTCTTAATCCCCGTTTTCCAGATGAGGGAACTGAGGCCCAGAGAAGTGAAGTGACTTTCCCAAAGTCACACAGCTGACAAGTGGCAGAGCCGGGATTTGAACCGATGACCTCTGACTCCAAAGCCCGGGCTCTTTCCACTGAGCCACACTGCCTCCCCTATCATGTGGGACAGGGACTGGGTCTAACCTGATGGACTTGTTTCTAACCCAGGATTTAGGACCACGGCCTTCCGACTCCCAGGCCGGTGCTGTCTGTCCCCTGGGCCGCACTACTTCTTTATGAGGTGGGAAGAGGCTGATATTATTATCCCATTTAGCAGATGAGGACCCCTGAGTCCCAAAGAGGTGACCCAGCAGGCCAGGGGCAGGGGTGGGACTAGACTCCGCACTTGCTGCCCTGGGGCCTTTCCTGGGGGTGGTGTGCTAAAGCCAGCCAGACCACTGGCCCACCGCTTCCAAAGATAGTTCATCCCTTTCCTCATCTCGGTGACTCAAGTGGGAGAATCTCTGTCCTGTGGGGGTTGGGGATTGGGGGGGCACGACTGCCTGAACGAGCCCAGCCCCACCTTCTGAGTGCTGGGGTGTTGGTGGCCCTTGCTGATAGGAGTGTCTGCTTCACCACCCCGGCTAATCAATCAATCAGTCAATCAATCAATCGTATTTATTGAGCGCTTACTGTGTTCAGAGCACTGTACTAAGCACTTGGGAAGTCCAAGTTGGCAACCTATAGAGACGGTCCCTACCCAACAGTGGGCTCACAGTCTAAAAGGGGGAGACAGAGAACAAAACCAAACATACTAACAAAATAAAATAAATAGAATAGATATGGACAAGTAAAATAAATAGAGTAATAAATATGTACACACATATATACAGGTGCTGTGGGGAAGGGAAGGAGGTAAGATGGGGAGAGGGGGACCAGGGGGAGAGGAAGGAAGGGGCTCAGTGTGGGAAGGCCTCCTGGAGGAGGTGAGCTCTCAGTAGGGCCTTGAAGGGAGGAAGAGAGCTAGCTTGGCGCATGGGCAGAGGGATTGGGGGCATTCCAGGCCAGGAGAACGACGTGGGCCGGGGGTCGATGGTGGGACAGGCGAGAACGAGGCCCGGTGAGGAGGTTAGCGGTGACAGAGGAGCGGAGGGTGCGGGCTGGGCTGGAGAAGGACAGAAGGGAGGTGAGGTAGGAGGGGGCGAGGTGATGGATGGACAGCCTTGAAGCCCAGGGTGAGGAGTTTCTGCCTGAGTGCCCCAGACCGGGCATTCCCTGTCTGGCTGACACTGGGGCTGATCCACTTCTAATGTAGGATTCTCCGGAGGACGTATACCACTTCCGGACCCCTCAGCCTCCCTGGCCGGACGATCTGGTAAGCTTCCAGCCGGCCCAGCTCGGGCTAATGCAACTGGCCTCCCTTTGGCGTCCCCAGGGCCCTCGGCTGCAGGGCCGGCCTAGTCATTTGGCTATCCCCCCACCACCCATCTGCCGCCCACCTCTTCTCTTTCAGACCCGGGGCCATAAAGAGGATATTTTATGTGTGGCTCATTGCCCACCTACTCTCCTGGCCACTTCCAGCTACGATGGGGAAATCATCGTTTGGAATGTGGTTTCTGGCCACATGTGCCACAGACTGAACTCACCCACTCCCTGGGCAGGAGGTGGAGAAGGTAAGTGCCAGGGTGCTCCTAGGTGGCACCTGGGGGCTCTCCGTGTCGGGGGGGTGGTCACATTCGGTGGGCTTGGAGGCCGGCATCCGGTTCCACATCAAGTCTGGGGTAGCGGGAAGCTTATTACAGTGCTGAACACACAGTAGGGGTTCAGTATGTGCTGTTGAGGGATTCATAGAGGCGGTCCGGTTTGGGACCCGGGCAGGTGAGCATGCCCACTGGCCATGGGGTGGGTTGAATTTACCATTTTATTGACTCAGAGGGCTGTGAGAGAAGACCTTCAGGACGCTCTGGCAAAGAGCACACGGTCTTAATTAAATAGAGGAGCAACACTGCAACAGTAGATAAAAGGATGGAATGGAGGTGGGCTTTCCTCATTCCCCACCCCCTCCCCACGGGTCCCGAAGGGAAAGGTGAAGAGACATCCCTAATGGCAGTGGGCTGTTTCTCGTCCTCATATGTTGCAGACAGAAGCATCTCTCAAGTCATATTCCTGAAGGCGCGGGCAGCGAAATCGGACCCGGCGGCGGCCTCCCTCGTCTCCAATGGCCCCCGAGGTCAGAGCGAAAAGGAATCGGGACTTGTGGGACCCTTGGAGGTGAATTTGCCAGGCGGGACGTACCTGGGAACAGGCAGGGGGTGTCACTAGTCAAGCCCTCGACTGACGCTTGGACCCCACAAAGGTTCTCCCCGGGTGGGACGAGGCTGCCCAATTCCCTGAGCTGAAGATGTTCCTCAACAGACTCTCGACCCCAAGCTAAGCCCAGTGAGATAAGACATATGGCTGAGAACTCAATCTGAACCCCAGGCTTCTCTGCAGAGGTGGAATGCCCCCAAAGAAAATTCTGGGCCTGTCTGAAAAAAGCATAACTTTCTCTGACTGCTTCCAAATACGGGGGTCCATCAGCCCTTCCCTGGGGTGTTCAGCTCTGAGGGTTGGGCTGGCTGTCCATAGCTGACTAGAAGTTCACCTCCTCCAGGAGGCCTTCCCAGACTGAGCCCCTTCCTTCATCTCCCCCTCGTCCCCCTCTCCATCCCCCCCATCCTACCTCCTTCCCTTCCCCACAGCAGCTGTATATATGTATATATTTTTGTACATATTTATTACTCTATTTTAGTTGTACATATCTATTCTATTTATTTTATTTTGTTAGTATGTTTGGTTTTGTTCTCTGTCTCCCCCTTTTAGACTGTGAGCCCACTGTTGGGTAGGGACTGTCTCTATATGTTGCCAATTTGTACTTCCCAAGTGCTTAGTACAGTGCTCTGCACATAGTAAGCGCTCAATAAATACGATTGATGATGATGATAATGATGTAGTTGCCATTCACTTCCTGAGGGCGAGAGCAGAACAGGACAGACACATGGGCCAGAGCAGGAAGGATTATTCCTACACGCTGTTCACCGCTGCAGGGCCTGCGGACTTGACTCCCGGAAATCCTGGGCCCCCATGGTTTTCCTGGTACAATTGAATTTCCCCCTGCCCTCAACCCGGCTCCCATCCAGCGGCCTCTCCTTTGGGAAGACCACTCTGATTCCGGGTGGGGTGGGAAGCAGATATTCCGCCTTCCAGACCCAAAAAGAACAACTGGGAAAAGACGTGAAGAGGGGGGAGGCCACGTACTGTGCTGGCTGACCGCCACACACGCCAGATCGATCGGTTGATTTGCCACTGTATTGATCTCATCACAGGTGCTGTCAGCTTCTGGAGTCCCTGCTGTGGAGTAAGGCCCTTAGCAAGCTTTGTACCTGTAAGTTTGACTAAACGTTTTCTTTTGAATTGTCCCTGGCTGTACAGTTAACAAAAAATCTGTGTGATCTAAATTAAGTTTGTTGTATTTATCATCGTCAGTCGTATTTATTGAGCACTTACTATGTGCAGAGCACTGTATTAAGCGCTTGGGAAGTACAAATTGGCAACATATAGAGACAGTCCCTACCCAACAGTGGGCTCACAGTCTAAAAGACTGTTTAGCCCTAATAACGACGGTATTAAGCCCATCTGTGCCTCGCACTGTGCTGGGCGCTGGGTTAGCTGCAAGATAATCAGATTAGACACAGCCTCTGTCCCATACCGGGCTCCCATTGGGGAGGGCAGGGATTTTATCCCCACTTTTACAGAGGAAACTGAGGCCCAGAGAGTTTAAGGGGCTTGGGCGAGGTCACCCAGCAGACCAGTGGCAGAGGCATAACTCAAGCCCGGGCCTCGCACCCCCCAACCTCGTGCCCGGCACGTAATCCGCTCAGCCCGTGGGGCGGCCGTGAATGGGCCTGGGGTCGTCTCGTGGTTTACGGTGGGTCACCAGAATGCACGACCCTCCGCTCGAGACGGTCGTTCAATCTTTGTTCCCCGACCCTGCCGGGCGACGCCGTGGATCCTAGTCCAAAGAGGGATGCCAGGTGAACGGACTGGCAGCCAGCGCGGATGCAGCCCTCCTGTTCTCCGCGGACCACGCCGGGCTGGTGCACGTTCACGGCATCCGGCACTACGCCCTGTGGGGGCCGACGCAGAAGCCCCCCAAACGTAAGCATCTGCGTCCCAGCGCCATTCCTTAACAAGGGTTCTGGTGGAAGCGGCACTTTGGGGAGTTTTCTGACCCTTGTCGGTCATTGGGTCTGGAAGCGTAGAGAGAATTCTCCATAAACCCTCTTGTATCCCAACTCGTGGATGCTTACCTGTCCACAGTCAATGGGCCATATTCACCGAGTGCTGTCTGGGTGCCGAGCACTTTACCGCGTACAATAGAGTAAGGAGACACCATCCCTGCCCTCCAGGGCATTACAGCTTTCTCTTCATCATGAGAAACACAGATGGATCCCGAATGAAACCGGGATTCTCTGCTCTTCTCTCCCCAACGTGAACCATTGCTTTCCGTGGGCGGGTGGCTCTGTGAAGCTGTTTCAGAGGCAGGAAAATTCCGTTTCCAATTAGGGGCCGGGGGAGGCGCAGACCTTGTGGGTGCGTGGGCTGGCAAATCACTTCATATCTCATTTTGGAGGTGAGTCAGTCGGCCGGTCTGAGAGCCTGGTCACTGAGCCCTCCCCCAAAAACCCTCCTCCCGAGGGAGGGCTAGGAGCTCTGGAGCAAAGTGTGTCTCCGGGCCAAAGGCGGGCGCCTCAGGACCCACCCTGGCCCAGGGTGAAAAGGTGGGCGACGGGCAGCCCGGGTAACACACAAGCGGTCGCCCGGGAAATGGCCCCATTAGATGTGGCCAATCAGTAGTCCAGGAGCCGGTGGGTACCATTGGCAAGTCATTCATTCATTCATTCAATCGTATTTATTGAGCACTTACTGTGTGCAGAGCACTGTACTTGGCGCTTGGGAAGTCCAAGTTGGCAACATCTAGAGATGGTCCCTACCCAACAGCGGGCTCACAGTCTAGAAGGGGGAGACAGACAACAAAACAAAACATATTTACTTATTTTACTTGTACATATCTATTCTATTTATTTGATTTTGTTAGTCTGTTTGGTTTTGTCTCCCCCTTTTAGACTGTGAGCCCACTGTTGGGTAGGGACTGTCTCTATATGTTGCCAATTTGTACTTCCCAAGCGCTTAGTACAGTGCTCTGCACATAGTAAGCGCTCAATAAATGCGATTGATGATGATGATGATACATGTTTGTACATATTTATTACTCTATTTTACTTGTACATATCTGTTCTATTTATTTTATTTTGTTAACATGTTTGGTTTTGTTCTCTGTCTCCCCCTTTTAGACTGTGAGCCCGCTGTTGGGTAGGGACTGTCTCTATATGTTGCCAATTTGTACTTCCCAAGCGCTTAGTACAGTGCTCTGCACACAGTAAGCGCTCAGTAAATACGATTGATGATTGATGATGATATTAACAAAACAAAATAAATAGAATAAATATGTACAAGTAAAATAAATAGAGTAATAAATACGTATATATACAGGTAAGTGTCCGTGACATCTCTTCTATCACTTTGCAGTGGTCCAGTCCTGGCAAGCCCACGTCGGCCCGGTGACAGCGTGAGTGACCTCTCCCCTGAGTGCCGCTCTTGCTCCCCTCCCCTCCGCATGGGGGAGAAATGAAACTGTGCGAGATCTAATAATAATAATAATAATAATAATAATAATAATGGCATTTATTAAGCACTTACTATGTGCAAAGCACTGTTCTAAGCACTGGGGAGGTTACAAGGTGATCAGGTTGTCCCACGGGGGCTCACGGTCTTCATCCCCATTTTACAGATGAGGTAACGGAGGCCCAGAGAAGTGAAGTGGCTTGCCCAAAGTCACACAGCTGACGAGTGGCGGAGCCGGGATTTGAACCCATGACCCCTGACTCCAAAGCCCCGGCTCTTTCCACTGAGCCACGCTGCTTCTGGGGTGCCAACCTGGCCCTCAAGGAGCTCACGGTCGAGCAGGGGAGACAGACATTAAAATCCATTTCAGACGGAGGGGAAATGGCAGAGTATAAGGGTGTAATTGTTATTATCATCATTATTGTTATTATAAGAATCTGTTCGCATGTGTGATGGGGGTCATCTTCCCGGATTTGTGGACTCAGTGTGATCCTTATGCCCTGCCCCCCGGCTCAAGCCGCTACTGGCTCTAGAAGGCTGGTGGGGGCCAGCAACTGCCAGGGGAGAGTTTAGGCTGATGTAACCTCAGTTTTTAATAATAATAATAATAATAATAATAATAATAATAATAATAATGACGGTATTTGTTAAGCACTTACTAGTACATTGGCTTCCGGGGGCCACCATGCCCGGGAGAACTCTCTGGTCTCATGCTACAAGAATCCCACGTTTGTACATATTTATTACTCTATTTATTTATTTATTTATTTTACTTGTACATAGCTATTCTATTTATTTTATTTTGTTAGTATGCTTGGTTTTGTTCTCTGTCTCCCCCTTTTAGACTGTGAGCCCACTGTTGGGTCGGGACTGTCTCTATATGTTGCCAATTTGTACTTCCCAAGCGCTTAGTCAGTGCTCTGCACATAGTAAGCGCTCAATAAATACGATTGATGATGGTGATGATGGGCCGCTCTGGGATCCTCCGTTTCCTTGGCTTGGGAACCCTTGGGTGCGGGCTTAGGATAGCGCTCTAGGCACTTAGTACAGTGTTCCAAGCGCTTAGTACAGTGCTCTGCACACAATAAGTGCTCAGTAAATACGATTGAATGCCCTTGGATCCCCTCTTCTGACAGACGGCCTATCTTGCCTCAGTTTAGAGCTGATAGAGGAAGAGAAGGCCCTCTTGACGTCTTCCGCTGACTGTACAGTCCGTTTCTGCACACAATAAGTGCTCAGTAAATACGATTGAATGCCCTCGGATCCCCTCTTCCGACAGGCGGCCTATCTTGCCTCAGTTTAGAGCTGATAGAGGAAGAGAAGGCCCTCTTGACGTCTTCCGCTGACTGTACAGTCCGTTTCTGCACACAATAAGTGCTCAGTAAATACGATTGAATGCCCTCGGATCCCCTCTTCCGACAGACGGCCTATCTTGCCTCAGTTTAGAGCTGATAGAGGAAGAGAAGGCCCTCTTGACGTCTTCCGCTGACTGTACAGTCCGTTTCTGCACACAATAAGTGCTCAGTAAATACGATTGAATGCCCTCGGATCCCCTCTTCCGACAGACGGCCTATCTTGCCTCAGTTTAGAGCTGATAGAGGAAGAGAAGGCCCTCTTGACGTCTTCCGCTGACTGTACAGTCCGTTTCTGCACACAATAAGTGCTCAGTAAATGCGATTGAATGCCCTCGGATCCCCTCTTCCGACAGGCGGCCTATCTTGCCTCAGTTTAGAGCTGATAGAGGAAAAGAAGGCCCTCTTGACATCTTCCTCTGACTTTACAGTCCGTTTCTGCACACAATAAGTGCTCAGTAAATACGATTGAATGCCCTCGGATCCCCTCTTCTGACAGACGGCCTTTCTTGCCTCAGTTTAGAGCTGATAGAGGACGAGAAGGCCCTCTTGACGTCTTCCGCTGACTGTACAGTCCGTTTCTGGAGCCTGGGGGGAGAATGCATAGGTAAGGAAATGGGGTGGGAAGGGGGAGACAGGGTGGGAGGGAGTGTGTGTGCACGCCTGACCGCTGCCGCCAATAATGGTATTTGTTCCCTAGCAGCTTCCCTCCCAACTCCAACCCCATCGAGACCCGAGCCTGTAAGCTCACTCCCCAGTGTGCTTGGCCATCATCATCATCAGTCGTATTTATTGAGTGCTTACTATGTGCAGAGCACTGTACTAAGCGCTTGGGAAGTACAAATTGGCAACATATTTGGCAACATTGGCCAGAACTCAGAGAGCTTGTTTGGGGAGTAATAATAATAATAATAATAATGATGGCATTTAAGTGCTTACTATGTGCAAGGCACTGTTCTAAGCACTGGGGGGGGGATACAAGGTGATCAGGTTGTCCCACGTGGGGCTCACAGTCTTAATCCCCATTTTACAGATGAGGGGACTGAGGCTCCGAGAAGTTAAGTGACTTGCCTAAGGTCACCCAGCAGACATGTGGCAGAGCTGGGATTCGAACCCTTGACCTCTGGCTACAAAGCCCATGCTCTTTTCCACTGAACCACTGTCACCCGTCGTCTGGGGACGGGTTCGTTCAGTGATCGGCGAGGCGAGAGAGAGAGAGAGGCCGGGGACAGAAAGCCTAAGTTTTATATAAAATTTATTCCGCGAGGTGAATTGAATTTATGTAATTGTTTAGGCGCAATGGATTGAGCTTCCCTTTCGGAGGAATATAATCAATTAACAATATTAGAGCTTCCCTACACGGGAGGAACACAATCATCCGTTAATCGCACGTGGGTGAGTTGGTTAACTCTCACCCATGTGCACTTCCCACTCGGGAAGAATCCGCTTCCTTTCCCACATGGGAAGAATTCATTACATTCCCCGCGCACGTGGTGGGCGGCTAGCTCTCACAATGTGCTCTCCCTACACGGGAGGAATCCACTCATAATTCCCATCAGCAGCGGGATACCTGGGTCCCACCCACGAGACACTCACCCATCCCGCGGCCCTTGCCTCAGTGTGTTGGTTCTGGTTGTAGAGCGGGCATCTGGCCTTCTGGGCAGGGACAGACACGGGGGCTGCTGCTGCTGCTCCTGCTGCTGCGTGTCCTGGTGTTCTGACCCGGAAGGTCAGAGGCGACAGGTATTTATTGCCCCATTCCAGCTTCCGGCCTCAGTCTATCCAATCTCTGCCCTCCCCGCCTCCTCCATACCTAATTTGATTGGCACGGGGGCGAGGGACACCTTCTGTATTCCCAGCTTGGGCTGCCAATCTAGCGGATTTGGTCGTGGGGGCGGTATCCCAGCCCCACTTCCGAGTTCCGCCTGCTGGCTCAGGTGGTCACGAGATAGCTTTTGATCTTGAGATGGCCAGTACCCGAGGGTCACCTCGGGACAGCCACGCTGCTTCTCACTGTCCCTTCCCTCCCGGATGCACCCCTCTTTCCACCTCCTCATCCCGCAGTCTCCGTCGGTTGGTTTCCTGAATCGTGTTTTATGTGTCTGTGCTCTGACTGTCTTCCCTATTGGATCAGTGACCGTGTGGCCTGGTGGAAAGAGTAGGGGATTGGGAGGTGGGAAACCCAGCTGTGCCCTGGCCTGCTGTGTGTCGGGCAAGACACTTCACCTCCCTGGGACTCAATTTCCCCTGAGGCCAATAATACCTCCCTCGCCCAGCCATGTTGCAAGGATAGACATTACATAAACATGTTGCAAGGGTAAATATTACTCGATTTATTACTCTATTTTACTTGTACATATTCTATTTATTTTATTTTGTTAATATGTTTTGTTCTCTGTCTCCCCCTTCTAGACTGTGAGCCCACTGTTGGGTGGGGACCGGCTCTAGATGTTGCCAACTTGGACTTCCCAGGTGCTTAGTACAGTGCTCTGCACACAGTAAGCACTCAATAAATGCGATTGAATGAATGAATGAATGAATGAGCTAAGTAACACGGAAGCCTTCAGGGTAATAATAATAATAATAGCATTTGTTAAGCGCTTACTATGTGCAAAACACTGTTCTAAGCACTGAGGGGGATACAATGTGATCAAGTTGTCCCACATGGGGCTCACAGTCTTAATCCCCATTTTTACAGATGAGGTAACTGAGGCTCAGAGAAGTTAAGTGACTTGCCCAAGGCCACACAGCAGACTTGTGGTGGAGCCGGGATTCGAACCCATGACCTCTGACTCCAAAGCCCGGGCTCTTTCCACTGAGCCACGCTGCTTCTAGATGACAGCGCTCCCAATTTTCTTTGGCCATTTGGCTTGTTTGATTCCCCTGTGAGAGTGTAATCTCCTCGAGGGTAGGCATTATGTCTTTTACACCTTGTGGCTCCAGTGAGCCTGCTCCAGACCTCAGCTTTCCTTGAACATTTCCTGGAAGTAGCTGCTGCCACGGGAATCCATTCCTAGTCATGGATCCCAGTTATGGAAGCATCTGAAATCTGGTCCAGACTCAGAGACGTGGCTTGGTGGATAGGGAGTCAGAAGGACCTGGGTTCTAATCCTGGCCCTGCCATTTGACGATGGCGGCATTTATTAAGCGCTTACTATGTGCAAAGCACTGTTCTAAGCGCTGGGGAGGTTACAAGGTGATCAGGTTGTCCCACGGGGGGCTCACAGTCTTAATCCCCATTTTACAGATGAGTGGCTTTGTGGATAGGGAGTCAGAAGGACCTGGGTTCTAATCCCGGCCCTGCCATTTGATGATGACGGCATTTATTAAGCGCTTACTATGTGCAAAGCCCTGTTCTAAGCGCTGGGGAGGTTACAAGGTGATCAGGTTGTCCCACGGGGGGCTCACCTTAATCCCCATTTTACAGATGAGGTAACTGAGGAGCAGAGAAGTGAAGTGACTTGCCCAAAGTCACACAACTGACAATTGGCAGAGCCAGGATTTGAACCCATGCCTTCTGATTCCAAAACCCATGCTCTTTCCACCGAGCCACGCTGCTTGTCTGCTGTGAGACCTCGGGTCAGTCGCCTCACTTCTCTGTGCCTCAGTTACCTCATCTGTAAAATGAAGACTGGGAGCCTCATGTGGGACAGGGACTGTGTCCAACCCGATTACGGGTTAATTATCTCCCCCAGTGCTCAGCCCATAGTAGAGGTTAGCAAATTATTGATTTGAGTTATTGATATAATATATCAATATTATAATATCAATATATTGAGTTATTGATTTGAGAGAAAAAGTGTCTCATGGAATCGCCTGGGACCTAGGCTGAAATCCCATTAATTTCATTGAATTTGTTAGGAGCTTGCTGTGTGCCAAGCACTGTGCTGTTGCAAAATATTCATATTGGACACAGTCCCTGCCCCTCGCAGGATTTAGAACCTTAGGGAGAGGGAGAGCATAAGCGCTCAATAAATACGATTGATTGATTGATTGATGTATCTTATCCTCGTGTTACAGATGGGGAAACAAGCCCAGAGAGGTTGTGCCTTGCAGAAGGCGACACAGGAGGGCCGTCTTTCTATTGATTTTCAGTGACAGCCCACTGGTTCTAACATGTTTGTTGCCAATTTGTACTTCCCAAGTGCTTAGTACAGCGCTCTGCACATAGTAAGGGCTCAATAAATATGATTGATGATGATGATGTTCTAACGTGGTTTGTTTTGTTGTCTGTCCCCCCTTTCTAGACCGTGAGCCCGTTGATGGGTAGGGACCGTCTCCGTATGTTGCCGACTTGTGCCTCCCAAGCGCTTAGTACAGTGCTCTGCACACGGGAAGCGCTCAATAAATACGATCGAATGAATGAATGAATAGAAGCCGTTCCACCTAGCGACCGGGAGCCCAGGGCTGACTGGGAGTTGGGGGGCTTGGGTTCTAGACCCAACTCTGCCCTACTGTGGGTGGGACCTGGGGAGTGGCGTCTTCACTAGGATTTGGTTCCCAGATCCCTCGAGTTCTCCCTTGTAGGAGTTTGGGGCCCAAGCCAGGGGTCTCCACGTTAAAGCTCCTCGTTAGTATAGTAGTGAGTATCCCCGCCTGTCACGCGGGAGACCGGGGTTCTATTCCCCGACGGGGAGGTGAAGATATATTTTCCCCTCGTCCCCCTCTCCATCCCCCCATCTTACCTCCTTCCCTTCCCCACAGCACCTGTATATATGTATATATGTGTGTACATATTTATTACTCTATTTATTTTACTTGTACATATCTATTCTATTTATTTTATTTTGTTAGTATGTTTGGTTTTGTTCTCTGTCTCCCCCTTTTAGACTGTGAACCCACTGTTGGGTAGGGACTGTCTCTACTGCATCAGCCTTCTCTCTGTTCTCCCATCCTCGTGTCTCTCTCCACTTCAATCCATACTTCATGCTGCTGCCCGGATTATCTTTGTCCAGAAACGCTCTGGGCATATCACTCCCCTCCTCAAAAATCTCCAGTGGCTACCAATCAATCTGCGCATCAGGCAGAAACTCCTCACCCTGGGCTTCCAGGCTGTCCATCCATCCCCTCGCCCCCTCCTTCCTCACCTCCCTTCCCTCCTTCTCCAGCCCAGCCCGCACCCTCCGCTCCTCCGCCGCTCATCTCCTCACCGTACCTCGTTCTCGCCTGTCCCGCCATCGACCCCCGGCCCACGTCCTCCCCCGGGCCTGGAATGCCCCCAATCCCTCTGCCCATCCGCCAAGCTAGCTCTCTTCCTCCCTTCAAGGCCCTGCTGAGAGCTCACCTCCTCCAGGAGGCCTTCCCAGACTGAGCCCCTTCCTTCCTCTCCCCCTTGTCCCCCTCTCCATCCCCATCTTACCTCCTTCCCTTCCCCACAGCACCTGTATATATGTATATATGTGTGTACATATTTATTACTCTATTTATTTTACTTGTACACATCTATTCTATTTATTTTATTTTGTTAGTATGTTTGGTTTTGTTCTCTGTCTCCCCCTTTTAGACTGTGAACCCACTGTTGGGTAGGGACTGTCTCTATATGTTGCCAATTTGTACTTCCCAAGCACTTAGTACAGTGCTCTGCACACAGTAAGCGCTCAATAAATACGATTGATGATGATTACTCTATTTATTTTACCTGTACATATCTATTCTATTTTATTTTGTTAGTATGGTTTTGTTCTCTGTTTCCCCCTTTTAGACTGTGAGCCCACTGTTGGGTAGGGACGCTATATGTAGCCAACTTGTACTTCCCAAGCGCTTAGTACAGTGTTCTGCACACAGTAAGCGCTCAATAAATACGATTGATTGATTGATTGTTAAAGGTGGACCGGGGGCACTAAGCTCCCCGCTGCCAGGCTTAACTCACTTGGCCCTTCTTCTTCCCAGGGACTTTTGGGCAGACGGCGCCGTGGGACCTGTCCACCCGGGCCTCTTGGACTCACCCCCGGGAGCTCCTGATGGCCCCCGCCGGCCTGCCAACCCTCTCGCCGCTGGGAGAGGCGGGGGCGGCCCTGCCCACCTTGCCCACCCTGCCTCCGGCCCAGGACGGAGTCTCCCCGGACCCTTCCGTCCCCGAGGTTTG
This sequence comes from Tachyglossus aculeatus, assembly GCF_015852505.1. Taxonomy (NCBI): domain Eukaryota; kingdom Metazoa; phylum Chordata; class Mammalia; order Monotremata; family Tachyglossidae; genus Tachyglossus; species Tachyglossus aculeatus. Next base: position 3,959,998 of record NC_052085.1, read on the forward strand.
TGCAGATCGGCCGCATCCCTCCTCGCCCTCGTTCTTCGGAAAGCAGCGGGGCCTAGTGGGAAGAGCCCAGGCTGGGAGTCAGACATCCCGGGTTCTTATCCCGGCTCTGCCAGATGCCAGCCGGGTGACCTTGGGCGAGTCCATGAGGGTAAGGCTTCCCCTACCACCAGCTTAGTGGAGCCTTGCCCCTAAACAAAGCTAAGCCAGGATTCGGAAACATCGCCTTTGGGGATGCGAGGAAGAGAAATATTCCACTCCGGTTCCCCGATGTCTAGTGGTCTGTGTGGGGCAAGGCAAGGGAGAGGCAGCACGGTTTGTGTGTGGGTGTGGTATGTGTGTTGGGGTGGAGGGGGAGATCAATCAATCAATCGCATTTATTGAGCGCTTACTATGTGCAGAGCACTGTACTAAGCGCTTGGGAAGTACAAATTGGCAACAGATAGAGACAGTCCCTCCCCAACAGTGGGCTCACAGTCTAAAAGGGAGATGAGACTGTTCTTATCCAGGCCTGGGCAGGGAGCCCAGATCTTTTAGAGTCTATGCCCTCTCTCCTGTTGCCAGCCAACCACACTCCCTCGGCGACTCAGGTCACAGGCTGTCTGTATCTCCTTTCTAAGAATGGGTAAGGGGGAGAGCAATGCGGCAGTGGTATTTATTGAGTGCTCACTGTGTCCTATAGCAGGGGAGACAGGCCATAAAATTAAGGGAGAGGAGGAAGAGGGGAGAGGGAATACAGCTGTGAGTTAGTGTTTAATGAATAGGGTGTCTAAGATAAGGGCCAAAGGGCTTCAGGAGGTTGTGCGACTGGGCAACTTTGGAGTCGAAGACCTGAGGTGGCGGGGGGAGATGTACATATCTATAAATAATATATGATACATTTATATATAAATGTATATTCACGTCCATCTCCCCCTTTAGACCGCAGGGTCCTCGGGGGTAGGAAACGAATCTACCTACTCTGTTGTATTGTACTCTCCTAAGCATTTAGTATAGTGCAGGAAGTACCATTGGTTGGTTGACTGATGAGAGAGAGCTATCAGGGAAGGCCTTCAAGGAGATGGGATCCGAGAAGGACTTTGAAAATGGAAAATACAGGTAACTGTAATGCCTCCCTAGGGTACGGCCTAGTGGGGAGAGGGGAGCCCGACTGTCTCGTCCTGGAGCAGTGGGTTGGCGGGGAAGCAGTGCTGCCTCGCGCAGAGGAGATGGGGTGCTTAACAAACACTATTAATAATAATAATAATAATGATAGCATTTATTAAGCGCTTACTATGTGCAAAGCACTGTTCTAAGCGCTGGGGAGGTTACAAGGTGATCAGGTTGTCCCCCGGGGGGGGGCTCAGTCTTAATCCCCATTTTACAGATGAGGTAACTGAGGCGCAGAGAAGTTAAGTGACTTGCCCAAAGTGACACAGCTGACAATTGGTGGAGCTGGGATTTGAACCCATGACCTGACTCCAAAGCCCGGGCTCTTTCCACTGAGCCTCGCTGCTTCTCTATTATTATTATTATTATTGAGAGGTCCGGCGCAGGACCATGACAGACCCTGAGAGAGAAGCTCTCTTTCACGGGCTCACCTCTGTCTCGCTGCCAACCTCTCACCCACATCCAAGCTCTGTCGTGGAACACCCTCCCTCCTCAGATCAGGCCCATAATGGATCTCCCCCACTTCAAAATCTTATTGAAGGCATGTCTCCTCCAAGCAGCCTTCCCTGACTAAACCCTCTTCTCTTCTCTCACCCCCTTCTGAGCCGCTGTTACTCGTTCATTCATCCTCCCTCCTATCCCCACAGCATATATATATATATATCTTTAATTTATTTATCTATATTAATGTCCATCTCCCCCTCTAGACTGTGAGTTCGTTTTGGATAGGAAGGCGTCTGCGTTATCGTGTACTCTCCCAAGCGCTGAGTACAGTGCCTTCCACACAGTCAAGCACTCAATAAATACGATTGAATTGAACTGAGAGATAGAACCACCTAAAAGGGGCAGGATCCTATTGGGGCCGAAAGTTCAACCTCTTTTTCCCCCCCATTTTGGTTTTTCTTTCCCCCAGTCTGAGAGGGTCTGCGACCCCACCTTCCCTGAAGAGCCCCTCACTGATGCTGAATCCGGAAGAGACAACAGTCACAAGGTGCGGGGGCGAAGGTACGGTCCACTAAAATCCGTCTTACCTGGAAAAGCCAGGGCTTTGTTGGGAAGATTGTGTTAGTGGTATTTTAAAGGACCCCAAAATGACACTTCTATCCCCAAAGACTGGGTGTTAGTGGGACGGAGCAGAGGCATTGGTGTGGTTTATATGAGGCCCAGGTGCTCATAGAGCAGGTTGTAAAACTTTGGTGGTCTTAATGGCTCCGGAGCATCAGGGCAACAAAAGGAGCGTTTGTTACCAGCCCTTTGTCGGGGCCCAGCGGGGGCTGCCAGGATGACGTGGTTTAGACATTCTGTCTTTTCTCTGTGAAGCTGCACAATAGATGAACCCAAAATGGCAGGCCTGGGCTGAGGCAGGGCCCAGGGGCTGCCCGGCCCAGCGGGGAAGCTGAGCAAGTTGGTGAGGAGTAGGAACTCTGCTGTGTCAGACAAGACGGGGGGATATCCCGGGGTAGATCATCATCATCATCAATCGTATTTATTGAGCGCTTACAATGTGCAGAGCACTGTACTAAGCGCTTGGGAAGTACAAATTGGCAACATATAGAGACAGTCCCTACCCAACAGTGGGCTCACAGTCTAAAAGGGGGAGACAGAGAACAAAACTAAACATACTAACAAAATAAAATAGAATAGATATGTACAAGTAAAATAAACAAATAAATAGAGTAATAAATATGTACAAACATGGGATTCTTGTAGCATGAGACCAGAGAGCTCTCCCAGGCATGGTGGCCCCCAGAAGCCAATGTACTAGTAAGCGCTTAACAAATACCGTCATTATTATTATTATTATTAAAAACTGAGGTTACATCAGCCTAAACTCTCCCCTGGCAGTTGCTGGCCCCCACCAGCCTTCTAGAGCCAGTAGCGGCTTGAGCCGGGGGGCAGGGCATAAGGATCACACTCAGTCCACAAATCTGGGAAGATGACCCCCATCACACATGTGAACAGATTCTTATAATAACAATAATGATGATAATAACAATTGCACCCTTATACTCTGCCATTTCCCCTCCGTCTGAAATGGATTTTAATGTCTGGTAGATAACAGGCAGGCACCTAGAGGACTTGGGGTGAATGAAAGGCGACAGGATCCTTGAGGGGAGGGCGAGGAGAGACGGAGAGAGAGGAGGTTCAGGCGGACAGAAGCCAACAGCGCTGCTCATCTTGTAGAAATTGGGCCAGGCCCGGGCCGCTGGTAGAGTGGGCATGAGGACTGTCAGTCACACCCAGCCACTCCCCTCAACAGCCCCTGGCCCTTCTGTGCCAAGCATGGGGAGATGCATTTCCTCAACTTTTCATCTGGCCGCAAGGCTCGGCTGCTGCTAGCCGTCTCACCCGTCCTTCCTCCTCTTCCAGGTGGCAACACGCAAGGGCCCTGAATTCTACCAGCCATCTTTGTCCCCGGGAAGCCCAGACTTACCGCCCCCTCCAGTGCCATGAGGTTGCCCCGGTGCCAGGCCTGGGGCAAAGGCCAGACCTGTCTGTCATTGGCGCGGATTGTTTTTCCGACTATCTCCAAGGGAGAAAGGAGCAGAGGGCAGCCCCACAGGGCCGAGCGGATGGCCTCTCGCTACTAGGTTCGGGTCGGAAGCTGTGAACTGCGCCTCTTTATCTTGGGTGAGATTTCTTCCCTGGAGGTTCCACAGCTGTAGCTTTCCCTCAATCCGACCAAGGCACAAAGACAAGACCCCAATTCCCCCCCATCTTGGGCCGGACTCTCTTACTAAACGGCGGCAGCGGTAGGGCCCTGGATTCCTCTCGCCACCTGGCTTGGGGGCCACACGTCTGTTTTCTTCCTGTCAAACAGATAAAAAGCGCCTCTCCCTTCTCTGGGATTGAGCTGGGAGTAGAGCTTTGCAAATAAAGCGGCTATGAAAAGGCACAGGCGTGACCCTATCGTTATCTCTTGGATTCGGAGACCTTCATGGAGATAATTCAAATGGTGGTATTTAAGCATTCTGTGCCAAACCCTGTGCTAGGTGCTAGGGTGCACCGACTGGCCTCCCTCCCCCCGACTCACCCCCAGCGCTGCCCGGAAACGAGCCAGAACCCCATTTAGAAATTACACCATTAGATGAACTTTATTATTAAAGCTCATTAAAGGTTCCACAATACCAAGCACAACAGGATCGACGTTTCCTCCATTTTTAAGCTGCCACATGACAATGTACTGTTTAGCAGGAGATAAAATTTTAAGTTTTGTTCTGCATGCTAACACAATTCATCACCTTTTATTTCCCCCCAACTAAATTAGAATAATGAAAGGAGAAAGTCAACCACCGCCCCCCCACCACTCCCACCCCTTTAGAGAGAATCTATTTTGGAAAGCCCTTCAGAGTTCAGATTTTACTGTTTTACACACTCACATACACACACATATCCACATGCTGGAGGACAAAAATCCAAGAAAACTACCTTGGCAGAAACAAACGCTTAAAGATCTCAGTCCCGGCCCTCTTGAGTGAGCAGTACATTAATTTCTCCAGAGACAAATTCAGTTTCATCCTCAGTGATGCAAAGGGTTAATACTGCACAGAAGCTTAGTATGAGTTCACAATTCCACAGGAATCTGAAAGTTACCAAGGCAATTTTCCTTTAGGATCTTCATGACCGCAGACTTCGGCTTTTCTTTTTTTTTTTCCCATAGAGTACAGAGAGGTCTCACCGTTCTTAAAAAAAGAAAATACAAATAGTCCCAAATGCGGTTGAGAGAGCCGCCGCCGCCGCCTCTGGCAAGGATGTCATCTTCATCGCTGGGAAGCCCCTGCCTGCCCCCACCTCCCCCCCAACCCGGACCCCCGCTTAGCCCCCTAATCCAAATCCATGCCGACGTCGGGGTTCTTGTCCCCGGGGTGACAGTCGCCGTTCTGCTGGGGCACGTCCCCATCGGGGTGGGCTTTGCCGGCCACGTCGCCATTCTGATCCGGGACGGGGCCGTTCGGAGGCTTGTCTTGCTTGGGGGATTCAACTTTGGGTTTGGGCTGGGTGACGATCGGCTCGCACACGCTGCTCAGTTCCTGAGAGACGGAAAGAGAGAGACAGAACTGCACATGTGATGCCACGGGCAAGGGGAGGCTGTCTGGGATCACAGGGTCGGTGACCGGATGGCATTGTGTTCCCGCACCACCCCTCCCGCTCCGGGTCCCCAGAGCTCACTATCCCATCCTCCGACTTCTCCACTCCCGGGAGGGAAGGCCAGGACCCAACATCTCAACACCCCGGCTCTGGCGTAGGGCTGGGCAGCCATCAATCGTATTTATTGAGCGCTTACTGTGTGCAGAGCACTGTACTAAGCGCTTAAGACAGGCAAAGACAGAGCAGACAGGCACGGACAAGGGAACTCTCCCAGACGGAAAAGGGCAGCCCTGGGGAAAAATGGGTAGACGCAGGAGCCCGGGACTGACGTGCCCAAACCTGACAATTGTTGTTCCCTGGCAGAAGCCGCTTTGAAACTCTTCCTTCACTCACCTTCACTTTGGCTTTTATTTCGCTTGCGCGGACAACCGGATCCTGAGCGAGGTTTTGCTTAGCTTGGGCGTTCAGGGCGTTGTTCATCCACTCCATCACTTCGTTGACGGATTTCTCCACCTTCTTCATTTCGGTTGCGTCGACGTGGATGTATTTCTCATCCTGAAGGGAGGAGCGAGCGGGATTACTGGGGGCAATCAGAGTCCAGCGCCCTACCCGTCCAGCTGGGAAAGGAGCCAGAGCCCGTAAAATCGCGATGACCCAGGAGTTAGTGAGTGAGAAGAGCCCCGGGGCTCCCTCTCCAAAGCACGGTGACCATGACCACTGAAATCTGCCACCCCAGGCCTCACTCTACTCCCCGAAGCCTGTTAGGATGAACACTTCGAAACGCAGGTAGATCGCACTTGAAAAATGAATTTATTGTTCGTTTCCCCTCCTTCCTTCCCTCCCTTCACCGGGATTGTACCTTGTTTCTGTAGTCCCCGGCTATCTTGGCATAGTGCTGCAGCCTCTGGGCCAGTTCTTCAAACGCCCGGGGCCGTTCCTCGGCTTCTTGACATCGGATCTTAATGGGGGTACCCAGTTTCTGAAAAGGGAGCGAGATGAGGGTCTCAGGGGTTCCGCGCTTTCCGAAAGCTTCCTAAGAAGTTCTGACGTTAAAAAGACGGCCCCGACCCCGGCCTCACCGTCAGTTCGTCCAGTTTGTCTACGTAGGCCTGTTTGGCCTGGTCTTCTCCCTCCTCGTACAGCCAGTCTTCGGTTTCTGTCAGGAGCCTCAAAAAGCTCTGCAGATCCTATGAGTCAAAGGTTCACAGGCTTAGAGGTCATGCCCCGCCCCAACCCCTCTACCTGCCAGACCCTTTTATCGGAGGAGAGTAGTCAGTCCTGAGAGCACTCGGGGTCCGGGGGAGCTCGGAACGGGGCCTTGGACATGAGACTGCTGAAGCAGCGGCCTGGAAGCAGGCGGCATCGATGGGAGAAGCCAGGTGCCCCCAGCCCCTGGTCAGTCCGGATGGAGGGAGGGAAGGAGGAAGCTAATTCCCATTTCCCCGGTTCTGAAAAGCCTTCTCGGGCGAAACTGGTAACTGAGAACAAGCCAAACTTTCGACTGCGTTTCCCAGCCCTTCCCATTCCTTTATGGCACCATTCCCAAATGACCAATTTAAGCTCAAATACACTGTGACGCAAAACAGATAAAGGAAAAACAGTTCCTGCCCTCGCCCACCCCGTCCTCTCCCTGGGCAGACACTTCTCTGGAAGTCTGAAATGCTCGCTGTCAAGGGCGTTGCCCTCAAGCAGACCGCTTCGCGTCGTTCCAAATATTGCGGAGCGAGCCCGTGCCTCACCTGCTCCCCCACAAACTTCTCATAAGGCCCAGAGAGCTTGTCCCGGAACTCGTACACGTACTCCTCCACGGCGTTTTTGGCATCGTTCCTCTCCTTCTCCAGTTTGTCCTGCATGATCATCTTGCCCTAGATGGGGCGGGGGAAAGTCAGGCAGCTGGCATTTTGCTTCGCATCCATTCCCACCCCTGGAGAAAAGACTGAACGCTAAGGTCGTTATGGGCAAGGAATGCATCTGTTCTACTGTACTCGCCCGAGTACACTGCTCTGCACACAGTAAACCCTCTGTCCTCTGAATCTTTCCTGAGTTCTCCAATTAGCTTTGGAACCTGGGAGTGGATCTAAGGCTGAGGACAGTTGGTGGGGAGAGGGGAGAAAGAGGGCCCTCCTTGTTCCAACTTCTCCCGTCCACTTAGTGATCACGCTTTCTTTCCCCAATAAATGCAACTGACTGATTGACAAAAGATGGCTGGGAGCCTACCTCTGTCTCAATGTACAAGTTGAGAAGGTCTCTGCCCAGCTGCCACACCAAGTTTGCTTCAACTGGCAGTTCCACGTTCACCACCTTCATCTTGGGCTTTTTGGCTTCTGGAGGCTGGTCGCCTTTCTTCTCGTTTCCCTAGGAGAGCGGAGCAGAAAGGAGGAAAATCTTGAGCATCTCTTTAGAAAGCCACCCTTTTCCAAAGGCTCTGGTGGGAATGACAGTGAGTCATCGGCAAGTGTCCGCTCATTCCAAATAGATGAGACTCCTACCAGTTTCAAAAGCTTCTGGGAGGGGATCCTTTAGCCTCCCCCAGGAATCCATGTCAGTGCTTAGTATCAGAGTCAGAAGACACTCTCCCATCATGAACTTGTCCTGTTGTCTATGCCTGTTTTTTCCTGCTCTCTCTTTTGCAGAGTGGAGTTCAACAGGTCCCCACCCCTATATTTTACAGATCATTCAGGCACAAATGAATGATTGACTCCGTAATCCCAGTCCCTTTGGCCTTTGAGAGACTCTTCTCTGTCATCACAGCTGTCCTCTGAATCTTTCCTGGGTTCTCCAGTTAGCTTTGGAACCCGGGACTGGACCTAAGGCTGAGGACAGTTGGTGGGGAGAGGGGAGAAAGAGTGCCCTCCTTGTTCCAACTTCTGTCCACTTCACGATCATCATCATCAATCATCAATCGTATTTATTGAGCGCTTACTATGTGCAGAGCAGAGCGATCACACGTGCTTTCCCTAAGAGTAAAATGAAAGTTGCCAACTAAGGTAGTGAACGCTTTCTAAGAACATCACACATCAGAACACAATCTAAGCAATTTCTAACTGGCCCAGGCCCCGACTCTCCAGGCCCCCGGCCCCTCCTCCTGTCCACATGTTGGCCACTTCACCCGATAGAGCGAGGCCAGAGGCGGTGGGAAGGAGGTTGCCCAACTCCATCTCACTACTTGAACTCATGGGGGAGAAGAAGCTGTTTTAAGATCCCTTGTGGGTTTCGGTGATCTGCCCATTCCGTCCATTTAGGAAAAAACAGAAGCGGCGATAGGGCCTCATGACTCAACGGGGTCGACTAGTCCTTTCACCGTCCCCCATTCTCATCTAGCCACTTGTAACCCGCATTTTTCCCAAGTGGCCGCCACACTACCGTTTGCCACGGAGGAGTAGCCGTTAGAACCCCGTTGGGACTACATTCTCTCCTGATCATCATCAATCGCATTTATTGAGCGCTTACTATGTGCAGAGCGCTGTACTAAGCGCTTGGGAAGTACAAACTGGCAACATATAGAGGCAGTCCCTACCCAGCAGTGGGCTCACAGTCTTGACTCTGATGTCAAGATCAGAGTCCATGATGCACCTTCAGACACCAAGCCGTAACAGCCGTGTGCGCACACACACACTAGAAAACTCAGCAATGATGCCGCTTCCTGACAAGAGCGGGGCGACTGGAAGGTCTGGAGCATTTCCCGGTCCACTCAGCCTCGGCCCCGAGACTCTGGGCGAAACCATCTCCCAGTTTCCGCTGCCAAGAAGCCCGACGGGCTGGGTCCTAAACCGCTGGAAGGGGCATGGCTTCGGCCTGCCGGCTGGTAACCTCCCTCCACAGGCGACATTCCCTCGCCCTGGAGGGAAAGGCTCTTCGGGCAAGCTGAAAAGCAAAGATTTAGAATTGCCCTCCGAGGGAGAGACTACCCGAGGATAAAAGCAACGTGGGGATTCCTGCTGAAAGCCGCAGACTCCACCCTCTGGGTCACTAGGGTGTTGGTGATAGGATCGCATGGAATGAGCTTGAAGAGTCACTCACTTTGTCAGCGTCTGGAATTTTGTGTTCTTCGGAGGGAGGTTCAGGTGGAGGGGGAGACTGTGGAGTTTGGTGGTCATCGGTTTGTACCTGGGGCTCTGGTCCAGCTTCACTGTTGTCTTGCTGGACATTTTTCTGAAAGGAAAGCCCAGGCACAAAGGATGTAGAAAGCCTGCGTACTTGATTGGATTAAAGAGTTAGCGGGCACTAGCGACAGAGTACTTAGTTTCTGAAATCATTCTCCTGTTGGGGGGGAAAAGAGGTGTCTGTGGTTACGCAAGTGGTACATAAAAATACGTGAGTCTGGCAAGAAATGAGGTTAGAGAGCTTGAACACCTGTGTCTTTTGGGAAGGACTAAAGCGATCACCCTGCTAGAAACAGACGTTAGTGAAGTGATGGTAGGGGGGAGGTGACGGCGTTTGTCTCAAGGAAGACGCTTTTAACTGCTGGTCTCTGGGACCCCAGGATACGAGGCCCACAACTCCCCGACAATGGTATCTGTCAACTGCTTACCGTGTGCCCAACAGTATACTAAGCACTGGGGTAGAAACCAGAGAACACAGGTCAGACGCAGTACCTGGGCTACGTGGGGCTCGGTTTGAGTCAGCTTAGGAAGGGGAACGGGTCTCGATCCCCATTTGGCAGATAAAGAAATGCAGAGGAGTTAAGTGACTTGCCCAAGGTCACCCAATAGACTTGTGGCAGAGCCAGGACTAGAACCCGGGTCTTGGACTCCTACGGAGATGCTCTTTCCACTAGACCTCGCTGCTTCCCCACGTACGCAGTGGCCCACATTCGGCACCGTGTCAGAGGCCCAGCTCTGCAGCCCAGGGGGTTCAGACATAGGGGTAGCGTTGCCCTTGGGCGCAGACGTTTCCGTGAGCAACCTGGGGGATCCCTGCCCCTGGGACCGTGCCCACTGGTCCCAGACCACCCCCCTCAAGCCCGGGCCGGGTTCTCGCAAGGTCAGGAAGTTGAAGTACTCTCATTACTCATTGGTATCTGGAGGCAGAACCCTCCAAACCCAGCTGGAGAAGAAGAACACGCAAAGCCACCGGGGGGGAGGTTCTTTGGTCGGTAGTTTTGGGGATCAGGAAGCGGTCGGCTCGACTTGGGGTACTCTGGCTTTCTCTGTTCGAGAAATCCAAGGGTGTTTCTGACTTCCTGGGACCCTTCGGAGCTCGGAGTGGCAGGCGAGTCAGCGCGCTGACCCTCCAGGGTCCTACCGCTCCCAATGGGACCGTGTGGTATTTGGGTGGCACAAGCGTCCCAAGCCTGGCTCAATTGGGGCGGGGAGGGGGAAAAAAAAAAAATACACTGTGCAATCTGATAGAGAGCAGTGGCCATTTCTGCAGCCACCGTCAAGGGAATGTGCATTAACTCTGGCAACCCTGACCCCAGTCTCTCCCCACTAGGCCTGGCCAGCGGCCCCTGGGCCAGGCACGCCAACTGAAAACCCAGGACTAGGGAAAGCCGTGGCAACCGGACTCCTGCGGAGGGACGGACTCTTTTCTGGAGAACGCCTGGAAACCAGCCCAGGACAGAGAAGCAGCCCCATTTGAGGATTTCCTCCACAGGCCTCCCATCTGGCACTGAGGTAAACGCAGCCTAACACCCCCTCCCCACACGAGTCGTCACAGGGAAATCATTTTTTCCTCAAGAGACAACATTCACAGTTGCCCGTCCCCTTGTTCGTGGCCTATCCAAACCCAAATTTACCGGTCTGAGAATGGGAGAGGCCCAGGGATGGAACATTAGCTGAGCTTCACAGTGACTGAAATGAAACATTGGCATTCACTCCTTAAGCTGTGAAGGGAGAAGCCACCCCGACCTGCCCACCGCCTGCGGTAATGCGCTCCTGTTGCTTACCTTCCTCCCCTCGACTTAAAATTCCTAAATAAATCTGTATTTCCCAGACCAGGGAAGGAGCAACCTTATTACTAAGTCAAGCCCCCACCGCCCCAAACTTACATCATTGTCTGAGTTTTCCGCTGGTCTGTGGTTCTGACAGTCCACGTCGCCCTCGACGGAGGGGTCTTCGTTTTCCTCCGACTGAACCTTCTCTACCATAGATGCCGTAGAGACGGTGAAGATGCCGTGGGTGTTAACACGCACTTTGACTTTCACCTTAGACTTCTCTCCATCTTTCTGGGCTGAAATATTCTGGACCACAAAGCGGCCTGTTTATTTAAAAAATTAAAAAAAAAATATATATATATATATATATTATATATAGCGGGGGAGAGCAGGTTGATTTGTTAGTTGAATTCAAGAGATAGTGATACCCCTCACAGTTATCCCCTTAGACTGTAAGCTCCTCATGGTCAGGCATCATGACTATCAGCTCTATAATACTGTACTTTCCCAAGCGCTTAGTAAAAAGGCTCTGCACACAGTAAGTGCTCGGTATCATTGATCAATCGAAAAGCACTACAAAACAAGCCAGAAAATAGAAGATAATCCAAAACCGATCAATAGAGCCCAATACGGAAGTTTTTCTCCCTTCTGCTTTATTTTCAAGCTACCATCCCCCCTAATAACGGCTCTAGGCCCTGCTTCCCCAAGACAGGGATCAAATCTACAGTACTGAGGGATCACATCACTTGCGTTTTTCATCCGTTTCCCCAGTTAGCACAGAGCTCTACCCACAGTAAGCGCTCAAACCCCCCTGGTCCTGATCGAGCACGTAAAAGGCTCAATCTAGCCACTTACCAATTTTTGCTTCAGGGTAAGGGACACCTGCGGGGTCAGAGTAGAAGGCTTCTAGCTCAAATGGTCCCTTTCTATAGAAGGTAAGAACTTTGGAGAAAGGAGCTGCATGGTTTCGGCTAAATACCTCATGAGCCCTACAGTTAGGGGGAAAAAAAAGAAAAAGAAGAAGGGATGGGATGGGAGAAGTCAGAGACTCGGTTATACTAGACAAGGGCCGACACTGGTGATCTGGAGAAGAGGGTGGGAAGGTGTCAGAGAAGGGAGTGGATGTTTTCAAGGACTGCTGATATTTGCAGACTTTAAAACAAGGTAATTTAGGGGGGGATCTTCAGAGGTAAAGGCACCAAAAACAGTGAGGAAGGGGAAGCTTGGCTTCCAAGTAGAATTTTCGGCCACACGTACCCATCGGTGTCTTCCGAATCGTTGCTCCAGACGAGAGAGATCGGGAAAGGGACGGCATCGGTGACCGAAAACTCCCTTACTTTAAAGGCCGGGGAAAGGATTGCACACTGCAAGAGAACAAAATAATGGTCTTTCCACGGGCCCCCCCCAAAAATCTTTCAACGACTTGAATCCTAACCAGCCTTAGAGGCATAAATTCAAGGTTCAAACGGTGTTAGAAAACCCTACTCTTTTCCAAAGCAGGCAGTTTTTTCCCAGGTCCACAGTGCTAGCTTTCCCACCAAATCATTAAGGGGCAGGATGCCACAGACTGCGTAATGCCTAAAATGGGATTATTTGCCTCTGGATTAGCTCTAATTTGTATTACAAGAAAATAGGTGGATTTGAATTGGAGAGTGGCCATTTGGTTTGTCTCGTTCTCACAATCTCTCCGCTGGGCATCCATACCTGAAGGGCACAACCTCTTGCGACGGCCTCGTCCGCGTTCAGCGTCGTGCTGACGTCTTTGCCAAAGAATCTGGCGATCTTCTCCTTAACCGCGGGGATTCTCGTAGTCCCTCCGACAATCTCCACCGCACTTATGTCTTCTACTCTCAGTTGGGTTTGCTCCATTAGGGTGTGCAGAGGAGTGTCTATCTTCTGAAGAAGATCGCCGCACAGCTCTTCAAATTGGGATCTGGCCGAGAAGAGAGGGAAGAATAAATGAAGGGATGCTTGAAGCTGCAGAGCTCAGTGGAAAGAGCCCGGGCTTGGGAGTCAGAGGTTGTGGGTTCTAATCCTTGCTCCCCCACGTCTGCTGTGTGACCTTGGGCCAGTCACTTCACTTCTCTGAGCCTTAGTTCCCTCATCTATAAAATGGGGATGAAGACTGTGAGGCCCATGAGGGACAACCTGATCACCTTGTATCCTCCCCAGTGCTTAGAACAGTGCTTGGCACATAGTAAGCCCTTAACAAATGCCATCATTATTATTATGTTATTGAAAGAAAGGTAAAATCCTGTGGACAACGGTTCATTCAAGCAGCATCCAACTCAAAGCAACTGCCTTTCCCTGCTGGCCTCTAGTAATACAAATATATCCGGAAAGTCACAACTTGACTAATTCCAAGTCCACTGTTTTCCAGGCCCTTGCAAGTTTGGATTAATGAGGCATCAATGAATCACAGTGCCTGGGTTATTTCAGAAGTAACGAGAAAGGATCCAGAGACGTTATATCTTGTTTCTTACTTTGGAACTGGATAATAATGAGAAAAAGTGCAAGTTTTTCCGTTGTCTGCCTATTAGCCACTTTAAAGGTGCCTCAGTGGTACGGAGCAGGCTCCACTCTGAAGAGACACGCTCTCGAGGCGGGTCTTCCAACAACTTCCTCGAAGTGGGAAAAAGGGTGATCCCGAACTTGGACCCGGGTCCTAGCCAGGATATGAGAGCAGGCTCTCGTCACCCGTTGCGGGCTGTGCTTCTCTAGCGCTTGCTCACCTGTTCATTTTCCCAGAGACGTCGATGTCGTTCATAAAGCACTCGATGTTCAGGGGCAAGTCCATGCTGTTAGAGCTCATCAGCTTCTTCAGTTTCTCGCACTCCTGGTAGAGGCGCAGGAGGGCTCGGATTTTGGACCTGGGATCCAGTCTGTACTTGGCTTGGATTTCGGCACAAAAGTAGTCCACTAGCTTCTCGTCGAAATTCCGGCCCCCCAAGAAAGGATCGAAGGCCGTGCCCAGGACCTAGAGGGAGGGAGGGAAGGGGAAAGGGGAAAACCCCATCCGTCATTCTCTGGAAGACAGTCCTACATCCATCCTCGGCTAGGGGCCACGCTGTAAGCAGCGTGGCTTAGTGGATAGAGCCGAAACCTGGGAGTCAGAAGGACCTGGGCCTCCACCACGTCTGCTGTGTGATCTCGGGCAAGTCACTTAACTTCTCTGGGCCTCAGTTACCTCATCTGGAAAAGGGGAATTAAGAGGGTGAGCCCCACGGGGGACGGGGACTGAGTCCAACCTGAGTAGCTTGCATCTACCTCAGTGCTTGGCACCTAGTAAATGCTTAACAAGTACCATTATTATCACCATTGTCAACACCAAAAAAAAGTCCTTGGGCCACTCCCAAAGTGTTATCATAAAACCCTTTGGAAAGGCCGTCCGGAAATCCTCCTTCGCTTCTAAAACACGACCCTCACCCACAGAAACGTGGGCAAACAGGGTCTCCCCTGGCACCTTCTACTCCCCACCCCCAGGTCCTCTCTCCTGTGATAAACATTACCTCAAGAACCCCTCAGTGAAGGATCCGGGCACCTGCCCTATTTGCATCCCGCTCTGTGGAAGTCTAACTAAAAGATTAATCTGTCATGCTTGACATCCGCTCCCTTTACCTTCAGCTTGCCCTTGTTAAAAGCACACGCAGACACTTGGAAAGCAGAGTGTCCCATGTCCACAAACACCACTATCCGGGGCTTCTCTTCTAGGGCCGGAAGGTCTTGCTTATAGATCCCGTAATTCAAAGCAACTACGAGAAGAAACAGAAGTGAGTATCCCGCTCCCTTTCCCACATGGAGTAACGACATCACTCAGAGGTCTGCAGGCTGCGGTCCTGGGGAAATCAACCCATGAAACTAAGGGGAAATCACCTGCCCCTAATTTACACCATACCCCCAATAAGGGCCATGTCATTCATTCATTCAATTGTATTTACTGAGCGCTTACTATGTGCAGAGCACTGTACTAAGCACTTAGCGCCGTATTTGTTAAGCTGGATGCCAGGCCCTGTACTAAGCGCTGGGTTAGAAACAAGATGACCAGATTGGACACAGTTCCTGTCCCAATGGGGCTCAGAGTCTAAGCAAGAGGGAATGGGACTGAATCTTCATTTTACAGATGAAGAAACCAAGGCACAGAGAAGTTAAGAGACCTGCCCAAGGTCACGGAGCAGATAAGGGGCAGAGGCAGGATTAGAACCCAGGCCTTCTGGTTTCCAGGCTTGGGCTCTTGCAACCATGCCACGTTGCTTCACTGGCATTTTATTTCCCTTTCAAAAAAATGCCAAGAATCAATTCCTTCTACAGGAAAATAAAAAAAAAAAGAGGGCATAAATGTCCTTTGTAAGTAGGCTGCAACTTTGCTCCACGGCTGTTGATCGGTTGACTATATGCACCACCTAATTTACATAATCTGCTTTGAAATTTTTTTTCCTACTTTAAAAGTTGGAAAAATAATTTTGGGGATGTAAGTGTTTCCAGAGAGAGCTGTATCTCTCTCTCTCTGCTGTGTTTCCCTTTAAGTACAGCGATTTTCAAATGTTTTGCTACCAATGCCTTCTAACCTTGTAAGTGGTCTAAACTTTTTTCCCCACTTTATATCTTGAGTTTTGCCCCCCAAGTTTTACGAGATTTCCTACTTGAAATGGTTAGCAGGTGGTTTGTGGGCTGGGGGAGAGAGTCTGGACCAGATGCAAATGTCCAAAGCCCTGCCATGGTGGATAGTTGGGGGTATTTTGGAGAAATTTAAGTTAACAGTGGCCAAACCTGACTTTCACTCTAGTTTTCATTTTTATCAAGTAGCTGAGGGAAAGCCCGACACCATCACTGTACGTTGGCACCCAGGGCAATTCTTTGGGAACCTTGCTAAACTTCAGATGTGGCTTAGTGGATAGAGTACGGGCCTGGGTTCTAATCCCAGCTCTGTCACTTGTCTGCTGTGTGGCCTTGGACAAGTCCCTTCTCTGTGCCTCAGTTACCTCCTCTGTAAAATGGGGATTATGACTGTGAGCCCTGCGTGGGACAGGGACTGTATCCAACCTGATTACCGTGTATTCACTCATTCAATCGTATTTACTGAGTGCTTACTGTGTGCAGAGCACTGTACTAAGCGCTTGGGAAGTACAAATTGGCGACCTATAAAGATGGTCCCTACCCAACAACGGGCTCACAGACTAGAAGGGGGAGACAATAAAAAAAAAGCACGTGGACAGGTGTCTAGTCATCAGAATAAATCTACCCCAGCACTTAGTAAAGTGCTCGGCACATTGTAAGGGCTTCACCAACACCGTAAAATATAAAAAAAACACACCAAAAAACACAGAATAAATGCTTAATACCGATGAAGGGGGCTCATATGTATAGCCAACTACTTTTTTGACTTTTCTTTTCAAAGCATCTATATATCTATGCTCTTACTTTTATCTATTATATATTTAGTAGCTGACATCTGCCTGTCTTTCCCATTAGACTGTCAACTTTGAAAGCATCAGCTGCATCCTTTAACTCTGTTTTATGTGCCCCGAACAGTGCATGCTTCAACGATGATGACAACCAGTTACAGCCCCCAAATCCAAACTCTAGATACTCCGTATTTCCCAAGGGTAAAACATGATTTTCTATGGGTTCCACTGCTTCCCCTGAGATGGCTAAATGCTTTTCGTCCCAGTTACCTATGTAGTTCTTCAGTCTCATTTTCTTCTAGACTTAACCTCTCTACACCACAAAACAGTCCCTGAAAAGGCTCCTGCCTTCCACATCCAGCCCGCTTGATGTGAAGCCTGCACACCTTGCCACGGGAGGCTATCAATTCGTTTTTTAAAATTCCGAAATGCAAACGCTTACACACTGACTGGCCCCAAGTGATTTTTGTTTTAGCTTTAAGACGCTGCGCCTCACGTCGTCAAAGCCCCTGACGGCTTATTCTGTCCAGAGATGACCCGCGGCCCTTACCCGCGGTCATGTCGTTCATCAGCCTTAGGCAGTTCAGGCCAACGATCTGAGCAGCATCCAGGACTGATCTCCTTTCGGCATCGGTGAAGAAGGAGGGAACCTAGAGAGTGTAAAAAAGTTGATAAGAAGTTACAAAGGCTTCTGCCTGTGTACACACGTACACGTGTTGCAGAATGCTTCAGGGTCAAGGCTAAAATGGCTGCCTCCTCACAGCCACCATGTTAAGTGTTTTACTGCTGGGATTTTCATCTAGCTCAGCATCACTCCGTGACAGAACCAGGGTTTGGAGCGTCAGGGAGGAATTAGTGACAGTCTTCCGACCGCGTGAGCCTGCTGGGGAAGGAATGCCCTCCTGAGCGCTGTTTCCCTAAGTCCCGAGGGCTCCCAAGGGAGAACCGATGTTAGTCGGGACTCTTCTAGTGCTTAGTACGGTGCTCTGCACAGTAGGCGCTCCGTAAATACGATCGACTGACTGATTCCCGGGCCAGCCCTGCTCACGGAGATCCCCAGCCTAGCCTAGCTGACGGGCAGGACACCCTGGGAATTTTCCATTCGTAGTTCCATCTCCAGGAAGGCCAAACAGTCTTTCCACGGAGGACCGCTCAAGCCTGGGCCTGGCGTTCCGGCGACTAGACGATAAAAGGAAATCCCCGGGCCCTGCTGAATTTGCCGGCAACGAGCGAGCTTACGGAGATGACGCAGTCAGTCACTGGCTTCCTGAGGTTGTTCTCGGCCGTCTCCTTTAGTTTGGTCAACAGCATGGCTGTGATCTGCTCCACGCTGAAGAAATGCTCCTCGTCCATGTACATTACCTGCATAGGAAGGAGAATGTGACCGAATGAATCACCTTGGCTCTAGAGAAACGTCATTTCTCAAAGGCTAACCTGTCTGATTTCCTACCAAGTTGGGGGGAAAAAAATGCCACTTTCTACGAAGAGCATTTTTCCACCTGAAAAAAGAATAGGGTCTTCTCAAATAACTTCAGGTTGACAAAAACGCCCAACACCTAATGAAAAGAAATTTACATCTTCTATGAATCAAGCGACTGAACTTGGAGATTGATGTGGTTGCAAGATGGAAGATTCTTCTGTCAGTAGCTGCTGCCACAGAAAACTGGACGGATCAGAGTTAGCAAGTACGAGTCTCCAAATATTTCATTCTTGCCCCGGAATGAGAAAGATTTGTCCCTGACTGCGGCGAAAGAGTAAGACACTTGACCATTAAGTAGAAGGCAGATGACTGAGGCTGACACTTGGCAAATGCTGTTTTATCCTAGGACGTCGGTTTAGTCTGCCAATCCAGAAATTCACGCCAAGAGTCCCCCCTACCTCAACACACACACACCTTCTTGAATTACTCATAAAACTGCCTCAACTCTCCACTTCACACTGCCCTTTAAGAAAGAATCTAGTCCCGTCTCCCCTGCCAAATTAATGCAACGTGAGCATTAGCATCCAAGATTGAAAACAGGAAAAAAAAAAATCCAAGATTTTCACTACACCGCTCTACCCCAAAATGCAAGACTTGGAGAAAAAAAAAGTTTTGAGTTTTCTAAAAACTAGTCCCCCCTCCCACCCCGTGAGGTTCCCCGATGGAGAAGCGAGGAGGGGAGTTCACGGGCATAACTGGACTCCCAGTGACCCCGACTGTCCCCCACCCCACAATGGGGTAAGGGGAACACCAGCCCCCCACCCCGGGCCTGCCCCCTCTCAGAGCTTCTCAGCTCGAAACAGTTCACCTTAAGATAACGCACGACCAGGATTTCCACACCAAGTGGAAGGGCTTAATCATCGACCCAAATGGTTCAGCCCGAGATGTCTAATGCGTATCGAGTTTGAATTCTAATTAGCCGAAGACAGATCAAGTCACAGTGAAATGCTTCTCTTCCAAACACGAAGGGCGGGTAAATCGATAGGTGACTCACGAAAGAGGGGTGCCATCAATATTCCACGATGCACCGTGCTAAAAGAATATATTCAAGGGCGGTTCCACCTGCCCAGGCCTTGTAGAAACTTAGACGCTGCCCACGCCTCAGTGAGTGGCAGCTGACAGCTTGTCAGATTAATCAAGCTCTAGGTGCGTCTTCAGCCTGCTGGGAGTAAAGACCGCCAACCGACCAGTTATCGAACCAAGTCTCTCGCCGCGAAAGGAAGCCAAAAAGCAGCCCCCTCCGTCAGAGGGTACGGTTGGCAGTTCCGTTTACCTTTATTCCAACGCCGCCGTTCTTCATGGGAATCAAGTCAAAACTCAGCTTTTCCTTCTCCTTGTGAACGAAAGGGTCATTAAACGCCCGGCCATGGAATCTCTTGAAGTTCGAGACCGTGTTGTTCGCGTGAGTGATTTGCTGCAAGATAAAAGTTAGGAAGAGTTTTTCACTGCCCTCTCAGACCCCACTCGGTCAGTAGCCGAAGCAGCCCTGGAGACGGCCTCGCGTTTTGGTCAGTCAATTGTATTTATTGAGTGCTTCTTGTGTGCAGAACACTGTATTAAGTACCTGGTTTTTTCCCCAGGGTCCTCTGGCCATCCCTGTGCTCTGTGTCTCCTCCCACCCGCTTCCCCTATTCCACTTTTTACAGGACATGTGCTGGCTCTATTACAGCACCTGGCCCACGAAGCAGGTACTCAATTTACAGTACAAAGTCTTCTTCCCCGCAACCTACGAAGAGGGGAGAGGGGAAGACGACAGAAAAAGCAAAGAGCTTCAAGGAAGGAAGGCCCAAGCTGGCTTTTTTCCTGTGCAAAACTAGGAATTTTAATGAAAAATATGTTCCTCCCACGGTGAAAGACAAAAACGTCTAATATTAAAATATTTCAGGGAGCCTTCAGAACCTGCTTACGGGACCTCAGAGAGAAGAACACACCAGAAACCAGGGCTGGGTGAGTACCACAAATTTAAATTAAGACTAAACACATTTCTGATTTGGCTTTAAAAAAACCACACAGACGGCTTTTAAAATAATGGTCTCTAAGCAACACCATTTGCTCCCAGAGTTGGTCTTATAGGAATCCAAATGAGAAGCAAGTTTCTTTTCTTTTAAAGTAGAAAGTGCTAAAAAAGACTTTGAGGTTTTTTTAAAAAAAAACTCTCTGCACAGGAGGATAAAAAAAGGGGGGTTAGAGACGGGTGAGATGATAGCAGGGGATGGTTCGGAAGGGAGCATGTATCCCTGTCGCCCATGTCAGGAAGCCAACTAAAACGGGGTAACATTACAATTAAAAAACCCCAACAAAACACGAACACCTAAACAAGTAGATCAGTCCCGGTCTCTGAGGCTCTTCAATCCTCTCCCAATCTGAGACCTGAAATAATCAGCGGGGACAAGAGATCGAGGGTGAGGGGCGAAATATCGATTCACAATCCCTCCCAGAATCCTGTCCATGATCAGAAATACCAGCAGCAGTAGTACTGGCGTTCATTTACCGGGCCCAGGGCACCGCGCCAGGCGCTTAGGCGATACAGAGACGCTACGGCTGAAGTTCAAACCAAGGTCCCAGTCGCTTCAGGTGGTTAGCACCTTCTCCCTTGAACATTTAGACTTCATATTCAGACGAAGGACAGCCTAGGGGATTTCTTCCGTAGGAGACGTACCTGGTTTTTAGCGGCCACTCCAATCGTTCGGTTTTTCGATCCGAAAGAAATCACCGATCTAAAGAGAACAGAGTAACCCATATATCGACGCCCGCACTTGGGTCAGGGTCGCCTTTAGACGCAGGGGGGGCCGGCTCATCGGCAACTGCCTTGGACGGTCTGTCAGGCCCCGGTCAAGGAAGGCCTCAGCCCTGAGGGTGATGCCGTTCAATAAGGGACCTCCTCTTTCCCGGGGCGCTGGAATGAACCGAAGAGAAAATCATCCAGTGCTAGTTATGCCCGCGAGCTTTAAACATGCTGGCCTTGTTTTCCTCCCTTCCCTGCCCCCCTATCAGATGGCCACAGGCTGCTTTTTCTTCCCCCCGTTCGGGACTACACCACGGTGACATCTCCTTCCCAAAGCACCACGATAAGCTTTTGAATTCACTTTATCAGGAAATGAAGCGGTCCCGGCAGAGGGGATGGAGACAGAGGCAAAAAAAAGGCTGTTTCTATTGAGGAACTCGGATACAGTCTGACCTGCTATATTGTAATCTCCCTGTGGGCAGGGACCACGTCTTCTTCTGTACTTTCCCAAGTGCTACCACCAGCAGGGGCTCGATAAATGCTACTGATCGACAGGCGCTCTGCGCTACTGAAATCTCTTAATAATGATAATAATGGTATTTGTTAAGCGCTTACTATGTACTAAGCAGTGTTCTAAGTGCGGGGCAGATACAAGGTAATCAGGTTGTCCCACATGGGGCTTACAGTCTTAATCTCCATTTTACAGCTGAGATAACTGAGGCCCAGGGAAGTTAAGTGACTTGCCCAAAGTCACACAGCTGATAAGTGGCAGAATCGGGATTAGAACCCATGACCTCTGACTCCCAAGCCAAGCCTCTCTTGCCACTAAGCCACGCTGTCTCTCTTAGCCATCATAGGTAGGTCCTCAGTAATACACAATTCTGCACCTGGGCATTCAAGCGCTTAGTACAGTGCTCAGCACACAGCTCTTAATCAATCAATCGTATTTATTGAGCGCTTACTATGTGCAGAGCACTGTACTAAGCGCTTGGGAAGTACAAGTTGGCAACATATAGAGACGGTCCCTACCCAACAGTGGGCTCACAGTCTAAAAAGGGGAGACAGAGAACAAAACCAAACATACTAACAAAATAAAATGAATAGATATGTACAAGTAAAATACATAGAGTAATAAATATGTACAAACATATATCCATATATACAGATGCTGTGGGGAAGGGAAGTAGGTAAGATGAGGGGGATGGAGAAGGGGACGAGGCCCCTCACGTAAGCGCTCAATAAATACGATTGATGATGAAGACATGGGTTCTAATCCCGGCTCTGCCACTTGTCCTTCGTTCAGTCGTATTTATTGAGTGCTTCCTGTGTGCGGAGCACTGGACTAAGCGCTTAGAAGCACAAGTCGGCACCATATAGAGACGGTCCCTACCCGACAGCGGGCTCACAGGCTAGAAGTCAGCTGTGTGACTTTGGGCAAGCCACTTGACTTCTCTGGGCCTCAGTTCCCTCATCTGGAAAAGGGGGATGAAGACTGTGAGCCCCACGGGGGACAACCTGATCACCTTGCATCCCCCCCGGCGCTTAGAACAGTGCTTGGCACATAGTAAGCGCTTAAATACCCTCATCGTCGTCATCATCATCCCTGCCCACAACCAGTTTACAGCCCTCTTCCTCCTCATCCATGGCATTTATTGAGCACTCACTGTGTGCAGAGCACTGTAGTACGCGCTTGGGAGAGTATTCATTCATTCATTTGTATTTGCTGAGCGCTTACTGTGTGCGGAGCGTGGGAGAGCACAAGACAGCAGCGTTGGGAGACAAGCTCCCGGCTCAAGTCCTCCTCCTCCTCCTCCTCCTCCTCACTGATGGTATTTACTGAGCGATCACAGTGTGCAGTGCACTATGCTGAGCCCGTCTTCCAGACTGCTGGGTCGGGGCCGTCACCTCTATGCTGCCATCATCATTATCATCAATCGCATTTATTGAGCGCTTACTGTGTGCAGAGCACTGTACTAAGCGCTTGGGAAGCACAAATTGGCAACATATAGAGACAGTCCCTACCCAACAGTGGGCTCACAGTCTAAAAGGGGGAGACACAGAACAAAACCAAACATACTGACAAAATAAAATAAGTAGGATAGATATGCACAAGTAAAATAAATAAGTAGAGTAATAAATATGTACAAACATATATACATGTACACAGGTGCTGTGGGGAAGGGAAGGAGGTAAGATGGGGGGATGGAGAGGGGAAGGAGGGGGAGAGGAAGGAAGGGGCTCAGTCTGCGAAGGCTGTCGACTTGGACTTCCCCAGCGCTTAGTCCAGCGCTCTGCACACAGTAAGCACTCAATAAATACAACTGAATGAATGAATGACTAAATGCCATTATTATTATTGAATGAATGGCTTCCAGACTTCTAGACGCTGAGCTCGTCTTCAAGACCGCTGGGTCTGGCCCGTCCCTCTATGATGCCGAGTTGGACTTCCCCAGCGCTTAGTACAGTGCTCTGCACACAGTAAGCACTCAATAAATACAATTGAATGAATGAACGACTAAATGCCATCATTATTATTATTGAATGGATGGCTTCCAGACTTCTAGACTCTGAGCCCGTCTTCTAGACTGCTGGGGCGGGACCGTCCCTCTATGTTGCCGACCTGGACTTCCCCAGCGCTTAGTACAGTGCTCTGCACACAGTAAGCGCTCAATATATACGAATGAATGAATGACTAAATGCCGTTATTATTATTGAATGAATGGCTTCCAGACTTCTAGACTCTGAGCCCGTCTTCAAGACTGTTGCGTCGGGACCGTCCCTCTATGGTGCCGACCTGGACTTCCCCAGCGCTCAGTACAGCGCTCTGCACACAGTAAGCGCTTAATATATACGAGTGAATGAATGAATAAATGCCATTATTATTACTGAATGAATGGCTTCCAGATTTCTAGACTCTGAGCCCGTCTTCTAGACTGTTGGGTGGGAACATCTATGTTGCCGACTTGGACTTCTCCAGTGCTTAGTACAGCGCTCTGCACACAGTAAGCGCTCAATAAATACGACTGAATGAATGAATGACTAAACGCCATCATTATTATTATTGAATGAATGAATGGCTTCCAGACTTCTAGACGCTGAGCCTGTCTTCCAGACTGCTGGGTTTGGCCCGTCCCTCTATGTTGCCGACTTGGACTTCCCCGGCGCTCAGTACAGCGCTCTGCACACAGTAAGCGCTCAATATATACGAGTGAATGAATGAATAAATGCCATTATTATTACTGAATGAATGGCTTCCAGATTTCTAGACTCTGAGCCCATCTTCTAGGCTGCTGGGTCGGGACCGTCCCTCTATGTTGCCGACTTGGACTTCCCCAGTGCTTAGTACAGTGCTCTGCACACAGTAAGCGCTCAATAAATACGACTGAATGAATGAATGACTAAATGCCATCATTATTATTATTGAATGACTGAATGGCTTCCAGACTTCTAGACTCTGAGCCCGTCTTCCAGACTGCTGGGTTTGGCCCGTCCCTCTATGGTGCCGACTTGGACTTCCCCGGCGCTCAGTACAGTGCTCTGCACACAGTAAGCGCTCAATATATACGAGTGAATGAATGAATAAATGCCGTTATTATTATTGAATGAATGGCTTCCAGACTTCTAGACTCTGAGCCCGTCTTCAAGACTGTTGCGTCGGGACCGTCCCTCTATGGTGCCGACCTGGACTTCCCCAGCGCTCAGTACAGCGCTCTGCACACAGTAAGCGCTTAATATATACGAGTGAATGAATGAATAAATGCCATTATTATTACTGAATGAATGGCCTCCAGATTTCTAGACTCTGAGCCCGTCTTCTAGACTGTTGGGTGGGAACATCTCTGTTGCCGACTTGGACTTCCCCGGCGCTTAGTACAGTGCTCTGCACACAGTAAGCGCTCAATAAATACGACTGAATGAATGACTAAATGCCATCATTATTATTATTGAATGAATGAATGGCTTCCAGACTTGTAGACTGTGAGCCCGTCTTCCAGACTGCCGGGTCTGGCCCGTCCCTCTATGGTGCCGACTTGGACTTCCCCGGCGCTCAGTACAGTGCTCAGCACACAGTAAGCGCTCAATAAATACAATTGAATGAATGACTAAATGCCATTATTATTATTGAATGAATGAATGGCTTCCAGACTTCTAGACGCTGAGCCCGTCTTCTAGACTGCTGGGGCGGGACCGTCCCTCTATGGTGCCGACCTGGACTTCCCCAGCGCTCAGTACAGCGCTCTGCACACAGTAAGCGCTCAATATATACGAGTGAATGAATGAATAAATGCCATTATTATTACTGAATGAATGGCTTCCAGATTTCTAGACTCTGAGCCCATCTTCTAGGCTGCTGGGTCGGGACCGTCCCTCTATGCTGCCGACCTGGACTTCCCCAGCGCTTAGTACAGCGCTCTGCACACAGTAAGCGCTCAATAAATACGACTGAATGAATGAATAACTAAATGCCATCATTATTATTATTGAATGAATGAATGGCTTCCAGACTTCTACACTCTGAGCCCGTCTTCTAGACCGCTGGGTCTGGCCCGTCCCTCTATGGTGCCGACTTGGACTTCCCCGGCGCTCAGTACATCATCCTCATCATCATCATCAGTCGTATTAATTGAGCGCTTACTATGTGCAGAGCACTGTACTAAGCGCTTGGGAAGTGCAAATTGGCAACATACAGAGACAGTCCCTGCCCACCAGTGGGCTCACAGTCTAGAAGGGGGAGACAGAGAACCAAACCAAACATCCTAACACAATAAAATAAACAGTAGAGTGCTCAGGACCCGGGGGGCGCTCAGTACAGACGACCGGCCGGGCGAAGGGCTGAGCAGGCAGGAGTCACTCACGGGGTGCAGCGGTCGCTGAACTCGTTGGCGATGGTCTCGATGCCCCCGGCCCGGGCCACGGCGATGTAGCAGCTCTGGGAGCCCACGTCCAGGCCCACCACCGACATGGCTCCCCGTCCCTGTCCCTCCTCCAATCAATCGATCGATCTATCGATGGACGGATGGATCGACAGCCCGCCCGTGCAGCGCCTGGCCGGCGGGCGCCCGACTGACGGGAACTTTCCAGAACCTGCGGCATTTAGTCCCCGGCCCCGCCATGTGCCGCTTCCGCTTCCGCCTTCTCGAGCCTTCTCGAAGGATTCCAGCCAATGGGCGGCCGCCCCGCTCCGTGACGTCCGCCGTTGCCATGGCCGCAAGGAAGCCGCCGGGCCTCCCGGGGCATGCTGGGAGTTGTAGTCCCCGTCCCCCCCCCGCGGGCCGGGCCTTGAAGCGCCCCAGGCATGCTGGGAGTTGTAGTCCCCTCCCTGGAGACCCGGCCTTGAAAGGCCCCCAGGCATGCTGGGAGTTGTAGTCCCCCCCGCAGTCCAGGCCTTGAAGCGCCCCAGGCATGCTGGGAGTTGTAGTCCCCCCCGGAAGCCGGGCCTTGGAGTGCCCCAGGCATGCTGGGACTTGTAGTCCCCTCCCTGGAGACCCGGCCTTGAAGCACCCCACGCATGCTGGGAGTTGTAGTCCCCTCCCTGGAGGCCGGGCCTTGAAGCGCCCCAGGCATGCTGGGAGTTGTAGTCCCCTCCCTGGAGGCCCGGCCCTGAAGCGCCCCAGGCACGCTGGGAGTTGTAGTCCCCTCCCTGGAGACCCGGCCTTGAAACCCCCCAGGCATGCTGGGAGTTGTAGTCCCTCCCTGGAGGCCGGGTCTTGAAGCGCCCCAGGCATGCTGGGAGTTGTACTCCCCTCCCTGGAGACCCGGCCTTGAAGCGCCCCAGGCATGCTGGGAGTTGTAGTCCCCTCCCTGGAGGCCCGGCCCTGAAGCGCCCCAGGCACGCTGGGAGTTGTAGTCCCCTCCCTGGAGACCCGGCCTTGAAGCCCCCCAGGCATGCTGGGACTTGTAGTCCCCTCCCCGGAGACCCGGCCTTGAAGCCCCCCAGGCATGCTGGGAGTTGTAGTCCCCTCCCTGGAGGCCCGGCCTTGAAGCCCCCCAGACACGCTGGGAGCTGTAGCTCTCTTCCTCCCTTCAAGGCCCTGCTGAGAGCTCACCTCCTCCAGGAGGCCTTCCCAGACTGAGCCCCTTCCTTCCTCTCCCCCTCGTCCCCTTCTCCATCCCCCCCATCTTACCTCCTTCCCTTCCCCACAGCACCTGTATATATGTATATATGTTCGTACTTATTTATTACTCTATTTATTTATTTATTTTACCTGTACATATCTATTATATTTATTTTATTTTGTTAGTATGTTTGGTTTTGTTCTCTGTCTCCCCCTTTTAGACTGTAAGCCCACTGTTGGGTAGGGACTGTCTCTATGTGTTGCCAATTTGTACTTCCCAAGCTATTAGTACAGTGCTCTGCACATAGTAAGCGCTCAATAAATACGATTGATGATGATGATTGATAGTCCCCTTCCTGGAGTCCGGGACTTGAAGCTCCCCAGGCATGCTGGGAGTTGTAGACCCCCCCCCCGCCCCCCGCAGTCCAGGCCTTGAAGCCCCCCAGGCATGCTGGGAGTTGTATTCCCCCCCACCCCCACCCCCGCCGTCCAGGCCTTGAAGCACCCCAGGCATGCTGGGAGTTGTAGTCCCTCTCCCCCCCACCCGACCTTGAAGAGCCCCAGGCATGCTGGGAGTTGTAGTCCCCCCCGCAAGCCTGGCCTTGAGCACCCCAGGCACGCTGGGAGTTGTAGTCCCCCCAGGCATGCTGGGAGTTGTAGTCCCCCTCCCGCAGGCCGGGCCTTGAAGCCCCCCAGGCATGCTGGGAGTTGTAGTTAAGAAAGCAGTGTGACTCAGGGGAAAGAGCGCGGGCTTGGGAGTCGGAGGTCGTGGGTTCTAATCCCGCCTCCGCCGCTTGTCAGCTGGGTGACTTTGGGCAAGCCATCTCACTTCTGTAGGCCTCAGTTCCCTCACCTGGAAAATGGGGATTAAGACTGTGAGCCCCACGTGGGACAGCCTGATCACCTTGTACCGCCCCGCTTAGCGCTTAGAACAGTGCTTGGCACATAGTAAGCGCTTAACAAATGCCATCATTATTATTATTATTGGGGAGAACTGCATAGAGGAAGCCAAACTCTGGCTGACAGTGGGTGGGCTACAGAATCCCGCTGATTTCCTTTAAAATAAAGGAACTGAGGGGATTTTATTTTCCAGTTTCACCATCTCGCGAGCTGATTCAAAGTTTGGGGCACAAAAAGCTTCCGAGGTGAGGGCGGAAAGTGTAACAAGAGAGCAGCATGACTTAGTGGAAAGAGGCCCAGGTTTGGGAGCCAGAGGTCGTGGATTCAAATTCCGACCCCGCCACTTGTCAGCTGTGTGACTCTGGGCAAGTCACTTCACTTCTCTGGGCCTCAGTTCCCTCATGTGGAAAATCGGGATTGAGACTGTGAGTCCCACATGGAACAACCTGATTCCCTCATCTGTAAAATGGGGATTGAGACTGTGAGTCCCACATGGAACAACCTGATAATAATAATGATGGCATTTGTTAAGCGCTTACTATGTGCAAAGCACTGTTCTAAGCGCTGGGAAGGTTACAAGGTGATCAGGTTGTCCCACGAGGGGCTCACAGCCTTAATCCCCATTTGACAGATGAGGTAACTGAGACCCAGAGAAGTGAAGTGACTTGCCCAAAGTCACACAGCTGACAAGTGGCGGAGCCAAGATTTGAACCCATGACCTCTGACTCCAAAGCCCGGGCTCTTTCCACTGAGCCACGCTGCTTCTCCACCTTGTATCTCCCCCAGCGCTTAGAACGGTGCTTGGCACATAGTATATATGTGGCACCTGTATATATGTATATATGTTTGTACATATTTATTACTCTATTTATTTATTTTACTTGTACCTATCTATTCTATTTATTTTATTTTGTTAGTATGTTTGGTTTTGTTCTCCGTCTCCCCCTTTTAGACTGCGAGCCCACTGTTGGGTAGGGACTGTCTCTAGATGTTGCCAACTTGGACTTCCCAAGCGCTTAGTCCAGTGCTCTGCACACAGTAAGCGCTCAATAAATACGATTGATTGCGTGATTGATAGTAAGCGCTTAACAAATACCATCGTCATTATTATTAAGGCGGCCCAGCTGGGGCGCTTCAGGGACAGGTGATCAGATTGTCCCACGGGGGGCTCACAGTCTTCATCCCCATTTTACAGATGAGGGAACTGAGGCACAGAGACGTGAAGTGACTTGCCCCAGGTCACACAGCTGACAGTTGGCGGAGCTGGGATTTGAACCCATGACTCCCAAGCCCGGGCTTTTTCCACGGAGCCACGCTGCTTCTCTAAGGAAGGAAGGCGAAGTCCATTTTATTTAATGCGGCCTCAGAGTGAGTTAGGGCCGGTCAGTTATTGTCTGGGTATTTCCTGGGCAACTAAATCAAACCTGCTGAAATTACAGAGGGCCTTTCCCTCCCTAGAACTGACATTGAGGACCAAATAAGTGAAGCCAAGCTACACCTTATCCCTCCGGAGACAGGAAGGATACACAAACCTGTTCCTTTTCTGCAGAAATGACAGAATCCCGCATTATTACGATCAATCAATCAATCAATCGTATTTATTGAGCACTTCCTGTGTGCAGAGCACTGTACTAAGCACTGTACCATCAAACACCCTCTCCCGAGGGGTACCGATTAAAGATGCTGATTCTGGTCTCTGAGCGGACATGATTATACCTCAGGACAAGCCCATCCTGTATAATGTAAGTATAATATAAGTATGTATAATGTAAGTTGTGTTATTTTTGTTATTGGGGCTTTGTTATTTTTGTATTGTGATTTTTTGTTATTGGGGTGTGGGCGGGACAGTGGGCTTCTCCACTCTTTTACCTTACACAGTGTCGGGTGATGTTTTTCTCTAATCTATACGTTGCCGACTTGTACTTCCCAAGCGCTTAGTACAGTGCTCTGCACACAGTAAGCGCTCAATAAATACGATTGAATGAATGAAGGAATAAAGATGAACTCACAACAGGTGCTCGACAAATGTCGGTGGAGGGGCAAACACAGACTAGGAAAAAATAAGCCGGAAAGAGAAGGATTTTTATATAACCCATCCTTTCCCAGCCATGCTGACTACCCTTTAGAGACCTTCCATGATGACTTTGAAGGGATTTTCTTCCTTTGTACGTATTTATTACTCTATTTATTTTACTTGTACCTATCTATTCTATTTATTTTATTTTGTTAGTATGGTTGGTTTCGTTCTCTGTCTCCCTCTTTTAGACTGTGAACCCACTGTGGGGTAGGGACTGTCTCTAGATGTTGCCAACTTGGACTTCCCAAGCACTTAGTACAGTGCTCTGCGCACAGTAAGCGCTCAATAAATACGACCGATTGATTGATTGATTCCCCTTCTTGCCTCACAGAGGTTCATAACGCACAAATTCTGGGACACCGTATAGTTCAAAATAACACTGCTCATCCGTCCGCATGGGATGAATCAGGCTTCCTTGGTAAACCGTGTATTAAATGAGAAATAGAAGGTGGTTCTGGGCTTTCAGGATCCCAGGACAGATTGTCTGGAGGTGGTACTAACTGAAGGGAATAAATTTGATTTGGGAAGTGCGGGATTAGAGGTAAACCAACCTGATGTAACGGGCTGCTTTTGGATTCATCTGACCCGCTACTTTGGGAAATGCCCGGATGTCCTCCTTGGGACACAATTAGGCCGATTCCAGGTGGGAAAACCCGGCCCTTCCCACCCCTTCCCATCTGCTGCATCCCTCTCTCCCCAAAATTGCGTGGCCCCTTTGCTAACGAGCAACGTGGGATCCTTTCCGCAATCTGGAGAGGGCCCAGCAGACTTTCACCAAAAATCCCCCTCCCTGCCTCCCTCCCCCTCCTGCATATATGTTTGTACATATTTATTACTCTATTTATTTTACTTGCACATATTTATTTTATTTTGTTAATATGTTTTGTTTTGTTGTCTGTCTCCCCCTTCTAGACTGTGAACCCGCTGTTGGGGAGGGACCGTCTCTATCTGTTGCCAACTTGGACTTCCCAAGCGCTTAGTCCAGTGCTGTGCACACAGTAAGCGCTCAATAAATATGATTGATTGATTGATTGATTGTCTCCCCCTTCTAGACTGTGAACCCGCTGTTGGGGAGGGACCGTCTCTATCTGTTGCCAACTTGGACTTCCCGAGCGCTTAGTCCAGTGCTCTGCACACAGGAAGCGCTCAATAAATATGATTGATTGATCATTATTATTAAGTAGAACCCACAGGGAAGCAGCGACAAAACAAATCTCACACACAGGGATGGAAAGAGGCCAAAAAAAAAATACTTTCACCTAAATACAATTATTTTAATAGCTTGGCTGGGCTCTGGGCCAGGGTACACAAGCAGCTGGCTGGCTGAGGGCCAGTTAATCAGCTGATAAAAACCCTCAGTCAACAAGGTCATGTTTGTACATATCTATTCTATTTTATTTTGTTAGTATGTTTGGTTTTGTTCTCTGTCTCCCCCTTTTAGACTGTGAGCCCACTGTTGGGTAGGGACTGTCTCTATATGTTGCCAATTTGTACTTCCCAAGCGCTTAGTACAGTGCTCTGCACATAGTAAGCGCTCAATAAATACGGTTGATGATGATGATGTTTGTCATGGGTTGCCAAACCGGTTTGCCATAATATCAATCAATCAATCAATCATATTTATTGAGCGTTAACTGTGTGCAGAGCACTGTACTAAGCGCTCAATAAATACGATTGATTGATTTTACCTGTACACCTCCTTCCCTTCCCCACAGCACCTGTATATATGTATATATGTTTGTACATATTTATTACTCAATTTATTTATTGTACTTGTACATATCGATTCTATTTATTTTATTTTGTTAATACGTTTGGTTTTGTTCTCCGTCTCCCCCTTCTAGACTGTGAGCCCACCGTTGGGTAGGGACCGTCTCTAGATGTTGCCAATTTGTACTTCCCAAGCGCTTAGTACAGTGCTCTGCACATAGTAAGCGCTCAATAAATACGATTGATTGATTGATTAAATGACTTGCCCAAAGTCACCCAGCTGACAATTGGCAGAGCCGGGGTTTGAACCCATGGCCTCTGACTCCAAAGCCCGGGCTCTTTCCACTGAGCCACGCTGCTTCTCTAACCCGGGTAATTTTAACCCGGGTAAAGGATGTTTCCCCCTTTGAACCTCGCACCCAGGAACTTGGTCCCACCCCAAGGGCTGAGAACGAGTCAGGGTGTTTGGGGAATCAATCTCGCCGACCCCGGCTAAGGTGTCTCTTCGATCCTAGTCTGGTCGTGAACCCCAAGAGGCGACCAACCCAGGACACTCCCGGAGGATTCTGGGAACACAAACTCAATCAATCGATCGCATTTATTGAGCGCTTCCTGTGCGCAGAGCACTGTACTAAGCGCTTGGGAAGTCCAAGTGGGCAACATCTAGAGACGGGCTCACACGGCGGCGAGACCCCATGAGTAGCAGAAGAGTAGAGAAGCAGCTCTATGGGCTTTGGAGTCAGAGGTCATGGGTTCGAATCCCGGCTCCGCCACGTGTCTGCTGTGTGACATTGGGCAAGTCACTTCACTTCTCTGAGCCTCAGTTACCTCATCTGTAAGATGGGGATTAATACTGTGAGCCCCACGTGGGACAACCTGCTCACCCTGTAGCCCCCCCAGTGCTTAGAACAGTGCTTTGCACACAGTAAGCGCTTAATAAATGCCATCATTATTATTATTATTATTATGAGTAGGGGGTGCAGGGTTGGGGAGGGTCTCAGGCTAACGGAGGATGCAGTTTGTAGACTTGGCTGGGCCGGGGAGCACGGACAGCCCGGAAAGCTCACCTCCTCCAGGAGGCCTTCCCAGACTGAGCCCCCCTTTCCTCTGCTCCTCCTCCCCTCCCCATCGCCCCACTCTCGCCCTCTGCCCTACCCCCTTCCCCTCCCCACAGCACTTGCGTGTATATGTACATATTTATTATTCTGTTTATTTTAAAAAGCAGCGTGGCTCAGTGGAAAGAGTCCGGGCTTTGGAGTCAAGAGGCAGTGGGTTCAAATCCCCGCTCCGCCAGTTGTCAGCTGTGTGACTTTGGGCAAGTCACCTAAATTCCCTGGGCCTCAGTTACCTCATCTGTAAAATGGGGGTTAAGACGGTGAGCCCCCCCCCCCGTGGGACAACCGGATAATTCATTCATTCATTCAATTCATTCATTGATACTTTGAATGATAACTTTGTAACCTTTGTAAGAACAGTGCTTTGCACATAGTAAGCGCTGAATATTTATTTATTTTACTTGTACATATCTATTCTATTTATTTTATTATGTTAGTACGTTTGGTTTTGTTCTCTGCCTCCCCCTTTTAGACTGTGAGCCCGCTGTTGGGTAAGGACTGTCTCTATATGTTGCCAACCTGGACTTACCCAGCGCTTAGTACAGTGCTCTGCACACAGTAAGCGCTCAATAAATACGATTGATGATGGATGAGGATGAATAAATGTCACCATTATTTATTTATTTATTTATTATGTGTACATATATATATCTATAATTCTGTTTATTTGCACTGATGCTATTGAAGCTCGTCCACTTGCTTGGTTTTGTTTTGTTGTCCGTCTCCCCCCTTCTGGACTGTGAGCCCCTTGGGTAGGGATGGTCTCTATTTGTTACCGATTTGTACTTTCCAAGCGCTTAGTTCAGTGCTCCGCACACAGGAAGCGCTCCAGAAATGCGACCGGATGAACAATCAGCTAGAGAAGCAGCCTGGCCCAGTGGGAAGAGCCCCGAGTCACAGGTCGTGGGTTCTAATCCCGCCCCCGCCCCTTGTCAGCTGTGTGACCGTGGGTCAGTCACTTCACTTCTCTGGGCCTCAGTTCCCTCCTCTGGAACATGGGGATGAAGACGGTGAGCCCCACGTGGGGCAACCTGGTCACCTTGTATCTCCCCCAGCGCTTAGAACAGCGCTTGGCACGTAGTAAGCGCTTAGGAAATGCTATCGTTACTATTGTGATTATTATTATTATTATTATTATTATCAACGATTGAATGAATGAATGAACAGGGAGCCCGAAGAGGGCGGGGGAGGCGCTGCCGCAGCCGGCCACCAGGGGGCGCCGCCGCAGCCCTTGACGACCACCGCCAGGGGGCGCTGGCGCAGACGGCCGCCAGGGGGGCGCTGCAGCTGCCCTTGACGACCGCCGCCAGGGGGCGCTGCCGCTGCCCTTGACGACCGCCGCCAGGGGGCGCTGCCCTTGACGACCACCGCCAGGGGGCGCTGGCGCAGACGGCCGCCAGGGAGCGCTGCCGCTGCCCTTGACGACCACCGCCGGGGGGCGCCGCCGCTGCCCTTGACGACCGCCGCCAGGGGGCGCCGCCGCTGCCCTTGACGACCGCCGCCAGGGGGCGCTGGCGCAGAAGGCCGCCAGGGGACGCTGCCGCTGCCCTTGACCACCGCCGGGGGGCGCAGGCGCAGACGGCCGCCAGGGGGCGCCGCCGCTGTCCTTGACGGCCACCGCCGGGGGGCGCAGGCGCAGACGGCCGCCAGAGGGCGCCGCCGCTGTCCTTGACGGCCACCGCCGGGGGGCGCAGGCGCAGACGGCCGCCAGAGGGCGCCGCCGCTGCCCTTGACGACCACCGCCAGGGGGCGCTGCCGCTGCCGGCCGCCAGGGGGCGCGGCCGCTTCCGGATCCCGGCCGCCAGGGGGCGCGGGGACACGGGGGGGGGGGAGGAGGAGGAGGAGAAGAAGACCCCGCCCTCTTCTCCGCCCCCCCCGCCCTCGTGGCGCCAGGCGGCGGCGGTCGGCAGCGGCTGCGCCCCCAGGCGGTGGTCGTCAGGGGCGGCGGCGGTCGTCAACGGCAGCGCCCCCAGGCGGTGGTCGTCAGGGGCGGCGGAGGCGGTCAGTCCGCGGCAGCGCCCCCAGGCGGTGGTCATCAGCGGTGGGCGTCGGTGGGCGTCGGGGGCGGTGGCGGTCAGTCTGCGGCAGCGCCCCCAGGCGGTGGTCGTCAGGGCCGTCGGCGGTCAGTCTGCGGCAGCGCCCCCAGGCGGTTGTAGTCAAGGGCAGCGGCGGTCAGTCCGCGGTAGCGCCCCCAGGCGGTGGTCATCATTGCTGGGCGTCGGTGGTCCGCGGCAGCGCCCCCAGGCGGTGGTCGTCGGGGGCGTCGGCGGTCAGTCTGCCGCAGCGCCTCCAGGCGGTGGTCGTCAGGGGCGGCGGCGGTCGTCAACGGCAGCGCCCCCAGGCGGTGGTCGTCAGGGGCGTCGGCGGTCAGTCTGCGGCAGCGCCCCCAGGCGGTGGTCGTCAAGGGCAGCGGCGGTCAGTCTGCGGCAGCGCCCCCAGACAGTGGTCGTCAGGGCCGTCGGCGGTCAGTCTGCGGCAGCGCCCCCAGGCGGTGGTCGCCAGGGGCGTCGGCGGTCAGTCGGCGGCAGCTCCCCCAGGCGGTGGTCGTCAAGGGCAGCGGTGGTCAGTCCGTGGCAGCGGCCCCAGGCGGTGGTCGTCAAGGGCAGCGGTGGTCAGTTCGTGGCAGCGCCCCCAGGCGGTGGTCGTCAAGGGCAGCAGCCTTCAGTCCGCGGCAGCGCCCCCAGGCGGTGATCGTCAGGGGCGGCGGCCGTCAGTCCGCGGCAGCGCCCCCAGGCGGTGGTCGCTAGGGGCGGCGGCGGTCCGTCGGCGGCAGCGCCCCCAGGCGGTGGTCGTCAAGAGCAGCGGCCTTCAGTCGGCGGCAGCGCCCCCAGGCGGTGGTCGTCAAGAGCAGCGGCCTTCAGCCGGCGGCAGCGCCCCCAGGCGGCGGTGGTCGTCGAGAGCAGCGGCCTTCAGCCGGCGGCAGCGCCCCCAGGCGGTGGCCGTCGAGAGCAGCGGCCTTCAGTCGGCGGCAGCGCCCCCAGGCGGCGGTGGTCATCAGCGGTGGGCGTCATCGGTGGTCCGCGGCAGCGCCCCCAGGCGGTGGTGGTGGGCCTCGGTGGGCGGTGCCGTGCCCGTGTCCGGCAGGGGGGGCGCGCGCTCCCGCCGTGCGCGCTCCCGCCGTGCGCGCTCCCGCGCTGCGCGTTCTCGGCCGGCCGACCGCATGGCCCCGCAGGCCCCGGGGCCCCGGGCCCGTGGCCTCCTGCTGCTGCTCCTGCTGCTCCTCCTGCTCCCGGGTGAGTGCCGGCCTCCCTG
Organism: Tachyglossus aculeatus; assembly: GCF_015852505.1. Taxonomy (NCBI): domain Eukaryota; kingdom Metazoa; phylum Chordata; class Mammalia; order Monotremata; family Tachyglossidae; genus Tachyglossus; species Tachyglossus aculeatus. The sequence goes on from NC_052085.1 coordinate 3,995,825, forward strand.
CCGGGGGCACCTCCTCCAGGACGCCTTCCCACACTCCTCAGACCCCTTTTCCCTCTCCCCCTCCCCCTCCCCCTCCCCCCGGCACCTGGATATACGTTGGGAATGGTTTACGACTCTAGTTTACTTGTACAAGCGCTCAGAACAGTGCCTTGCACATACTAAGCCCTTAATAATAATAATAATGGCATTTATTAAGCGCTTACTATGTGCAGAGCACTGTACTAAGCGCTGGGGAGGTGACAAGGCAATCAGGTTGTCCCGTGGGGAGGGGCTCACAGTCTTCATCCCCATTTTACAGATGCGGCAACGGAGGCCCAGTGAAGTGACTTGCCCAAAGTCACACAGCTGGCAATTGGCGGAGTCGGGATTTGAACCCATGACCGAGCTCTTTCCGCTGCGCCACGCCGCTTCTCATTATTATTCTCAATAATAAACGCCGTTAGTATTATTATTACTGTTTGTTAACGATGTGCCCAGTGGAAAGAGCCCGGGCTTGGGAGTCAGAGGTCATGGGTTCAAATCTCAGTCACCCCCACCCCCTTTATTACCTAATAATAATAATAATAATGGCATCTGTTAAGCGCTTACTGTGTGCCAAGCACCGTTCTAAGCGCTGGGGAGGATACAAGGTGATCAGGTTGCCCCACGTGGGGCTCACCCTCTTCATCTCCATTTTACAGTTATATTAAGGCATTTATTAAGCACTTAACTATGTGCCAAGCACTGTTCTAAGCGCTGGGGAGGATACAAGGTGATCAGGTTGCCCCACGTGGGGCTCACCCTCTTCATCTCCATTTTACAGATATATTATGGCATTTATTAAGCGCTTAACTATGTGCAAAGCACCGTTCTAAGCGCTGGGGAGGTTACAAGGAGATCAGGTTGTCCCACGGGGGGCTCGCAGTCTTAATCCCCATTTTACAGATGAGGGAACTGAGGCCCAGAGAAGTGAAGTGACTTGCCCAAAGTCCCACAGCTGACAATTGGCGGAGCTGGGATTTGAACCCATGACCCCTGACTCCAAAGCCCGGGCTCTTTCCGCTGAGCCACGTTGCTTCTCTAATTACCTCGTTACAGATGAGGTAATAATAATAATAATAATGATGGCATTTGTTAAGCACTTACTGTGTGCCAAGCTCTGTTCTAAGCTCCGTAATAATTGTGGCATTTATTAGTAATAATAGTAATGATGGTATTAAGCGCTTACTATGTGCCAAGCACCGTTCTAAGCGCTAGGGAGGATACAAGGTGATCAGATTGTCCCACATGGGGCTCATAGTCTTCATCTCCATTTTACAGATGAGGAAATAATAATAATAATGATGGCATTTGTTAAGCACTTACTATGTGCCAAGCTCTGTTCTAAGCACCGTAGTAATTGTGGCGTTTAATAATAATGATAATAATGATGGCATTAAGCGCTTACTATGTGCCAAGCACCGTTCTAAGCGCTAGGGAGGATACAAGGTGATCAGATTGTCCCACATGGGGCTCATAGTCTTCATCTCCATTTTACAGATGAGGAAATAATAATAATAATGATGGCATTTGTTAAGCACTTACTATGTGCCAAGCTCTGTTCTAAGCACCGTAGTAATTGTGGCATTTAATAATAATGATAATAATGATGGCATTAAGCGCTTACTATGTGCCAAGCACCGTTCTAAGCGCTGGGGAGGATACAAGGTGATCAGGTTGTCCCACGTGGGGCTCACCCTCTTCATCTCCATTTTACAGATGAGGTAATAATAATAATAATGATGATAGCGTTTGTTAAGCACTTACTATGTGCCAAGCTCTGTTCTAAGCGCCGTAGTAATAGTGGCATTTAATAATAATAATGATGATGATGGTATTAAGCGCTTACTATGTGCCAAGCACCGTTCTAAGCGCTGGGGAGGATACAAGGTGATCAGGTTGTCCCACGTGGGGCTCACCCTCTTCATCTCCATTTTACAGATGAGGTAATAATAATAATAATGATGGCATTTGTTAAGCACTTACTATGTGCCAAGCTCTGTTCTAAGTGCCGTAATAATTGTGGCATTTAATAATAATAATAATAATAATAATAATGATGGTATTAAGCACTATGTGCAAAGCACCGTTCTAAGTGCTGGGAAGGATACAAGGTGATCAGGTTGTCCCCCGGGGGGCTCACAGTCTTCATCTCCATTTTACAGATGAGGTAATAATAATAATGGCATTTGTTAAGCACTTACTATGTGCTAAGCACTGTAATAATTGTGGCATTTAATAATAATAATAATAATAAGAATAATAATGATGGTATTAAGCACTTACTAAGTGCAAAGTACTGTTCTACGCGCTGGGAAGGATACAAGGTGATCAGGTTGTCCCACGTGGGGCTCACAGTCTTCATCTCCATTTTACAGATGAGGTAATAATAATAATAATAATGGCATTGGTTAAGCACTTACTATGTGCCAAGCTCTGTTCTAAGTGCTGTAATAATTGTGGCATTTAATAATAATAATAATAATGATGGTATTAAGTGCTTACTATGTGCCAAACACCGTTCCAAGCGCTGGAAAGGATACAAGGTGATCAGGTTGTCCCACGTGGGGCTCACAGTCTTCATCTCCATTTTACAGCTAACAATAATAATAATGATGGCATTTGTTAAGCACTTAATGTGTGCCAAGCTCTGTTCTAAGTGCCGTAATAATTGTGGCATTTAATAATAATAATGATGATGGTTTTAAGCGCTTACTATGTGCAAAGCACCGTGCTAAGCGCTGGGGAGGATACAAGGTGATCAGGTTGTCCCACGTGGGGCTCATAGTCTTCATCTCCATTTTACAGATGAGGTAATAATAATAATAATAATAGTAATAATAATAATAATGGCATTTGTTAAGCACTTACTGTGTGCCAAGCTCTGTTCTAAGCGCCGTAATAATTTTGGCATTTAATAATAATAATAATAATGATGATGATGGTATTAAGCATTTACTATGTGCCAAGCTCTGTTCTAAGCACCATAATAATTGTGGCATTTAATAATAATAATAATAATGATAATGGTATTAAGCACTTACTATGTGCAAAGCACTGTTCTAAGCACTGGGAAGGATACAAGGTGATCAGGTTGTCCCACGGGGGGCTCACAGTCTTCATCCTCATTTTACAGATGAGGGAACTGAGACCCAGAGAAGTGAAGTGACTTGCCCAGAGTCACACAGCTGACAATTGGTGGAGCCGGGATTTGAACCCATGACCTCTGACTCCAAAGCCCGGGCTCTTTCCACGGAGCCACGCTGCTTCTCATTATTCCCCTTATTACCTAATTATTCCTTCATTCATTCAATCGTTCCCTCATCTGTAAAATGGGGATGAAGACTGTGAGCCCCACGTGGCACAACCTGATCACCTTGTCACCTCCCCAGCGCTTAGAACAGTGCTTTGCACAAAGTAAGCGCCTAATAAATGCCATCATTATTATTATTATTTATTGAGCGCTTCCCGTGTGCGGAGCACAGGACTAAGGGCTTGGGAAGTACAAATCGGCAACATGCATTCATTCATTGTCGTATTTATTGAGCTCTCACTGCGTGCAGAGCACTGGACTAAGCGCTTGGGAAGTACAAATGAGCAACCTGTAATCATTCATTCATTGTATTTCTTGAGCGCTTCCTGTGTGCGAAGCACTGGACTAAGCGCTTGGGAAGTCCAAGTCGGCAACATCTAAAGACGGTCCCTACCCAACAACGGGCTCACAGTCTAGAAGGGGGAGACAGACAACAAAACAAGTAGCTAATTATTTAGCTGACTTGCTGCAAGCGCCTAGTATGGTGGACTGCACACAGTGAGTGCTCAAAAAATGTGTTAATGAATGAATGATAATAATAATAATGATGGCATTTATTAAGCTCTTATTATGTGCAAAGCTCAAAAAATGTGTTAATGAATGAATGATAATAATAATAATGATGGCATTTATTAAGCTCTTATTATGTGCAAAGCACTGTTCTAAGCGCCGGGGAGGTTACAGGGTGATCAGGTTGTCCCACGGGGGGCTCACAGTCTTCATCCCCATTTTGCAGATGGGGGAACTGAGGCCCAGAGAAGTGAAGTGACTTGCCCAAAGTCACCCAGCTGACAATTGGCAGAGCTGGGATTTGAACCCATGACCTCTGACTCCAGAGCCCGGGCTCTTTCCACTGAGCCACGCTGCTTCTCAATAATAATAATAATGGCATTTATTAAGCTCTTATTATGTGCAAAGCACTGTTCTAAGCGCTGGGGAGGTTACAAGGTGATCAGGTTGCCCCCTGGGGGGGCTCACAGTTTTAATCCCCATTTTGCAGATGAGGGAACTGAGGCCCAGAGAAGTGAAGTGACTTGCCCAAAGTCACACAGCTGACAATTGGCAGAGCTGGGATTTGAACCCATGACCTCTGACTCCAAAGCCCGGGCTCTTTCCACTGAGCCACGCTGCTTCTCAATAATAATAATGATGGCATTTGTTAAGTGCTTCCTTTGTGCCAAGTACTGTTCTAAGCGCTGGGGTAGATGCAAGGTGATCAGGTTGCCCCCTGGGGGGGCTCACAGTTTTAATCCCCATTTTGCAGATGAGGGAACTGAGGCCCAGAGAAGTGAAGTGACTTGCCCAAAGTCACACAGCTGACAATTGGCAGAGCCGGGATTTGAACCCATGACCTCTGACTCCAAAGCCCGGGCTCTTTCCACTGAGCCATGCAGCTTCTCTAATACCACTGCCCCCCCCCCCCCCCCCCCCCCAACATACACACACGTTGGGGACACCAGCCTCATTAGCTTCCCCCTGTCCCAGCGCCTACTACAGTGTCCGGCACGGAGTAAACACCTAATCATAGGCCTTGTTAAGTGCTTATTAGGTGCTGAGCACTGTCCTAAGCACTAAGCACAGTGTAGTCAGGGTGTACCCCGTGGGGCTCCCAGGCTCCATCCCCGTTTTCCAGATGAGGGAACTGAGGCACGGAGAAGCGAAGTGGCTTGCCCAAGGCAGGATTTGAACTCAGGCCCTCGGGCTCCCAAGCCCGGGCGCTTGCTTAACAAATGCCGCAATTTGTTTTCATCAGGGGCACATCCTAAAGAGCATTTTTTTCCCGTGGAAAACAGCCTGATCCTAAAATAGCAATTCGGGAGGTGGACTTCCCCATTTATTTTAGACTGTGAGCCCACTGTTGGGTAGGGACTCTCTCTATATGTTGCCAATTTGTACTTCCCAAGCGCTTAGTACAGTGCTCTGCACATAGTAAGCGCTCAATAAATGCTGTTGATGATGATGATTGAGCACTTATTATGTGCAAAGCACTGTTCTAAGCGCCGGGATGAGCTTGTACTCCCTCACGTGCTTAGTACAGCGCTCTGCACACGGTAAGCGCTCAATAAATACCACTGATGGGTTCGGTTTAGGAGTGGGCTTCTTCTGTAGCAAGGAGTTTTCATCAGGGGCACGTCTTGGAGAGCATTTTTTTCTCCCGTGTATGTATATATGTTTGTACATATTTATTACTCTATTTTACTTGTACATATTTATTCTATTTATTTTATTTTGTCAAAATGTTTTGTCGTCTGTCTCCCCCTTCTAGACTGTGAGCCCGCCGTTGGGTAGGGACTGTCTCTAGATGTTGCCAGCTTGTACTTCCCAAGCGCTTAGTACAGTGCTCTGCACATAGTAAGCGCTCAATAAATGCTATTGAATGAATGAATGAGTGAATGAATGAATAACAGGGCCGCCCCATCCTCTTCCTGAGTTCCCGGGTCTTCCTGCCCCCTGACCTCTGCCCCCTGACCTCTGACCTCGGCCGGATCAGAGGGAGGAGGCAGCAGCAGGCTCCTGACAGGCCTCTCCAAGTTTGGGGGGGATCCAGGTGACCCCCTCCCCCGTCGTCCAAACCAGCCCCCCATTTTGTGTTCTCTGGCTTTCACCCAGGGCTCCCCCCCCCCACAAAAAAAAATTGGCATTATTTCACGTGCCCTGGCAGATTGGCTAAAATCACCGTCCCGTGACTTGATCTTTTGAGTAGAGAGGTGGTGGCAACCTGTCTTCGGTGTTTCCGGGCCCGTGTCTCGATGGTGGTCCCATAATCATTAATATCATTAATAATAATAATATTATTATTACTCCATTTATTTTACTTGTACATATTTATTCCATTTATTTTATTCTCTTAATATGTTTTGTTCTCTGCCTCCCCCTTCTAGACTGTGAGCCCACTGTTGGGTAGGGACCGTCTCTATCTGTTGCCAACTTGGACTTCCCAAGTGCTTAGTACAGTGCTCTGCACACAGTAAGCGCTCAATAAATGCGATTGAATGAATGAATGAAAGAAGAGAGGAGAAACTGCCAGTTTGGGCCTCCGGCAATCGAGTAAATTGAATTTTTAGGGTAGCATCAGCGTGGGGAGGCTTCGCACCCTGCTGGATTTCAGCCCCCAGGGACTTTGCTCTTCCTGGCTTAGCTGGATAATAATAATAATAATAATGGCATTTATTAAGCGCTTACTATGTGCAAAGCACTGTTCTAAGCGCTGGGGAGGTTACAAGGTGATCAGGTTGTCCCACGGGGCCCTCACAGTCTTAATCCCCATTTTACAGATGAGGGAACTGAGGCCCAGAGAAGTGAAGTGGCTTGCCCAAAGTCACACAGCTAAGTGGCAGAGCCGGGATTAGAACCCATGACCTCTGACCCCCATGCCCGGGCTCTGTCCACTGAGCCACACTGCCTTGGCAGCAGTTTGGATAGAGAGGAAATGGCAGATCCTAGCGATGTCGCCACGGTAGAACCACCAGATTGAATATGAGGCTGTTCGATGGTATTTATTGAGCGCTTACTGTGTGCAGAGGCACTGTACTAAGCGCTTGGGAGAGTACAGAATATCATCATCATCATCATCAATCGTATTTATTGAGCGCTTACTGTGTGCAGAGCACTGTACTAAGCGCTTGGGAAGTCCAAGCTGGCAACATATAGAGACAGTCCCTACCCAACAGTGGGCTCGCAGTCTAAAAGGGGGAGACGGAGAACAAAACCAAACATACTAACAAAATAAAATAGATAGAATAGATATGTACAAGTAAAATAAATAGAGTAATAAATCTGTACAAACATATATACATATATATACAGGTGCTGTGGGGAAGGGAAGGAGGAAAGATGGGGGGGATGGAGAGGGGGACGAGGGGGAGAGGAAGGAAGGGGCTCAGTGTGGGAAGGCCTCCTGGAGGAGGTGAGCTCTCAGTAGGGCCTTGAAGGGAGGAAGAGAGCTAGCTTGGCGGATGGGCAGAGGGATTGGGGGCATTCCAGGCCCCTGGGGATGACGTGGGCCGGGGGTCGATGGCGGGACAGGCGAGAGCGAGGTACGGTGACGAGATTAGCGGCGGAGGAGCGGAGGGTGCGGGCTGGGCTGGAGAAGGAGAGAAGGGAGGTGAGGTAGGAGGGGGCGAGGGGATGGATGGACAGCCTGGAAGCCCAGGGGGAGGAGTTTCTGCCTGATGCGCAGGTTGATTGGTAGCCACTGGAGAATATCAGTGTTGGAAGACACATTGCCTGCCCACAAGGAGTTTACACTCTTAACAGGGAAGACAGAAAGAGAATTAGTCCCATGACCCACTCCATTGGCCTAGCTGGACCTCACTCACACATTTGGAGTTGTTCCCATCTGCTTGATGAGGGTTTGGATTTCCTCCCGTTTTGTAAGATGCGGTTAGCTGCCCGGCCCGGGTTGGGAGATGTAGTGAGCTGGTGGAAGTAGTAGTTAGGGAGGAGAGAGAGACAGAGACACGTGCCCCCGTGGGTGAGGGCAAGCCCGCGGGGTCCGTCCCCCCGCCCCTTGGGGTCCTCCTTTAAAAGGCCTAGCGGATCGAGGACAGGCCTGGAGTCAGAAGGACCTGGGTTCTAATCCTGCCTCGGCCGCCTATCTGCCGCTCTGTGACCCTGGGCAAGTCACTTCGCTTCTCTGGGCCTCAGTTGCCTCCTCTGTAAAATGACTTGCTCCCTTTCTTCATTCGTTCAACACCCCTCCCCGCCCCGTTCCACAGCACTTGTGAGTACACATGTTGTGTGTACCCATGTACATAACTATAACTCTAATTAATGCCTGTTTACCTGTTTTGATGTGTCTCTCCCCTCTTATAGGATTATGTGTATTCCCCTCTTGTATATATGTATATATGTTTGTACATATTTATTACTCTATTTATTTTACTTGTACATATCTATTCTATTTATTTTATTTTGTTAGTATGTTTGGTTTTGTTCTCTGTCTCCCCCTTTTAGACTGTGAGCCCACTGTTGGGTACGTACTGTCTCTGTATGTTGCCAACTTGTACTTCCCAAGCACTTAGTACAGTGCTTTGCACACAGTAAGCACTCAATAAATACGATTGATTGATTGATTATAGACTGTGAGCCCATTGTGGGCAGAGATGGTCTCTTTTTGTTGCTGAATTGTACTTTCCAAGCCCTTAGTCTTCTAGACTGTGAGCCTGCTGTTGGGCAGGGACCGTCTCTATATCAATCAATCCATCAATTGTATTTATTGAGCGCTTACTGTGTGCAGAGCACTGTACTAAGCGCTTGGGAAGTCCAAGTTGGCAACCTATAGAGACGGTCCCTACCCAACAGTGGGCTCACAGTCTAAAAGGGGGAGGCGGAGAACAAAACCAAACATACTAACAAAATAAAATAAATAGAATAGATAGGTACAAGTAACATAAATAAATAAATAGAGTAATAAATATGTACAAACATATATACAGGTGCTGTGGGGAAGAGAAGGAGGTAAGATGGGGGGATGGAGAGAGGGACCAAGCGCTTAGTACAGTGCTCTGCACACAGTAAGTGCTCAATAAATATGATTTTAGACTGTGAGCCCACTGTTGGGTAGGGACTGTCTCTATGTGTTGCCAACTTGTACTTCCCAAGCACTTAGTACAGTGCTCTGCACACAGTAAGCGCTCAATAAATACGATTGATGATGATGATGATTGAATGAATGAATGAATGAATGAATGAATTCCCCAGCCCCACAGCACTTATGTACGTATCGGTCATTTATTTTATTTTTTTGATATATTAATGTCTGTTTCCCCTTCTAGACTGTAAGCTCGTCATAGGCAGGGAGTGATGACTAGCATTTGATATCATCAGAATCATTCTTCTCCTGAGCCATTCCGGCCTGTTACTTCTGTTTCTCACCACTCTGACTCAAAAGACTAAATAATTTCAAGTGGGAGAATGATTTTTTTGGTGGGGGTGAGGGGGAGCGGAGAAGTTCATTCCCTTTCCCCCAGCCTTATAATAATAATAATAATAATAATAATGACATTTGTTAAGTGCTTACTATGTGCAAAGCACTGTTCTAAGCGCTGGGGGGATACAAGGTGATCAGGTTGTCCCACATGGGGCTGCGAGCCCACGTCAGTGCTAGAATTTCAGGAACTCGATCTCCCTACCTCTTCCATCCTGAACCCCAAGAAGAGCATCAGTCACCCCTTATCATCATAATAATAATGGTATTTAAGTGCTTACAATGTGCCAAGCACTGTTCTAAGCGCTAGGGTAGATACAAGGTAGTCACATTGTCCCACATGGGGCTCACAGTCTTAATCCCCCTTTTACAGATGAGGTAACTGAGGCACAGAGAAGTTAAGTGACTTGCCCAAAGTCACACAGCTGACAAGCGGCGGAACCGACATTAGCCCAATGCTCAAAACAGTACTTGGCATGTTGCGAATGTTAAATGAACACCATAATTATTTTAATGTAAACAGTATATATTTTCATGGGTCCGTATGTACAGAGCTAGCTACCGTCAGGCAATCTTATTTATTGAGCACTTACCTTGTGCAGAGCACTGTGCTGCTAAGCACTTGGGAGAGCGCAATAATCATAACAGTGTCAGCAGATACGTTCCTCACCTCCGTGAGTTTACAGTCTAGTGGGGGCTACCCCTGTAGGCTACACTTTTTTGTAACGTAAAGTTTTTTTTTCCGTAAGCCAAGGTGGGTTGGCTTCAAGTCAGCAAATACTTTTGTGTCCAAAGAGGAATAATAGAATTACTGGGCCGTAGCAGCGAAGCTATTAAAATCTGTAGCTAGTCTCGATCGCGTACTTTTTCAATCTAAATAACCCTGATACGTGGGAAAATGAACCGTCTTTGCCAAGTTGAATAAAGAAATCTTTTTTCTGTTGTTTTTTTTTTTTCAGCTTTTACTGAAGCTGCTGAAGATGTCAAGGGAGAAGTCAGACATTCACAGGTACTATGCTAGGTGTCAAACAATAATGTAAAATAGGGTTTGAAATTCCTGTGAGGTGATGGGGCTCTCATTTCCCGTGACATACAGTATGGAGCTTTGATTTTAAAGTATATTTGGGGGTAATGATTTGGACGAAAAATTATGGGTCAGATGAGCTAAAGTGAGACAGATCTTAAGAGTTTCAGGTTTTCCTTTTACCATTCCCATTCATCAGTGTCGGAAAAGCGGCCGGCTTTTCTTTGGCAGTTCTTTCTGGTATTTGCACCCAGACCACACTGCTAAGTGAACAGTGGACACCACAGTTTCCCGTTGGCATTCATGACAGTGTCAAGGCCCCTTTGTTTTAACCGAGACACTAAGAGGTTATTGAGAGACTAAGGAGACAAAAAGGGGACACTGGAGCCCAGTGGAAACTTCTGGGAGTCGAGACCTAGGTTTTCACCCCAGCTCTAATACTGGCCTCCGGGTGACCTTGGTCAAGTCATTTACAAGTCAAGCGCTTAGTACAGTGCTCTGCACACAGTAAGCGCTCAATAAATACGATTGATGATTGATGATTTACCCTCTCTGTGCTTCAGTTTCTTCATCTGAAAAATAGGAATGAGCTACCTGCTCTCCCAACGTCTTAGACGGTGCACGTGGTAACAGATAGGAACTATGTCCAGTGGGATTACCAGTGCTTGCCACTTAAAAGCTGACTAAATGATTATAATTGCAATTATAATAGTAATGATATATGTTGCCAACTTGCACTTCCCAAGTGCTTAGTCCAGTGCTCTGCACACGTAAGCGCTCAATAAATATAATAATAATGATGATGGCATTTTTTAAGCACTTACTATGTGCAAAGCACTGTTCTAAGCGCTGGATATGATTGAATGAATGGTAATCAGGAGCGGGAATCAGGAGTGGGAAATATAAACCAGACTTGAGTCTCCTGGGAACCACCCTAGTTTTTATTCTGCAGAGCGGGAGATGATCTTTGTTTGTGTGTGGCATGGAAGGTTCCCCTGCCACACTGTCATCAATTGCCCACCTTATGTAGTGCCCCCTTCAAACCCTCAAGGGCAGCTATCTTTAGCCACCCCTTCAATCAATCAATCGTATTTATTGAGCGCTTATTGTGTGCACAGCACTGTACTAAGCCCTTCTACTCCAAGAATCAAGCGCCCTCATTAACTCTGTTGAAAATCCATTTCAGGCCCTCTCCCGTAATTCGGCAGCATCCAGATTTGGTAGTTGTCCCAGGCAGGTCGGAGGTCCCGTTATTTTTGAGGTGAGAAATGGCCATTTGGGAAAAGGGCCAGCAGGGAGAAGGTCTCTAGGCCTCACTAGCCAAACGTTCGGCTCCGGGACCACTTTGCATCCTTTTTGCTCAGCTTTTAATTCCAGCGCTCCTCTCCAAAGGCGCAATGCCTTCTCTTGACGATTGTCCAGAAGAGAGAAGCGGTGTGGCCTGGTGGCTAGGGCATGGGCCTGGGAATCAGAGGAGCTGGGTTCTACCCTCCAGATTCTGCCACTTGTCAGCTGTGTGACCTTGGACAAGTCACTTCTCTGGGACTCAGTTACCTCATCTGTAAAATGGGGGTTAAGACTGGGAGCCCCATGTAGGACATGGACTCTGTCCAACCTGATGTACCCCAGCGCCTGCCACATAGTAAGCATTTAACAAATCCCATTAAAAAGAAATAAGTATTGGAGGGGGTATGCTGCTCTGAGCTCTTCTTTCTAAGGGTCATGATTGGAGAGGCAACGTGGCTTAGTGGCAAGAGCCCGGGCTTGAGAGTCAGAGGACTTGGGTTCTAATCTCGGCTCCTCCGCTTATCTGCTGTGTGGCCGCGGGCAAGCCACTTCACTTCTCAGCGTGACTCAGTGGAAAGAGCCCGGGCTTTGGAGTCAGAGGGCATGGGTTCAAATCCCGACTTGGCCAATTGTCAGCTGGGTGACTTTGGGCAAGTCACTTCACTTCTCTGGGCCTCAGTTCCCTCATCTGGAAAATGGGGATTAAGACTGTGAGCCCCCCATGGGACAACCTGATCACCTTGTATCCCCCCAGTGCTTAGAACAGTGCTTTGCACATAGTAAGCGCTTAACAAATACCGTCATTATTATTATTATTATTCTCTGTGCCTCATCCGTTCCCTCATCTGTAAAACGGGGATGAAGACTGTGAGCCCTACATGGGACAACCTGATTACCTTGTATGTACCCCAGCGCCTAGAACAGTGCTTGGCACATAGTAAGTGCTTTACAAATACCATAATAATAATAATAATAATGATAATAAGGACATTTATTAAGTGCTTACTATGTGCAAAGCACTGTTCTAAGCGCTGGGGAGGATACAAGGTGATGAGGTTGTCCCACGTTGGGCTCACAGTCTTCATCCCCATTTGACAGATGAGGGAACTGAGGCCCAGAGAAGTGAAGTGACTTGCCCAAAGTCACCCAGCTGACAAGTGGTGGAGCCGGGATTTGAACCCTTGACCTCTGACTCCAAAGCCCGGGCTCTTTCCACTGAGCCACGCTGCTTCTCTAATAATAATGATTGATTGTAGGTAAGAAAATAACCATCCGTAGGGAGGGTTTTGTAAGTGCTTAACAAATGCCATTAGGAAAAAAAAATGGCTGGCTTCCCACAGGGGATGAAGGAAGAAAGAAGGTCAGTGGTCTTGCAGAGCACACCTTTCTATCTGTCTATTACTCTATTTATTTATTTATTTATTTTACTTGTACTTATCCATCCTACTTATTTTATTTTGTTAGTATGTTTGGTTTTGTTCTCTGTCTCCCCTTTTAGACTGTGAGCCCACTGTTGGGTAGGGACTGTCTCTATATGTTGCCAATTTGTACTTCCCAAGCGCTTAGTACAGTGCTCTGCACATAGTAAGTGCTCAATAAATACAATTGATGATGATGATGATGTTGGGCTCCTGAACTCTGGTGTCTATTTATTGTTTTAGTGTTGTATTTCCCAAGCGCTTAGTACAGTGCTCTGCACACAGTAAGCGCTCAATAAATATGATTGATTGATTGATTGATAGTGTACTCTCTCCACAGTGCTTAGTACGGTGCTCTGCACACAGTAAGTGCTCAGTATATATGATTGACTGACTGACTCTGGGTGAGTCCAGTTTTGGTCAGTGGGCACAGTGGTCGGTGACGGGTGTGGGTCATGGAAGAAAGGCATGTTCACTTCCCAGAGGAGCCGAAAAAGCCGGAGACCAAATTTTTTCTACTCAAGAAATTGTGAATTTGGACTTATCCAAAGCTGGTTCCAATCCGTGGCAATGGAGCTAGTGCGATAGTGTTCCCTCTTACCAGCAAGTGAGAGGTTTTTGCCCTTGAAAAGAAATAGGAAAAATCCTTGGTTTTTTAAAAAAAATTTTTTCCTCTTAATGAGTTTCCGTAGGTCTGATGCAGCTGCCTTGGTACAGTAGCCTTTCCACTCAGTTCTTGATTCTCAATATCATAATAATATTCATAAAAATAATGGGGATTAAGACTGTGAGTCCTTTATGGGACATAAACTGTGTCCAACCTGATTAGCTTGTCTCTACCCCAGGGCTTAGTACAGTGCCTGCCATCTAGTAAGTGTTTCATAAGTTCAAATCCCGGCCCCGCCAATTGTCAGGTGTGTGACTTGGGGCAAGTCCCTTAACTTCTCTGTGCCTCAGTTCCCTCATCTGTAAAATGGGGATTAAGAATGTGAGCCCCCCCACTTGGGACAACCTGATCACCTTGTAACCTCCCTAGTGCTTAGAACAGTGCTTGGCACATAGTGAGTGCTTAATAAATGCCATTATTATTATTATAAGTACCATAAAAATACAAAAATGATAATAATTTTAGTTTTAAGCACTTACTGGGGGCCAAGTTCTGCTGCCACAAGAGAGGAAGGGGTAGGCATCTTTCTCCCTCAGAACCAAAATCGGGCACCCCCCCATATCCCAGCTGTTCTTTAGCCTCTTACCCCTCTCCCTGACCCCAAATGCCTGATGCTTTTTAATTAGGGCATTTGTTTCACACATGTCATAATAATGGTATTTGTCAAGCGCTTGCTATGTGCCAAGCACTGTTCTAAGCGCTGCCAAGCACTGGAGTAGATACCAGATTGTCAGATGACACAGTCGGGAAGGGTGGTACAATCTGGGACCCGTTTACGATCCACACGACCGCAGCACGTCACCCATTCCGTGCCGACCCAAAAAGTTCGAAGGGAAAGAGAAACCATTTGCCTTAGAGATTCACGGCCCAAGTTTCATTGTCAAATAAATGGGTCTGATTTGACCAAATGGTGCAGTGAGGAGCTTTCTTCCCCACCTCTCCGTCTGCCACTGAACCACAAACACGCTCAGAAGTTGCGCTCACATTGATGAGCTTTGCCACTGGAGTCCTCACGGCAGCTTTCTTTTCTCTAGGAATGGGAGAGAAGCGGGAAGTCAAGTGAAAATAACTTGGGTAAGTAATTGTGGAATTTGCATCCCGATCCCTGTCTTTAGGCATAACCTGGTAAAAATCCACGCTGCCTTTGTGGGCTCTGTTTGTCTGTGACTTGGTTGTTGCCTCCGTCACCGTGTCCATCACCTCCAAACCCAACTGCGGTAAGGGCTCGATGGAGCACTAAGAATATCAATAACGATGGCGATAGTGAAGCGCCCAGTGGTTTTTAGCACCGGTTGAGTTCCTTTTGCTCCAAATGGCGAGCGTGAATGTTGCCGAGAGAGAGTCCACACTGGGCCCACGGTAATCCAGTCAGGCCCGCTGTCATTCGGTGAGCACCTACTCAGACTCCGTTCTTCACTTCTCTGTGCCTCAGTTCCCTCATCTGTAAAATGGGGATTAAGACGGTGAGATTCGACACTGGGCCCACGATAATCCAGTCAGGCCCGCTGTCATTCGGTGAGCACCTACTCAGACTCCGTTCTTCACTTCTCTGTGCCTCAGTTCCCTCATCCGTAAAATGGGGATTAAGACGGTGAGATTCCACACTGGGCCCACGATAATCCAGTCAGGCCCGCTGTCATTCGGTGAGCACCTACTCAGACTCCGTTCTTCACTTCTCTGTGCCTCAGTTCCCTCATCTGTAAAATGGGGATTAAGACGGTGAGGTTCCACACTGGGCCCATGATAATCCAGTCAGGCCTGCTGTCATTCGGTGAGCACCTACTCAGACTCCGTTCTTCACTTCTCTGTGCCTCAGTTCCCTCATCTGTAAAATGGGGATTAAGACGGTGAGATTCCACCCTGGGCCCACGATAATCCAGTCAGGCCAGCTGTCATTCGGTGAGCACCTACTCAGACTCCGTTCTTCACTTCTCTGTGCCTCAGTTCCCTCATCTGTAAAATGGGGATTAAGACTGTGAGATTCCACACTGGGCCCACGATAATCCAGTCAGGCCCGCTGTCATTCGGTGAGCACCTACTCAGACTCCGTTCTTCGCTTCTCTGTGCCTCAGTTCCCTCATCTGTAAAATGGGGATTAAGACGGTGAGATTCCACCCTGGGCCCACGATAATCCAGTCAGGCCCGCTGTCATTCGGTGAGCACCTACTCAGACTCCGTTCTTCGCTTCTCTGTGCCTCAGTTCCCTCATCTGTAAAATGGGGATTAAGACAGTGAGATTCCACACTGGGCCCACGATAATCCAGTCAGGCCCACTGTCATTCGGTGAGCACCTACTCAGACTCCATTCATCACTTCTCTGTGCCTCAGTTCCCTCATCTGTAAAATGGGGATTAAGACGGTGAGATTCCACACTGGGCCCACGATAATCCAGTCAGGCCCGCTGTCATTCGGTGAGCACCTACTCAGACTCCGTTCTTCGCTTCTCTGTGCCTCAGTTCCCTCATCTGTAAAATGGGACTGTGAGCCCCATGTGGGACAGGGACGTGTCCAATCTGATTAATTTTTATCTACTCCAGCACTTGAAACATTGCCTTGGCACATAGTAAGTCTCCGACGGCGCCTGCTCAGGCAGAAAGCTCTTTGGGGTCGGGGGGCAAAGCACAGAGGAGGGCCAACAAAGTGGAGGATGCGGGAGCGAAGCTGGGCGGACTGGGGCTCTGCCCAAGCATTTCTCCTTCTGAGCTATCCTAAGCTCCTTGGGGCTTTTGGGGGTTTTTAAAAAATGGTATTTGTTAAGCGCCTACTGTGTGTCAGGCACTGTACTAATTGCTGCGATAGAAACAAGCTAATCAGATCAGACACAGTCCCTGTCCCACATGGGGCTCACAGTCTTAACCCCATTTTACGGATGAGGAAACTGAGGCACAGAGCAAGTAAGCGAGGTGCCCAAGGACACACGGTGGCCGAACAAGGATTATCATCATCAATCGTATTGAGCGCTTACCGTGTGCAGAGCACTGTACTAAGCGCTTGGGAAGTACAAATTGGCAACATATAGAGACAGTCCCTACCCAACAGTGGGCTCACAGTCTAAAATTAGAACTAAGGTCAGCGCTTAGAACAGTGCTTGGCACATAGTAAGCGCTTAACAAATACCATTATTCTTCCTCTAACTTCTAGGCCCGTGCCTCTTTCCTTTAAGCCATGGTGGTTCTCTTCTGATTCAGACTTTTTCTTTTTTGGCTGGTTCACAGAATTAAAAGAAATTGTGTTCGTCATCCAGAGCCAGAGCAATTCTTTTCACGCCAAGAGAGCCGAAGAACTGGAGGGCAACATTTTGCAGCAGGCGGTCCAACTTGGACAGGTACGTAGGGAGACGTTCTCTTATTGGGGCATTCGCTGAGCCCTGGAGAGATCGACGAGGAACGAGAGAAGTGTTTGGGAGGGGGGGATCTGATCCTTAAAGCAGCTCGTCATGGTGGATAGAGCCCAGGCCCAGGAGTCAAAAGGAACCTGGGTTCTAATCTCCGCTCTGCCACTTGTCTGCTGTGTGACTTTGGGCAAGTTGCCTCACTTCTCTGTGCCTGTTACCTCACCTGTAAAATGGGGATTAAGACTGAGCCCCACGTAGGACAGGGATATTGTTATTACTGTTATTATCCTTTGGCCCAATTTAATTCATGCATACGCACACCTTCCGACCTAGTGAGATGAATTACATGGGCCGGGTTTGGGGAAAGGAGCGCCTCGCATTCCCTAATAATAATAATAATGGTATTTGTTGAGCGCTTACTATGTGCCAAGCACTGTACTAAGTGCTGGGG
The DNA here is from genome assembly GCF_015852505.1 of Tachyglossus aculeatus. NCBI lineage: Eukaryota > Metazoa > Chordata > Mammalia > Monotremata > Tachyglossidae > Tachyglossus > Tachyglossus aculeatus. The sequence goes on from NC_052085.1 coordinate 4,013,266, forward strand.
TAGATACAAGGTTAGGCTGTCCCACAGTCTTAGTCCCCATTTTACAGATGAGGTAACTGAGGCACAGAGAGGCTCAGAGAAGTTGAGAGAAGCAGCGTGGCTCAGTGGAAAGAGCCCGGGCTTTGGAGTCAGAGGTCATGGGTTCGAATCCCGGCTCCGCCGATTGTCAGCTGTGTGACTTTGGGCAAATCACTTTACTTCTCTGGGCCTGTTACCTCATCTGTAAAATGGGGATTAAGATTGTGAGCCCCACATGGGACAACCTGATCACCTTGTATCCTCCCCAGCGCTTAGAACAGTGCTTTGCACATAGTAAGCGCTTAACAAATACCAAAATTATTATTATTATTATTATTATTATTATTAGAGAGATTAAGTGACTTGCCCAAAGTCACACAGCTAAGTGGCAGAGCGGAGATTCGAACCCATGACCTCTGACTCCCAACCCCGTGCTCTTTCCACTAAGCCACATTTCTCCTCTGGATCATTCCCCGGGCGACCGAGACGATAGGGGATTGGCAAAGAGTCAGGCGATGTCCTGGAGTCGTTTGGTGCGAGGGGGAAAATCTTTACTGTCGTCTGCCATTGTGTCTGGGAATTAAAAAAGTCGGGAAACCTCCCAGGATTAGAGGTTGACGCGTAAAATACACACTTCATGACTTCATTGATCATTTCAGTTTGCTAAATCCCACTACTTGATTTAGATTACCAGTAGGTGGCAATATTGGTTTTTAAATTGAAAAAATAATAATAATTTCTCGTTATTGTTGAGCAAGAAAGATATTTGCCAGGCTCTGACTGTTGTGATATTTGATTAAGCCAAGCTTTCCTGTTAGTTACCTTTGTTGCCACCACTTCTGTTTTCACTCTTGAATCCAGTTTCTCCTTAGGGAAGTAGAAATGAGGCCAGGTGAAGTTATAAGAGGAAATTAATATATGCTCTTAACTCATCCAGGCGGCTGTAAGATTTTAAATCTTCGGCTTACGGTATTTTATAGCTGGAGCAACAAATTTCAAAAAGTAGGCAATATGGAGTTTGGGTTCAAATCACATGTCTTGATAGCCTCATCTTACCATTTTTGAAAGCCAGGAGTGCTTGCTTCCCCATCAGGGCGTCTAAATTGTTCTTTCCCTTGAAGTGCACTTATCCTGTAGGAAGAGCAGAAACCCAGTTAATTAATTGTAAGTTTGTCTTGGTCTAGAAGCAACTTCACCCCAGCTGCACTGCTACAGGAAGGGGCAGAGTGTGTTGCCCCAGGGTCTATTTGTTTTAGCTGGATTCTTTGTTCCTGTTCAGTTGAACTGGAATCGGCAATCTGAAGGAATTCCAGTTGTTCGGGTGTTTCTGCATTTGCTTTCGGCGATCTACAGGGCTCATATCCCGTCTCCCAAGGGATTGTCTTGCGCTTAGTACAGTGCTCTGCACATAGTAAGCGCTCAATAAATACGATTGACGATGATTGTCTGCTTCTATTTGGATTTGATGAGCAGAAATTCTGCCTGATTAGAACCACCACTCTTTCATCCTTAGGGAATGAATGAGAGACCGTCGCCCCGAAGAGATTTTCTTGTGGCGCTCAACTGTGGGGAGCGTGTGGGGTTTTTTCAGACTTTGTGATGTGGTAATTTTTCCCCCTTGACCTTCTGCCACAGAAAAACCTAGTCTAGTTTCATTCCACCATGACTACCCAGTCCTCTCTGCTATATTTAGGCCCTTTTCCCCCAAGTTCGTGATCCAGAATCCGTCTGGGCCGGCAGAGTCTATCAAGTCTGTTTTATTGTCCTCTGCCAAGCACTTAGTACAGCGCTCTGCACATAGTAAGCTCTCGGTGCACTTGGTTGGTAACAACTGGTGCATTTCAAGTCAAGACCAAGCTGCCTCTTGGGCCGTGCCCGCCTCCCTGGAGACTTTTCCTCTTCGAGAAGAGGTTGCCCTCCCACTGCCCTGGACCGTGTCACTCTTTGACCCTCTGCTTGAGCTCTGCCCAACCTGTGGGCCTGCAAAGGGCAGACAAGTGGCTGTTATCATCATCAATCGTATTTATTGAGCGCTTACTATGTGCAGAGCACATAGTATCGAAGGGACAGGGCCATTGTTATTATTATTATTTTATTATTATTATTATTGCGGTCAGTGGTGACACTGCCACGTGGGCAGGAAAGCCTGTGTCCTCAGCCCAAATCAGAGCCTCAGTGATCTCTTCTCAGAACATTTTGCCTGGGTGGGCTCCTAAAGCTTTACCATTCAGGTTGGTTTGATGTTTTATCTCAATTCCTCTCTGACTCCCTAGCTGTATTTGCCACTTACCCTTAGCCACCGTTTTACTTTTTCCTTCATCTCGGCTTTACGAGCCGTGGTCCTGCAGCCCCTCTCCCCACTTAGCGAGGGACTACTGCCACTCATTTATATTCTAACTCCCAGGTAGTTTCACCATCAGTGGTTGAATGCAGACTTTCATACCTGAGTGTTGGCTCGGTCGTGGTGCCAGGAACCCGATTTCACATAGACGGTCAGTGAAATTTGAGTGCCGGCAGCCGGGTTTTTATTCTGTCATTTTAAGCTCTGCGGCTTTTGGAAGAAAAGCAGTTTCTAATTTCTGTCCTCTTCCTCTGCATCGAGACAACGACCTTTATTATAAAACCTGGCAGCCTTGCAAGTTTGCTAATAGCGCTAACCTTTTTTTCTGTCTTCAGGAAGGCTTTGAAGCTAGCAGGCTAGTCTCCAACAGGGGCAAGAAGTCAAGTCCCCTCCCATTGCCTAATTTTAGAGATTTTTTTTTTATTAACCAGGAGATAATGTGAGCTGTTTTGCTGGAAGAGTTGTGGGTCTAATCAATTGTCAATATCCTGATTCTCTGACAGTGATTTTTTGTCTTTTCTACTTGGGTAAAAGTCATTGGTTGATTGAAAATTGGGGAAGACCCCCAAATTGAGAATATCTGGGGTATATTTCCACTTAGCTGTCTTCATTTGTGTAAGTAAAACGGATGGGAATTTGGTTCTGTTCTTGTTGGGTAGGCTGGTTTGGGGAGATTGGGAAATTCTGAGATGCTTGCTTCTGCCTGAAAGAGCCTAAATTTATTCCTCTTTAAGTGGACAGGTAAAATAGAGTCTGGCTTAGTCAGTGGTATTTACTGAGCGCTTACTGTGTGCAGAGCACTCTACTAAGCGCTTGGGTGAGTACAATGTAACAATCACATTCCCTGCCCTCAGTGCACGTACAGCCGAGAAGGGAGTTTAGGATTTTGACTGAGCCAACTGATTGCCAGAGGACCAGCAGCCGAATCAATCAGTGCTTTGTCATTAATCTCAGACCGCTGACTGAAAAATTATTTACTAGCTGACAGGCACAAGTGTACAGATGTCAGTTTGAAATATACCCCTCTTTATTTTAACTTTCCCACCAGCTTTTCCCTCCCATCAGGAAAAACCTTCATTAAAACTTAAAACAAAATGGGAATACTAGTGGTAAAAATAAAGCGTTTTTAAGCGTTGGAGGTTTTCTCCTTCTTTTAGGCAAAAATAGCCTGTTCTGTTGCCACCTGAAGGTATTCCTTTAATTTTATGTTCTTAAAGTAACCTTTCAACCAGTGAAGTGGTTTAGTTTCGCAACATAAATCTCCTAGGGGAATAGGAAATTAGAGTCTAGTGCAGAGCACACAGTGTTTTTTCAGTTCACATTTAATCTAGAAGGGGCAGGTTTGCTACATAATTCATTTTGGTTTGAGTAAGACAGTGCGTATTTTATTAATTACTGCCCTTCCCACATTCATCGGAAACACCTGCTTTTTTTAAAAAAAATTGGTGTTTTGTTTTGTTTTCATTTTTTTAAACCTAGGTCTGAAATTTTTAACTACTCCATCTTAGAACAGTGGCCATTCCTGGGTATTTTTTTCTGCTCCATCCCCATTTTCACAGCCCACAGTCCTTCCCGGCAGGTTTACAGTGGGATCGGGAGTTTCTCTGTCTTGTGCTGAGTTGCAGTCTAGTCAAAATTCTGTGTTATCGAAACCAGAGATGACTTGAGCCTTGGAGGTTGTTCAGAACGAGCCTGATCCTTTCCCTTTTAAATGCTGTTTTGGAGGGAAGGAGGAGAACGAAGTGGCTTCACCCCAATTTAAAAAGCCAAGCTCACAGTTCTGTAATCATATGAAGATTTAAAGGCACGGGCCAAAAGAGTGGGTTAAATATCCAGCTTGCATTAGTAATTTTAAAGGAGAGACCCATAGATCCTGATGTCTGAGTGCCACAAATCTGATGAGAAAACAGCAAAAATAAAAATAAACCCATATTTTCGGAGTAAAAACGCGAAGTCAGTCATATCCTTTTTGATTTTTAACTGGTAGGAAGAAGCGAATGGTTTAGATTTTTTGTAGTTGGGTGTTTTGGGGGGCTTTTTTTTTGAGTGATTCAAGAGGTACATTCAGAACACCTGTACCACCTGGGAAGGGGATGAATCCATTTGTCATTCCGCTCAGGTTGGCTGTCATCAGCTTTTCACACTTATCAAGGAGATGGATTTATTTTCCGAAACCAAATTAAAGTGAGGGACACGATTTCCTGTTCCAGAAAAGTTGTAGCCGTGGAAAAGAACAGTCACGATAAAGACAGCTGGCAGGAAATCTCTCCCTTTTAGTATCTCCCTTCAGCAGTCCTTGCTGCCTGATTTCAGCAGCCGCAGGAGTTACCTAACATAGCCTAAGCAAAGACTCGGTTCCTAACGGCTACCTAATAAATCTGTCCGGAGTAAGTTACGAGAAGTGGATCGGATCCCTCGGTCCCACGGGGGAACACCAGGGGCGTGAAGAAGAAAATATCAAGTTAAACAGATGTTTGCGCGCCCTGGGATCGGCTCCTTGGGTTTCCCATCCCGTAGTGAAAGCGGTTTGGTCTGGGAAGACGGGATTGAATAGATTGAATAATCAGTCCATTCGCTGGACTGCCTGGGAGTGGGTTTCATGAAGCAGCAGTGGTTTCGTGGCAAGAACAGGGGCTTGGGAGGACGTAGGTCCTGATTCCGGCGCTGCCACTTGTCTGCTGTGTGACCTTCGGTGAGCCACTTCACTTCTCTGTGCCTCAGTGACCTCATCTGTAAAGTGAGGATTAAGACCGTGAGCCCCACGTGGGACAACCTGATGACCTTAGCGTTCAATAAACACGATCGAATGAATGAGCAAATACCATAATCATTATTGTTATTATCAAATCTGGTCTCAGTTGGCCCATCTAATACGGGGCAGATTCATCGGTGGTGATCAGCCAGTAGTGTTTATTGAGCGCCTGCTGGGTACCGAGCACCGTATCGTGAGCCGGAGAGAGCTCAGGAGAGTTCGTAGGGACCGTCCCTGCCCTCCGAGTTTACAGAATGGGACAGAATTGTGGATGAGGCAGCAAAAGGACACCTGACCCGTCTCTGCCCACAGGCCAGGGAGTGTTTCAGGAAGCTTGTGTTGTCCTCTATTTTTAAAGATCTTTAAGACTGGAGATTTCCCAGCGACTCTTCAATCAAATCAGTCAGTGGCGTTTATGGAGAGCTTACTGAGTGCGAAGGATTGCGCGAAGCAGAGTACAGAGAAGCAGCGTGGCTCAGTGGAAAAACCATGGGCTTGGGAGTCAGAGGTCATGGATTCAAATCCCAGCTCCGCCACTCGTCAGCCGTGTGACTTTGGACAAGTCACTTAACTTCTCTGAGCCTCAGTTCCCTCATCTGTAAAATGGGGACTTAGACTGTGAACCCACCATGGGACAACCTCATCACCTTGTAATCTCCCCAGGGCTTAGAACAGTGCTTTGCACATAGTAAGCGCTTAACAAATGCCATCGTTATTATTACAGCGGTAGCAAGACAAATGTTTCCTGCCCACAAGGAACTTAGGCTCCAATGGGTGAGGCAGACCAATGTTATTTACAGTTAGTGAACGACAGATGAAGAATAAGTATATAGCAGGAAGCAGCGGGCAAATAATCACACGCACGGATCCGTATAAAGAAAATATAAAAGTAGAAAGAATGAATAAGGCCGTGAGTGCCGAGGAAGGAACTGGGAATTTTCTCCCATGTTTATTCTTACAATCATCAAGGAAGTCTTAAGTGGAGGCAAGCTCTTTGGCTTCTGTTTCTTTTTCTTTCTACATCTTTTTTAAGGTTTATGTTAAGCGCTCGCTGTTTGCCAAGCAATATTCCAAGTACTGGGGTAGATAGAAGATAGTTGGACATAGTCCCTGCCCACCTTGGGACTCACGGTTCAGTTAGTAGGGAATAGGATTTGATCTCCATTTTACAGATGAGGAAACTTGAGACACAGAGTAGTAAAGCGACTTGCCCCAGGTCACACAGCAAGCAAGTGGCAGAGCTGGGATTAGAACTGTGGTCCTATGACTCCCAGGACTGTGCTCTTTCCACCAGATCATGCTGCCTCTGGAAATGAAAAGCGACTGATGAGTAACCTCAGAACAACCTTTCACATATATGACAGCTGCTCATTCACCCAGAATTTCCACTTCCCTAAAATGGCCCCACTTCCCTCTGTACAGATTTTGAATTAAGAAGCTTCATTTAGACTGTATTAGTGTGACATCTTGCTTTTCTGCGGCAACCTCCATGCCCCAAACTCTTCTTTTCTTTTTTCCTGAAGTAGCCAAGAGCATCTGCCAGACCAAATAAATATCCGAGCAGTGCTTGCCAGGATGATCCATTTTGCAGATCTTGGCTATTGGGATTTTTGGTCATTTCTGTCTGTATCCAGAGCCAGGTTGCCCATCACTCTCTCCACCTTCAAAGATTTATTAAAAGCGCACCTCCTCCGGGAGGCCTTCCTTCATTAAGCCCTCATTTTCTCTCCTCCCGCTTCCTCGTGTGTCACCCCTGCACCTAACTAATCACTTGGGAGAGTCTGTCAGAAGCAGAAAAGCCAATGCCCCTGCCTTCAAAAAAGTTGCACTCCAGCTTTTGATCTTTTCCAAAGTCCGAGAGCGGAGCAAGCAAGAGCAGCAGCGTGGCTCAGTGGAAAGAGCCCGGGCTTGGGAGTCCGAGGTCATGGGTTCTAATCCCTGCTCTGCCACTTGTCTGCTGTGTGGCCTTGGGCAAGTCACTTCACTTCTCTGTGCCTCGGTTCCCTTATTTGTAAAATGGGGATGAAGACTGTGAGCCCCGTGTGGGACAACCTGATTACCCTGTATCTCCCGCAGCACTTAGAACAGGGCTTGGCACATAGCGCTTAACAAATACCACCGTTATTATTAAGAGAATATTTGTTGGACACGGAAGTACAGTTGCTTTTACCAAGAATTCTTACGTGTAAGCCAAATAACACTGGAATGGTCATGTTGACAATGGACTCCTCTCTCTCCCTGCTTCCCTCCTTCCCCTCCCTTCTCCATCCTGTTTTTCCTCGCAGGAGCTGCCCACAGTGATCCTCCTCCACAAAGTGGCCAGGCATGAAGGAGCATGGACCATCCTCCCACTGCTGCCAAAGTACGTACCAACTTTTGTGTGAGGGATGGCCCTCTTTCCCCAAGTGATTCAATCGGTCAAGAGTATCTGCTGAGCGCCTACTCTGTGCAGAGCAACTGGACTGAACGGTTGGGAGCGTCCAGTAGAGTTAGGGGGCATAATCCCTGCACTCGAGGAGCTCAGAGACTAGCGGGGGAACTGGACACCAAAGTAAATAAGAGGTAAGAAGACAGTAGAGTGTAAAGATCTCAAGGTAACACTCTAAGACATCGTTACTTTCAGAGTCAGGAAGCGAACGACGAAGGGCGTTTCAGCGTTTCCCATTTGAAGTTTTTCTTGGGTCGTGGTGATGCAGCCATATGGACTGTGTTAAACGCCAACTGGTGTAACGGTTAAATGTCAAGAAATAGAAATTGGCTTCCGAACAGAGGTGGAAGAGACAGCTACAAGCCGATGAGCAAAGCACTGTCTCCTCTGACTTCCAGCCCGGCGCTTTTTCCGGGAAAATAAATATGAAGAAATAAGAGTACTTGGCAAGACGCTTAAAGTCGCATTCTCCTGCTAGTAGATGTGTATATGAGGAGGAAGTGTGCATTTGGCCCCCGCTTTCTTCCCCTGCTTCTAATCTTCAGTGTTTTAATAAACCTAGGTGTAGAAGAATGTGCTGAAAATCATGTTTTTGCGTTTTGTTTTGTCAGCTTCTCCGCTGCTTATGGCAGAAACTCATCCTGGATTTTCTTCTGTGAGGAAGAGACGAGAATACACATTCCCAAGCTCCTGGAAACACTCCGAAGATATGACCAGTCGAAGGTGAAATGCGATTTTAAACTCTCTGAGAGGATTTAAACTTGGACGAGGGGCCCCGGGGGGCGCGAACCAAAGCGCCGGCGTTTCCAGTTTTAAGATGTCAAATTGGGAGGTGATGATTCAGGATTTTGAGAGGTTGCATTGTAGCCCCTCGATTGTAGAGTCTTCCCATTTAAATCATTAAAATACTTCTGGTAGTGATAGAAAGATTTATTGAGCTCCCGCTTGGTGTGATGCACTGTACTAGGAACTTGGGAAATACGGAATAACAGTGACAGGTTCCCTGCCCACGAGGAGCTTAAAGTCTAATGGATGAAACAAATATAAACAGATGCACAATACTGTCAAAATAAATAGAGCAGATTTTTGTTCATGCATGCTAAGGGGGATGCCAATAAATTCATAAGAACTAGAAGTGTTTCAGGGTGCCAGGAAATTAATCCGGAAAAGCTTGTTAGAAGAAGTGAGATTTTTAGGAGGGGTTTGAAGGTAAGGGGAACCGTGGGCCTTCAGATATGGAGAGGAAGGGAGTTCCAAGCTGGGGGAAGAGGCGAGAGCGAGGTCATAGGTGGTTTTACACAAACGCCTTTGCAATTCCAGAGGGTTTGTTTTTTTTTAACTACCCATGCACCAAAATGGGTTCCTTGTGGTTCCTTAGAAATTTTGGGAACCCAACAAGTTAGTTTCTTCTAGAAAGGTAACTAATGAATCTTACGAGAAGCAGCGTGGCTCAGTGGAAAGAGCCCGGGCTCTGGAGTCAGAGGTCATGGGTTCAAATCCCGGCTCCGCCAACTGTAAGCTGTGTGACTTTGGGCAAGTCACTTAACTTCTCTGTGCCTCAGTTACCTCATCTGTAAAATGGGGGTTAAAACTGTGAGCCCCCCCGGGACAGCCCGATCACCTTGTGACCTCCCCAGCGCTTAGAACAGTGCTTTGCACATAGTAAGCGCTTAGCAAATGCCATTATTATTATTATTATTATTACTGCCACCTTCCTGTAGCTATTCTCCAGCTGTGATTTTTGTTTGGAAGCTGTGCATGTTCTGTCCCTCTGGTTTAAGGGGGAGCACTAACTGACCGGAATTGGAGTTGTCTGCTTATTTGCATCGGGCCTCTTCTTGGAAGTTCGGGAGCAGCGCCCCACGTCCAACCAGTCCTGACCCAGACTCCCCACTGTCCCCCCAATCAATCAATCAATCAATCGTATTTATTGAGCACTTACCGTGTGCAGAGCACTGTACTAAGCGCTTGGGAAGTACAAGTTGGCAACATATAGAGACAGTCCCTACCCAACAGTGGGCTCACAGTCTAAAAGGAACCCCCAGGAACCGAGACGCCACTTCCCTTTACACCATAAGCCCGCTGTGGGCAGGGAATGTCTCTGTTTAAGTTCATATTGTAATAATAATAATGATGGTATTTGTTGGATGCTTACTGTGTGCCAAACACTGTTGTAAATGCTGGGGTAGGTACAAGTTAATCAGGTTGTCCCATGTGGGGCTCACAGTCTTCATCCCCATTTTCCAGATGAGGTAGCTGAGGCCCAGAGAAGTGAAGCGACTTGCCCAAAGTCACACAGCCGACAAGTGGTGGAGCCGGGATTAGAACCCACGACCTCTGACTCCCAAGCCCGGGCTCTTTCCACTAAGCCACGCTGCTTCTCTAGCACTATAACCAGTCTTTCTGTAGGGCTGCTCTTTCCGGGGGATTCTCCGGATCGGACCCGGCTTCCCTAGACCTGCCACTCGCTCTGGGAATGCCGTTATCCAGTGCAAAGATGCCAGGAGTTCTGTTTGGTTCTGAAATTGGGAAACTTTTCCAGTACCAAGAACCATTTTTCTGAAGCGGATTTGCCTTGAGTCAGTCAGTCATCTTCCATGGGCCTCAGTCCATGGTCTGTGGCTTTAGGCCCGCCCCTATATTTGTGATTTTTCAACCGTTGACACGCTGCCAGCCGAGTTGCCTCTGTAAACGCTTCAGATATTTTTTTTTTTTCCATCTGTATCGCAGGAGTGGTTTTTAGGAAAGGCACTACACGACGAGGAATCCACAATAATCCACCATTACGCCTTTGCCGAAAATCCCACCGCTTTCAAATTTCCTGACTTTGCCGCCGGATGGGCCCTCAGCATGCCGCTCGTGAGCAAGTAAGAGTGGAACCCTGGAAATCAATCATTAATATCTCTGGAGCCCTTACTTGGTGCAGAGAACTGTACTAAGAAGCAGCGTGGCTCAGTGGAAAGAGCACGGGCTTTGGAGTCAGAGGTCATGGGTTCAAATCCAGGCTCTACCAACTGTCAGCTGTGTGACTTTGGGCAAGTCTCTTAACTTCTCTGGGCCTCAGTGACCTCATCTGTAAAATGAGGATTAAAACTGTGAGCCCCACGTGGGACAACCTGATTACCTTGTAACCTCCCCTGCGCTTAGAACAGTGCTGTGCACATAGTAAGCGCTTAACAAATATCATCATTATTATTACTAAGTGCTTGGGAAGGGGCGGTGAAGTTCAAACTAATAATAATAATGGTGCCTCTTATTCGCTTACTGTGAGCCAAGCACTGTTCTAAGTGCTGGGGTAGATACAAGGTAATCGGGTTGGACATAGTCCCTGTCCCATGTGGGGCCCACAGTCTAAGACGGAGTGGGATTTAATTCCTATTTTACAGGTGCTGTAACTGAGGCCCAGAGAAGTCAAATGATGTGCCCAAAGTCGCACAGCAGGCACGTGGTGGAGCCAGGATTTGAATCCAGGGCTCTGATCCCCAGGCCCATGCTCTTTCCATTAGGCCACACTGCTTCTCATAGGCACAGTCCCTGCCCTAAAGCAGCTTTACGGCCTAGCAGTACATTTCCTTTGGAAAATTGTGGCCAGTTACAATTGGCCTTTGGTAAACGGATAATCTGAGGCTGGGAAAAGCCATTGCCCATTCCCAACCGACCCACAGAGTGGATTATAGGGATGAAAGACCAACCCACCGAGAAGGGGTTGACGGAGAAGCTCAGATGATGTGTGGTGTAGCAGGAGGGAGAGCAGCCCAGGGAGCAGTAATTAGAAAAGGCGGGACTGTCATGGAGCAGTAACTTTGAGCAGATCATAGCCCCAGGCGGGGAGAAAGCGCTTAGTACAGTGCTCTGCACACAGTAAGCGCTCAATAAATATGATTGAATGAATGAATGAGAAAGAAAAAGGCCCCAGGGTGTCCTGGCTTCTGGGGGTGACCATCAGCCAAAGGAGCAGGCACTCATGAAATCTCATTGTCCTTAGGGTCGTTACTGACTCCAAAAGCTGAATGTTTTTATGGTTCACCTTTCCCTGTGATGGTCCCTGACCTACGAGCTGGAGTCGACGCAAGCTAATCAGAGTGGACATGGGCCCCGCCCTTCCCACCCGGGCTCACAGTCCAGCGGGTAGAGAGGGTCCGGATAGACAGATGCGATGGCTTTACCCTCTAGCAGTCAACAGCTAACAGTCTAGCAGCCAACAGTTCACCGGACTCCGGTTAAGATCTCGAAACGCAAACCACCCTCCCCCGTCACCCCGAGCTTTGCCGATCGTCTGCCAAGTCCAGAAGATTACGTTCCCTCTTTTCCTTCCCAAACAGTTACCTCCTCTCTATTCCGCAGGCTTACCAGGAGGCTAAAAACCGAATCTCTGAAGTCTGACTTCACAATAGATTTAAAACACGAGGTAGGTCCATTTTTACTTCCTTCACCTCCGAAGGGCTTCTGGGGAGGTTCAGGGTGTGAAGGCCTCCCGTTCTGCCCATGGCGAGGCCACCGGGGAGGCGGGTGAGCCATCCGCTTTAGGGCCACCCGATCGGCGGGGCCCATCCTGGGCCACAGCATCCCGAGAGCCCTGGCGAGTTGTAGTTTCCTTTGTCAGGTGTGGGTCAGTGGCCCAAGATTCAGGTGGGCACCAGAGCACCCCATGACGCTGCCCGATTCCAGCCGGGCACCACAGCAAACCCAAATAGGAGCCTGGGCATCTTCTTCAGAAGCACCAGATTTGGGTCGTCTGCCTCTCCCAACTCCTAGCTGTTGGGCAGCGGAAGGGGAAGGGCCACTGGTTACTCGCGCTACGAGCGGACGACTCCACCATCATCATCATCAATCGTATTTATTGAGCGCTGACTGCGTGCAGAGCACTGTACTAAGCGCTTGGGAAGTCCAGGTTGGCAACATATAGAGACAGTCCCTATCAATCAATCGTATTTATTGAGCGCTTACTGTGTGCAGAGCACTGGACTAAGCGCTTGGGAAGTCCAAGTTGGCAACATATGGAGACAGTCCCTACCCAACAGTGGGCTCACAGTCTAAAAGGGGGAGACAGAGAACCAAACCAAACATACTAACAAAATAAAATAAATAAAATAGATATGTACAAGTAAAATAAATAGAGTAACAAATATGTACAAACATATATACATATATACAGGTGCTGTGGGGAAGGGAAGGAGGTAAGATGGGGAGAGGGGGACGAGGGGGAGAGGAAGGAAGGGGCTCAGTCTGGGAAGGCCTCCTGGAGGAGGTGAGCTCCAAGACAAGAAGCCCACGCCCGGGAGGAGGCATTCAGCCAGTAGTACTTCCCAAGTGTTTGCTCTGTGCAGCACACTGTAACAGTAATAATAATTGTGGTATTAAGTGTTTCCGATGTGCCAAGCTCTGTACTAAGCGCTGGGGATGGATACGAGCGAATTGGGCTGGACGCAGTCCCTGTCCCGCGTGGGGCTCACAGTCTTGATCCCCATTTTACAGATGAGGTAACTGAGGCACGGAGAAGTGAAGTGACTGGCCCAAGTCCTCACAGCAGACAAGAGGCGGAGCCGGGATTAGAACCCATGACCTTCTGACTCCAGGCCCATGCTCTGTCCACTAAGCCATGCTGCTTCTCTAAGCTCTGTGAAGTGCTTGGGAGAGTACACGTGGCTCAGTGGAAAGAGCACGGGCTTGGGAGTCAGAGGTCATGGGTTCTAATCTCAGCTCCGCCACTTGTCACTTATGTGACTTTGGGCAAGTCACATCACTTCTCTGTGCCTCAGTTACCTCATCTGTAAAATGGGGTTGAAGACTGTGAGCCCCACATGGGTCAACCTGATCACCTTGTATCGTCCCCAGCGCTTAGAACAGTGCTTTGCACATAGTAAGCGCTTAACAAATGCCATCATCATCATTATTATTATTATTACAATAGGCACTATCCCCCTCCTCATGGAGCTTACACTCTAGCAGGGGAAATGGACTCTAAGAGAAGCAGCGTGGCTCAGTGGAAAGAGCCCGGGCTTTGGAGTCAGAGGTCATGGGTTCAAATCCCAGCTCCTCCAATTGTCAGCTGTGTGACCTTGGGCAAGTCACTTCACTTCTCTGGGCCTCAGTTACCTCAACTGTAAAATGGAGATTAATGCTGTGAGCCCCCTGTGGGACAACCTGATCACCTTGTAACCTTCCCAGCGCTTAGAACAGTGCTTTGCACATAGTAAGCGCTTAATAAATGCCATCATTAAATTAATTAAATTAAAATGTTGCCAACTTGTACTTCCCAAGCGCTTAGTACAGTGCTCTGCACACAGTAAGCGCTCAATAAATGCGGAGGCCTTCCCAGACTGAGCCCCTTCCTTCCTCTTCCCCTCGTCCCCCTCTCCATCCCCCCATCTTACCTCCTTCCCTTCCCCACAGCACCTGTATATATGTATATACGTTTGTACATATTTATTACTCTATTTTACTTGTACCTATCTATTCTATTTATTTTATTTTGTTAGTATGTTTGGTTTTGTTCTCTGTCTCCCCGTTTTAGACTGTGAGCCCACTGTTGGGTAGGGACTGTCTCTATATGTTGCCAATTTGTACTTCCCAAGCGCTTAGTACAGTGCTCTGCACATAGTAAGCGCTCAATAAATACGATTGATGATGATGATGATGAATAAAATACATTTGAGGCAGGAGGCAGGAATAGAGTGTGAGAGTCGTGCAGGCTACAGGCCTGGGGGTGGGGGTTTCCCACCCTGTGTCCTACATCGTTCCCGATGGTTGGCGTTCTGGGGGGCTCCGGCAGCCGCCCTCAGTCTCGTCCTCTCATCCCGACAGATCGCGCTGTACATCTGGGAGCGAGGCAGCGGCCCGCACCTCACCCCCGTGCCCGAGCTGTGCACGGACGACGGGAGCTCTGCGCGGGCTCCCGGCTGCGCCACGCTGTTCACGACCTTCCTGCCCCTCTGTGTGAGTATCGCGGAAACCAACCTTTTCTGTCTTGGGAGAGAGCAATTCACCCGTTGCGGCCCCCGGACCGCCTGCCCTCGTCCAACACCGGGAGTTCTCCGGGTGTCCGCCCAGCCCCGTGGGCTGAGCGTGTCCTCGGTGACCCCCAGCTTCGGGGGGAGGTCGGCCTAACAGTCATCCTACTTGCTGAGCACCCACAGGGTGCAATGTACTGTACTAAGTGTTGGGAAAGTGGAACAGAAGCACAAGCCCCCGAAGCCCATAAGACGGGGCGGAGAAGACGGGGACAGACATAGAAACAGGTATCGATCGAGAGGAATCTGAATATCTGTCTACGGTGGATTGATGGTATTTGCAGAGCACTGACCTAAGCGCTTGGTAGAGTATAATAAGAGTTGGTAGACACATTATACATGTAAAGATTTAGGGAGGATTCTTATTTATTTAGCACTTACTGCGTGTGGAGCACTGGCGGTGACTATACAGGTGGGAATGAGGGTCCCTGTCTCTCAGCGAGGGACTTAATTTTAAAAGACCCAAATGTGCAAATGAACTGAATTCTCAGCTCCTTGAGTTCTGACTTCCCAACATAATCATCATCAGTTGTATTGATTGAGCGCTTACTGTGTGCAGAGCACTGTACTAAGCACTTGGGAAGTACAAATTGGCAACATACAGAGACAGTCCCTACCCAACAGTGGGCTCACAGTCGAAAAGGGGGAGACAAAACCAAACATACTAACACTCTGTCAAGTGCAATCTGTGGCGAGGACTGCTGCTCTGTCAAGTTCATTTAATACATTACTCTGGAAAAGAGGCCCAAGAGACACTGGAAAATTATGCCTCCACTCGGCTTGCGCGCATTGCTCGTTAATTGCATGGGAATTGATTTTTCTCTACACTTCATCAGGAAGTCGAGGCTCGTGACTGTTCCACTCTATAAAACGGGAGTGTTGCAATTTGCTGTCACCAGGGCATCCACTTTCGTCCCTCCCCTGAATTTAGCTGTGGGATGGGGCAGGAGCTAGAGGACTTGAGGCCCCTTCCCTCTCCCATTTGGATTTCTGGCTTCCTGGACTGTGTTTGCTCTGCAGACTCTCGGTGAAATAGTCAGGCGCCAGAACTACTTAGTACAGATTGTAAGAGGGCTTCAAATGATGTGCGCGTGTGTGTGGTGTGCGTTTCTCATTTCCTCACAGGGCACGCCAGTGGAGAAGAAGGATATTTTTGTGGCCGTAAAAACGTGCAAGAAATTTCATGGAGATCGAAGTACGTTTGAATCATTTGTTCCTTTATTTAAGTTTTTGGAAAAACGCTTGCTTCGCTTGAAAACGCGGTGGAGTGAAATAGTTTCCGAAGTGACGAACAAGATAGAAATCAGCAGGTTAAAACTGTTTTTTACATCACCACTCCATTAGGGTGGATTGGTTTATAATGGTGTGTTTTACTTAATTAATCAGTCAGTGGTTTTTGTTAGGCATTTACTATGTGCAGACCACTGTACCAAGCGCTTGGGAGAGTATAGTACAACAGGGCTGATAGTTCCCTACCCACAAGGAGCTGACAGTCTACAGGGTGAGACAGACATTAAAATTCTTTCCGATCTGAGTCGGGGGGAAGTGCTTTACAATGCCATTTCAAACCACTTTTTTATTTGGGAAGTCTCAGGGCGGTGGTGGACTGCCCTGGGATAGGAGTCATCGATTGGCCCAACGTAGAATCCGGGTGGTGCCCTGGGGTTCAGGACGTTGAGGGTGAGAATTGCATTTATTAATGCTTTCAGCCCCCGAAGCCCTTTCTGAATCAATCAATCAATCGTATTGAGCGCTTACTGTGTGCAGAGCACTGTACTAAGCACTTGGAAAGTACAAGTTGGCAACACATAGAGACAGTCCCTACCCAACAGTGTAAAAGGGGGAGACGGAGAACAAAACCAAACATACTAACAAAATAAATTATATAGAATAGATATGTACAAGTAAAATAAATAAATAAATAGAGTAATAAATATGTACAGTCTGGCTCATGAGAGGCTTCAGAGCTAAGAAGGGCAAGAACGGACACACGGGGGGGAAACAATTGCAGACTCAATCCAGGATTCACGGCAGTGAAATGGAACAGTTCTCTCTGCAACTTCTTGGGCTCCTCTTTATGTGCCATTCTGGGCTGCCGTCTTTAAACGTTCACAGCCTTCCCAACATTTCCCAGACCGTGGCTTCTGCCCATCTCTTTCCTCCCCACTGCCCCCGTATCTTCAGTTATCTAGTAGCAGTAATAGTATTGTGCTCCTGCCACGCATGGACTAATGTACAGAGCACCGGGGAATAATAGCCAGGTGAGAATCCGGCACAATCTCTGACCTCCCAAGAAGCTAACCTGCCTTATAGGATGGCGTGAAATCCTTTCTTAAATAGGATGGTGTACGAACTTCTCTTTCCTCTCCCGGTTCAGTTCTCACCTGGAATACAGCCAGTGGGAAGGGTGCAGGTGGATTTGTTTCCACTCCCAAAGGAGAACTGGCAACACGGGGCTTAAAATATCATTTCCCAAAGGAAATGACCTTCATGTTCCCGGGTCCATTTCGCATAGTTCAAAGGAAACCTGAACCTCCTGGCAGAGCTGACCTGCAGGTAACTTAGCGTTTTCCGCCCCCCGCTTGTTCCTCTGTCCAATTAGTGCCCGTGGGCTGGGCGGCAAGGGGCTCCACCCATACGGCCACACTTCCTCGGTGCCCAAAACGCCGTACGAGGCGGTTGGATGGCGTCAAGCGAAACGTTAGGAGGGAGGCGCCCGGGGTCACGAAGCTCCTCTCGAGCCCTCCTCTTGGGTTACATGTTTTCCATTGTGTGACGCGGGCTGTCTGAAAGCTCTTAAGAATTTTCTTCACCTCATCTCGGTCATGCAGTTCATGTGCGTGCGCCTCCGGCATTTCCATGGGCAGCTGATGCCCGTTCATTAAACGGTGGGTTGTCACACGCCATCTTCCTGCTGTCTCCCATCGAATTTAAGGGGCAAAATTGCCACCTGCCCTGCCTTCAGTTCCTTTTCCCAGCTTCCTCCCTCAGGGCAAGAAGGGATTTGTGTAAACCTCCACCCTCCCGGGCCGAGAGGAGACTTGAGGTGCTGGTCCTGCGGCTGGGTGTGCTAGGTTAGCGGAAAACTGCTGTGATGTTACTGAAATGAGGTTTTTTGGGGGTTTCCTTACCTAGTGCTGGGCTTCTCTCAAGGAGCTGAGCCCCAGAATGGTGAGAAGCTGGTCCTTAAGGCCCGAGGGACACAGCGTGAGCTTCACGGAGAGCAGGAAGTGGCCTGTGACGGAAGGAAATCAGATTGAAAGCAGGGTAGGCTGCCCATTCCCCACCATCTAACACACACACATACACTATTTAACACATAAGTCAGGGGCTAAGGTAGCTGCATTTCTCTTGCTAAATATTCCCCTGGCTCATGGAGAAGTTGGTGAATCCCTTACCGTGAGTCTATCCCTTAAACTCAGGGGGCCAGAAATAATTTCTGAGTTCCAGAGAAACATCCCATCAGTCAGTCATATTTACTGGGCGCTTTCTGCGTGTGGAGCGCTGTACTAAGCATTTGGGAGAGGACAATATAACAGAGTTGGTAGACACGTACCGGCTCTCTTTAATTCTGAGCCGTAACGTGCATTCTGTATAAGCAAGCACATAGGCGTCAAAATACCAAGCGTGACTCCGTCTCGCCCCGAGGCCCTGGCTTTGTCGCCAGAGGACCGTGCAATATTGGAAAGTCTCAACTGCACGTGGCCTTTGTGGCCCTTTGGTTCATTCATTCAGTCGTATTTATTGAGCGCTCAAATTCCCACCCCATTTTCATCGGTGAGCTGAGCGATGTTGTGCCAGAACGTGTTTAGAAAGTTTTTGTGCAGTTGTTGGGGGAGTCCCCAGACTTCTCGATTCAGTCCGGGATTTTGTCCTCGGAGCTTGCTTAGCGAGTGTAAAGGAAAGGATTTGTCAGGCTGAAGACGATGAATGTAGGCCACGGCCGATTTAGTTCTGAGCTCTGTCGGTCATTTTCCCCAGTTTCCCCAAGCTCAGTTTGAATTCTGGGGAGTTCCAGTCGGCAAATTTCCAGAAACATAATAATAATTATGGCATTTATTAAGCGCTTACTACGTGCAAAGCACTGTTCTAAGCGCTGGGGAGTTTACAAGGTGATCAGGTTGTCCCACGTGGGGCTCACAGGCTTAATCCCCATTTTACAGGTGAGGGAACTGAGGCATAGAGAAGTGACTTGCCCAAAGTCACCCAGCTGACAAGTGGCGGAGCCGGGATTCGAACCCATGGCCTCTGACTCCAAAGCCCGGGCTCTTTCCACGGAGCCACGCTGCTTCCCCGAAACATGTGGCAGCAGTTGGGGGCAGCCACTTTACCTGGTGCGAGACACAGCACCAGTGCAGTCGTCTTTCACTTTCTGAGAGAGAAAGGGATGAGGCCCAGGTTAGCTCCCAAAGATGGTGGCTAGGGTGGAGAGCCGGAGAGAGCAGTCTGATTGGGCCTGGATTTTAATCAATCGGTGGTATTTATTGAATGCTCACTGTGGACCGAGCACTGTACTGAGCTTTTGAACTTGGCTTAAAATCAGGCCATCCAGGGAAAAAGCCCCTGACCCATTTCCCGGAGTTTTTAGAGTCAAAAGGAGCTGAAGGCAGGAGGCCGGGGGCAGGGGAACCACCCCCCTGGCGAGAGCACATGTGAAGACTGAGGAAAATTCTTGACCTTTCCTCACAGCTTCTTCCAACGTTACGCAAGGGAGGATATCTGACCCAAGAGCGTGACCCTAGAGAGGCCGAAAACCCCCGAGAGCCCTAAGAGTCGGTAAGTCCTTTTCTTTTCTATGCCATAGAAGCCACCAAGGCAGCGTTCAGGTTCACAGGGAAATGGCAGCTGCGTTTTGCAGTAGCCTCAATAGTCCCCTTTGCGACTTGGGCAACACTCAAGAGTCTCATGTCCCATTGACCCACAGCGTGTTGGAGTCACACAGGGACCAAACCGGGCCATCTCTCTCTTAAGGCGGTAGAAAAATAACGGGCCGTAGGCCTGCAGCGAGGCAGGGCTAGGGTGGCCGGCTTCTCTACTTGTCAGCTGTGTGACTTTGGGCAAGCCACTTAACTTCTCTGTGCCTTAGTTACCTCATCTGTAAAATTGGGATTAATAATAATAATAATAATGATGGCATTTATTAAATGCTTACTATGTGCTAAGCACTGTTCTAAGCACTGGGGAGGTTCCAAGGTGATCAGGTTGTCCCACGGGGGGGCCCGCAGCTTTAATCCCCATTTTACAGATGAGGTAACTGAGGCCCAGAGAAGTGACTTGCCCAAAGTCACACAGCTGACAATTGGCGGAGCGGGGATTTGAACCCCTGACCTCTGACTCCAAAGCCCGGGCTCTTTCCACCGAGCCGCGCTGATTAAGACTGTGAGCCCCACGTGGGACAATCTGATCACCTTGTAACCTCCCCATCATCATCATCAATCGTATTTATTGAGCGCTTACTGTGTGCAGAGCACTGTACTAAGAGCTTGGGAAGTCCAAGTTGGCAACATATAGAGACAGTCCCTACCCAACAGTGGGCTCACAGTCTAAAAGGGGGAGACAGAGAACAAAACCAAACATACTAACAAAATAAAATAAATAGAATAGATAGGTACAAGTAAAATAAATAGAGTAACAAATATGTACAAACGTATATCCATATATACAGGTGCTGTGGGGAAGGGAAGGAGGTAAGATGGGGGGGGATGGAGAGGGGGATGAGGGGGAGAGGAAGGAAGGGGCTCAGTCTGCATAGAACAGTGCTTTGCACATAGTAAGTGCTTAATAAATGCCATTATAATTATTATTATTGTTATTATAATAAAACTCCAAAGACAAAAGTGGCCGCAGTGACACCGAGGACTTCTTGTCGGGCTCTATGTATGCAGAGGCGAGGAAAGCACAGAGCTGGCTGTCGGGAGACCCGGCGTCTTGCCCCAGCTTTACCTGTGGCCGGTTGTTGTGCCGTGGCGGGGGTCACTCAGCTTTTCTGGTCCTCAGTTTCCTTATCTGGGAAATGGGGGCTAGGAGCCTTCCGGGGATGCTGTGAGGATGAAATGCGGTGAGTGCTAGGAAAGGAACTCGGGTGCCACGAGCACACGCATGAGCAGGTCTTCCAGCGTGGCAGTCGCTCACTAGGGAAGAAACATTCCCTAACCCCTCATTAGATTTTTATCTAAAATACTCAGTTGAAGCCCGCATTCAGGAAGAAGCAGGTAGAGTTATTACGAGAAGCAGCCTGGCCCAGTGGATAGAGCACGAGCCTGGGAATCAGAAGGACCCGAGTTCTAATTCCGGCTCTGCCACTTGTCAGCTTTGTGAACTTGGGCACGTCCCTTAATGTCTCTGGGCCTCAGTTTCCTCATCTGTAAAATGGGGATTACGACTGAGCCCCATGTGGGACAGGAGGGGAGTAAATAGCCCCTGAAATAATTTTCCTGTTCAGACCGGAGCTCCGTCCAAAAAAAGGGGAATACCGAAATTTGCACCTCCCGATCCCTGCTTGGCTCAATCTGGGCAGGGAACACGTCGGCTAATTCTGTTGTACCGTACTCTCCCAAGCGCTCAGTACAGTGCTGTGCACATAGTAAGCACTCAGTAAATACCACTGATGGGTTGAGTTGCCGCCAGCAGTCACGAGGGCATTTACAGGATCCTTGTCTCCTGTCATTTGGTAGCTCGGCTCTGCTGACCGGATTTTTAAAGAAACGTTCAACGGGACACTTTGCTTCCCCTGTCGAGCTTGGGCCGAGAAGGGTCCGGATCGGCTCGGGAGGAGCCTAGCAAATAGCCAATCGATAGTATTGATTGAACACCTACTCGGTGAGGTCTGTGGAGGCTGACACAGAGAGGGGCTGTGCTTTGGACTTTTTGACTGGGGCCCTGTTACCTTTGACACAGTCGCAACCGTTTGTAAGTATAGTTTGTTTTGGATTCGGGGAAGATCCGTGTACTAAACGCTCAGAAATAAAGCAAATAGAGCCGAAAGTCCATTTTCTCAGTGATTTTTGTTCGGAAGCAGTGACTGTATACGATTCTCAAATGAGGGAAGGCTGAACAAAAAAAGAATATCTAAAATTCTCAAATGTTTATCCCTATTCTGACTCAGAAAGTAAATTTTTGAATTCCTCAGAGGAACAGTGTAGCACACGGGTAGTTAGGGGAGTAAATGTCGGAGAACACCCTGTCCTCTAAGTGCCACATTTTGAAACGGCAGCTTCCAAATCCTTTGAACGCAGAACACGGAAGGCAAATCTCACCCTGCCGGCGGGGATTCGGGGGGGGTATTTTAAAAATCAAAATTTAGAAACTGTAAAACCAAAAAAAAAAAAAAAAAAAAAAAAAAAGGGCTTGGGAGTTGGATCCCAACCTGCTATTCCAGCCCATGATTGCAGACTTGGGGCACTGCCAAAAATGATCCGAGGGACGAAGTGCCAGTGAAAATGGATTAACCCCCATTTTCAGAAGCGGTAACTATGTACCATTCTCAATCGTGAAAGTGGATTAACCACCGTTTTCAGACTCAGGTGTAAATAGAGACTTTCGAGATACCCGCCCCGGCTTGGACTCCGCTTAGGAAAGTAAGTCACATTTTGAGCAGGGTGGACGAGGCCGTCGGGGGACAGGATGACATAATTTTTTTGCGAAGCGGAATCAAATCTTAAACCCTCAAGCCTCAAGCACGGCTGCCGCATGAGCACCTGAGACCCTAATCATCATCAGTCGTATTTATTGAGCGCTTACTGTGTGCAGGGCACTGTACTAAGCGCTTGGGAAGTACAAATTGGCAACATAGAGACAGTCCCTACCCAACAGTGGGCTCACAGTTTAAAAGCGGGAGACAGAGAACAAAACCAAACATACTAACAAAATAAAATAGAATAGTTATGTACAAGTAAAATAAATAAATAGAGTAATAAATATGTACAAACAGACCCTAATGAAGCAGAGCCGGCTCCTGTTCAGCTGCTTTCCCTCGCCTCGCCCCGGGCAACTACTGGAGCCATCAGAGTGGGGGCCCACTGGGTGTAAGGCACTGTTCTGAGCGCCTGGGAGGATGCAAAATAATAGTAATGATGATGGTATTTGTTAAGTGCTATGTGCAAAGCACTGTTCTAAGCGCTGGGGAGGTTACAAGGTGATCAGGTTGTTCCATGGGGGGGCTCACAGTTTTAATCCCCATTTTACAGATGAGGTAAATGAGGCTCAGAGAAGTGAAGCGACTTGCCCAAAGTCAGCTGACAGTTGGCAGAGCTGGGATTTGAACCCATGACCTCTGACTCCAAAGCCCGGGCTCTTCCCAGAGAAGCAGCGTGGCTCAGTGGAAAGAGCCCGGGCTTTGGAGTCAGAGGTCATGGGTTCGAATTCCAGCTCCACCACGTCTGCTGTGTGACCTTGGGCAAGTCCCTTAACTTCTGAGCCTCAGTTCCCTCATCTGTAAAATGGGGATGATGACTGTGAGCCCCACGTGGAACAACCTGATCACCTTGTATCCTCCCCCAGCGCTTAGAACAGTGCTTTGCACATAGTAAGCGCTTAACAAATGCCATTATTATTATTATTATTATTATTGTTATTGAGCCACGCTGCTTCTCAACAAGCCAGGAGCCTCTTTTCAAACAACAGATTGTCCACCCCGGCTGATCGTCACATCGCTGTCTGCGGATTTCCTCTCTTTCAGTCCCGGTGGTCAAGAAAACGTGGGAGAGCCAGGCCCGCCTCATCGAATACTACAGCGACTACGCAGAAAGCTCCATTCCCACCATAGACCTGGGGCTCCCCAATACCGACAGAGGCGAGTACAGTACATCAGTTGCTTAATCATTGCTATTTATTGAGCGTCTGTTGTGTACAGGGCACTGAATGAAGCACTCGGGAGAGTACAGTACAACAGAGTTGGTAGACCTGTTGTTCCCTGCCCACAACGAGTTTACAGTCTAGAGGGGGATTATTTTTCCATTATCATTGGTGCCGGCTTTCTAAGCGGTTATTTAGTCCCACATTATTCTACTCTTAGCCTCGGGTGATAATGTTAATTTTTTTTTCGTGGTTTTTATTAAGCACTTACTGCCAAAGCACTGTGCTAAGTACTGGAACTGACACGGAATAATCAGATCCGATAAAGTCTTGCCTTCAAACCGAGAGGTAGGTAGGAAGGGGCAGCTATTCTTACACCATTTTTCAGGGGAGGACACTGAGACCCAGAGGGGTTAGGTGGCTTGCCTAAGGTCACACAGCACAGTCCCCTCCTCTTTCCACTAGGCCATGCTGCCTCCTCTAAGGGAACAGATCATCAGGTCATTATCACTGATCATCTGAAAAAAAAAAATCACGTGTTTTTTCTTTCTCCTATTTCCCCTCAGTTCCCCTGGAAGTAGCATGGGGAAAAAGCATGGGCCTGCAGAGTCAGAGGACCTTGGTCCTAATCCCGGCTCTGCCACGTACCCACTGTGGGACCTTGGGCAAGTCACTTAACCTCTCTGTGCCTCAGTTCCCTCATCTGCAGAAAGGGGGTTCAATACCCATTCTCCCTCCTTCTTAGACCGTGAGCCCCATGCGGGACCCGATTATCTTGTATCTCCCCCAGTGCTTAATACAGTGCTTGGCACAAAGGAAACACTTAATACCATAACGACGATGATAATTATTATTCAGATAGAAAGCACTTGAGAGACAAGCTGGGCTCAGACTTGGACTTTGCTCCTTGAGGGAGAGGAGCGGATCTGAACTGTATCCTTTCAGGCAGTTAGTACCAGGCTCTGCACACAGTAAGCGCTCAATAAATACGATTGATGATGAAAGTAAGTGCCCAAGAAATACCATGTATTGAGTGGTGTCCCTTCATTTCCAGGGAACAGCTTCCCGCCCGCTTCCCCCCCCCCACCCATCTCTCTCGAGTGACAAAAATGACAAAGACCACCTGTAGCACCATTAGAAAAGCACCTTTTTGGAGATCCAAATCACTGTTCACAATATTGAGAAGGGAGGCAAAGTGTCCTGCCTCTATTTTATGTCTGCTTCTTGTCCCCATCAGGCCACTGTGGAAAGACATTTGCCATTCTGGAAAGGTTTTTGAACCGTAGCCTCGACAAGGCAGCGTGGCTCGTGATTGTGGACGATGACACCTTAATAAGGTAAGGAGTCGTCTGCTCTTAGGTATTATTCCAGCAGCTAGGCCTAGTAGAAAGTGCGTGGTTCTGGGAGTACGAGGACCTGGGTTCTAATCCTGGCTCTGCCACGTGACCTGGGGTAAGTCCACTTCACTGGGCCTCAGTTTCTTCGTCGGTAAAATGGGGATTAAATCCTACTCCCTCCTACCTAGACTGTGAGCCTCGTGTGGGACAGGGACACACGATCCCTGGTTTTCTTGTATCTACCCCAGTGCTTAGTACAGTGGCTGGTACATAGTATGCACTTTTCAGTGGTATTGACAGGGCAGAGCACTGTACTAAGCGCTTGGGAGAGTATAACAGAGTTGGTAGACGTGTCGTGCCCACAGTGAGTTTACAGTGGCCATGTCTAATTCCAGCCTGCGTTCTCTCCCCAATGCTCAGTACAGTGCTCTGCACACGGCAAGCACTTTAGTAAATACTGCGACTCCTTCTAAAGGGGGAAACAGACATTAATATAAATAAATTGCAGATATGTGTTTGCTGAGCACCAGAGTGGTTATAAGCTTATCAGATCGGTTACCGTCCCTATACCACATGGGGCTCGAGCCCCGCTTTACAGATGAGGAAACTGAGGCTCCCAGAGGTGAGGACTTTACCAGGATCATAAAGCAGTGAGCCGCCCAAGGGATAGGAACTGTGTCGAATTAATTCCCACCTGTGAATTCTCTCCCGGCGCTTAGTCCAGTGCTCTGCACACAGTTAAGCACGTACTAAATATTATTACTACTCCAGTGGGTGAGTGGGGCCTGGAACCCACATCTTCTGACTTTAAGTCCCCGGGCTCTTTCTGTTATTTGGCAGCGTTTTAATCTGATTTCTCTGACCAAATCGGCCTTCGGTTCCCCTCCTGCTACGTCCCCGATTGTGGGGAGGGACCAGAGCAGTGCTTGGCACATAGTAAGCACTCAATACCATCATCATTATTAAAACATGATGGAAAACATAGTCCCCCATTCATCTTTGGGATTCTTTATCTTTGAGGAGGGCAAGGTAAAATTATTAGCCTCCAACTTGGAGGAGGCGAGTAGTTCATTTGTCTGCCTTCATTAAGGGATTTATATAAAATGGGGAACCGCCCAGTTATTAAAAATGGAACCATTGTTAGCTAACAAGAAGAGGGACTCTCTTCCGCTGGATTTATTACATGCCCACAAAAACGACGAGGTGGATTGGTATTGATTTCCAGTGTATTTATTGCTTTTTTGGCACACGTGGGGCAGAAATAATAATAATAATAATAATATGGTATTTGTTAAGCGCTTACTATATGCAAAGCACTGTTCTAAGCGCTGGGGGGATACAAGGTGATCAGGTTGTCCCATGGGGGGCTCACAATCTTAATCCCCATTTTCCAGATGAGGTAACTAAGGCCCAGAGAAGTGAAGTGACTTGCCCAAAGTCACCCAGCTGACAATTGGCAGAGCTGGGATTTGAACCCGTGACCTCTGACTCCAAAGCCCGGGCTCTTTCCACTGAGCCACGCTGCTTCTCTTGCTTACTTGCTTGCAACAAATAGTTGTTGTTCTTCGTATTCAGAGGGAGCAGTCAGTGAAATTCCTCTTGAGTTTGAGCGGGCCACTCAGGAAATGGTCGCCGCAGACCCCAGTTAGAGCTGTTGTTGAGAACTGCTCTGGCCTGAGATCAGGCCATCTTACCTCCTTCCCTTCCCCACAGCACCTGTATATATGTATATATGGTTGTACATATTTATTGCTCTATTTATTTATTTCTTTATTTTACTTGTACATATCTATCCTATTTATTTTATTTTGTTAGTATGTTTGGTTTTGTTCTCTGTCTCCACCTTTTAGACTGTGAGCCCACTGTTGGGTAGGGACTGTCTCTAGATGTTGCCAATCTGTACTTCCCAAGCGCTTAGTACAGTGCTCTGCACGTAGTAAGCGCTCAATAAATACGATTGATGATGATGAGGAGGAAAGCTGCAGACATCGCAGGGGGGCTTGAAGACCTAAAAGCCGAACACGGGGGCACCCCAACGGGAGCAGAGGGAGCGTGCGGAGAGGAATAAAGGTGGGGGTGGCTTCCAAGGGCTTTTTCCCCTGACAGCAAGACAACCGCCGCACACTTCATGCAGCTATCGTGGCTCTGCCTCTGCAGGGACCACACCAACTTGTGGGTGCTGTCTTGTCCTCAAACAGAGCAGCAGGACAGGAGCAGGAAGGTTGTCCCCACGGGGTCAGTGAGGGGGACTCAGTTTCCCCCCGGGCCCGCCTCGGTCCTAAGATGGGCTTAGGCCCGGGGACACGGGAGCTCGGAGAGCCTCCGGACCCTCGGTTTTGGAAACCCCCTCACCTCTCCTCCTGGACTTCCAGCCTCCCCAGGCTCCAGAAGCTGCTCAGCTGCTACGACTCCACGGAGGCCGTGTTTCTAGGGGAGCGCTACGGCTATGGGCTGGGGATGGGAGGATACAGCTACATCACCGGCGGAGGAGGGTAAGTGAGCTTTCACCCCCATTGCTTGCCCAGAGGCGTTGGTGGTTCGAACACAGAGCTGTAGTCTTCTGGACTGTGAGCCGGCTGTTGGGTTGGGACCGTCTCTCTATGTTGCCAACTTGGACTTCCCAAGCGCTTAGTACAGTGCTCTGCACACAGTAAGCCTCAATAAATACAAATGAATGAATGAATGAATGGTCTCATTCATCCTGGTGGATTTCCACAGTGAAAAAGGAGATAATAATAATAATAATAACGGCATTTATTAAGCGCTTACTATGTGCAAAGCACTGTTCTAAGCGCTGGGGAGGTTACAAGGTAATCAGGTTGTCCCACGGGGGGCTTACAGTCTTAATCCCCATTTGACAGATGAGGGAACTGAGGCCCAGAGAAGTGAAGTGACCTGCCCCAAGTCACACAGCGGACAATTGGCGGAGCGGGGATTTGAACCCATGGCCTCTGACCCCAAAGCCCGGGCTCTTTCCACTGAGCCACGCTGCTTCTCTAGATTTACCACCAAGTAATCGAACTCCGAGAAGGAGGCGGAGAAGGGGGTTTGCTAGCCAAGGAAAATATTATGTAAATCTTTTTAAAGCACAGGCAAAAATATACCTGTCCGTGGGGCTTTTGCCTGCAGCGGCTAATGGCTTTAATATCCAGGTTCAATAAAATTATGAAATCATTTCTTTTCCATAATAAAATTACATTTAATGTTCCTCTAAGAACATGCACCAGGAAACTTTAAATTTGATTGAGTTGGCTTATTTTTTGGTAGTGCACTTAATTGAATTGCTAGGCCTTTGATGGTTTGATGCTGAAATGCAGTTCGACGGACATCAACCCTTAGGTGATTCATTCGCTGCCCCACCTCTCTATTTCCACCGCGGTAAGAGCCGAAGCGGAATCTTCTTCCATCTGGAAGTGCCCAAAGTACCGCTCTGGCGTGATGTGGTTTCCGATAATCCGAAATAGCTCGATCTCTGGTGCTCCCAAGGAACGCCGGCATTGGAAAAACAAAAACAAAACGGTGCTGAAGGCTCTGGATTTAATTCCCACTCAGCCATCGCCGGCCCCCGAGGACAAGAAGAGAGTGACGATTGCGCTATTCTATTAAAAAAGCCGAAGTTTTCAATAATGGTATTCGTTAAGCACCTCCTGTGTGCCAGGCACTGCGCTAAGCACCGGAGTAGATACAAGATAATCCTGCCGGACACAGTCCGTGTCCCTCGTGGGGCTCGTGGTCTTAAGTAGGACGCAGAACAGGTATCGATTCCCATTTTACAGGTGAGGAAACTGAGGCCCGGAGAAGCGAGGCAGAGTGGGGACTAGAACCCAGGTTACCCAGTAGACAGGTGGCAGAGCTGGGATTAGGCCACAGGGTCCCCTGACTCTTCTCCCATCATCAATCAATCATATTTATTGAGCGCTTACTGTGTGCAGAGCACTGTACTGAGCATCATCATCATCAATCATTTATTGAGCGCTTACTGTGTGCAGAGCACTGTACTAAGCGCTTGGGAAGTACAAATTGGCAACATCTAGAGACAGTCCCTACCCAACAGTGGGCTCACAGTCTAAAAGTGGGAGACAGAGAACAAAACCAAACATACTAATAAAATAAAATAGAATAGATATGTACAAGTAAAATAGAGTAATAATAGAGTAATAAATAAATAGAATAATAAATAGAGTAATAAATAATGGAGTAATAATAAATAATAAGGTAAATAATAGAGTAATAAATAAATAGAGTAATAAATAGAGTAATAAGGAGAGTCATCCTTCTCCTCGCCTCCATCTTAGTTTGGCAGCAGTTCTTGGAGAGGAGCGGAGTGGCCTAATGGAAAGAGCCCAGGCCTGGGCGTCAGAGGACCTGGGTCCTAATCCCGGCCCTGCCACGCATCCGCCGTGTGACCTCGGATAAGTCACTTACCTTCTCAGTGCCTCAGTTGTAAAGTGGGGATTCGATACCCATTCTCCCTCTGACTGAGTCTGACCTGCGGAACGTATAACCACCCCAGCGCTTACTCCAGCGTTTGACCCAGCTGAAGAAATATCACGATTATTATGAAAGTGGGCACTCACTGGGTCTCATCCAGGTCGCCTGAGTGGAATACGAAGCGTGAAAAGCATTTCTCTTGCCGGCTGCCTGAAACACGCCTCGTTCCCCCCTGCCAAGTTAAGTCCTGGCCCCCCCCCCCCCCCCCGCCCCGGCTCAGCTGGCTTTTCTGTTTCCCGGCCTCTTCCCGGTAGGATGGTGTTCAGCAGGGAGGCCGTGCGAAAGCTCCTGGCTAGTAAGTGCCGCTGTTCCAGCAACGACGCTCCGGACGACATGGTGCTGGGCATGTGCTTCAGCGGCCTGGGCGTCCCCGTGACGCACAGCCCCCTCTTCCATCAGGTGAGAAGCGGGCGCTGGAAGGACAGAACACGATCAGGTGGCCCAGAAAATTGCAGCCAGTCACTGAGAACTTGGGAAGGATGCAATATTTTCTCCAAAGCCGGCTTGTCGCGGTCCTGGGGGTTTTCTCCCGGTCCCCCGCCATCTCCTTACATGCCTGTTCGGCTTGTGGATTTAGAGTGGGCTAAGTCCACCCTCCTCCCAGACACCCTGCTATTCTCCTGTCCCAGGTTAGTGGAGATTTTGTTGGCATAGGTAAAGGAAGGAAGGAGGCGGGTAAGTAAATACCAAGTATCAGAAGTGCCCGCTTTTCCTTGTGGGCACATGGGCCAGAAGGAGGTGGGGAATTTGGGCCGGGGGGCGAGGAAGCAGGCTGGGAGGCGGAAACAGAAATCCATCATTTTGGACCTTCTCAGCCCTGCCGGGAAATTCCCGGTCAGAGATCACTGGGGTGAGCGAGGCTGCTGGGAATCGGGCCGCCCGACCTTAGGGGCCACCACCATCCCTAGAGGTGGGGGGGACCTCTTCCAGGTGTGGACTGCCGCAAATTTAAGACAAAAGGGATCCAAAAGGAATAGGGTTTTTCCTCTCTTTGGGTCAAGTATGAGGACGCAGTCCAAGAGCATTTACCGTTCATAGTTCCAAACTGGAACCTCCTAGAGAGATATCCCAGATAAGTGAATAGAGGAAAAGGGCAAGGAACCTTCCTGTCTCCCTCCCTTCTTGCCCCAGAGCTTAGCACAGTGCTGGGCAAATAGTAAGCGCTGAACAAATGTCACTCTCCCCTGTTTACCTCCAGAAGTGATGACCACATCAGTTATTACAGAGCAGTATGGTGTTCTGCTGTCCAGAAAGCAGGTTTTCGAGCAAAAGGGTCATAAGCTGCATGCAAGAAGGTAGCACAAAAAGGGGGTGGGACTGAGTCCCACTGCAAACTGCGCCTGCCGACGGCCTCTTCGAACCGGCATTCTGGTCTCTTGCTGCAAATCTAAGATTCGCTCTGTTTAACAGTTTTGACATTAATAATCATCATCTGATGAGGGCTCAGACTATCATAGATGGGAACAATTTTACCCAGAGTCACCGAGGACAGGACAGTGAGGTTAGAGGGGCCTGTCTGGAGAAAAAGCATTTTTCGGTAACCCGGGCTACCTCTCATCTCTCTCTCTCTCCTGTCCCTCTCAGGCTCGGCCCATGGACTACCCCAAGGACTACCTCGCTCATCAGGTTCCCATCTCCTTTCACAAGCACTGGAATATCGACCCGGTGAAGGTGTATTTTACCTGGCTGGCGCCCAACGGAGAAGAGGCAGGAGCCGGATGGAAGCAGCCCCCGTCGAAGCAAGAGTTATAAACCCCGGCCACAGGACGGGTGAAGTGGTCCAGGCTTCGACGCGCCCTGTGGGCAGAGAACATTTTCAGCCTGTGGATAAAAAGCATAGGGAAATCCATCCGCTAGAGTTTGGGTCCATTTTGACTCATGCGACAAAATGCGCATGCCATTTTTGATAGCTTTAGGTGAGATTCAGAAGGGTGGAGCTCTGAAGTCTCGGAGATTTCTAGGCAAGGGCAGGAGGAGGAGGAGGAGGAGGAGGAACAGCCATGGTGGATGTCTTGTTTCTTAAACCTGGGAACAGCTCACGGTTTTCGAAGTGCCAGGGGGCGGAAAGGCAGGGTAACTCACTGGATCTGTCACAAACTTGGAACCTCCTCTTCCTCCTCCTCCGCCGTCCTGTCTGGTGTCTCTGCGGGCGCAAGCCCGGTGATAAGGAAGAAGCCCAGGCCAGGCCACCTCTCACAGCCACGCGTCAGTGAAAGGACGGGGCCCAAGGCCGGACTGCCAGTCGAGTGAAAGAAAACCCGGGCTGTGGAAGGAACGGATGGCACCGTCCCCCTCATCCCTTCAAAGGGCACCGGCTCCCTGCTTTTAGGAGAAAGGCCGAGCTCAAAGCAGGCACGCGGCCTTGGGTCCGGGGTGCGGATCATACCTGCAGCTCACCTGCTTCTCCCAGCCACCGGACACTACAGCAAACCAAAGGAGCCCACGAAGCCGGAGGCAGCGCCTATTCCCAAATTAGGTTGGCTGGGTCACCCCCCCCCCCGGGAAGTCCGGTGTTTAAATGAAAGTTTCGTACGGCTCTGCCCTGCTCCGTAAATGCCCTAGGGTGGCACTGGGGGGCTGGGGGCGAAGGGAGTGTGCCAATGGGGTAGCTTAATTAGGGTAGGAAGCCCACCGTCCAGACTCCGCATCAGTCGGCATTAGCCCGTCCCGAGTGCGGCGTTCTTCAGAAGGTGTGGTTTGTCTGTGTATGATTGAGTTAGGTTAAGAGTCTTGTAAAAATCACCCAGCTTTAATAGGCTCTAAACGCATCTTCTGATTAATTTAAATCCGTTTCTCTTTCCACAGCGGCCCGTAAATGCCACCCTTTCACCCTGCTTGTGGCTGGAACTTTCCTAGCTCAGTCCGGGGCCTTAAAGGCACAATGCTGAAATGGTACGTGCTTAGCAATAGTTTCATCTGTCTTTCTCCAGCTCCACATTGGCTCTGGGTCTGCCCTCGCCAGGGGGGTGGGCATAGCAGTGAGGGCAAGCCAAGGGCCCAGGGGACTACTGGGACTTTCCAGCACATTGCTCCCTCGCCCTGGGGTCCAAGTGCTCCCCAGAACCCCGCGCCTCGGTAGCTTACAGATTCAAATGGGTGATCGATTGATTGATTGTCTCGTCGACCTTCTGACCGCGTAGCGTGCTGTCTTCTCCTAATCTCAGTGCCTTTCAACTGCCACCGCTGGTTAGTTACGCCGTACTGTTTAGAACTGTGGAAGCCTAAGGAATAAATAAACAAGATATTTGGTTACATTCCCTCCTTCCTTCTGTTCATCCACCCGGTAGAGACCGCCCCGAATAATGAAGTCAGAGAGCGAGGTGGCTCTTGGGGCATTCATTCATTCAATCGTATTTATTGAGCGCTTACTGTGTGCAGAGCACTGTACTAAGCGCTTGGGAAGTACAAGTCGGCATCAGCTAGAGACGGTCCCTACCCAATAAGGGGCTCACAGTCGAGACGGGGGAGACAGACAACAAAGCAAAACATGTGGACAGGTGTCAAGTCGGCAGAAAAAACAGAAGTAAAGCTAGAGGCACATCATTAACAAAATAAATAGAATAGTAAATATGAACAAGTAAAATAGAGTAATAAATCTGTGCAAACGTATATACAGGTGCTGTGGGGAGGGGAAGGAGGTAGGGTGGGGGGGGATGAGGAGAAAGGGGGCTCAGTCTGGGAAGGCCTCCCGGAGGAGGTGAGCTCTCACTAGGGCCGGTGGCTTTTGAATATAGCACACTTACCAAAGTGTCCCACGGAGTCTAATTAGACTTTAAAAACAGCCTCTGCCTTCTAGACTGTGAGCCCACTGTTGGGTAGGGACTGTCTCTATATGTTGCCAACTTGTACTTTCCAAGCGCTTAGTACAGTGCTCTGCACACAGTAAGCGCTCAATAAATACGATTGATGATGATGATAATTCAGTTCCCACTAGCGCAATGAATAGTATGCCTCTGGTCACTTGGGAATCGCTAGCGTCCCAAGTCACCAAAATCAGCATCCATGTCTAGAACTTACGCACTTAAGCATTTTGTCCGACTGCTTATTTTGATCGCTGTTTCAAAACGCTTTCCCACGTCTGTCTCCTCCGCTAGACTGTAAGCTCCCTTAGGGCAGGGATTGTGTCCCAAGTGCTTAGCAAGGGGCCCTGCAAAAAAAAAAAAAATAGGTACTCAAACTGGAAATAGGCACCCCAGCCCTCTCACTTGGATTTATAGGGTCCATTCCTTGAACTCTTAATGTTGCCGTCTTTTAAAACTGTTTTTCACCTCTCTCTACCCTAGTTCCGTGCAAATGTATCCCTTGGAGAAATCAGGAGCCAGAGAGCACATTTAAAGCTTGACTTTCATTTTGAAACTGGCACTGCAAAGCAAAGCAGAAACCCCACTTTCTACTGAAGAGAAAGAAGTCTCTCGCGTGGGCCCCAGCTTGGAGTACTTGGGAAAAATCGTCACTCTCCAGGTCCTAGAATTGTGAACAGTTATTTTTATCGTGCCTTCTGGAGGCCAGTGGGGAAGAGCTGGGTTTTATTACTCCCTAAGAGAAAGACATTATGTACTCTAAATCCAGAGGACAAATGTGATTGATGTTGGATTTGAGTCCTGAGCCCTGTGGCAACATCCTCCTGGGCCTGGACCCAGAAACTCCATCCCCTCCGGCAGATTTCGTTGTCATTAAATCCTGGCCTGAAAGGAAGGGGGTTAAGCAAACAGTGTTAAAAGAAAGGAGCAAAGCTCAGCATCTCTCTGAGATTTTCTAGGTTTTCTAGGGATTATTGTGTGGAATGGGCCCTAGATCTACTGAGGTCGAGTTCAACTGCTCTGACAGGTACCGGTTCGAAAGCCTTCAGGTTTAGAAGTTCCTCTCAATATTCAGAAGAGCCGCAGGGGAAGGTCTTCATCTACAAGAAGGAATGAGGGTACACGCCACTCCCAAATGCTTTGGTTGGGAGCTCTGCGTGGGGATGGGAACTGCCTCATCAATCAATCAATCAATCGTATTTATTGAGCGCTTACTGTGTGCAGAGCACTGTACTAAGCACTTGGGAAGTACAAGTTGGCAACATATAGAGACGGTCCCTACCCAACAGTGGGCTCACAGTCTAGAAGGGGGAGACAGAGAACCAAACCAAACATATTGACAAAATAAAATAAATAGAATAGATATGTACAAATAAAATAGTAATAATCAATCAATCAATCGTATTTATTGAGCGCTTACTGTGTGCAGAGCACTGGACTAAGCGCTTGGGAAGTCCAAGTTGGCAACATCTAGAGACGGTCCCTACCCAACACTGGGCTCACAGTCTAGAAGGGGGAGACAGAGAACCAAACCAAACATATTGACAAAATAAAATAAATAGAATAGATATGTACAAGTAAAATAAATAGAGTAATAAATCTGTACAAACATATATACAGGTGCTGTAGGGGAAGGGAAGGAGGTAAGGTGGGGGAGATGGAGAGGGGAAGAAGGGGGCTTAGTCTGGGAAGGCCTCCTAATCTGATCTGATCAGATCCTAATCTCATCTGATCTGTCCGTGTTACCCAGGGCTTAACGCAATGCTTCGGCACAGGACAGGACTGCAAAGGAGCAGCAATAATCCACAAAAAAAGCAATGAACTCTGAAGGTGATTTCTTTTCCACGTTGCCTAGGCGGAGCCTGTTCAATAATCAGTCAATACGCGGAGTGAAGAACCTACTTTATGCAGAATGTGGTCAATCAATCAATCAATCATATTTATTGAGCGCTTGCTGTGTGCAGAGCACTGTACTAAGCGCTTGGAAAGTACAAGTTGGCAAAATACAGAGACAGTCCCTACCCAACAGTGGGCTCACAGTCTAAAAGCACTTGGTCCTAGGCACTTGGGAGGACTTGCTAGGAGCAAACGCCATCACACCCTACCTGCTTTACGACTGTTCTGACCAATGTGAAACATACCTTTTTAGCCGCAGGCCGGCTCTACCAAGTCTTGGGCGAAATCGGTTGTCTGGAATGCTCCAGGTTTTCTCACTCTGGATGCTAAAGGGAAGTCGCATGAGGAGTGAGATGGCAGCTGAGCTGAATGAAGTTATGGCAAATAGGTTGTGTCCTGGAAGAGAAAAGTGAAGGTCAAGGAGGCCACAGGCTAGAAAAGGGAGGGCCAAAACAAATACAAGCAGCAGCGGTGGGGCAGGGGAGAAGAGCGGAAAAGGTGGGAGGGACAGCATGGCCTAGGGGAAAGAGGACAGGTCCAGGAATCAGAGATCCTGGGTTCTAATCCCAGCTCCGCCACGTCTCTGCTGTGTGAATTGGGCAAAGCACTTAACTTCTCTGTGCCTCAGTTTTCTCATCTGCAAAAATGGGGCTTCTCTCCTACGTAAACTGTGAGCCCCACGTGGGACCTGATTATCTTCTATCCACATATCTTCTGTATGAACTTGGGCAAATCACAACTTCTCTGTGCCTCAGTTTTCTCATCTGCAAAAATGGCAGTTCTCTCCTACTTAAACTGTGAGCCCCACGTGGGACCTGATTATCTTCTATCCACATATCTGCTGTATGAACTTGGGCAAAGCACTTAACTTCTCTGTGCCTCAGTTTTCTCATCTGCGAAAATGGGACTTCTCTCTCCTAAACTGTGAGCCCCACGTGGGACCTGATTATCTTCTATCCACGTATCTGCTGTGTGAACTTGGGCAAAGCACTTAACTTCTCTGTGCCTCAGTTTCCTCATCTGCAAAAATGGGGCTTCTCTCCTACTTAAACTGTGAGCCCCACGTGGGACCTGATTATCTTCTATCCACATATCTTCTGTATGAACTTGGGCAAATCACTTCTCTGTGCCTCAGTTTCCTCATCTGAAAAAATGGGGCTTCTCTCTCCTACTTCAACTGTGAGCCCCACGTGGGACCTGATTATCTTCTATCTACCCCAGCACTTAGTACAGTGCTTGGCACAAAAAGCAAGCGCTTAATGCCACAATTATTATTATTACCAAGTGGTTAGGAGGGAAGCAGTGTGGGAGTCAGAAGGGCCTGGGTTCTAATCCCAGCTCAACCATTTGTCTGCTGGGTGACCGTGGGCAAGTCACTTCGCTTCTGAGCCTCAGTTACCTCATCCGATTAAGACTGTGAGCTCCATACGGGACATGGACTGTGTCCAACCTGATTAGCTTGTATCCACCCCGGCGCTTAGCTCAGTGCCTGGCATACCGTAAGCGCCTAACAAATGCCATATAAAAAGATGAAAGAGAGAGAGAGAGGCAGAGAAGAATCCAATGGAGAACGACCATGGATAGGACAACAAACACTCAGAGGGCTCTGGAGTGGAGGGGTGAGGGAGCAGAGCGACCAGAAAGGTGAACTTCCATGAAGGACACCAGGCATCCATCAGAGTTGGTCTGGGAATTTCAGAAGTGCAGATTGTTCCCGTGGCTGGTCCAGGACTTCCACAGCCAGCTGGAAATCCCTGGAAGCTGCTCTTTTCCTCAGATTCTGGCCAACCTGGACTGCTTTTTTAAAGCCACGCTTCTGCAAACATTTTAGGAAATCAGAGTCGGGCTTCAGACCTGGGACTAGAACTCGGGGCTGCTGCTACCCAGAACCATTCTCTTTTCCCTTGGCCCCCTACTTCCCACATCTTGGCCTAGGCAATCCAGGTTTCCTCCGTGCCCGCTTCACCCCAGAAGACTGTGAGCCTTGCTGTTGGGTAGGGACCGTCTCTGTATGTTGCCAACTTGTACTTCCCAAGCGCTTAGTACAGTGCTTTGCACACAGTAAGCGCTCAATAAATACGATTGAATGAATGAATGAACGGTGGCGCAATATGGGTGTTAAGAGTCGCCCGCTTCTTCCCAAGAGCAGATTAAAGGAATGAAGAAGTTGGTGATTCCAAGAGCTCACCCCAGGGCTGTCCAAAAATGAAGTCCATCTGGGAATAGGCCCCACAAAACAATTTATTGCTACACTGCAGTAGAAAAACAAGCTGTACTGATTCCTCTAGCCGCCCTGGGAGGAGCAGAGAGTGAAAAAAGAAACTCGGCACCAACTCAACTTCTCCCAGAGGTCCAGTCCGCATGAGGAATGCCACAATTATAAGGAGAGGAGGTAAGGGGCACACGTTTGGCAAGCAGCAGAGTGCACACCTGGGATGTCACCACCCTGGACCCCCAACCCCGGCCCCAGATCTGTCACTTGTTCCTTTTGGGCGAGTTAAGTGAGCAAAGTTAGGTGTTGCCTTTCCCCGAAATGGGAATCATCATCATCATCATCATCATCAATCGTATTTATTGAGCGCTTACTATGTGCAGAGCACTGTACTAAGCGCTTGGGAAGTACAAATTGGCAACATATAGAGACAGTCCCTACCCAACAGTGGGCTCCCAGTCTACAAGGGGGAGACAGAGAACAAAACCATACTAACAAAATAAAATAAATAGAATAGATATGTACAAATAAAATAAGTAAATAAATAGAGTAATAAATATGTACAAACATATATACATATATACAGGTGCTGTGGGGAAGGGAAGGAGGTAAGATGGGGGGGATGAGAGGGGGATGAGGGGGAGGGGAAGGAATGGGCTCAGTCTGGGAAGGCCTCCTGGAGGAGGTAAGCTCTCAGTAGGGCCTTGAAGGGAGGAAGAGAGCTAGCTTGGCGGATGGGCAGAGGGAGGGCATTCCAGGCCCGGAGGAATTTATTAAGCGCTTACTATGTGCAAAGCACTGTTGTAAGCTATGGGGAGGATACAAGGTGATCAGGTTGTCTCATGTGGGGCTCCCATTCTTCATCCCCATTTTACAGATGAGATAACTGAGGCCCAGAGAAGTGAAGTGACTTGCCCAGAGTCAAACAGCTGACGATTGGGGGGGATGGAGAGGGGGACGAGGGGGGGACGAATCAGGTTGGCCTAGTAGAAGGAACATGGGGCTGGGAGACAGGAGACCTGGGGTCCAGTTAACCAAAGAGATGAGTCCAAAGGGGAGGAAGAGGTCCAGGGGGCTTTGAGGGGCAAATAGAGTTTCACGGGGAGGGCCAGGGTGGGGGATCTTCCCACCCCTAAGTCTGGTCATGGTTTTGTTTTGGGTTTTTTTATGGTATTAAGCACTCACTATGGGCCAGGCATTATATTATTTGCTGGGGTAGATAGAAGCCAATCAGGCTGGACACGGTCCGTGTCCCACATGGGGCTCACCGTCTTAATCCCCATTTTCCAGTGGGGGGAACTGAGGCACAGGGAAGTGAAGTGACTTGCCTAAGGTCACACAGCAGGCAAGTGGTGGAGCCGGCATTAGAACCGACAACCCTTCAACTCCCAGGCCTGGGCTCTATCCACTCCGCCACGCAGATTCTCTAACGGCAATTGGGCACAGGGGCAGCAGTGGCTAGTCAGTTTACCCGCCTGTCAAGACACCACCTCCTCCGGGCAGGAGCTGACCACGGCTCCCTC
Source organism: Tachyglossus aculeatus (assembly GCF_015852505.1). Classification (NCBI taxonomy): domain Eukaryota; kingdom Metazoa; phylum Chordata; class Mammalia; order Monotremata; family Tachyglossidae; genus Tachyglossus; species Tachyglossus aculeatus. The sequence continues at coordinate 4,051,867 of NC_052085.1, forward strand.
TCCTCCATTCCCACTGACGCGAAACTACGAGTCGAAGTGGGCAGGGAATGTGTCTTTATAATGATTATGGTACTTGTTAAGCGCTTACTACGGCCCAAGCACTGCTCTGAGCACTGGGTAGATAGAAGTTAATCAGGTTGGACACAATCCCTGTCCCACATGGGGCTCACACTCTTAATCCCTATTTTACGGGTGAGGTAACTGAGGCACAGAGAAGTGAGTGTTTACTGTTACACTGTACTCTCCCAAGCGCTTAGCGTAGAGTTCTGCACACAGTCGGAGCTCAATAAATACGACTGATTGGGCCATAGGAAGCCAGGCAAATGGGAGTCATTGCTTGCTGGCACTAGATGCCACACTTTCACACACAGACCTCTCACAGCCACCAAAAATGCCATTTCTCTCCCTGCCACAAAGGACAAGGGAAGTAAAAATTTATGAAGACACCAGAAAAGCAGGCTGGCCGTGGAGTAGGGCTAGGAGTGGGACCGTATCTTTTTTTGGCTTGGCTATGTGCCAAGATTATTTTTCTGATCCTTTTCCCTTTATTAATAATAATAATAATAATAATGGCATTTATCAGTGCTTAGAACAGTGCTTTGCACATAGTAAGTGCTTATAAATGCCATTATTATTATTAAGTGCTTACTATGTGCAAAGCACTGTTCTAAGCCCTGGGGAGGTTACAAGGTGATGAGGTTGTCCCATGGTGGGCTCACAGTCTAAGTCCCCATTTTACAGATGGGGGAACTGAGGCCCAGAGAAGTTAAGTGACTTGCCCAAAGTCGCAGAGCTGACAATTGGCGGAGTCGGGATTCGAACCCATGACCTCTTACTCCAAAGCCCGGGCTCTTTCCACTGAGCCATGCTGCTTCTCTTGAGCCACGCCCTTTACCGCTTTCCTCTGGGCCCAAGATGAGCTCAACAAATACCACTCTCCTCTGCGGGGTCAAGACTCACCCTTCTTTAACAATAATAACAACGATGGCATTTTCTAAGCCCTTACTATGTGCAAAGCACTGTTCTAAGCGCTGGGGAGGTTACAAGGTGATCAGGCTGTCCCACGGGGGGCTCACAGTCTTAATCCCCATTTTACAGATGAGGTAACTGAGGCCCAGAGAAGTGACTCTATTTATTTATTTATTTTACTTGTACATATCTATTCTATTTATTTTGTTAGTATGTTTGGTTTTGTTCTCTGTCCCCCCCTTTTAGACTGTGAGCCCACTGTTGGGTAGGGACCGTCTCTATATGTTGCCAACTTGGACTTCCCAAGCGCTTAGTACAGTGCTCTGCACACAGTAAGCGCTCAATAAATACGATTGATTGATTGATTGACTTGCCCAAAGTCACACAGCTGACAACTGGCAGAGCTGGGATTTGAACCCATGACCTCTGACTCCAAAGCCCAGGCTCTTTCCACTGAGCCACGCTGCTTCTCTAACTTTCTTTGACTTATCTATTCCTAGGAAAGGGGCAAAAAGCAGCGTGGAAATCAGGGATAATCCCTCCCCGCTCCGCTGAGGTTTTAAAATGGTATTTATTAAGCCCGGCCCATAATATAAGAGGTGGGGAGTAGGGGGAAGCAGAAGGGCGTGGGAGTAAGACTGTTAGACTTTTAGACTGTGAGCCCACTGTTGGGTAGGGACTGTCTCTATATGTTGCCAACTTGTACTTCCCAAACGCTTAGTACAGTGCTCTGCACACAGTAAGCGCTCAATATATACGATTGATTGATTGATTGATTGATTAAGAAGACCTGAATGGGTCTGTCTCAAGCACTTAATGTAGTGCCCTACTAACAGTACAGCAGGTTAGAGTGTAAACTCCCTGAAGGCCAGGTACCAAGTTGTCAGGTACGGACCGTCTCTATATTTTGCCGATTTGTACTTCCCAAGCGCTTAGTATAGTGCTCTGCACGCTGTAAGTGCTCAATAAATACAATCGAAGGTATAGTGCACTGTACCCAGTTGGCTCTCGATAAATACCATCAGCACAATCAATCGATAAATACCATGAGCACAACAGTGGGCTCACAGTCTAGAAGGGGGAGACAGAGAAGAAAACCAAAGATAGTAACAAAATAAAATGAATAGATATGTACAAGTAAAATAGAGTAATAATCAATCAATTAATCGTATTTATTGAGCGCTTACTGTGTGCAGAGCACTGTACTAAGCGCTTGGGAAGTACAAGTTGGCAACATATAGAGAGGGTCCCTACCCAACAGTGGGCTCACAGTCTAGAAGGGGGAGGCAGAGAACAAAACCAAAGATATTAACAAAATAAATAGAATAGATATGTACAAGTAAAATGAATAAACAGAGTAATAAATATGTACAAACATATATACAGGTGCTGTGGAGAAGGGAAGGAGGTAAGATGGGCGGATGGAGAGGGGGACGAGGGGAAGAGGAAGGAGGGGGCTATGTCGACAATTTTCCAGTGATTCTATTCATTCATTCAGTTGTATTTATTGAGCGCTTACTGTGTGCAGAGCACTGGACTACTGTACACTACACTGTACTAAGCGCTTGGGAAGTACAAGTTGGCAAGGGAAGTACAAGTTGGCAAAATTCTAGTTACCAAGTGGATTGGGATTTGCTACTGTTTGGAGATTCGCAAATGTTAACGTTTGGGGATCGTTGACCGACTCAGCCCATGTCGGTTTGGGCCATTTAATATTCCTCTGGCCTGAGCACATTTACCAAAGGGAGAGAAGGGACAGAGCTCCCACGTTTACTTTTCAGAAGCTCTGGTCGAAGCGTTTGGTAGGAAACTGGTTGAAATTAATGCTCAAATAAAAGGGGGGAATTATCTGTGGATTCGGGCGGCTTCGGGCCCATGTCAGGTCTACCAACTCTTTTGTATTTTCCCAAGTGCTTAGCTCACCTAGTTGATTGATTGTAGGTATTCCTAGCAGGACCGTCCATCCCTTTCTTTTCCCTTCCTTGAGTCCATCCCTTTCTTTTCCCTCCCTAAAGCCTCCCTAAAAAGTCTCCCAATCCAGACCACAGCCCCAGACCGCTATCTTTTCGAGATCAACCTTAAGTCACCTCCTCCTTAACAGAACAACAAAACCGTCAGAACAGCTGACGGTCAGAGGATTGGGAGGCAGACCTCGACACTGCGATCCAGATGGAAGATATTTCCAAATCCATTTTCCTAGCAGGATTCCCAAGCGTCCCTGAGCAGAGGATGCAATTGTAAACTTGGCCCCCAAGATTAACCGCCTTCCACTTTGAATTTGATTAAATTAGGTCTTCGGGGACACTTCCATGGAACTATATTAGATCTTGAAGGCCTTTAACGTCCCCGATTTTATGATCATTGGACATTCGTCATGGGAAACTGCATCGGCTTGGGAAGCCTGAGATCGAAATGATGACATTCTGTGGAAAAACAATACAACTGGACCATTTTCATTCATGCTGTTACTGGGTTGGAGTTCGGCTGAATCCCAACTGGAACTGAACGTTTATTTCAAGATGTGGGCTGGTTGCCATAACCTAATGACTTTTCAGAGTCCCGTGAAGTCTAACGGCTGTAGATAAACCATTTTGGTACATAAACACTGGTCCAGTGGGAGCTCAGGAAACAATGACTGATGAGGATTCAGAAAAAATCTAAATGACTTACAGAAGGTGGTGAATTTAGAGGTTGAGGGAAAGAGAGGCACAGTCTAAGTGGGAGGGAGAACAGGTTTTGAATCCCCATTTTACAGGTGAGGAAATTGAGGGCCATGTAAGTTAAGTGACTTGCCCAAGGTCGTACAGCAGATACGTGGCAGAGACTGGATGAGAACCCAGGTCCTCCGAGTCCCAGGTTTGTAGTCTTCCCACTAAGCCACACTTTGGCCCGGTTTATCAGTCTGACATGAAGAGGAGCTAATCAATCAATCATATTTATTGAGCGCTTACTGTGTGCAGAGCACTGTACTAAGCGCTTGGGAAGTCCAAGTTGGCAACATCTAGAGACGGTCCCTACCCAACAGTGGGCTCACAGTCTAAAAGGGGGAGAGAGTTATGCTAACAGAATTCAGGGGTTCTCAGTTCACTTTCAAGGCTCTCCATAATGATGCCTAGTTAATCCACACAAAAGACTAAAACAAGGCCATTACGTCTATTGCAGGCTTGAAGCCGTAAGCTCCCTGGGGGCAGGGATCGCATCTACCAGCTCTGCTGTATTGGACTTTTCCAAGTGCTTAGTACAGTGCTCTGCACGTAGAATGTAAATATTGACCGACTGATTGAGAAAGAAGGGTCGGAAGGGATAGCCCACTGCACCTCGCTAGCCCAGGGGCAAAGTGGACTATCAATCAATCAATCAATCGTATTTATTGAGCACTTACTGTGTGCAGAGCACTGTACTAAGCGCTTGGGAAGTCCAAGTTGGCAACATATAGAGACGGTCCCTACCCAACAGTGGGCTCACAGTCTAAAAGGGGGAGACGGAGAACAAAACCAAACATACTAACAAAATAAATAGAATAGATATGTACAAGTAAAATAAATAAATAAATAGTCAAAAGAGCACGGGACAGGGAATCAGGAGACCAAGGGTTTCGTCCCAACTCTGCTTCTAGCCTGCGGGCTGACCACGGGAAGCTCACTTTGCCTTTCCAGGCCCCTGTTTGCTCATTTGAGAAATGGGAACAGGATCTCTGCACCGCTCTACCTCTCAGACTGCGACTTCTGTGTGGGACAGGGGCTGGGACCGGTTCGATTATTCTGTAGCTACCCCAGTGCCTGGCATCAAGTAACAAAGCGCCATCCGTGTTGGTGGGTACAAGAGTCGCTCACTCTTTAAAAAGGGCTTTTTATAAAATGCAATTTCACCCTTAAAACGAGCACCTCCAACCTCCCTTTCATCCATGTATGTTTGGTTTTGTTCTAGTATGTTTGGTTTTGTTCTCTGTCTCCCCCTTTTAGACTGTGAGCCCACTGTTGCGTAGGGACTGTCTCTGCATGTTGCCAGTTTGTACTTCCCAAGCGCTTAGTACAGTGCTCTGCACACAGTAAGCGCTCAATAACTACGACTGATGATGATGATGATCCATCCACACCTCTCTGCCTCAAGCTGTGCTGAAGATTGTTCCCGCCACGGCCTGCAGCTATCTGTGGGACACTTCCAAGTGAGTAATTTACAAGCCCCCACGGAGGAGGTGGGGAAGCCCCCCAAAAGAGTGAGGTAATGGGAAGGAAGACCCTCTAAAACTTATCTGTGCCTCAGGTTCCTCATCTGCAAAAGGGGGATTAAATATCTGTTCTCCCTCCCTGTTGGACTGTGAGCCCCGCGTGAGACAGGGTCTGTGTCTGACCTGATTATCTTGTATCTGCCCCAGTGCTTAGAGTGCCTGACACACAGTAAGTGCTTAATAAATACCATAACACTGTATGGTATTTATTTATTTATGCATGGTATTTTTAGACTGTGAGCCCACTGTTGGGTAGGGACTGTCTCTATATGTTGCCAACTTGGACTTCCCAAGCGCTTAGTCCAGTGCCCTGCACACAGTAAGCGCTCAATAAATACGACTGATTGATTGATAACAACAATAATATCCACATACATGTAGATATATGTATGCATGTGAAACCGTAATAGGGAAAGTGAGACCTAAAGACACTCACCCCTTAGCAAAACCTACTTCGATCATTTGCACACTCCGAGTGTTGATGATATTGACTATTTCTGGGCCTATTTTCACAGTCGCCCTCTCACTTTTGGCAACCTGTTTAAAAATGAAACGGCCTTACGTGATCAAGGGCTTAATAAACTTTCTCATCAGAAAAGGAAATAATACGTGCTCTGATGAAGAGTAACTTTTAAGGTAACGGAACACACCTATGGCCTGCGCATCGTCTGTGGCCAGAGACCCGTTTACGGGATGACAAGTTATTGCTATTGGCTCTGCCCAGGTGATTTCTGTGACAAACACCAACCTCTGGAATCCTGTCCCAGAGATTTACTTTTATTTTGTACCTGGAAATGCCATTTTTGGAGATAAGCTTTTCCTTATGACCTCCAGCTATGTTCTGTGTAGAAGCTTGCAATCCCAGGAATGTAATGTATTAAGGCCTAGCACTTAACGGCAGTCAAATTAAGGGTCCCTAGAAGACCCACAGTGATTTTTCCAGAGGAGGAGTAGCTCTGAATTTTACAGGGAAAAGAACATCAAAGGGAAACCCAGTTTCTCAAGATCACTTCATTTTATCAAGCTGTTTTCTTTGAGGCAAGACTAGCAGATGGGGAGGATTCAAGGTGATAGTGGCATTTTATAATTGGTCTTGATTAAAAATAAATCAGTGCAACTCTTCCACAGTTAGTACTATCTGGCTTAAAAGATTAGCTTTAAAACCACTTATTCTTTGCAAATATTAAATGTATAAAACATCGTACTGGAAAGACTATAATAGATTCATATTCCACTTTCAACGTCTTAACTCAATAAAACACAAAAGTGGTTGTTTTACATTTTCAGGCTATGTAAAAAGGACTTTGTGAATTATGGCCCCTAAAGAGAAGACTGGAATCTCCATTTTTTTCCTGAAAGAGATATACATTCAGGTTTTCTGTTTAACTACTTAATGCCAAATGGATTTGCATTTCCCACATGTGAGCCATGCGAACGTATCATAAATGTCCTTTTGAAATAGCGACTTTCCAGAGCGTCATCTTTTTTCAGTCGAGGATAAATGGTGGTGACTTTGGAAATGGGGCAGGGTGGAGGGGGTGGCAGTGAAGGTCTGACCATAACCCACTGGCTGTTGTATGACTCTTATTCATTCATTCAATCGTATTTACTGAGCGCTTACTGTGTGCAGAGCACTGTATTAAGCACTGAGCGCTTACTGTGTGCAGAGCACTGTACTAAGCACTTGGAAAGTACAATTCGGCAACATATACAGTCCCTACCCAACAGTGGGCTCACAATTTTATATATTCAACTGCTTACTTTGATTATTCTATTTGTACCCATTTTCAGGTCTGCCTCCCCCATTAGACTGTAAGCTCCTAGTGGGAGGGAATGTGTCACTCCTTTGATCTGTAGCTCCCAAGTGCTTAGTACAGCACTCCCGTAGTGAGTACTCCATAAATACTATTATTGCTATTACTCAAGATCATTCTCTAAGGACAACACAAATTGCTTTTTTTTTTTTTATTTGATTTGATTGTCAATTCTTTTGCGTGGCACAAAAATGGTGCTTCAGAATTTGCCCTTTAGTAGCAAGTTTTACAGCACTGGAAATGCTTGTTCTTTCAAAGTACAGACTGGGGAAAGGGCAGGGGATTCATACTGGCCACGAGATGAGAAAGTATTGAAAATGAGTTTCAGGAGCCACTCGCAGCAGCTGCAGGCACCACCCAGAGGCTGGTCACCCCTTGAATTCAGTTGCCTGCCCTCAGCTGCCCTCATAGAGAAGCAGCGTGGCTCAGTGGGAAAGAGCCCGGGCTTTGGAGTCAGAGGTCATGGGTTCAAATCCCAGCTCCGCCAATTGTCAGCTGTGTGACTTTGGGCAAGTCACTTCAATCAATCAATCAATTGTATTTATTGAGCGCTTACTGTGTGCAGAGCACTGTACTAAGCGCTTGGGAAGTACAAGTTGGCAACATATAGAGACAGTCCCTACCCAACAATGGGCTCACAGTCTAAAAGGGGGAGACGGAGAACAAAACCAAACATACTAACAAAATAAAATAAATAGAATAGATATGTACAAGTAAAATAAATAAATAAATAGAGTAATAAATATGTACAAACATATATACATATATACTTCACTTCTCTGGGCCTCAGTTCCCTCATCTGTAAAATGGGGATTAAGACTGTGAGCCCCCCGTGGGACAACCTGATCACCTTGTAACCTCCCCAGCGCTTAGTGCTTTGCACATACTAAGCACTTAATAAGTGCCATTATTATTATAATTATTATTATTATCTGGTTAGGCCCGGCAGGAATCCTGAAAAACGTCAACCCCTCTCTGGCCAATGCCCTGGGACGTGTGATGTCGTCATTTTGGCCACGTGATGGAATCTGGTCATAAAGAAACTTATGTACAAAGTTCTGCACAAACCACTGGCACGATCCTCAACTCCTCTGCACAGTCCTAAAGTCTTAGTAACCGGACTGAGGCTTATCTGCCACTCGCAATGGGAGATTCCATTTTGATGCTTTTCCAGGGAAGCCCGGGTCTCGGCCTTGAAACGTGCTGGACGTACAAACAGTGGTTCTGATTTTCAAATTACCCATCTGGCAGCAGGGTTCAGCCTTTGTTTCTGCTACACTGTTTGACTTAAGCTTTGCCACTGAGAAAGATAATCCACTTTCATGCCCTGATGACTTTTTGACATCGGCATGGCATCGCTCTGTTACTAAATTACATCTTTGACTGTTTTGGATTCCTCAGTGACATAATTTATTTTACCATTTCCCCTTTGCAAGCTGGTTGGCTATTACAACATCTGTTTTCTCAATAACAGCCCGGGCTTGAATGATTAAGATGTCACTTGGGTGCCAGAGAAACTGAGGTACGGCTGAAGGTTTGAGTTTCTGAGAATAGGATTTGGGGCCAAAATCGAGGGCTGAACTTAATGGCTTGCTGACATGAACTCAATTAAGAGTGACTCTGTTCCCCACGAATCTCTAAATGACACACCCCTCTGCAGGAACTCCTCTGGACATCTGGACGGCTTCCTGGGTAATTTCAACATGCAGTGCTTGGCACATAGTAAGCGCTTAACAAATCCCATCATTGTTATTATTATAATGGGTTACTTGTGCCCTGGTTGGACCCTTGCTTTATCAATTCTATCCATCGGTTCTTTCCACATGGCTCAGATGGCCACAGTGGGCAGCCAGAGGAGGAAAATGGACAGAGAGACACAGTGTGGGAAAGGGGAAAGGCAAACACCCATACATACATACACACTCACTCACACGAGGGATGTGAACATGTAGACAAAGCTTGAAGAAGGGGAAAGACAGACTCCCATGCACACGGGAAGGAAGTGGACACAAAGACACAGTGGAAAGAAGGGGAATAATAATAGTAGTAATAACTGTGGGGCTTGTTAAGCGCTTACTATGTGCCAAGCACTGTTCTAAGCAGTGGAGTAGATACAGGTCAATCAGGTTGGACACAGTCCCTGTCCCACATGGGGCTCACTCTCTTGATCGCCATTTTTACAGATGAGGTAACTGAGGACCAGAAAGTTAAGCGACTTGCCCAAGGTCACACAGCAGCCGCGGTAGAGCCGGGATTAGAACCCATGTTCTCCTGATTCCCAGGCCTGGGCTCTATCCATTAGATTAATAATAATAATAATAATGGCATTTATTAAGCGCTTACTATGTGCAAAGCACTGTTCTAAGCGCTTTGGAGGTTACAAGGTGATCAGGTTGGCCCACAGGGGCTCACAGTCTTAATCCCTATTTTACAGATGAGGTAACTGAGGCCCAGAGAAGTGAAGTGACTTGCCCAAAGTCACACAGCTGACAACTGGTGGAGCCGGGATTTGAACCCATGACCTCTGACTCCAAAGCCCATGCTCTTTTCCACTGAGCCACGCTGCTTCTCAGACTGTGAGCCCACTGTTGGGTAGGGACTGTCTCTATATGTTGCCAATTTGTAATTCCCAAGCGCTTAGTACAGTGCTCTGCACGTAGTAAGTGCTCAATAAATACGATGGATGATGATTAGACCCAGCCTTCCTCTGCCCTCAGCTCCTGTCGTTCAGGTCTGGGGGCTCAGAAGCGGCGTCCGGGTTCCTGGGGACTGTGATGCCAACCTAATTGTGGGGCGCTTAACAAGCCCCACAATTATTACTACTATTATTATTCCCCTTCTTTCCACTGTGTCTTTGTGTCCACTTCCTTCTCTAGTCCATGCTGCTTTTCTACCGCTGATCCCGCCTTCCCCTTCATTCCTAGTCCCTTAGGGACCAGGGACTGAGTCTCATTCTCAGCTTTTCCAGGCCTTGGTACTCAAGAGGCGCTTAGTACAGTTACTGCTACTTCTTACTAAACACTAAAGACTTGGAACTCCCAGAAATAGGCTGCCACTGGTCAGCTGTGCGACTTTGGGCGAGTCACTTCATTTCTCTGGGCCTCAGTTCCCTCCTCTGTAAAATGGGGATGAAGACTGTGAGCCCCACGTGGGACAACCTGATCACCTTATAAATTCCCCAGCGCTTAGAACAGCACCTGTATATATGTATAATTGTTTGTACATATTTATTACTCTATTTTACTTGTACATATCCATTCTATTTTATCAGTATGTTTGGTTTTGTTCTCTCTCTCCCCCTTCTAGACTGTGAGCCCACTGTTGGGTAGGGACCATCTCTATATGTTGCCAACTTGGACTTCCCAAGTGCTTAGTACAGTGCTCTGCACACAGTAAGCGCTCAATAAATATGATTGATTGATTGATTCTCACAGCAATAATAGTTTAAAAACAGTGACACCTTGTGGTCATTTGCATGTAACTACTAATAATAATAATTTTAGTATTTGTTAAGCACTTTCATTCATTCATTCAGTCGTACTTATTGAGTGCTTACTGTGTGCAGAGCGCTGTACTAAGCGCTTGGCAAGTCCAAGTTGGTAACATCTAGAGACGGTCCCTACCCAACAGCGGGCTCACAGTCTAGAAGGGGGAGTCAAGACAACAAAACAAAACATATGAACAAAATAAAATAAATAGATTAGTAAATATGTACAAGCAAAATAGGGTAATAAATCTGTCCAAACATATATACAGGTGCTGTGGGGAGGGGAAGAAGGTAGGGCCTGGGGGGATGGGGAGGGGGAGAGGAAGGAGGGGGCTCAGTCTGGGAAATTCACTCATCATCATCAATCGTATTTATTGAGCGCTTACTGTGTGCACAGCACTGTACTTAGCGCTTGGGAAGTACAAGTTGGCAACATATAGAGACAGTCCCTACCCAACAGTGGGCTCAAAGTCTAAAAGTAACTCTCAGTTACTTACTATGTGCCTGGCACTGTACTAACCCCTGGGAGGGATACAAGCAAATCGGGTTGGACACCGTCCCTGTCCCACACGGGGCTCACAATCTCAATCCCCATTTTACAGATGAGGTAACTGAGGCACAGAGAAGTGACTTGCCCAAGGTCCCACAGCAGACAAGAAGCAGCGTGGCTCAGTGGAAAGAGCCCAGGCTTTGGAGTCAGAGGTCACGGGTTCAAATCCCGGCTCCGTCAATTGCCAGCTCTGTGACTTTGGGCCAGTCACTTCACTTCTCCGGGCCTCAGTGACCTCATCTGTAAAATGGGGATGAAGACTGTGAGCCCCCCGTGGGACAACCTGATCACCTTGGAACCTCCCCAGCGCTTAGAACAGTGCTTTGCGCATAGTAAGCGCCTAATAAATGCTATCATTATTATTATTAGGTGGTGAAGCCGACGTTAGAAACCATAACCTTCTGATTCGCCCACTGTTGGGTAGGGACTGTCTCTATATGTTGCCAACTTGTACTTCCCAAGCGCTTAGTCCAGTGCTCTGCACACAGTAAGCGCTCAATAAATACGATTGAATGAATGAATGATTCCTAGGCCTGTGCTCTATCCACTCTGCTATGGTGCTTCACGAAAGTGCAGAGTTACCTCTGAGTTAGCCAGGGCTCTAATAACTGAAAATCACTGCTAAGCGCCTGTCTCTCTCATCATCATCATCAATCGTATTTATTGAGCGCTTACTATGTGCAGAGCACTGTACTAAGCGCTTGGGAAGTACAAATTGGCAACATCTAGAGACAGTCCCTACCCAACAGTGGGCTCACAGTCTAAAAGGGGGAGACAGAGAACAAAACCAAACATACTAACAAAATAAAATAAATAGAATAGATATGTACAAGTAAAATAAATAGAGTAATAAATATGTACAAACATATATACATATATACAGGTGCTGTGGGGAAGGGAAGGAGGTAAGATGGGGGGATGGAGAGGGGGACGAGGGGGAGAGGAAGGAAGGGGCTCTCCTTAGTTGGTAAACTCGACCGCAGATATCTTGTCTACTAATTCAATTGCACTCTCCCAGGTGCTTAGTACAGCTCTCTGCACACAGTAAAAGCCCAACAAAAGCCAGTAATTGACCAATTTCCCAGACTCCTCTTCACTGGGACAAGAAATAGATGTCACGGGGGTCGATGTCACATCAACCCCCCGGCCCTCGTCCTCCCTCCGTACATTCATTCATTCAATCGTATTTATTGAGCGCTTACTGTGTGCAGAGCGCTGTACTAAGCGCTTGGGAAGTACAAGTTGGCCACATATACAGTCCCTACCCAACAGTGGGCTCACAGTCTAGAAGACATCCGCCAAGTTAGCTCCCTTCCTCCCTTCAAAGCCCTACTGAAAGCTCACCTCCTCCAGGAGGCCTTCCCAGACTGAGCCCCCTTCTTGATGATGATGGCATTTATTAAGCGCTATGTGCAAAGCACTGTTCTAAGCGCTGGGGAGTTTACAAGGTGATCAGGTTGTCCCACGGGGGGCTCACAGTCTTAATCCCCATTTTCCAGGTGAGGGAACTGAGGCCCAGAGAAGTGAAGTGACCTGCCCAAAGTCACACAGCTGACGATTGGCGGAGCCGGGATTTGAACCCATGAACTCTGACTCCAAAGCCCGGGCTCTTTCCATCATCATCAATCGTATTTATTGAGCGCTTACTATATGCAGAGCACTGTACTAAGCGCTTGGGAAGTACAAATTGGCAACATATAGAGACAGTCCCTACCCAACAGTGGGCTCACAGTCTAAAAGTGAGCCACGCTGCTTCTTCCTCTCCTCCTCCCCATCCACCCCCCACCTCCTTCCCCTCCTCACGGCACTTGTATATATTTGTACAGATTTATTACTCTATTTTTCTTGTACATATTCACTATTCTATTTATTTTGTTCATGATGTGCATATCTTAGACCCTGGCATGGTGGGCTAGACTGTGAGCCCACTGTTGGGTAGGGACTGTCTCTATATGTTGCCAATTTGTACTTCCCAAGCACTTAGTACAGTGCTCTGCACATAGTAAGCGCTCAATAAATACGATTGATGATGATGGTATAGTTATAATTCTATTTGTTCTGACGATTTTGACACCTGTCTACATGTTTTGCGTCTCCCCCTTCTAGACTGGGAGCCCGTTGTTGGGTAGGGACCGTCTCTATATGTTGCCGACTTGGACTTCCCAAGCGCTTAGTACAGTGCTGTGCACACAGTCAGCGCTCAATAAATACGATTGAACGGATGAATGAATGAATGGGTTGTCTCTGCTCCTATTTCAAGCAATCTTTTCCTCATCTTTTCGCTCTGATGTGCTTGCCCCAACTACGTGACTGACTGCGGATTGACATCTACATGCTCAAAATAAAACACAGTGCAAGGATTAAGGTGTAGTATTGAGTACTGAGAGTTTTTTTCCTTGGGGTCTTGGACTGAGCGACATCTTCTCTTTTCTGCACCTTATTTTCCACTTTGGAAAGGCTTAAGTTGGCTCTCCAAGGACTGAAATGGCTTTTGTCTCCTCATACCCAAGTGCTGTTTTCTTCATTCTTCCTCACCTATTGAAAATCTCAGTGTGGAGGGAGTTTACTTTTATTAGTTTGACCTTTTTGAAGATTCAATGGCATAGGATTTCCCTCTTATTTTCAGCTCAAGAACATTTATACAGAGCAAGAAATAATATAGGGTTTTTCTGTAACACCTGGCCTTCTCTATTTCATGTAAAGATTATGATCTTTATTTATTACTCTATTTATTTATTTTACTTGTACCTATCTATTCCATTTATTTTATTTTGGTAGTATGTTTGGGTTTGTTCTCTGTCTCCCCTTTCTAGACTGTGAGCCCACTCTTGGGTAGGGACTGTCTCTATAATGTTGCCAGCTTGTACTTCCCAAGCGCTTAGTACAGTGCTCTGCACACAGTAAGCGCTCAATAAATACAACTGATTGATTGATTGATCTTTACAAAGCAAACTTTCCCAGATTCTTCCTATTCTGTGGAATGTTTTCAAGCCATTTCTAGATATTTTTGTCTGTTCTTTCAGAAGCCCCTTTCTGACTCGTGGTCTCTGCTTCAGAATTGCATTTCCTTAAATCGTTCTAGAGACTCAGTTTCTTCTAGTATGGTTTTAAAAGTAGGGTGGCGGGGAAGAGAAGAAAATTGAGAACTAAGCAGGTGGGAATTAAAAATGTAAATTGGGGGAAGTATAAAGAGGGGGCAAGAGGGTACCAGCAGAGAACATTGTAAATTACAATTATACTGCATGCTGAGCGGTTCTCGTGACGTTGTTTTACAACACTGGCTTAAAAATCTAGGTTTGGAAGGAAACTAGCTGGCTGGAGAAAATAAGAAGTGAAAATGAAGCTTTATCATTTAGCACTGTGATTTTCTAATCATCATCATCATCATCAATCGTATTTATTGAGCGCTTACTATGTGCAGATCACTGTACTAAGCGCTTGGGAAGTACAAATTGCCAACATATAGAGACAGTCCCTACCCAACAGTGGGCTCACAGTCTAAAAGGGGGAGACAGAGAACAAAACCAAACATACTAACAAAATAAAATAAATAGAATAGATATGTACAAATAAAATAAATAAGTAGAGTAATAAATATGTACAAACATATATACATATATACAGGTGCTGTGGGGAAGGGAAGGAGGTAAGATGGGGGGATGGAAAGGGGGATGAGGGGGAGAGGAAGGAAGGGGCTCAGTTTGGGAAGGCCTCCTGGAGGAGGTGAGCTCTCAGCAGGGCCTTGAAGGGAGGAAGAGAGCTAATCATCAGAGGCTAATCCGTGGCAGACAGGTTTTTAATTTTATTTTGACTGTCGTTCTCAGTTCTGAATCCAGCCTGGAGGTCCAAACCCCGTATGCAAGTCAGCGCTTGACACAAAGAGACCATCAGAGGCCTCTGAAGCAGCGTGGCCTAGTAGGTACAGCACGGGCCTGGAAATCAGAAGGACCTGGGTTCTAATCCAGCTCTTTCACTTGTCCGCTGGGAAAGTCATTTAACTTCTCTGGGCCTCAGTTACCTGATCTGTAAAGTGGGGATTGAGCCTGAGAGCCCTATGTGGGATAGGGACTGTGTCCAACCTAACTTGTATCTACCCCAGTGCTTAGTACAGTGCCAAGCACATGGTAAGCGCATAACAAATACCATTAAAAAAAAAAGGCACCAAACAGAGCCTTTTTAGTTCCAGTCCTCAGCAGCTGGGTTGGCAGGATTTAAATGACGCTGGCATTGCACAACTTTTCCAACAGCTTGAGGTTATGGGCTTGTTTTCTGTTTGTTTTGACACTGGCCTCGTCTCCAGCGGATGTTAAATCTTTAGGGAGAACCTCTGGATGCTTTAAACACCAAAGACATTTACCACAGAGAAGGCTATCATTTTCTCCTCAACAGGGAGGGAGCTGAGTGGTACCAATTTATTTATAAGAACCTTATTCATTATATTCATGTTTGTCTCCCCCTCTAGACTGTAAGGTCATTGTGGGCAGGGATTGTGTCTACCAACGAAGCAGCATGGCTCAGTGGAAAGAGCCCGGGCTTTGGAGTCAGAGGTCATGGGTTCAAATCCCAACTCCACCAATTGTCAGCTGTGTGACTTTGGGCAAGTCACTTCACTTCTGTGCCTCAGTTCCCTCATCTGTAAAATAGGGATTAAGACTGTGAGCCCCATGAGGGACAACCTGATCACCTTGTATCCCCCCAGCGCTTAGAACAGTGCTTTGCACATAGTAAGCACTTAACAAATACCATCATTATTATTATATTGTACTCTCCCAAGTGCTTAGTACAGCGCTGTGCACACAGTAAGAGCTTGATAAATACCCCTGATTGATTATGAAGATGCCACCATTGATGCTTTTATCCTCTAGCTTAAGTTCAAGCTGCCCAATTCCCCTTCCTAAACACTGAGTCTCTCACCCAACTTATCCTTTAGAAATAAAATATATATATAGATACTTAGGCAGCTGGAAGTGCAGCACAATGCAAAGTGCATGCACGGAGATCATGTCAAGTTCTCACCTGAATATTCTCGTGTTTCCACGTGTTTGCATCCATTTTTCTGTCTTTCCCCCCGTTGGCTCCCGCTTTTTGTTTCTTCCAACTTCCTCATCTGAAGGCTCAACCCCTATCCCACTTAGGGGTGTAGAAAAACCTGATCATTTTAGCCCCGTTGACAAAGCCCTTTGGTATTCATCCATTTTGCCCACTGGGTAGAGTCATCTGCCCATAAAATGATGCACTGATGGGGAGTAAATGCATTTCTCCTTTTCTCAGTCCATTGAATACTGGAGAGCAGGCTTTACAGGCAGCACTGTCATCTAGTGGGCTGAGGACATGAAGACGAGGCAAATAGTTGCTACTCTCTCTGAATGCAATCATAATCACAATAATTACAGTATTTGCTAGGTACTTACCAAATGCCAAGAACTGTACTAAGCACTGGGATTGAGATCAGTGGTTGCGGGGAAAATGGTATCAGCTATTCTAACCGTCCTTCCCCACTTTCCCACAAATATGTCTTTCAGGCACAAAGAGGATGCTATGCACGACAAGTTCCTCATCTGTGTGTGCGAGTGGAGCGGATAAGAGCAATGTCTGATCACACCGTGCACTGTAAGAATTACTCTTGCTGCTCCGTTGCCGTGGCCTGGTTCATTCTCTGTTTCTTTCTTTGGGTCAATTTCCCAAAGCCTCTACTGGAAGAAACTGAACGTCAGTGACCATCAAACCACCAGGCTGATCTGTTTTCTGTTTCTGTCTCCTATTTAACGAAAAAGTTTCACTAATCTTCCCTTCACCTGCCATTATCTTAGCAACAAGGCAGCACAGAGGTGGAGTTCCTAAATGAGTGGGCTAAAAAGGCAGGAAGGGAGAAGGGATGGGGAGGAAGAGGAGAAGAAAGGGAGACAAATCAGTATTTCTAGACTGTAAGCCCACTGTTGGGTAGGGACCGTCTCTATATATTACCAACTTGTACTTCCCAAGCGCTTAGTACAGTGCTCTGCACACAGTAAGCGCTCAGTAAATACGGCTGAATGAATGAATAAATAAAATCAGTGGTATTGAGTGCTTTAATGTTTGCAGAACTCTGTATTAAGAACTTGGGGTAACCCTCATTCTTAATATTGAAAATAAATATTTTTAAAGCCTTCATTTTAGTGACAGGAAGAATGTAAGAGCCAGTGCTAAAATAAGCTAGAGGCTCTGTGGGTGGAAACCTGGTCTGGTTTATGCTTCATGGTCTGATTTGTAGTCCCAACATTTATTGTCACATTTCCTCAAGAAGAAGAAATATTGCAAGGTGTCATTGTATTTGAAGTCTTAAAAACTGAAAACGAAGGAATGGGCTGGAAAAATCAGGAACAGATGCTTCCATTCTCCTTTTCATAAGTATAAGGCTGATAGTGAATTTTTATATTTTTGGCAAAGTGCAAATCTGGTTTATTTATATCCCAGTTATTCATGTTGACATAAACCTAAATGGTCCCTCACGCTAGAAAGAAAACACATGATGCTTACACTCTTGTCTACTCTTTGATCATCAAATGCTAGGGCTCTCTCTGTTCACCCATCTTCCCTCTTCATCATGAGTTCTTTAGCAGAAGTTAATAATTCCGCCTGGGATAATACAGCAATAAACAGATCGCGGCCCTCAAGGGGCTTACCGTCTAAAGTAGGGGAGACAGACATCAATACAATAAAATTATGGATATGTATCTACACACACGTATGTATGCATGTGTGTGTTTCCACATGTTTGCATCCATTTTTCTGTCTTTGTTGCTCTGTTGGCTCCTGCTTTTTGTTTCTTCCAACTTCCTCACCTCCTCCCGGTAGAAGCCTCAACCCCTATCCCACTTAGGGGTGTAGAAAAACCCCTAAAGGAGAGCTAAAGTGCTTAGTACAGTGCTCTGCACTAAGCTCTTGATATGGCTTAGTGGATAAAGCCCGGGTCTGGGACTCAGGAAGGACCTGGGTTCTAATCCCCGCTCTGCCGCATGTCTGCTGTGTGACCTTGGACAAGCCACTTAACTTCTCTGGGCCTCAGTTATCTGAAAATAAAGGATTAAGACTGTGAGCTCCAGGTGGGACAGGGACTGCATCCAACCAGATTAAACTATCTGCCCCAGCGCTTAGAACAGTGCTTGGCACATAGTAAGTGCTTAATACGTACCATAATTATTATTCTAATTATAAAAAATGAAATTCTAAAAAACATCGATTGTTTGGTACAGTCTACCAACCCTCTAGACTGTAAGCTTATTGTGAGCAGAGAATGAGTCTACCAACTCTTAGTGCTTAGTGCAGTGCTTTGCACACACTAAGCGCTCGATAAATCCGAACAATTGAAGCCGTAGGACATCCGCCTAAGTGCTAAGTATCAGTGTCAAATTGAATCCCTGAAGGGAAAAAATTTTGACTTTTGAAGAATACAATGAATATGGCTCCATGGATACACGTATTCATCCTCTAGAACCAGAGTTGAACTATCATACTTTTCAGGTATTTTATTAATTGTTTTAAAGGGAGTCTGGATTTGGGATACTGAAAATACTAGCAGACATGGGAAGTGATGTAGCAGTCTACACCTTGGGATAGCCATAAAATAATTTGGAATCCTTCTAAAATAAATCTGTACTGAGCAATTTGAAATTTTACCTTTCTGGGCCAATGCATTGAAATTTCAAACTAAATAGTGAGGGGGAGGTTTCTAAACTGCATCTGAAATCACTTATTTTGATGTCTGAAAACCAAACCCACTATTTTGATGGCAGAACAATTGAGTATAAATTTTTAAGAGCTCCTTGGGGGAACTTGAACATAAAAACTGAAGAGCAATAAAGACTGAAGATACACTCTTGAGGAAAGAGGGGGGAAAAGGCCCTCAAAAGTATTAAAAGCAACACCCCTTGCCAAAAATAAATCTCCACACTGTCAAAGAAACAAGAAAGGGGTTAAAAATGTAAGAAAAGGAGATTAATTTTTTTTTAAATAAGGTGGCTGTGGATTGGAGAGTCTGTTGTAAAATGTTTCATGAACACTTTGCTATTTCTATATAAGGAAATCACACTAGTACGCTAAATTCTGGATAAAGTTTCTGCTGATTCAAATCAATCTGGGACCCACATATTATTGAAATGTGAAAAGCAAAATAAAGCAAGGGGGTTCGATGGAGCACAACTTTTGTAGTATGTGTGTGTGTGTTGTGTGAAGGGAGGATTAGACGTATTTTCACGTAGAGCATGTCTATGCAGCTCATCCATTCTTTTCCCATTGTTATGACAGAGTTGATAACTGCTCTGCACATAGTGAGAGCTCAATAAATATGATTCATTGATTGAAATGGTACAACAATGCAGCGGAGAAAAATATGGGGGCTTGCAAGCTCTTTCTTAGGATCTAAATTATTATTATTATATTTGTTTTTTATTTGTTGTATATACTATGTGACAGGCAGAGCATGTCTATGCAGCTCATCTATCTTTTCTATGTAACATTATTATGATAGAGTTGATAACTGCTCTGCACATAGTGAGAGCTCAATAAATATGATTCATTGATTGAACTGGTACAACAATGCAGCAGAGAAAAATATGGGGGCTTGCAAGCTCTTTAAGATCTAAATTAATTATTATTGTTATTATATTTGTTTTTTATTTGTTGTATATACTATGTGACAGGCACTGTACTTAGCAGTGAAGCAGCATGGCTCATTGGAAAGAGCCCGGGCTTTGGAGTCAGAGGTCATGGGTTCATATCCCAGCTCTGCCAATTGTCAGCTGTGTGACTTTGGGCAAATCATTTAACTTCTCTGTGCCTCAGTTACCTCATCTGTAAAATGGGGATTAAGACTGTGAGCCCCCAGTGGGACAACCTGATCACCTTGTAGCCACCCCAGCGCTTTGAACAGTACCTCGCACATAGTAAGCACTTAATAAATACCATTATTATTATTATTAGCAGTGGGGTGGATACAGGAAAATCAGGTTGGACATGGTCCCTGTCCCACATGGTGCTCACGGTCTCAATCCCCATTTTACAGATAAGGTAACTGAGGCACAGAGAAGTGACTTGCCCAAGGTCACACAGCAGACACGTGATGGAGCTGGAATTAGAAGCCATGACCGTCTGACGCCTAGGCCTCTGCTCTATCCCCTGTGCCGTACACTATACCAGTCCAAGTTGGGAGAATATGTTTTTCATCGCACAGTCATTGAAGAAAATCTCACTCAACCTCACACCGAAGTTCTGTGGGGCTTCCTACAGACCCAAGTATTTGGTCTCCATCAACAAACCAAAGGATTTAAAAATAATCCTTTCAATTCTACACAGATGTTATTAAGCGAACATCTTGAGCTGATTTAAGTTTGTAAAAAGTAAGTGATTTTTCAAATGTTCGATCTACTTGCACCGAGAACAAAGATCAAAATTATCCATCTTTCTGGAGGCCACACACAATTGCTGAAGATGTCACGTAAAACCAGTTTCAAACATTCCATAAAAGTTTTCCCCACAAAGAATGAATCCAGGTAATAATAATAATAATGATAGCATTTATTAAGCGCTTACTATGTGCAAAGCACTGTTCTAAGCGCTGGGGAGGTTACAAGGTGATCAGGTTGTCCCATGGGGGGGCTCACAGTCTTCATCCCCATTTTACAGATCAGGTACCCAAGATAGGATGAGAGATTGAACCAGCAAGGTAGCCGTTTGGATGGAGAGGAAAAGGCGGATCTTAATAATACCGATGGCATTTGTTAAGCGCTTACTATGTGCAAAGCACTGCTCTAAGTGCTGGGGGGATACAAGGTGATCCGGTTGTCCCACGGGGGGCTCACAGTCTTAATCCCCATTTTACAGATGAGGCAACTGAGGCTCAGAGAAGGTAAAGACTGCTACTAAACAGGTAGGAAAATAGTGTGGTACAGTATGTACTTCCTGCTCTTGGAGTCCGCAAAAAGGCATCTGAGAATACTTATGCATTGAGTTTAATTCAGTGATTGCCTCTATTTTGTGCATTTTACATCAGTAAAATGTTCTTGAATCCCTTTTCAAAGCTAGCCAGTGTTAATTTACAACGTATTTAAGAATCCCTATCCAAATTAAAGCTTCACACTACGGGTTTGGACTCCAGATAAGAACCAACGAAACTCCTGGCTGTTGAATCTGAATTATCGCGCAAACATTTTGGGAAGGGTGAACTCGCCTTTCCCTTGCTCCAATAAACCCTTCTGTTGCTCTTGTAACAGCACAGTCACCGAGAAGCGAATGGCACGGTTGCGTTTTGAATAAGGAGAGCAAATTGATCTGTGACAAGACAGCATCTCGGTCGGCGCTGGGGCCTTGCTGGCTGTGCGCGTGCTCGGAAACGATGGCCAGGCGGGCAATTTACTACTTCTGAGTAGCATCTAAACTATCTTCTAGTTTAACTCACTTGCTGTGAACATCACTCTCGCTAAGCGCTCACCAGCCTTGGATTCTGCAATGCTGCTTTTTTGCCTTCATTTGGTCACTTTGTTCGATGTCAGAGGTAAGACTATATTGCTGCCCCGCTACCTACTGCAGAAATAAAAAGAAATAGAGAACACCAAGGCATTTTCTATGTTTTTCGATTTTAGTTTTTAAATGGACGGAACGGCCTCCGTCGATTGGAACAGAGAGCACGTTTGTGGGATTAGTATTTTCTTCCAACCTATGCCTGCAGGGCTATTTCAAAACCGATATTCCTTATGGTAGGAAATTTAAAATAAAATCATCTTGTTAAAGAGCTATTTGGATAAATCAGTTTCTTCATCATGAACTGGATCCAGCGCTTAGAACAGTGCTTTGCACATAGTAAGTGCTTAACAAATGCCATTATTATTATTACTTTATATTTTGTCTAACGAAAGTGTATATTATTGATGTAGTCTATTTATTCTACATATTAATTTTATTTATTGATGTATTCTATTTATTCTATTAATTTTATTCATTATATTTAATGAAATGCAGAACTAAAAAGAAGTCAGGACCCCAGAAATGTAACTTGAACTTATTGGTTAACCTAAATTAAATACTGTATTTGAAATGATAAACACCTGTCTTTAGCTCAATTTGGTTTTTACTATTCAAACTGATATTCCTTATGGTAGGAAATTTAAAATAAAATCATCTTGTTAAAGGGCTATTCGGATAAATCAGTTTCTTAATCATGAAATGGGCTTTACATTTTGTCTAACAAAAGTGTATATTATTGATGTATTCTATTTATTCTATTAATTTTATTCATTATTTTTAATTAAATGCAGAACTAAAAAGATGTCAGGACCCCAGAAATGTAACTTGTCCTTATTGGTAAACCTAAATTAAATACTGTATTTGAAAAGATAAACACCTGTCTTTCTTTAGCTCAATTTTGTTTTTACTATTCAAACTGATATTCCTTATGGTAGGAAATTTAAAATAAAATCATCTTGTCAAAGGGCTATTCGGATAAATCAGTTTCTTAATCATGAAATGGACTTTACATTTTGTCTAACAAAAGTGTATATTATTGATGTATTCTATTTATTCTATATATTAATTTTATTCATTATATTTAATTAAATGCAGAACTAAAAAGATGTCAGGACCCCAGAAATGTAACTTGTCCTTATTGGTTAACCTAAATTAAAGACTGTATTTGAAAAGATAAACACCTGTCTTTAGCTCAATTTTGTTTTTACTATTCATACACAATTTCCATTTTTTCCAGTATAACAAAATCAGATATTGCAAATTTCCAAGTTGAGGCATAGAAAGAAATCTTCGAAAAGATCTACTGAGAGACAATTGGATTCTTTTTTTCCTCTTGGAGACTGAAGCTAGCTCTGTAAATAACCTGTTTGGGAATTGCAGACAAATCACAGCAGATTATGTATTTAATTCCACTTTTCAGGTGACCCACAGATGTAATGGACATTGCTGATTAGAGGAGTTTGATAAACCAGAGTTTTGGGGGACAAAGTTCTGAATACAGGAGAAAGATTTTCTGAAAAATCGTTATCAGATGTTTTCTGTTGAAGAATAGTCTCACATTTTACTAATGCCAAATACTTTTATCTTGAAATGTTGTTACATTCTTGTTTTGAAAACTTTATTAGTAAACTGTACTGTTAGTATATTTTAGCTTTAACAATATACCTAAGGAAGTTTTATTCGTATTTTTATGAAGAGGCGTCTTGCCTAGAGAGAGTGGGAAGTAGCATCTTTTTAATTCCTCCAAACAAAAGGCAGGAGGAGTACAATTTTATTTTATTTTTTTACACGAGTTTCTCACAGCAAAAGTTTATATTTCTTAGGCATTTCGCTAATACTCATGTATAAGAATTCTATAGGCAGTCTATTTTAGTCACAAACTGATAAAAAACAGTATAATCAAGGATTGATTGTCTTTATCAGCAATATCACCCCAGGCCCGGGTTTGTACATTTAGTTTGTTAAAGATGAACAAAAATGACACTATGATGGGACTTCATTTTATGTAGTCTCTATGGGAACTTCTTGTATTTTAAAATCGTAAAATGGGTTCTAACCAAAAAGTAACATTTTAGTTTGTGTTTCTTTGCTCTGTGAAAATTCCAGAATATTTAAATAGTTTGTGTTTTAGAAATCTTTATGTGAAATTTTAATTTTCCATGGAAACTAAGGAACTCCCCCGCAAAAAAGAAAAACCCAAAACTACCTTACATACTTGTCAGTTCATAGACTCTCCGATAAGTCTGAAGCAACAAGTGACTCCTTGTGTTCTTCAGGAGTAGCTGTTTTTATTTTAAGACTTTAAGATTTAAGATTTTAAGACAATCCCACTATGCAGGGATGGTATTTATATGGTCTTGCTGGATATTGCAGCTTCAACTACTCTGGGGAGAGTTTGTGTTTAATTATAAATTCAGGGCTACACCCCACAAAGTGTAGCGGGGGGTTGGAAATGATTTGCTCTATTTTCGAGCTAAAATTCTAGGTTCGGTTGAAACTGTCCTGTTTGCCTTTCTCCAAAGCCCCAAATCATCTTGGACTGGTTCGAAGTCCCCAAAATGTCTGTAAATCACCAACACAGACTACTAATATTAATCAGTAAAGACAGAATCTCTCGGAACTCCTGCTGACTCTGGTGTAGAACTTTTTTTTTTTTTACCATTATCACAAAATTCCCAAATCGCCATAACACCTTTATTAAGTGATACAGATGATTCTTGAGAGTAAATTAAATAGGACTGTATGCATAACCAGAAAACAACAACTTGATAGTGTGTTTATTGAAAACTTCAATTTCAAAGAGCTGATTGGGGTCCCAATCATTACTCATTTTGAATACTTTGTTTCTCTAGAGAAAACGGCATTAAGGAGCAGAATGAAAGGTCCACATTTAAAAAGTAATATTCCACTGCCCTCCAATGGCTAAAAGGAAGGCTCAGTTTTGTAGATCTAGCTAGGGGATGATAGCCAAATGAAAACAGTTGCTGTGATAATGGGCTCAGTGTTCCAATTTTAATTTACTAATTTGTTTCTTTTTACATTGAGGGGCTTCAGGTGATTGGGAATGTGGAATGGGGAGAGAGAGGAGATGGTGGAAACAAAGCAAAATATTTTAATGTCACCCAATAACTTCCAGGTTGCCAATAGTTAAGAAAGGCAATTTTGCCACAAGGTTGGTATACTGGAGAGAACAAACAAGCGATACTGATGGATACCATGCCCATTTGTATCAGAATTTGCATGGAACTTGCCCTCTAAGTCATTAAGATATTTGAAGAGTTAGGGGTTCGAGTCATGGTACCCAGACTTCCTCCCCTATCCACATATCATCAATCGTATTTACTGAGCGCTTACTGTGTGCAGAGCACTGTACTAAGCGCTTGGGAAGTACAAATTGGCAACATATAGAGACAGTCCCTACCCAACAGTGGGCTCACAGTCTAAAAGGGGGAGACAAAACCAAACATACTAACAAAATAAAATAAATAGAATAGATATGTACAAGTAAAATAAATACAGTAATAAATATGTACAAACATATATAAAAATCTAACTTTGCTCCCTGATGAATAAAACCAGAAACAAATACAATTTACAGATTTGTCACATTAACTTACTTTCAAAGTATCCACAACAGCTAGCAAATTCTCACATAGCTACAACCAATAGTTTTGAGCAAATGCATCTTTGAAGAACACAGTGGTCTACTTTGAATTGTGTAGCCACAATTTCTCGCCGTCTAGATGTAAGTCTTTTGTGGGCAAGGAATGCGTCTACCAAGTCTCTTGCATCTCCCAAGCACTTTGTACAACGCTCTGCATACAGTAAGCGTTCAGTACATACTATTGATTGATGTGAAAGTGAATAAGGTTGGGATGGTTTCCTTGGCAACAGACAGGGTCACAGGGGCTAATGACCCAGAAGTGGTAAACGCAGGAGCAAAAAGGCGATTGCCCAGACTCCAATATTAGAGAATCCTAATTTAACAATCCAAATCGGTTGTCTTTCCGACATTTAGGTAGTTTACTCTTCACTGGCAAAAACATTAGAGTTAAAATTCTACGTTTGGTTTAAATTTTCCAGTTTGCCTTTCTCCAGATCCCCAAGTCATCTTGGACTGGCTCAAAGTTCCCGAAACGTCTGTGAATCACCAATGTAGACTTTGAATATTAATCCCTGACTTCTCCTTGCCTCCCTAGAGTCTACACTATCTGAACGTGACTCAGGTGGTTCTGGATGCCCAAAAGGGTATTTTCCATGTGGAAACCTCACAACATGCCTACCCCGAGGCTTTCACTGCGATGGTGTGGATGATTGTGGAAATGGGGCTGATGAAGAAAACTGTGGTATTTTCGGCAATGAGCATTTGCTAATTTATTTCTTTTTACATTGAGGGGTTCCAGGTGATTGGGAATCTGGAATGGGGAGAGAGAGGAGATGGGGGAGACAAAGCCATTCCTCAGTCTTCCTCTCTTGGATTAAAAAAAAAAAGGGAAAAAATCAAGTTTAGTATTTGAGAAGAGGCTTTAAAGGCTTCAGATCAATATCTAGGGAAGCAGCGTGGCTCAGTGGAAAGAGCACGGGCTTTGGAGTCAGAGATCGTGGGTTCAAATTCTGGCTCTGCCAATTGTCAGCTGTGTGACTTTGGACAAGTCACTTAACTTCTCTGTGCCTCAGTTACCTCATCTGTAAAATGGGGATTAAGACTGTGAATCCCCTGTGGGACAACCTGATCACCTTGTAACCTCCCCAGCACTTAGAACAGTGCTTCGCACATAGTAAGTGCTTAATAAATGCCTTCATTATTATTATTAGGGGAAAGAGCATGGGAGTAGAAGCCAGGAAGCCTGGGTTCTGGCCTCTGCTTGGCCACTGGCCCGCTGTGTGACCTTGTTTAAGAAGTACTTCACCTCTTTGGTTCCTGGTTTCCTCATCTGTAAAATGGGGTTAAAATACCTGCCTTCCCTGGGACCGTGCTGATCTTTGATCCATCACTGAGAGGACAGTGACACTGTGCAAACCACCGTCCCTACTATCATTTCCTTAACACTCCTTAGGAGTCAGAGGACGTGGGGTCTAATCCCAACCCCACTTGTCTGCTGTGTGACCTTGGGCAACTCATTTCACTTTGCTGTGCCTCAGTTACCTCATCTGTAAATTGGGGGTTACGACTGTGAGCCCCATGTGGGAAATAAGCCATGTCCAACCTACTCCAGTGCTTAGTACTGTGCCTACCACATAATAAGCAATTAAATACCACAAACCACTCCCAAAATCCAAGTATTTTAATACAGAGCATTGTGCCTAGCAGGTTCTCAGACACCATTTTTTACCACTAAAATCTCCAGACTGACAATCAAACGTCATTTCTCCATTGGGAGACTCCTCAACCATCATCAGGCACCACCATACCATAAACGTTTTACTCTTATTTCATAGGTGACAATAGTGGATGGGCCAATATCTTTGACGCGGTTCACGGGAAGCCTAATGACCAGGAATTCACCCACGAGTGCTGTAAGTAGTAGTGGATCCAAGGTGCACAATATCATTACTTGTCCATCTGGCTTTACTAAGCATCACTAGGAATTAGCAAGCAGATTAAAATGCTGGGGTAGATACTCTATAGGCATTTGGGAATAATAGGTCCCGTCCAACGTGGGGTTCACAGCCCAGGATGAGGAAACTGAGGCACGGAGAGATTACATGATTCGTTCAAGGTCGCAGCAGGGAAGTGGCAGAACTGGGACTAAAACCTGATTTTCCTTACTCCCATGCATCTCCCACTGGCCTAGTGGATAGATCACAGGCCTGTGAGTCAGAAGGACCTAGGTTCTAATCCTAGCTCAACTACTTGTCTGCTGTGTGACCTTAGGCAGGTCCCTTCACTTCTCTGTGCTTCAGCTACCTCATCTGTAAAATGGGATTAAGATTGTGAGCCCCATGTGGGACAGGGACTGTCCCCCACCCGATTTGCTTGTATCCACCCCAGCGCTTAGTACGGTGCCTGGCTCGTAGTAGACACTTAAATGCCACATTTATTATTATTATACCACGCTGCCTTTGGGCAACACCATTGGATTGTAAATATTTAATGGTGTTTATTGAGTGCTTACTGTGAGCAGAGCACCACACTAAGGGTTTGAGAGAGTACAAAAGATTAGAGTTGGTAGACACGACCCCTACCCACAAGGAGCTTACAGATTGGGTCCACTGCTGAAGGCCACAGCTTTCCTATCAACCCACAGAAGTCAGGGATGGAGTGGGGGCCTCCCCCAATACCGAGGGAGGCCTTGAAGAGGGGCATAACTAGACCAAACCAAGCAGAAAATAACTTATAGAACAGTGCTTTGTACATATTTATTACTCTATTTATTTATTTATTTTACTTGTACGTATCTATTCTATTTATTTTATTTTGTTAGTATGTTTGGTTTTATTCTCTGTCTCCCCCTTCTAGACTGTGAGCCCACTGTTGGGTAGGGACTGTCTGTATATGTTGCCAACTTGTACTTCCCAAGCACTTAGTACAGTGTTTCTGCACACAGTAAGTGCTCCATAAATACGATTGATTGATTAATAAATGCCATCATTATTAGAAAAGCATCACTCAGGATGGGGGTCTAATTCATACCATCAGATGGGACCGAGAGCCTGCCAGAATGCCCCATTAACTGCCCTTCGGGACCGAGTGCCACACCTACAGTCGAGGCAAATGAAACTAATGATTTCAGTCGGGGAGAAATTTCATGGCTCCTCCTTTAGTTCCACTCCACCTCCATGCACATTTAAATCCCTTTTTCTACACATCCAAAATGATGAGCCAAAGCTATGTGGACAGATTTTATGGAAATGTTGCTTTTTCAGGGGTAATCTGGGGATGGCTTGTCTTTCAGAGTGCTTTGCACACAGTAAACACTCAATAAATGCTTAGTACAGTGCTCAGGTGCTTAATACAGCGCTCTGCACATAGTAAGCGCTCAATAAATACGATTGAATAAATGAAATACGACTGAATTCAGTGAGCCTAAATTGCTAACTGCTCATATCCCAATCCTGCAGTGGGGGGAAGGAGAGAGGGGACCCCAAGGGATGCTTAGAGAAGCAGCGTGGCTCAGTGAAAAGAGTACAGGCTTTGGAGTCAGAGGTCAATCAATCAATCAATCAATCAATCGTATTTATTGAGCGCTTACTATGTGCAGAGCACTGTACTAAGCGCTTGGGAAGTACAAATTGGCAACACAGAGACAGTCCCTACCCAACAGTGGGCTCACAGTCTAAAAGGGGGAGACAGAGAACAGAACCAAACATACCAACAAAATAAAATAGGATAGAAATGTACAAGTAAAATAAATAAATAAATAAATAGAGTAATAAATATGTACAACCATATATACATATATACAGGTCATGGGTTCAAATCCCTGCTCTGCCAATTGTCAGCTGTGGGACTTTGGGCAAGTCACAACTTCTCTGTGCCTCAGTTCCCTCATCTGTAAACTGGGGGTTAAGACTGTGAGCCCCCCTTGGGACAACCTGATTACCTTGTAACCTCCCCAGCGCTGAGAACAGTGCTTTGAACATAGTAAGCGCTTAATAAATCAATCAATCAATCGTATTTATTGAGCGCTTACTATGTGCAGAGCACTGTACTAAGCGCTTGGGAAGTACAAATTGGCATCACATAGAGACAGTCCCTACCCAACAGTGGGCTCACAGTCTAAAAGGGGGAGACAGAGAACAGAACCAAACATACCAATAAAATAAAATAAGTAGGATAGAAATGTACAAGTAAAATAAATAAATAAATAAATAGAGTAATAAATATGTACAACCATATATACATATATACAGGTGCTGTGGGGAAGGGAAGGAGGTATGCCATTATTATTCTGATGGCACCTCCGCCACTTGTCTGCTGGGTGACCTGGGGCAAGTCTGTGCCTCAGTTACCTCATCTGCAAAATGGGGATTAAGACTGTGAGCCCCATGTGGGATAGGGACTTTGTCCAACTGCATTAACTTGCGTCTAGTCCAGCTCTTACAGACAATGCTTGGCACAGATTAAGTGTTTAACAAATACCATAAAAAAGGCCCTGCCTCCAGGCATGTGAATACTAAGCCATCTTGGGCAGATAAAGGGTTGTGTTTGGGAGAGAACAATAGAAGCCAAACCCACGTGGAAGAAGGCCATCTACCCCGCCTCTCCGCGTGGCCACAGCTGGGCTGCTTCACTTGCCCTGTGCCAAGATTAGCCAGCCTGCACACACTCCCCAGTCACAATCGCCCAAAATAGTGTCTCTTCAGCCTCCCACCCTTGCCCACACAAACCAACCGTATTTACTAAGCGCTTCCTGTGTGCAGAGCACTGTATTACTACTACTACTACTAATAATGGCATTTATTAAGCGCTTACTATGCGCAAAGCACTGTTCTGAGCGCTGGGGTAGATACAAGGTACTCAAGTTGTCCCACGTGGGGCTCACAGACTTAACCCCCTTTTGACAGATGAGGTAACAGGCACAGACAAGTGACTTTTTTTTTTTAAATAGTATTTATTAAGCGCTTACTACATGCAAAGCACTGTTCTAAGCGCTGGGGAGGTGACAAGGTGATCAGGTTGTCCCCCGGGGGGGCTCACAGTTTTCATCCCCATTTTCCGGATGAGGGAACTGAGGCTCAGAGAAGTGAAGTGACTTGCCCAAAGCCACAATCAATCGTATTTATTGAGCGCTTACTCTGTGCAGAGCACTGTACTAAGCGCTTGGGAAGTACAAATTGGCAACACATAGAGACAGTCCCTACCCAACAGTGGGCTCACAGTCTAAAAGGGGGAGACAGAGAACAAAACCAAACATACCAACAAAATAAAATAAATAGGATAGAAATGTACAAGTAAAATAAATAAATAAATAAATAGAGTAATAAATAGCTGACAGTTGGCAGAGCCGGGATTTGAACCCATGACCTCTGACTCCAGAGCCCGGGCTCTTTCCACTCAGCCACGCTGCTTCTAAGCGTGCTAAGTACTAAGTGCTTGGGAGAGCACAGGGTTGATAGACATATTTCCTGCCCACAATGAGCTCACAGTCTGTTTATTAATATAAATAAACTATAGCTATGTACATTAAGTGCTGTGGGAGGGGCAAATAAAGGGTGTAAGGCGGTAATTCCAACTACTTTCAGGGCACCCCAAGCCAAATCTGCCCTCATTCTGTATCTTCTTACAGTCAGCCTCACTGCCCACTCCCCAAAGATGCAATATATTCTGGGGGGTTCCACTAACTGGACCTCCCCCCATTGGAGTTGAGGAAATGCCTCTTACCTCATTTATTCATAACCTCATAACATGACCCCCCCACTCTGACTTCCATCTGTATGGACAGTGTGGCTTAGTGGAAAGAGCAAGAAGTTGGGAGTCAGAGGCCCTGGGTTCGAATCCCGCTCTGCCACTTTGGGCAAGTCACTCAACTTCTCTATGCCTCAATTACCTCATCTGTAGGGACTAAGACTGTGAGCCTCCCATGGGACAACTTGATAACCTTGTATCTACCCCAGTGCTTAGAACAGTGCTTGGCACACAGTAAGCATTTAACAAATCAATCGTATTTATTGAGCGCTTACTGTGTGCAGAGCACTGTACTAAGCGCTTGGGAAGTACAAGCTGGCAACATATAGAGACAGTCCCTACCCAACAGTGGGCTCACAGTCTAAAAGGGGGAGACAGAGAACAAAACCAAACATACTAACAAAATAAAATAGAATAGATATGTACAAATAAAATAGAGTAATAAATATGTACAAACATATATACAGGTCATCATTATTATTAACTCAATTAATCCATCACTATTGTACATACAGCACCTCTGTTAAATAAATTAAAAGGTATTGACTTGGTTACAGAAAAGAATCACTGAAGAATCTGAAACAATCCTGAGCATTAGGGACAGTGCTCTGCACAGAGTAAGTGCTCAGTAAATACGATTGAATGAATAGGGAAGGAAGGTCACACAAAAATAGCAACAATAACTGATCCAAAGCCACACAACGGTTCCTGGAAAAAAATACACACACACCCACTGCAGTTTACCCGTGTCCTTCACCCAATTCCCCCCCGAAGACGGCTGAAGACCACTTAGCTGTTTCCCATGAAGGCAGGGCTTCCCTTGGGGTGGGCTGCAGTCCAGAAATCAGGGGGTTCACCTTGCTCTTTGTGAGTGCTTCTGTCACAGGAGCTTTGATCTCCTCAGTTCTCACCGAAACACTCTGCTTCCACACACAGCATACATGTGTAGAGGTAGACACACACGTGCTCTAATCTTCTTCAATTAACTGAGCTTCAGCTGCTATCTTCTAGTGGATTGCAACGCCCAGTTAACTGATTAGATAAATGGCCTTCTCAGGGAGAAGGTGATTCATTCATTCAATCCTATTTATTGAGCACTTACTATGTGCAGAGCCCTGTACTAAGCGCTTTATGATGATAAGGTGATGGTGCTGGGGGATGGTTTCTTGTGTGGCTAACCTGGTTGGCTTTTTTTAAGAAATGAGGGGCAGTGTAAAGTGAAATTCCCGAGACACTGGTTTTAGTCACAGCTTTTCCATTCAGCTCCTGTTTCTTTGAGCAAGGAGTGTTTCTTCTGTGGACTTCAGTTGCCTCAACTGCAAAATAGAGTTAACAATGACAATTCCCTTTCCTTCATCATCATCAATCGTATTTATTGAGCGCTTACTATGTGCAGAGCACTGTACTAAGCGCTTGGGAAGTACAAATTGGCAACATATAGAGACAGTCCCTACCCAACAGTGGGCTCACAGTCTAAACGGGGGAGACGGAGAACAAACCAAACATACTAACAAAATAAATAGAATAGATATGTACAAGTAAAATAAATAAATAAATAGAGTAATAAATATGTACAAACATATATACAGGAGCTGCAGGGAAGGGAAGGAGGTAAGATGGAGGGGATGGAGAGGGGGACGAGGGAATGCCTGGCTACTGGTGTTGGAAGGAGAAGATGAGATAATTGAGGTGAAAGCCCTTTGGAAAAATCGAAGTGCCCTAGTTAATGCTATTATATCTAATTTTTGATTGACTTTGCTGTACTTGAACTTCGTCCCAAATCCATCCTGGGTTTGTTCATTCATTCATGCAATTGTATTTATTGAGCTCTTACTGTGTGCAGAGCCCAATACTAGGTGCTTGGAAAGTACAATTCAGCAATAAAGAGAGACAATCCCTGCCCACACAGGGCTGACAGTCTAGAAGGGGGGAGACAGACATCAAAACAAGTAAACAGGTATCAATATAAATAAATAGAATTATATATATAATAATGATGGCATTTATTAAGCACTTACTATGTGCAAAGCACTGTTCTAAGCGCTGGGAGGTTACAAGGTGATCAGGTTGTCCCATGTGGGGCTCACAGTCTTAATCCCCATTTTACAGATGAGGTAACGAGGCTCAGAGAAGTTAAGTGACTTGCCCAAAGTCACACAGCTGACAGTTGGCAGAGCAAGGATTTGAACCCAAGACCTCTGACTCCAAAGCCCGTGCTCCTTCCACTGAGCCACGCTGCTTCTCTATATCAAAACAAGTAATAATAATGCATTTGTTTAGCGCTTACTATGTGCGACACACTGTTCTAAGCGCTGGGGGGGATACAAGGTGATCAGGTTGTCCCACTTGGGGCTCACAGTTTTAATCCCCATTTTACAGATGAGATAACTGAGGCCCAGAGAAGTTAAGTGACTTAGCCGAAGTAAACAGGTTTGTGGTGTTATCTTCTGCCCCTGTAGTGAAAGGAAAGTTATGTCATGGAACTCAGATTATTTTTTCTAACTAAAACAAATGCCGTATTTTTCTTCTAGTTTTACTCCACTATCCTCAGGGCTGTGACTGCCTAGAAACTGAGCTGGAATGTGTAGATGTTAATATGAAGTCTGTACCATTGGTTTCAAGCAATGTAACACTGCTGTAAGTAGAACTTAAAATTTGGATAAACAGAAATACACCCAGTTTTTCTGTAACGTGGGGGGATTTTTCTTTTCCTCCTCAAAGGCCTACTTAATATAGGACAACTCCAGTTTTTCTGTAATGTGGGGGGATTTTTTTTTTTCCTCCTCTAAGGCCTACTTAATATAGGAAAACTCTAGTTTTTCTGTAATGTGGGGGGATTTTTTTTCCCCCCTTCAAAGGCCTACTTAATATAGGAAAACTGCATTTTAGTAAGCACTGATTCATTGAAAGTTAATGGATTGGGGGTAGGTGTTTCAAAGCTACCGGTATGGCTACTGCAAATTTCTGCTAGCAAAACATTTTACGTTCTTTTTATTATTTTACCATATTTTATATTGTAAAGTTGCAGAAACCCAAAGACACTCAAAATCCTTCACAAGTAGTACAGTGAGTTTGAGTCAGTCATGGAAAGGTAGCAGCAACGGCATATTAAACCCTGGGGGAATCAGATGGAACACAATCCTTATCCCACAGGAGGCTCACAGTCTGCAAGGGGGCAGGCAAAGGGATATCATTCCCATTATACAATGAGGAAACTGAGGAACAGAGAGGTTAAGTGACTTACTGTAGGTCACACAGCCGGCCAGTGGCCAAGAAGGGACCATTCATTCATTCAATCATATTTATTGAGCGCTTACTGTGTGCAGAGCACTGTACTAAGCGCTTGGGAAGTACAAGTTGGCAACATATAGAGACGGTCCCTACCCAACCCTCAGCAGGCACTGATGTTAGGGTTTCTCAACCTTTTCCTGTTCTGACAAAAATCCTATGAATGGTGAAACCAGAGGAAGAGCAAGTCAATTCTGTTCTCATCTAAAAATTTATAATAATAATGATGGCATCTATTAAGCAGTTACTATGTGCAAAGCACTGTTCTAAGTGCTGGGGAGGTTACAGGGTGATCAGGTTGTCCCATGGTGGCGGGGGGAGGGCTCACGCTCTTCATCCCCATTTTACAGATGAGGTAACTGAGGCCCAGAGAAGTTAAGTGATTTGCCCAAAGTCACACAGCTGACAATTGGCGGAATTGGAATTTGAACCCACGACCTCTGACCCCAAAGCCCATGCTCTTTCCACTGAGCCATGCTGCTTCTCATGATGGTGACTATGCGACCCTAGTAAGCTTCCTTCATATATTATTTTAGGTCTCTGAAAAGAAACCAGATCCACATTCTTCCAGATGAAGTTTTCGTCAAGTACACAGAAGTGAAGAAAATGTAAGTACTGTATCTTACTGAAAATTCATCCCACGCACAAAAAGCCTTCTTTTCATTTATGTTGCTCAGAACAAGACTATTCAAAAACCTGACAGAATAGAAACTCCAATGGTTTTCTCTAGCAATTAATTTTCTTTAGGGAGCTACAATACTTCAACTTTTATAAAAAAAAACCCCACTATTTTTTCAATATGTCCAGTGTTATATTTTTCCCAGTCACTATTCTTGGATCATTTGAATGTTTTGATCCTCCTCCTTTTGAGTAACTTGCTGCCATGGAAACAAGAAAAAGTACATGCTCTCATTATTTCATCACTAATTTTTAGGTTACCTTGGGGACATGCTCAAGCAAAATTCCAGCCCAAAAAGGAAGTAATAAGAGTACAGATTGTCACTAGTTTCATTTATACACTCAGTTCAGCTGACAAACATGCACTTACATCTACATCACCTTCATCGGTAGTACTTCTGCGTCACTTTCTATGTGCAAAACGACATATACCTACTTAATGAACAGTACAGATACGGGCATTATCAATGTTTTATCTGAAAGAGCCAAAGGGTCCATTGTGCTCTGCACGCGTGGGTTCGTATCCCATCCTCAACGTCTCTGTTTTCCCCTTCCTTCCTCTCCCCCTCGTCCCCCTCTCCATCCCCCCATCTGACCTCCTTCCCTTCCCCACAGCACCTGTATATATGTATATATGATTGTACATATTTATTACTCTATTTATTTATTTATTTTACTTGTACATATCTATTCTATTTATTTTATTTTGTTAGTATGTTTGGTTTTGTTCTCTGTCTCCCCCTTTTAGACTGTGAGCCCACTGTTGGGTAGGGACTGTCTCTATATGTTGCCAATTTGGACTTCCCAAGCGCTTAGTACAGTGCTCTGCACATAGTCAGCGCTCAATAAATACGATTGATGATGATGTTGATGATGATGATGATCTTAAATTGAATTATTCCCTTAATGGCAATAGACAAACACATTTGCACATGCATTGGTCCAAGTTTTCAATAAAAAAACATTCAGCCCATGTTTCCCCGCTCAAGAACTCCAGTGGTTGCCCAACCACCTCCTCGTCAAACAAACGCCTTACCATTGGCTTTAAATCAATCAGTCATCTCCTACCTCCTCATACTTTGCTGTGCTGCTCTTGTACTGTAACTCAGCCTTCACAGTGCGCTCCTCTGATACAAACCTGCTCTTTCTCCCTTTATCCCATTTATCTCACCGCCGACCTTTCAACCATGTCCTCCTCCTGGCCTGGAATACTCTCACTCTTAATATCCGACAGATAATCCGCACGTTCAAAGCCTTATTGAAGGCACACCTCCTCGAAGAGGCCTTCCCTGCCTAAGCCCTAATTTCCTCTTCTCCCCCTTTCTTCTGCATCACCCTGATTCATTCCCTTTATTCACCCCTCCCTCAGCCCCGCAGCACTTACATCCATGCTGTCGTTTATTTATTTCTATTGTCTGTCTCCCCCTCTAGACTGTAAACTCATTGTGGGCAGGGAATGTGTCTACCAACTCTGTTCTATTAGAGTGTACTCTCCCAAGTGCTTAGTACAGTGCTGTGCACGCAGTAAGCGCTTCATAAAAGCTATTAAGTGCTTCAGTGGATTTGGACACAATTCCTTTTATGTAGGGCTAACAATCTCATCCAGATCCACTAGATGTGGATTCAGATGACCTCATTCTGCATTAGTTCAATTGCTAGGGCTGTAGTAGTAGTAACGATATTTATTGAGGAAAATAACTAAGCACTTGAGAAGTACAACAGAAGCCCAAGGCGGGACACCTGCCCAAGTCCCAGCGTGATGGGTGAGCAAACACAGACATATTTACAAACAATGGAGTCAGAATATATTGTATATACAATTGAATATGTGCAAATGTTGATAGATATGAACACAAAAGTGCAAGAAGCAGTTAATCAAACTGTAAGTGCTGGAGTTGGGCCCAGTCTTTCCCCAGGCACTCTCCCATAATGACCCCAGAGACCCCACTGGCCTGGGTGGCTTGAAGGGAGTTACCAGTCAGGGGATCCAAACAGCAGTCACAATCAGTCAGTGGTGTTTATTGAGCATTTACTGTGAGCACAGTTACTTCAGTGCTTGGAAGAATACCATATAACGAGTTGGCAGACACGTTCGTTGCTCACAACAAGCGGTCACCTAGAAAGAAAGTGATTTCTATCCGGCTGACAAGGAACTTTGGGCGGAACAATGCTGGAGACCCCGGATTTCCTCCATTGGAGGAATTTCTTCCTTTTCTGGCTGATGATGAAAAATACCCAAGTGCAAAACATAGTCGATAGTATTTGAGCGCTACTGTGTGCAAGAGCCTTATACTAAATGCTCGCAAGAGCCCCTTCCTTCCTCTCCCCCTCGCCCCCCTCTCCATCCCCCCCATCTTACCTCCCTCCCTTCCCCACAGCACCTGTATATATGTATATATGTTTGTACATATTTTTTTACTCTATTTATTTATTTATTTAATTTATTTGTACATATCTATTCTATTTTATTTTGTTAGTATGTTTGGTTTTGTTCTGTGTCTCCCCCTTTTAGACTGTGAGCCCACTGTTGGGTAGGGACTGTCTCTATATGTTGCCAATTTGTACTTCCCAAGCGCTTAGTACAGTGCTCTGCACATAGTAAGCGCTCAATAAATACGATTGATGATGAAGAGTACAAGCCAATAGAGGTCATTCGTTCATTCAGTCGTATTTATCGAGCGCTTACTGTGTGCAGAGCCCTGTACTAAGCGTTTGGGAAGTACAAGTCGGCAACATATACCCAACAATGGGCTCACAGTCTAGAAGAGGGAGACAGACAACAAAACAAAACACGTAGACAGGTGTCAAAATCGTCAGAACAAATGGAATTAAAGCTATTAGAGTTGGTAGACAGGATCCCTCCCTACAAGGAGCTTACAGTCTAGAGGGGGAGATGGCATTATTGATGAATTACAGATAGGGGAAATGGGAGAGTATCAGGATATTTCTGTAACTGCTGAGAGGGTGGGGGTAAGAGTCAAGTGCTTAGAGGGTACAGATGCAGGTGTGTAGAAGGGAAGGCAAGGAAAATGACAGCTTAGTCAGGGAAGGCCTCCAGGAGGAGATGTGTCTTTGGTAGGGCTTTGTATCATTGGGTGCTTTCAGATCCTCTGGGGAAAGAGGCTATCATTTGATTTCATCATTTGATCCTTGAGGGATGAAGTGAACAACACTGATAGGTGTAAAGGCTGCTTTATAATGTTTGCTTTTCCTGGGCTCAGGGCTGCCAAACTACACACAGAGGGAAAGGTTGTTGTTGTAATTAGGAGAAAATAAATATCCAGCCTACGGATGCAAGAATGTGTCCACCCTTTTGGCCTTTTTATGAATTTCATAGGTAAAGTCTTCCCGAACCGTCACATAAAGGGCAATAACATTTATGGAAGCGAGGGTAATACTGATTGACTGTCACCATGGAAACTAAACAACCGCTCTGTTCATCCGTTTAACAGGGGCCTTGAAACTGATGGAAAAACTCAGGCAAAATACAGTGGGATTTTTTCACTCTAGTGGGGAAATAAACTCAGGCAAAATACAGTGGGATTCTTTCACTCTAGCGGGGAAATCTAGTTCAAGCAGTTTGGGTAGTTTGGAATTCCAAATGTGCAATAAACAGAGTGAGATGCTAAACTTGCATGTCATTACAGCATTTATTTGCTTTCAGGTACATAAATTCCTGGCGTTTCTGCTTGAAAATGGCCTGACAGCTGAAACTGCAGGAATTCATGAACCAGTAAGTTATTCTTAGTAAACTGCTTTAGTATATAGTGCAGCAAGTGAGCTTATGACTTGGCTCCGATTTGAAGGAATAGGTTATTAAAATGGTCGGGTTTCCAATGCTGGAACATCATAAAGTTTTAGGACGACCGTAGCTAGTAAAACCAGACACCTTGCATCCTCAGATTGAACAAGTTCCAATTAGCTCGAGGTATTGGGTCTCAAAGGAGTACTGCAGTGCACAGGTGTATTTTTCCTCTTGCCTTTCACTGTTATTGTAAACATAAACTTGACACTGTATAGTAACTTTCAGGAAGAGAGATCTCAAAGGAAGTTGGACACTTGGAAGTTGCTATTGCTCTTTTGAGGGTTAGTTTGGTGACACATGGACCTTTCCAGCCCTCCCCACTCACCTTAAAAGGATCTCATGGCCAACAGCATCAACTCTGGCCACGGCCAGCTGCATATGTGTGTGTGTGTGTGCGTATATACGTAAGCCTTTGAACTGATGCTGGGCAGCTGTGCAGAAAGCCAACCTAAAAAGATTGAAAATATTTCTCGAAACTCCCTGTTCATTCATTCATTCAATCATATTTATTGAGCGCTTACTGTGTGCAGA
Source organism: Tachyglossus aculeatus (assembly GCF_015852505.1). NCBI lineage: Eukaryota > Metazoa > Chordata > Mammalia > Monotremata > Tachyglossidae > Tachyglossus > Tachyglossus aculeatus. The sequence goes on from NC_052085.1 coordinate 4,091,063, forward strand.
GCACTGTACTAAGCGCTTGGGAAGTACAAGTTAGCAACATCTAGGGACGGTTCCTACCCAACAGCGGGCTCACAGTCTAGAAGGGGGAGACAGACAACAAAACGAAACATATAAACCAAATAAAATAAATAGAATAAACATGTACAAGTAAAATAAACAGAGTAATAAATATGTACAAACATATATACATATATAGGTAGTCATTCAATCGTATTTATTGAGCGCTTACTGTGTGCAGAGCACTGTACTAAGCGCTTGGGGAGTACAAGTTAGCAACATCTAGAGACGGTCCCTACCCAACAGCGGGCTCACGGTCTAGAAGGGGGAGACAGACAACACAACGAAACATATAAACCAAATACAATAAATAGAATAAATATGTACAAGTAAAATAGAGTGATAAATATGTACAAACATATATACATATATACAGGTAGTCATTCAATCGTATTTATTGAGCGCTTACTGTGTGCAGAGCACTGTACTAAGCGCTTGGGAAGTACAAGTTAGCAACATCTAGAGACGGTCCCTACCCAACAGCGGGCTCACAGTCTAGAAGGGGGAGACAGACAACAAAACGAAACATATAAACCAAATAAAATAAATAGAATAAACATGTACAAGTAAAATAAATAGAGTAATAAGTATGTACAAACATATATACAGGTATCTACCCCCTACAGCGCCTGGCATGTAGTAAATACCCCTCAAAATAATCAGATGATGATGATGACGATGGCATTTGTTAAACTGTACTAAGCGCTTGGGAGATGTTCACTGACCTCAGCACGCTCCTGGTGTTCGGGTAGTTTGGTCTTGTTAGCTAAAATTAGTAAAATTGGCTCCTGGTGCATTTTTAATGAAAGTTCAGCATAGTCAGGCTAAAAAGCAATAGTCTGGGATCATCTGGATGAGACGACTTCCTTCTTATTGACCCAGAAGTCCACCTAATCGGCAGCTGTATGTAGAGTCCCGCCCCCCACCACCCATTCACCAGTTTTTTTGGATTCTGGAGTCTGCCCAGAGGCAGGGGATGACGGCTCTCCAGGGCCGAGGCAGGTGCCTGGAAAAGTGGGAATATAGTTTATCCATCAGGCAGCAGGCCGATAATGGGCTCCTGAAGCAAGCTCTGAGGTAGGATTAGCAGTAGGGGCCCTGGAAAATGTGACTGTCCAAATTTTGATAATGCACGTTGGATGCGAATGATGGGTGCTGCTTCTGGCCCAAACTAAATTTTCCATAGAAAATGTCTTTTCATAAATTGTGCCAGAGGCAGCGGGGAGAGAAAGATAAGTTTTCTCAATTTAATCTCTCATCTCCTCCATTTATATCCCCCAAATGCCACTTCAACCACACTATACCATCTAAATTCTTAAAAGACTCACAACGCTGATCATCATCATCATCAATCGTATTTATTGAGCGCTTACTATGTGCAGAGCACTGTACTAAGCGCTTGGGAAGTACAAATTGGCAAAATATAGAGACAGTCCCTACCCAACAGTGGGCTCACAGTCTAAAAGGGGGATGTGCACTTTTTGTATACTCTGTGACTTCCCCATTTGTAATTTATTTGTCTCTCTTGTCCACTACATTGTTAACTCTTTGAGGGCAGGGATCCCATCTACCAATTCTACTTTACTCTCCCAAGCGCTTAGTACAGTGCCCTGTACACAGTAGTTGCTCAATAAATACTATTAACTCATTGATTTGAACTAATCAAAGGGTAGGAAACTCAGTCTCACTACTCTTTTATCTTTGTCCCTGCTAGATTCCTTCAACATAACTGTATTAGAGCTATTTCCAGAAAAGCATTTTATGGATTGCTCACTACTCTTTTATCTTTGTCCCTGCCAGATTCCTTCAACATAACTGTATCAGAGCTATTTCCAGAAAAGCATTTTATGGATTGCTCAAGCTTCGGACACTGTAAGTAGTGCATTGGAATTATTTTCACCTTTTAATGCGGCTTCCTAGGTGTCCGGGGAAATGGGCTTATAAGGGCTTTTCAAATGTTACTCAGTTGTAGAGAAGTTTTGTATGTTAATTAATAGATTACTTATGGTTATTTAATCACAGATGCCATGAACTGTACTAAGCGTTGTGGTAAGTGCAAGATAATCAGACCCTGCCCAAAACGGGGCTCCAAATCTAAGAGGGAAGAAGAGCAAATATCTTCTCCCCATTTGACAGATGAGGAAACAGGCTCAGAGACGTTATGACGGGCCCTAAATCACACTTCAGGCAAGAGGTGGACGTGGGATTAGAACCCAGGTCTCCTAACTCCCAGCCCCATATTGAGTTAGCTTGTCTCATTCACAGGCCAGAGAAGAACTTAAAGCCCTCCACAGGTCCAACTAGGCCACACGGTGATGGAAGCTGGCCTCAGATTAATCCACGTGCCCCCTTTGTGGCTGCTTCTGCCGGTTGTGGGGGAGAATGGGGAGTAGTTCTGAAAGTGTGATGATTGTTACCCTCAGGGAAGGTAGGGGTTCACCACAGTCCCGAGGCTCAGCTTGGGCTGTTTCTGGGACCAGGTGGGCATTAGGCTGGACTAGGCCCTAGGACTTGCCCTCAAGTGCTCGTCGATCTTAAGATTACCTGGGCCTGACCAGTAGTTCTTCCATTTGACCCAGGTAGGATTCCATCTTGGAATGTCGACACGAGAGAGATCTAATCGGCTTTCTTGTTCGTAGGTACCTCAGCCACAATTGCATCACCAGCCTCAGGGCTGGAGTCTTTAGAGACTTACAGGCATTAACATGGTTGTAAGTATGTCCCCATGTCCTGATTTGCAGTATTTCATCCGGTGTAACCGTATGGTCACCTGTTGCCTTATGGCCCTGCTAGCATAAAACTCAAGCATTTTATCAAAATTATTTAAACTTCCATAGGTGCAGTGCCCACTTCAGCACAGCACGCTTGCGCACTACCACTTCTTCTGACCCCAATCAGGCTTACCTAGTTCCCTAAGAGCACCCTAGCCGAAACGTACGGTGAAAACTCATGCTCTAGCAGAGCTGAGTGTGCTTGTCTAGTCTCCCCACTGCCCTTCTGAAAGCCAGGGGCTGTGGTGGAAACAAGACCCCCTTCCTTGGCTCTCCCTCTGCTGCCCTTACCAAGTTCCCTAAGAGCACCCTAGCCAAAACATATGGTGAAAACTCATGCTCTAGCAGAGCTGAGTGTGCTTGTCTAGTCTCCCCACTGCCCTTCTGAAAGCCAGGGGCTGTGGTGGAAACAAGACCCCCTTCATTTTCAAGGAAAAGTGACATTCTATCTTCCCTTCCTCTTCATATCTGACAGTCCGCAACTCTCCCCAACTTTGAAACCCTCCTAAAATCCCATCTCCTCCAAGACGCCTTCACTGACTAAGCCCTATGTGCCCCCCCACCCCTGTAACCCCTGTGTACTTGACTGTGTGCCCCTTGGATACGCACGCACAGCGCTTCTTAAATTCATCCTTATATTTTACTATTTCCCCTAACTGTAACTTTAATGTCTGGGAGCTCCGGATGGGCAGAGATCACATCTACAGACTTTATTGTATTGTTTCTCCCAAACACTTAGCACCAGAAAGCATTCAATAAATACCGCTGATTGTTCAAAACAAGGGAGGCTGGGTGAGTTGGGGTGGGATGATTTATTTGCTCTAACTTTTGTCCACCCTCTCTGCCACAGTGACCTCTGTCAGAGGTAAAGTGACCCTCCAGGTAGGAACTCCTCAGCAGGCACTTTGGGATTAGGGTGAGGCAGACTTTTACCTCCTAATTATCTGGTGGTAGTAATGGGAGAGTTCAGAAGCAAGGTACATGTTCTGCACCTTCAGGAAGATGACATTCTAAAGGGGGAGGGTGACAAAAACAAATTTACAATTAGTCTTCCAAGGAAAAAAGAAGAGTTTTTGAATGGAGGATAACTGAAAGCCTAAAGTTCTTACATTCTAGACTTCACTCTCTGTATTTTATATTTACTTGTGGGAATAGATTTGCTTGTAGAAATTGGGCTCAGCATATATAACCCAAACACAAAGACAACCAAATTGAGCCCAGAGGCACTGAGTCCTTTGTTTTGCTAGAAATTTTTTATTCTATATTTTTTTTACCTGTTCCATTTGCTAACATCCTTAACTTAACAGCTTCCTATGATGTCTTGTCAGAATTCTGGATGACAATCCAATAACAAGAATTTCCCAGCAGCTGTTTACTGGATTAAAGTCTTTGTTTTTCCTGTAAGTATTTATCCATCCCGGGGTCATTATAGATGAGCATTGTTGAAACACCAACTAAAGGGATTGTGTCTGTTTCTCAACATCTACAATTATAGGGGCACCTACCTCCTTCCCTGACATCCCTATTTCCCTTGGAATTTTTCTCACTCCTTTTTTTAGACCTGGGGTACACAGGCCAAATGCTTCTTTTCATGGTTCCTAAAGTACGTTACATATTTACCTCATTTCCCCTTCTTCCGCTCCCTTCTGTCTTGCCCCTTGCAGTTGGATTTGCACCCTTTGTTCACCTCTCCCTCAGCCCCACAGCATTTATGCATACCTGTAAATTATTTATATTAATGCCTTTAATCCCTCTAGACTGTAAACTCGTTGTGGGCAGGGAACATGTCTACCACCTGTTATATTATACTCTCCCAAGTGCTTAGTACAGTGCTAGCACCAGTAAATGCTCAGTAAATGTGTTTGATCACCCTGATATGTGCATAAAGCTGGTGTGTTATCTGACCTGCTACATTTTTTTTTTTTATGGGAAAGGAATTGGGAAATCACTCAGCTGAAATAAGTTGTGGGAGACTTCAACCCTTCAAAAACTGTATTTTTCAGAGTTTATTCAAACTCTGTATTTGACTCTTGGACCACCAAAACGGTGCCTTTCTCTAAGACCCACTGCCCCATTTTCATTATAGCATGTTTATTGGACACAGTTACATTCTTGCAGTCTATTTCACTCATTTCAGCCTGTGTGACCTGGATTCAAATAGCCTTCATTACCCTATATCGATTTACTACTATTCCTGAGAAGCTTCTGTAATATCAGAAGTGAATGTTCCCTAAACCCTTACACTTTATGCAAAAGCAATCACCCGCCGGGTATTTAAATACCATTTAACATTAGCTGTACTGCCTGCCTTTTTCTCCCAGTTTCATCTCAGGACATTAAACACCGTGTACTCCGGGTTGGATGTCACGCCTGTGCATTTTGGGTTTCCGTTCTAAAAAATCCATTTAAAGAAAACGTTACTGCTACCTAATGAAAGTCAGGGCTTAAAAGCCTCCTTTTTATAGTGTTCTATAAGCGTTTTGAGTACAAATTGACACCACTAGAAAAATGTTCACATTGGACAGGAACAGGGGCACCAGAGACTTTCTTTTCTGATCACTATCTTCCTTTTCTGAAGGTCTATGACTAATAACTCCTTAGAAGCCCTTCCCGAGAAGCTGTGTTCCCAAATGCCTCATTTGAACTGGGTGTAAGTACAGTGGCCAAAAGCTCTTCTGGTTTGTACATTGTCTGCTAGACTGGAAGCTACCAGAGGGCAGGGATCATGTCTTCTAACCTTGTTCTGCTCTCACAAGTGCTCAGTCAGTGCTCTGTTTTCAGTAGGTGCTAAATAAATGTGGCTGACTTGATCGGATGGGTTGGTAAGGCCAATGATTCTCTTATTTAGGCTCCCTCTCCCACCGATGGCTAGAATTCCCTTCCTAGTTCCATCTTTATCTGGGAGAAGGAGCAACCAGGAGCCAGGAGGATGCAGAAAAGAACTTATCAGGAAACCTGAAGCTGGACACTTTTTAGACTGCGGATGACTAGTCTGATTGGTGACTTAAACCCAATTTTCAAGTTCATTAAAGAACGTTTTTTCCTGTACTGATGTAAAACCAACCTTCTTCATACCAAAACCCCTAATAATAAATGAATCAGTGATATTTATTAAGTGCCTACTGAGTGCTAGACACTGATTAAATGTTTGAGAGAGTAAAGTAGAAGAAACACATTCTCTGCCCTCAAGGAGCTTCCCATGTAATAGTACAGCACAAGCGCTTAGTACAGTGCTCTGCACATAGTAAGTGCTCAGTAAATACGACTGAATGAATAAAAGTCCTCCATTCGTCCTATAATGCCTATGTGTCCTAGGAAAAGCCCTCTAAAAAGGAACTCCTGTACAACAAAGCTTCCACAAATTAGATTCTTAAAAACTGCATTATAAAGATGTTTCACTGTATTATAAGGTTTGGCTGACCAGCAGGCTGTAGGATTTGAGATTTTTGAGGGAGAGGAAATATATGTTGCCAACTTGTACTTCCCAAGCGCTTAGTAGATGCTCTGCACACAGTAGGCGCTCAATAAATACGATTGATTGATTTAAATCCTACTTAGGGCGTGTGTGAGCCTCATGTGGGACAGGGATTATCTTGTATCTACCCCAGATCTTAGTACAGTGCTTGGCACATAGCAAGTGCTTAATAAATAACATTTCAAAAGTAAAAAACACTGGAGATATGGGGAGGAAAAACGATTTCTCAGTGAGTCTTCAGAACTCCAAACTGTCAATTCCAAAGGACTCTCAGAGTTCCTTTCAAAGGAGAAACGGAGTGGAAAATTCAATCTCCCCTACACCCCATTAAAGAGCTGATGGAGTAAAAGCGGGAAGTTTGGCGGGATAAAATGCTTATCATGCAAGCATGGAATCATCAGCCTGGGAAGAAATAAAGGGAATTTCAGAGTGTTGTCCTTGATAACAAAAACCCCGCAATTCGTGGGTAAAAAATGCCAATAATCCCATTTTTTGTTTTTAAGGGATTTTGAAGGAAATCAAATTAAATCCATAACCGACTCTACCTTTCTGGCCTGTGATGCACTCACAGTGTTGTAAGTACATAATGGGCTTTGCTCCATGGAAAGAGAACTGGAATATTTGTTGACACGTAAATGACTGAAATGAAAAGCAGAAAGTGATGTCTGAAGCTTGTGGCTGAAAATATAGCAGGTGAAAATGTGCACTTGTATTTGGTTTGGTGTGAAGGGACTGGTGGGTAGTTACCCACTCAGTCAATTGTATTTACTGAGTGCTTACTATGTGTAGAGCATTATATTAAATACTTGGGAGAGTAGCAAGAAGCAGCATGGCTTAGTGGAAAGAGCACGGGTTTGGGAGTCAGAGGTTGGGGATTCTAATCCGGACTCCTCCACTTATCAGCTGTGTGACTTTGGGCAAGTCACTTAACTTCTCTGAGCCTCAGTTCCCTCCATCTGTAAAATGGGGATTAAGACCGTGAGCCCCACGTGGGACAACCTGATTACCTTGTATCTACACCAGTGCTTAGAACAGTGCTTGGCACATAGTAAGAGCTTAACAGATGCCATTATTATTAGTAGTAAGCACTGAACAAATACCATCAATCAATCAATCATATTTATTAAGCACTTACTGTGTGCAGAGCACTGTACTAAGTGCTTGGGAAGTACAAGTTGGCAACATATAGAGACAGTCCCTACCCAACAGTGGGCTCACAGTCTAAAAGACTGTGAAAAAGAAGAGGCCATCAGCATGGTCATCAGAATGCAAAACTGAATTTGCAGCTGATCATCAGTACTAGAGAATTGATTGAGTTGGTCAGGGCAGGCTGTAAAAATGTTTGTACATATTTATTACTCTAGTTATTTATTTTACTTGTACATATCTATTCTATTTATTTTATTTTGTTAGTACGTTTGGTTTTGTTGTCTGTCTTCCCCTTTTAGACTGTGAGCCCACTGTTGGGTAGGGACTGTCTCTATATGTTGCCAACTTGGACTTCCCAAGCAATTAGTACAGTGCTCTGCACACAGTAAGCGCTCAGTAAATACGATTGATTGATTGAGAGGTGAGATACTTCATGTAACCTAACACTTTAGCGGGGCCTGCCTTGCAAGTGGTGGAAGTAGCACTAATTCAGGTATTTGGGTGTTTTTTGAGTGCAGCACATTGTACTAAGTGCTTGGAAAATACATGTTTCCCTGCCCACAAGGATCTTACAATTTGAAGGGGAAGACAGACATGCAAAATGATTTACAAAGGATGAGGGCAGTAGAAAGAGTAAGGATTAGGTAGCTAGAACTAGTGTCAGAAAGAAATATAAAAATAGAGCATACAAGTGCATATGCATTGATGAGTGGGCCTTCAGAGGGGCAGTAGTAAATGGAACCAGCACTGGAAATGTCTCCCACTTCAATCTAATTGTTGAGTTGAAAATCAACACTGACATAGTGTTGTCTTGATTCTCTTTCAGGTTTCTGCCTGGAAATCAAATTGATTCTGTTCCAGAGAAGACCTTTTCTGTATTGAAAGGCTTAGGAGAACTGTAAGAAGAATCTGTACTGAAATATGTTCCCTCACATGAAAATAAGAAATTTAATTTTTCTAGAGATACTGTTGGGTGGTGTTATCCCCACTGGGCCTCCGCATTGACATTTGCCCTAGCAGAGGAATGGGTTTTGTAAATCAGCCTCGAAAGACTTACTATAACCATGAATTTGTGTGCTTAGAACCTAAAAGAAGAAATCAGACAAGAGTCCTATGGAGAAATTTAATTTTCTCTGCTACATCTTTCGGATGGGCCACTTGTGTACCCAAGCAGCTTTCTCTTCTCTTTTACCTTGCCCTCCCTTCCACTACTGCCTCACCCACACAACTACCTTTAGCAACCAGGGAAAGGGTGCACTGGTGACAATAAAAAAAAAATCTGTCCTTTATATGTAAAGAAAAGGGACTCCACTGGTGAGATTTACCAATGCTGGGGGGAGTTTGGAGGGAGAAGGAGGGGGTGGTTGTGTGTGTGTGTGTGTTAGTTAAGACCAATGAAGGACCATGTCCCTACTGATTCTCCATCGACAAAGACTGTCCTTTACAGTGTTGTCCTTTTTGTTGTTTGCGGCATCAAGAGCCCTTTGTCTTTTTGTCTCCTTGTCTTACGATCCCTATGACGCTTCTGCTCGAAGCACCGTCCCTTAACTGGATTGCAGGATGCCATGCTGACCTATCCGTAATCAATCAATCGTATTTATCGAGCACTCACTGTGTTCAGAGCACTGTACTAAGTGCTTGGGAGAGTACAATATAAAAGGGTTGGGAGACGCTTTCTGCCCTAAATGAGTTTACAATCTAGAGGGGGAATCAGACATTAATAAAATACGTAAGTGCTGAGGGAGGGGTGAATAAAGGGAACGAATCCAAGGGCAAGGGTGACACAGAAGGGAGTGGGGTGTAGCAACTGACTACTCTTTTTCAGCCGTGATGCAGCATTATCTAACTAATCATTGTGATTCTGCTGGTCTTCCTCATACTAAATTCCCAGTTATTTGTCCAGGAATAATCCCACTTGAGAATGTATGCTAGAAAGAGCAAGATTCAGAAAGCGTGTTATAGCAAATGAGACCATGGCACGAACAAGCATGAGGTTTTGGATATGTGAGCTATGTCTTCATATAACTTTTAACACTTTTCCGTTCCAACACCAGAGATCTGTCCAATAACGGGATCTTGGAGCTACCCAACCATGTTTTTAAAGATCTAACGATTTTACAAAAACTGTAAGTCTCGGCTTTCTCATCAAGTTTGGATTTAAAACAGTATCATTTTAAACGCCGGTAACACTGGATTTTCTCTGCTATTAATAGTAAAAAATGTTCCTTCCCCATTTTAGGAATCTGTCGCACAATCCACTGCTGAACATCTATGAGGATCAGTTTGATGGTCTTAAATATCTTCAGTCTCTGTATGTTGTTTAAAAATATATCTGAGATCATTTTAGCAGGCGGAGTGACTTGGGAATTTAGCTAGAAGGAAACAGGGAGTAAAGGAATTCTCTGCCGTTTGCACATTCAGACCTGAAAGACTTCTTTGAACTTTGATTCTCCTTCCCTACAAGGGATCACAGGGATTTGAACTTCCATTTGCCGAGGGAGAATCCCACAGTGACATGGGAATAGCTTCTACATTATACTTTTCAGACTCTCCCCTCCGACTCCAGTATTTTGGTAGTCATATTTGTGGGTATGTTAGATGCACATTCGCCTATATGTTCTTTGTTCATGAAGACACAAATGAGGGTGAAATGCACCTATAAGTGTGTTTGTGTGACTGAAAGAGTCAATATGTGGCCCACAGTCCTATCTACCCACTCACACTCCGTTCCTTGTGCTGTCATGTTTATTGTTTTCAGCACCTGACACTTTTTTGTGCTTTAGCCTATTGGTCTCATGCTCTTTATGAAGTAAAAAGAGCTAATCTTTCTGGAAACCAGTGCACTGTACTAATTTATCTGTGGCAGCCTGACTCCCCCTTTTCCAGCTAAGATGCCGCAATTTTTAATGGTATTTGTTAAGAGCGCATACTATGTCAGGTACTGTTCTAAGCACTGGAGTAGTTAAAGATAATCAAGATGGACACACTTTCTGTCCCACATGGGACTCACCTCCCCTTTTACAGATGAGGTAGCTGAGATGCAGAGAAGTGAAGTGACTTGCTCAAGGTCACACAGCAGACAAGTGGTGAAGCTGGGATTAGAACCCGGGTCCTTCTGATCCCAGGCCCGTGCTCTATCCACTAGGCCATGCTGCTTCTCTTTAGCTGAGGCTTCATTTTATTGTATCCTTAAAATGGTTCCTCTGCCCTTGGGTATGGATTTCCTAACTTCATCTCCCCAATCAGCAGCTTTTAGCATATCCTACTGTTTATTTTCCTCTCATATCTCACTCTGTATACATACATACATATATATATATATATATATACATACATACCTGTATATATATTTATTACTCTATTTATTTATTTATTTATTTTACTTGTACATATCTATTCTATTTATTTTATTTTGTCAGTACGTTTGGTTTTGTTCTCTATCTCCCCCTTTTAGACTGTGAGCCCACTGTTGGGTAGGGACTGTCTCTATATGTTGCCAGCTTGTACTTTCCAAGCACTTACTACAGTGCTCTGCACACAGTAAGCGCTCAATAAATACGATTGATGATGATGATGATATTAAAGTGAGCCTAGATTCAGTGTTGGGAGACTGACTTCATTATTTTGTGATCTTGTCTTGCTGTCTGATGTTCTTGATTCGATTTCGTATTCCCCTCCTATCACTGGATCGTTGGTCGGTGTGCCGCCTTGGTTAAAGACTTCTGTGACAGCATTTAGCTCCGTTACCATTATTGTTTTTTGGCCTTTGTGCATGGCTTCAGCATTGCTTATAAAACAGAGCTCTTTAAAATCCAAGTTCTAAAAGAGAAGAGAGAGGCAGCGTGGCGCAGTGGAAACAGCCCGGGCTTTGGAGTCAGAGATCATGGGTTCAAATCCCGGCTCTGACAATTGTCAGCTGTGTGACTTTGGGCAAGTCACTTCATTTCTCTGGGCCTCAGTTACCTCATCTGTAAAATGGGGATTACGGCTGTGAGCCCCCCGTGGGACAACCTGATCACCTTTGTCACCTCCCCAGCGCTTAGAACAGTGCTTTGCACGTAGTAAGCGCTTAACAAATGCCATCATTATTTTCCCCCTTTAGACTGTGAGCCCACTGTTGGGTAGGGAATGTCTCTATATGTTGCCAACTTGTACTTCCCAAGCGCTTAGTACAGTGCTCTGCACACAGTAAGCGCTCAATAAATACGATTGATGATGATGATGATGGGCAATGGTCTGTAATTTGTTTGCAGGTATGTGCTAGATTGGCCATTTTTTTCCCTCAAATATTGCCACATACATATGGAGGCGGGCAGACTAATCTATCACAATGATCAGTGTTTCCATTGCAAGTTTCATTTTTTCATATATCAAGTTTACATTTTCCTAGATTCCCCCAGCTTAAAGTTGACCGCATTAGCCCAGTTTGAAAAGGCCAGAGACAAATATTCTTTGAAGGCTGCTGCAGGACACTCAGATTCAACTGGGTGTGATGGGACTTGAAGTTTTATACTACATACAGTCCTTCCCTCTCTTTATAAACTCTCTCTCATTCTCTCTCTCTCTCCAAGACCCAAATGAGTGGCATTTGGCAGGTGAAGTCCCAACTCTGGACTCACCTCAGCATCCTCTGCTGACACCATGTCTCTCTTACTCCATCCAGCCAAAGTTGCCAAGCTAACAAAATTCATTAAGTTCCTGATCTATTTTAGGCAGTTTTGCTTCTTAACCTTAACCACTACCTCCTCCAACAACAGATCTAATGCAAACAATCTTACTAAGGGACCGATTGTACATTTCCATATTTGGAGATGAGTTAATCACTAATATTCATTGAGTACCTGCTGCTTGCAAAGCACTGTACTAAGCACTCAGGCGAGTGCAATAGAGTTAGTAGACTTATGGTTGCTTACGGGAAAGATTTCAACCATTCCTACTGAGCATGTTGTAAAGATGTGATAACTAAAATTAACCTTGAAAATGATCAGTCATATTGAGTGCTTACTGTGTGCAGAGCTCTGAGCTAAGCACTGGGGAGAGTACAGTATAACGAAGTTGGTGGACATGTTTCTTAAAAGCATTTTAATTCTGAAATAACTCGTGCCCCAGAAAATGTAGTATTTTTATTTTCTAGAGACCTGGAAAACATAGAAATTCCTAATATAAGCATGAGAACTTTTCAACCCTTGAAGAACCTCTCTCATATGTATGTATATATGCATGGATGAAAGCTGGATGGGGACTTGTGATGCATGTTTTGGAATGTTTCTGGTTCCCGTTCACATGTGCTAAGGGTTTCTATTCTAGACAGCTGTCTGGGGGATTTTAAAATATTGCCATTATTACATTCTATAAAAAGTTGCAGAGAAGTCAGCTCTTTTTTTTTTTGATTAAAAAATGATATACATCCAGGAAGTACTTCATATAGTCCAAGAGGAACTAATTTCCTGAAGGAATGGAGTTCACCTCACATGGGTGATTTTTAAAAAATGATATTTAAGTGCTGACTGTGTTAAACTCTGTTCTAGGGTAGCTACGAGGTAACCAGATTGGACACCTCTTTCTCCTGCGGTGCTCACAGTTAATGGGGTATCGAATCCCCATTTGCAGATGAGGAAGCTGAGGCCCAGAGAAGTTAAATGACTTGCCCAAGGTCACACAGCAGGAAAGTGGCAGTGTTGGGATTAGAGCCCAGGTCCTCTGACTCTTAGGCCCCCTACTCTTCTCGGCTCTTCGGTGATTTGTCACTACTCAAACATTTGATCTCTTGGGACTCCAGGTGTTGTTATTGCATCAAGGGGTATGTAATGGAAGAGAAGGTGATTATTTCAATGGCACTTTTTATACAGTTCAGTACTGTCCATGTAATGCTTTATTATTGGTGGCGGTGAAATGCGTTGAGGCACTTGTTCATTCATCACTCCAGACTATTGATTAATTATTGAACTATTACTGTTCATTTCCAAAACTATCAGGGACGACCCTCCAGAAGAGGGACAAAGATTCAAGATAAGTGGAGTCCGGACAAATGGATAGGATGATTAGTGTCCCGGGGAAATGATTTTTTTTGTGCAGTAGGGAATGGTTGAGCATTGTCCAGTCGACTAACTGATTTCTCAAAACGTAGTGCAACATCCATAGTTTTTTAAAGTTTCATTGTGCCTCTGTTGGTGACTAGGTTATGAGATTTTCTTAAACTAGAGAAGCTCAGCCTCCCTGAAAAGAAATGGAGACGCCACATTATTGACCTCAGTGTCAAGAAGGCCCTAATAGCTATGAATTGCTTTATTAATGCACATTTGTCCCCACACTTTTATTTAATTCACCTTTCCACCTCCTTGTCTGTTATCTACTGGAGAGATCATGCACCTGGGGGGTCAGGAGTCTTGAGTTCTAATCCCAGTTTTGCAACTAGCCTGCCGTGTGACCCTGGGCATGTCACTTACCCTCTCAGGACCTCAGTTTCCTCGTCTGTAAAATGGAGATACGAAACCCACACTCCTTACATCTTAAATTGCGAGCCCCAAGTAGGCCAGATATTCTGCCTGATCTGATTACATACCCCAGCACTTAGCAAAGTGTTTGGTACACAGTAAAAGCCTGACAAATACTGGGATTATTATCTTTAAACAACCTCCAAAATCCTCCCACAGTCCTCCTCCAGAAAGGGCTAAGGAAGCAGAAAGGAAAGGATCTGAGTAAGGTGGGGAAGAACTGAGAACCCACAAGAGCAGCCAAGTAGTCTAATAGGGGCAGAGATAATTGGCAGAGCAAAACAGAAAGACCACTTAAATTAGTGAAGGTAATCTAGGCAGTACCACCTAGATATTGGAATGACTGATAAGACAAGGCGGTGAGTTGGAATGAGGATCAATCGGTCGTATTTATTGATCACTTACTGTGTGCAGAGCACTGTACTAAGTGCTTGGGAGAGTACAACAGAACAGAGTTGGTAGACACAGTCCCTGCCCACAACGAGCATAATACGAGTCTAGAGGATAATAATAATGATGGTATTTGTTAAGTGCTTACTATGTGCCAAGCCCTGTTCCAAGCACTGAGGTAGATACATGATAATCAGGTGGTCCCACATGGGGCTCACAGTCTTTAATCCCCATTTTACAGATGAGGTCACTGAGGCAGAGAGAAGTTAAGTGACCTGCCCAAAGTCACACAGCTGACAAGGGGCAAAGCTGGGATTAGAATTCATGACCTCGGACTCCTAAGCCTGTTTTCTTTCTACTAAGCCATGCTGCTTCCCTAATCAATCAATCGTATTGAGCACTTACTGTGTGCAGAGCACTGTACTAAGTGCTTGGGAAGTACAAGTTGGCAACATAATAATAATAATAAATAATAATAAACCCAGCCCCTCACCAGAGTGCTGTGATGAATAGAAGGATTATTAAAGAAGCCTAGAAGTATACCATTTTTGGAAAGACAGGGATCAGGCAAAATACACCTATGCTAAAAACCACCACCTCCCATGCTCTTGGAATGCAACAAATATCAGTTAACCTAAAAAAGCTGCACCTTCCCTCCAGAAACTGCTTACATCCTTTGTGGCACTGAGCCCAAATCAGCCTTTTAAGTTGCTGCTTGTTTCCAGTTTCAAGGACTTTTCCTCCTCTTATCTGACTCTTTGCCTTGTCAGTACTAGAAAAATGACTGCTGCCTCAAAGTGAGCACTCTTCACTGTATTCGACCAGCAACAATATTTGAGCCATTTAGCCGACCGCAGTGATAGGATTGTGGAGCGGGGAGGGAAGGGAGAGAAGGAGAGAATTGGTGGAGGAATTTATTTCCAAAATAGCAGTAGTAATAACGGTATTTAGAAGTGCCTACAATGTGCCAAGAGCCGTATTATGCATGGGGGGAAAACTGGAGAGATGAAAATGAACAGAATATTAGTCCCGGCCAAGTTTGCTAGGGTTTGGGAGTTTATTAGAATATTCTGTTTTGGTTATACTAGAGATGTGAATTCAGTGTGGTTCAGGGGATTAGACAGTCTAGAACGACTCACTAATTGGACCTTGCTCTGGTTTAATAGTGACTGTTTCTTCCTTTTGTTTTCAGCTATTTCAAAAATTTCCGCTATTGCTCCTACGTGCCCCACGTGCGAATATGTACCCCCTTGACGGACGGCATTTCTTCCTTTGAAGACCTCTTGGCCAACAATATTCTGAGGGTGTTTGTCTGGGTTATAGCTTTCGTTACCTGTTTTGGGAATCTTTTTGTCATTGGCATGAGGTCTCTTATTCGAGCAGAAAATAAGACTCATGCTATGTCCATCAAAATCTTGTGTTGTAAGTATCCTTCATGCTCAAGCAGCGGGACTCTTTCCATGATTATTCCTTCCATGTTCATTCATTCAATTGCATTTATTGAGCGCTTACTGTGTGCAGAGCACTGTACTAAGCGCTTGGGACGTGCAAGTTGGCAACATATCCGTGTTCTCCACATAGACAAAGTCTTCCTTGAGAATACATTATTATTATTATTGGTGGTATTTACTGAGCGCTTACTCTGTGCAGATGATTCATTAGGGTTTTTAAATCTAAAAATTAAATCTTGTTGCAGTAATAATAATAATAATTTTGGTATTTGTTAAGCGCTTACTATGCACAGAGCACTGTTCTAAGTGCTGGGGAGGATACAAGGTGATCAGGTTGTCCCATGTCGGGCTCCCAATCTTATCCCCCATTTTACAGATGAGGTAACTGAGGCACAGAGAAGTTGTGACTTGCCCAAAGCCACACAGCTGACAAGCAGCAGAGCTGGGATTTGAACCCATGACCTCTGACTCCCAAGCCCGGGCTCTTTCCACTGAGCCATGCTGCTTCTCAGTATATCTGAGTGCTTTAGCAACTCCTAGACTAAGTAACAAATGGTTCTTTAGCTCCTCAAATAATGATGGTATTTATTAAATGTTTGCTTTGTGCCAAGCACTGTGCCAAGATTAATCAGATCAGATGCAGTCCCTGTCCCATGTGGGGCTCACTACCTAAAGAGGAGGGAGAACAAATACCTTATCTCCATTTTACAGATGCGTCTGCACAATCAATCCTATTTATTGAGCATCTACTCGGTGGAGAGCACTGTATATTAGGTACTTGGGAGAGTTCTACAAACTTACTAGACGTGATCCCTGCCCTCAAGAAGCTTGTAGCCTAGTAGGGGAAACAGACACTAAATTGAGATGAGGAAAAAGGAAAAGGGGAGATGAAGATGAGTTAAAGCTTAAATCAAATGTTATGTAAACGATATGAGAAGTTGAGAGCATTTGTAAAAAATGGTATTGAAGTGCATACTATGTGCCAAGCACTGTACTAAGCTCTGGGGTAGATACAAGCTAACCGTGGTGGACACAGTCCCTGTCCCACATGGGGCTCACAGTCTTAATCCCCATTTTACAGATGAGGTAAATGAGGCACAGGGAAGTCAAGTGACTTGACCAAGGTCACACAGCAGACATGTGGCAGAGCAGGATTAGAAGCCAGGTCCTTTTGACTCCCGGGTCAATGCTTTATCCACTAGGCCAAATAGCTTCTCAGAATTTAAGGGTTTAGGTGATACAGATGTGCTGAAGAAGTAGTTGGTGGGATATAAACAAAGATTCAGGATTCTGATGGAATTGAAGAGGGACCGTTATATTAGAATTACTAGAATTAAGTGTTTGCGAAGAACAAAACAAAGAAATAACACATTCCATGCCCACAAGGAGCTTACATTCTAGTGAGGGAGACAGATATAATAAAAACTCTATACGTATATAATATGTGTATAATATATTCACATGGGTGTAAAGTACTTTCATATTGTATAACTTTAAGATCATGAATAACCTACGATGTTTTCTTCAACTCGCTGACAGGTGCCGACTGCCTAATGGGAGTCTATCTGTTCTTTGTTGGATTTTTTGACATAAAATACCGAGGGCAGTACAAGAAGTATGCTTTGCTGTGGATGGAAAGTTTGCAGTGCCGTCTCATGGGGCTGTTAGCAATGCTATCCACTGAAGTCTCTGTCCTGCTGCTGACGTACCTGACTTTAGAGAAATACTTGGTGATTGTCTTTCCTTTCAACAATATCCGCCCAGGAAAGCGCCAGACCTTGGTCATCCTCGTCGGCATCTGGATCGTTGGATTCCTAATAGCGATAATTCCCTTTTGGAATGAGGATTTTTTTGGAAACTATTACGGAAAGAATGGTGTGTGCTTCCCACTTTATTGTGACCAAGCAGAAGAAATCGGAGGCAAGGGGTATTCACTTGGGATATTTCTAGGTAAACTGTACTTGGATTTTTTTATTTGGTGGGGGGGGGTATGAGATTTAACTTTGGGGAAACTTGGTTTATATAAAACAGCATCTATGCCTGACCAAAAGGTAAATTCTGTCAAACAGTGTCCACCATCGAATTCCTCCATACATAATGGATTTCTACTGGGATCCACTTTCCCAAATACTAATTAATACTCCAATAATTAAACTGGGTGGTTAAGGAAGAAAAGTGCATTTGATTCGCCCCTGTTCTGCAGAGGGAATGGATTTAATGGTAAAGCACGATATAAGGCTAGCTTATTAAACTCCAGCCTCCTTTCTTCATGATCCTACGTATGCAAATCTATCAGAGTACTAGGATCACAAGGACTATGTGACATTGCTAATAAAGGCCTTATATGAGAAAGAATGACTTAAGTGTGGAAGAGAATCTGGCTCAATGAGATTATTTTAAATTTTACTGAAAAGATGTATTATAAATCCTTCCCTCCCCATTTCCCTCGTCCCCCTTTCTCTTTTATCCCTTTTTTCTTGCCTTCTCCCCTCTCCTCCGTTTCTACCTCCTCCCTTCCCCTCCTTCCTTGTCCTTTTTTCTTTCCTCCTCAGCTCTCCTCTCCTTTCCCCTCTCTCCCCATCATGTTATTTCAGAAGCCCCTTGTGATCTCCCTGTAAGTTTTACAGCCTAATGAGAAAAGAGGCCACACCTTGTCCATTTTCTTAAGTTTCTGGCACAGGTAGGGCTGTTGCATTGAAAACCTCCAGAAACACCACAACCCTTAGAGTTGCAAGTTCTGGTCCACTAGTATCCTGGGTCCATGTCGGCCAGGTCCCTTCATACAGTCGTATTTATTGAGCACTTACTATGTGCAGGGCACTATACTAAGCGCTTGGAAGATACAATTCAGCAATAGAGACAGTCCCTGCCCACACCGGGCATGTGGTAATGATGCCATTTGTTAAGCGCTTACTATGTGCCAAGCACTGTTCTAATCGCTGGGGTAGATACAAGGTAATCAGGTTGTCCCACATGGAGCTCGCAGTCTTATTCCTGTTTTACAGACGAGGTCACTGAGGCACAGAGAAGTTAAGTGGCTTGCCCAAGGTCACACAGCATACAAGTGGCAGAGCCGGGATTAGGACCCACGTCCTCTCCCAAGCCTGGGCCTTTTCTACTAAGCCACCACCCCAGTGCTTAGTACAGTACCTGGCACATAGTGAGCGCTTAACAAATACCATCATTATCATTATTCATAATTACGAGTGAGTTTACTCCCACCCCCATCCGTTGACTTGTTTTATTCCCCCAGGATGCTTTGGAGAGCCCGGAGGTAACTAATTTCCCATTAGTTGGCCTACATCAAGAAGTTAAGTGATAAACTTTCTCCCCCAGGCGTGAACCTGTTGGCTTTCCTGGTCATCGTGTTTTCCTACGTCAGCATGTTTTGTTCCATCAAGAAAACAGCCCTGCAGACGTCCGAAGTGAGGAGGCACATTCACCGGGATGTGGCGGTGGCCAACCGGTTCTTTTTCATCGTGTTCTCCGATTCCATCTGCTGGATCCCTGTCTTCGGGGTCAAGATTCTATCTCTCTTCCGGGTGGAGATTCCAGGTCAGTCCCCTCTTGGGCCCGGAGGAATGTTGTCCATTGTGCTCTTTCCCGAAAGCATTTTGGACCTCTTTATTGTAGTAGTAATAATAATAGGGTATATTAAGCATTTACTCCTGTATGTCTCACATGGTTTCTCCATTTCCCCCCTCCCCGAGAGTTGTGCAATGTGTAAGGTTTCATTCAACCATATTTACTGAGCGTTTACTGTGTGGCCGAGCACTGTACTAACTGCTTGGGAGAGTAAAATCAGCGTGGCTCAGTGGAAAGAGCCCGGGCTTTGGAGTCAGAGGTCATGGGTTCGAATCCCAGCTCCACCACAAGTCCGCTGTGTGACCTTGGGCAAGTCACTTAACTTCTCTGAGCCTCAGTTACCTCATCTGTAAAAATGGGGATTAAGACTGTGAGCCCCACGTGGGACAACCTGATCACACTGTGTCCCCCCCAGCGCTTAGAACAGTGCTTTGCACATAGTAAGTGCTTAACAAATGCCACCACGATTATTATTATTATTATTATAAAATATAACAATATACAGACACATTCCCTGCCCTCACAGTCTAGAGGGGGAGACAGACATTAATATAAATAAATTACAGATTTAAGTGCTATATGGCTGGGGGGGCGGGGATAAATAAAAGGAGCGAGTCAGATCGACGCAGAAGGGAGT
Organism: Tachyglossus aculeatus; assembly: GCF_015852505.1. Taxonomy (NCBI): domain Eukaryota; kingdom Metazoa; phylum Chordata; class Mammalia; order Monotremata; family Tachyglossidae; genus Tachyglossus; species Tachyglossus aculeatus. The sequence goes on from NC_052085.1 coordinate 4,111,072, forward strand.
GGGAGAAGAGGAAAGGAGGGCTTAGTCAGGGAAGGTCTAAGGTTTGTAGATTTCAGCCCAATAAATGTCCGTCACGGAAGAGATTCCTTTTTCAGATACATTTTGATGTCTTGGATTGAACAGCGAATGGCCCATGACCCATTCTCCCACCCTGCCTGTCCTTCTCTAGGCACGATCACTTCCTGGATCGTCATCTTCATTCTGCCTATCAACAGTGCGTTGAACCCCATCCTCTATACGCTCACAACCAGTTTCTTTAAGGACAAGCTGAACCAGCTCCTCCATCAGCATCGACGGAGGATGGTGTCCAGAGGGGAAAGGAAAAGCTGGTCAACCTCCGTTGCCTGGACGGATGATTCCTCTTCGCCCAGGCTTGGGTTTTTAAGCAAGATGACGCTTGGGGACAGCGGGATGAAGTCGAGTCACGAGTGAGGGGGCGTTGGGGTGGATCATCATCAATCGTATTTATTGAGCGCTTACTATGTGCAGAGCTTATTATGAGCAGGATCATACCTGGGGAGGTGATATAAAGGGGGGAGAGGACTCTGACTGCTTTCCTGGTCTTTCAGCAGCATAGCTTTTGGTTAGAGAAGCATCACGGGGTGACTGCCGGGTTCTCACTGTGAGCTGTATTGTGCGGAGAACGGCGGGGGCTACGTGACCACTTTCACACTGTAGTGATGGGTTTGGCTTTCAGCCGGCTTGTCCCCTGTCTGGTACAGATGCAGCACTGGGTATCTTTGGCGTCTTTATTTAAGCACCCAACTGAGCTCCACGGCTAAGGGTATGGTGCTTGTGTTGACAGGGGCCCTGGCGCAAGGTGGGAAGGGAAGCGTGTCCCCAACCCCAGAGGACATTCTAGATTAAAGAGGCCTCAGACTCACTGCAGATTCGAGCACCGTACGGGTTTTGGAGAGGTAAGTGGGCCATGCGTGGGTGGCAGATGCCAAACGCTAAAACCAACCTCGCCCTCCTTCCCAGTTCTGTTCTTTCACGGCCGTGTCCCTGCTACAGAAAGTCCTCTGCAGTATAACAAATAGGTAGGAGGCTTTGATGGAACTAGGGGAGAAGAATTCGGTTTGAGTTATGTGAGTGGTTTGCTTTCCCTGAAACTTTTCCTTGTTAAAAAGAAAGGGCAGTAGTCTGGTCACCTGGTTGGTAAAATGAAACTATTTCCACAGGCCCAAGACTTGGTTTTTTTGGTTGTTTGTGTTTTTAAATACTGAAAGTATCTGCTGGGGAGGAATATCAGGTAAAAAAAAACCCCTGCACCTGTGTTTTATCAATTAATAACATTCATTAAGCACAAAGTGTATGGAACAGTGGGAAGAACACATGGATAATTTTGTTTCACATGTAATCCCCACTCCCTGCAGCTTGCCATCTCCAAATCAATCAATCAATCGTATTTATTGAGCGCTTACTGTGTGCAGAGCACTGTACTAAGCGCTTGGGAAGTCCAAGTTGGCAACATATAGAGACAGTCCCTACCCAACAGCGGGCTCACAGTCTAAAAAGTCCAAAGCTGAGCAACTACTTCAAAAATAGTAACAGGGTCTTTGGGAGGTCCGGCCTATCTGTTAGCACCTTGAGGGCGGCAATCATGTCTGCTAGCTCCGTCGCACTCTTCCAAGTGTTTAGTGCAGTGCTCTGTATACATTAGGTGCTCAATAAATACTAGAGATTGATTTTTGCATAGTGGTTAGAATAGTGACCCTCTTAGATCATGAATTCCGTAGGGCTCAGGGTCTGATCTGATATATCTCCACCAGCATGGTGTGGGATCCCCAGGGAGCCCTTAAGTCAGTCAATTGTATTTACTGAGCGCCTACCATTCATTCATTCATTCATTCAACTGTATTTATTGAGTGCTTACTGTATGCAGCACACTATACTAAGTGCTTGGGAGATTACAACAATAAACAGACACATTCCCTGCCCAGAACCAAGAGGATACTTAAGCGTATCTTCTTGTTCTCCCCATCTGGAGCAAAACTGATACAGTGGGAAGATGCTATTACCTCCGAGGTCTCTGGGCTGCTTAATACAGTTCTCAGCTTCTCTTTGTGCAGTTGGGAAGCTACGAGGTGAGGAAGACGGGTAATTTCACCCAGGGAGGATGAGGTGCTAATGAAGGTTTGACTGGAAATAGAGCATGACACTAATTCCATCTCAGGTTCTGCTCTAGCTTTTCTCGTCAAGCCCTTGTTCCCATTCCTACAGAGCCCAAATGATTCCAGAAAACTTGTTCTTTGGGGCCTGTCTCCCTTTTTCAGAGCAAATTCTTCTGTCTCCCGTAGAAGTGGAGCCAGATTAAAAGAAATCTCCATTTCAGAGGTGACCAAACCATTTGCAATAATCAATCAATCGTATTTACGGAGCGCTTTCTATGTGCAGAGCGCTGTACTAAGCACTTGGAAGAGTTCTTGGGAGACTTGTCCTTGAGAGAGGACAACACAGCAGAATTAGCACACACATTCCCTGCCCGTAACGAGCTTACAGTCTTGCTTTTGGACAAGTTAAAATAATATTCTCACTGATCATTTCACTCGATCGTATTTATTGAGCACTTACTGTGTGCAGAGCGCTGTACTAAGCACTTGGAAGAGTTCTTGGGAGACTTGCCCTTGAGAGAGGACAACACAGCAGAATTAGCACACACATTCCCTGCCCGTAACGAGCTTACAGTCTTGCTTTTGGACAAGTTAAAATAATATTCTCACCGATCATTTCACTCAATCGTATTTATTGAGCACTTACTGTGTGCAGAGCGCTGTACCAAGCACTTGAGCCCCTTGTCTGAGAATAGTCACTCATGGATGAGTAAGATGAGAACTCTCTAAAATCCAACAAGTCCCTGCACGCCAGGTTTTAAATTATGCAGTATGGGAAGTGAACACATATCTATGTATTTATAAATTATTCAGACTTGCATTTTAAATCACAAAGCAGTTAATGGGACTGGGTACCGAACGCTGAAGGACTGGGGTATTCAAATGAGAACTTTAAAATGGAAAGGGCATTAGTCCTTTCCAATTAGATGGACAGTCCCAGATGCCGCAAAGAAGCTTACGTTTTTCTGCATTAGCAGCTATAATGGTTTCTGAAACATGATGAAAAGGATCAATATCTGGAAGTGTTCTAAAAGCCTGGTTTGACCACCTCAACCTTTACTTGCATGCATCTCACTTTTAAGGAAAAAAACCAGATGCAGATACAGTCAAGATGGAAGCTCTGCTTTTTCCATTAAGATCTCGTAATTCAATTGTTCGGGAAGCAGGCTTACATTTAATTTAGGAAAACGAGCATAATGCTGAAAATTTACAGCTCTGAGGAGCTGGATTATAGGTCCGCTCGAGATCTGTGAAAGATTGTGTTTTTACTGTTTTAATGCCAATCCATTTGAGAGAAAACACGATTGGCCAGCCCAACAATATTCCATTGCCAAACCCGCTCCTGGGTAGTGAGGGCCAGAAAGAGGTTGCTGGTTGGAATGACAATCCACCATCACCGTTCTCCCATCTCCCTTTGTCCCTCTCCCTGTACTCTAGGTGCACGGGAGAGAAGCAGCGTGGCTCAGTGGAAAGAGCCCGGGCTTTGGAGTCAGAGGTCAGGGGTTCGAATCCCGGCTCCGCCACACGTCTGCTGTGCGATCTTGGGCAAGTCACTTAACTTCTCTGGGCCTCAGTTCCCTCATCTGCAAAATGGGGAGTAAGACTGTGAGCACCACGTGGAACAACCTGATCAGCCTGTATCCTCCCCAGGCCTTCCCAGACTGAGCCCCTTCCTTCCTCTCCCCCTCGTCCCCCTCTCCATCCCCCCATCTTACCTCCTTCCCGTCCCCACAGCACCTGTATATATGTATATATGGTTGTACATATTTATTACTCTATTTATTTATTTATTGATTGATTTTACTTGTACATTTCTATCCTATTTATTTTATTTTGTTGGTATGTTTGGTTTTGTTCTCTGTCTCCCCCTTTTAGACTGTGAGCCCACTGTTGGGTAGGGACTGCCTCTATGTGTTGCCAATTTGTACTTCCCAAGCGCTTAGTACAGTGCTCTGCACATAGTAAGCGCTCAATAAATACGATTGATTGATTGATTGATTGATTAGAACGGTGCTTTGCACATAGTAAGCGCTTAACAAATGCCAATTATTATTATTATTATTTTCTCCCTTATCCCCTACCTCACCCAGTTCTTCAAAGGATCGCATCTACCGACTCTACCGTTCTCTCCCAAGCGCTCAGTACGCCGCACACAGGAAGTGCTCAATAATTAAACGGCATAATGGTGAGCACTTTGTGCTGTGGCTTAGCTCTGCCCCCCTCTAAGCCGAGGGAAAAGGTCCTACAAGCCCCACCATGGCCCTTATGATAAGGCCGAACGCCGTTTCTCAAACCCATTCAGCTTCATCATCATCATCATCATCAATTGTATTTATTGAGCGCTTACTATGTGCAGAGCACTGTACTAAGCGCTTGGGAAGTACAAATTGGCAACATATAGAGACAGTCCCTACCCAACAGTGGGCTCACAGTCTAAAAGGGGGAGACAGAGAACAAAACCAAACATACTAACAAAATAAAATAGAATAGATATGTACAAATAAAATAAATAAATAAATAGAGTAAAAAAAAAAGTGCAAACATATATAGACATATACATTCATATATATACATTATATATATATTTATAATGTATATATATAAACATATATAGACATATACGTTCATATATATAATGTATATATATACATTCTGCTTCATTCGAGCAGAGACCCCATTTGGGATGAGGGAGCACCAGATGGGCTTGCCCAGCATACGTAGCAACTTCTGCTGCCCTCCCTACAGCCCATCTTTCAATCATTTCCTCTCCTATCAATCAATCAATCAATCAATCGTATTTATTGAGCACTTACTGTGTGCAGAGCACTGTACTAAGCGCTTGGGAAGTACAAGCTGGAAGAGAGGCAGCGTGGCCTGGTGGTTAGAGCCTGGGCCTCAGAAGGACCTGGGTTCTCATCCTGGCTCCGCCCCTTGTCAGCTGGGTGACCTTGGGCGAGTCACTTCCATTCATTCATTCATTCGTATTTACCGAGCGCTTACTGTGCGCAGAGCACTGCACTAAGCGCTTGGGAAGTACAGGTTGGCAACATCTAGAGACGGTCCCTCCCCAACAGTGGGCTCACAGCCTAGAAGGGGGAGGCTTCACTTTCATTCATTCGGTCAATCGTATTTATTGAGCGCTTCCTGTGTGCAGAGCACTGTAGTAAGCGCTTGGGAAGTACAAGTTGGCAACATTCATTCATTCAGTCAGTCCTTCTACGGTTGCCCTCCTTTCCTGGCTACTTGCTCGCGGCTCCTAATAACATCCAGCTTTCCAAAGCAGCTCAGCGACCATCCCGAAGGCCCCGACACCTGCAGAATAACTTCACGCCCGCCAAGATGGACAATGGAAGCATGGAACTCAGTGTCGTTACAAAACCACCACTTGTCTCCTGTGCATCCCGCGACCAACCACTTAGCTTCTCTGTGCCTCCGTTCCCTAATTTGGAAAATGGGGATTAGACTGAGCCCCACATAAGGCACGGAGTGTGTCCAACCTGATTAGCTTATATCTACCCCCCTGCTTGGCGAATATTCATTCATTCATTCAATCGTATTTATTGAGCGCTTACTGTGTGCAGAGCACTGTACTACGCGCTTGGGAAGTACAAGCTGGCAACATCTAGAGACGGTCCCTACCCAACAGCGGGCTCACAGTCTAGAAGGGGGAGGCAGACAACAAAACATATTGACAAAATAAAATAAATAGAATAAATATGTACAAGTAAAATAGAGTAATAAATATGTACAAACATATACACATACACGGGAGAAAAAAAATGCTCTCCAAGACGTGCCCCTGATGAAAACTCCTTGCTAGAGAAGAAGCCCACTCCTAAACCGAACCCATCAGTGGTATTTATTGAGCGCTTACCGTGTGCAGAGCGCTGTACTAACCAATCAATCAATCAATCGTATTTATTGAGCGCTTACTGTGTGCAGAGCACTGTACTAAGCGCTTGGGAAGTACAAGTTGGCAGCATATAGAGACAGTCCCTACCCAACAGTGGGCTCACAGTCTGGAAGGGGGAGACAGAGAACAAAACCAAACATATTAACAAAATAAAATAAATAGAATAGATATGTACAAGGAAAATAGAGTAATAAATAAATTAGTAAATTAATAAATAATTAGTAAGTTAGTAATAATTAGTAATAATTAATAATTTGTAAATAAAGTAGTAAATGCTTAACAAATGCCATAAAAACAACAATAAAAAATGAAGGTTCAGGGTTTTGCCGCTGAATGCACTTCTAGGCCTTTATCCTTTCCAGAAAAATGGCCAGGCTGGCCCAAATGATCCCATAACACCACCACAGCTTAATTTTGATCTGCTCTGAGATTCCTAAAAGGGGAAGATATTCATTTGCTTTTGTTTTCATTCCCACCGAGACTTCATTTTTTTCCCCAGCCCTGAGATGGGCCCAGTTGGAGGCGTGAGAGCCCCAAATTAGAAAATTAGATCAATTTTACTGAGTGAGAAAAGATGACGGAGTGATCCCCGATTAATTCAACCTCTGTCTCCCGGGAGCGAAGAATGGTAATCATATGCTGATTCTGCCAGGGAACATAAAGCTCCTCCAATAATTTAAAGAAATCTTAGCAGTGTTTAAGCCTTCTGAAAGGTCCCAGAAATTGCTAAAAAAAAAATTCAGTATATAGAGAGGTTTCACACATAACAAATCCATGGAAAGTCTACTTGGCCTTCAACGGTTTCGAATGATGCCCAAGCGCTTAGTACAGAGCTCTCCACCCAGTAAGTCCTCAGGACACCCCAGATTGATCTGTCAGTTGGCAATAGCCCTGCCCTCTTCTCCCCCTCGTCCCCCTCTCCATCCCCCCATCTTACCTCCTTCCCTTCCCCACAGCACCTGTATATATGTTTGTATGTATTTATTACTCTATTTATTTATTTTACTTGTACATATTTATTCTACTTATTTTATTTTGTTAATATGTTCTGTTTTGTTGTCTGTCTCCCCCTTCTTGACTGTGAGCCCACTGTTGGGTAGGGACCGTCTCTATATGTTGCCAACTTGGACTTCCCAAGTGCTTAGTACAGTGCTCTGCACACACTAAGCGCTCAATAAATACGATTGAAGGAATGAATGAAGAAATGAATGCCCATATTTTCCAATGTTACATCTACTCCTGCCAATGAATCAATGGCATTTACCGAGCACTTTTTGTGTGCAGAATATTAAGCGCTTCACCCCAACCTATTTAGGCTGTGAGCCCCATATGGGATAGGGATTGTGTCCAATTAATTAACCTGTATCTAACCCAGAGCTTAGAACAGTGTTTGACAAATAATAATAATAATAATAATAATGGCATTTATTAAGCGCTTACTATGTGCAAAGCACTGTTCTAAGCACTGGGAAGGTTACAAGGTGATCAGGTTGTCCCACGGGGGGCTCACAGTCTTAATCCCCATTTTACAGATGAGGGAACTGAGGCCCAGAGAAGTTAAGTGACTTGCCCAAAGTCACACAGCTGGCAATTGGCAGAGCCGGGATTTGAACCCATGACCTCTGGCTCCAAAGCCCATGTTCTTTTCCACTGAGCCACGCTGCTTCTCTAGTAAGAAGTAGTAAGTAGTAAGACAAATAGTAAGCACTTCACAAATACCGCAAAAACAAACAAAAAAACCAAAAAAAAATCGTCGTTTCTTTTCCTTCAAGGAAACACAAGCAACCTCGGAGGCAGTGGGGCCTAGTGGAAGGACTGGGACCCAGAAGACCTGGGTTCTAATCCCAGCTCTGCCACTGGTCACTGAGTGACCTTGAACAAGTCATTTACCCTCTCTGGGCCTCATTTACCGCAGAGATTTTGAGCCCTTTATAAAACAGGAACTGGTTCAAATCTACTCATTTTGTATCTATCCAAACTCTGAGCACAGTGTAGATAATTAATGTTTGGGGCTGACCCGAAAGTTTACTCACTTCTCCTTTATAACAAATAGATGAAATCAGCTCTCTGATTAGTTATTGGGCTGGAAAAACCTAAGCAGCCTCTTAGATGGGAAATAATAATTCTGGCACCTTCTAAATGTTAACCACTGGGGTAAGTACAAGATTATGAGATTCGAAACAGTCCGTGTGCCCCGCCGGGCTCAGAAGCGATTTATCTTCATTTTACTGATGAGAAAACAGAGGTCCAGAGAGGTTAAGTGACTTGCGAAGGTCGCACAGCAGACCAGTGGTAGAGCAGGGACTAGAATCCAAGTTTGCTCTCAGTCCCATTGCTCCTTCTTCTCCATGACAATACCTCTATTGGATCTCCTCTTGCTTTCACACCCTCTTGGCTGAGCTCAAATGTATCCTTGGACCATGGCTAGATTCATTCATTCATTCATTCATTCAATCGTATTTATTGAGCGCTTACTGTGTGCAGAGCACTGTACTAAGCACTTGGGAAGTACAAGTTGGCAACATATAGAGACAGTCCCTACCCAACAGCGGGCTCACAGTCTAGAAGGGGGAGACAGACAACAAAACTCAACATATTAACAAAATAAAATAAATCAAATAAATATGTACAAGTAAACTAAATAGAGTAATAAATACGTACAAACATATATACACATATACAGGTGCTGTGGGGAGGGGAAGGAGGAAAGCCGGGAGGGATGGAGAGGGGGAGGAGGGGGAGAGGAAAGAGGGGGCTCAGTCTTGGAGGGCCTCCTGGAGGAGGTGAGCTCTCAGTAGGGCTTTGAAGGGAGGAAGAGAGCTAGCTTGGCGGATGTGCTTTAGGAGGGCATTCCAGGCCGGGGGAGGACGTGGGCCGGGGTAGACGGCGGGACAGGTGAGAACGATTATTAAAATTATTATTTTAATAATTATTTTAGTAGTAATGATGGCATGTTTTAAGCGCTTACTATGTGCAAAGCACTATTCTAAGTGCTGGGGAGGTTACAAGGTGATCGGGTTGTCCACGGGGGGCTAACAGTCTTAATTCCCATTTTACAGATAAGGGAACCGAGGCCCAGAGAGGTGCAGTGACTTGCCCAAAGTCACACTGCTGACAATTGGCTGAGCCGGGATTTGAATCCATGACCTCTGACTCCGAAGCCAGTGGCCTTTCCACTGAGCCACGCTGCTTCTCTCTCCACCCCTCCTCCTCCGATGGGGTTTTGGGAATCGAACAGTCCGGCTTGCCAGGGTGATGCCGGTTTGGAAATGCCCAGATAGAGCCCAGGACCGGGAGTCAGAAGGACGTGGGTTCTAATCCCGGCACTGCCACTTGTCTGTGGCCAGCTGACCTTGGGTGAGTCATTTCACTTCTCTGGGCTCACAGTCTTTCCAGAGAAGACCGTGGACGCCAAACCAGGAGCGCTGGGTTCAGGACGGATGCCACTTGTCCGGTCGCCAGCCCACTAGGAGGTCCCTCCGTGAGGGCAGGACACCCCGGCCCAAGGAGGCCCCTGGATGTGGGGAGACCCCGAGAACGCAGCCGAAGCCTCTCTGCACGCTGGATCGGAAGATGAGGTTGTGTGGATTAGTAGTATTATTATATTTAAGTGCCTACTATACGTCAGGCACTGTTCTAAGTTCCAGGGTCGATCCTACATCATTATTAGTAGTATTATTATATTTAAGTGCCTACTATATGTCAGTTCTAAGTTCTGGGGTTGTTAGAAGCTGATCAGTTTGGATAAGTCCCTGTCTTACATGGGGCTCAAAGTCTAAGTAGGAGGGAGTAGGATTTTATCCCCGTTTTAAAGTTGAGGAAACTAAGGAACAGGGAGGTTAAGTGACTTGCCCACAGCCACACAGCAGGGAAGTGGCAGAGCTATGATTAGAATGCAGGTTCTCTGACCCCTAAGATCAGATTTGTTACACTAATAATAATAATAATAACGATGGTATTTGTTAAGCGCTACGTGCCAAGCACTTTTCTAAGTGCTGGGGTAGATTCAAGGTGATCAGGTTGTCCCACTTGGGGCTCACAGTCTTAATCCCCATTTTACAGATGAGGTAACTGAGGCCCAGAGAGGTTAAGTACAGTGCTCTGCACACAGTAAGCGCTCAATAAATACGATTGATCGATTGATTGATTAAGTGACTTGCCCAAAGTCACACAGCTCATAAATGGCGGAGCCCGGATTAGAACCCGCGTCCTCTGACTCTCATGTCCGTGTTCTTTCCTTTAAGCCACGCTGCAACACTAGGGCATGTTGCTTCTCATCCCCTAAATCATCTGTGTTGCTTTATTTTCCCGGAATGTACATCGATCTGTTTTTTAACCAGGTAATTTTTTTTTCCTCTCGTAATTGTATCTATCCAGTCATCTCCTCAGATGGTGCAGATTATATCTGCTAGCCTTTTCAAAGGAACTTGTGATTTTCATGATCTCATTTCTTCCAGCGAATAATAACTCCTTGGGGACGCTTGACATCTGCTCCTCCTGTGAGTTGGACAATATCCCTCGGTGGTACTGCCTGCCAGTCTCTGAGCAGGGGTAATCTCCCCATTTTCATTTCCTTCATCCTTGAGATGGACATTTTGCAAAAAATGTCATCAAACAGAACCAGGAGATTTGCAAAGCAAATCCTGGTAACATCATCATCAATCGTATTTATTGAGCGCTTACTATGTGCAGAGCACTGTACTAAGCGCTTGGGAAGTACAAATTGGCAACGTATAGAGACAGTCCCTACCCAACAGTGGGCTCACGGTCTAAAAGATGACAAAGTCTAAAAGATAAAAGTCTAAAAGATGGTAACATGAAACGGGTTCGATAGAATCTGGATGGTTAGACTGGGAAAATGATAGAGAAGCTCGTTGCAAGAAGCACAAACCAGAAAGGATTTCTATTTGCCGCAAAAATAAATGATGAATTCATTCATTCATTCATTCAATCGTATTTATTGAGCGCTTACTGTGTGCAGAGCACTGGACTAAGCGCTTGGGAAGGACAAGTTGGCAACATATAGAGACGGTCCCTACCCAACAGTGGGCTCACAGTCTAGAAGGGGGAGACAGAGAACAATACAAAACATATTAACAAAATAAATAGAATAAATGTGTACAAGTAAAATAAATAGAGTATTAAATACGCACAAACGTATATACATATATACAGACTCCAAAGCCCGGGCTCTTTCCACTGAGCCACGCTGCTTCTCTATGTTTTCGAGAAATCCCCATCTCTAAAATCAATCTACTGTATTGCCAATAATATACCCATCTATGAACTGCACTGGACTGTAGTCAAGGAATTGTTTTGATTTGTGATGATTGTGTTACTAGGTCAATCCAGAGTTTAAAAAGATGCAGCATGCAAGATAATAATAATAATAATGATGGCATTTATTAAATGCTTACTATGTGCAAAGCACTGTTCTAAGCGCTGGGGAGGTTACAAGGTGATCAGGTTGGCCCATGCGGGGGGCTCAGTCTTCATCCCCATTTTCCAGATGAGGTAACTGAGGCACAGAGAAGTTAAGTGACTTTCCCAAAGTCACACAGCTGACAATTGGCGGAGCCGGGATTTGAACCCATGACCTCTGACTCCAAAGCCCGGGCTCTTTCCACTGAGCCGTGCTTTAGTAGCACAGTCCAACCCTGCCCATTGTGCATGCACACGTGTGCGTATGTTCGGGAGTGAGCGGTTTGGGAATAGATTAACATAACTATTTCTCGCCGCTTGGATGTTTACGACAGATGTCACCTTAACTGCATTTCTAATACAGACTTGATCCATACTCCCTTGTGGGGAGTTTAGTACTGAATTTAGCATTAGAAAATGATACTTATTTCACTCACCTAATGGCAGATCTCTAGCATGTACCACGGGCAAGTCACTTCACGTCTCTGTGCCTCAGTTCCCCCATCTGTAAAACAGGATTAAGACCGTGAGCCCTATGTGGGATAGGGACTGCGTCCAACCTGATTAGATGGTATTGTTATCGACAAGGAGGGGGCAAAATAAGTTAACCGGTGTAAATGGGCCGCAGCAGGGTTCGAGACGCCAAGGTGGTGACGCAGATGGGAAAAACGACTTGGAGATCTGAGTTCCGATGGAGCAGTAGAGGTGGGAAAGCTGACTGCTTGCCCGTTCACCTCCCTAATGGACAGCCCCGATTCCAGCGCTTCTTCCCTTTTATTTGGTTCCCCATCCGAGCTACACAAAGGATTCCCGGGCACTCCAAACTTTGACACCCTGTTGGGAGGAGATGTCCCTTATATTTGGTTCCCCATCTGAGCTACACAAAGGATTCCCGGCGCTCCAAATTTTGGCACCCTGTTGGGAGGAGATGTCGCTTTTATTTGGTTCCCCATCCGAGCTACGCAAAGGATTCCCGGGCGCTCCAAACTTTGGCACCCTGTTGGGAGGAGATGTCCCTTTTATTTGGTTCCCCATCCGAGCTACACAAAGGATTCCCGGTGCTCCAAAATTTGGCACCCTGTTGGGAGGAGATGTCCCTTTTATTTGGTTCCCCATCCGAGCTACACAAAGGATTCCCGGGCGCTCCAAACTTTGGCACCCTGTTGGGAGGAGATGTCCCTTTTATTTGGTTCCCCATCCAAGCTACACAAAGGATTCCCGGGCACTCCAAACTTTGGCACCCTGTTGGGAGGAGATGTCCCTTTTATTTGGTTCCCCATCCGAGCTACACAAAGGATTCCCGGGCGCTCCAAACTTTGGCACCCTGTTGGGAGGAGATGTCCCTTTTATTTGGTTCCCCATCCGAGCTACACAAAGGATTCCCGGGCGCTCCAAACTTTGGCACCCTGTTGGGAGGAGATGTCCCTTTTATTTGGTTCCCCATCCAAGCTACACAAAGGATTCCCGGGCACTCCAAACTTTGGCACCCTGTTGGGAGGAGATGTCCCTTTTATTTGGTTCCCCATCCGAGCTACACAAAGGATTCCCGGGCGCTCCAAACTTTGGCACCCTGTTGGGAGGAGATGTCCCTTTTATTTGGTTCCCCATCCGAGCTACGCAAAGGATTCCTGGGCGCTCCAAACTTTGGCACCCTGTTGGGAGGAGATGTCCCTTTTATTTGGTTCCCCATCCGAGCTACGCAAAGGATTCCCGGCCGCTCCAAACTTTGGCACCCTGTTGGGAGGAGATGTCCCTTTTATTTGGTTCCCCATACGAGCTACACAAAGGATTCCCTGGGCGCTCCAAACTTTGGCACCCTGTTGGGAGGAGATGTCCCTTTTATTTGGTTCCCCATCCGAGCTACGCAAAGGATTCCCGGGCGCTCCAAACTTTGGCACCCTGTTGGGAGGAGATGTCTCTTTTATTTGGTTCCCCATCCGAGCTACGCAAAGGATTCCCGGGCGCTCCAAACTTTGGCACCCTGTTGGGAGGAGATGTCCCTTTTATTTGGTTCCCCATCCGAGCTACGCAAAGGATTCCCGGGCGCTCCAAACTTTGGCACCCTGTTGGGAGGAGATGTCCCTTTTATTTGGTTCCCCATCCGAGCTACACAAAGGATTCCCGGGCGCTCCAAACTTTGGCACCCTGTTGGGAGGAGATGTCCCTTTTTTTTGGTTCCACATCCGAGCTACACAAAGGATTCCCGGGCGCTCCAAACTTTGGCACCCTGTTGGGAGGAGATGTCCCTTTTATTTGGTTCCCCATCTGAGCTACACAAAGGATTCCCTGGGCGCTCCAGACTTTGGCACCCAGTTGGGAGGAGATGTCCCTTTTATTTGGTTCCCCATCCGAGCTACACAAAGGATTCCTGGCGCTCCAATCTTTGGCACCCTGTTGGGAGGAGATGTCCCTTATATTTGGTTCCCAATCCGAGCTACACAAAGGATTCCCGGGTGCTCTAAACTTTGGCACCCTGTTGGGAGGAGATGTCCCTTTTATTTGGTTCCCCATCCAAGCTACACAAAGGATTCCCTGGTGCTCTAAACTTTGGCACCCTGTTGGGAGGAGATGTCCCTTTTATTTGGTTCCCAATCCGAGCTACACAAAGGATTCCCGGCGCTCCAAACTTTGGCACCCTGTTGGGAGGAGATGTCCCTTTTATTTGGCTCCCCATCCGAGCTACACAAAGGATTCCCGGGCGCTCCAAACTTTGGCACCCTGTTGGGAGGAGATGTCCCTTTTATTTGGTTCCCCATCCGAGCTACGCAAAGGATTCCCGGGCGCTCCAAACTTTGGCACCCTGTTGGGAGGAGATGTCCCTTATATTTGGTCCCCCATCCGAACTACACAAAGGATTCCCGGCGCTCCAAACTTTGGCACCCTGTTGGGAGGAGATGTCCCTTTTATTTGGTTCCCCATCCGAGCTACGCAAAGGATTCCCGGGCGCTCCAAACTTTGGCACCCTGTTGGGAGGAGATGTCCCTTTTATTTGGTTCCCCATCCGAGCTACGCAAAGGATTCCCGGGCGCTCCAAACTTTGGCACCCTGTTGGGAGGAGATGTTAGCAGAAGACATGGCCCACATAGGATGGGGTCGTTTCCCGCTTTTTGATCCGTGTCAGCCCTCCTGGATTACAGAATTTCCCGCGAGGCCTAGTCCTCACATCCTCTGCCGTTGAGCCCTGCGCACAATGGAGTCGGTCACGCTAAGCCTTTAGGGAAAACGCAGTCAATGCCGCTTCTGCCGGAGTACTCGGCTAGGGTGGACGACGGCGGTATCCACCCCAGGGCTTAGAACAGTGCCTGGCACACTTATTATTATTAATAATAACAATATTAAATCCCATACCAGAAGCCCTTATTAGAGAAGCAGCGTGGCTCAGTGGAAAGAGCCCAGGCTTGGGAGTCAGAGGTCATGGGTTCTAATTCATTCGATCGTATTTAGTGTGTCTTTTGGACGTTGAACCCACTGTTGGGTAGGGACTGTCTCTATGTGTTGCCGACTTGTACTTCCCAAGCGCTTAGTACAGTGCTCTGCACACAGTAAGCGCTCAATAAATACGATTGATTGATTGATTGATTGACTGTCTCTATGTGTTGCCGACTTGTACTTCCCAAGCGCTTAGTACAGTGCTCTGCACACAGTAAGCGCTCAATAAATACGATTGATTGATTAATTGACTGTCTCTATGTGTTGCCGACTTGTACTTCCCAAGCGCTTAGTACAGTGCTCTGCACACAGTAAGCGCTCAATAAATACGATTGATTGATTAATTGACTGTCTCTATGTGTTGCCGACTTGTACTTCCCAAGCGCTTAGTACAGTGCTCTGCATACAGTAAGCACTCAATAAATACGATTGATTGATTGATTGATTGACTGTCTCTATGTGTTGCCGACTTGTACTTCCCAAGCGCTTAGTACAGTGCTCTGCACACAGTAAGCGCTCAATAAATACGATTGATTGATTAATTGACTGTCTCTATGTGTTGCCGACTTGTACTTCCCAAGCGCTTAGTACAGTGCTCTGCATACAGTAAGCACTCAATAAATACGATTGATTGATTGATTGATTGACTGTCTCTATGTGTTGCCGACTTGTACTTCCCAAGCGCTTAGTACAGTGCTCTGCACACAGTAAGCGCTCAATAAATACGATTGATTGATTAATTGACTGTCTCTATGTGTTGCCGACTTGTACTTCCCAAGCGCTTAGTACAGTGCTCTGCATACAGTAAGCACTCAATAAATACGATTGATTGATTGATTGATTGACTGTCTCTATGTGTTGCCGACTTGTACTTCCCAAGCGCTTAGTACAGTGCTCTGCACACAGTAAGCGCTCAATAAATACGATTGATTGATTAATTGACTGTCTCTATATGTTGCCGACTTGTACTTCCCAAGCGCTTAGTACAGTGCTCTGCACACAGTAAGTGCTCAATAAATACAATTGATTGATAGTGTGCGCTTACTGTGTGCACAAGGAGGCCTTCCCAGACTGAGCCTCCTCCTTCCTCTCCTCCTCCTCCCCCTCTCCATCCCCACCGCCTTACCTCCTTCCCCTCCCCACAGCACCTGTATATATGTTTATGCGTATTTATTACTCTATTTTATTTGTACATATTTATTCTATTTTGTTAATATGTTTTGTTCTGTTCTCTGTCTCCCCCTTCTAGACTGGGAGCCCGCTGTTGGGTCGGGACTGTCTCTATATGTTGCCAACTTGTACTTCCCAAGCGCTTAGTACAGTGCTCTGCACACAGTGAGCGCTCAATAAATACGATTGAATGAATGAATGAATGAATGTTGGGTAAGAACCGTCTCTATATGTTGCCAACTTGGACTTCCCAAGCGCTTAGTACAGTGCTCTGCACACAGGAAGCGCTCAATAAATACGATTGAATGAAGGAATGAATTCTAAGCATTGGGGTAGATACAAGTTAATGAGGTTGGACAAAGTCCCTGACCCACATGGGCCTCCCGGTCTCAACCCCCATTTTACAGATGAGGGAACTGAGGCCCCAGAGGAGTGAAGTGACTTACCCAAGGTCACACTTCAGACAGACGGTGGAGCTGGGATTAGAACCCATGACCTTCTGACTCCGAGCCCATGCTCTATCCATTATGTGTATCTATGTGTTGCCGACTTGTACTTCCCAAGCGCTTAGTACAGTGCTCTGCACACAGTAAGCGCTCAATAAATACGATTGATTGATTGATTATCCATTCTCCCACTTTCCAAGCGCTTAGTCCAGTGCTCTGCACCCAGTAAGCGCTCAATAAATGCGGATGAATGAATGACAGTGCTCTGCACACAGTAAGCGCTCAATAAATGCGGATGAATGAATGCATGACAGTGCTCTGCACACAGTAAGCGCTCAATAAATACGATTGAATAAATGAAGGAAGGAAGGAATTCTAAGCATTGGGGTGGATACAAGTTAATGAGGTTGGACACAGTCCCTGACCCACATGGGCCTCACGGTCTCAACCCCCATTTTACAGATGAGGGAACTGAGGCCCCAGAGCAGTGTAGTGACTTACCCAAGGTCACACTTCAGACAGGTGGTGGAGCTGGGATTAGAACCCATGACCTTCTGACTCCGAGCCCATGCTCTATCCATTATGTGTATCTATGTGTTGCCGACTTGTACTTCCCAAGCGCTTAGTCCAGTGCTCTGCACACAGTAAGCGCTCAATAACTACGATTGATTGATTATGCATTCTCCCACTTTCCAAGCGCTTAGTCCAGTGCTCTGCACCCAGTAAGCGCTCAATAAATGCGGATGAGTGAATGAATGGCAGTGCTCTGCACACAGTAAGCGCTCAATAAATACGAATGAATGAATGAACGAATGAATGAATGAATGAACGAATGAATGAATGAAAGGGAAAAAGCACGAGAACTTTGGCCTCGTGCTCGCTGGGCTGAGGGGAGAGTGGGAGGACAGACTGTGAGCCCGCTGTTGGGTCGGGCCCGTCTCTAGATGTTGCCAACTTGTGCTTCCCAAGCGCTTAGTACAGTGCTCTGCACGCAGGAAGCGCTCAATAAATACGACTGAATGAACGAATGAATGTTGCCAACTTGTACTTCCCAAGCGCTTAGTACAGTGCTCTGCACACAGTCGGCGCTCAATAAATATTTATTTATTTATTTACCTTGTCCATATTTATTTTATTTTGTTACTATGTTTAGTTTTGTTGTCTGCCTCCCCCTTGTAGACTGTGAGCCCGCTGGTGGGTCGGGACCGTCTCTAGATGTTCCCAACTTGTGTTTCCCAAGCGCTCAGTACAGTGCTCTGCACGCAGGAAGCGCTCAATAAATACGATTGAATGAATGAATGAATGAATGAATGAATGAATGAATGAATGAATGAATGAATGAAGGGCGGCCCCGCCCCCGCCGATAGGGAGGGGGCGTAGCCTCTCCCGCCGCCAGCCAATCGCAGTGGCCGAAGGGGGCGCGAGCGCGGAGGGGGCGGAGCCTCTCCCGCCGCCAGCCAATCGCAGTGGCCGAAGGGGGCGCGAGCGCCCAGGGGGCGGGGCCTCTCCCGCCGCCAGCCAATCCCAGCGCCCGGCGGCGTCCTCGGGGGGCGCGAGCGCTCAAGGGGCGGAGCCTCTCCCGCCGCTAGCCAATCGCAGTGGCCGGAGGGGGCGCGAGCGCGTAGGGGGCGGAGCCTCTCTCACCGCCAGCCAATCCCAGCGTCTGGCGTTGTTCTGGGGGGGACGAGCGAGGAGGGGGCGGAGCCTCTCCCGCCGCCAGTCAATCGCAGCGGCCGAAGGGGGCGCGAGCGTGGAGGAGGCGGAGCCTCGCCCGCCGCCAGCCAATCCCAGCGTCCGGCAGGGTTCGGGAGGGGGCGAGCGAGTAGGGGGCGGGGCCTCGCCTGCCGCCAGCAAATCCCAGTGTCCGACGGATTCCTAGGGGGCGCAAGCGCTCAAGGGGCGGAGTCTCTCCCGCCGCCAGCCAATCGCAGTGGCCGGAGGGGGCGCGAGCCTGAAGGGGGCGGAGCCTCGCCCGCCGCCAGCCAATCCCAGCGTCCGGCGGGGTCCTGGGACCCCGCTGTTGGGGAGGGACCGTCTCTATATGTTGCCAACTTGTACTTCCCAAGCGCTTAGTACAGTGCTCTGCACACAGTAAACGCTCAATAAGTACGATTGAATGAATGAATGAACGGGAGGGGGCGAGCGCGGAGGGGGCGGAGCCTCGCCCACCTCCAGCCAATCCCAGCGTCCGGCGGGGTCCTGGGGGGGGCGAGCGAGGAGGGGGCGGAGCCCCTCCCGCCGCCAGCCAATCCCAGCGTTCGGCGGGCTTCTGGGAGGGGCGAGCGAGGAGGGGGCGGGGCCTCTCCCGCCGCCAGCCAATCGCAGCGGCCGAAGGGGGCGCGAGCGTGGAGGGGGCGGAGCCACTCCCACCGCCAGCCAATCGCAGCGTCCTGCAGGGTCCGGGGGGGGGCCAACGAGGAGGGGGCGGGGCCTCTCCCGCCGCCAGCCAATCCCAGCGTCCGGCGGGGTCCTGGAGGGGGGCGGAGCCTCGCCCGGCGCCAGCCAATCGCAGCGGCCGACGGGGGCGCGAGCGCGGAGGGGGCGGAGCCTCTCCCGCCGCCAGCCAATCGCAGCGTCCGGAGGGGTCCTGGGAGGGGCGAGCCAGGAGGGGGGCGGAGCGTCGCCCGCCGCCAGCCAATCGCAGCGGCCGAAGGGGGCGCGAGCGCGGAGGGGGCGGAGCCTCTCCCGCCGCCAGCCAATCCCAGCGTCCGGCGCGGTCCTCAGGGGGGCGGGGCTTCGCTTGACAGGGACCGCGGGGCAGAGGAGCGCGCGCCGGCGGAGGCGGCGGAGGGATCCGCGGCGGGGAGTGCGGCCGCGCGGGAGATGCTGCAGGGGGACGCATCACCCCCTCCCGACCCCCGGAGTCTTCCTACAGGTAAAAGAGGGCGTGGTACCCCCCCACCCCCGGCCTGGTTTCCCTGGAAACGGACCGACCCGTCGTGGATGGGGGGGGGTGGAGTTTGAGCCTCAACAGCCGGCTGGACCAGCGCTAAAACAGGACCAGTCCCCCTCCATCACCCCCTTAATCAATCAATCAATCAATCGTATTTATTGAACGCTTACTGTGTGCAGAGCACTGTACTAAGCGCTTGGGAAGTCCAAGTTGGCAACATATAGAGACAGTCCCTACCCATCAGTGGGGTCCCAGTCGAAAAGCCTTCTCTGTCTATGGCTTTGACATCCCCAAATCACCCCCTTAATCAATCAATCAATCAATCGTATTTATTGAGCGCTGACTGTGTGCGGAGCACTGTACTAAGCGCTTGGGAAGTCCAAGTTGGCAACATATAGAGACAGTCCCTACCCATCAGTGGGGTCCCAGTCGAAAAGCCTTCTCTGTCTATGGCTTTGACATCCCCAAATCACCCCCTTAATCAATCAATCAATCGTATTTATTGAGCGCTTACTGTGTGCGGAGCACTGTAGTAAGCGCTTGGGAAGTCCAAGCATCTAGAGACGGTCCCTACCCAACAGTGGGCTCACAGTCGAAAAGCCTTCTCTGTCTATGGCTTTGACATCCCCAAATCACCCCCTTAATCAATCAATCAATCAATCGTATTTATTGAGCGCTGACTGTGTGCGGAGCACTGTACTAAGCGCTTGGGAAGTCCAAGTTGGCAACATATAGAGACAGTCCCTACCCATCAGTGGGGTCCCAGTCGAAAAGCCTTCTCTGTCTATGGCTTTGACATCCCCAAATCACCCCCTTAATCAATCAATCAATCAATCGTATTTATTGAGCGCTGACTGTGTGCGGAGCACTGTACTAAGCGCTTGGGAAGTCCAAGTTGGCAACATATAGAGACAGTCCCTACCCATCAGTGGGGTCCCAGTCGAAAAGCCTTCTCTGTCTATGGCTTTGACATCCCCAAATCACCCCCTTAATCAATCAATCAATCGTATTTATTGAGCGCTTACTGTGTGCGGAGCACTGTAGTAAGCGCTTGGGAAGTCCAAGCATCTAGAGACGGTCCCTACCCAACAGTGGGCTCACAGTCGAAAAGCCTTCTCTGTCTATGGCTTTGACATCCCCAAATCACCCCCTTAATCAATCAATCAATCAATCGTATTTATTGAGCGCTGACTGTGTGCGGAGCACTGTACTAAGCGCTTGGGAAGTCCAAGTTGGCAACATATAGAGACAGTCCCTACCCATCAGTGGGGTCCCAGTCGAAAAGCCTTCTCTGTCTATGGCTTTGACATCCCCAAATCACCCCCTTAATCAATCAATCAATCAATCGTATTTATTGAGCGCTGACTGTGTGCAGAGCACTGTACTAAGCGCTTGGGAAGTCCAAGTTGGCAACATATAGAGACGGTCCCGACCCATCAGTGGGGTCCCAGTCGAAAAGCCTTCTCTGCCTATGGCTTTGACATCCCCAAATCACCCCCTTAATCAATCAATCAATCGTATTTATTGAGTGCTTACTGTGTGCGGAGCACCGTACTAGGCGCTTGGGAAGTCCAAGTTGGAAACATCTAGAGACGGTCCCTACCCAGCAGTGGGCTCACAGTCGAAAAGCCTTCTCTGTCTATGGCTTTGACATCTCCAAATCACCCCCTTAATCAATCAATCAATCGTATTTATTGAGCGCTTACTGTGTGCGGAGCACTGTACTAAGCGCTTGGGAAGTCCAAGTTGGCAACATATAGAGACAGTCCCTACCCAACAGTGGGCTCCCAGTCGAAAAGCCTTCTCTGTCTATGGCTTTGACATCTCCAAATCACCCCCTTAATCAATCAATCGTATTTATTGAGCGCTTACTGTGTGCAGAGCACTGTACTAAGCGCTTTGGAAGTCCAAGTTGGCAACATATAGAAACAGTCCTTACCCAACAGTGGGCTCCCAGTCGAAAAGCCTTCTCTGTCTATGGCTTTGACATCTCCAAATCACCCCCTTAATCAATCAATCAATCAATCGTATTTATTGAGCGCTTACTGTGTGCGGAGCACTGTACTAGGCGCTTGGGAAGTACAAGTTGGCAACATATAGAGACGGTCCCTACCCATCAGTGGGCTCCCAGTCGAAAAGCCTTCTCTGCCTATGGCTTTGACATCCCCAAATCACCCCCTTAATCAATCAATCAATCGTATTTATTGAGCGCTGACTGTGTGCAGAGCACTGTACTAAGCGCTTGGGAAGTCCAAGTTGGCAACATCTAGAGACGGTCCCTACCCAACAGTGGGCTCCCAGTCGAAAAGCCTTTTCTGTCTATGGCTTTGACCTCTCCAAGATTTGGGGCCAGAGGGGCGTAATTGCATTCTCGTCCTTCCAAACATTCATTCAGTCGCCTTTATTGAGCGCTTACTGTGTGCAGAGCACTGTACTGAGCGCTTGGGAAGTATAAGTTGGCAACATATAGAGACGGTCCCTACCCAACAGTGGGCTCACAGTCTAGAAGGGGGAGACGGACAACAAAATAAAACAAGTAGACAGGTGTCCAAACCGTCAGAATAAATAGAATTATAGCCACCTGATATAGCAAACAGTTTATCTGATCCCGAAACAGGTGCGTGCAGCTGCATTAGATGCGTTATTGTGTGACTAATAATAATAATAATAATAATAATGATGGCGTTTGTTAAGTGCTTACTATGTGCGAAGCACTGTTCTAAGTGCTGGGGGGGATACAAGGTGATCAGGTTGTCCCACGTGGGGCTCACAGTCTTAATCCCCATTTGACAGATGAGGGAACTGAGGCCCAGTGAAGTGACTTGCCCAGGGTCACACAGCAGACAAGGGGCAGAGCCGGGATTAGAACTCATAACTTTCTGACTCCCAGTCAATAATAATGAAGGCATTTATTAAGCGCTTACTATGTGCAAAGCACTGTTCTGAGCGCTGGGGAGGTTACACGGTGATCAAGTTGTCCCACGGGGGGCTCACTGTCTTCATCCCCATTTGACAGATGAGGGAACTGAGGCCCAGAGAAGTGAAGTGGCCCACCCAGGGTCACACAGCAGACAAGTGGCAGAGCCGGGATTAGAACTCATAACTTTCCGACTCCCAGTCAATAATAATGATGGCATTTATTAAGCGCTTACTATGTGCAAAGCACTGTTCTGAGCACCAGGGAGGTTACAGGGTGATCAGGTTGTCCCATGGGGGGCTCACAGTCTTCATCCCCATTTGACAGATGAGGGAACTGAGGCCCAGAGAAGTGCAGTGACCCACCCAGGGTCACACAGCAGACAAGTGGCAGAGCCGGGATTAGAACTCATAACTTTCCGACTCCCAGTCAATAATAATGACGGCATTTATTAAGCGCTTACTATGTGCAAAGCACTGTTCTGAGCACCAGGGAGGTTACAGGGTGATCAGGTTGTCCCATGGGGGGCTCACAGTCTTCATCCCCATTTGACAGATGAGGGAACTGAGGCCCAGAGAAGTGCAGTGACCCACCCAGGGTCACACAGCAGACAAGTGGCAGAGCCGGGATTAGAACTCATAACTTTCTGACTCCCAGTCAATAATAATGACGGCATTTATTAAGCACTTACTATGTGCAAAGCGCTGTTCTGAGCGCTGGGGAGGTTACAGGGTGATCAGGTTGTCCCACGGGGGGCTCACTGTCTTCATCCCTATTTGACAGATGAGGGAACTGAGGCCCAGAGAAGTGAAGTGACTTGCCCAAAGTCACCGTCCTGCAAGTAGATACCTGTGTACGCACAGACCGGCATCCCGCCATTCAGAATCAGGCAGCGTGACCCGGATGCTTATGTCTCGCCATCTGCCATCGTCAAACAATAGTTGGCATGACCTGTTCTTTAACCCAAGCGAGCGTAAACGTATTCATTCATTCATTCAATCGTATTTATTGAGCGCTTACTGTGTGCAGAGCACTGTACTAAGCGCTTGGGAAGTCCAAGTTGGCAATCGATGGGTAAGTCGGTGGTATTTATTTAGTGCTTAATTAATATGCAGAGCGGTCAATCAATCAATTGTATTTACTGAGGGCTATGTGAGGAGAACTGTACTAAGCGCTTGGGAGAGTATAATACAAATTAGCAATTATGTTCCCTACCCACAGGATATCTGAGCTATTCCTTCCTCTGTATTTATTGAGAGCTATCTATCATCATCATCGATTGTATTTATTGAGCGCTTACTGTGTGCAGAGCACTGTACTAAGCGCTTGGGAAGTACAAGTTGGCAACATATAGAGACGGTCCCTACCCAACAGCGGGCTCACAGTCTAAAAGGGGGAGACAGAGAACAAAACCAAACATACTAACAAAATGAAATAAATAGAATATGTACAAGTAAAATAAATAGAGTAATAAATATGTACAGACATATATACATATATACAGGTGCTGTGGGGAAAGGAAGGAGGTAAGATGGGGGATGGAGAGGGGGACAAGGGGGAGAGGAAGGAAGGGGTGCAGAGAACTGTACTAAGCGCTTGGGAGAGTATAATACAAGTTAACAGTTATGTTCCTTACCCACAGGATATCTGAGCTATTCCTTCCTCTGTATTTATTGAGGGCTATCTATAATAATAATAATAATGGCATTTGTTAAGCGCTTACTATGTGCAAAGCACTGTTCTAAGCGCTGAGGGGATACAAGGTGATCAGGTTGTCCCACATGGGGCTCACAGTCATCATCCCCATTTTACAGATGAGGTAACTGAGGCTCCGAGAAGTGAAGTGACTTGCCCAAGGTCACACAGCAGACGTGTGGTGGAGCCAGGATTTGAACCCACGACCTCTGACTCCAAAGCCTGGGCTCTTTCCACTGCGCCACACTGCTTCTCTTGAGCCACGCTGCTTATCTGTGTGCAGAGAACTGTACTAAGCGCTTGGGAGAGTATATTACAAGTTAGCAGTTATG
The DNA here is from genome assembly GCF_015852505.1 of Tachyglossus aculeatus. Taxonomy (NCBI): domain Eukaryota; kingdom Metazoa; phylum Chordata; class Mammalia; order Monotremata; family Tachyglossidae; genus Tachyglossus; species Tachyglossus aculeatus. The sequence goes on from NC_052085.1 coordinate 4,135,402, forward strand.
TTCCTTACCCACAGGATATCTGAGCTATTCCTTCCTCTGTATTTATTGAGGGCTGTCTATGTGCTGAGAACTGTACTAAGCGCTCGGGAGAGTATAATACACGTTAGCAGTTACGTTCCTTACCCACAGGATATCCGAGCTATTCCTTCCTCTGTATTTATTGAGGGCTATCTATGTGCAGAGAACTGTACTAAGCGCTCGGGAGAGTATAATACAAGTTGGCAGTTATGTTCCTTGCCCACAGGATATCTGAGCTATTCCTTCCTCTGTATTTATTGAGGGCTATCTATGTGCAGAGAACTGTACTAAACGCTTGGGAGAGTATAATACACGTTAGCAATTATGTTCCTTACCCACAGGATATCTGAGCTATTCCTTCCTCTGTATTTATTGAGGGCTATCTATGTGCAGAGAACTGTACTAAGCGCTCGGGAGAGTATAATACAAGTTAGCAATTATGTTCCTTACCCACAGGATATCTGAGCTATTCCTTCCTCTCTATTGAGGGCTATCTATGTGCAGAGAACTGTACTAAGCGCCCTACAAATTAGCAGTTATGTTTCTTACTCACAGGATATCTGCGCTATTCCTTCCTCTGTATTTATTGAGGGCTATCTATGTGCAGAGAACTGTACTAAGCGCTCTACAAGTTAGCAGTTATATTCCTTACCCACAGGATATCTGAGCTTTTCCTTCCTCTGTATTTATTGAGGGCTATCTATGTGCAGAGAACTGTACTAAGCACTCTATAAGTTAGCAGTTATGTTTCTTACCCACAGGATATCTGAGCTATTCCTTCCTCTGTATTTACTGAGGGCTATCTATGTGCCGAGAACTGTACTAAGCACTTGGGAGAGCATAATACAAGTTAGCAGTTATGTTCCTTACCCACAGGATATCTGAGCTATTCCTTCCTCTGTATTTATTGAGGGCTAGCTATGTGCCGAGAACTGTACTAAGCGCTTGGGAGAGTATAATACAAGTTAGCAGTTATGTTCCTTACCCACAGGATATCCGAGCTATTCCTTCCTCTGTATTTATTGAGGGCTATTTATGTGCCGAGAACTGTACCAAGTGCTTGGGAGAGTATAATGCAAGTTAGCAGTTATGTTCCTTACCCCCAGGATATCTGAGCTATTCCTTCCTCACAGACAAATAGAGAGAATAATATTATCATCATCAATCGTATTTATTGAGCGCTTACTGTGTGCAGAGCACTGTACTAAGCGCTTGGGAAGTACAAGTTGGCAACATATAGAGGTGGTCCCGACCCAACAGCGGGCTCACAGTCTGGGAAAGCACTGTTCTAAGCGCTGGGGCGGTTACAAGGTGATCAGGTTGTCCCACGGGGGGCTCACAGCTTTAATCCCCATTTTACAGATGAGGTAACCGAGGCACAGAGAAGTGAAGTGACTTGCCCAAAGGCACACAGCTGACAATTGGCGGAGCTGGGATTCGAACCCGTGACGTCTGACTCCAAAGTCCGTGCTCTTTCCACTGAGCCGCACGTTGGGATACGGTGACCTGATCCAAACCCCACAATTAGTCACACCAATTAGAATTACTTTAATCTTGCCTGTGTGTGCTTGCCCACGAGCATCGGTCTCAGCTGGGCTCACCGAGGCAGGTGAAACAGATCGTAACCCCGGGGTCACTAATCTGAAAGCTCACCTCCTCCAGGAGGCCTTCCCAGACTGAGCCCCCCTTTTCCTCTCCTCCTTCTCCCCTCCCCATCACCTCTACTCCCTCCCTCTGCTCTACACCCCTCCCCGTCCCACAGCACTTGTGTGTATAAGTACATATTTATCATCCTATTTTACTAATCATCATCAATCGTATTTATTGAGCGCTTACTATGTGCAGAGCACTGTACTAAGCGCTTGGGAAGTACAAGTTGGCAACATATAGAGACAGTCCCTACCCAACAGTGGGCTCACAGTCTAAAAGGGGGAGACAGAGAACAAAACCAAACATACTAACAAAATAAAATAAATAGAATAGATATGTACAAGTAAAATTAAAAAATAGGGTAATAAATATGTACAAATGATACAAATGATAATATAATGATTTGTATATCTCTAGCATTCTATTTATTTTGAGGCCTGCCTACTTGTTTCGTTGTCTGTCTCCCCCCTTCTAGACTGTGAGCCCATTGTTGGGTAGGGACCGTCTCTATCTGTTGCCGAATTGTACTTTCCAAGCGCTTAGTACAGTGCTCTGCACACATTAAGGGCTCAGTTAATACGGTCGAATGAATGAATCGGCCACCAGTCAGGGCAAAATGTGGTCTGGAGACTCGGAAGTAAGAGGCCCTGGATTTTGGAGGGGAGGGGGTGTCCAAGGGGAAGCAGTAGGATTTAAGGAACAGAATTGCCGTGCAACAAATGGTTCTGTGCTCCTTCCCTTGCCCCGCACCTCCATCAGAAGTGGCTGCTGCCCAAATCCAGAAGCGAGGGAGGGATTTACCCGAAGTTGGGAATTGCCTAGGCCAAACCCATCATGCATTCCCGCACTTGAATCCTTGCCGCAGTCCTTTTCCTGTGCTTGCAGCCTCTTACCTCCCCTATCCTGTTATCTGTCGAATTTCCTCCAATAGCATGTGTGAGGGCTCCGTCGGACCACCGACTTTTATTCTTTACTCCATAGTCCCCCTCTCCCAATCCACAGATTGACCTCCGGCCTTTCCCGAAGACATCTCACCTCTTGACTGATTCTGATCTGCTTGACACCCTCGAAGCCAGCGGAATCGTAGGTGTCAGTCAGGGTGATGCTTCATACCGCTCAGTTCCCGCACACCTCTTATTTATGATATAATAGTGACTTCACAGAAGCAAATATTCACATTCAAGCCAACTTCTACCTGTTAGAAGTTGTTGTTGACATTCACATATGCATACACACACATACACACAGCTCATTGTTGTGCAAATGGAATTTATTCAATAATACCATTGACGGATTGATTGCAAACCCAAGACAGACAGACATGTACCAACTGACATCGGATGGACAGACAGACCGCCACCCTGCCATCCCTAGGGTTTAAATCGGGCACAATCTCGAAGGATTTCTGATCATCATCATCAGTCGTATTTATTGAGCGCTTACTGTGTGCAGAGCACTGTACTAAGCGCTTGATCTGGAACCCTTTCCTGGACAGAGAGAAGAAAAGGCCGGGTGATGCATCCTCAGCTGGCAAGCAGAAAGAGGCTCTTTTGTCCTTTTCCCTGTTATCAATCAAGCCATCCCACGCAAACAACACGCAAACAACACCAGACACGTTCCCTGAGGTTACTACCATTACATTCATTCATTCGATCGTATTTATTGAGCGTTTACTGTGTGCAGAGCGCTCTACTAAGCGCTTGGGACGTACAAATCGGCAACATATAGAGACAATCCCTACCCAACAACGGGGCCATTTGGTTTGCTTGTATTTATTAAGTTCTTACTGTATGCAGAACACTGAACTAAGCGCTTGGGAGACTACGCTATAACAATAACCAGACACATTCCCTGCCCACAATGAGTTTACAGTCTAGACGGGGAGACAGACATTAATATAAACAAAATTTCAGATATGTACGTACGTGCTGTGGGGCTGGGAAGGGGGGATTGAAAAAAGGGAGCAAGTCAGGGTGATGCAAAAGGAAATGGGAGAAGAGAAAAGAGGGGGCTTAGGGAAAAGCTCTTGGGGTAGATATGCCTTCAAATAAGGCTTTGAAGGGCCGGGAGAGTCATCGTTTGGGAGGGCGTTCCACGCCAGAGGCAGGATCAATCAATCAATCAATCAATCGTATTTATTGAGTGCTTACTGTGTGCAGAGCACTGTACTAACCGCTTGGGAAGTCCAAGTCGGCAACACATAGAGACAGTCCCTACCCAACAGTGGGCTCACAGTCTAGAAGGGGGAGACAGAGAACAAAACCAAACATACTAACAAAATAAAAAAAAAATGGAATAGATATGTACAAGTAAGATAAATAAATAAATAAATAGAGTAATAGGATGTGGGAGAGGTGTCAGGGCAAAATAGATGAGATCGAGGTAGAGTGAGAAGGTTAACACTAGAGAGAAGTCTGGGCCTGGCTAAGGGGGTCTTTTTTTATTTGGCCCTGAACTCCAACTCATTAATTCCACCAGAAGTGTCGAAAAGGGGGGCAAAATAATCATCAATCGTATTTATTGAGCGCTTACCATGTGCAGAGCACTGTACTAAGCGCTTAATGGAACTCTCAAATTGGCCAGTTCTGGAAATTGGGAGTGACTCTTGTAAGCCTCTGGGGAAAGGAAGAGCTTGAGGCTGCTAAGGGGAAATGGGAATACACCCAGGGGTATCGTGGATTTGAGTCTTCCTGCTGGTCTGGCTCATGAAAGTAGAAATCAGCAGGAATTGACGGTACAGAAAAGGAATGAGCCACTGTGCTGAGAGCCATTAACTCTCAGCATAGTGGCTGGGATAGTAGAAGGATGCATTTATTACTCTATTCATTCATTCATTTATTTATTTATTTATCTATCTATCTATCTATTTATTTATTTATTTATTTTGCTTGTACATAGCTATTCTATTTATTTTATTTTGTTAGTATGTTTGGTTTTGTTCTCTGTCTCCCCCTTTTAGACTGTGAGCCCACTGTTGGGTAGGGACTGCCTCTAGATGTTGCCAACTTGTACTTCCCAAGCGCTTAGTACAGGGCTCTGCACATAGTAAGCGCTCAATAAATACGATTGATGATGATGATTTAATGCTTACTGAACGCGTAACATCGTCCTGACCCGAGGGCTACTCGGCCATTGATGGTCTCTGAGGGCCCTCCCCCCCTAAACTCCATCCTCCATCGGAGGGAATGGGGATGAGGGAGTTGGCCCTTCATCTGTCTGAGCTGATCTCTCAGCCCTCACTCACAAGACATGAGAGTTTCCATCATCATCATCATCATCATCATCAATCGTATTTATTGAGACTTCCAGTCAGGGCTGGCTGAAGATGGTGGCTTCCTGAACTGTTAACTGTTTGGATCCTGCCTTCTTCCAATCCCTACCTCCCTTGAAAATCTTCCCATTCCCCCCCTGGCCCCGATTCCTTCCCCCTTGGTGTCCCGCCACTTAGAATACGAGTTTGGCATCTGTGATTGTTATAGCAGATGGCATCATGAATAATGTACAATTGCTCCTTGCACAAATTAGCACTGGATTTGTGCAAGGAGCAATATTACGTTATTCCTGCTGCCACCTCATGTGTCGATACGTGTATCAATAAATATCATTGATTGCCTGTAGCCTTCTCTCTAATACATATATATCATCATCATCAATCGTATTTATTGAGCGCTAACTATGTGCAGAGCACTGTACTAAGCGCTTGGGAAGTACAAATTGGCAACATATAGAGACAGTCCCTACCCAACAGTGGGCTCACAGTCTAAAAGGGGGAGACAGAGAACAAAACCAAACACACGAACAAAATAAAATAAATAGAATAGATATGTACAAATAAAATAAATAAATAAATAAATAGAGTAAAAAAATATGTACAAACATATATACATGTACAAACATATATACATAATGAGATATATATATAGTGATATATACATGATATATATATATGACACATTCATAGATATGTATGAGAGAGAGATAGCTACAGCCAATCAGTGGTATTTATTGAGCACTTCTCGTGTGCAGAGCATTGTAGTAAGCACTTGGGAGAGTTCCCTTCCCACAAGCAGCTTACAGTAAAGAGGGTCTATATTCACTCAGTCGTATTTATTTAATGCTTATTATGTGCAGAGCACTGTACTAAGTGCTCGGGAGAGTACAGTACACTGTAGACACGCTGTACAGTTTATTCTTTTAGACTGTGAGCCCACTGTTGGGTAGGGACTGTCTCTATATGTTGCCAGCTTGTACTTTCCAAGCGCTTAGTACAGTGCTCTGCACACAGTAAGCGCTCAATAAATACGATTGATTCACAACACATGTGGTTGTTCATATTGAAAATTGCAGTTGACTGAATCTTCCCCATGAGTGTGGGTGTGGTGGGAAAGATTGACCCCCCCCATTCCATGTCATGGGGATAAATGCTGCTAATATATTTTTCCCTGAAGTACTTGGCGCTGTCTTGAATCTGCCCCTGTCTCCACCGCCGTACATCCCGGGTAACATGAAATCACAACTGCCAGGAGACGTGCTTTAATCTCTTAGTGATTCGTGGTATTTAACCCGAACGGGAACGGCGATAGGCTCACGTCAGCACACTCTCACCCCCACCTTAAAGGGCTCATTTAATAATAATAATAATGATAATAATGGCATTTATTAAGCGCTTACTATGTGCAAAGCACTATTCTGAGCACTGGGGAGGTTACAAGGTGATCAGGTTGTCCCTGATCTGGATTTCTGGATCTGCAGATCTGACGCCTTTAGGGCCATTCCTCGACCGGCATTCCGGAAAGGGATCAGAGTGTGGGTTTAGGTTGCCAATTTGGATTTCTGGCAGGGTTTCCCTGAGGCAAGTTGGTACATGACTGTGGCCTTCTCCTCATTGTTTGTAAATGTGTAGCTTTATGCTGACCTGGCAGAGGGATCTATAATGTGATGCACGTTCCCTTGGGCGTGTGGGGCCAGCTATTAAGCAGTTCCCGTCTCAGAAGCTAGCAGCCTGTCAAGGTGGAAGAGTTGGTGTGAGAGAGAGAAGTTGTGCTCTCCCAAGCGCTAAGGACAGCGCTCTGTATGTACATAGAAAGCACTTAATACAGACGATTGACTGACAGCTCGAACCAGTTGGCACATTATGCATTTCTTCTCTCCATCCTTGATTTGGAATGGATCAGACAGATTCTTAAGACGGAAGGCATTGCGAAGGCAGGAAGCGGCTAAGTACCACGGGCCGAAGGAGTGAGCAACTAAATCTCATGAGAGATTGCCAGGATTTGGAACGGATCAAAGAAAATCCTAAGACATAAAGCACTACGAAGTCAGGAAGTGGCGAAGTACCACGGGGCTGAAGGAGTGAGCAACTAAATCTCCTGAGAAATTGCCGGAGCCTGGGTTGGCCGATGGAATCAAACACTTTAATTGGGTCACTAGGAACGTCTGGGTCCTTGGTCCATTCATATTTCCTGTACCTGGCATGCTGCAAAAAAAAAACAAAAAAAGATCGGCTAGTTCATGGGCATCCTTTTAGACGGTGAGCCCACTGTTGGGTAGGGACTGTCTCTATATGTTGCCAATTTGTACTTCCCAAGCGCTTAGTACAGTGCTCTGCACATAGTAAGCGCTCAATAAATACGATTGATGATGATGATGATCCACGGTCACTGAAGAAAGAGCATGACCGCATTGGCCATTAGAGAATTCTTACAGGGGATGGAGAGGAATGAGATACCGATTATGCTCCAAGTCCTTTGTGTTTTTCTCAAAGTTCATCGAATAGTTGACTCAATTGGCTTTTTGGGTTGTTCTTTTAGTGGATGGTTAACTAGGGTGGTACCTTTAACACTGTGAAGAGTTACAGTTGTCCTCTGGCTATATTGAGACTAAAGGCAATCAGTCGTATTGATCCAGCGCTTACTGTGTGCAGAGCAATTGGGAAAGTACGGAGTTGGTGGACGCATTCCCTGCCCACAACGAGCTCACGGTCTAGCGGGAGAGAGGCAGAGGGTTGTTTCTTCTCTCCCGTATTTTCCGTAGCTGTGTTGGATAGTACGTGATGGCAGAACTAGGGAACGTTCTTCCCGGCGCTTCATCATGTCAGAAGGAACAGTTGTGCACCTAATGATAATAGCAATAATAATGGTATTTGCTAAGCGCTTACTAGGTGCCAAGCACTGTTCTAAGTGCAGGGGTAGATACAAGGTAATCAGGTTGTCCCACGTGGGGCTCACAGTCTTAATCCCCATTTTACAGATGAGATAACGGAGGCTCAGAGAAGTTAAGTGACTTGCCCGAAGTCACACAGCTGACAAGTGGTGGAGCTAGGGCTCCGAAGCCCGGGCTTTTTCCATTAAGCCACACTGCTTCCCACACCTGCACCCCAGGTGTGGAACTGGGGCGCGTACTACAGCCGAAAGTTTTCCTTACCATGGGATTCGGCAAGGACCCCCTGTAGACTGTAAGCTCCTCTCAGACAGGGATCTGTGTCCGCCAACTCTGTCATACTTTCTCAAGCGTTTAGTACAGTGCTCCGCTCACAGTAAGGGGAAGCAGCGTGGCTCAGTGGAAAGAGCACGGGCTTTGGAGTCAGAGGTCATGGGTTCAAATCCCGGCTCCGCCAACTGTCAGCTGTGTGACTTTGGGCAAGTCACTTAACTTCTCTGTGCCTCAGTTACCTCATCTGTAAAATGGAGATTCAGACTGTGAGCCCCCCGTGGGACAACCTGATCACCTTGTAACCTCCCCAGCGCTTAGAACAGCGCTTTGCACATAGTAAGTGCTTAATAAATGCCATCATCAGTAAGGGCTCAATAAATAGCATTGATTTGATTGATTGAGAACTGGCTGCCCTCTCATCTGAGCAGCGTCTCCTTTCCCACTAGATGTTCCAGCAAGTTTGTCGTCTAATGTGGAGTTTTGTCATCCAATGTGGCCCTGAGTGTTGGGCTATTTGAGAGATGCAGAAATAGCACGTGTATAGCTTTTGGGCACTATAAAACTACCAAAGTGTTGCTCCTCTTGCTACAGAATTCCTTTCATCCCCATTCAGTGTGGAAGAGACGTGATTGTAGTAGGACTTTGAAGACGGGAAAGTGGTGATCCGTCAGATTTGAGTTCCAGGCCAGAGAGAGGACCTGGGCAAGAGGTTGGCTGTGGGAAAGAGAAGATCGAGCTACAGTGAGTAGATTGGTGTAAGAGGAATGAAGGGTGTGGGTTGTGACATGAAATCAGCGAGGAAACTCGTTGTGGGCTGGGAATATGTCTGTAATAATAATAATAATAATAATAATGGCATTTACTAAGCGCTTACTATGTGCAAAGCACTGTTCTAAGCGCTGGGGAGGTTACAGAGTGATCAGGTTGTCCCACGGGGGGCTCACAGTCTTAATCCCCATTTTACAGATGAGGTGTACCCTCCCAAGCTCTTAGCGCAGCGCTGCGCACACACTAAGTGCTCAGTAAATACGACTGATTAATTGTCCCTGCTCACAAGGACCTTATACTTTGATGGGGGAGACAGACATAAAAATATTTACAAATATAGACACTGGCACTCCAGTGGGTCTGAATCACTAACAGCGATAGCGGTAAGCTCGTCTGGGATTAATTCCAACACCAAATTAACAAATTTCAGTGTGCTTTAAGTGGACAGCATAGAATTACTCAGTCAACCAAACAACAGGCAACTGGCATCATGCCAGCCTATACTTTCATCCCAGACATTTTCTCCTCTCTGTTTCCAAACTGTGGTGTGTTTTCTGCCCTTTTTCGCAAGTAACCAGCACCTGATGCTATCAACCAGCAGAATCAATCAATCACTGGTATTTATTGAGCATTTACTGTGTGCAGAGCACTGTACTAAGCTCCTGGGAGTTGGTAGGTATGTTCCCTGACTGCAAGGAGCTTCAAATCCAGAGGCGGAGGTAGACATTAAAATAAATTGTGGACACGAACAGACGTGCCGTGGGGCTGAGGGTAGGGTGAATATCAAGTGATTTAAAGGGTATAGATCCAGGTGCGTAGATGACACAGAAAGGGACAACAGGATTGAGTACTTTAAAGCCAGTGGTGAGGAGTTTACAAGGAGTCAGTGCACACCCAATGTCTGCAGAGGACAAATCAGGTAGAGAAAGTTTTTGAGTGTGGCTTGGATATTAGGGAAGTTTTCCCAACTCCTAGCTTGTATTGGGATGATCATTAAATAACCACAAAGGGTCTGACCCCGGGATAAAGGGGAAAACCCAGTTTCTGTCTAAAGAGCTCATGATTTAGTCACTTAAAGCAGATGAAAATAATGCAAGACAATGATATTAATTTGTATTTGCACTGCTGTAGGTCTTAGGCCATGGCTACCCTTGTGCCCGAAAGGGCTCCGCTTACAAACAGGTCTCCTCTCTTGTATCTGTTTGTCCCAATATGCTGCTTAAATCTTTTTTTTTCAGTATCTAAGCGCTTACCATGTGCCAGGCACTGTACTAAGTTCTGGGATAGATACAGGATAATCAGGTTGGATGTGGTCCCTGTCCCATGTGGGGCGCCCAGTCTTAATCCCCATTTTGCAGGTAGGGTAACCGAGGCACAGGGAAATAAAGTGACTTGCCAGGGTCACACAGCAGGTAAGTGGTGGAGCCAAGATTAGAACCCAGGTCCTCTGACTCCGAGGCCTGCCTTCTTTTCACTAGGCCACGCTGCTTCTCAAATTTTTGGCGATTTTTTTTTCCCAAGTCAAGTAGTAAATTGACTAGAAAGAGAGGCTCTTTATGGTACTCTCCATAGACCATGGAGGATGCAGCTGTAACTTCTTTTTTTATGCCCTTAATTCCAAATGGTTAAACCAGGATATGGTTTTTAATTATTCTGCGGCGTGACATAACGTCATGCTGAGGTGAGCGGAGAAATAACCAACCCCTGTTTGGAAATGTACCTTTAAAAATGTTACGTGGTTGGGTTTTGTTGCCAGGGTAAATACATTCTCACCCATTTTGGAAAAACTTGCCTGACCTGCTCTGTCTAGCCTATTCAGTGTTAGCATTGTATTAATTTACATGTTACATAAAAATAATAAATACTCTAGTTCACAGAAGGAGTATATCAAAGACTTGAACAAGGGACAACTAAAATGAAAGTACAGTGTACCAAACCATCCTTTTACAAAAAAAAAAGCAACAAATCCAATATTTGGAATCAAAGTGAAATTTTCTTTAAAAAGTGCATCATTTTTAAAACTTTAAAAAAAACCAGCTGGTCATGAACTATTTCTTGTCAGGCTAATTATTTCTGTCAAGGCAGTGACTTCATGAGCCCTGACTTTCTGCTCATCCTCTAGAAATAGTTTTCCTCTGTTGCAACCTTAGCAGTCCCTTTGTTGTGATACTAATTTTAAAAAATCCAAACAATCCTCCCCCTTGTTTGAGTTGATAGAGGTTAGGGCATAATTCCCCTGTTTCCTATTAGCTGGTTTTATAAACTGCATCGTTCTTAAGTGTTGTGATTGGATAAATTTCAGCCCTTCTGGAAACTGTGGACTTTGGAATATCACCTCTCTCTCCCTTTGTGTGATAAAGTCCTTCTTGAGGCAATTACTGTTGAAATAATTAGATGTCTTTCACTTGCTGCAAGACATTTTGTCATTCCAACAAAGCCTTCCCATCTCTTAACCTCACAGAAAGGGTTATAAAGACCCAACTGACTCTCTGAATTGCAGTTTTCTCTTTTTAGGTCCCGTGCATTCATGTTGGTCTTAGCAGCTGAATTTTTCCATGTTTTGAAGGCTTTTAATCTGTGTTAGGGGCTGGACGGGGAAAGCTTAATTATGAGAAGCCAGTGCTGCCCAACTCAGCTTTTAGACTGTGAGCCCACCGTTGGGTAGGGACTGTCTCTATATGTTGCCAATTTGTACTTCCCGAGCGCTTAGTACAGTGCTCTGCACATAGTAAGCGCTCAATAAATACGATTGATGATGATGATAATGCCCTTCATCGCCCTGAACCTCAGAGCTGAACTTCAAACATGGAAGAATCAAGAATGCAACACCGTCATGCCACCCAAATTATGGTCAGTGAGCCCCATGAAGGTCCTGCGTTAGACACATGGTGGTGGTGCTTTGTATAGTGCTCTGCACGTAGTAAGTGCTCAATAAATACCATTAATAAATCGGTGAAGGGAGAGGGATCAGGGGGAATCTCAGCCATTGGTTCCTTCAGCCCTCTGCCCCGGCAGCGACGCTGTTCCTCAAATTTCGATGTCCCACCTGCCGTTCCCACCAGACAGTAGTCCGGAGTCATGGCAGAAACCATCTCAGAAGTCAACCTTGAGGAAATCAGTGGTAGTAGCGGGGGACGTGGGGAAGACTTCTTCTTTAGAGAAGCAGTGTGGCTCAGTGGAAAGAGCCCGGGCTTTGGAGTCAGAGGTCGTGGGTTCAAATCCCGGCTCCGCCACTTGTCAGCTGTGTGACTTTGGGCAAGCCACTTGGCTTCTCGGGGCCTCAGTTACATCATCTGTAAAATGGGGATGAAGCCTGTGAGCCCCACGTGGGACAACCTGACCACCTTGTATCCCCCCAGCGCTTAGAACAGTGCTTTGCGCATAGTAAGCGCTTAATAAATGCCATCATTACTATTATTATTATGGCTCTGGTTTTTCTCCTGTTTCCATTGCTGCTGTTGCAACCTAAATCAATCAATCAATCGTATTTATTGAGCGCGTACTATGTGCAGAGCACTGTACTAAGCGCTTGGGAAGTACAAATTGGCAACATAGAGAGACGGTCCCTACCCAACAGTGGGCTCACAGTCTAAAAGGGGGAGACAGAGAACGAAACCAAACAGACTAACAAAATAAAATAAATAGAATAGATATGTACAAGTAAAATAAATAAATAAATAAATAGAGTAATAAATATGTACAAACATATATACAGGTGCTGTGGGGAAGGGAAGGAGGTAAGATGGGGGGATGGAGGTGGGGAGAGGAAGGAAGAGGCTCAGTCTGGGAAGGCCTCTAAACAGCAGAGACCATGGGAAGGGAGGAATGAGGCGGAAAACCTGCCGTCTCCCATAGTGCTTCCCTATCCCCGTGGCAGCCCTGCCTCTCAGCTTGTGGGAATACTCTCCTCGAGGGCCCATGGCTTGGAGTAATCACTCCACCTTGCTTCTTCTTGTCCTCACCTCTGTGGAGCTGGAGAACAACTTGAAATTCTCTTCCTTGCATAGCTCTCCAGGTACTTGAAAATGATCTCCACCCTCCCTTTTTTTTTTTCCGAACAAGCAAAACCAACTTCTTGAACCCTTCCATCTCTTTAATCGTGCTTACTTGGAGCCCTCTCTTGTTTTTCCAGGGAGGGCCATAGTTGGACCGAGTATTCTTATAGAAGCCCGGCCAAGGAGGGAGGATTGCTTCCATTCATTTTGGGCTCCTACGAATACATCCCAGGATCATATTAGTGTTTTAAAATCACAGCATTGCTTCGCTGACTCATAATCAGCACCCACGAAGACCACAAAGTGTTTTCCGCCGTAGAGGTGCTTGGCCAGCCCTGTCCCCATTTTATAACTGGATAAACTGAGAAGCAACTTTGCCTAGCGGCCAGAGCACAGGCCTGGGAGCAAGAAGAACCTGGAGTCTAATCCCGGCTCCCCCACTTGTCTGCCGTGTGACCTGGGCACATTACTTCATCATCATCATCAATCGTATTTATTGAGTGCTTACTATGTGCAGAGCACTGTACTAAGCGCTTGGGAAGTACAAATTGGCAATACTTCACTTTTCTGTGAAAAAAGTACTTCACTTTTCTGTGCCTCAGTTCCCTCACCCGGAAAATGGGGATTAAGACTGCCAGCCCTCCGTGGGACAGAAACTATATCCAACCTGATTATCTTGTATCCACCCCAGTACTTAGAACAGTGCCTGGCACAGAGTAAGCATTTAACAGATACCACAGTTATTATTATTGTTATTCAATCAATCAATCAATCGTATTTATTGAGCGCTTACTGTGTGCAGAGCACTGTACTAAGCGCTTGGGAAGTACAAGTTGGCAACATATAGAGACAGTCCCTACCCAACAGTGGGCTCACAGTCTAAAAGGGGGAGACAGAGAACAAAACCAAACATACTAACAAAATAAAATAAATAGAATAGATATGTACAAGTAAAATAAGTAAATAAATAGAGTAATAAATATGTACAAACATATACATATATACAGGTGCTGTGGGGAAGGGAAGGAGGTAAGATGGGGGGATGGAGAGGGGGACAACTATTATAATATAATATAATAATATTATTATAAGTTGATTTCACTCATTCATTAATTCAGTTGGATTTATTGAGCGCTTACTGTGTGCACAGCACTGTACTAAGCGCTTGGGAAGTACAAGTTGGCAACATATAGAGACGGTCCCTACCCCACAGTGGGCTCACAGTCTAGAAGGGGGAGACAGACAACAAAACATGTGGTCAGGTGTCAAGTCATCAGAATAAATAGAAGTAAAGCTAGACGCACATCATTGACAAAATAGAGTAGTAAATATGTACCATTAAAACAAATAGAGTAACAAATCTGTATTCATTCAATCGTATTTACTGAGCGCTTACTGTGTGCAGAGCACTGTACTAAGCACTTGGGAAGTACCAGTTGGCAACATAGAGAGACGGTCCCTACCCAACAACGGGCTCACAGTCTAGAAGGGGGAGACAGACAACAAAACAAAACATGTGGACAGGTGTCAAGTCATCAGAATAAACAGAAGTAAATTTAGATGCACATCATTGACAAAATAAATAGAATAGTAAATATGTACAAGTCAAATAAATAGAGTAATAAATCTGTACAAACATATATACAGGTGCTGTGGGGAGGGGAAGGAGGTAGGGCGGGGGGCGATGGGGTGGGGGAGAGGAAAGGGGGGGCTCCATGATGCCTGTCTCATACAAGGGAGACAAAACTGTGAAAAACGGTGCCTCAGAATCTCGAACCCTGCACCCCTCTCAACTCTCTATCTGTATTCATAGGGCCAACTTCTCACTCATTGTGAGCGCAAGGGGAACAGGGATTTGGAAAGGGATAGGGACTAGAAGGACAGCCTTCCCTCCTCTCCCCCTCGTCCCCCTCTCCATCCCCCCATCTTACCTCCTTCCCTTCCCCACAGCACCTGTATATATGGATATATGGTTGTACATATTTATTACTCTATTTATTTATTTATTTATTTATTTTACTTGTATATTTCTATCCTATTTATTTTCTTTTGTTGGTATGTTTGGTTCTGTTCTCTGTCTCCCCCTTTTAGACTGTGAGCCCACTGTTGGGTAGGGACTGTCTCGATGTGTTGCCAATTTGTACTTCCCAAGCGCTTAGTACAGTGCTCTGCACATAGTAAGCGCTCAATAAATACGATTGATTGATTGATTGATTGATCAAAGAGCAATCGTGTGGCCATTTTGGGTCTTTCCAGCCCCGATTGGAAGCGCTCCGGTTTTGGCAGAGACTTGGAAGAAGCGAGGATGGGAGTCCAGCCCAAACAGCCGTGGGCTCCATCAACCCCAGCACCCCTTTTGGCGTCGACACCTGTGTTTGTTCTCACTCTTGTAACCAATCATTCAGGGGTATTGATCATCATCATCATCGTATTTCTTGAGCGCTTACTATGTGCAGAGCAGTGTACTAAGCGCTTGGGAAGTACAAATTGGCAACATATAGAGACAGTGCCTACCCAACAGTGGGCTCACAGTCTAAAAGGGGGAGTCAGAGAACAAAACCAAACATACTAACAAAATGAAATAAACAGAATAGATATGTACAAATAAGATAAATAAATGGAGTAAAAAAATATGTACAAACATATATACATATATACAGGTGCTGTGGGGAAGGGAAGGAGGTAAGATGGGGGGATGGAGAGGGGGACAAGGGGAACGCTTGATCGAACGCTTACCGTGTGCAGAACGTTGAGCTAACACTTGGGAGGGTACAGTGCAACAGAGTTGGTAGACACGTTCCTTGCCATCAAAGACTTTCCATTCTAGCTGGGGGAAGGCAGATACTAAAATCAGTTACAAAGAGGGCAAACAGCAGAGTATAATCAGAGAAGCAGCGTGGCTTAATGGAAAGAGCCCGGGCTTTGGCGTCAGAGGTCATGAGTTCAAATTCCGCCTCTGCCAGTTGTCAGCTGTGTGACTTCGGGCAAGTCATTTCACTTCTTTGGGCCTCAGTTACCTCATCTGTAAAATGGGGATTAAGACCGTGAGCCCCCCGTGGGACAACCTGATCACCTTGTAGCCTCCCCAGCGCTTAGAACAGTGTTTTGCAGATAGTAACAAATGCCATTGTTGTTATTATTATTATTATAAGGATCTGTTCAATAAGTGCGGTTGGGGTGGGTCGCTTTGCTAATATTTTTAGATTTAATTCTGTGCCTTTCATTCAAGGCCTTAGCAACCCCACCCAGGACGGTGTCATCTTAATTCCTTCATCGAGGTGAACGGAGAAAACATTGTTAAATGGTACCAGCCCCCTGGGAGCCTAACAAGTTGACAGCAAGACTGACATCTGACAGTTGAAAACCACCCCGCAGCCAGCCCTGAACAGCAGTCAGCCGATAGTGGTATTCTATTTATTTTATTTTGTTAGTATGTTTGGTTTCGTTCTCTGTCTCCCCCTTTTAGACTGTGAGCCCACTGTTGGGTAGGGACTGTCTCTATATGTTGCCAATTTGTACTTCCCAAGCGCTTAGTACTATGTGCTCTGCACATAGTAAGCGCTCAATAAATACGATTGATGATGATGATGATGATGGTATGTAGAGTCTAGACCTGCGATTTTCAAATTCGCATTCTGCCATCCCCTCGAGGATTCCCTCCACCATGGATTGTGACCCCACTGCCGAGGTCATGGGAGTTAATTCCTTAAAAAATAACCGTCATCAGAATGAGGTTCCAAATAGCCTTTCCTTCCTGTCTGTTCGGTCAGCCCTAGATTTATATCTTGCTGACTTGCCCTCCAATTAAGGAAAAAACCAGAGCTCTTCCCATAGCCCTGGTCCCGAGCCCTCTCTTCCTGCCCCGTTCTAAATCAGATTCGGGCCAAGGGTGGACCGTCTGAGCTCAGTCCCCCGGATTCCCCCAGTTGATCAGTCGATGATATTTATTGAGCGCTTGGACATGGATTGGACTTGTGTAGGTGTTTATGACCGAATCTCTTAAAGTTGCCTTACTTAATGCTGACAGTGACCAACATCGTGGGCTCACTTGTGTCATATTGAGATTTATCAAATTCTGTTTCATGGGAAGGTTTTTGCAGTTTTAACAGGTAGCCTGGCAGCTATAACAGGATAAGGGACTGATTTTTGTACAACTTTGTATTTTATTAGTTGTCTTACTTAATGCTGACAGTGACCAGCATTACTAAGCCGTGGGCTCACTTGTGTCATATTGAGATTTATCAAATTGTGTTTTATGGGAAGGTTTTTGCAGTTTTAACAGGTAGCCTGGCAGCTATAACAGGATAAGGGACTGATTTTTGTACAACTTTGTATTTTATTAGTTGCCTTACTTAATGCTGACAGTGACCAGCATTACTAAGCCGTGGGCTCACTTGTGTCATATTGAGATTTATCAAATTGTGTTTTATGGGAAGGTTTTTGCAGTTTTAACAGGTAGCCTGGCAGCTATAACAGGATAAGGGACTGATTTTTGTACAACTTTGTATTTTATTAGTTGCCTTACTTAATGCTGACAGTGACCAGCATTACTAAGCCGTGGGCTCACTTGTGTCATATTGAGATTTATCAAATTGTGTTTTATGGGAAGGTTTTTGCAGTTTTAACAGGTAGCCTGGCAGCTATAACAGGATAAGGGACTGATTTTTGTACAACTTTGTATTTTATTAGTTGCCTTACTTAATGCTGACAGTGACCAGCATTACTAAGCCGTGGGCTCACTTGTGTCATATTGAGATTTATCAAATTGTGTTTTATGGGAAGGTTTTTGCAGTTTTAACAGGTAGCCTGGCAGCTATAACAGGATAAGGGACTGATTTTTGTACAACTTTGTATTTTATTAGTTGCCTTACTTAATGCTGACAGTGACCAGCATTACTAAGCCGTGGGCTCACTTGTGTCATATTGAGATTTATCAAATTGTGTTTTATGGGAAGGTTTTTGCAGTTTTAACAGGTAGCCTGGCAGCTATAACAGGATAAGGGACTGATTTTTGTACAACTTTGTATTTTATTAGTTGCCTTACTTAATGCTGACAGTGACCAGCATTACTAAGCCGTGGGCTCACTTGTGTCATATTGAGATTTATCAAATTGTGTTTTATGGGAAGGTTTTTGCAGTTTTAACAGGCAGCCTGGCAGCTATAACAGGATAAGGGACTGATTTTTGTGCAACTTTGTATTTTATTAGCACTTTGTAAAATAATTCATGAGGGGTTGGTTTTCATTAGAGGAACTGGGGAAGCAGTGTTGCCTGATGGTTAGCCTGGAGCTGGGAGTCAGAAGGACCTGGGTTCTAATCCCGGCTCTGATACTTGTCTGCTTGGTGACCTTGGACAAGTCACTTCACTTCTCTGTGCCTCAGTTATCGTATCTGTCAAATGGAGATTAAGACTGTGCGCTACATATGGGACATCTACCCCAGCGCTTAGAACAGTGCCTGGAACATAGTAAGTGCTTAATAAATACCATTAAAAAAAAAAAAGAATGACATAGGCCCATCACACTCTTGGAGTTTCTCTCCTCTACTTGAGACCAGGGTTTTTATAAATTGGCTTATGTTACTGTCTACTACTTCTTCTGGGGGTGACTGATAATTGCTGGTGTTACAGCGTGTTGGATATTTCAGTGATAGTAATTGTAGCAGTATTTATTGAGCTGTCCTTCCTGTAACATGGCTGTGTATTTTAGGAACTGTTAGCACATCAGATAAAATATCTCTGTGGCCACCCTGACAGTGATGTAGCAAAATCATTTCTAAAATCATTAAGAAATGCAGTTTTTGCAGTCTGAACATTCTGTTGCTTCTTCCTGATGAGGTGCATTTAAAACTGCCCCCCTAAGTGTTTTTTTTAACTAATGACAAATGGTATTTTTCTAAATTAAAATTTTATGACAAAAGTCACTGTCAGGCAGTTGATGTTAAGTGAATTCAAAACCTATCGTAGTTCTGTTTGAAAAGGCAGTACTGTTTGGTTATTTAAAGGGGCAAATCCTGTTTCTTTACAGAGGAGTGTTAAAGAATTAACAGCCTGTAATTCCTTTGGAAATGTCAGGAGTGTGATTAGTATTTTAAAAGAATAAATGAAATGTAAGTGTAATTTACACTTCCTTGAGGCCAGGGATCTTGTCTACTGACTCTTTTGTACTCTCCAAGTTCCTAATACAGTGCTTTGCACACAATAGGCATTAAATAAATACTATTGATTGAGCTGGCTTGAATCTCCCCCAAAGAGCTGATTGCCTCAGGAAATGTAGAGTTTTGATTAGGGAGATGATTCAGAAGTGATCAAGAGAGTTGACAAAAGTGTGAGCCTATTTGTAGATGGTGATAGCCTTGGACATAAAGAGGAAGAGGCTGAACTTGATGTAGAAGAGAGAAGAAATTGATAATGGGATACAAGTGAGTCAGGTAGAAGCAGAGAAGTGGTGTGGTGTAGTGGATAGAACATAGGTCTCGAAGTCATAAGGACATAAATTCTAATCCCGGCCCCTCCATGGGTCTGCTGTGTGATCTTGGGTGAGTCACTTCACTTCTCTGGGCCTCAGTTCCTTCATCTGAAAAATGGGGATTAAGAGTGTGAGCCCTATGTGGGAGAGGGACTGTGTCTAACCTGCTTAACTTGTATCTGCCTCAGTGCCTAGAGCAGTGCTTGGCACATAGTAAGTACTTAACAGGTACTTATTATTATTATTATTATTAGCTTTATTCTGCCAGGAATTCATAATAATAATAATTATAATAATAATAGGTAGAAGCAGAGAAGCAGTGTGGTGTAGTGGATAGAACATAGGTCTCGAAGTCATAAGGACATAAATTCTAATCTATTCTAAATTAATAAATAATAATAATAATAATAATTATTATTATTATTATTATGAATTCCTGGCAGAAGAATAAAGCTAATAATAATAATTATTATTATTGTACCTGTTAAGTACAGGTATAATAATAATAATAATAATAATAATTATTATTATTATGAATTCCTGGCAGAAGAATAAAGCTAATTCTGGGCCTCTAGAGGGACAGGGACTGTGTCTAATAATAATAATAATGGCATTTATTAAGTGCTTACTATGTGAAAAGCACTGTTCTAAGCGCTGGGGTGGTTACAAGGGGATCAGGTTGTCCAATGGGGGGCTCACAGTCTTAATCCCCATTTTACAAATGAGGTAACTGAGGCACAGTGAAGTTGAGTGACTTCCCAACTGTATATTCTTTCCCAGTGCTTAGTACAGTGCTCTGCATGTAATAAGCGCTTTAATACATACTATTAGTACTGATACTGCTGAGGGACAATAGGAGAAAATGGAAGGATAGCATTTGCTATCTGAAATGAGGTGCCTGGTATGGTTTCCTGCCCAGGGCTGGGCCTTTGCTGCTCGGAATGATCTTGGAAGCTGAGGGAGACTAGCCAGCCCTGGAAAACAGAGAAGGCCGTTTGCTCTTCAGAGGAGAGAAATTTCCATGTTGCGATCAGGAGGCCAAGAAGATCATAATCGCTTGAGGATGTGGCGGTGTAAAATGGGATTGAGAGATAAGAAAGCCCTCTCTATCAGTCAGTTGTATTTATCAATTGTTGTTATATTGTAACAGACACAGTCATCATCATCATCATCAATCATATTTATTGAGCGCTTACTGTATGCAGAGCACTGTACTAAGCGCTTGGGAAGTACAAGTTGGTAACCTACAGAGACAGTCCCTACCCAGCAGTGGGCTCACAGTCTAAAAGGGGGAGACAGAGAACAAAACCAAACATACTAACAAAATAAAATAAATAGAATAGATATGTACAAGTAAAATAAAAAAATAAATAAATAGATTAATAAATAGGTACAAACACATGTACATATATACAGGTGCTGTGGGGAAGGGAAGGAGGTAAGGTGGGGGTGCTCCTAAGAATTACCTTTAGAAAGGAAATGTGCAGTGTGGCCTAGTGAAGAGAGCATTTGGTTGGGATGCTGGAGTCCTGGGTTTTAGGTCCAGCTCTGCCCTGGTCTGCTGTGTGACCTTGGGCAAGTCCTTCAACCTCTCTGGGCTTGAGTCTCCTCATCGGGAAAATGGGGATAAGATACCTTCCCTCCCCCTCTCCTAGATTGTCAGCCTGTGTGAGACGGGGACTCTGATTATCTGGTATCTATCCAAGTGCCTAGCACAGTGCTTGCCATATTGTTAGCACTTAATAAACACCATAATTATTATTTCTATTGGAAACTGAGAGCAGGAGAGTATATAAGTAGGGGCTGACGTGACTTCATTTTAGGGATTTTACAAGTTTTGCTTGGAAGATTAAATTGATAAAATTGAAAGAGAATAACAGGGGGAAATTAGACCTCTTCCTCCATCAGACTTGTCGGTTGAAGTTGTGTCCCCAGCCTCATTTCCATTTTAAGGAAGGACCAGATGTTTTTTTTAACACCAGGCTTTAGAGTCTGTGAGAGACTGAAGCAGCGTGACTAAGAGGAAAGAGCACGGCCTTGGGAGTCAGAGGTCATGGGTTCAAATCACGATTCCGCCACGTGTCTGCTGTGTGACTTTGGGCAAGTCACTTCACTTCTCTGGGCCTCAGTTACCTCATCTGTAAAATGGGGATTAAGACTGTGAGCCCCACATGGGACAACCTGATCACTTTGTATCCTCCCCAGCACTTAGAATGGTGCTTTGCACACAGTAAGCGCTTAACAAATACCATCATCATCATTATTATTATTACTGTGGACCCAGCAAGGCAAGTTGGAGCAAAAAAGGAAGGTTCTTGAGAGGAAAAAGATGGTTTCGTGTCTAGAAGAAGATGCATTCCCTGGTGTGGTCCAAACCCCTGGTTCGGATATTTGCACTGTGGTAAAAAGAGAGGCTTGAGAAAAGCTTACTGGCCAGAAAAATCAGAGGTAAAGGCAAGAAAGGACAGAGCTGGGCAGCCAGAAGGGAAAAAAAAAACCCTTCTAGGATAGTTGAGGACTCCAGTCTTGGTCATGTGGCCTTGAATTACTGATGAGTTCTCGAGGAGGAGATGTGGGAGAGAGAATCAGAGAGACAAAATTTGATGGGGTGAAAAGTCCTAGGGTGAACTGCAAATCAGGGTTGATTGTGAAGCTTAACTAATCCATCAGTCATAATAATAATAATTATAATTTTGGTTCCTGTTAAGCGCTTACTATATACCAAGCACTGTTCTCAGCGCTGGGATAGATATGTGTTAATCAGGTAGAACACAGTTTCTGTCCCACTTGGAGTCGCACTCTTAATCCCCATTTTACCGATGAGGTAACTGTGAGGACCAGAGAAGTTAGGTGACTTGCCCAAGGTCACCTAGCAGATATGTGACGGAGCCAGGATTAGAACCCAGGTCCTTCTGACTCCCAGCCTATGCGCTGTCTGCTAGGCCAGTCTGCTTCTCTATTTATCGTATTCTTTTGTCATATTTATTGAGCACTTACTGGGTGCAGAGCATTATATTAAGCACTTAGGAGAGTACAATATAACAGAGTTGGTAGACACATTCCCCGCCCACAGTGACCTTACAGTCTAGTGGGGGAAATATATATTAATGGAAATGAAAGTAAATTGCGGATATGTACAGCTGTGGGGCTGAAGGAAGGGTGAATAAAGGCTAGTAAATCAGGGTGACGCAGAAGGGAATGGAACAAGAGGAAATGAGGGCTCAGTCAGGGAAGCCCTCCTGGAGGAGATTTGTTTTCAATAACACTTT
This sequence comes from Tachyglossus aculeatus, assembly GCF_015852505.1. Taxonomy (NCBI): domain Eukaryota; kingdom Metazoa; phylum Chordata; class Mammalia; order Monotremata; family Tachyglossidae; genus Tachyglossus; species Tachyglossus aculeatus. The sequence continues at coordinate 4,158,001 of NC_052085.1, forward strand.
GAAAGCGGGGAGAGTAGTTGTCTCCAATTGACTCCAGTCTTGGTCATGTTGCCTTGAATTACTGATGAGTTATCGAGGAGGAGTTAAGGTAGAGATAATCAGAGAGGCACAATTTAACACAGTTTGAGGGGTAAAATGTCCTGAGGCAAACTGCAAAACTTGGGAACCGCAAACGCAGAGTTGACAGTAAAACATAAGCAGTCAGGAAAAGTGTGGAAAGGAAGAACTCAGAGTCAAGGGAAGGTTCCCAAGACACACAGCTCAAATCTCTTTGGATTTCCATTCCCGAGGGAAGTACAGTGGAAATCAACATCTTTTGTAATGATTGGGTTTCCAGCCCGCGGCGTCCCAGTGGGATTTTCAACCAAGTGCCTGAACTTCATCTGAGGTAAGGTGCAGCTTCACGTTAAAAGTGGGTTTTAGTCAATAACTGTGGCATTTGAGAAGGGCTTTGTATGGGCCAAAGCACTGTGCTAAATGCTGGGGTAGAGAAGCGGCGTGGCTCAGTGGAAAGAGCCCGGGCTTTGGAGTCAGAGGTCATGGGTTCAAATCCCGGCTCCGCCAATTGTCAGCTGTGTGACTTTGGGGCAAGTTACTTAACTTCTCTGGGCCTCAGTTACCTTATCTGTAAAGTGGGGGTTAAGACTGTGAACCTGATCCCCTTGTAACCTCCCCAGCGCTTAGAACTGTGCTTTGCACATAGTAAGCGCTTAATAAATGCCACTATTATTATTATTATTATTCAATTAGTTGTACCTAGTCCTTATCCCACATTGAGCTTTCAGTCTAAGAGGCTGGAGAGCAGGGCTAATGCCAGTTTACAGATAAAGAAGAGATGGCAGCACTGAGGAAAGTGACTTGCCTGATGTCATACAGTAGGTCAGTGATAGAGCTGGAATTAGAACCCAGGTCTCGTGAGTGCCAGCCCTGGGCTCTTTCCACTAGACTATGCCGCCTCCCATCACGTTTACAATCCCACTGAGATCTCGGAACCTCAGGGGTTCACTTGAGGTCTGAATTTTGCTCCTGCTAAGGAGGTCACCGGATTGGGAGTTTATCCAAATGCAGACCAATGATCTGTTTGTTTTCTGTCTGGTAAAACCTTCCTCCGATTGCTGTCGTCTTCCTCCTCCCACCTCCTTGTGAATGGTTGAAAAGAGATATCCACCTCACTAACTTCTGGATGAAAGTAGTAAGCGTTGGAATGCGTCACACTCAGGATACCTAAAAAGACAATTGAATAAGGATGAAGATGGAGAAAAGGTATTTGGATTTGATCCCTAGAAAGTGAACAACAAGAGCCACTGAGGTCAGATGCTGCTTTGGTGAGAATTAGTTTGAGACTGTGCAGGATGTAATGATCTGAAAAGACTTATATTAGCATTTTTTTGCACTTTGTGGCTTTTCTTTTTAATCCTTCTGGGTATATTTAATCTTGATTTATATAGGAAATTATTTTGACTCGGAAAGTGCCAGCTTCATCCCGTTTTTCTGTTTTTTTAACTGTTTAACCTCTGTGATTCTTTGTGGATATATCTAATAAGTGTATATCTGCATTTCACAGAAGAAACAAGTCAGCAAGGCTCATTGTTGTTCTGTTAAGGCACCAAGGCTATTCTCCATCCTGATGAGAAGTGGCTTATTTCTTTTGAATTGTTGGATTGGCCCTTGCAAATAAACTTATCTGACAAATCTTTTGTTCTTTAAAGACAGGCTGGTAAAACCCTTTCTAATGGTCTTGTTCATCAGGAGCTCAGCAACAGTTCATTTGCATATATTTTATTCATTTATGTGTTTATTGATTTCTTGTTTTGTTTTTATCATTTGTATCTGACTCTTTCTCCCTTTGTATGTTTAGCAATTTCTTTCCCCCATTAGATTGTACACTCCTATAGGGCAAGGCGTGTGTTTGATAATTTCTTTTCCCAGGGACATAGTACAGAACTCACAATAGGTGCTCAAATACTGATGATGGTATAAGAACACAGCGAAGTTTGAACGAGTAATTCTGGAATAATCTTGTTTATCACTTGTTGCGTGTAGGGAAATCAGTAGAGACTTTGTTGATTGAATGGAAAAATCCTATTTTGGGATTTGACCCATCCCAAGTTTAAAATAGTTTTAGTCTCATTGCTTAATCTCAAGGACAACATTTAGCCAGTGGCACAAAGAATTCAACAAAACTCTTTGTTTTTAAAGTGGAAAGGCGATGAATCCCACATATGTCACACATCAAAGAAGCTTAGGCGCTGTTTAGTTAATTAAAAATACCACATCTGAGAAACCTCTGTGTATAAGTAGCCATTTTGTTTTAATTATTTCATGCAACTATTTTCCTTTGGGGGAATGCACTAGTTTGCTAATTTTTAAAATGACATTGAGATTTCCAAAGTTGATAGCCAATTTACTGTGAGGTCGTTCTCCAGGGTAAGTGAAAACATTCTGCTTTGCAGTAGCCTATGGCACAGTAGTTTTGGTGTAAGATGTATGAAATCATGACCGTGTCTGGTGGCTAGATATATTTCTAAATATTCCAGGCCACTGCTGAAGTGCAGTTAAATTGGCTGTAGATTGAATAACAACTGGAATTGAGACAACAGGGAACCTGAAGCCAATTCAGATAAAGAGCACTCTCATCTCCTCTCCACTAAAGTGGTAGAGGAATCTGGGATGCTGATGTGGTGATAGCCAGCCCTGAAACATTATTCTTTCTCTCTCTCCTTCCCCTATTTATTTTTTTGTTTGGGCCAGATCTCATGTCTGTGCAAAATGATTATATTTATCCTAAGGGAGGGGGGTGGTACTTAGATAATAAAATATAGGACAAATGTATTAAACCTAAAAGCCCTTAGATACTTATCCATAGCTCATTTATTCATATTAATGTATTTCTCCCCATCTAGACTGAAGGTCTCTGTGGGCAGGGAACGTCTACCAAATCTGTTGTACTCTCCCAAGCGCATAGTACAGTTCTCTGCACACAGTAAGCGCTCAATAAATACCATTGATTGATTAATGGGAGCTCAGGCACCGTTCAAATTGTATGTAAAAATGGGCTCTGGTCCAAGGCCCTGTCAAATATTGGAGGGACGATGGGAGGAGGGAGTCATTCCGGGAACTGCGGTAAGGAACACAGGACAATTGGCTAAGGGGAGGCGTCGTAATGAAGGTTGGAGGAGGAAAGACAGGAAGGCCGGTGAAAAACTTATTTTCTAATGCTTGGGTCTTCGCCGCTGCTCTCCTTCTTCTGGGTGAGCTCTCCTGTCCTTTCTCAGCTCCTTGGGGAATTCCTATTTGGAAGTATTTGGGTTGGCCCGAAGATCCTGACCTGTGTGAGTGTCCAAGACACCAGCTTGCCTGCTGTGCTAATAATAATAACTGTGGTATTTGTCAAGCGCTTACTATGTGCCAGGCACTGAACTAAGAGCTGGGGGCAGATACAAGATAATTGGGTTGGACACAGTCCCTGTCCTACACAGGGCTCACGGTTTTAATCCCCATTTTCCACTTGAGGTAACTGAGGCTTAGAGAAGTGAAGTGACCTGCCAAAGGTCACACAGCAGACAAGTGGGGAAGCCGGGATTAGAACCCAGGTACTTCTGACCCCCAAGCCTGTGCTCTATCCACTAGGCAATGCTGCTTCTTAATTCTGCTAGTGTAATAAATATTCCTTCTCCCTCCAGCTTTGCTGTAAGGGAGAATTCCAAAGGAAACAGTGTAGCTTTTCCAAAGTGTAGCACCCTCCATTCTTCCCAAGGGATTGGATTCTTGGCCTTGAGCCTGGGAGTCTTGTTTAGAGATCAATCAATCAATCAATCGTATTTATTGAATGCTTACTGCGTGCAGAACACTGTACTAAGCGCTTGGGAAGTACAAGTTGGCAACATATAGAGACAGTCCCTACCCAACAGTGGGCTCACAGTCTAGAAATGACAAGGGAACCCATGAAGAGAAAGACACGGTCAAGCAATTATATCTGCTTGTGCAAAACGGTATCTGGGAGGAGCTTGCAGTCATTATTTTAAGTGGTTGAATCTTTGGCGTTTAATCTGGTGCTTTTATATTATTGTGGCATTAGATTTGGGCCATGTGAGCCTTCTATTCCAGAGGTTGGAGAGACTACCTCATCTAAGAGTCATGTTTCTCCGTCACAGTCACTCATCCTCCGTGGTGGGCAGGGAACTTGTCTACTCTTGTTTTGAACTCTCCCAAGCTCTCATTACAGTGTTCTGGACACAGAAAGCGCTCAATAAATACCACTGATGATGATGATGGTATTTAAATTACTAAAACAGTGACCAGGCATTAAAGGCTCGAAGGCATTTTCTTCAGGAAAGCCCCCTAATCCCTCCTCAGTGGCAGTGCGGTGATAGGGTATGGTAATCTGTTTTAAGAAATTGTTTTACCTCGTGAAGTGTTGCTCCCATTTTTTTTTTTCAACGTAGAGAACACAAACTGGACAATTTGGACCAGTGAAGGTTTTTTTGAGTTAAATTGATCTAGATATTGCCCAACTTTCAGTTTTGTCTGCATCGAAGCAAATTGCTTGATGAAATGCGATGTGTAGTACACACTGCAATGTGTGTAATAATGAAAGCGGTAATTGTTAAGCAGTTACTCTGTGCCAACCCTGTACTAGCAATGGATGCTGCTCATCTCAGATTAGAATCTGACTATTTTGGGACATCTTGTTTGCTAAGAAAATAACAGTGATTGAAAAGAGCTGTCTTTTTATAGGACGTATGCCAATTAGAATGACTGTTTTGTTCTTACCTTACGGTACGTTTCTCAACATATTGAAATGCACTTTGTTATCAGTCATTTATCTATTTAAATACCTGTCAGAAGTGCTCAGGTTTGTTTTTAAAGCCTTTTCCTTTCATAATTGTAGATTGATGACATCCTATTAGAACAGAGTCCAAAATACTCAAATGTTCAAAGACATTAATGAAAGTTGTTCTTCCTAGTTATCATTTTAAACTCTACTTTTAAAAAAAAATAGTATTCCAGAAGGTTGAATTTGAAGTAATAGAGACAAAATAACTTGTCCTATTGCAGTGAATTCTTTAATGTCATGTTCAAGGGAGTTAAAAGTGAGATAGCATTGGGTCTGGAATATTAGGGTAGATATGTGTGGGATATTAGAACAGTGTAGATAAACTGTTTAATAATAGACATTTAGAATTAAAAAGTGCCTAAGTGGTATGAGACTCAAATTGGCATGTAATGTAGGCTAGAATCAAATGGAGAGCTTATTTTCTTAGCCAGAATTTTCAACCGAGCATTTTAAGATATCTAGTTGTCACGATTAAATATTAACTTCTCACTGGGGAGAAAAACCACAGATGTTGCACAGGATGAAAGGGTTTCAGAAAATTTGAAGTTCTAAGAGGTATCTCTGATGTCTTGGATTGGCAAAAGGCTCATCACCGAGGTTTCTTTTTTTCCTAAAAGAAGTTGGTATTGGAATTTATGTTTGCACAGTTTTAATGCAGAATCTTGAACACCATTCTGTCTTATGGGTGGCTTTTTCTCTGCTCCATCTATCTGAGATATTCATTTATTTATGTGCATGTTCAGTTATACGTTCAATTATTCATTTTGCCTCCATTATTTGTAAATACTTTTATGTCCATCTTCCCCATTCACCTCTAAGAGTTTTGAGGGCAGGGAAGGAATTGTGCTTTGTTGTACGCTCCCAAATGCTTAATATAGTGCTTGCACTCAATAGGTGCTCGGTAAATACTATTGCTACTATTATTTTCATCGCTGTAGATATTAGGCCCTGTCAGAGAGGGGTAGCCTCTCAGGAAATAAACTTTTGCGGGAAGTTATTGGATTCATCCTACAGAAGCCAGGAAAAAAAAAACCCAGGCTCTTTGTCTCTCTAAAACTAAAATTAAGGGAGTTTGGAAATTCCATTTGGTGCGCCTATCCACACCTCCTGAATTTGTGTCCTCAGAGGACATAAAGGGTTTGGCATTTATTGTTTGGTTGATCGATTTACTTAGATGCTGATCACTGAAGTAAACTCTGGTTCAAAAGGAACACAAATAGAGGAAGGTGGTGGAGGAAAGTTTGCAAGTTTCTTTCCTCCTTCCAGCGTTTGGAAAGTGCTCGTTTGAGGTAGGCTGCCTTCAGATCCTCTGTTGCAGTCTGGAAAAGCCTAGCGTTTAACATACACACTATCTTGGCTATGAAAGAACAAGCAGGGTGTCTCGGTCGTACTAATTCTTAGATGGCCTGTTTCTTTGTTTCAGCGCTGCACTGTCTTCCCTGCCCTTCTAGACTGTAAGCTTGTTGTGGGAAGAGAATGTGTCTGTTTTTATTGTTGTATTGTACTCTCCCAAGCAGTTAATACAGTGCCCTGCACACAGTAAGTGCTCAATAAATACGATTGAAATGAATGTGAATAGTATTCTTACCCTCAAGGAGTTTAAGGGCTACCTGACTTAGTCATTGGGTACACGGCAGTTCTCTGGGATGAGTATATTCTAACATACTAATACCTATTAAGTGTCAGCATTTAATACTTGGAATTTGTTCATTTTCTTAGAGGCATGTGACTTTGGAGCAGCTGAAGGACTATCACAAAGAACAGCCTGTCAGTGAGTTTTCTAATTATAGGAAGTTATTTGTTTTGATGTCCGTCTCCCCCCTCTAGACTGTAAGCCTTGTGTGGGTAGGGATTGTTTCTATTGCTGAATTGTACTTTCTAAGCACTTTAGTACAGTGCTGTGCACACAGTAAGCACTCATAAATACGATTGAATGATGGAATCAATTATTCACTCACCTAATTCTGGTATTTTATCATATAGGCTTCACCGTGGCAACAGTACACTTCTTTGTCTTCATCGGTGAAAATGATAAACTACTGCCAACTTTAAATGCGCCACTGTTTACAATGGGTGGGTTTTAATTAAGGAAAACTTTCTTTCGGTGGTGGGAAGTTAGCAGCTGGGAATTGCTTTCTGTCTTTGTGTGTCAATTATGAATTCACAGTTTGATTGGGTATTAGCTACTTGACTTTGAAAGGGGAATGGGCAACCAGAGATTTGGCATAAATTGATATAAGAACTTTTCATCTCATGTTTGCCGAGCAAGGGAAAATGAGGCAAAGTGTGTTTGGTTTTTGTTCCTTTCAAATTCATGTAAAAATTATATTTTAGGATTATTGTAGTTTCGGGTTAAAGGTAAAGGGGAAATATTGAACGTGTAATCTTTTACGTGCTGGGCTTTTGATGTTCACATGTGCGAAACAAAGCCTCTCATAGATTTTGTTAGAGTCTTGACTCATAGGAGAATTGTGGGGAATTAAACTGCTCTATTCAGATCGAACCTTTTTTTGGGTGCTGTCAAATTAACAAAAGCAAGATGGCTTTATCAAACAGTATTGTTAATCAGAAATCTCAGAGTAGCAAGTCTCCCTGAAAGAGCTCTATATTCTCTTGGAGAAAGACCATCCAGCTTGACAAAAAAAAAAAAAAAAAGATTGCAATTGAAATGCTAATAGGCTTAATAAGCATAGGCACATCATATTGGCACACTCTAAGAAGTATAGAAGTAATGTACCACATTTTATTCTCTCCTGCCACTGTAGACAGAGCAGCAGCTTCCATTTTGTGGCCATGACAGTAGAAACTTGATGATTTCCAATAAGGTGTGCAACATTCTAACAAAGACAGATTACAAAAACCATAATTAGCAAGTCACGTTCTATAGTTAGAATGTGTCTAGTGATGCTCATGCATAATGTATAAGACAGCTCACTAAACACCGAGACTCAGGGGACTATTTTAGTTCAGGAGGGGCTAGAAAAAAATGGGCCACAATAAGGCAAGACTGAAGTGAAATAACATGTCAGAATTGAAGACATTTATAGAAGCTATACAATTAAGAAATTTCACAACAAGAATCCACTAAATGCATTACGTCGTCTCCTGCTTTGGAAAGAATGGTACATGTTCTGCAGGCAGTGAGTTCAAAAATGTTTTGGATAAATTTATTGTTATTACCATCAGTAATCTAGTATTGAATTTACGTAGAGCCCTGTACTAGGCCCCGGAGAACATTTCAGTGCTCAGCGCTTAGAACAGTGCTTTGCACATAGTAAGCACTTAACAAATGCCATTATTATTATTATTATTAAAAGACCAGATCCCTTCCCGCAAAGAGCATACGGCTTTAATGGTAGACACAAGCAGATATGAATCATAAAGCATTTAGTAGCAAAAGGTGTTGCAGATGATAAACATGAAAATAAGAAATTAAATGAATAGATGCAAAGTGGTGTGGATGGGATGTGATGACCGGGAAAATGAAAGACTAAACTGGGAATTCCGTTGGAAAAGGTATTTTTTTTGGAAGGCTTTGAAGGTGAGGTGAGGATGAGGTTTGGCAGCTTTAGGAGGAAGGGGGTGGGATTCTTTGCAGGGGAAAAGGCATAAGCAGTCGGTTGAAGGTAGGGGAGTAGAGAGTGAGGTGTAATTAGGAGGTTAATTTGGGAAGAGCAAAAGGGAGATTAAGACTTCAAGCCCCATCTGGGACATGGACTTCATCCAATTTGATTAGCTTGAATCTACCCCAGCGCTTAATGCAGTGCCTGGCCCAAAGTAAGCACTTAACAAATGTAAAAATAAAATAAAAGAGTGTGAGGTGGAGTGTAGCAGAAGAGAGCTTTGCAGACAAGGGGAGTCAGCAAGCGAGGTTTGGGGGGAAATAACGTTGCAAAACTTTCCTCACCCTTCTATTTCCTCTGACTCCCTCCGGAGAAGCAGCGTGACCTAGTGGATAGAGTACAGGCCTGGGAGTTTGAAGGTCCTGGGTTCTAATCCCGACTCTGCCACTTGTCAGCTGGATGACCTTGGGCAGGTCATGTCACTTCTCTGGGCCTCCGTTGCCTCGTCTGTAAAACGGGGATTAAGACTGTAAACCCTGTGTGGGGCAGGAACTGTATCCAACCCGATTATCTTGTATCTACCCCAGCGCTTAGTACAGTACCTGGCACATAGTAAGACCTTAACAAATACCATTATTATTATTATTTCCACTAGGCCACACTGCTTGCTTAGACTTCCAGAGATGCTGTTGAAAGGAAGAAGGGGGCGGAGGGGGTTGGGTTTGTCATCAGTGGCCAAGAATCTTTGCCCACATATGGAGTCTCCAAATGTCACATTCCCTGGAGACTGGCTGCCTCGGATAGGGTGGGATCTCAGACCACTGCTCTGGCAGCCGGAGAAAGGGAATACCTAATGTAGCATTAAATAGCCATGAGGGGAGAGGCTGATTTTTTCCACCCTCAAAATAGGGACTCCACCCTCAAACATAAAGCAGCCTTCAAGATTGGCTAACTGAGGAGGCCCAAGGGGTTTGTGTCAGCTAAAAACCACAGAAGACATTTCTCTGGGCTGGGCTCTTTAAAGAAAAGGATAATTTTAGACTTGAAGCCCCAGACTCATGAATAGAAAAAGAATGATGCTAATCAGCTTGGGAAAATTAAGTGGAAGAAACTGAATAGTAAGAATCCGATAAGAGAGAGCGGACCTGTGACATAGAAGTCTTTGCAACTTCATTGAGGGGCTCAAGTATCAATTCAGGGTTTTAATAATTTAAATAGAAAATGCGGCAGATTGCAAACATGAAATCTGAGTCCAGCTATTTTGGTTCCTCCCGTTTTGTGATTCCAGGAAAGTATGAATTGTGCCGCCCAGAGTTTTTTCTGCTATTTGTTTGCTCTCTGCTTAGACAGTCTGTTCCAGCTACTCTAAAGGCTGAGGAAACGACACAATCCTTCCCCCAGGGTCTTACAGTGTATTAGGCAAACAATCCAGACCTGAAATACCTGAGTTGAGAAGATGGATGTGCCTCAGTCTTGCACAGGTATGGACAGTGAATGTGTTTCTACGTTACTATAGTTGAGTGCATTTTTCAGCATGCAGTAAGCTAACGGTACTGTTACTGCGGCTGCTGTTTTCACAGGATTATCATTTAGAGCATTTATTTTCAATCGATTTATTGTTTGCTGGTGATGACCGAGTGCCTGCAACTTGCTAGGTAGAGAATATCAAATCCAAATGGGATTCATTAAGGGTACGCTTATGGCATTCATTTATAAGTCATAGGAAGGTACAGTTTTTGATCTCGGGGAGATTTCATTTTAAAGCATTCAACAGAGAGACAGCAAATCATGCAGCAAAAGTGTTGTTGCTTTTAAACCCAGACAACATCACCACGAGAAAATAAATGACATCATGGCCCATGTCTTGTGGGAGTTTTCACTAAGGTGACTAGCAAGCCAACGTTTACTGTTCTCCTTCTGTGCTTTTCTTTGTCTGTTTGTACACAATCCCTTTGGGCCTCCCCCTTTGCCCTTTCCAATTTTGAGAGAGGAGTGAAGAGGAAGAGCCATTAAACCATTAAAAGAAGGACTCCTCCCATCTCCCAAGACATTGGGATGTTGAAAACAGCCTTGAGGGACTCACTTTGCTCCTTGACAACAAACAACCCCCCTTGAACCCAGAAGCACTTTTGATTTGGGCCTCTGGCCTCCAGAAATCACGGTTCTCCTGAGTTGTTCGCCTCACTCTCATTAAATATGTCACAGGTGTTGACTACCCTGTAAATGAGAGGAGGCAAGACCTGGAGAGGTAGGTCTTGGAGCTAAAGACCATGGCCAAAGGTGTGGGAACAGGTGATTGATTATCTAGGGAGGATGTGAGGGGAGAAAGTTTCGGGGGAATTTGACATTTTGGTGCTGGCACACAGTTCGTCTGGCAAAAGCAGTAAACGTTAAAACAGTCTATAGAAAGGTAGAGGACCTTTGTATTTGAAATAGAGACCATGAGATAAGCCTAAATACCAGAAGGCAGACTTAGTGTTAAGAAGAGGAAGAACAAATGGCACAAAATTCTGAGAATCTCCTAATCAACAGTATTGATTACCTACTTTGTGCAGAGGCCCTGTTTTTTTATGGCATTTATTAAGCACTTACTATGTGCAAAGCACTGTTCTAAGCGCCGGGGAGCTTCCAAGGTGATCATCCAAGGAGCTTAGGGTCTACTGGGGGAGTCAGGCAGTAAAGTAAATTGCAGATAGGTAGAAGGAAAAGGGGATGCGTACATGACCTATCGAATTGCTGATGGTGGTGTTTGGGAATTTTTGAAATTGACATTTTCTGCTGGTGCTTTTCAGACGTGGGTAAACTGCCTTAGTATTTGTTTAGAATAACAGTTCTGTGTTTTTTGCCCTAATCCTCAAGTGATATGATCCCCAAGACTAATCGTGTGAAGATGACAGTGGTTTTCTGTGGTGGTTAAAGAAGGCGATATTGAGAGCAATAACAAAGCCGTGATAAAGACTCCACTGGCACTGCCTGTAGCTTTTGGGTGAGATCAGCTTGAAGAAATTCTATACTGTATTTATAAACCCAACTTATAGCTCTTTCGTTGTGTCAGAGCTCATTATCTTCAAGAACTTTGAGCGGCTTTGTGTGGCAGTTCAAGAAAGCCACACCAAAAAGTAGAACATGCAGCTGTGGAAAAAAAAGAAGAATGGTTTACTTACAGCCAGGGCTACGAACTCACTCAATAGTTAATAGTGCCATACTAAGACAAATTTGTATTTTATGAAAAAAAACCACCGTAAAAAGATGTATTAATAAGAGAAAACAAAATCATTGTCCCTTTCGATTTAGTGGAGTTGCAGATCTTTTTTATGGTATTTAGTAAGTGCTTACTATGTGCCAGGCACTGTACTAAGTGCTGGGGTGGTTATAAGCAAATCAGGTTGGATACAGGCCCTGTCCTACGTGGGGCTCAGAGTCTAAATCCCCATTTTACAGATGAGGTAACCCATGACCTTCCGACACCCAGGCCGGTGCTCTATCCACTGTGCCACGGTGCTCCTCTTTCTGTTGGTGAGTCCTTTGTAAGGCACCATCCCTTCAGCTCTTACTTCAAGAAGCCTAGACTATTCAGTTTTTCTCTGAGCAAATGAATGTTTCATTTCCAAGGCTCCATACTGGACAAAATTGTCCTTAGTTGCCAGTCCCCTGTTTTAGATCTCCATTTCCTTGGCAAGAAGATCTAGAAAGTCCAACAGCATTCAAAGGATGTCACCTCTGACCCCTCCTAAATGCTGGCAAAGACAAAATCAGCTCTGTCCATCTGCACCGATGAACTCCGAAGGTTGATAGTCAAGAGGCTTCAGCTTCCCGTTGATTCTGTTTTTCCTACTAACCTGTGCCAGTGTGGCTTCTGAGGTGCTGCTACTGACCTTAGTGACATAATAATAATAATAATTGTGGTATTTATTAAGCATTTACTATGTGACTAGCACTGTTCTAAGCTCTGGGGTAGACAAGGTAATGAGGTTGTCCCATGTGGGGCTCACAGTCTTAGTCCCTGTTTTACAGATTAGGTAACTGAGGCACAGAGAAGTTAAGTGACTTGCCCAAAGTCACACAGCTGACAAGCGGCAGAGCTGGGATTCGAACCCATGACCTCTGACTCCCAACCCCTTGCTCTTTCCACTAAGCCACGCTGCTTCTGTTTCCCAAGCACAGTCGTTAGTTAATAGCTGCTCCTGCCCGAGTGATTCAGTCCTCCGCTTGTGTGCTGTGTGACCTTGGGCAAGTCACTACTTAACTTTTCTGGGCCTCAGTTATCTCATCTGGAAAATGGAGATTAAGCCTGTGAGCCGTATGTGGGACAGGGACTGTGTCCAACTTGATTAGCTCTTATCTACTCCAGCGTTTAGAACAGTGCTTGATACAATCTATTTATTTTATTTTGTTAATATGTTTAGTTTTGTTCTCTGTCTCCCCCTTCTAGACTTGTGAGCCCACTGTTGGGTAGGGGACTGTCTCTATATGTTGCCAACTTGTACTTCCCAAGCGCTTAGTACAGTGCTCTGCACACAGTAAGCGCTCAATAAATACGATTGATTGATTGATAGTAAGCGAAGCAGCGTGGCTCAATGGAAAGAGCACGGGCTTGGGAGTCAGAGGTCATGGGTTCAAATACCGGCTCTGCCAATTGCCAGTTGTGTGACCTTGGGCAAGTCATTAACTTCTCTGTGCCTCAGTTACCTCATCTGTAAAATGGGGATTAAGACTGTGAGCCCCACGTGGAACAACCTGATCACCTTGTATCCTCCCTAACGCTTAGAACAGTGCTTTGCACATAGTAAGCACTTGACAAATGCCATCATTATTATTAAATACCATTATTATTATTATTATTTTGAGATAAAAAAAATCCCTAGAGGTTTAGTCAAATACTGACACCAGTTTCCACATCTCTTGTTGCTTCCTTGAGTACTGTAATATAGAATAATTTGGACAGGATGGGGTCTAGTATAAAGCCTTGTTCTATGATTGATGACAGGAAAATCATCTCTCCTGGCCCCTCCAATTGTGATGTGGCCATCCATATCATCATGGAAGAGTGTTAGAATCTGGATAAACATTTCAGGGCAGTTAAACCTTTTCAGTATGTGCCAGTTTAGAGTATTTTTCAGTTTACATCCGCTTCTCTTAAAGCACTTACATAATCACCCATCCGTCATTGCGTTCCCTCCCTCCTTTTTTCGTTATTCTGTCTCTACTTTTCGATTACAAACTCCTTGAGAAGAGGGACTGTGTCTTTGATCTCTATCATTTTTTGCTCCCCCGATGAATTTCTCATCTCCCGTTTTGATATTCCCCTGTGCTGCCATTCAACACTGTGAAGATAGCTCTAATAGTATTTATTAAGCGCTCACCGTGTGCAGAGCCCTATACAGAGCCCTGTCCATCTGGGGATTCACAGTCTACAAACCTAAGCAATTAACTACTCAAAACCTTCCTTCCGGTTTTTGTACGCATTTCACATCCTATTGCTTAACACTAACTCATAAACATAATCTTTTTTCTTTCTTCCTCCTATCTGTAATTGATTTCAATGCTTGCTCCCTGGCTAGTTTGTAAACTCCTTGAGGACAGAGGTCATGTCTACAAATTCTGTTGCATGCTTCCAAGTGCAAGTACTCTGCATACAGTAGGGGTTCAATAAGTTACCACTAAGAAAGGACTTTTGGTATTGGAGGAAACGGGAGATGGAACCAACTTTAGAATATGAGCCTATATTTTTTGCCATTGGGGCTGCCTTTGTACCATCTCATCTCTCCAGCAACTTCAAACCTGTATCTGATTATTTCATACATTCAATCATATTTGTTGAGCGCTTACTGTGTGCAGAGCACTGTACTAAGCGCTTGGGAAGTACAAGTCGGCAACATACAGAGGTGGTCCCACCCCAACAAGGGGCTAACATTGAAAGGAAACTCTAAACCCTCCTACAGGTTTCCCTCTAAAAGTAGAAGGCCACCAAGAAGTAGTGTGGACTAGTGGATAGAGTGTGGGAATGGGAGTTAGAAGGATCTGGATTCTACTCCCTTATCCGCCACTTGTCTGCTGTGGGGCCTTGGGCAAATCTCCATTACCTGGTCTGTAAAATGGGGATGAAGACTGCGAGCTCCAAGTGGAACATGGACTGTGTCCAACATGATCAATCAATCAATCGTATTTATTGAGCGCTTACTGTGTGCTCAGCACTGTACTAAGCGCTTGGGAAGTACAAGTTGGCAACATAGAGAGGCAGTCCCTACCCAACAGTGGGCTCACTACCTACTTCAGCGCTTAGTACAGGGCCTGGAACATGGTAAGCGCTTGACTAATACCATTTAAAAAAGTAGTTCTTGAAGCATTTTTATCACTGACTCTGAGGAGGAAAACCTCCTTTATGGTCATCCAATATGCCTTTCAACCAGCTCGATGCCTCCTTTTTCATTTCACAACTGCCGGAATGTTCCTGGGGTAGTTTTTCCTCTGTTTGGAACCCCACCCTCCCGGTTGCTAAGCAGATGAATGGTGTCGCATATACTGTCAGGGGCTGAACGCGAGAAAGAAAAGGCCAAGGCAGCCTTAGCCAGAAATTGTACTGACAGCCAAATCCTAGAGGAAGCAACTTCCAATCCTTGCTATTTGGAATCCCAATGTCAAGAATGGAAAAAAGGAAAAGTCCAGGTTTTTCCAAGGTAGTGTAATTTACTATCTCTAGCCATAAAGAGCTCTAAGAATAAGGATTTCTCCCCCCACCCACCCTGTATTTTAAATTTCTTTATATACTTGTATTCATTCATTCATTCAATCGTATTTATTGAGCGCTAACTGTGTGCAGAGCACTGTACTAAGCGCTTGGGAAGTACAATCAATCAATCATTTCTATTTATTGAGCGCTTACTGTGTGCAGAGCACTGTACTAAGCACTTGGGAAGTACAAGTTGGCAACATATAGAGACAGTCCCTACCCAACAGCTGGCTCACAGTCTAGAAGGGGGAGACAGACAACAAAACAAAACATAACTTGTATATGCTTCTCTGAAAATCATGAATATATCATCTTCTATCAGAGTTTGATTTCAAGAACCCCCTCTCCATTAAACATGAGCTGTCCATTAAAATCCTATATTGTAATGTTCCTGATGTTTAAGGTAAAAAATTTAAGAAGCCGCTGGTTACCACATGAAGAAGATTGAAAAACAGGTAATTGCCTTTTTGGCTTCTCAAAAAAAGTTAATGGAAAGAGCACGGGCTTGGGAGTCAGAGGTCATGGGTTCAAATATCGGCTCTGCCAATTGTCAGTTGTGTGACCTTGGGCTAGTCATTAACTTCTCTGTGCCTCAGTTACCTCATCTGTAAAATGGGGATTAAGACTGTGAGCCCCATGTGGAACAACCTGATCACCTTGTATCCTCCCTAATGCTTAGAACAGTGCTTTGCACATAGTAAGTTCTTGACAAATGCCATCATCATTATTATTAAATACCATTATTATTATTATTTTGAGTTAAAAAAAATTCCCTAGAGGATTACAGTCAAATACTGACACCAGTTTCCACATCTCTTGTTGCTCCCTTGAGTACTGTAATATAGAATAATTTGGACAGGATGGGGTCTAGTATAGAGCATTTTATTCTTGTGTACTTTTGGTTGTTGTGAAGCATTCTTTTCCTAAAGCAATTATAAAAAGACATGGAAGGATTCTTATTCCATTTTACGTCCTCATTCTTGCTTTGGCTGATTGATTTCTGTGGACAGTTTCCTGGAAAAATAGGTGTAGACTAAGCATGAGGGCAACTCCTTCATAAGTCTGAGTAAATAAGTTTGCCCTTTACACTGCAAGCCCATCGTGGACAGGGAATGGGTCGGTTTAGTGTTATATCGCACTCTCCCAGGCGCTTAGTACAGTGCTCCGCACACAGTAAATGCTCAATAAATGCGACTGAATGAATGAATTTTGCTGAAACACTCAGCCTCCGAGTCCAGATGTCGTCGTTAGGTGGTAAGGAGGAGACCACAGCATTGAGATGCAGTTAGATTACGTGCGTCTTTAAAGTGTTATGTACTGGGCACAGTAGTTGGGGTTTTTTTTTAGAGAGACATTCTCCTCCAGATGCATTTATGGTTCACAAGAAAATAAAAGCAACACACTGCAAACAGAGCACAAGAGGGTGCCAGAGTGATATGAAAATGCACAATCTCCTTTCTACTCCGCAAATTTCATCTTCAGATCACCCTTGTGTCCCGCCGCAAAAGATACCTTTCAGGCTTGCAAAAATCCTGCGGTTTGGGGCACAATTATTTTTTGACTTTTCGAGCTCATTCTCTGTTTCATTCTAAATGCCTGGAGCAGTTCCAGCGTGAGGGAACCCCCTCTTAAAGGACCCTACTGCCCTTTGCCTCAAGTTCACATTATCTTGGCTTTGCATTTGAGCGAGACTGTCGTACAGGATCAAATTGATTGGCGGTCTGCCGAAATTATAATTGAATAAATGAGTTGTAGTTGCAAATGTGTGCACAGTAGGATTATAATTGTACCTTAGCAGTAGATTCCATTGTGTTTCAATGTTCTTTTATAATCATTCATTCAGTCATATTTATTGAGCGCTTACTGTGTGCAGAACACTGTACTAAGCGCTTGGAGTTGGCAACATAATATGTTGCCAACTTGTACTTCCCAAGCGCTTAGTACAGTGCTCTGCACACAGTAAGCGCTCAATAAATACGATTGATGATGATGATGAACATAATAAATAATGTAATAATAAATATGATAATTGTAGAATTTAAGTGCTTACTATTCATTCATTCAGTCATATTTATTGAGCACTTACTGTGTACAGAGCACTGTACTAAGCGCTTGGGAATTACAAGTTGGCAACATACTACGTTCAAAGCACCAAACTAAGCACTGGGATAGGTACAAGACAATCAGGGCTTACATGGTGTTCAATTCTAAATAGGAAGGAGAACAGATATTGAATCCCCATTTGCAGTTGAGACACAGAGAAGTTAAGTGGCTTGCCCTAAGTCACACAGCAGGTATGTGATGGATGTGGGATTAGAACCCAGGTCCTCTACTCCCAGACCCATACTCTTTCTATAAGGCCATACTGCTTCCACCTTGACAATGTGAAAATATTATTCTCTATCAAAGAAATGTAGATTTTAAGAGAGGTTTCTGTTGAGCTGGTGTAGCAGCATCAGTTTCAGATTAACCTGACCCGTTGTGTCTGTAAAAATTAGATTTCAAAAGAATTATGAGTCCTGTTAAGAAATTAAATAAATAAGATATTTCTGTTAAACATGTCTATAATTGATCTTTTTTTGGAGCAGTAACTGTTCTTAATTTCTTGGGTAATTGCAGATGTTTTTGTGTAGTGCATCAGCAAAGAAATGCTTCCATAGATGCTGTTACAGAGCAATCTTGGTCTTGAATCAGAGTGCCATAATTAAATAACACTTCAAATTCATGTCCTTCCACTATTTAGAGCAGAGACTCACAGCAAGTGAAAAATGCATTACATTTTTCACGAAGTCCATCAATCAGGGGTATTTGAGTGCCTACTATATGCAGAGTTGCTTCCTAAGTTGACATATCTGAATGAAGATGGTTTTCTGGGACCCCCAGACCTGCCTCAATTTGGGACCCAAAGCTCCCCAACTAACCCTAGGTCCATGTGGGGATTACCCCATTTTGACCATATACCAGCATTCATAATAATAATGATGGCATTTATTAAGCGCTTACTATGTGCAAAGCACTGTTCTAAGCACTGGGGAGGTTACAAGGTGATCAGGTTGTCCCACGGGGGGTTCACAGTCTTAATCCCCATTTTACAGATGAGGTAACTGAAGCACAGAGGAGTTAAGTGACTTGCCTGAAGTCCCACTACTGACAATTGGCAGAGCTGGGATTTGAACCCATGACCTCTGACTCTAAATCCTGTGCTCTTTTCCACTCTCTTCTCACCCTATTGGGCCTATTGGGCCTCTGGGGGTACACACAGTGGCGATTGACCCTAATCTTGGGGACTAGAATATGCTTCCCAATTAGAAAATCCTTTTATTGGAAGCCAAAATTCCAGGGGGCTTATGCGGAGGTCATTGCCCTTAAGACTAAGGAAGGGGACAAGATGATGGGTCCAAAGAGCGGCGAAAAGTGATGTGGATGGGAAGGGTGGCAGAGGAGCTGAGGCATGTAAATTAAGAAAAATGAGTTTGAACAAATCACAGCAAATAGTTTTTCAGTCCTAAACGGAGGGAGTTTTCTGAATCCTCATTGAATCCACATTTGCCGGCTTCTCATCTATTCCTAATTAGCATTCCAATCACATTTGGCCACATTGTTGGTTTTCTATCTGCCTCTGCCATCCAATTAATGCAGGGAAGCAGGATTAACTATGTAAACCGCAAAATGAGCTTTAATTTGTCTAATCTGCAGTTGCCAGACAGTTTTTCTGTAGCCTCTTCACAATTTCTTTTCCTTCTTAATGTAGCATCTGTTCAGAACTCCCTGCCTGGCATCTGCAACCTGAGGATTGCCTCATCTCCAAAAATTTGTGGATTGTAAAGTTTTCAATGTGGAGGGTATGGCTGGGATGAAGTGGCCGGGGATTTATAGTTGTCAGGAAGGGTAAGCCTATGATTCAAGCGCTTAGTACAGTGCTCTGCACACAGTAAGCGCTCAATAAATACGATTGATGATTTCAGAAAAATAAATTGAGGTATTTGGAAGGTTACTGGGTGAAGAAGTTAACTAAACCAAGTCATAGTGCTGGAAAAAAAAATCCAGTAATTCACTCATGATGGAAAACAATTAGAAGAATCAATTAGTTAATCAGTAGTATCTGTTGAGCACCTATCTTTTGAGCACCTACTATGTGTAGAGCAGTGTAGTAACCATATGGGAGAGGATTGTAGGGGTAGGAGACGTGATCTGTCCTCCTGAGGAGGACTTTGGTCATCATAATAGGACGTCTAGACTGTAAGCTCATTATGGTCAGGGAATGTGTCCACTAGATATGTTGTATTGTACTCTCCCAAGCGCTTAGTTCAGTGCTCCACAAATAGTAAGCGCTCAATAAATACCACTGACCACTGAAAATCAGAATCTTGATGTGAGAGTTCTTCATTGACCGGGTACTCCTGAGTTAGTTGGTTCTTCCAAAAATTTGGGGCTGATGCGTCCTGCTATAAATCCTTCAATTTTCTTATAAAGAGCTGCCAGTGGCTATGATTTCAGCAGCTTTAATAGCAGCCAATGCTTTCTTGTGTGTGCTCCTGGCTATTTTGGGTATTTTATTTGAGTTCTGGTAGGGTGGGTTCCTTCTAGTACATCTGGTAGTACTCCAACAGGCCTAGTGTTTTGCTAAATAAAGACACGTTTTTCGCAGGTTTTCTGCCTGATGGAGTGGGGAGGGAGGAAGAGGAAAGCAGTAGGGAGGAAAATACTGGATGTGGCTATCCCAATCCTTGGAAACCCTACTTTTTTGTGTGTCGTATTAAGCGCCTACTATGTGCCAGGCACTGTATTAAGCGCTGGGTAGCTACAGGGTTGGCTATAGTCCAACCTGCATATGGTAAGCGCTCAACAAATTCCACTGATCGATTGATTTTTTTTTTGATGAAAGAAATTCCTATTATTGTGTAGGTGGACGATTTGGAGTGCAAGCCTCCATTAGAGGAAAACTGAGGTCGGTGTGCAGAAGCATTGGTTTTTTGGGTTGTTTTTTTTTTGACAAAGAGGAATATTTTACAGCCTGCATCTGGCTGTGATAGCATCTTTCGACCTTGCTGTCAAAACTCAGCCATTTCCTTCCGATACTGGCGTAGGATTGTAGCTCATGAGGGCGGGATTCCCGTCATCGTGAAGTAGTGCGCGACATTTCTCAAAATCCGTCGTGGAGTTCTGACGGTCGTGTGCTGCTTTGTCGTGCCTGTTCATCCAGCCCTTACAGTGTTCGAGATTGTAGACATGGAATAGCGTTTCCAAGGAGAAATAAGTGGCCCCCCCACCATGGGTAAACCACTAGAAAAAAAATCTGGTATTCAAATTGAATGCAATCTGTTTTCGTTTGGGCCGCCCCATGACAATGTTATCACCAAACACTTGACGGAAAGTGGTGGTCTAAGCCTAAACAGGCAGCTTTCACAAAAGCAGGAAGAATGTGAAAAGTGCAACAAGAGAGTTCATTTTTTCTTGCCGTATACCAAGGAGGAAAGGCAATTTTATATTTAGACCTGATAAAGGAACAAAGAGACCTGAGAAATGGTATGGCTGGCTAGACTCAAGTGTTTAGTTAGTCTGTCCTTAAGTGTTGAGGATACAAAAGAACAGGAGTCTGGCTGGTATACTGGAAATAATTAGGAGATAGTGACAACGAGTTAAAAGGACATGTCCTCATGCAATTATTCCCTCCTTTCCACCTAAATTTGAGCATTCTTATAGTTACCCCCAAGACTCCTACTTTTTCAGGAAAAAGGAAATGATGGCAGAGACAACCTATGGATGGATGATGTTTTGAGCGTCGCCATGGCACCGGAGCAGCCCTGAAGCCATATGAGCCCCATTGCAAGCTCTGCCAATCTCCAGACCCAGAATGGGGGAGGCAGGGAGATAAATTGCAAGGAAATAACAGTTTTCTTGGGTAAAACAGCTAATTACAACCCTGCATGCTTTACTGAAACACACACACACACACTCAAGCATACATTCCTTCTTTTCTCTGTTTCCCCCACCCCAAGATTTCACACCAGAGTAAAAAGTTCAGTATTTCTAAAAATATCCTTGACGCCTTTCTCAAGCCCCACACCCCTCTCCACCTGTGAACCTAGTGGTTTTGGCAGTTTCAGTGAGTCCTGGTTCTATATTAAACGTGGAACTGCTTCTGAAACTAGTGTTGACCCTCTCCTCCGGTGCTTAAGTTTCAGAATACGGCATGGCTCAGTGGAAAGAGCACGGGCTTGGGAGTCAGAGGTCATGGGGTCGAATCCGGGCTCCAGCACATGTCTGCTGTGTGACCTTGGACAAGTCACTTAACTTCTCTGAGCCTCAGTTACCTCATCTGTAAAATGAGGATTAAGACTGTGAGCCCCACGTGGGACAACCTGATCACCTTGTAAAGTCCCCAGCGCTTAGAACAGTGCTTTGCACATAGTAAGCGCTTAATAAATGCCATCATTATTATTATTATATTATTATTTGCCATACCCTTTCTCGTCCAATCGGTGCCCCTCGGCCATCAGTTTCCCTTCTCCGAATGACAGCTGTTCTTGGGTGCATTTGCCTCTCTGCTGATTTAAGCCAGTGTAAGGTTAAACCTGAGCTATCTCTCTGCAACATGCACACTATACTGCTCAGCTTGTTTTTTGCTGCCCAGCCAAAAGACAAAAATGAAGCCTCGTTATACTGAGCTCTGTAAAATACAAGTCATTTTATGTACACTTAGAAAGAGAAAAAAAAAAAACGAGATGCATCAATCCACTTTAAGTTAAAGCACATCTCCTTCAAGGGGCCTTCCCCCCCAGCCCTTAGTTCCTCTTCGCCCACTCCCTTCTGCGACACCCTTGCACTTGGATTTGCTCCTTTTATTCACTCCTCCCTCAGCACTTACTTACATATCCAACTTGTACTTCTCAAGCACTTAGTACAGTGCTGTGCACACAGTAAGCACTCAATAAATATGATTGAATGAATGAATACCCATAATTTATTTATTTATAGTATTGGCCGTCTCCCCCTCTAAACTGTAAGCTCGTTGAGGACAGGGAAGGTGTCTGTCAACTCTGTTATATTGTTCTCTCCCAAACACTTAGTACAGTGCCCTCAGTAAATGCCACTGATTGATTGAAAGGTATTGGCCAGGAACGGAAGATGGAAGTATGAAAGGGCAGCCAGCCTAGAGAGTGTCAGTCTGCCCATCATCAATCGTATTTATTGAGCGCTTACTGTGTGCAGAGCACTGTACTAAGCGCTTGGGAAGTACAAGTTGGTAACATATAGAGACAGTCCCTACCCAGCAGTGGGCTCACAGTCTATAATCCTCCTCTAACTGTAAACTCACTGTGGGCAGGGAATGTCTCTGCCAACTGTGTTATCTTACACTCTTCCAAACGCTTAGTACAGTGCTCTGCATATAGTAAGCATTCAACAAATGATTGCTAATCATACCTCCCCATCATTTAGCCTGTAAAAGGTTATCAGGGATCGTAAACTCCTCAGGCAGGTATTTTGTCTACTTAGCATTATCGTACCCTCCTAAATGCGTAGCATAATGTTCTACACCCAGTCAGGGCTCAACACATACTACTGATTGATATTGCAAAATATTAAACATATTTTCCTTCCTCTTTGGCCTCTTCTGTATACCCTGTGGGAAAATGAGTTCCGTAGCAGTGGTTTGGCTCAGAAGACAATGTGTCTTTATGCTAAACAATTCCAATATTTTCTAATTCCAAGTAAATCAAAAACCAAGGTTCTACACCGGTATTCCCCACGCACAGCACAATCAACCTGAGCTATTTCTCTGAAACATGCACACTATACTGCTCAGCTTGTTTTTTGCTGCCCAGCCAAAAGACAAAAATGAAGCCTCATTATACTGAGCTCTGTAAAATACAAGTCATTTTATGTACACTTATCAGAAAGAGAAAAAAAACCCGAGATGCATCAATCCACTTTAAAAGCGTGGGAGATTGTGTTTGAGGGAGGAGGCATAGGAAACGGAGACTCAGAAGTATTTGTTACTTTCCCTCTGCTTGAGCAAAGGACATTCTTTTATGCTCTTTTCATCCAACTTTAAGGAAGATCTTGCCCTGCTTAAAAAGACAGAATAAAACGATGTGTTAAATACTATATTAAATACTGACATGGGGCATCAATCCGCAACAGTCAGAGAAGCAGAGCTCTTGATCTGACGTAAAAAGGAATTGGTAGGGCAAATGTTTGGGACCATTGGAGGGACGAGACGAGAGTCGATGAGGGTGCAGTGTGGCTCAGTGGAAAGACTGCGGGCTTGGGAGCCAGAGGTCATGGGTTCTAATCCCGGCTGCTGTGTGATTTTGGGCAAGTCACTTAACTTCTCTGTGCCTCAGTTACCTCATCTGGAAAATGGGGATTAAGACTGTGAGCCCCACATGGGACAACCTGATTAAAGTGCTGCTGTGTGACCTTGGGTATGCCACTTGACTGCTCTATGTCTGTTTCCTCATTTTACAAATGAGGATTGAATCCTACTCCCTCCTACTTTATCTGTGAGCCCCATATGGGACAAGGAGTGTGTCCAACCTCATTATCTTGCACTTAGAACAGTGCTTGGCACATACTAAGCACTTAACAAGTACAACTCTTATTATTAATAATAATATTATTTCCTCCCTTCAAGGCCCTGCTGAGAGCTCACCTCCTCCAGGAGGCCTTCCCAGACTGAGCCCCTTCCTTCCTCTCCCCCTCTCCATCCCCCCCATCTTACCTCCTTCCCTTCCCCACAGCACCTGTATATATGTATCTATGTTTGTACATATTTATTACCCTATTTATTTATTTATTTATTTTACTTGTACATATCTATTCTATTAATTTTATTTTGTTAGTATGTCTGGTTTTGTTCTCTGTCTCCCCCTTTTAGACTGTGAGCCCACTGTTGGGTAGGGACTGTCTGTTTATGTTGCCAATTTGTACTTCCCAAGCTCTTCGCACAGTGCTCTGCACATAGTAAGCGCTCAATAAATACGATTGATGATGATGATATTATAACCTTTCTTTAAAGATGGCTAAATTCACAGAGAGACCCTAACTGGGTTATCACGCGAACTACTTTCCCCCAAATGGAGAGCCTATCCTTTTATCAGGTTTCAGTTTTTTCTTCCCCAGATTTGAGTTGGCAGAATCACCATGTAAGCTATTTTTGGAGGTGGGTGGCAGGGCAGAGGTGAAAGATAAAGAGCAGTGATTATGAGGGATGATAGCAGAAGGCTTTAAGTGCAGGATAGATTTGGCAATTAGTTAATGGTATTTGCTGAACAC
Source organism: Tachyglossus aculeatus (assembly GCF_015852505.1). Taxonomy (NCBI): domain Eukaryota; kingdom Metazoa; phylum Chordata; class Mammalia; order Monotremata; family Tachyglossidae; genus Tachyglossus; species Tachyglossus aculeatus. Next base: position 4,182,410 of record NC_052085.1, read on the forward strand.
TTACTGTGTACACAGCACCCCCAGTCCAAACTGCTGCCATGCTGATCCAAGCACCCATTTGGCACCTTGCCTATTGCATCAGCCTCCTAGCTTCATTTCTCTGAAAGAATATTCTGTGCATATCACCCCACTTTTCAGACGTCCAGTTGTTGTTCCTCCACTTCTGTATCAAACAGAAACTCCTTTCCTTTGGCTTAAATCTCTCCCTCCTATCTAGCCTCACTTATCTGCTACAACTACAACCCAACCCACATATTGTCCCTCAGTCTCATCCATCCTGCTTGTCCATCTTCTCCCTCCATCTGTCCACCACTCTCCCCTACTAAAATCCCATCTCCTCCAAGAGGCCTTCCCAGACTCAGCCTTTTATTTCCCATATCCACCCTCCCTTCTACGACAACTCTGTATTTGGCTGTGTACCCCTTAACCATTTTGATACTCACTTCAGCCCCACAACACTTGCATAATTATTTGAATATTCTATTTCCCCATCCCAAATCTATTTTAATGCCTGTGTCCTCCTGTTGACTGTAAGATCCTTTTGGTTCGTGATCATTCTACCAATCTGTCAAAATGCACTTTCCCAAGTTCTTAGTACAGTGCTCTGCACACGGTAAGCGCTCAATAAATACCAATGATTGACACATCAGAAGCAATAGACACAGTGCCTGCCCTCAAGGATTTGACAATCCAGTAGAGTCACTAATACACACAGATTATGCCCTCGGTCTAAATATCAATATATGTTTATGTTGCTGAGGCCGGGAATAGATACATAATTGCTTGGAGGGCTTGAAATTCTTAAACGCCGTGGGAAAATACATAGCTGCTAAAGTTAGCTGTTGGGTTGACGTAGCTTGGAACAGTGGGGATTTATTCAAGAAAGCGTTTTTGAGACTTTTAGAAGCGCTTTGAAGATGGGGAGAGAGCTGTGGTGTGGAAGATATGAAGGAAAAGGGAGTTATAAGCAGGGAAATGATGAGAGCAAAGGACAGAGGCCTGAGAATTATATTTATATATTTCTCTCCTTATTTATTCAGTCATGTCTTATATTGAGATCCATTTTCCCCACTGACCATGGTACATTCATCTATTTATATCTACTACCTTCCACAGCAGGTTGTTCAGCTCCTTGAGGGTGGGAATCACGCCTCTGACTTATTTGATTTGTTTTTCAAGTCCTTAATGTAATGCTCTGCACACAGAAACTACTGAACTTAAAAAACCTCTTGATACTGATTCGGTTATTGATGTGAATATATTTCCCCTGTATTTCTGCCCTTTTGCATTTTGCTTAGTGAATGTACTGGCTCCCCAGTCAACCTTCAAATCATCCAAGGCGGGGACTATTTTATTCCCTTTTATCTCCCCACAGAAACCACAGCATTCTGCATGCAGGGCACTCAATAAGTGCTGTAGGCTGACTAGACATATGTGTTTTTGACTATGTTCTTCTCTTCTCCTTCTTCTAAACAAAGGCAAAATTATATGTGTTCACTAGGCACATATGGGTATACGGTGTGCAGTATAATAATACCTTTCTTCAAAGGGGTTCATTGTGCTTCACATGCACTACCTAGTTGAGCCTCACAGTGTTCTTATGAGTTGGGATGGGATGGGAATTATTATCCCTGTTTCACAGTTGAGGAAAACTGAGGTCAAACAGGTTAAGTGACTTGTCAAAGGTCACGCAGCCAGTCAGAGAAGAGACTCCCACTCAAGCTTGCCGACTCTCAGTCCAGTGCTTTCGTTCATTCATTCGTATTTATTGGAGCACTTACAGTGTGCAAAGCACTGTACTAAGCACTTGGGAGAGTAGAACATAATAAATGAGAAGCAGCGTGGCTCAGTGGAAAGAGCCCGGGCTTTGGAGTCAGAGGTCATGGGTTCAAATCCCGGCTCCTTCATTTGTCGACTGTGTGACTTTGGGCAAGTCACGTATCTTCTCTGGGCCTCAGTTACCTCATCTGTAAAATAGGGGTGAAAACTGTGAGCCCCACTTGGGACAACCTGATCACCTTGTAACCTCCCCAGTGCTTAGAACAGTGCTTTGCACATAGTAAGCACTTAATAAATGCCATTATTATTATTATTATTATTAGAAATAGACACAGTCCCTGTCCACAACAAGCTTACTGCCAAGAGAAGCAGCATGGCTTAGTGGAAAGAGCCCGGGCTTGGGAGTCAGAGGACATGGGTTCTAATCCTGGCTCCTCCACTTGTTTGCTGTGTGACCTTGGGCAAGCCACTTAACTTCTCTGTGCCCCAGTTACCTCATCTGTAAAAAGGGGATTAAAAGTGTGAGCCCCACATGGGACAACCTCATTACCCTGCATCTACCCCAGCGCTTAGAACAGTGCTTGGCACATCGTCGGCCCTTAACAAGTACCATTATTATTATTATTGTCATTAGAGGAGTGTGGCTTTTTCAGCCACACTCCCTCATGGTACACACAAGTCACGTGAACCAAGACTGTGGACCATCTTCCTGTTTCTTTGGGAGGAACAGAGGGATGTCCCTGGCTACCCACAAAGGAACTAGGTAAATGTCAAAACTGGGGTTACTTCGAATTATTATTTCACCCCAAAAGCCTATCTGGATAAATTTGACCAGGACTAAACGGTTACATTATGCTAAGAGAGTGCAATACTTTGAGAATACAGTTGGCTAAACTTGTGGTAATGATATGAGAGCACTACATTTTGGTTTCAATTGTTCTTACCTGGAGAACGAAATGCAATTTAGGCAGCAGTGTGACCTAATAATAATGATGGCATTTATTAAGCGCTTACTATGTGCAAAGCACTGCTCTAAGCACTGGGGAGGTTACAAGGTGGTCAGGTTGTCTCATGGGGGGCTCACAGTCTTCATCCCCATCTTACAGATGAGGGAACTGAGGCACAGAGAAGTTAAGTGACTTGCCCAAAGTCATACACCTGACAATTGCCGGAGCCGGAATTTGAACCCATGACCTCTGACTCCAAAGCCCGTGCTCTTTCCACTGAGCCACGCTGCTTCTCCAAACCTAGTGGATAGGGCATTGTAGTGGGAGTCAGAAGGACTTGGGTTCTAATCCTGGCTCCGGCACTTATAATAATGATGGCATTTATTAAGCGCTTACTATGTGCAAAGCACTGTTCTAAGCGCTGAGGAGGTTACAAGGTGATCAGCTTGTCCCACGTGGGGCTCACAGTCTTAATCCCCATTTTACAGATGAGGTAACTGAGGCACAGAGAAGTTAAGTGACTGGCCCAAAGTCACACAGCTGACAATTGGCGGAGCCAGGGTTTGAACCCATGACCTCCGACTCCAAAGCCCGTGCTCTTTTCCACTGAGCCACTCTGCTTCTCTGTCTGCTGTGTGACCTTGGGCAAGTCACTTCACTTCTCTGTGCCTCAGTTCCCTCCTCTGTAAAATGGGGATTAGGACTGTATGCCCCATGAGAGACAGGGACTGTGTCCAATCTGATCGGTTTGTATCTACCCCAGGTCTTAGTACAGTGCCTGGCCTTTAGTAAGCGCTTAACAAATATCATTAAAAAACCCCCAAAACCTTGAGAAGATCACCTGCATGTAAAACCCACTTATATCCAGGAAGCACAAATAGCAGAAAAACACAATGCAATACTTTGCAATGACCCCTTTGACTTAAAACCCCCCAAAACCTTGAGAAGATCACCTGCATGTAAAACCCACTTATATCCAGGAAGCACAAATAGGAGAAAAACACAATACAATACTTTGCAATGACCCCTTTGACTTGCCAGATAATAAGTTGTAACTGAAAACATCTTTGCAACTCCATTTTCTGTTATGGTCCGATAAGTGCCCCTGTATTTGTGCTTTTGGGTAATGCTATGCTGGGGGAAAAAGCAGGCAAGCAGGTGGGAGAAATGAAATACTTATCTTAGCAGGGGGGCATAATAATAAAAATAATGGTATTTGTTAAGCGCTTACTATGTGCAAAGCACATACTGGGGGCATGTATGTGTGTTTATAAGAAACTGCCCTCTTTTCCCTTTAGTCATAAGACACTTTCATTCACTCTTTCATTCAATCGTATTTATTGAGCGCTTACTGTGTGCAGAGCACGGTACTAAGCGCTTGGGAAGTACAAGTTGGCGACACAGAGAGACGGTCCCTACCCAACAGTAGGCTCACAGTCTAGAAGGGGGAGACAGAGAACAAAACAAAACATATTAACAAAATAAAATAAATAGAATAGATATGTACAAATAAAATAAATAAATGAGTAATAAATACGTACAAACATTTATACAGGTGCTGTGGGGAGGGGAAGGAGGTAAGGGGAGGATGGAGAGGAGGGGAAGAGGAAGGAGGGGGCTCAGTCTGAGGGAGGGGGACATGTCTTTGCACAGCTGTTCTGGCTTTGGCCTCTAATTGATGACAAGGGGTAAGAAAGAGAGAGGCCTGCTGAGCATCTGGAGTGCTGACGCTCCACTAGGCAAAATCTGGGAGCTAATAAGCCCCGGGAACGGGGGGAGGAAGGGATAGAAATGGAATAGTAAGTCAATGTGGTGCTGGCAAAAGGATCCCAGTAGGACAGCATGTGAATAGAGAAAAGGAAGAGGTGGAGGGCAGAGACAGCAAGAAGGGAAAATACCACGGGAAAGAGGAAGAAAAGTTGTTCCGGGGGCAACTTTAAAATATAAAAGTTCTCCTCCTCAGAGAATCTTAACCTCTTCAGTCAGTGTAAGTTGACAGTTGAAAGCAAGCAGTGCTTTCCAGGGTTAAAAACTTGCTTGTGAGACTCCTAATCTGATTGTTTCACCTGAATCCAGTTCAGGTTGGAAAATCAGGAAGTAGGAAGGAGAGTAATGTTGGGCATTGTCCCTGCTGCTTGACATATTTAGACAAGAAGATTGCTTGCTGATAATTAGGAACTCATCCTGGTTTTCACCGATCTTATTCCTCTGGACTTTGATGTCGGTTTCGGAGGGACATTTAGTAGGGGTTCGAAGTTAGGGAGTGAGTGTGGTCTTAAGCCTTTATTTATTCACATATACGTGTAAGTATTCACGCATAAACTTCTTACGACACCAAACCAAATAGGAAGTGCTAAGGAGTCATCCAGAAATGGACCAAAGTTCCTTGGGAGGTGAAAAGGAAAAAAGAAAAAGCATTTGTTTTGAAATCTCACCAGATTTACCTCTAGTGGAATAGAGCACCGTGAGGCTGAGATATTTCAAACACGCCGCCTCTACCACAAACAGCCATTGTCACTTCATACATCTATTTAGGCTTGCTAAGATGCCCCCACTGCCAGGAAATTTCTGGTAACCTAATGATTTTTTGAGTATCTCCTCCTCGCTGCTATTAACTGTTGCAAGGAGGGGTTATTTAGTAATTCTACACCTGTTAAGCCCACGCCTCTTAACTCGCTCAACTTCCCAAACAAGTGCAGGGTAAAGTATGAGGCCATCAGAGCGCTACTGTGGCTTCTGCCACATTGGACTGGCCCAATCTTTCCTGTTGAGAGTCTACAAATGTGCCACCCGCAATGGCCCTTGACGACAGCAATTTGTATTCCAGGACGAAGGACGAACTGAGCTCCCCTGAGAGTGATTATAAATCATCGAGACGGAGCAGCCTGCCTCCGGAGCTGCTCCAGGGAAATGACATTCGAGGGAGACTTCAAAGAAGCATTAAGAACTTGGAACCCGTTCACCTAAGGCGCCCGAAGAAAAGACCTTCCATTTTTCCAGGTAGGATCATTACGTTTCGAGTAAGCAGCTGCCAGGTTAACCTCTTTTTTTATCTTTTTTTTTTTAAAAAAATGCACGCTTTATTAGCTACGATCAGATGCTTTCAACTGTACGTTTCCCGCAGAGGCGATTATGATCGGTAGAAAAGTGGCCAGATGGGCTCCTGTTCCCCTTAAACATAAGGTTTTGGAGTTGGGAAGGAAGGGTGGATGGGGATTTGTAGCATATCTTGTCCTTTTTTACCTGCCTTCTGATTGGTTCTTATTTCTTGTGGTATTTTTTATGGTATTTGTTAATAATAATAATAATAATAATGGCATTTGTTAAGCGCTTACTATGTGCAAAGCACTGTACTAAGCGCTGGGGGAATACAAGGTGATCAGGTTGTCCCAGTGGGGGCTCACAGTTAAGTATTTACTATGTACCTGGCACTGTTCTAAGCACTGAGGGGAGTTGCCAAGTTATCAGGTTGGACTCAGCCCATGTCCCACGTGGGGCGCACAGTCTTAATACCCATTTTACAGGTAAGGTAACTGAGGCACAGAGAACTGAAGTGACTTGCCCAGTGTCACACAGCAGACAGGCAAGAACTGGGTTTCGAACTCAGGGCCTTCTGATTCCCAGGCCTGTGCTCTGTGTCCTCGGCCACACTTTTTCTTATACTCGGTTATTCTGGCAGTATAATGGCTCCGCCACATGTCTGCTGTGTGACCTTGGGCAAGTCACTTAACTTTTCTGAGCCTCAGTTAACTCATCTGTAAAATGGGGATTACAACTGTGAGCCCCACTTGGGCAAGTCACTTAACTTCTCTGAGCCTCAGTTATCTCATCTGTAAAATGGGGATTACAACTGTGAGCCCCACTTGGGCAAGTCACTTAACTTCTCTGAGCCTCAGTTACCTCATCTGTAAAATGGGGATTACAGCTGTGAGCCCCATTTGGGAAGTCACTTAACTTCTCTGAGCCTCAGTTACCTCATCTGTAAAATGGGGATTACAGCTGTGAGCCCCATTTGGGAAGTCACTTAACTTCTCTGAGCCTCAGTTACCTCATCTGTAAAATGGGGATTACGACTGTGAGCCCCACTTGGGACAACCTGATCACCTTGTATCCCCCCAGCGCTTAGAACAGTGCTTTGCACATAGTAAGCGCTTAACAAATGCCATCATTATTATTATTATAATGTTTGATGGACTGAAGATCCTTGACTTTTGAATAGCCAAGACCAGTCTCACCAATTAACTGTTTTGACTGTAATTCTGGAAAAAAACCTTCCCCTTCGCTCTGTGGCGAATTTCTTCTTCTTATGGGAGGATGAGGGCATGTAGAGAAGCAGCGTGGCTCAGTGGAAAGAGCCTGGGCTTTGGAGTCAGAGGTCATGGGTTCAAATCCCGGCTCCACCGCCTGTTAGCTGTGTGACTTTGGGCAAGTCACTTAACTTCTCTGTGCCTCAGTTCCCACATCTGTAAAATGGGGATTGACTGTGAGCCCCTCGTGGGACAACCTGATCACCTTGTAACCTTCCCAGCGCTTAGAACAGTGCTTTGCACATAGTAAGCGCTTAATAAATGCCATCATTATTATTATTATTATTGTGTAGAGCCGATGTTTTGGTCTGGCCAGAAATTAACACCGTTTAATTCTCTAATGCATACTTAGAATTCCTGTCCTGCACCAGAGCCTGCAAATCTTTGTGGTAAAGGATCGGGTTTGAACTCTTTGGCTAGTAAAATTTACGAACAGGCAGGGCTGTTATGAATTTCACCCTTGATAAAAGCTCTACTTCAGATCCATGTTGGGATGTGTGCGACTCATAGTGAAAAATGAAACTGAAATAGGAAAGACCTCTGCCGCTTAGAATTATAACCCACCCAGAATATTTCAATAAGGTAACTTGATATATTTAGAGAATTTGGGCTTCCAGTTAAAAGCCGGGTGGTTAAATTTATACTTCGGATCAATTGATCATATTTATTTTTTGTGATGACCTTTTGAGGGTGTAAATTAGGTCTTGCTTTTAAGGAATCACCTGATGTGAAAAAATTACAAATCCATCAATTCTGGTTATTGAGTGCTTATTGTGTGCAGAACCCTCTGTGAGCCCACTGTTGGGTAGGGACTGTCTCTATATGTACTTCCCAAGCGCTTAGTACAGTGCTGTGCACACAGTAAGCGCTCAATAAATACGATTGATGATGATGATGCAGCACCTGTATATATGTTTGTACATATTTATTAGTCTATTTATTGATTTATTTTACTTGTACATATCTATTCTATTTTATTTTGTAGTGTGTTTGGTTTTGTCTCCCCCTTTTAGATTGTGAGCCCACTGTTGGGTAGGGACTGTCTCTATATGTTGCCAATTTGTACTTCCCAAGCGCTTAGTACAGTGCTCTGCACACAGTAAGCACTCAATAAATGCGATTGATGATGATGATGCAAATCTTTGTGGTAAAGGATCGGGTTTGAACTCTTTGGCTAGTAAAATTTACGAACAGGCAGGGCTATTATGAATTTCACCCTTGATAAAAGCTCTACTTCAGATCCATGTTGGGATGTGTGCCACTCATGTATAGTGAAAAATGAAACTGAAATAGGAAAGACCTCTGCTGCTTAGAATTATAACCCACCCAGAATATTTCAATAAGGTAACTTAATATATTTAGAGAATTTGGGCTTCCAGTTAAAAGCCGGGTGGTTAAATTTATACTTCGGATCAATTGATCATATTTATTTTTTGTGATGACCTTTTGAGGGTGTAAATCAGGTCTTGCTTTTAAGGAATCACCTGATGTGAAAAAATTACAAATCCATCAATTCTGGTTATTGAGTGCTTATTGTGTGCAGAACCCTCTGTGAGCCCACTGTTGGGTAGGGTCTGTCTCTATATGTTGCCAACTTGTACTTCCCAAGCGCTTAGTACAGTGCTCTGCACACAGTAAGCGCTCAATAAATACGATTGATGATGATGATGCAGCACCTGTATATATGTACATATGTTTGTACATATTTATTACTCTATTTATTTATTTATTTATTTATTTTACTTGTACATATCTATTCTATTTTATTTTGTAGTGTGTCTGGTTTTGTCTCCCCCTTTTAGACTGTGAGCCCACTGTTGGGTAGGGACTGTATATGTTGCCAATTTGTACTTCCCAAGAGCTTAGTACAGTGCTCTGCACACAGTAAGCGCTCAATAAATACGATTGATGATGATGATGCAGCACCTGTATATATGTATATATGTTTGTACATATTTATTACTCTATTTATTTATTTTACTTGTACATATCTATTCTATTTTATTTTGTAGTGTGTTTGGTTTTGTCTCCCCCTTTTAGACTGTGAGCCCACTGTTGGGTAGGGACTGTATATGTTGCCAATTTGTACTTCCCAAGCGCTTAGTACAGTGCTCTGCACACAGTAAGCGCTCAATAAATACGATTGATGATGATGATGATGCACGGAGTGTTTGGGAGAATACAAGATAGTTGGTAGACACGATCTTGCAGTCTGGAGGGGGGACGGGCTTACAGTCTAGAGGGTGGTTGACTGAACTGGTTGCTTTTCTACAGTCGGAGGCCATTGAGGCTGCTCTTGTTATTGAGGTCATTCGGGTGCCACGGTTCCCCTGGAGCCTGGAGAAAATGGGCGTCCAGAAAGCTCCCTCTCCGGTCTGTGGTGTGGTCTAGTTGTCCGCCTTTTTCGGAGCAAATAGCGGGCTCCAATCATTCAACAGGACATAGTGAAATCTATATGTTGCCAACTTGTACTTCCCAAGCGCTTAGTACAGCGCTCTGCACACAGTAAGCGCTCAGTAAATATGATTGAATGAATGAATGAATGAAAGCTGCAGATCTCACTGTTCTGCTGGGGATTGCGGGAAGGGTAGGAGCGGTGATCCCCCAGTCCCAAGCGGTACTCTGATAGAGGCCAGACCTGGGTTCTAATCCCGGCTCAGCCACTTGTCCATCCCCGGCCCCCTCCTACCTCACCTCCCTTCTCTCCTTCTACTGCCCAGCCCGCAACCTCCGCTCCTCCACCACTAATCTCCTCACCGTACCTCGCTCTCGCCTGTCCCGCCATCGACCCCCGGCCCACGTCATCCCCCGGGCCTGGAATGCCCTCCCTCTGCCCATCCTCCAAGCTAGCTCTCTTCCTCCCTTCAAGGCCCTGCTGAGAGCTCACCTCCTCCAGGAGGCCTTCCCAGACTGAGCCCCTTCTTTCCTCTCCCCCTCGTCCCCCTCTCCATCCCCCCGTCTTACCTCCTTCCCTTCCCCACAGCACCTGTATATATGGTTGTACATATTTATTACTCTATTTATTTATTTATTTATTTATTTATTTTACTTGTACATTTCTATCCTACTTATTTTATTTTGTTGGTATGTTTGGTTCTGTTCTCTGTCTCCCCCTTTTAGACCGTGAGCCCACTGTTGGGTAGGGACTGTCTCTATGTGATGCCAATTTGTACTTCCCAAGCGCTTAGTACAGTGCTCTGCACATAGTAAGCGCTCAATAAATACGATTGATTGATTGATTGATTGATTGTCCGCTGCGTGACCCTGGGCAAGTCACTCCACTTTTGCCTCAGTTCCCTCATCTGAAAAATGTGGATTAAGACGGTCGGCCCCACGTGGGAAATGGACTGTATCCAACCTGATTAGCTTGTATCTACCCTAGTGCTCAGCACAGTGCCCAGCACATAGTAAGCGTTTAGCAAATGTCATTAAAAAAAGCTTTCCGTTTTCAAATCAGCCAGCATTTAAGTGCCTAAAGGAAGAAAATTAATTGTGATAATTGTTCAGTGTTTATTATGTGCCAAGCATCATTCTAAGCGCTAGGGTGAGTATAAGGTAATAAGGTCGCTTAGTACAGTGCTCTGCACACAGTAAGCGCTCAATAAATGCGATTGATGATGATGATGATAACAAAAGATCTGTTGCTCCTCCAATCTCATCCAGGCCACACAGGTTCCACTTGGTGTTCACACAAAAGACCTTCCCCCTCGTTTTACATTCAAAATGAGTATCTGGCACCTTAATGATCCTACTATCTTTTTTAAAAAAATTAATGGTTGAAAAGAAATGTCATTATTGAAAAATCAAGCCAGCCATTTGAATTAGGATTTTCCTCACATTTAAATATTTTTTCTTATAAATATGCTTCTTTTTTCTCTGTGTTCCAATAGAAGTAGGAAATTAGGCAATCAATAAAAGATTGGATCTTGATACAAAAAAGGTCGGACACAATCCCTGGCGCTCAGTCTAAGGAGGAAGGAGAACAGGTATTATTTTATTCCCATTTTACAGACGGGGAAACCATCCCTATATTCCAGTCTCCGAGCTTCTCCCCCAAACCTCCCCACACAGGACCTTTGATGGATTTGGGAGTAATAATAATAATAATGGCATTTGTTAAGTGCTTACTATACGCCAAGCACTGTTGTAAGCTATCATCATCATCGTCAATTGTATTTATTGAGCGCTTACTATGTGCAGAGCACTGTACTAAGCGCTTGGGAAGTACAAATTGGCAACATATAGAGACAGTCCCTACCCAACAGTGGGCTCACAGTCTAAAAGGGGGTTAGATACTAGGTAATTAGGTTGTCCCATGTGGGGCTCACAGTCTTAATCCCCGTTTTACAGATGAAGGAAGTGAGGCGCAGAGAAATGAAGTGACTTGCCCGAAGTCACACAGCTGACAAGTGGTGGAGCTGGGATTAGAACCCATGACCTCTCACTCCCAAGCCCGGGCTCTTTCCACTGAGCCACGCAGCTTAGGGAGAAGGTTAACCAGGGCATTTATTGTTCTGTGTCTTTTCTGGACTCTCCCTCACTGTCTGGAATAACCTCCAGAAAAGGTAGCGGAGATCCAGTACAGGGGAGGGAGGGAGAGGGGACATTCCACGGAAGACATCGAATCATCATCAATCATCAATCGTATTTATTGAGCGCTTACTATGTGCAGAGCACTGTACTAAGCGCTTGGGAAGTACAAATTGGCAACATATAGAGACAGTCCCTACCCAACAGTGGGCTCACAGTCTAAAAGGGGGAGACAGAGACCAAACATACTAACAAAATAAAATAAATAGAATAGATAGGTACAAATAAATTAAATAAATAAATAAATAAATAGAGTCAAAAAATATGTACAAACATATATACATATATACAGGTGCTGTGGGGAAGGGAGGGAGGTAAGATGGGGGGATGGAGAAGTGAAATGACTTACCCAGGCTCTCACAGCAGCCAAGTGGCGGAGCTGGGATTAGACCCCGGGTCCTCTGACCCCCAAACTCAGGCTCTTTCCTGAAGTTGAGAGGAAGAAAATACGAACCTGGGTTTAACCCCTGGGTCTGCCCGCTACCCCACATGGAGAAGCATGGCTCCGGACAGAGTGGGAAGAGGAATGCAGTCCCAGACCAGAGGTCAAACGGAGGTTTGCCGGCCCACTCCTGTCTAAGCCCAAGGAACAACCGCTTGACAAGTGAGATTTTGGAGGTGGGTTCCAGTTTGGGGAAAATCAATCAATCAATCAATCAATCGTATTTATTGAGCGCTTACTGTGTGCAGAGCACTGTACTAAGCACTTGGGAAGTACAAGTTGGCAACATATAGAGACGGTCCCGACCCAACAGTGGGCTCACAGTCTAAAAGGGGGAGAGGTAAGGCAGGACTAGCTGAAGGAGGAATGCAAGGCGGAGTCGTCTCCAAAACCGAACTTCGCGGTGCGGGGCAACAACAGACTGTCCAGTCGGTCAGTGGACCGGATTTTGGGCTTACTGTATGCAGAGCACTGTGCCGAGCGCTAGGGAGAGGACCATACAACATCATCATTAATCGTATTTATTGAGCGCTTACTGTGTGCAGAGCACTGTACTAAGCGCTTGGGAAGTACAAATTGGCAGCATATAGAGACAGTCCCTACCCAACAGTGGGCTCACAGTCTAAAAGGGGGAGGCAAAACCAAACATACTAACAAAATAAAATAAATAGAATAGATATGTACAAGTAAAATAAATAGAGTAATAAATATGTACAAACATATACACAGGTGCTGTGGGGAAGGGAAGGAGGTCAGATGGGGGGGTGGAGAGGGGGACGAAGGGGAGAGGAAGGAAGGGGCTCAGTCTGGGAAGGCCTCCTGGAGGAGGTGAGCTCTCAGTAGGGCTGAGAGTTGGTGGACACATCCCTCCCCACAAGGATCGAGCAACGATACCCTCTGTAAGCTGTAACTCAATGTCTGGGGTAAGGAAGCCACAAGGGAAATCACAATAGTGAATTTGTTAGCAGTGGGGATGGTTATTTAAACTTCTCAAAGAGGCACCCACCACCGAAGATTGGATTGTAGCATCTGCCACACACACCCTCAAAATGTAACCTTTTGAACTCTTCATTTAAGATAAAAAGCAGTTCCCTAAGACCCCGATGCTAATGAAGGCCAGCAGATGTGAACCCTGTCAAAATAAAGGCTAGGGGATTTCTAGAAGCAAGGTCTGTCTATCAGTGGCCGGTCAGTGGTATTTATCATCATCATCATCATCAATCGTATTTATTGAGCGCTTACTGTGTGCAGAGCACTGTACTAAGCGCTTGGGAATCCCGGCTCAACGACTTGACTGCTGTGTGACCTTGGGGAAGTCACTTCACTTCTCTGTGTCGGTTCCCTCATCAGTAAAATGAGGATTAAGGCTGTGATCCGCATATGGGAAAGGGGCTGTATCCAACGTGATTATCTTGTATCTACCCCAGTGCTTTGCAAAGTGCCTGGCATTCATTCAGTCTTATTTATTGAGTGCTTACTGTGTGCAAACCATTGTAGTAAGGGCTTACATAGTAAGCATTTAACACATGCCGTAATTAAATACCACAATTATTTATTGAGCGCTATGTGAAGAGCACTGTACTAAGCATTTGGTAGATTAAAATGCAGCAGAATGAATTGACACATTCCCTGCCCATAACAAGCTTATAGTCTGTCACGATTAAGCCACAGATGGTTTTGTAGATTAAAATCGAAACCTCCAGGAGCACCTGGAAGTAAATAGCTAGCTAGCTCAGGCTATAGCTGAAAAGAGTTGTTCAATATTCTTAATTAAATAAGATGATGCATCTAAAATCAGGTTCTGTGCAAAACAAGCCACTGTTTTGACCACCATCTACTATTAAAAGTTAGGAATCAGCTGCTCCATGGACTTCAGGGTTGCTTACTCAGAATAAATTTTTTTGGTACTTTAATGCTTAGTTGTGCCAAGCACTGTACTAAGCACTGGATTAGAAGATAATCAGGTTGGTCTGTGTTGCTGTCTCTGTCCCAAACAGGGATCCCAGTCTAAATAACAGGGAGTAGAATTTAATGTCCACTTTGCAAATGAGGTAACTGAGGCACCGAGAAGTTATGTGGGGGTATTTGTTAAGAATTTACTATGTGTCAAGCGCTGTCCTGAGCGCTGGAGTAGATAGACAATCATCAGGTCCCACATGGGGCTCACAGCCTAAGTAGGAGGGAAAACAGGTATTAAATCCCTATTTTACAGAAAAGGGAACTGAGGCACAGCAAAGTCAAGTGACTTGCCCAAGGTCACACAGCAGGCAAGTGGCAGAGCTGAGATTAGAACCCAAGTCCTCTGACTTTCAGGCCTTTGAACTTTCCACTAGGCCACACTCCTTCTCTTCGATGGTTATGAAGAATAGTCTCCACTGGTAAAAATAGTGAACCTTGTTGGGTAGGAACTGTCTCTATATGTTGCCAATTTGTACTTCCCAAGCGCTTAGTACAGTGCTCTGCACATAGTAAGCGCTCAGTAAATACGATTGATGATTCTAAGTATGCCGTCCCTCTCTCCCTCTTTCAAGAATTCAAACTTCGGTCCCGAAGGCAAGAAGTTAAAAATCACAATAGAAAATAGATTTTTATTTTTAAACCGTAACGTCTCATTCTTCTGTAATTGCGAGGGATTTCCACAAGTTGACCCGATAAGACCCACTTTGCTTTGACCCTGTGTCTGAGGACATTTTAAGTTGGAGTGCAGAGATGGTCTTTAAACAGCCAGAGGGAGAAGAAGGTGTCTCAACACCCTCGCTCTACCTCAGTGACTCGGTATCCGTGAGCAGTCAGGACACATTCCGAAGTGTTTCGTTTATCTCTGTGTGAAAGAAACGAGGCAATTAGGCATGTCTCCTCAGGTAGTCTGTTCACCGTGAAAGATATCAGTCATTCCAGGAACTTGCTTTTGGCACAAGTCCGTGAATCCGTGAACACTTGAACAGTGGCTTTAAAAGGGCATGATTAGACCTCGAAAACCATGGGCTTTCCCAAGTATTTCCTGTGGTCGTCTTTTAAATGGTGAATGAACACCCCACTTGGGATACAAAGGGACTAGTGGGGACCGATTTGCATCGGGCGAGACACGCAGCTTAAAGAAGACAACACAGCCACTGATGCAACTTAACCTGGATCTGCCCCACACCTGTTCTTCTAGTCCTTTCACGACACGAGTGAGCCCAGACACATTCACCCGGTGTCCTGCACCTCAAGGGCTTGGGTTCCCAGCAGCTCCCGATGAGCTCATCGGAATCATTTCTGCTTGATGACATAAGCGAGGACGTGCGGCCTTGCTTCCCGAGGTGAATGTCTAGATCCGGATTCACTGAGCCTTTTTTTTTTTTATTATTGATATTTTTCCGTCCTTCTTGAGATGTCAGAGCCGGTACTCCCCCCCTCAGCATTCATTTCGTTGAAGTTTAGCACGTTTGTGTGGTGGAGGTTTTCAGAGCTTGCAACTAAGTGCCTTCTTTGAACTGAGAAGTCACTGAGTCCGCCTCGTAGGGGAATTTCCGCCTAAGGAAGTTGTGTATGTAATGTGGGTGTGTGTGTTTGTGTGTGTATGCATGCGCACACATACTCTTTTCCCTACTATAAAATAACAAGCAACATTTATGACATTATGTAAAATGGGAATTAAGACTGTGAGCCCCCTGTGGGACAACCTGATCACCTTGTAACCTCCCCAGTGCTTAGAACAGTGCTTTGCAAATAGTAAGCGCTTAACAAATGCCATCATTATTATTATTATTATTATTATTATTTATTTCCCTGAAGAGGCCATTAAAACTTCAAAGTACTAATTACCATCTTAGATCTGTGGAGCAAAATAGCCTAATAACACGAGGGTTTGTGTTTTCAATAAAAAAGGCATATTATTTAGTACTTTCATGGCCTGCCATTAACTTTGCTACGATTCATGCTTCACTAAGGTTGCAGCTCGAAGTCTGTGCATGTGAAACATTCACTGCTTTGGCCAGTCCATTTTCACTTGACTGAACCTTGGAAGAAGATGCACAACTGTGCACGGTTTGCGAGAAGGAGAGAAAGAGAATAATTAAGTTTTGAAAAATTACTGAATACTGCATAAATAGCCCTTATATACATCGAGAAAGAACGTTGCCTGGTGGAAAGAGCTTGGGACTGGGATTCAGAGGACCTGGGTTCTAATCCTGGCTCTGTCACTTGCCTGCTGCGTGATCTTAGGCAAGTCAATGAACTGCTCAGTGTTTGTTTTCCCAACTGTAAAATGGAGATCAATACCTGTTCTCCCTCCTACTAAGGGAAAGGGACTGTGTCCAACATGATTAACTTGTACATCTACCCCAGTGCTTAGAACAGTGCTTAACCCATAATAAGTGCTCACCAAATCATCGTCATCATCATCAATCGTATTTATTGAGCGCTTACTATGTGCAGAGCACTGTACTAAGCGCTTGGGAAGTACAAATTGGCAACATATAGAGACAGTCCCTACCCAACATTGGGCTCACAGTCTAAAAGGGGGAGAAATACCATAGTAATAATAATATAAGTTGAAAAAAGCATTCTTTGAATGTATTTGGTGGTTAATATGAACCCCATGTTCTATTTCAAACTTTGGGTTTAAATTAGAAATGCTTACGGAATCTCAGGAACTGGTGATGGCTAATTGTAGGTTGCTAGGGTAATAATAATAATAATGGTATTTGTTAAGTGCTTATTATGTGCCAAGCACTGTTCTAGGCACTGGGGTAGATACAAGGTTATCAGGTTATCCCATGCGGGGCTCACAATCTTAATCCCTGTTTTCCGGGTGAGGTAACTGAGGCACGGAGAAGTTAAGTGACTTGCCCAAAGTCACATAGCTGACAAGTGGCAGTCGGGATTAGAACCCATGACCTCTGACTCCCAAGCCCGGGCTCTTTCCACTAAACCACGCTGCTTCTCTAGCGTAGCAATTCTGCTTTAAGTTTTCGATGGCTGTATTGGATAGACTGTGAGCCTGTTGTTGGGTAGGGATTTTCTCTATCTGTTGTCAAATTGTACTTTCCAAGCGCTTAGTACAGTGCTCTGCACACAGTAAGTGCTCAATCGATACGATTGAATGAATGAATGAAAGATACAGGACTCTGACCGGGATTTAGCAGGTGAGTTAAGGAGGGAAAGATTAAAACATCTTTTAATCCAGGATGTATTGATTTATAATTTTAAATCTACGAGGCTATTAAGTGCTGCAGATTTAGGATGTTCCCGTAGGATGTTCCCACTTTTTCCCCCTTTCAGATGGTTCATTTCAATTTTATCCAATATTCTAATTACCATGGCCCCTCCCAGACTATATAAATGTTACATTCTTTTGCAAAGTGCCTAATTACATATTTACTTAACAAGCCATGGTAGTGTCTTTGAAGTACTTCTAATTGCTTGAATAAATAATGCACTGAAAAACTGAGGGGGTGAGGGGAATCCTTCCCAGTTTTGTATTTACTTAATAGCCCTAAATGGGAGACTTCAATACCTCAGGAAAATATGGAAATTAAAGGACATTTCACTTCAAACCTTTCTTTGCATTCAGGAAAAGATTTTTTAAAAAACCCAACAAATTCAAGTGTCATCAGTGGTATTTATTGAGTGCATGCCATGTCTAATAAGCACTTGGGAGAGTACATAAAGTAGACCTATCCTCGCCCCAATTTTCTTTTGTTCCTTTCCTCATTTGCTGGTTGTCAAAAGAGCTGGAACTGCCAAATGACCAAATCAGAGTCAGCTAGAATATTATGTAGCCAGGGAATGTCGACTATCTCCACCTCTGACCGTGGCTGATGTGAAGTTTTAATCATTAGATCAGATTTATCGATGAAGGCATCTCATCCATCTCATAGCACGTTTTTGCCCCTGAGCAGCAGTTCATTGTGTAGTTAACTTTAGCTTCCAGAATCTTTTTAATACTTGATGGAATATTGCTTTTCTGGGCCAGAAAACTTCCATTTAAAGGAACAATAGTCTTAAGTTTAAGGTAGGAGGAGAGCCAAAATGTGGGTGGAAAATAAGATTGGTTTATTCTTCACTAAAATAGTGCTTTCCCCTGAGGGTCAATCCTTTTGTAAAGCTCTTTGGCCCTGAGAGGGCCAATGCACACCCCTCCTATCAGCTGGGCAACTTTGCACATAGTAAGCGCTTAATAAATGCCATTATTATTATTATTATTATTATTAGCTGGCACCCCGACTCTGCTGCTACTAGCAGGTAGAATGGCCATTCAATTGGTTTTATACCAGGCAGCCCATTTTTCAGCTGGTCAGCCCCTAGCCTGGTACTCACCTGGCATCGGACACTTCTGTGCCCGGGATCTTTATTTTAAACATTTGGCATCCCTGGGCTTCAGCTCCTACCACAGAGTTCCACGGCCGGCTCAGAAGTTGTGCCCGTTTTTCCAGGGCCCATGGTGGGAAGAGAGCACAGTATGCTTTGTAGGTAGGGAATGTGTCTGTTCATTCATTCATTCAATCGTATTTATTGAGCGCTTACTGTGTGCAGAGCACTGTACTAAGCGCTTGGGAAGTACAGGTTGGCAACATATAGAGATGGTCCCTACCCAACAGTGGGCTCACAGTCTAGAAGGGGGAGACAGAGAACAAAACATTATATTAACAAAATACAATAAATAGAATAAATATGCACAAATAAAATAGAGTTTGTTATAGAGTTATTGTTGTGTCGCACCCCTCCCAAGTGCTTTGTACAGTGCTCTGCAGACAGTAAACGCTCAATAAATATGACTGAAGGAATGGCCCAAGAGAGGAGGAGTGATTCTCCCAGAAGAAGAGACTCTCTAGGTTCTATGGGTTTCCACAGAAACAGGGCAGGGCATAGGCAGTGTGGCATCTTAACACTGGCTACCCTAGTTACAGGATGGCATTCCTGTTGGGACTCCCCGAGAGGAAGATATTTGTGGACTGGTAGGGTGAACATCCCCAAGAGGAGGTTTCACATCCCCTCACACTCCTTCAAGATCCACAACGAACAGTATGTTGATCATTTTGTGCAGAATAATGGCAACAACCCTGGGCACTAAATGAATATGATCATTCTTATCTGCTAAGCACTGTAGGAGATACAAAATAATGAGGTCAGATAAGTCCCCGGGCCACATGGATGAGGGAAATACAGCCGACGGATACAGTATTCCGTCCCCGTTTTACAGATGAGGAAACTGAGGCCCTGCCCGCGATTACAGAGGAGGCAAGGGACAGAGTCTGGGCTAAAATCTAGGTCTTCTGCCTGTCGGGTTCTCTTCCTGTCAGGCCACAGTTTTCAAAAGAAAAACCACGATGCCAGAGTCCCAAGGGCATCTGGGGGTGGCTAAGGTCCAGCCGCAGGGATGCGGGGCAATTACTCAATGCAAAGATGTTCCTGTGGGCTGCTGGGGCTCTGTTTTGGCAATACATTTTTTGAAATGAGACCTAGGCCCTCTGCCAACCGACCCTGACTGGGCCCAGGCCCAGTCTGGTGGTCACAATCTCTGACTGGGTTGAACTGGGTGAGGCCAGGGACTTTTCAACCTCTCAGCAGCCCTCTGCGTTAGGCCTCGCCACCTCTGATGCTCAGAAGCCCGGGTGACAGTAGTTATTCAGTGGAATTTATTGAGCACACGGAAATACTCCGACCACCCTACTGAGTGCTTGGGAGAGTAGAGTAGACGACACGATCCCCGACCACGACAGGCTCTAACGAAATGAGGATACACTGTGACCCTTGAACAAACCACGGAAAAAAGCGACCGCCCCAGAAAATGTGGGATATATGGGCGTCTTGTGGGAAAATCACGTCTTCCCCATGCTTGTCTCCCCCATCTTACCTCCTTCCCTTCCCCACAGCACCTGTATATGTGTATATATGTTTGTACATATTTATTACTCTATTTATTTTACTTGTACATATCTACTCTATTTATTTTATTTTGTTAGTATGTTTGGTTTTGTTCTCTGTCTCCCCCTTTTAGACTGTGAGCCCACTGTCAGGTAGGGACTGTCTCTATATGTTGCCAATTTGTACTTCCCAAGCGCTTAGTACAGTGCTCTGCACATAGTAAGTGCTCAATAAATACGATTGATTGATTGATTGATTGATTGTCTTAGGGCCCGACCCAGAGAAAATTTCCCCGACTATTCCGTGCAGATCCATGGGGAAATGAATCCCGTAACCCAGCCACGTCGTCGAGAACCATTCCTGGGTTTGTATCTTGGGGCATCCTCGGTGTCTGAAGATGCTGCTGCGAGGGTGAAATCCTGTCGACTTACATGGGAGGGGCTGAAAATATTGACATGACACCCTCAATCCATTCCATGCTGGGCCCAAAAAGATTGCCCTTTGCGATGCAAATCTTATAGTACAAAGTAATGTTGTCATAAAATTTGTAAATGTTGTATGAAGAAAAAATGTTAATTAAGACCATACAGAATGTTCAGATGTTGGAGTGCCCCCATGAAATAAACCACATCCTTCAGAACTGGGGTAAGCCATAACTCATATATATATATATTTTTGTTGTTGTTGTTGTTTCATTTCACTCTTGCAAAGTAAAAAGCACCCTGAATAACTTCTGAGAAGAGACCTTGCCAAAACGTAATTACTTTTAATAAGGATACCACAAATCATGACTCTGTTATTCAAAGGAAAGACAATAGACTGTTCAGTTCAGACAATAGACTGCTCAGACCTAGGGTGTCAGGGGGGTTTGGGTCTCCTATAGAGTTCTGAGCCTTTTTTTCATTTTCCCACCACTTACCCAAGTGACTACTTATCTACTTTTCTAGACTGGAGCCTCTTCTATCCAGTCCCAACTCTGTCACATTTCCCATCCAGCCCACACTTTGTGCTTTATTGCTCCACAGTGTTGTTCATAGATTTTTGCATTTTAAGTAAGCAATAGGTAGAACGAGAGGGTGGTTCAGTAGAAAAGATCACCATCTTCATTAAGTCTTCCAGAGCTCTTATATTTTTATTTTCAGCGTGGAAGCTCGGGATGATCAAAACATTGTCTTCCCCATGCCAGATCAGTCCATTTTTAAAAGAAACCCTTTCGGCAAAAAGCTGTAGTTTTGATTCAGGTAGAAATGGTATTTATTGCGGGCCTACTGGATGAAGTGGCACTGTCCTAAGCACTTGGGAAAGTGTAACAGACACCCGTGTCTACTGCTCACAAGGAACTTCCACTCTAACCAGAGAGGTAGACATATAGGCAGAGAAATCAGCATGAAAAACTGGTGGCATGTAGGATCCTACACCTTTACACAAGTGCGGAGGACGGGGAAAAAACAAATGCATAAGAATTTGAGGAAGTTGCCGGATTGCTGTGACTTGGGAGGTGGGATTAATGGGGGAGAACTTGTTGGAGAAAGTGGGATTTTAGGAGGGTTGTGGGGTTTTAGCTCCGCTTTGTACAAGCCTGTAGGGATTGTGTCATTTGGAGTGGCCCAATGTTGAGAAGCTGGGTTCCTTTAATCCTTCCTCTAGTTTTCTTTTTTATGGTATTTGTTAAGCGCTTACTGTGGGTCAAACACTCTTTTAAGCCCTGGAGTAGATACAGGTTTTGCCCAATATGGCATGCAGGTGGAGGGACAAAGTTCCCCATTTACCCCAAATAATATTTCTTTAGCTCTGCCGATCTGAATGGCAGCCTAGAATATTAATATCAAATCCCCTTGTGATTTGTTGGAGAATATCAGAAAACTAAGCTCCCTGAGGGCAAAGATCTTGCCTTTTCTCTCTTTTGTACTCTCCCAAGTGCTCTGTACTCTCAGTACACTCTCAGTAAACACAACTGAATGGTTGATAGTGTTATCCTCTAGACTGTAAGCTCATTGTGGGCAGGGAACATCTCTACCAACCCTGTGGTATTGTGTAAACCCTCCATGAAGCAATACTAAGTATAGTATTTGTTAAGTGACTATGTGCCAGGCACTGTACTAAGCACTGTGGTGGTTACAAACAAATTGGGTTGGACACAGTCCCTGTCCCATGTGGGGCTCACGGTCTTAATCACCATTTTTAGACTGTGAGCCCACTGTTGGGTAGGGACTGTCTCTATATGTTGCCAACTTGTACTTCCCAAGCGCTTAGTACAGTGCTCTGCACACAGTAAGCGCTCAATAAATACGATTGATGATTTTATAAATGAAGTAACTGAGGCAAGTTAATTGACTTGCTCAAGGCCACACAGCAGACAAGTGGCGGAGCAGGGATTAGAACCCGTGACCTTCTCACTCCCAGGCCTGTGCTCTAACCATTACGCCACGCTGCTTTCTGTAGGGGCTTGGATGACAAACAGAAATATAAGACGCAATCACAGCTCCCGAGTAACTTACAATGTAGTGGGGAAGACAAACAGACCTAAATAATAATGAATAATACATATGTGGGGCGAGATTTATTTATCCACTTGTGGTTTTTGTATATCTTCTGTCATAGTCTTTTAACTATATGGTATAATATATATATATATATATACACGAAGGCCTGACAGAAGATGTAAATAATAAATGCCAGCGGATAAACCAATAAACAAGTTGGGTGAGTGTTGAGGCCGAAAGGCTGGCAGGAGGTTCAAAGTGGGAGTATTAATCGGGAAATGCTTCCTGAGGGGGGTTGGCTTTTTAGAGAGCTTTAGAGGAAACTGAGGTGGAGGGGAGATGGGCATTTGAGGAAGGAGGGAAAACTCTACAATAGAGCAGAGAACACAAAGTCTCCGAGAAAGTCAGTTAGAATGGAATCGCAGGTGAAACGAGGAAAGTGAGTGAGACCTGGAGACGTTATAACAGCAAATTTGCTTTGTTAGGCTTCTAGAAATGATAATGATGATGATAATTGGACTTATTAAACACTTACTATGTGCTCTCTACTTCTTTCCGCGATGCTAAGCATCCGTTTCCTCATTAACTCTCACAATTTCTCTCTGATGCAGATAGGCTTCAACTTTTGGAGGAGAGGTGTGGAGAGCCAGAGTACTGGCACTCACTGGCATTTCAAATGATTTTTATTGCTTCATAACATTTATATTGTACGGGAAAAGTCCAAGAACACAATATGAATGCCAAGCGAACTCAACTGTAATTTTAATGTTAGCCCCTTACCAAAATTAACTCAATTTTAAATTGCCACAACTTTGCTGTCATGATCATCCTCATCACCTAGTGTTTAGGCTTCCACAGTGTCCATAGCCCTGAATGAGGGGAAAAGAAATGCTTGGCTATTTATAGTCATGGTTAAGCATACTAATATTTATCATTTGGACTGCTTATATACTTTGAATCTCCCTCTGAAATGCACCATCTTTGCACAAATTAACTTGTTTTAGCTTCAGAGAAGGAGTTTGGCCAGTTGAAAAAGCATAGTCCTGGGAGTCAGAGGACCTGGGTTCTAATCCCAGCTCCACCCCATATCTGCTAAGTGGCCTTGGGTAAGTCACTTAATTTTCTGGTGTTTCAGTTTCCTCATCCGCAAAATGAAGATTCAGTAACTGCTGTTTGTTTTTTTTTTAATGGTATTTGTTAAGAGCTTACTATAATAATGATGACATTTGTTAAGCGCTTACTACGTGCAAAGCACTGTTCTAAGTGCTGGGGAGGTTTCAAGGTGATCAGATTGTCCCACAGGGGGGCCCGCAGTCTTCATCCCCATTTTACAGATGAGGAAACTGAGGCACAGAGAAGTTAAGTGACTTGCCCAAAGTCACACAGCTGGCAATTGGCAGAGCCGGGATTTGAACCCATGACCTCTGACTCCAAAGCCCGGGCTCTTTCCACTGAGCCATGCTGTTTCTCAATATGCCAGGCACTGTATTAAATGCTGGGGTGGTTACACCCTAGTCAGATTGGACAGAGGCCATTTTCCATGTGGAGCTCACGGTCTTAATCCCCATTTTAGAGATAATAATGATAATGATGATGGTATTTGTTAAGCACTTACTACGGACCAGGCACTGTACTAAGCACTGGGGTGGATACAAACAGATCGGGTTGGACACAGTCCCTGTCCCGCATGGGGCTCACGGTCTCAATCCCCATTTTATTGACGAGGTAACTGGGGCACAGAGAAGTGAAGTGACTTGCCCAGGGTCACGCAGCAAAGTGGCGGAGTTAGGATTTGAACCCAGGACCTTCTGACTCAGGCCTGTGCTCTATCCACTACACCATGCTGCTTTTCCTACAAATGAGGCAGAGCAGGCAAGTTTGGGAGTCGGGATTAGAACCCAGGTCCTTTTGACTTCTAGTCCCGTGCTCAATCCACAATCTCCCTCCTGCTTAGACTGTGAGGTTCCCCCATCTCCCAGTGTGGGATGTAATTATCTTACTACTAAGATGATAATGTACTAATTATCAAGCTTTAGTACAGTGCCTGGTACATAGTAAGTGCTTAACAAATGCCATGAATATTTTCATTATAATAATAATAATAAAGATGGTATTTGTTAAGCGCTTACTATGTGCCAAGCACTGTTCTAAGCTCTGGATCTGGCTTGTAGTACCAGAACTAAGATGCTTTTCAAAGGCATTTTTTTTTAAGGAACAGTTAGCTTTTGTCTGATCCCTCTTTGGACTTGCCTCTTTTTCCTCTTTTGGCAAGATCCTCTTGCCTCTTTGGACACGTTTTCCAACGGTAGCCGAGTTGATCAAGAATAATAATATATAATAATGCCTCTTTTGCCTCTTTAGACACGTTTTGCAACGGTAGCCGAGTCGATCAAGAATAATAATATATAATAATGGCATTTATTAAGCGCTTACTATGTGCTTTGCTGTGCTGTTCTAAGCGCTGGGGAGGTTACAAGGTGATCAGGTTGTCCCATGCGGGGGGCTCACAATCTTAATCCCCATTTTACAGATGAGGTAACTGAAGCACAGAGAAGTTAAGTGACTTGCCCAAAGTCACACAGCTAATTGGCGGAGGCAGGATTCGAACCCATGAATCCGTGGGTTCAAAGCCTAAAGCCAGTGCTGTTTCCACTGAGCCACGCTGAATCTTCTACCACATCAGGACGCTGTCAGGTGAATCTTGCTAGAATCTCTTTTTCTCTTAAAGAATGATTATTCAGCAGACTTTATCTCCAGATTAATCCCATAGGAGACGTTCAACCACTAGACTCTCTGAATACTGTTCAGAGTATTCTGAATACTTCTGTGAGCCCACTGTTGGGTAGGGACTGTCTCTCTGTGTTGCCAACTTGTACTTCCCAAGCGCTTAGTACAGTGCTCTGCACACAGCGCACAATAAATACGATTGATTGATTGATTGATTGTTCATATGATGACCTTCCGCGGTACGGTAATGGATGGGACTCCCCGTCTGACTGTTCCCAGAAAAGGAGGTACTTGCAGAGAATATAACCCGAAACGTGCGAGCCGTCGTCTTAGGCCTAAGCGGGAGAAGCAGCAGGGCTCAGCGGAAAGAGCCCGGGCTTGGGAGTCAGAGGTCATGGGTTCAAATCCCGGCTCTGCCACTGGTCAGCTGTGTGAGTTTGGGCAAGTCACTTCACTTCTCTGGGCCTCAGTTCCCTCATCTGGAAAATGGGGATGAAGACTGAGCCCCCTGTGGAACAACCTGATCACCTTGTGACCTCCCCGGTGCTTGGAACAGTGCTTTGCACATAGTAAGCGCTTAACAAATACCATTATTATTATTATTATTACAGTGCTTTGCACACAGTAAGCGCTCAATTAATACGATTGAGTGAATATCTCAGTGAGCAGATTCTTCAAAATCCCCAAGTGGAGCCTAGGAAATGGAGTGTTACCAGTGATCTCTATGTGTTGCCAACTTGTACTTCCCAAGCGCTTAGTACAGTGCTCTGCACACAGTAAGCACTCAATAAATACGATTGAATGAATGAATGGTGTGCTGCGTATGATCTCTAGACTGTAAGCTTGTTGTGGGCAGGGGACATGACTGCCAACTCTGCTGTGTAGTGCTCTCCCAAGCGCTTTTTGCCGAGAGAATACCCTCCTTCAGAGCAGGAATCGTCACTTCGTGTTGTCCTTTCAAAGGCGCAGTATAATATGTTCCAGTCAGTGGGCACTCAATTAATGCTACTAGTGCTGCTACTATGTGGAATGAAATTGAGGGGAGAAAATGAGAATTGTGTGCATTCCCCGCCTCCACTTGTGACTCCTGCAGAATGCCAAGGCACGTTATTTATTTATTTATCTTGTACATATCTATTCTATTTATTTTATTTCGTTAGTATGTTTGGTTTTGTTCTCTGCCTCCCCCTTCTAGACTGTGAGCCCGCTGTTGGGTAGGGACCGTCTCTATGTGTTGCCGACTTGTACTTCCCAAGCGCTCAGTACAGTGCTCTGCACACAGTAAGCGCTCAATACGATTGATTGATTGAATAACAATAATAATAATTGTGGTATGTGTTAAATGCTTCCTCTGTGCCAGGCACTGTTCTAAGCACTGGGGTGGATACAAGATAATCAGGTTGGATATAGTTCCTGTCCCACATAGGGCTCGCAGTCTTAATCCCCATTTTCCAGATGAGGGAACTGAGGCACAGAAAAGTGAAGTAATGTGCCCAGGTCACACGGCAGACAAGTGGGGGAGCTGGGATTAGTACAGTGCTCTGCACACAGTAAGCGCTCAGTAAATACGATTGATTGATTGATCGATTGATGCCCTTTTTTAAATGGTATTTATTATGCGCTTACCATGTCCCAGAGGCTATACTAAGCTCTGGGGAAGATAGAAGCTAAACAGGTCGGACACAATCCCTGCCCCACGTGGGGCTCACAGTCTTAATCCCCACTTGACAGGAGGGGTAGTTGAGGCCCAGAGAAGCGACGTGACTTGCCCAAGGTTACACAGCAGACGGGGCGCGGCGCCGGAATTAGAACACGGGCCCTTCTGCGTCCCAGGCCCGGGCTCTTTCCACGAGGCCACGCCGCTTGGGCAGAGTAATTCGGCTGGGCAATGGGCCACTGGCTGCTTCTGACATCCCCTTGACAACATGCTTGAAATAGTTGGAGAGTAGCGGAGCAGGCAGCCGTTCAGGCAGCTGACACCTGGGGAGTAAATTTCCATCCGAGAATCATGTTGTTTGTTAAGCAACAGCATGAAACTAGATGTTCTGCCGATTCTTTTCAAGACGCAAAACCCCCGCTACGGAGTCGTTCGCCCTTCACTTTCTATTTACGTTTCTTCTTTATCATTTCAGATGAGCTTGCGATAGGCAAGTATTCAAGTTACCACGGTAATTGGTAGGAACCACCGAGAACTATTCCCCGGGCGTGGCCTAGTGGAAAGAGCCAGGGTCTGGGAATCAGAGGACCTGGGTTCTAATCCCGACTCGGCCACCTGTCTAATGTGTGACCATGGGCAAGTCCCTTGACTTCTCTGGGCTTCAGTTCCCTCATCCGTAAAATGAGGCCAAGACCGTGAGCCCCATGTGGGATGCGGACCGCGTCCAACCCGATTTGCTTGTATCTATCCCAGCGCTTACTACAGTGACCGGCACATAGTAGGCACTTCACAAATACCATAAAAAATGATAATGATAAATCAATCAATCAATCAATCGTATTTATTGAGCGCTTACTATGTGCAGAGCACTGTACTAAGCGCTTGGGAAGTACAAATTGGCAACACATAGAGACAGTCCCTACCCAGCAGTGGGCTCACAGTCTAAAAGGGGGAGACAGAGAACAGAACCAAACATACCAACAAAATAAAATAAATAGGATAGAAATGTACAGGTAAAATAAATAAATAAATAAATAGAGTAATAAATATGTACAACCATATATACATATATACAGGTGCTGTGGGGAAGGGAAGGAGGTAAGATGGGGGGATGGAGAGGGGGACGAGGGGGAGAGGAATAAATAAGGATATTTATTTATAAATAGTATAAATAGATATTTATTTATAAATAGTATAAATAGATATTTATTTATAAATAGTATAAATAGTATAGTAAGGATAAATAAGAAGGATGGAGTGTTGTGGCTAGAGAAACAGAGTTTCAGGCTCCTCAAGGCTGAGTCCAGCATTCTGAACCACTATGCTATTTCTTATTTTACGTTCTTGGCTCTGTGACTCCAAACGTCTGAACCCGTGTGGTTTGAAAGAGTGAATAGGACAGGATTAAAAAGAAAAAACTGCAAGATGAGGCAGCTTGTGTACCTGACAGAGGGCACACGGTAGGAAGTTGGTCAATACTATTGAAAGAATGAAAATGGAGATGAGATTTAGATTTTGATCTCAAGAGGATTTCTCTTGCCTGTCCTTCAGGCAAGAGACCCCCGTAACGAAGTCAAGCCTGATCCGCCAAGCCTGATCTAGGATGACCTGGTGAACTTTACTCACTGTAATCTCACAACAGTGTAGGATAGAGGTCCACCCAGGGGGCCTCTGGATGAGACCTTCTTGAGTGAGGCTCCTTAATTTGCCATTTTTCAGGCCCCAAACAGTTGGCCCGAAG
The DNA here is from genome assembly GCF_015852505.1 of Tachyglossus aculeatus. Lineage (NCBI taxonomy): Eukaryota > Metazoa > Chordata > Mammalia > Monotremata > Tachyglossidae > Tachyglossus > Tachyglossus aculeatus. Next base: position 4,210,934 of record NC_052085.1, read on the forward strand.
AATTTAGCCAAAGTCCACGTTCAACCGAGGGGCAGTGAGGCCCAGAGGTGGGAAACACAGGTGCGGGAGCGATCCATCTGGATCTCCTTTTTGGCTCTCTGCCATCATCATCATCATCAATCGTATTTATTGAGCGCTTACTATGTGCAGAGCACTGTACTAAGCGCTTGGGAAGTCCAAATTGGCAACATATAGAGACAGTCCCTACCCAACAGTGGGCTCACGGTCTAAAAGGGGGAGACAGAGAACAAAACCAAACATACTAACAAAATAAAATCCATCCCCCCATCTTACCTCCTTCCCTTCCCCACAGCACCTGTATATATGTATATATGGTTGTACATATTTATTACTCTATTTATTTATTTATTTATTTATTTTACTTGTACATTTCTATCCTATTTATTTTATTTTGTTGGTATATTTGGTTCTGTTCTCTGTCTCCCCCTTTTAGACTGTGAGCCCACTGTTGGGTAGGGACTGTCTCTCTGTGTTGCCAATTTGTACTTCCCAAGCGCTTAGTACAGTGCTCTGCACATAGTAAGCGCTCAATAAATACGATTGATTGATTGATTGATAAAATAAATAGAATAGATATGTACAAATAAAATAAATAAAAAAATAAATAGAGTAATCAATCAATCAGTCAATCAATCAATCGTATTTATTGCACGCTTACTATGTGCAGAGCACTGTACTAAGCGCTTGGGAAGTACAAATTGGCATCACATAGAGACAGTCCCTACCCAACAGTGGGCTCACAGTCTAAAAGGGGGAGACAGAGAACAGAACCAAACATACCAACAAAATAAAATAAGTAGGATAGAAATGTACAAGTAAAATAAATAAATAAATAAATAAATAGAGTAAATAAATATGTACAACCATATATACATATATACAGGTGCTGTGGGGAAGGGAAGGAGGTAAGACGGGGGGATGGAGAGGGGGACGAGGGGGAGAGGAAAGAAGGGGCTCAGTCTGGGAAGGCCTCCTGGAGGAGGTGAGCTCTCAGCAGGGCCTTGAAGGGAGGAAGAGTAATAAATATGTACAAACATATATACATATATCAGGTGTATATACATATATACATCGGTCGTGGGATCCCGCGGAAGTTTTTCAAGCCGCGCCTCAGTTTCCTCGCTGAGGACCGGGGCAACCGGAACCTGATTCCAGTTGGCCTGACGTGAACAATTAAAGCGTTGTGAAGGGCAGGGCTGGCAAACCTGCAGCTCCCCTTCCCTTCTGCCTCAGTGGGTACGGGAATGACTGGTGTTGGCTCCGAGTGCCCTGCGCTAACCCCTGGGCCCTCTGAGACGTGCTGAAACCAGAGGGAGGGAGGTGGGGTAGAGGGAGACGGACGGGCCAGTTGCCCCGGGCGATGGGGATGGGGTGTCTACTCAGTTCAGCTCCAGGACGTGCCCTTTCCCCAGGGCTACCTTGGGGGCAGAGGAGGTACCAAGTAGTCCCATCTGCGACTTCATCATCAATCATATCTATTGAGCGCTTACTGTGAGCAGAGCACTGTACTAAGCGCTTGGGAAGTACAAGTTGGCAACATATAGAGACAGTCCCTACCCAACAGTGGGCTCACAGTCTAAAAGGGGGAGACAGAGACCAAAACCAAACATACTAACAAAATAAAATAAATAGAATAGATATGTACAAGTAAAATAAATAAATAGTGTAATAAATATGTACAAACATACATACATATATACAGACTTCTCTGCTATGTGACCTTGGGTAAGTCACTTCACTTCTCTGGGCCTCAGTTACCTCATCTTTAAAATGGGGAATGAGACTGTGATTTCTACATGGGACAGGGTCTGTGGGCAACCTGATTTGCTTGTATTCACCCCAGCTCTTAGTAGAGTGCCTGGCACAAAGTAAGGGCCTAGCAAATAGCACTATTATTATTATCAAGGATTGCATTTTTGCCGAACTTCGGATTAGAGAAAACCTGCCCTGGAGGAATCACCCGTTCCCACCACGTGCAGGGGCTCAGGATTTTTCTTCTGACGTTGCAGAGGGCTCCCGTTGACAGAAAAGCTTTCCTAATTCCCTAACGATGAAACATGTGTCCTGGCAGATCGAGCGCTTACTATGGTGCTTGGCACATAGTAAGCGCTTAAGACATACTATTAAAAAAAAATTGATTGGAACTAAAACTGGCCCTGTAAAAATGTTTCGAGAGGTTCATTGAATTATCGGACCTCTTGCAATTTGTTTAATAATAATAATGATGGCATTTGTTAAGCGCTTACTATGTGCAAAGCACTGTTCTAAGCGCTGGGGGGGAATACAATGTGATTTTAGACTTTTAGACTGTGAGCCCCTTTTAGACTGTGAGCCCACTGTTGGGTAGGGACTGTCTCTATATGTTGCCAATTTGTACTTCCCAAGCGCTTAGTACAGTGCTCTGCACATAGTAAGCGCTCAATAAATACGATTGATGATGATGATGATGATCAAGTTGTCCCACGTGGGGCTCACAGTCTTAATCCCCATTTTTACAGATGAGGTAACTGAGGCTCAGAGAAGTTAAGTGACTTGCCCAAGGTCACACAGCAGACTTGTGGTGGAGGCGGGATTGGAACCCGTGACCTCTGACTCCAAAGCCCGGGCTCTTTCCACTGAGCCACGCTGCTTCTCTAAGATTTTAGAGAAGGATTGATAAGGACTGATCTTTCTTTTAGATTGATAAGGATCATTAACCACGATGTTTGCCGAGAATATCCTTGAGGCTTAAAATAATATTTTTCAAGAGTAGTTTTTGAGAAGCAGCGTGGCTCGGTGGAAGGAGTCCGGGCTTTGGATTCAGAGGTCAGTGGTCCAAATCCCGGCTCTGCCAATTGTCAGCTGTGTGACTTTGGGCAAGTCACTTAACTTCTCTGTGCCTCAGTTCCCTCATCTGGAAAATGGGGATTAAGACCGTGAGCCCCACGTGGGACAATCTGACCACCTTGTATCCCCCCAGTGCTTAGAACAGTGCTTTGCACATAGTAAGCGCTTAACAAATACCACCATCATTATTATTATTTATTATCCTGGAAGTGTTTGATTCTGGAAATATTTAAGATATAAATACTGATCCGATCAGCTGCAAATCCTGTTTGATTCTGGAAATAGATGTAAATACTGATCTGATCAGCTGTAAATCCTCTTGCTGTTTTCCCCATACTTGACTCCCTAATCTACTACGCAGCTGTAACTCAGAGCTTATTCCTTTCATTCATTTACTCTCTCTGTAAGTACAGTGTTTGGAAAAACAAGAGGGATTCAGTCAAGAGTTAAATGCGTTGTACAGTGGGTGTTTCCTGAGTCACGTCGAACAACAACTTGAAATTCTCGACATACCTTTGGTACCCTAATTCAGATGGAAAGTCCATGTCCAGCAAGTTGTGACTTGTCAGCAGCCCACCCGAACTTAGAAACCATCAAATAATCATCATCATCATCAATCGTATTTATTGAGCGCTTACTAGGTGCAGAGCACTGTACTAAGCGCTTGGGAAGCACAAATTGGCAACATACAGAGACAGTCCCTACCCAACAGTGGGCTCACAGTCTGAAAGGGGGAGACAGAGAACAAAACCAAACATACTAACAAAATAAAATAAATAGAATAGATGTGTACAAATAAAATCAAATAATAATGAAAGTCTTTGGAGGTCTCTTCATGCCCCCAGCCTTTCCCTTCTTCCTTCGTTTCCTCTTGCAGTGTAGCATGTCAGATTCCTTGATGTTCTGCTCAGCGATACTTATTGAGTGCCTATTGTAAATGGAAGAATGTACTGTAGTAGTCCCTCTTGGCTCTCTCCACTAAATTCCCCCTCTCCTGTTGAAAGGTGCTGTGTCCTGCCTAAATTTCACCCGCCCACAAATCCAGCACCGTAAGCAAACTCCGTTTCCGACCTCCTCAAATGACAATTTATTTGTTGGCCTATTTTTATCTGTGGCATGCTCTGCTGTGGGGTTTTGCTTCCACTGAGCAGTATTTGATGCTTTTTACGGTAGCTTTATTATCCTGATTGATCCAGATTTGTAAAACATAAAATCACTGGTGCCTCACGGTACTTATGTACGTATCTGTAATTTAGTCATTTATTTACATCCATGTCCGTCTTCTCTTCTAGGCTGTACGTTCGCTGTGGGCAGGGAACGTGCACACCAACTCTGGTATATTGGTATATTGTACTGTATATTGTATTGGAGAAGCAGCGTGGCTCAATGGAAAGAGCAGGGGCTTTGGAGTCGGAGGTCATGGGTTCAAATTCCGGCTCCGCCACATAATAATAATAATAATGATGATGGCATTTATTAAGCGCTTACTGTGTGCAAAGCACTGCTCTAAGCGCTGGGGAGGTTACGAGGTGATCAGGTTGTCCCACGGGGGGCTCACAGTCTTAATCCCCATTTTACAGATGAGGTAACTGAGGCCCAGAGAAGTGAAGTGACTTGCCCAAGGTCACACAGCTGACAGTTGGCGGAGCTGGGATTTGAACCCATGACCTCTGACTCCAAAGCCTGGGCTCTTTCCACTGAGCCACGCTGCTTCACATGTCTGCTGTGTGACCTTGGGCAAATCACTTAACTGTTCTGAGCCTCAGTTCCCTCATCTGTAAAACGGGGATTCAGACTGTGAGCCCCACGTGGGACAACCTGATAACCTTGTATCCCCCCAGTGCTTAGAACAGTGCTTTGCACATAGTAAGCGCTTAACAAATGCCATTATCATTATTATTATTATTATTATTCTCGCCAATTAGCTGTGTGACTTTGGGCAAGTCGCTTGACTTCTCTGTGCCTCAGTTCCCTCATCTGTAAAATGGGGATTAAGACTGTGAGCCCCCCGTGGGACACCCTGATCATCTTGTAACCTCCCCAGCGCTTAGAACAGTGCTTTGCACATAGTAAGCACTTAATAAATGCCATTGTTATCATTATTACTCTCCCAATGGCTTAGGACAGTGGTCTGCATATAGTAAGCTCTTAATAAATATGATTGATTGTGAACTACTCCTTATGGATGATGGCGTGATCATCTAATAGTGGCGAAATAAAAGATAAATGAAAAAAGGGGATGAAAAGCCAAGGGAACTCTAGTCCAGACATCTGTAATGGGAACCCAAGCCAGGATCCCTTTCTCCGCTGGATCCCCACACTTGGAGAGGTGAGGCTCAGAGGCCTTCCCTGACTAAACCCTCATTTCTTCTTCTCTCATTCCCTTCTGTGTCACCCTTGCCCTTGGATTTGCTCCCTTTATTCATCCAGCGCTTAGAACAGTGCTTGGCACATAGTAAGCGCTTAAGAAACACCAAAATTATTTATTTATTTATTTATTTTACTTGTACATATCTATTCTATTTATTTTATTTTGTTAGTATGTTTGGTTTTGTTCTCTGTCTCCCCCTTTTAGACTGTGAGCCCACTGTTGGGTAGGGACTGTCTCTATATGTTGCCAATTTGTACTTCCCAAGCGCTTAGTACAGTGCTCTGCACATAGTAAGCGCTCAATAAATACGATTGATGATGATGATGATGATGATGATTATCCCTCCCTCACCCCCAAAGCATTTATGTACATAGCCATAATTTATTTATTTTTATTAATGTCTGCCTCTCCCTCTAGACTCGTTTTGTCCAGGCAACGTGTCTGTCAACTCTGAGGTATTGTCCTCTCCCAAGCGCTTAGCACAGTGCTCTGCACACAGAAAGTGCTCAATAGATTGATCAATCAGGGAATTCATTCATTCAATCGTATTTATGGAGCGCTTACTGCATGCAGAGCACCGTACTAAGCGCTTGGGAAGTACAAGTTGGCAACATATAGAGATGGTCCCGACCCAACAGCGGGCTCACAGTCTAGAAGGGGGAGACAGACACCAAAACAAAACATATTAACAAAATCAAATGAATGTTCAGATACCAGGGCAGGAGAAAGAAAGCTGTTAGTTCCCTCTCCCCCACCAACCTCACCTACTTTCTAAATGGCCGAAGTCTCTTCTAATTAGCCTCGATGCACTGGAAGATGGAATCGAGTGCCGCTTGGCTGAGTCAGTGACCGGAGCCTCCAAACGCGCCTCTGGATAACCGGATAAAATTCCTCGGTCCCATCTTATCACATCCATTTGCAAAGCCTGGGGTTGGACCCTCCCCTCCATCCCCTCCCCAGGGCTGTTTCCTGGCAGAGGAGAACACTTTGCTCCACCGAAATGCCTCGTTACCGGAGAAAAACAGCGCAGTCCTGAATTCTCGACTCATTTGGGGTTGATGGGCATTGCCAACGAGCCCAGAGACCCCCCAGGACCCACCGGAAAAAAGATGCAGAGAAGCGGTACAGCAGGCGGACCAGAAGGGGATAATAGCAAATCCGAATTTCCCGTCCCGCCCTGTGGCACTGCCTTTCATCATCATCATCATCAATCGTATTTATTGAGCGCTTACTATGTGCAGAGCACTGTACTAAGCGCTTCACATGTGAAGATGACGCGTCCGGCCGAGATAATAGCAGTGAGTGACGGCCTGGTGATCCAGCAGCCCATCCTGTCGGCGGGCAGAGATTGTGCTCCGATGTCTTCACAGCTGGAATGCCTTCTACTCTTCTTTAATGTGCTTCTTAGTCCCGACCCATCTCCCGCTTATCCCAACCTCCCTTAACTGGATCAATCCCCACCCAGATTTCTGCAGGTCGGTTTGTTGCTGTTCTCGCTGCCATTTGGCAGTGGAAGTCTGTTGTAAGTCCTATCCAAACTGAAATTATTACTTAATTATGTATTAATAATGTACTGTTTGTTTAGTTAAAAAAAAAAAACTAACGTGGCTTTAGACTGCAAACTCCTTAGGGCAGAGACTTTATATATTTGGCTCAATTGTACTGATTGTTCAACAGTGCTATACAACCTTGCCCCCCCGAAAGATGCTGTCCAAATCTGACTTGTCATTCATTCATTCAATTTACTGTTTTCGAAGGACTGTACTGAGCACTTGTCATGTCCACAATCCCTATAGTATGTTTGTTGTATGTTAGTCATTTGAGATGTTCCCATTTCTAAGTTTTTTTTCAAAGTGGATCAGAATTGCGGTATTTTCTAAGCACTTACTATGTGCCAGGCACTGTATTAAGCAGCGTGGCTCAGTGGAAAGAGCCCGGGCTTTGGAGTCAGAGGTCGTGGGTTCAAATCCCGGCTCTGCCACTTGTCAGCTGTGCGACTTTGGGCAAGTCACTTAACTTCTCTGGGCCTCAGTTCCCTCATCTGTAAAATGGGGATGAAGACTGTGTGTCCCACGTGGGACAACCTGATTACCTTGTATCTACCCCAGCGCTTAGAACAGTGCCTTGCACATAGTAAGCGCTTAACAAATGCCAATTATTATTATTGTTATTATTACTAAATGCTGATTGTTTTGATTGGTTCCATTCTTCCTAGTCTTGGACACTCTAGGCGGTAGCACATTATTTAGACTGTAAGTTCCATGTGGAGCATGGATTGCGTCCAACCCGATTCGCTTATATCTACCCCATTGCTTAGTAAGTGCCTAGCACATAGTAAGCACTGCACAAACACCATTTTTTAAAAAAAAGTATGCTCAGTAAGTACTCTTGAATGATAATGAAAGAGGCATATAATGAAATAGGCATAGTTTGACCTCAGAATAATGGAGAAAATGATCGCCTAGTGGAAATTCGCCATCGGGGGAATCGACACAAATGAGAATAAAATGAGGTCTGGTAGTTCCAACATTTTAAAATGCCAGTGTTTTAAAATGTCAAGAAAGAGTTGCACATCACCGGCAATATGACAAGAAAGCTACTTGAAGAAAAAGCAAGTGAATTTGAAGATAAGGCAGGCACATTTAGCCTAGAGATGGAAATTGGAATACAGAAATATATCTTAGAATCAGAAAATATGAGGATCTGAGGAAGTAACTGTACCTCATTCTCCTCACTGTACCTCGTTCTCGCCTGTCCAGCCATCGACCCCCGGCCCACGTCCTCCCCCTGGCCTGGAATGCCCCCAATCCCTCCGCACATCTGCCAAACTAGCTCTCTTCCTCCCTTCAAAGCCCTACTGAGAGCTCACCTCCTCCAAGAGGCCTTCCCAGACTGAGCCCCCTTTTTCCTCTCCTCCTCCCCATCCCCCCCACCCTACCTCCTTCCCCTCCCCACATCACCTGTATATATGTTTGTACAGATTTATTACTCTATTTTACTTGCACATATTTCCTATTCTATTTATTTTGTTAATGATGTGCATTTAGCTTTAATTCTATTTGTTCTGATGACTTGACACCTGTCCACATGTTTTGTTTTACTGTCTGTCTCCCCCTTCTAGACTGTGAGCCCATTGTTGGGTAGGGACCGTCTCTATATGTTGCCAACTTGTACTTCCCAGTACAGTGCTCTGCACATAGTAAGCGCTCAATAAATACGATTGAATGAATGAATGAGGTAACTATGAAGTTACTTTAAAGGAACTCAGAATGGCTGGGATGTCATGGGCCCAGCTCCTGGTTAATTGAACTTGAGTTTTATTGCCGTTTCAGTGCCTTCACATTGACTATGGTATCTTGCTATTTCAGCCACTTAATACTGATCATCCCCAGTGAGCTGCCTGTTCTAGAGCCATTGTGCAAAATCATCTGTAAAATAAGAATGACTGAATTAGGGTTTCTGTAGCATTTCTTAAATGACAATGACATTATCTATTATTAGATCATTATTATCTTATTATTATTATTATTTATCTATTAAGATTCCTCATCACCTGGTCCCCATGATGTGCAGTGAGTTCATTTTTACCAAAACTTTGCTCTATAAATACCTCTTCTTCTTTGTTTTCCTCTTCCTTCCCACTGCGGGGAGATATTTCCCAAGTCTCATTCATTTCTCAGCAGGAATCAGAACCTAATGTGCCAGCAAAATGTCAGCTCCCATGGAGAACACAAGCATCAACATACAGTGTAATGGAGAACTGGAACGGATGGAATTCTTTTTAAAATTCACTTAAGGTTATGTAAAGGAATTCTAATTGAGGAAAAATGACAGAAACTTCCAAGAAGTAACTGATTGATTGATACCTAACCACTGGGAGCATTATGAGGAGCACCGTGAGCAGTGCTTAGCGCTTAGAACAGTGCTTGGCACATAGTAAGCGCTTAACAGATACCATCATTAGAAGCAGCGTGGCCCAGTGGAAAGAGCACGGGCTTTGGAGTCAGAGGTCGTGGGTTCAAATCCCGGCTCTGCTAATTGTCAGCTGTGTGACTTTGGGCAAGTCACTTAACTTCTCTGTGCCTCAGTTCCCTCATCTGTAAAATGGGGATTAAGACTGTGAGCCCCCTGTGGGACAACCTGATCACCTTGTAACCTCCCCAGCGCTTAGAACAGTGCTTTGCACATAGTAAGCGCTTAATAAATGCTATCATTATTATTATTATTATTATTATCATTATTATGCTTATTAGAGGAAGAGCACAGGCCCGAGAGTCAGAGGACCAGGGTTCTAATCCCAGCTCTGCCAGGTGCTTGCTGTGTGACCTTGGGCAAGTCACTTAACTTCTCTGCGCCTGTTTCCTCATCTGTTAAATGGGGATTCAGTGCCTGTTCTCCCTCCTACTTAGACTTTGAGGTCCATGTGGGACAGACTGGGTCCAATCTGTTTAACTTGTATCCACCCCAGTGCTTAGAACAGTGCGTAACTCTCAGTAAGCTTTAGTTAGCCACAAGTAGCAAATAATAATGCAGAGAAGAAGCTAGATTAAATTTTAAACTTTGGCTGCATTTTAAAAACATGATATCCTCTCCCCCTTGTCCCCCTCTCCATCCCCCACCATCTTACCTCCTTCCCTTCCCCACAGCACCTGTATATATGTATATATGTTTGTACATATTTATTACTCTATTTATTTATTTATTTTACTTGTACATATCTATTCTATTTTATTTTGTTAATATGTTTGGTTTTGTTCTCTGTCTCCCCCTTCTAGACTGTGAGCCCACTGTTGGGTAGGGGCCGTCTCTATATGTTGCCAACTTGTACTTCCCAAGCGCCTAGTACAGTGCTCTGCACACAGTAAGCGCTCAATAAATATGATTGATTGATTGATTGATTTAAAAACATGATATCCTCTCCCCCTCGCCCCCCTCTCCATCCCCCACCCGTCTTACCTCCTTCCCTTCCCCACAGCACCTATATATATGTATATATGTTTGTACATATTTATTACTCTATTAATTTTACTTGTACATATCTATTCTATTTTATTTTGTTAATATGTTTGGTTTTGTTCTCTGTCTCCCCCTTCTAGACCATGAGCCCACTGTTGGGTAGGGACTGTCTCTATATGTTGCCAACTTGTACTTCCCAAGCACTTAGTACAGTGCTCTGCACACAGTAAACGCTCAATAAATACGATTGATTTATTGATATAGATATTGGGAGGAAATATTCTACACTGAGAAAGCCCAGTAGCATCTCCAATCGTGTGCAATACACAGTTAATTATTTATTCTGATTATTTGGACATATTTTTATGTCTGCCTCTCTTTTCCTTCTTTAAGGAACTCCTCCCCGCCCCTCTCAATCGATCAATCAATAGTACTTCAGTCCATCAAACCCTGCCACTCCATAGATTGTCTCCAATTAGGGACCTCGTGGAGCGTAAGAGACTAACAGCTGCTGTCCATGTAATCTTTGCAGTTATCAAGAGTTATAAGAGTTATAAGTTATAAGAGTTATCTAACCCTGGGCTAGGGTTAGAGGGTGTTAGGGAAACTCTGTTTGCAAGAGCAATCAGAAGAAAAGCGAGAGGCAGAGGTGATGGGAGGAAAAAAAAATGAAGGCTTGGGTACAGGACAGAGGGAAAGGAGATTGAGTTTTCTGAGGAAGGAGAAGCAGATAACAGTCTTAGAAAAAATAATAAGAATGAAAATAGTGCTGCAGTATAGTAATCCGGGAAGGAACCAAAACTGTCATTTGTTCCAAAGGAGCTGTTTCTCAGCTGATAAGATACAGTGAATTTTTTGTAATTTCCATTTGGAAAAACCTGAATAATTCTGTCTTGATCTCTCTCTCTCCCCCACCTCCCACTGACCGCCCTCCCTCCGTTCCCCTCCCCACTTATCTCTCCCCCCTTGAATTGTTTTCTGGAGCTCAGTTTTTTTCCTGCTTCAGTTAGATTCCCAACCATGTAATTAATTTTAAATTTCCAAAGCGGGAAGGGATTTTATTACATGAAAAAGAGAAGCGCTTCCTGCCAACATATCCTATCATTTTTCAGCTACTATAGTGTGAAATTTAAAGGCAGTCATTTGATCTACTAACACTCGACCTCTGAAACACTCGTGAAAATCTCTCAGATCCATTTAGCGTTCAGCAGAAAGGCTTCCTGACCTAGTCATTTATAAGTGTCGCTGTTCAGTTTAATGGCTCTTTTGGATTGATAATTTGTGCTGAGGGGATCTTGCCAAACATCTGGTCGTCGTCCTTTTTATAGTAACCTTGCCCTTCTCCAAAGGATCCCAGTTCCTTTGGCATCTAAATATTATGATATTAATTTCCTAGTTGTTGCATTTAATTTGAAGTTACGTTTCATTAAAACTGGGGAAAAGAGGATTTCAGAATTGAGTAAGGCTCACCCGAGTGGTCGCTAGATTGTAATCCTATAGTAGGGATTATGTCTACCTACTCTATTGTGCATTTATTCAATCGTATTTATTGAGCGCTTTGTGCAGAGCACTGTACTAAGTGCTTGGAAAGTACAATTCAGCAATAGAGACAATCCTGGGTGCCCTATTCTTTCCCAAGCATTAGTATAGTGCTCTGTACATGGTAAGCACTCAATAAATACCAATGATTGAGTGAAGGGTATACTGGTACTTTTGTCACCAACAGGGCTCTGGCTTTTTTTAATAGTAAATCAGAGAACTGCAGTGTGGCCCCAAGAGTGACTTCTTTCCTTTGTGTGCATCTGGACTCAAGGGGAAGAGAAGACATCCTCTTTTCCTAAAAGTGCTCAATATATCATCATCAATCGTATTTATTGAGCGCTTACTGTGTGCAGAGCACTGTACTTATATGGCCTGACTGGTACCGCCTGATAGTCACTTTCATCATTAACTGCAGAAATGAATACTTAGGAAGTTTTATAATTTCCAGTAATTATGAAAATAGTTTTCCTCCTCTTCTAAATGAAAGTTACTAGAAACTCCCTGTATGCTTCTGGAAAAAGCAATATCCGTTTCTCTTCTGTTATTTACCTGGTCACCCGGGGACTCCGCTCTCTCCTTCTTCCTCTCTGCAGAGTGCTTCCCGCCAAAAAACACACAAACACACGCACCCATGCAGCCCCCTGCCCCAAATCCTGATGATCATCATCATCAATCGTATTTATTGAGCGCTTACTATGTGCAGAGCACTGTACTAAGCGCTTGGGAAGTACAAATTGGCAACATATAGAGACAGTCCCTACCCAACAGTGGGCTCACAGTCTAAAAGATCCTGACTCTTCTATGCCTCCTCCTCCTTCAGTTCCACAGCGTACACTCATATTCCAGGCTTTGCCCATCTCATTAGTGGTTATGATATTTAAGTGCCTCCTAGGAGCCAAACACTGTACTAAGCACTGGGGTAGATGCAAGATAATCTGGTTGGACGCAGTCCCTATCCCGTATGGGACTCACTAAGTGGGAAGGACAGCAGGGATTGAATCCCCATTTTACAGATGAGGGAACTGAGGCACAGGGAAATTGAGCGACTTGCCCAAGGTAACCCAGCAGGAGAGTGGCAGATAATAATAATAATAATGTTGGTATTTGTTAAGCGCTTACTATGTAGAGAAGCAGCTGTGGCTTAGTGGAAAGATCATGGGCTTTGGAGTCAGAGGTCATGGGTTCGAATCCCAGCTCTGCCACTTGTCAGCTGTGTGACTTTGGGCAAGGCACTTAACTTCTCCGGGCCTCAGTTCCCTCATCTGTAAACTGGGGACTAAGACTGTGAGCCCCATGTGGGACAACCTGATAACCTTGTATCCCCCCCAGCGCTTAGAACAGTGCTTTGCACATAGTAAGCGCTTAACAAATACCATTATTATTATTATTATTATTATGTGCAAAGCACTGTTCTAAGCACTGGGGCAGATCTGGCAGTCGAACCCGTGTCTTCTGATTCCCAGGGCCCCTGCTCTTTCCACCAGGCCATACTGCTTCCACAGTGGATTATGCCCCATCCCTTTGAACGCTCCCTTCCTCTTTTCAAAAGCCCACAGTGCTCCCGACTCCCTAAATCAATCAATAAGCTGCCTTTTCTCACTGAGTCAACGTGCTGGCCACAAATAATGTTCCCTGGCCCAAGTTACACTTACTTTTCCAGTGGCCCGAAATCTTTCCCACAATCTGCATCGCATCCTGGTTAAATTAAAGGCCGCGGAACCTGAGATGCAGAGAAGCCTTCGTCCCAGGGGAAGAATGAAATGGGGTAATTTAAGTGTCTTCCTATTTAAATTAGTAGTTAGGAAATTGGGGGCATAACACTCCCCTTCCTGCACCCCTCCCCAAAACCGCACCCACCCACAGTTACACTATTATTACCGTACACATTTCCATCTTTTTTAATGGTACTTGTTAAGCGCTTATTATAGCGCTGTTCTAAGCCCTGGGGTGGATACAAGTTAATCAGGTCGGACACAGTCCCTGCCCCATATAGAACGCGCAATCGCAGTAGGAGTTGACTCTCTTTTTGCCTCCATTCATTCATTGTCGTATTTATTGAGCACTTACTGCGTTCAGAGCGCTGTACAAGACGGCAACATATAGAGACGGGCCCCCCAACAACGGGCTCACAGTCTAGAAGGGGGAGACAGACAACAAACCATGTTGCAGGTAAGAAAACTGAGGCACAGAGAAGTGACTTGCCTAAGGTCACACAGCAGGCGTGTGGCGGACCCTGGATTCGAACACAGGTCCTTTGAATCCCCAGGCCATGCTGCTTCCCATTTTGGACTTACCTGACGTAAATAGATATTCTGACAGGATTTCAGAGGCCTCCAGCGAGTTTCCTGCCACTGCTGCTTCCACAAAGGATTGCTGAACATTTTAATCTATCCGTCAGTAGTATTTATTGAGTACTTACTGTGTACACAGCACTGTAAAGCATTACCTGGCAGTTTTATCGTCACGTTGATGTGCCCCTACCATTATTAAAACCATTTTCCCCTTTCTAACCACCTTTAAATCTGACATTTGAAAGACGTCATCATGGAGAAATTGATCCCAATCAAGGGAGCAGAAGACGGGTTCAGCTATTTGGGGAGAGACTACCGGGGCTCGGGGTTGATTTAATTTTACTGTTCATACACCAAAAGACCGAAACAAGAAATTATGAAAACACACATAATAATAATAATAATAATGATGATGATGATGATGTTGGTATTTGTTTTAGACTGTGTCTTAGTCCCTTTTAGACTGTGAGCCCCCTTTTAGACTGTGAGCCCACTGTTGGGTAGGGACTGTCTCTATATGTTGCCAATTTGTACTTCCCAAGCGCTTAGTACAGTGCTCTGCACATAGTAAGCGCTCAATAAATACGATTGATGATGATGATGATGATTTGTTAAGCGCTTACCATGTGCCAAGCACTGTTCTAAGCGCTGCGGGGGGGGGGGGATACAAGGTAATCAGGTCATCCCACGTGGGGCTTACAATCTTCATCCCCATTTGACAGATGAGGGAACTGAGGCCCAGAGAAGTTAACTGACTTGCCCAAAGTCACACAGCAGAAAAGTGGAGGAGCCGAAATTTGAGCCCACGACTTGGACAAGCAGCGTGGCTCAGTGGAAAGAGCCCAGGCTTTGGAGTCAGAGGTCATGGGTGCAAATCCTGGCTCTGCCACTGGTCAGCTGGGTGACTTTGGGCAAGTCACTTCACTTCTCTGTGCCTCAGTTACCTCGTCTGTAAAATGGGGATTAAGACTGTGAGCCCCACGTGGGACAACCTGATCACACTGTAACCTCTCCAGCGCTTAGAACAGTGCTTTGTACATAGTAAGCGCTTAATACATGCGATCATTATTATATTATTATTATTATTATATTCTTCTTCTTCTTCTTCTTATTATTATTATTATTAACAATGCTCTTCCCACTGAGCCACGCTGCTTCTCTCACATATAACAGAACAAGATGAAGATGAATAGATGGTCTAGTGAAAAAAGCGTAGGGCGAGGAGCCAGGCGACCCAGGTTCTCAACAAATACCGCAAATATTATCACTATCCCTGATCTGTCACTGGCCTGCTGTATGACCTTGGACAAGTCATTTATCCTCTCTAGGCCTCATTTTCCTCATCTGTAGAATGGGGTCAAGATGCACGGCGTGGTGAATAGAGCACTGGCCTGAGAGTCGGAATGACGTGGGTTCTAACCCCGGCTCGGCCCCTTGTCTGCTGTGTGGCCTTGGGCAAGTCACTTCACTTCTCTGGGCCTCCGTTACCGCATCTGTAAAATGGGAATTAAGACTGTGAGCCCCATGCAGGACAGGGACCATGCCGCATCCTATTTGCTTGTATCTACCCCAGTACTTAGTACAGTGGCTGGCACATAATAAGCGCTTAACAAATACCTCAATTATTATTATTACCTTTTCTCCCTCCCTCTTAGAGTGTGTGGGTGGGGCAGGGACTGTCTCTGGTGTAATTATCAAGTCCTTGTGGGCAGAGAACATACCTAACAACTCCATTAGATTGCTTTCTCCCAAATGCTTAGTACAATGGTCTGCAAACAGTAAGCGCTCAATACATATGACTGATTATCTCATATAATAATAATAATAATGATAATGGTATTTGTCAAGCACTGTTCTAAATGCCAGAGCACTGTTCTAACCCTAGCACTCAACACAGATCTTGGCACATGGTATTGTAAAAACCATCATTATTATTGTTATTGCTATTATTGTTATTGCTACTATTATTGTTACTTTTCTCAAGAATCAAGAAGTACCCCCACTGTCTTAGCTGCCCAAAGTACAGATCTCAACACAGATCTTGGCACATGGTATTGGAAAAATCATCACTATTATTGTTATTGCTATTACTGTTATTGCTACTATTATTGCCACTATTATCAAGAATCAAGAAGTACCCCCACTGTCTTAGCTGCCCAAAGTACAGATCTCAACACAGATCTTGGCACATGGTATTGGAAAAACCATCATGATTATTGTTATTGCTATTATTGTTATTGCTACTATTATTGCTACTATTATCAAGAATCAAGAAGTACCCCCACTGTCTTAGCTGCCCAAAGTACAGATCTCAACACAGATCTTGGCACATGGTATTGTAAAAACCATCATTATTGGTGTTATTGCTATTATTGTTATTGCTACTATTATCAAGAAGTACCCCCACTGTCTTAGCTGCCCAAAGTACAGATCTCAACACAGATCTTGGCACATGGTATTGTAAAAACCATCATGATTGTTGTTATTGCTATTATTGTTATTGCTACTATTATTGCTACTATTATCAAGAATCAAGAAGTACCCCCACTGTCTTAGCTGCCCAAAGTACAGATCTCAACACAGATCTTGGCACATGGTGTTGTAAAAATCATCATTATTATTGTTATTGCTATTACTGTTATTGCTACTATTATCAAGAATCAAGAAGTACCCCCACTGTCTTAGCTGCCCAAAGTACAGATCTCAACACAGATCTTGGCACATGGTATTGGAAAAACCATCATGATTATTGTTATTGCTACTATTATTGCTACTATTATCAAGAATCAAGAAGTACCCCCACTGTCTTAGCTGCCCAAAGTACAGATCTCAACACAGATCTTGGCACATGGTATTGGAAAAACCATCATGATTGTTGTTATTGCTATTATTGTTATTGCTACTATTATTGCTACTATTATCAAGAATCAAGAAGTACCCCCACTGTCTTAGCTGCCCAAAGTACAGCTAAGAGAGAAGAAGGGGAGAACTAAAAGGAGATTTTGCTTATTGGCCTACATTTGTAACATTCCAGCAACCTCTGGAGAGGATAGGGAAGGAGGAAACAAAGGAAGATGTGAGAGGAAGAGAAGTGGGTGAGGGGGAGAAGGACTGCTTTTCTAAGAAGGACAAAGGGTCAGTTATTTCGCCTTCCCTAGTTCCCGAGAAAGATCGTTTTGTCCAAGCGGGATGAGCACAATAAAGGAGCCACCTGAACAAACAGGTAATGAAAGTAGAGATTGCCTCTAAATCTGGTCTGGGCAGGGTTCCCAAGGTAGACTAAGAAGTCACCTTCCTTGCCAAGTACCCAAAGGGAACATTTTCCCTATGAATGTACAAAGCGTCCGTTGAAACCTCCAGTCTCTTCTTTTTCTCCCGGGCTTCACTGGTCCCTTTTAGTGAGTCTTGGCTGTCCGTAATTGGGAAGCAGCATGGCATAGTGGATAGTGGAAGGGCCCTGGAATCAGAAGGACCTGGGTTCTAATCCCAGCTCCGCCACATGGCTGCTGCATGACCTTAGACAAGTCACTTAACTTTTCTTTGCCTCCCTCCCTTCATTCATTCATTCATCCATCCATCCATCGATCCATCCATTCATTCATTCATTCAATCGTATTTATTGAGCGCTTACTGTGTGCAGAGCACTCTACTAAGCACTTGGGAAGTACAAGATGGCAACATATAGAGACGGTCCCACCCAACAGCGGGCTCACAATCAATCAGTCGTATTTATTGAGCGCTTACTGTGTGCAGAGCACTCTACTAAGCACTTGGGAAGTCCAAGTTGGCAACATATAGAGACGGTCCCCACCCAACAGCGGGCTCACAATCAATCAATCAATCAATCGTATTTATTGAGCGCTTACTGTGTGCAGAGCACTCTAGTAAACACTTGGGAAGTACAAGTTGGCAACATATAGAGACGGTCCCCACCCAACAGCGGGCCCACAATCAATCAATCATATTTATTGAGCGCTTATTGTGTGCAGAGCACTCTACTAAGCGCTTGGGAAGTCCAAGTTGGCAACATATAGAGACGGTCCCCACCCAGCAGCGGGCTCACAGTCTAGGAGGGGGAGACAGACAACAAAACAAAACATGTGGACAGGTGGCAAGTCGTCAGAACAAACAGAAATAAAGCTAGACGCGCATCATTAACAAAATAGATTGAATAGTAAATATGTACAAGTAAAATAAATAGAGTAATAGATCTGTACAAATCTGTACAGGTGAGGTAACTGAGGCACAGAGGTAGCTCCACTTTGATCAGTCTGTGTGGGAAACCACTCCTTTAAGTGTCAGTATTGTTGAGTCCTTCCATTTGAAGATGACTGTGTGTTCCAGCACAGTGCTCTGCACACAGTAAGCGCTCAATAAATACGATTGATTGATTGATTGATTCCAGATAAATGTGAGTTTTTTTTCAGAGAGATTTTTGTGCTCACTGTGCCCATGAAAATTCAGTCGTGTCCCTTGACATCTGGGCGAGTACCCAACGCACACGTAGGGTAGAATGGTCAGCCAAAGGAAGTGGAATTTACCATCTCTAATCCCGGCCCTGCCACCTGCCTGCCGTGATACCTCGGGGAAGTCACTTCAATTCTCCATGCCTCAGTTACGTCATCTGTAAAATGGGGATTGAGACTGTGAGCCCTGATTTGCTTGTATCAGCTCCAGCACTTAGTACAGTGCCCGGCACAGAGTAAGCACTTAACAAATACCATAATAATAATAATTTTAGTTCTCCCCTTCTTCTCTCTTAGATGTACTTTGGGCAGGTGAAGGTTGTCAAAGACAGTGGGGGTACCTCTTGATTCTTGATAATAGTAGCAATAATAGTAGCAATAACAATAATAGCAATAGCAACAACAATAATAATGATGGTTTTTACAATATGTGCCAAGATCTGTGTTGAATGCTAATATTATTATTATTCATCATCATCATCATCAATCGTATTTATTGAGCGCTTACTATGTGCAGAGCACTGTACTAAGCGCTTGGGAAGTACAAATTGGCAACATATAGAGACAGTCCCTACCCAACAGTGGGCTCACAGTCTAAAAGGGGAAGACAGAGAACAAAACCAAACATACTAACAAAATAAAATAAATAGGGTAGATATGTACAAGCAAAATAAATAAATAAATAAATAGAGTAATAAATATGTACAAACATATATACATATATATATTATTATTATTATTATTATTAAGAGACCTGTTATGAGGTTCAAGGCTATTTTGTCTCATCTCCCCTGTAAGAGTATAAGCCTCTCGTGGGCAAGGAGTGTGTCACTTCTTTATTCTGTTCTTCCCAAGCGCCTGGTACAGTGCAGTGCATTCATTCATTCAATTGTATTTATTGAGCGCTTACTGTGTGCAGAGCACTGTACTAAGCACTTGTGCTCAGTAAATGCTGCTACTTCAATTCGTCCATGTGCGTTGCACATCTTTGCAATTCCACTAATGTTTCTGTGGGGGTTTATATCGAGAAGAGTAATTTGGCCTAGTGGAAAGAGCATGAACCTGGGAGCCAGAGGACCTGGGTTCTAATCCCAGCTCTGCCCTTTGCTTGCTGTATGACCTTGGGCAAGTCACTTACCTTCTCTGTGCCTGCGTTTCCTCAACCGCAAAATGTGGATTCAATGCCTTTTCTCCCTCCTCCATAGACTGTGAGCCTCATATGGGGCAGGGGCTGTCTGGCCTGTTATATCTATATCATATCTCATTATCTCATTATATCTATCTATTATATCATTATATCTATATCATATCTCATTAACTCATATCTACCCCAATGCTTAGAACAGCACTCGGTGCATAGTAAGGCCTTAAAAAATACCAGGAAAGACAATGAAGGGCCACTTTTCTAGAGATACTTTTTTCATAGGAGTAACTTGGGGGTATTCTGGAGATCCATTCCTTTGGTTAATCCAATAAAGGCTTTAATTCATTTAAAAAGAGGGCGTAACTGAAAACAACTGCCGTTAGCCTACTAGAAACCTGATTGTTCTTTAATAAGAATATTACATAATGTGACCTCGGCTGATTCCAACTCCATTTTGTTCAGCCCCTTGCCGTTTGAATTAATGAGGATTTGCTTGTGCGCAGCTCTGAAACAGAGGAGAATTTGGCAGGAACACACATGAAACAAGCATATGTGGTTTAACTGTAGAGAACAGTTGTTAGAAAAACATCATGTTAGCATTTCTTTCTTTCTTTTTTTTTTTTTGCCAAGCCAGCTGTTGGGGGTAGGGGAAAGCAATGCATTTGACTGTGGCCAGTGGATTGAAAAAAATCTCCTCACCATTGCATTTAAGGTCAAAGGACTGGTTTCTCAGTTAGGAACAAGATATCCTGGATGGAAAGGACAGTATATTATAAATGATTTCTATTAATGCCTGTCTCCCCTGCTAGACTGTAAGCTCATTACGGAAAGAGAATGTCTTACCAACTCTATTGTACTCTCCCAAGCGCTTAGTAAAATTTTCTGCACACAGTAAGCGCTCAATAAATACCAGTGACGACGATTTGGATGAAGACAACTTTGTCCTCTCAAAAACAGTAAATTCCCTTTTAGGTTGAGCATTGCCCACAGCCCAATATGCTCTTCATTTATTTATATTTATTTATATTAATGTCTGTCTTCCCCCCGCATAGAGTGTAAGCTCGCTGTGGGTGGGGAATGTGTCCGTTTATTGTTATATCGTACTCTTCCAAGCACTTAGTACAGTGCTGTGCACACAGTAAGTGTTCAATAAATACGATTGAGTGAATGAATGAATGAATGCCCCATTAGCAAACCGGAAAACCAAAGAGTGCTTTTTCAAGGACTATTTATGTAGGGAGAAAACAACGCAGTGGCATCCTAGATGAGCATCTCCTGTGGGCTGTAATTTTGGGAATTGTTTTATCCAATTCCTTATTTTTTCTTTCTGAGAAAAAGTTTCCATATTGACTGTAGGTGTTTCAGCTGCCCCAGCCCCCTGCTACTGGGGCTGGGAGAGTTGTGACTAGTAGTAATGGTATTTATTAATCAATTCAATCAATCAGCAGTGTTCATTGAGTGGCAATTATTGTGCAGAGCACCATACGGTTGGTTGACGTGATCCCTCCCCTCAAGGAGCTTATGGTTAAGTGCTTACTATACTCTCCCAAGCACTTAGTACAGTACTTTGCACACAGTAAATGCTCGAAAAATACGATTGAATGAATGAATGCAGGAGCACTGTACTGAACACACAGCTAGGAGTGAGCCCACTGTTGGGTAGGGACTGTCTCTATGTGTTGCCAATTTGTACTTCCCAAGCGCTTAGTACAGTGCTCTGCACACAGTAAGTGCTCAATAAATACGATTGATTGATTGATTGATTGATTGAGTAAACTACAGTCCCTGTCCCTCAGGGGGATCGCCACACCATCGGAAAAGGGTAAGAGCTGTTGGAATCTGGTTCATTTGGCCGACAGTCAGTCAGTCACATGTATTTATTGAGCGCTTACTGTGTGCAGAGCCCTGTGCTAAACACCCGGGAGAGTAAAATACAACAATAAACAGAGGACGTAAAGGGAAAGGTGATTCCTGGTGGGTTCCGGCAGGAGAAGGCTGTGGTATGTCCTCTCCCCACATTCTGTTAACCTCAAAAAAATCAAATCAATCCATCGGTAGTGCGTATCCAACACGTACTGCGTGTAGAGTTTTGTAACCAAGCACTCACGAGAGGAGGGTAGAGGTGAAAGATGCAGTCCCTGCTTTCTGGGAGTTTACAGTGCAAAAGAGGAGTCAGAAATGTATATGTTTGTAGTGGTATTTGTGAAGCACTTACTAGGTGCCAGACACTGTACTAAGCACTGAGGTAGGCACACCTTAGATAGGACATAATCCATGTCCCATATGGGGCTCACAGTCTTAATCCCCAGTTTACAGATGAGTGAATTGAGGCCCAGAGAAGTTAACTGACTTGCCCAAGGTCACACAGCAGACAAGTGGCAGAGCCGGGATTAGCACTCAGGTCCTTCTGACTTCATGCGTGATGCTAATGAAGTGGGCACGGAGCAGTGGAAGTGAGAGGCTGGAATCCGGACTCCCATATTCATGTGAGGAAAAGTGAGGGGAGTTTATTGCACACAGTGGTTTGGGGTGGTTAACTATCTGGTGGTTAACCCTCACCAGAGGGTTATTAAGCGCTTGGGAAGTACAAGATCCTGGGTGAAACAGAACAGAAACAAGGGGTAAGTTGGTTGTTGGGTAGGGACCGTCTGTATATGTTGCCAACTTGTACTTCCCAAGCGCTTAGTACAGTGCTCTGCACACAGTAAGCATTCCATAAATACTGGTGAATGAATGAATGCCTATAAGAAGCATATGCTCCAATGTGGGAGAGAGAAGGTGATGATGATGATGATGGTATTTAAGCGCTTACTATGTGCCAAGCACTGTTCTAAGTGCTGGGGTAGATATAGGGTAATCAGGTTGTCCTACACAGGGCACACACTTTTAATCCCCATTTTACAGATGAGGTAACTGAGGCACAGAGAAGTTAAGTGACTTGCCCAAGGGGGATAATAATAATAATAATAATGGCATTTGTTAAGCGCTTACTATGTGCAAAGCACTGTTCTAAGCGCTAGAGGTGGATACAAGGTGATCAAGTTGTCCCACATGGGGCTCACAGTCCTAATCCCCATTTTACAGATGAGGTAACTGAGGCTCAGAGAAGTTAAGTGACTTGCCCAAGGTCACACAGTAGACGTGGGGCAGAGCCGGGATTCGAACCCATGACCTCGGACTCCAAAGCCCATGCTCTTCTCCACTGAGCCACGCTGCTGGGATGAAGACTGTGAGCCCCGTGAGGTACAGGGACTGTGTTTAATCTGCTTAGCTTGTTATCTACCCCAGTGTTCAGTACCTGGCACATACTAAGCATTTAATGAATGCCAGAATAATAATAATAATTCCATTAGAAATGGGACCAGAAGCCAGGTTTCCTGGCTCTTTCCACTGGTCCAACAGCCGGCCTCCGAAGGGTGAGACTCCCGCCTTTACGGATCTGGTCTGTTTGGCCGCACGAGAACTTTCTTTTGAAAAGCATCTGATGAAACGCTCGAGCATAGTTTCAAGAACCGACATCACTCAGGAATGCCAGTGAGGCTCTGGTATTTGGGAGCCCACGCCCCTCGCTCTCTTGTTTTGTAACATTCCCACTTGGTCCCAATTCTCAAAAATGGCACGGCAGGTCACGGGGTGACATTCTGGGGAATGGGGTGAACTGAGCCCATCCCCAGTGCCACCGCTTGTCATAGCCAAGGAAACCCGGCTCTGGGGTCAACTCACTTGGAAGCCACCTGCCTACAAAAAAAAAATGGTTATCTCTGCTATTTAACCATACTATTAATAATAATAATGCTTGTGGGCTTTAAGTGCTTGCTATATGCCAAGCTCTATCGTAAGAGCTGGGGTAGATACAACATTATCAGGTCCCTCATGAGGCTCCCAGTTTAAGTAGGAGGGAGCACAGGTTTTGAATCCCCGTTTTGCCGATGAAGAACTGAAGCCCAAAGAAGTTAAGTGACTTGCCCAGGATAACACAACAAGTAAGTGGCAGAGCTAGGATTAGGACCAAATGGTTATCTCTGCTATTTAACTGAACTATTAATAATAATAATGCTTGTGGGCTTTAAGTGCTTACTATATGCCAAGCTCTAGCCTAAGAGCTGGGGTAGATACAACATTATCATGTCCCTCATGAGGCTCCCAGTTTAAGTAGGAGGGAGCACAGGTTTTGAATCCCTGTTTTGCCGATGAGGAACTGAAGCCCAGAGAAGTTAAGTGACTTGCCCGGGATAAGACAAGAAGTAAGCGGTAGAGCCAGGATTAGGACCAAATGGTTATCTCTGCTATTTAACTATACTATTAATAATAATAATGCTTGTGGGCTTTAAGTGCTTACTATATGCCAAGCTCTATCCTAAGAGCTGGGGTAGATACAACATTATCAGATCCCTCATGAGGCTCACAGTTTAAGTAGGAAGGAGCACAGGTTTTGAATCCCCATTTTGCCGATGAGGAACTGAAGCCCAGAGAAATTGACTTGCCCGGGATAACACAACAAGTAAGTGGCAGAGCCAGGATTAGGACCAAATGGTTATCTCTGCTATTTAACTATACTATTAATAATAATAATGCTTGTGGGCTTTAAGTGCTTACTGTATGCCAAGCTCTAGCCTAAGAGCTGGGGTAGATACAACATTATCAGGTCCCTCATGAGGCTCCCAGTTTAAGTAGGAGGGAGCACAGGTTTTGAATCCCTGTTTTGCCGATGAGGAACTGAAGCCCAGATAAGTTAAGTGACTTGCCCAGGATAACACAACAAGTAAGTGGCAGAGCCAGGATTAGGACCAGTCTGAGAGGGTCGCGAAGGTGTTTTCTTAGTTCCCCCCATTCGGTTTTCTGCATTCTGTCTACTTTGATCCACCTTAGAACCCGAGTCAGAAGGACCTAGGTTCTAATCCTGGCTCTGCCACTTGTCCGCTGTGCGACCAGGGGCAAGCCATTTCACTTCTCTGGGCTTCAGTTACCTCATCTGGAATATGGGGATGAAGACTGTGAGTCCCATGTGGGACAGGAATGGTGTCCAAACATTAGCCTGTATCTACCAGCGTTTAGAACAATGCTTGGCACAGAGTAAGAGTTTAACAAGTACCAGCGTTAATGAACAGATTACAAAATGGATGGCCTGATTACACTACAGTGCTCTGCCTCTCAGACTTCTACCACGTTATTGAAAAACAGTTTCAGCTGCCCAACAGAAAATACGAATATTCATCTTGTGAATGGGTGTTCATAATTAGGGACTTTTCTGCTCTGATCTGAGACAGGCATTGTGTGGGCTAAAACATAGTCAGCTGGAGTCAACCTGGTTCAGTGCTTTTCAAAGTGGGAACCGGGGGAAGGAAGGAAGAACTGCAGATGTCACTGTTGTAGAGCACAGTGGTTTGGTGGGGGCCACAATAGCTCTTTAGCAAAATCTCCTTATCTAGATTTTTATTTCCAGCCTGCCCCCTCACTTAGCATCAGCTGATTAACATTGACTGAGGCACAGCACTCTCATCATTTCAGTCCCTTTTTTTCATTTTTATGATGTTAAGCACTTACTATGCTCCACACACTGTACTAAACGCTGGGGGTAGATAGAAGATGTCAGGTTGGACATAGTCCATGTCCCACAATGTCCCACATGGTCTTCCTCCCCATTTTAATTAAGGCACAGAGAATTTAAGTGGCTTACCCAAGGTCACACAGCAGACAAGTGGTGGAGCGGGGATTAGAACCCAGATCCTCTGACTCCCTGCCCTGGAACGAATAAAGAAAAGATGTTCCTATCTATCTCTTCTTCTTAGCAGCCTGGAAATTTTGCTAAACTTTGGTTGGAGCGAGAAAACTCTGAGAACTGCTTCTTCAGGGCATGGACAGCGTGATATTGCAAGATGCCAATCTCATGGCGCTGTTCCAGACACAATACGCTGACAGAGATTTGCCCAAAAACGTGGTCCCCGCCTTCTTCGTCCTGTTCACATTCTAGACTAAATAAATGGCCATCATGGTCAGATAATACTTAAATTAACACCTCTTGGTGGAACTTTGCATCTCATCTCTCCAAATGTTCAGGTTAATGTCTTGTAGAGCAGCGGAAAGTTGTCATGGCAACTGGGTCGACTATCAAGCCAGTGGGATGCAATTAACGTGGCATTTCTCAGGCTGCATCAGTGTGGCCTGGAATCGCAAACATACGCTTGATTCTTCGGTCCGTTTCATTGTACATTTTCTACATTTATTTGCCAATTTGTTTAAATACTTTAGCTCCATTTGGGCTGATGTGTTTCCACATTTTCTCACCTTAAGCATTCTGGTTGTAGAGCACGAACAGTAACAAAATAATATCCAAGGAAGCTGACCTGTATACCTGGAACCGGTTTGGGGCCTAGATAAAGAAAGGCACTGGCATTTGTAGATCTAGAAGTTAGTCATTTGGATACAGGGTTCTCAAGTTACTCAATACCTGTTGGAGAAAACCAAAAGAGGAAGGCTTCTGACTGTTAAAAAAAGTGAAAAAACATCATCATAATGATCCTAGTTCTTCCCACTAAACTGTAAGCTCATCATGGGCAAAGGATTGTGATATCTTCTAATGTACTTTCCCAATTGACAGTATTTATCAAGCACCTACATGACTGTGAAAAACTC
The DNA here is from genome assembly GCF_015852505.1 of Tachyglossus aculeatus. NCBI lineage: Eukaryota > Metazoa > Chordata > Mammalia > Monotremata > Tachyglossidae > Tachyglossus > Tachyglossus aculeatus. The sequence continues at coordinate 4,237,184 of NC_052085.1, forward strand.
AGACCTGAGTTCTGATACCAGCTTTGCCACTTGCTTGCTGTGTGACTTTGGGCGAGTGGCTTAACTTCGCTGTGCCTCATTTTCCTCAACTGTAAAATGGGAATTCTCCCTCCTACTTAGACATTGAACGCCATATGGGACAGGCACCTTTTGATCTGATTATCTTGTATTTCCCCCAGCGCTTAAGAACAGTGCTTGACACATAGTAAGCGCTTACCAATCAATCAATCGTATTTATTGAGCGCTTACTGTGTGCAGAGCACTGTACTAAGCGCTTAAATACCATAATGATAATAATTATTAAGAAAGAACTTTGGAAGGTAAAACTGTTCTACAAATCCTAGTCAGTATTATTTTTACCAAAGCCTTTCCACGGCCCCGAGGTACTTTGCCATTAATCTTCACGAGGTTTTTAAGATGTGATTGCAATTCCCATTTCACAATTGAGGCAAAGGGTTTAAGTGCGTTTCTGAGAGCTATACAGGGTCCTACTGTTTTAGTGTGAGGATAACTCTTGGTAGTTTTCTGCCCTCTGCTCAAAATTCTTCTCTCTGGCTTATTGATTTGCCCCCCTCCTCTCCCTGCCTTTACAGTCTTGCCCTGAAATCCACAGCCAAAGGTTCTTTTAGGTGGAAAAAGGGCAGGTTTATCTCCAGGGAACCAGGCTGTTTCCTGAGACGGTGGGCTTGTTCGTGAGCCAATGTCTCCAGTTTTCTGGGCTTTGTGCCCTGGGGGGGAATGTTGGGGAATTTTATGCTTCGCAAGGAACATATTTCATGGTTCATAGTGTTTGCTTATGATGGGTTCCAAGAGCCCCTCTCCCCACCCTGTCCCCCGTGCCCAGAATTGTGCATGTTTCCAGGAGATGCTGAGGGGTCTAAAACTGTTCTTTAGACGTGCCAGCCGAACGGCTCCAGTACCCTAGTTGGGCTAGAAGGACATGCCTACATAACCGCTTGTCACAGCTGAGCGGGAGACTAGCCCTTGGGGGCTCAAGCCCGGCAAAATGCCAGGGCTAGTGGAGGAGAAGAATAACTTGTTCTTTGTTAGACTGTAATACGCCACCAGCAAAATGTACATGAGTCGTATAAAGTCTCATGAGTACATGAGTCTTTTAGACTGTGAGCCCACTGTTGGGTAGGGACTGTCTCTATATGTTGCCAATTTGTACTTCCCAAGCGCTTAGTACAGTGCTCTGCACATAGTAAGCGCTCAATAAATACGATTGATGATGATGACGATAAAGGAAGCGAGGAGAATGGTGTTTGACTGTGGAGCAAGAGGCCTGTGCCCAGCTTCTAATAATGATAATTATGCTATTTATTAATCGCTTATTAGGTGCCAAGCACCTCCTTAGGTGCTGGAGTAGGTACAAGATAATCAGATCAGACACAGTCCCTGTCGCACATGGGGCTCGCGTTCCAAGGGGGAGGGAGAACTGGTATTTAATCCCCATTTTACAGGTGAGGAGCCTGAAGCACAGAGACATTAAATAGTTTGCTCAAAGTCACACACCAGGCCAGTGACAGAGCTGGGATTAGAACCCAGGCCTCCTGGTTGCCGTTGGAATACTCTACACCTGTATATATGTTTTGTTTTGTTGTCTGTCTCCCCCTTCTAGACTGTGAGCCCGTTATTGGGTAGGGACCGTCTCTATATGTTGCCGACTTGTACTTCCCAAGTGCGTAGTACAGTGCTCTGCACACAGTAAGAGCTCAATAAATACGATTGAGTGAATGAATGAATTAGTGATACTAATTGAGTGCTTACTATGTGCAGAGCACTGTATCATCCCAGCACTTAAAGAAGAGAGCCATGCATCCTTCAGATTAGTGGCCTTGGGCTTTATCTAGGTAAGTGAGGGAGGATATAATGTTGGTATTTGTTAAGCACTTACTATGTGCAAAGCACTGCTCTAAGTGCTGGGGTAGTTACAAGGTAATCAGATTGTCCCATGAGGGGCTCACAGTCTTCATCCCCATTTTACAGATGAGGGAACTGAGGCCCAGAGAAGTGAAGTGACTCGCCCAAAGTCACACAGCTGACAAGTGGTGGAGCCGGGATTTGAACCCACGGCCTCTGACTCCAAAGCCCGTGCTCTTTCCACTGAGCCACACTGCTTCCCCTGACAGTGACCCCCTCATCATTCACACACGGGAACCACAGGCAGGGAGGGGGTCACCAGGTTCAGATGAGAGGAACTAAGGTGCAAAATGGCCCCACTGGTCATAACGTGCCCTGAGACCATTAGTTTTAAACCCTCAACCCCAGGGGCCTCTGACAGAGTCCAGGCCACAGGCTCTCCCAAGCTCCCCATCTCCAGAAGAGTCCCCCATTTCTCTTGCCTCCAACCCAGGACACTAGTGGGGCGATTTTTAGCTCAAGAAAGCAGCATAAATCTCCCGCTATCCCACAGATGATCCATGGGTCTTTCGTCTGGTTGGATGGTCCTCAGGATGAAATATTGGGAGACCAATGGCTTGGATACGTCCCGAAACCCCAAGTGTATTTTAAAGATCCCAGGAGAGAGTCCATCACTGCAGATGCCCCTGGTCACCCTGAAGAGTAGACTCCTGCATTCAATAATAATAATAATAATTGTGGTATTTGTTAAGCACTTACTATGTACTGTGTGCTCGGCACACAGTAAGTGCTCAATAAATACGACTGATTGATTGACTGTCTCTATATGTTGCCAACTTGTACTCCCCAAGCGCTTAGTGCACTGCTCTGCACACAGTAAGTGCTCAATAAATACAATTGAATGAATGAATGTTGGGTAGGGACCGTCTCTATATGTCGCCGACTTGTACTCCCCAAGCGCTTAGTACAGTGCTCTGCACACAGTAAGCTCTCAATAAATACGATTGAATGAATGAATGAATGTACGAAGCGCTGGGGTGGATACCAGCAAATCGGGTTGGACATAGTCCCTGTCCCATGTGGGGCTCACAGTCTCGATCCCCATTTTACGGACGAGATAACTGAGGCACAGAGAAGCGGAGTGACTTGCCCAAGGTCACACAGCAGACAAGTGGCAGAGCCGGGATTAGAACCCATGACCTTCTGACTCCCAGGCATGTGCTCTATCCACTAGTCCATGCTGCTTCTCTGTAACAAAGCCATCAGTGAGATCTCTCCTACGTATTTGGTCCCTTTATAATGCCGTGTGCGGGAGGAATTCCTGGGAATCTGAACCACTGGGAAAGAACGTGTATAGAAACATCCCCAGAGATTTGTTTTTATCATCAAGCCTTCCCCAGCCTAATGTCTGTGGGCATTTAATGTCTCTACGTATTTATTACTCTATTTATTTTACTTGTACATATCTATTCTATTTATTTTATTTTGTTAATATGTTTTGTTTTGTTCTCTGTCTCCCCCTTCTAGACTGTGAGCCCACTGTTGGGTAGGGACCGTCTCTGTATGTTGCCAACTTGTACTTCCCGAGCACTTAGTACAGTGCTCTGCACACAGTAAGCGCTCAATAAATACGATTGACTGATTGATTGATTGATTTGCTGCTTGCCCCCGTGAACACAGTCCCAACAATTAACATTCCTGAAAACAGCCCAGCGATCCCACTCAGAGAGGCTGCATAAATCTTCATCCATCTTCCTTTCTTTCCATTTAGCATTTCCTTTTATTGGAAGAGTCTGGGAATCAGATGAGCTGGATTCTGGTCCCAGCTCTGCCGCTGGCCTGCTGGATTACCTTGGTACCTATTGAGCACCCTGTCAGTTTCCTCATCTGTAAAATGGGGATTAAATACGTTGCCAACTTGCACTTCCCCAGCGCTTAGTACAGTGCTGTGCACACAGTAAGCGCTCAGTAAATCCAATTGAATGAATTGAATGCCTCTTCGTCCCTCCCCTATAGGCTGTGATGCCCATGTGGGACAGGAACTATGTCTGATCTGATGGTATTGAACCTATTCCGAACTACCAACTCTAGAGTTTTGTACTCTCTCAAGTGCTTAGTACAGTGCTCTGCACACAGGCGCTCAAATCAGATTGATTGATTGATTGAAGAACAGCCCTTGAGGATCCTTCTCACCTACTCCTTGCCCCAGCAGTCTCCCTGTTTTCCCATCTTCCTTTTGGAAGAGGGAGTGGAGAGACCAGGCTTGGTTGAAAATACAGTGGGTGCCGTGAGAGAGAAGGAATAACAATAATAATAATTACGATATTTGTTAAGAGATTAGTTTGTGCCAAGTGTTCATTCATTCAGTCCTATTTATTGAGCATTTACTGTGTCAGAGCAGTGCTTCGGAGAGTACAATACAACAATAACAAGCACATTCCCTGCCCCCAACAAGCTTACAGTCTAGAGGGGGGCAGTTGTTGGAGGTAGATACAAAATAATCAGGTCAGATGCAATCCCTGTCCCACATAATAATAATAATAATGATAATAATGGCATTTATTAAGCACTTACTATGTGCAAAGCACTGTTCTAAGCGCTGGGGAGGCTAACAAGGTGATCAGGTTGTCCCACGGGGGGCTCACAGTCTTCATCCCCATTTGACAGATGAGGTAACTGAGGCACAGAGAAGTTAAGTGACTTGCCCAAAGCCACACAGCTGACAATTGGTGGAGCCGGGATTTGAACCCATGACCTGTGACTCCAAAGCCCGGGCTCTTTTCCACTGAGCCGTGGGGCTCATAGTCTAAGAAGAAGCAAATGAAAAGACCAGGTCAGAACAGTTCAGCTCAGAATCTAGACTTTAAGTTGGAAGAACCAGACTGGTGGACATTTGCCTTCCCCTTTCCAAAGAAATTCCCTACCTTTGTTCAGCTGACACCCATGCAGTTCAGTCTACACCTCACACAAAAAAAGTTTTAGGCTTTTTGACTTCCCCAGCTCAGCCTCCTCCGGTTCCCAGTCTTCTTTGTCACGGCTGCTAGCATCTGCTGCTGTTTCAGCACTTTGGGCTGGGCTCAGAGGAAAATCCACTCTCCCACCACCCACCTCAGCTCCCGAGAAACACCGAGGCGCTCTGAAATGAAGCTGGAAATGAACTAAATAAATCACAAAGCAATAAAGGTGGTGGTTGTACAGCTTGCAGTGCCAGAGAAGTCTGTGTTTCCTTCTGGGGAAGTGGAGGGAAGGGGGTCTGAGAGGAAAGGGCCAGGGATGTGCACTCCCTTTTCAGCTGTTTAATTGCCATAGTTTGAATGAGATCCTGGTTCACATATATAAAAGTTCCCAGTCCCGTGAAGGTGGTATCCGCATTATAACTGTAACTATATGTGGAGCAACAGATTTCTGGATTTTCCCACCACACTAATCCCTCTTTTTTCTTCACCACTATTAGTGAGCAAAGTCTTGCCTGCTTCTCTTGGAGTCCTTGGTGCAAGGATCCAGGTGGAGTCAGACACTTTTGAGGAACCAAAGAGCGTAATTTGCCAGCTGTATCATGAAAAAGACAGAACACAAGAACACTTAAGGCCTGAGAATGTGTCATTATCTTGACCCAGAGGATGAACCAGGTCCTTCTCAATCTCCGACCCATCCTCTGTCCTCTAGGCCTGGGAGTCTCAAGGCCATGGGTTCTAATCCTGGCTCCATCACTTGTCTGCTGTGTGACCTAGGGCAAATCACTTAACTTCTCTGTGCCTCAGTTACCTCATCTGTAAAACGGGGATTGAGACCGTGAGCCCCACATGGGACAGGGGACTGCGTCCGACCCGATTTGCTTGTATCCACCTCAGTGCTTAGTAGAGTGCCTGGCACATAGTAAACGTTTAACAGATATCATAATAATCATTATTATTATTAGAAAATGTGGTTACCAAGATCCCAAAGAGAAGGGTGGGAGCCAGTGGACAAGAATGGGAACAGCTCCGGGTTTTGGCTGGGTGAAAAAAAAAAGCTTTGTATGATGATGATTGTGAAGTAATAAAGCTTAATTCAGTGGATACTAGTATTATTATTAAGTGCCGTCGAGTCATTTCCGATTCATAGCGACTCCATGGATATACTTTCCCCAGAATGTCCTGTCCTCTGCCATAATCCGCAACCTTTCTAACGGTTCTTCCATTATCTTTGTTACAGTTTCTATTCATCTAGCTGCTGGTCTGCCTCTTCCACGTTTTCCCTGGACTTTCCCCAGCATTAGTGTCTTTTCCAGAGAATCAGTCCTCCTGATTATGAGGCCAAAATATGCTAATCTAAATCGTCATCCTTCCTAAAAAACATTAATGAGATAGAACACAACCATTCCAAGAGGAATAAAGTGCACAAGCCTTCTCTAAAGGGACTAGCATCTCCTGATCACCTTAGATAAGGCCTCTTGGGGTAGTCTGGAAAGAGGCGGTAAAGGAAGGGAAGAGAGGAAAAGAAAGATAAAAGGGTGAAAGTGAGAAAGAAGGATGAGAGAGAGGAGGTAACAAGGAGGGTGATATTCTAGCCCAAAACAGAGCCCTTAGTAGGCCCTACCTTAGGTGATTTGATGATTTGATTTGATTACTCTATTTATTTATTTATTTTACTTGTACATATCTACTCTGTTTTATTTTGTTAGTATGTTTGGTTTTGTTCTCTGTCTCCCCCTTTTAGACTGTGAGCCCACTGCTGGGTAGGGACTGTCTCTATATGTTGCCAACTTGTACTTCCCAAGTGCTTGGTACAGTGCTCTGCACACAGTAAGCGCTCAATAAATACGATTGATGATGATGATTTGGATCATGATCCTGTTTAAAATGAGACTTCCGGTCACTATATTAAAACTATTTTCACTGGCTTGGCTTTTGGCCATTATCCTTTCAGGGCTTGGAAAATTTGGAAACATCTTGTTTATCGCCCAAATCAGATATGGATTTTAGGATTCAGGAAGGCGGTAGAGCTTAATGGGATCGGAAGTCAGGAGATGTGGGTTCTAGTCCCAGCTCTGCCACTGGCTGGCTGTGTGATCTTGGGCAAGTAACTTAATCTTTCTGGGCCTCAGTCATCTGTATAATGGGGATAATCCTGCCTGTTAGGTTGTCAACCCTGTGTAGAACTGTGGCTGTGTCTGATCTGATTATCCCAGTGCTTAGTACAAAGTAGAGGTTTAATAAGTGCCGTAATTGCTAGTCAGTAGCCCTGTCACTCCTAGAAAGTGCTACCCCAAATCTGTCAAAATTCCTGAGAGGTGAAGAGGGCTAGTGGCAAGAAGCTAATTGGTTTTACAGATATGAGGGATCAGAAAATTAAGCGACTCAACCACAATCACAGAGTCCTGATCTATCCTAGCACCTAGTATAGTGCCTGCCGCATAGTAAGCGCTTAACCAATACCATTAATTTTTTTTTTTTTTTAAATAAACCCCATGGCTTGGTATTCCCAGTTAAGTGTCCATTGGAGACAAGGAGTAATCACGGACTTGCTATTGTACAGCCAAAGTTTCTTCTCAGCATTAGAGTTAAATTTCAGGTAGAGGAAGAAGCAATCTGAAGAGCTTATTCATTCAATCGTATTTATTGAGCGCTTACTGTGTGCAGAGCACTGTACTAAGCGCTTGGGAAGTACAAGTTGGCAACATGTAGAGACGGTCCCTACCCAACAGCGGGCTCACAGTCTAGAAGAGAAGCATCTCATGGCGTTCAACTGGTCGGTGGCTGAGATGGCAGAGAGGATGCCCGAGATGCATTCATTTAATAGATTTATTGAGCGCTTACTGTGTGCAGAACACTGTACTAAGCGCTTGGAAAGCACAATCTGGCAACAGAGACAATCCCTGCCCACACCGGACTTACAGTCTAGAGGTTCAAGTCCAGCTCGCTCCTCAGGGTCACCGTTGCCCATCAGTTGGACAGGGGCACAGGGGGGTGGATTGGGGAGTGAGTTAGTTGGGGAGTCCGAAGGTCATGGGTTCTAATCCTGGCTTCCCCACTTGTCTGCTGTGTGACCTTGGGCAAGTTGCTTCACTTACCTGGGCCTGTTACCTTATCTATAAAATAGGGATTGAGACTGTACGCCCCGTGTTGGACAGGGACTGTGTCCAATTCTGTATCCATTTTAGCGCTTAGTACAGTGCCTGGCACATAGTAAACGCTTAACAGATATGTCTCAGACATCTAGGTTTTAAGAACAAATAAAATTAGATGACATCTTTAAGACAAAAAGTAGGTTCTTCATAGCTTGAAGGCCGGTATCATAGGTGTCAGTCTCCTAAATTTTTGTTTTAATGCAAATTCTACGATGATAAGAATGTGAGATTGGATGAAAAATGGGTTTTTATTAGCGGAGCATACATATGGTATGGATATGTATGGTCCTTTGCAAATAATACCTGAATTCGACATCTCAAAGCCTTGATTTGAGTAGGGCAGGGAGGTAAAGAGCACTTTTGAAACAGATTTCTTAAAATGTTTACTGGGGTTGCATGTTAGTTTTTCGGCTAGTCTGTGAGCATAGCAAAGTGAAATTGGTTAAAGTTACAGACTGTCTTGTGTTAGAATCACACTAGTGCTGTCGGTGTGCGGGAGCTTTACGTGTTTGTTTGAACCCTAACTTCAAGTCATGTAGGAAATATGGAGTTGTCAATGCATCAGGAAGATTTTTGATATTTGTTCTGGGTAACTACCAATATAAACATTTAAAAGACTTTTCCTATTGTTTTTTCACCAAGATTCTTGTGGGTTTTTTAAAAAAAAATTGTATTCTGTTGGTTGTCTGACTTGAGACAAATGTTATGCGGCACCGTTTCCTTTTTCTAAATAATATTTCTTGAAATAAAATAGAGCAGGCTAGGACATCCTTCTAAAATAGGTCGGAAGAGATTGGTTGGATTTACCTTGTCATTTAAGCTCTAAATTATCTATTCTTCTCCAGCTCTGCTGCTATAGCCTTTCATCCAGGCTTTGCCATCATCTGTTGAGCATCTAGTGGGTACAGAGCACTGTACTAAGTTGAGAGAGTAGGGTGGAGTTAAGTCATGAGCCCTGCCTTCAGGGAACTTACAGTCTTTGCCACCTCAAGTTCTCCTCCTGCTTCTGTTCTTTTCCACTGAATCCAGGCCCGTCTTGGTGTGATTTGGAAACTTACTCGGGGAGAAATGTTGTATTAACAGGTATCCGTTATATCTTTCATGTAGTACTCAAATCCGATCCTCTGAAGCAAGACTCTGAAAAGTGAATTTCACCTATAAATGGTAATCAATCATATTTATTGAGTGGTTACTATGTGCGGAGCACTGCACTAAGCACTTGGGAGAGTACAATAAAACAGAATACGAGCGTTATTATTATTAGAGCGAAAAAGCCTGGCAGTTTTCAAGGCTGACTTCCCTGATGTGTTGTTGCCCGAGAGGCTGATGAAAGGAAATATTGTATTATCCCTTGGCAGGTTGCGTATGAATTTGTGCACAGGATTGTTTGTCTATAGACAGTATGTTTGTATTCATTCATTCATTCTGAGCACTTACTGTGTGCAGAGCACTGTACTAAACGTTTGGGAAGTACAAGTTGGCAACGTATAGAGACGGTCCCTACACAACAGCGGGCTCACAGTCTAGAAGGGGGAGAGTAGTATGTTTGTCATCATCATCATCATCAATCGTATTTATTGAGCGCTTACTGTGTGCAGAGCACTGTACTAAGCGCTTGGGAAGTACAAATTGGCAACATACAGAGACAGTCCCTACCCAACAGTGGGCTCACAGTCTAAAAGGGGGAGACAAAACCAAACATACTCACAAAATAAAATAAAAAGAATAGATATGTACAAAATAGAATAGATATGTACATATGTAGATATGTTTGTATGTAGCTGTAGGATGCACATAATAATAATAATAATAATGGCATTTGTTAAGCGCTTACTATGTGCAAAGCACTGTTCTAAGCGCTGGAAAGCAATCAATCAATCAATCAATCATATTTATTGAGCGCTTACTATGTGCAGAGCACTGTACTAAGCGCTTGGGAAGTACAAATTGGCAACATATAGAGACAGTCCCTACCCAGCAGTGGGCTCACAGTCTAAAAGGGGGAGACAGAGAACAAAAACCAAACATGCTAACAAAATAAAATAAATAGAATAGATATGTACAAGTAAAATAAATAAATAGAGTAATAAATATGTACAAACATATATACATATATACAGGTATATATGTATATATACTGTTCTAAGCGCTGGACGTGCAAACACGCATACGCATTCAGTTTCTCGATAAGAGGGAGTCTGTGTATGCCCAGTTCCCTACCCACCCACCCACAGTTTGCCCTCTGAGGCACTGGACACCACCCGCCCTGACTCGGAGCCTCAGCCCTGCCCACCCAAGAGCGAGTTCGGACGGTGGTTGTGGCTGGAGGAATTCTCAGCAGTTCCTGCCGTCAGCCCCGCTGATGGTTTCCTAGATGGAGGGGTCTCGGCCTCACCGTCGGTCTCTGTGGCTCCCAATCAATCTGCGCATCAGGCAGAAACTCCTCACCCTGGGCTTCAAGGCTGTCCATCCCCTCGCCCCCTCCTACCTCACCTCCCTTCTCTCCTTCTACTGCCCAGCCCGCACCCTCCGCTCCTCCACCGCTAATCTCCTCACCGTACCTCGTTCTCGCCTGTCCCGCCGTCGACCCCCGGCCAACGTCCTCCCCCGGGCCTGGAATGCCCCCAATCCCTCTGCCCCTCCGCCAAGCTAGCTCTCTTCCTCCCTTCAAGGCCCTGCTGAGAGCTCACCTCCTCCAGGAGGCCTTCCCAGACTGAGCCCCTTCCTTCCTCTCCCCCTCGTCCCCCCCTCTATCCCCCCATCTTACCTCCTTCCCTTCCCCACAGCACCTGTATATATGTATATATGGTTGTACATATTTATTACTCTATTTATTTATTTATTTATTTATTTATTTATTTATCTTGTACATTTCTATCCTATTTATTTTATTTTGTTGGTATGTTTGGTTCTGTTCTCTGTCTCCCCCTTATAGACTGTGAGCCCACTGTTGGGTAGGGACTGTCTCTATGTGTTGCCAATTTGTACTTCCCAAGTGCTTAGTACAGTGCTCTGCACACAGTAAGCGCTCAATAAATACGATTGATTGATTGATTGATTGATTTCCGTGAGCGTTTGCTCCCCATCTGTGCCTTCCTCTCCCCTTCCACGCCTCCCAGCTTTATCTCACATACTTCCCTCTCCCCTATGCAGCATCCATAGGTTACCCGAGAGGCCTGGCATCAGTGCATTTGAGAGGAATGACCGCCTCCAACCCACAGTCCTCCTCCTTTCACCCCTAGATGTGGAGAGGCAAAGTCAATCCTCTACAGACCCCCCCCTTTTTTTTAATGATATTGGTTAAAGGTATTTCCAGGCACTGTACTAAGCGCTGGGTAGATTCAAGCTAATCGGGTTGGGCATAGTCCCCATCCCACGTGGGGCTCACAGTCTTAATCCCCATTTTTCCGATGAAGTAACCGAGGCACAGAGCAATGTCTCGCCCGAGGTCACACGGCAGACGAGTGGCAGAGCCGGGATTAGAACCCAGCTCTTTCTGACTCCCAGTCATCATCATCATCATCAATCGTATTTATTGAGCGCTTACTATGTGCAGAGCACTGTACTAAGCGCTTGGGAAGTACAAATTGGCAACATATAGAGACAGTCCCTACCCAACAGTGGGCTCACAGTCTAAAAGTCCCGCCCTGTATCTGCTTCTTGGGGCTGGAAGCTTCCAAGAATTCCCAGGGAATTGTTCAGTTTGTCTCCCAAATGCCAACGGGACTTTAGGTCTAGGGACAGTCGGCCTTGGGATCATAAACAGTAGTTCTGTTTGCAATTCGGTTGAAATGAAAATGAAACATGTTGTAATCTTTTTATGAAAGCTAATTGAGGAACTTCTGGAACCCTTAAATAGCAATCTGGTTCCAGCCATTCCAGGTTATTATACTTATTTAAAGGATCTCCCCAAATTGCTGTCAATAAGGGCATTTCTCAGTAACCTGTGCTGCTGTTAGAGGAGCAGCGCGGCTCAGCGGATAGAGCCCGGGCTTTGGAGTCAGAGGTCATGGGTTCAAATCCCAGCTCTGCCAATTGTCAGCTGTGTGACTTTGGGCAAGGCACTTCACTTCTCTGGGCTTCAGTTCCCTCATCTGTCAAATGGGGATGAAGAGTGTGAGCCCCCCGTGGGACAACTGGATCACCTTGTAACCGCCCCAGCGCTTAGAACAGAGCTTTGCACATAGTAAGCGCTTAATAAATGCCATTATTATCAACGTGGCTCAGTGGATAGAGCCCGGGCTTTGGAGTCAGATGTCATGGGTTCAAATCCCAGCTCCGCCAACTGTCAGCTGTGTGACTTTGGGCAAGTCACTTCACTTCTCTGGGCCTCAGTTACCTCATCTGGAAAACGGGGATGAAGACTGTGAGCCCCCCGTGGGACAACCTGATCACCTCGTAACCTCTCCAGCGCTTAGAACAGTGCTTTGCACATAGTAAGCGCTTAATAAATGCCATTATTATTATTATTATTACACAGACACATACCTAAAAAAAAAACCCAACACCCACACCCACACATTTAAAATTCAAGAGTATAAATACACTGTTTTTTAAAAGTCTTTCAGGTTGGCTGTTTTGAGAGTTTGCTCCACTCTTAGTAAATAATAATAATAATAATAATAATGGCATTTATTGAGCGCTTACTGTGTGCAAAGCACTGTTCTAAGCGCTGGGGAGGTTACGAGGTGATCAGGTTGTCCCACGGGGGACTCACAGTCTTAATCCCCATTTTCCAGATGAGGGAAATGAGGCCCAGAGAAGTTAAGTGACTTGCCCAAAGTCACACAGCTGACAATTGGCGGAGCAGGGATTTGAACCCATGACCTCTGGCTCCAAAACCCGTGCTCTTTCCACTGAGCCACGCTGCTTTCTGTCCATCTGTCACCCCAGTAGATGGCAAGTTTGAAAAGGAAGCTATTCTGAGCTTACTACAGTGCTCTGCACACAGCAAGCGCTCAATAAGTACTATTGAATGAATGGAGTAAGTGACCCTGGACCCTCAGTGACCTGAGAGATTCACTTTTGGCAGGAGTTTTACAGTGCTCTTTCCACTCTGAAAAAAAGCTGTATTTTATCTTTCCCCCCTTGAACACTTACCCCTCCAATTTCTAATATGGATCCTAAAAAGATAATTCATTCCTTCAGTCGTATTTATTGAGCACTTACTGTGTGCAGAGCACTGTACTAAGCGCTTGGAAAGTACAATTCAGCAACAAATCCCTGCCCAGAACGGGCTCACGGAGAAGCAGCATGGCTTAATGGAAAGAGCCCGGGTTTAGGAGTCAGAGGATGTGGGTTCCAATTCCGCCACCGCCACTTGTCTGCTGTGTGACCTTGGGCAAGCCACTTAACTTCTCTGTGCCTCAGTTTCCTCATCTGTAAAATGGGAATTAAGACTCTGAGCCCCACATGGGACAACCTGATTACCTTTGTGGCTCAGTAGAAAGAGCAGGGACTTTGGAGTCAGAGGTCATGGGGTCAAACCCTGGCTCTGCCAATTGTCAGCTGTGTGACTTTGGGCACGTCACTTAACTTATCTGTGCCTCAGTTACCTCCTCTGTAAAATGGGGATTAAGACTGTGAGGCCCCAGTGGGACAACCTGATCACCTTGTAACCTCCCCAGCGCTTAGAACAGTGCTTTGCACATAGTAAGCGCTTAATAAATGTCATTATTATTATTACTACCCTAGCGCTTAGAACAGTGCCCGGCACATAGTAAGTGCTTAACAAATACCATCATTGATTTTATTTATTTTCAAAGGGGGGAGACAGGCAACAGTGACGACCACTAAGGTCCGGGATAATAATAATAATAATAATAATGATGGCATTTATTAAGCGCTTACTACGTGCAAAGCACTGTTCTAAGCGCTGGGATGAGCTTGTACTCCCTCAAGTGCTTAGTACAGTGCTCTGCACATGGTAAGCGCTCAATAAATACCACTGATGGGTTCGGTTTAGGAGTGGGCTTCTTCTCTTGCAAGGAGTTTTCATCAGGGGCATGTCTTAGAGAGCATTGTTTTTTTCTGTGGAAAACAGCCTGATCCTAAAATAGCAATTCAGGAGGTGGACTTCCCAATTTATTAAGCGCTTACTATGTGCAAAGCACTGTTCTAAGCGCTGGGATGAGCTTGTACTCCCTCAAGTGCTTAGTACAGTGCTCTGCACATGGTAAGCGTTCAATAAATACCACTGATGGGTTCGGTTTAGGAGTGGGCTTCTTCTCTAGCAAGGAGTTTTCATCAGGGGAACGTCTTAGCATTTTTTTTTCCCGTGGAAAACAGCCTGATCCTAAAATAGCAATTGAGGAGGTGGACCTCCCCATTTATTAAGCGCTTACTATGTGCAAAGCACTGTTCTAAACGCTGGGATGGGCTTGTACTCCCTCAAGTGCTTAGTACAGCGCTCTGCACACGGTAAGCGCTCAATAAATACCACTGATGGGTTCGGTTTAGGAGTGGGCTTCTTCTCTAGCAAGGAGCTTTCATCGGGGCACGTCTTGGAGAGCATTTTTTTTTCTCCCGTGTATGTATATATGTTTGTACATATTTATTACTCTATTTTACTTGTACTTATTTATTCTATTTATTTTATTTTGTCAATATGTTTTGTTTTGTTGTCTGTCTTCCCCTTCTAGACTGTGAGCCCGCTGTTGGGGAGGGGCCGTCTCTAGATGTTGCCAGCTTGTACTTCCCAAGCGCTTAGTACAGTGCTCTGCACACAGTAAGCGCTCAATAAATACGATTGAATGAATGAATGAATGAATGAATGAATGAATGAAACAGCCTGATCCTAAAATAGCAGTTCAGGAGGTGGACTTCCCCCCCAACCAAGGAACGATTCCCTCCTTATAATAATAATAATAATAATAGCATTTATTAAGCGCCTACTACGTGCAAAGTGAACGATTCCCTCCTTATAATAATAGTAATAATAATAATAATAATAATAATAATTAGAGAAGCAGCGTGGCTCAATGGAAAGAACCCGGGCTTTGGAGTCAGAGGTCATGGGTTCGAATCCCGGCCCCGCCACATGTCTGCTGTGTGATCTTGGGCGAGCCACTTCACTTCTCTGAGCCTCAGTTACCTCATCTGCAAAATGGGGCTGAATGAAGACGGTGAGCCCCACGTGGGGCAACCTGATCACCCTGCATCCTCCCCAGCGCTTAGAACAGTGCTGTGCACATGGTAAGCGCTTAACACACGCCATCATTATTATTAATGATGATTAATTATCAGACTGAGCCCCTTCCTTCCTCTCCCCCTCGTCCCCCCCTCCATCCCCCATCTTACCTCCTTCCCTTCCCCACAGCCCCTGTATATATGTATATATGTTTGTACATATTTTTTACTCTATTTATTTATTGATTCTATTTGTACATATCTATTCTATTTATTTTATTTTGTTAGTATGTTTGGTTTCGTTCTCCGTCTCCCCCTTTTAGACTGTGAGCCCACCGTTGGGTAGGGACTGCCTCTGTATGTTGCCAATTTGTACTTCCCAAGCGCTTAGTACAGTGCTCTGCACATAGTAAGCGCTCAATAAATACGATTGATGATGATGATTAATATAATATAATTATTAATAATATAATAATATAATAAATAATAATAATAATTGGCATGTGTTAAGCGCTTACTATGTGCAAAGCCCTTCCAACCCACCAGGTGAGCGGGCCGGCGGAAAGCAAGGAGGCCCGGGGCAGGGAAACCGAGGCAGCGGCCCAATCTTCTAGCGGGTGCATCCCTGCTGCAAAAGAAAATAAAGAAATATTGCCCGGGCACGAAGGAGAAGGTTGCATTGTGCTCGGGGGTGCAGGAGGAGGAGGAGGGGAGGGAAAAAAAAAAGGGGATTTTGGAGACGTCACTGCAACCAGATCCTTACCGCAGCGTGATGCTGCTGGAGACGGCCGGCTTCCCAAACCGGGCCCGGGGCGAATTTCCCGCCAGGAATGTGCCCACCGGGATGGGCCCTGCCTTTTCCCACCTCCGACGGATGGACTGAAGCCCCCCCGGGACGGTGCCAAGGAGCCACCCCCTTTTTTTCCCCGGGAGAAAAATGTAACCCCGCAGTGGAAGCAGCCGCTTGGGAAGAGGCCGCAGGGAGAGAAACACCCAGCGAATCCAGCTGAAGTCCTTCTGCAGGAGAGAAGGAGAGAGAGCATCCTCCGTTTTCCCTTTTTTTCCAATTTTCCCAAAAAAGGCTGCACCCCTCCTCCCCTGACCTCTAGTCAGCCTCACCAAGGGGGTGAGAAGCCCATCTCCCTCCCCACCCCTACCTGCTCAGCATCAGAGGAGCCTCTTTGTATGCAGCAGACATGGCCAGCCAGCAGGATTCAGGCTTCTTTGAGATCAGCATCAAATATTTACTGAAATCCTGGAGCAGTAGTGAGTAGCGGGAGGCCTTCTTTATATTCTTTTTGTTGGGTTTTTTGTCTTCCTGTCGGGCACTGTTGGCTAAATGAGAGGGGCAGCTCCTGATAAAGAGGGGGCTTTTTCCTATCTGGTGGGGGGGGGGGGGGGTGTGTGTTTTGCTTCCATCTGCTGTAAAAACCAAAATGTCAGAGATTTCAATATCTATTCTATTTATTTTATTTTGTTAGTATGTTTGGTTTTGTTCTCTGTCTCCCCCTTTTAGACTGTGAGCCCACTGTTGGGTAGGGACTGTCTCTCTGTGTTGCCAATCTGTACTTCCCAAGCGCTTAGTACAGTGCTCTGCACATAGTAAGCGCTCAATAAATACGATTGATGATGATGAAGGGCAAAGGCTAATAGGATTACACCCGGTTTGGCAGGATTAAATCCTCAAATCAGACCAATTTTAGTGCCCCCTTTTCTACCCCCTCCCCATATCACAGCACAGCAGTGGGCATATTCCGGGGGGCATTTCCTGCCTCGATAGTCTTTTAGACTGTGAGCCCACTGTTGGGTAGGGACTGGCTCTATATGTTGCCAATTTGTACTTCCCAAGCGCTTAGTACAGTGCCTTGCACACAGTAAGCGCTCAATAAATACGATTGATGATGATGATGATGATAGGCTTATTTGATCCGCGCTGGGTTTATCGAAATATTTCGTGAAGTCTGCTTAATCAGATGGGTGGGGCAGGGCTCCGAAATACTTGAGAATTGTTTTATTATGGTATCTTGTCCGAGGGAGGAGTGCTTAGCGTGGAGATTTGACCAAAGGGGATATTTGCAGATTCATTTTTTATCTCTTCCTCCCCTGTTTTGTGCAGAAGCCTGGGTGACACTTGGGCTGGGGAAAAAAATAAGGATCCCGATGGGGATGTAAACAAATGAAAGATGACATGGTTCCTATTTTCAGCCAATTTAGAGATTTCTCAGGAAAGTGTACTTATAAAAAAAAGATGGTATCTACCAAACCTCAAGTGGTGCTTCTCCCCACATAGTCGTTAAAATCGGGCCTTCAGGTGGTTTGTCTTGTCATATGTTTTCTTTCTATTTAAGTACTGGATGGGTTCCTCTTCTTCTTCCAAAGTCTGTGCTTGTTTTGGCGTAGAAAATCAGCAGATGTCTAATGAAGTCAAACTTCAAAACTAACCACAGTGTAAAATCCAAGAGCCGCTATCTTCCTCATTACCTCAGCTCCTGTATTTAAGTAAATGCTGCACATTTAGGGCAGTGACCGATCTCATGTAAACAGAATTTATGAAATGGAAAAAAAAAATCGCACCTGAATTGCTTTCAGAAATAGCCAGTGCAGCTTGAAATGCTAGAAGATGTATTGCGATGGTCACGGGCTAAATGATATCCATAGAAACCATTTTTTTTTCCAGGTCATTTATACTACTGTATACACTACAGGGCTTGTCTGTAGCTGTTTTTCTTACCACAAGTGTGAAATCACTAGGGAATAATACTGTTACCCAAACAGCATTGCTTTATTTGCCGTAATCCTAAATCATTTGGCTCGTGTTCATCACGTTTTAGAATCTATGAAGCACTTTGTTCTAGAGGATGAATCATTGGTTATTTTGGGTTAGACGTGCCTTTTAGTTAATTAAAAGAGACGGGGATATGGTGTGCTTCATTAGTACCTTGCCTGGCTAGCAATTGTTAACAGTGGTTGTTTTGAAGAAGGAAACAGAAGTTTTTCATGGTTTTGCCTTAATAGGTCATGTTTTCTGTCCTCTACAGGCTTTGCAAAAGAAATGTCAGGTCCTACTTTTATTTTATTACAAGTAGAATTGTGGTATGATAGGAGTAAAGAGGCAAGTGGGATGTCTTGAAAATTTCTCTCCACGTCCCCCGCCCCCCTTTGTATATCCATATTACTCCACATCAGGGTGTACAACTCCCCCACTCTCCCCCCACCCCAGGAAATATTCTGAAATGACTCATGTATTTCTGCATTGAAAGCAGAAGCTCTAAAATTACCTTCAAAATGGTGTATTTCAGTTGATCTTCCAGGTAGAAGAGAGGTAAAAATGCTCTCTCTCTGGCTGGTATTTCTTTGTGTATAAATGTATTTTTTTTTCAATCTTTACTCAAATGAGGAAGAGGAAACAGAGGTCAGTCTTACTCAAGTGCGTTGCAACAGTCCCCTCCAGCCCAGAAAGAGTTTGGTTACTCAATTTTCTGTGTTTTCGGGGTACTGCAAGATGCAGGAATTTTTGAGGCCAAGTAGAAATATCAGAAGCCTTAGGGTTTGTCAGTGGCTTTAGGGAACAGCCCGGAGCAGCTACTGCACTTGTACACACATGCCTAACATCTTATTTTCCAGGAGAAGTTAGAGCGCCTGCCCACATACCTGAATGCCAAATCAGCCCCCTAATTATATCGGGGTGACTGCCCGGAGGTGATTCTTTAACAAGTGCAATTAAAAAGCAAACTATACGTTCACGCTTGGCTGGCTGCCAGGAAGGTAGTGATAGGAAAGATGCCTCTGTGAAAGTTTCCAGTTTTAGGTTTCCATTCAAACCAATCTGAGGGGGGGAAAAAAAGCAGGTCTCTCAGTGTGCGCTCTCCTCTCCGAGACGCTTATCAAGGTAACGAGACCGGTGGTTGCCCATTGCGGAGCGTTAGCCGTGGCCAAAAGATGTGCATTTTGATGGTTCCTTTCAATCGGCTCTTCACCTGCTTGGTTTTGCCTCGCTGGGTCTCGGTTTGCATGCAGCACGAGTTGAGGTTCCTTTTTGATACTCAGAAATGGGAAGTCATGAACCAAATCCCTCCGTCCAACCAATATTTCATTTATTTCACTTTTCAACTATCTTGTAGACTGTACAAGCCACGGTTTACCTGCCACGAAAAGGCTTTTGGAGGCATACCGGCCCTTTCCGGTCATCGGCGAAAGGGCTCGATAAATCAGTTGGTAAAGTCCTGCTGCGCTGAACTAAATATTGTTTTATTTTTAGTCTTCTTCCCTCACACTTGCTCACTTTGGCTCATAGCTGACTATTTTTTGGCCTACTTATTGGGTTTTATGAGATCCTCCTAAAGTTTTTCTCCATCTGATGGGGTTTCACCGCCCTCTGAAGATTAGGAGATTTCACCCCTCACTGCCCTACCAGGTCATCTGGAAGGATGTGAAACAAAACAGGACCCAGCACTGATCCCCAAGGGATGGATGCCCACCAAGTACACTTTTCCATCCTGAAAAGTGGCCCTTTATCCACGCCCTTTGTTTTCTGTCTTTAGCTAGTTTTCTACCGACAACTGAAATTTCCCTCCAATTCCATTCGACTGAGATTTCCCTCCAATTCCATTATTATTCAGGGTTTATGAAAGCCTTTGGTGTGGACCCTGTCAAAACGTCTGGGCTGTAATCTCGGTTCCACCATTTGTCTGCTGTGCGTGACCTTGAGCAAGTCACCTAACTTCTGTGCCTCTCATCTTTAAAATGGGGATTAAGACTTTGAGCCCCACGTGGGACATGGGCTGTGTCCAACTGGATTTCCTTGTACCTACCCAGCGCTTAGTACAGTGCCTGGCACATCATAGGCATTTCACAAATGCAATTAAAAAAATATTTCTGTATCGTTTCCACTGGGTTCCGGTCTTTCCACGTATTTAATAATTCCCTTTACTTCAGTGACTGCCTCCCCAGGATAGATTATCAAATCGTTGAGGAGAACCAGCGTGGCTTAGTGGAAAGAGCTCGGGCTTGGGAGTCAGAGGTCGTGGGTTCTAATTCCAGCTCCGCCACTTGTCTGCTGTGTGACCTTGGGCAAGCCACTTAACTTCTCTGAGCCTCAGTTACCTCATGTGGAAAATGGGGATTAAGACTGTGAGCCCCACGTAGGGCAACCTGATTACCTTGTATCTCCCCCAGCACTTAGAACAGTGCTTGGCAGATAGTAAGCACCTAACAAATACCATAATTATTATTATTGAGGGCAGAGGTACCCCCCTTTTCCTACACCCTAAGCGCTTAGTATAGTGCTCTGCCCTCAAATGCTCAAATATTACTGACTGATTTCAATCAATCAATCAGTCTTATTTATTGAGCACTGACTGTGTGCAGGGCACTGAACTAGGCGCTTGGGAGAGTACGACATAATATAACGGACACATTCCCTGCCCACAGTGTGCTTACATTCTAGAGGGGGAGGACAGTCTAGAGGAGATTTAACACAGATCTTTGAATCCATCTAGACCTATCAGTGGAAACGGAGACCAATGTGGGCTGTAAGCAACGAAAAGGTGGAGATTCCACTAATAACTCAGAATTGGATATTTAAGCTGCTCATCTGATGGTCCTTTACATCAACTGTGGGACCCAGTTAATCAATCAACCAATCAGTTGTATTTATTGAGTGCTTACTGTGTGCAGAGCACTGTACTAAGCGCTTGGGAAGTACAAGTTGGCAACATATAGAGACAGTCCCTACCCAAAAGCCCTAGGAAGGAGAGGAAAACTTTATAGCAAAATTTTCTGAAACTAAGGAACAGAGAGGTGAATTGGTTTTCTAGACTGTGGGCCCGTTGTTGGGTAGGGACTGTCTCTGTATGTTGCTGACTTGCACTTCCCAATCGCTTAGTACAGTGCTCTGCACACGGTAAGCGCTCAGTAAATATGATTGAATGAATGAATGAATTGTTGCCAAAGAGATAAGCCTCAAGATCTTCATGCAGGTTTATTTAAAATAGATAGCAAGTATTTATTGAGCTTCCACAGGGTCTTTCTTACTGGATAGGGCACCTAAGGGCTAAGTGGTAGAGTTTAGCCCAGGTTCCAGCTTTCAAGATACTTATAATTTAATAGGGGAGAAGGAACAGGGAATCATTCAATCAGGAGAACTCTGCACTGATAAACACAATAGATCCACACCCTGTCAAGGTTTGATTCTGCCAGAAGAACAAAAGAATACGTTCCTGGCCCTATGAGGGAGGCAGATGAAAAGTATTTTGAGGTGGAAGAATATTTTCGCCTCTATTAAAGAAGACTCTCCAGGTTTTAAGCATTGTTCTCAGTGCTCCTTAGGATTTTCTCCCTTGCTCAGGAGATCTAGAGGTATCATCCTCTTGTGAAAATTGCCCCTTATCTGGCTCCCCTTTTTTAAGCTTGAAAATATTCTCCAAGTGGGGTTCTTTTCTTTGGAAACTGCATGGGGTAGCTGTAGCCCAGAGATCACTATTGGTTTTAAAAACGCAGATTCAAATACTGGGTTGCAAATACTTGTTTATTTAACTGAGAAGTAGCGTGGCTTAGTGGAAGGAGCAAGGGCTGGAGAGTCAGAGGTCGTGGGGTCTAGTCACGGCTCCGCCGCTTATCCGCTGTGTGACTTAGCTTTTCTGTGCCTCAGTTACCTCATCTGTGAAATGGGGAATAAGACTGTGAGCCCCATGTGGGACAACCTGATTACCTTGTATCTACCCCAGCGCTTAGAACAGTGCATGGTACATAGCACTTAACAAATACCGTTTTTATTATTTTATTATTTTTTATTAACTTCTTAGACAGGTGGCTTGGCTCTCAATTTGGGGGAAGCCCTTCTATTGATATAGCGATCAATAAATATGATTGACTGAAAACTGTTCTCTCCCACCTGCTAGACTTTAAGCTCGTTGTGGGCAGGGAATGTGAATGTGTCTGTTTACTGTTGTATTGTACTCTCCCTAGCGCGTAGTATGTGCTCTGAACACAGTAAGGGCTCAATAAATACGATCAAATGAGTGAATTTAATGAGCACTGGTAGTGTCCAGAGCATGCTGCTAAGCACTATATATATATATATACATATATATATTTATGTATATGATTGTCTGTCTTCCCCTCTAGACTCTGAGCTCACTGTGGGCAGGGAATATGTCTGTTTGTTGTATCTTATTCTCCCAAGTGCTTAGTACAGTGCTTTGCACACAAAAAGGATTCAATATATACGATTGAACGATAATAATAATAATAATAGTAATAATAATGATGGTCTTTGTTAAGTGCTTACTATGTGCCAAACACTTCTAAGAGCTGGGGTAGATACACGATTATCAGGTTGTCCCACGTGGGGCTCACAGTCTTCATCCCCATTTTACAGATGAGGTAAATTTATTTTATTTTGTTAGTATGTTTGGTTTTGTTCTCTGTCTCCCCCTTTTAGACTGTGAGCCCACGGTTGGGTAGGGACTGTCTCTATATGTTGCCAATTTGTACTTCCCAAGCACTTAGTACAGTGCTCTGCACATAGTAAGCGCTCAATAAATACGATTGATGATGATGATGAGGTAACTGAGGCACAGAGAAGTTAACTGACTTGCCCAAGGTCACACAGCTGACAAGTGGTGGAGCCGGAATTAGAACCCACAACCTCGGACTCCCAAACTAGTGGCCTTTCCCCTAAGCCACGCTGCTTACTATGCCAACAGAGATGGTAGACACATTCCCCGCCCACAAGGAGTTCACAGTCTAGAGGGGGAGGCAGACATTAATATAAAATAGTTGGCACATCATTCACCTCCAATTAGAGTAGCTGCTGATGGAGACACACATGATGATGTGAACATTTCTCTTGGGGTGTTGAGAGGTGGATCCCCCCAATCCTTTTCCTTGTTCCCTTCGGGGTCCTCCGAACACAGGCACCATTCCCAAGCCATGGAATTTGGTGTCCGGAGCCAAGGCGGAGGGAAGCAGGGTGCTTAAAATAAAAATTCCGGACATAAAGGCGTCTGGTGCTGAATCTGTTTCGGACGGAGGACAGACCAGCTGAAAACCAGACGGGCTGGTGTAAGACCGGATGAATGCCCACTGTACCCACAATAAGCGAGGCAGTATTTAGCTTTTTCTTTCGCTGAAAGTGTAGGAATCCCAGACTCCAAATAACAGTAGAGAAGATCTCCTCGAAAACTACATGCTTACCGTCAAACCAAAGCGGGTCATTTTCCACGTTTTGTTTTATTGGGAGGGAAATGAAATCTTTTGCTTTTTAAAAATATTTCAAGATATCTCAATGGAAGGGTCTAGGTAAATTGAAAAATGGAATAAGCGTGTTAGGTCTTATTTGAATAAAAAAATAATAAATGTTGAATTCCGAGGCCTTCAAGGTAAGCCCGGCTCTTGAAGAGTTATTCTGTGGGAGTGTTGGTATTTACACAAGGGCACACACCCTGGAAAGTTGGATTTTGGGTGGGGAGGTTTGATAGCTACTCAACTTTTCAGACTGATGGAAACTTTTCAGTGTGGGCAGGGAATGTGTCTACCAACTCTGTAGTGCTTAATACAGTGCTCTGCTCACAGTAAGCGCTCAGTAAATGCCATTGTTTGATTGTCTGGTCTTCCTTTAGTCCACAACATTTGAAGAACCACCACAAAGATTGGAAGACAGAGTCCTCAAAGGGAATTCTGGAAAACCAGAAGCTGTTGCAGAAGGGAACGGCTTACACTGGGCACATTGGCTGTGCCGCAGATAATTCATTTGTTTCTTGGTGCTTCCAGAACTGGGTTTTTGTGTGTTTCTCCCCTGGCACCCTGTGGCCTGGTCACCATTTTAGTTCTAACCCCAGCTCTTCCAATTGCTTGTTGTGTGACCTTGGGAAAGTCACTTCACTTCTTTGTGCCCCAGTTTCCTTAACTGTAAAATGGGGATTCAGTGCCTGTTCTTCCTTAATCTGTGAGTCCCATGCGGGACAGGGACTGTTTTCCACCTGATTAATGCATACCTGCCCCGGTGCTTAGAAGTGTTTGACACAGAGTAAGCGCTTAACAAATACCTTAAAAAAAGTTTCTCCAGTTGGATCGGGGGTGGCCCTCCTACCTACCCAGTACCCATGGTTCCAAAAGACTGGGGAAAATTGAGAATGGGTTGAAGGAAGGGCGAACCATTTTTCCTCCTGTGGTGTTTTTATCGATCGCATTATGCCTCAGTGGAGCTGTGACAGACTCAGAGTACAGTCGAGGTGCACTGAAGAACTCATCAGCATCCTCCCCAAGTGCTAATGTTCAGGGCAGAAGGGGACAGAGATGATGATGATGATGGTATTTGTTAAGTGCTTACTCTGTGCCAGGGACTGTACTGAGCGCTGGGGAGGACACAAGCAAATCAAATTGGACCCCGTCCGTATCCTATGTGGGGCCCACAGTCTCAATCCCCATTTTCCAGGTGAGGGAACTGAGGCAACTCCTCCAAATAGCGTGGATTTGCATTCAAAGAGTATTTCTCTCCTGGATCTTCTATAAAGGCAGTGATGTACAAGTGAAAATCTCACCCAGTTACACTTTCTCCATTTCTTCTTTTTGGGATTTAGATTCCCAGAGAAGAGAAGTGACTTGCCCAAGGTCACCCAGCAGACAAGTGGCGGAGTCATGACCCTCTTACTCCCAGGTCCCTGCCCTATCCATTACTCCATGCTGGAGGAAACCCTCATCCTTGGGCTCCCATGAGGGTGGGGGAATGGAGGTGCTGATTTACGAAGTTCTCTCCATGAATGGGAACTTCATTTTCAGAACCTGTGCCAATGGACTGTTTTCGTTTGCCACTGAAAGAAACAACCCGAGAAAGAGAAGCGAGGACTTCAAGGGGGAGTCCCGCTACGTGGTCTCTTCAGAATTAGTCATAGCATGACTAAAAGGTGAATAACTTTGTGTAGGGTACGTAGGGAATGGAAGCTAGAACTATTATTTGTGTGCAGTTCTATTTATTCTATTTATTTTTTTTGTTAGTATGTTTGGTTTTGTTCTCTGTCTCCCCCTTTTAGACTGTGAGCCCAATGTTGGGTAGGGACTGTCTCTATATGTTGCCAATTTGTACTTCCCAAGCGCTTAGTACAGTGCTCTACACATAGTAAGCGCTCAATAAATACGATTGATGATTGATGATGCAGTTGCCTATTTGCAAACGATAGTGCCAGTTCAGTTCGAAGCAACTCCTCCAAATAGCGTGGATTTGCATTCAAAGAGTATTTCTCTCCTGGACCTTCTATAAAGGCGGTGACGTACAAGTGAAAATCTCACCCAGTTCAACTTTCTCCATTTCTTCTTTTTGGGATTTAGATTCCCAGTGTGATAAATGAGCCAAGACAGGCCAGGATTCCAAGGGATCGTCATAGTTGGTTTACAATCTCAAGATGGGTCCGTGCCCTCCTCTTATCCGTTGTGTAGTTGGCTTGGAATATAGCCACACTGTTTGCTTTGATTATATCTCTCGCTCCAGAATAAAAAAGAAACAGGCTGTTTCATTGCCCCTTTATTGCTGTCAGTGGAATCGAGATATGCCACTTCTTCCTTTCTGGCACCATGCAAGTGGTGAGTGTTACCAAGCGGCAAATTGTGATTAATGGAATCTGATCAATTTCAGGAGACTGGGTGACCCACCCTTTTTCACCTACTTAAGGGTGAAAAATCCTATTTGTCGAAGTCAGGAACACCCGTATTGCATTGAGCATGATTCTTACCCAATCTGAAAGTCATGTGGATTCCAGTGGTTGGGATTGTAGGAAAGAAATTATCCCAAACTATAAAACAATAGTGATTTTCCCATTAGATTATAAACTCCTTCTAGCCATGAGTCACATCTTCTCTCTCTATTGTACCCTCCAAAGCTTTTAATATGGTAGTCTGTATATAGTAGGTGCTCAATCAATAGTATTGATTGATTGCCTTAAGCACTTGGGAGAGGACAAGGAATGGAAGAAGCCATGATCCCTGACCCCAGGGGCCTCACAATCTACCTGGGAGATAGAAATAAAATAATTTGCAAATAGGGGGAAGAAATGCTCGAAGAGTAGAATATGGAAAACAGTATATACAAAAAATGGAATGGAAAATAGTGAGTGCAGAAGTGCTAAGGTTGTGCAGAAGTGCTGTTGATAATAGGGAGGATGTAAACTTGCAGTGAAGAAGGATGAAATGGGGAAAGCCTCCTGGAGCTTCGGAGAGGTTTTGAGGATGGGGAGAGCTGTGGTGTGGATGGATTGAAATGGGAGGGAATTCCAGGCAGGGGGAAATGCAGGAGCCAAGATTTGTAGCTGCTTGAATTGATCTGAAACAAATTCAAGATCAACTGAATGTAAACCCTCTTCACAGTAGAAATAAAGGAGTAATGTGTTTGCTTACCGAAATGGCTGTTATAAGCTGATACATTGAAATTAAATAAAAAGCATTGAAAGCTATCAATTGTGACAGATCACATGTAATTAAAAGCCTTTCACAAGAACTGACCAAGTAATTATAATAGATGAAAATATGTAAAATCTTTTGAATATAGCTAAATCTTTTAAATATCGCTCGCTCATATACAGCTGTCAATATTCTTTCTATGATGCTGGCACTGAATCTGTATTTCTCCTGAAAGAGTTGGTGGGTTTCACTATTTGTTTCCAAGTGTTTTTAACTAATCCCTCTAAGGCAGTTTGAGAGCAATATCTCCATTTTTTCCAATTGAGACAAACAAGATGTAAAGTGACTTGCACAAGGTCAATCAATCAATCAGTCGTATTTATTGAGCACTTACTGTGTGCAGAGCACTATACTAAGCACTTGGGAAGTACAAGTTGGCAACATATAGAGACAGTCCCTGCCCAACAGTGGGCTCACAGTCTAGAAGGGAGAGACAGAGAACAAAACCAAACATATTAACCAAATAAAATAAATAGAATAGGTATGTGCAAGTAAAATAAATAAATAAATAGGTCACTCAGCAAGTAGGCTCCAGAACTGGTTTTAAGCATCAAGAGTTTCAATCTTATGTCCAGACTGTGTTCCGACTACAGCCTGGAGTCCTGCCAGGGATTCATACAACTTTTGCTAAAAGTACAGCATGGAAAGAAGGTGGAGAATGACTAAGTGAGAAATACTTGACTTGTCTAATGTCCTGTTCATTGAGCCAAAGAACAACCCATTGGGATTAACCCTTATTTGCACTCAGAATCAGAGGGATGGTTTTCACATTTTACACGCTAAGCCCTCACTTTATGACCTGCTCCTTCAGGGCCTCCTTTGGAGTTCTGATGTTGTGGGATTTGGAGAGTAATTCCCTATTAGCCATTGCCCATCATGAGTTTGTGGCCGTTTAACCATGTAGTATTTATTGAGCTCCTACTGTGTACTGAGGACTTGGGAGAGAACAATTGAGTTAAAGAGACAATCCAGGCCCTCCGGGACTTTACAACCTAGTAGCTCCAAGGGTGGGCATGCTTTAAAGGCAAGTCATAGTTCAAAGGAATCGTTGGACAAACATCTAGACTGTTCTGGTGGAGAGGATCTCACTCCTCTTAAAACAGTCCACTTCGGTGATGGAATATCCACTCTACATTTTTAAGTGTCACTTGTACACAAAATAACAACAAACGGGTCACGTGAGTTTAATAAGCCTCATATTTTTCTGCCAAAGCCCTTTTTTTAGAGTTTCCACTGCTCTCAAGACAAGCAGCGTGACCTAGGGGGAAGAGCCGAAGTCTGGAAGTCAGAGGACCTGGGTTCATATCCTAGCTCCGTCTTCTAATAATAATAATAATCAGCATCATCATCAATCGTATTTATTGAGCGCTTACTGTGTGCAGAGCACTGTACTAAGCACTTGGGAAGTACAAATTGCAACATATAGAGACAGTCAATCAATCAATCAATCGTATTTATTGAGCGCTTACTGTGTGCAGAGCACTGTACTAAGCGCTTGGGAAGTACAAATTGCAACATATAGAGACAGTCAATCAATCAATCGTATTTATTGAGCGCTTACTGTGTGCAGAGCACTGTACTAAGAGCTTGGGAAGTACAAATTGGCAACATATAGAGACAGTCCCTACCCAACAGTGGGCTCCCAGTCTAAAAGGGGGAGACAGAGAACAAAACCAAACATACTAACAAAATAAAATAAACAGAATAGATATGTACAATAATAATAATAATGGCATTTGTTAAGCGCTTACTATGTGTGCAGCACTGTTTTAAGTGCTGGAGGGGATACGCAGTGATCACATTGTCCTACGTGAGGCTCACAGTCTTAATCCCCATTTTACAGATGAGGTAACTGAGGCTCAGAGAAGTTAAGTGATTTGCTTAGGGTCACACAGCAGACATGTGGGGGAGGCAGGATTAGAACCCATGACCTCTAACTCCCAAGCCCCTGCTCTTTCCACTGAGCCACTTCTTGTCTGCTCTGTGACCCCGGGCAAGTCACTTAATTTCCCCGTGCCTCAATTTCCTCATCTATAGAATGGGGATTCATTTTGGTTCTCCCTCCTACTTAGACTGTGAGCCCCATATATATATGTATATATGTTTGTACATATTTATTACTCTATTTATTTATTTATTTTATTTGTACATATCTATTCTATTTATTTTATTTTCTTAGTATGTTTGGTTTTGTTCTCTGTCTCCCCCTTTTAGACTGTGAGCCCACTGGTGGGTAGGGACTGTCTCTATATGTTGCCAATTTGTACTTCCCAAGCGCTTAGTACAGTGCTCTGCACATAGTAAGCGCTCAATACGATTGATGATGATGATGATGATGTGGGACAGGGACTGCGTCCAACGTCCAACGTGACTATCTATGAGTAAAATGGTGCTTGAGGCATTGTAAGCGCTTAACAAATCACCATAATTACGATGCCCGGGTCTGCCAACTCTGTTGCGTGGTACTCTCCAAGTGCTTAGTCGGTGCTTTGCACACTGTATGTGCTCAAATACCGTGAATTGATTGACTGTGCATCTCGTCGTTAATTTGACTGAATCACTTATAGTCTCCAAGGACAGCTGGTTGCCCTCCCTACCTGACAATCCAGAGCAGAATTCTTCTGGAATTCTTGTCGTGGGCCTGGCGGGGGAATAGGAGAACTGGAGCAGAAAAAAGAGACGGCAGAAGGGGGAGGATTGGGTTCAGCTCCTTCTTATGGTATTTGTTAAGCACTTACTATGTGCCAGGCACTGTTCTAAGCACTGGGGTAGATACACAGTACACGGTCCATGTCCCACGTGGAGCTCCCAGTCTTCATCCCTGTTTTACTGAGAGCTCATCTCCTCCAGGAGGCCTTCCCAGACTGAGCCCCTTCCCTCGTCCCCCTCTCCATCCCCTGCATCTTCCCTCCTTCCCTTCCCCGCAGCACCTGTATATATGTATATATGTTTGTACATATTTATTACCCTATTTATTTATTTATTTTACTTGTACCTATCTATTCTATTTATTTTATTTTGTTAGTATGTTTGGTTTTGTTTTCTGTCTCCCCCTTCTAGACTGTGAGCCCACTGTTGGGTAGGGACTGTCTCTATATGTTGCCAGCTTGTACTTCCCAAGCGCTCAGTACAGTGCTCTGCACACAGTAAGCGCTCAATAAATGCGATTGATTGATTGATTGATTGATTTACAGATGAGGGAACTGTGGCCCAGGGAAGTGAAGCAACTTAACCAGGCCACCCAGCAGACATGTGGCAGAGCCAGGATTAGTTTCCAGGTCCTTCTGACTCCCAAGCCTGTGCTGTATGCACTAGGCAATGCTTCTTCTCTCTAAAGAGCTCTTGAAGATGGTTTCTTAAACGCAGCTAAGCTCTGAAGAGCCCCACAATGTTGACAATCCGCTTGCAACCCGCCTATCTGCTGTTGACGCACAACCTGGACAAAACCAGCGCACAGTCAACTCAGTCGGCTGGGGCAGGAGTACTACAAACAGCTAGATAATGAAGTCAAGTCATCACCAGAGTTTGGATTAGCATACTGGGGTCACCCCCTTCGGGCATTTGCATTCTCATCGAAAACATTACAAAATGAATCACTCCTCACAGAGTCCGGATACGGAGGGAGATGATGCAAGGCTGATCACGTGCCGCCGGGAATAAAGACCTATTAAGCTGGCTTGGTTCATCATTGTTTTGGGTTGTAAGAGAGGAGCCCATGACAAGAGTTATTAAAACATCACAGGATGGCAGTTCAACTGACTTCAGTGTTTTCTCTTAGCGTAGCTGGGCTTCTGCCTGACGTCTGCCCTGTTTTCCAGGTTCTTGACTGCTTTTGGCGTTCAGTGTCACGATCATAAGTTGGGTGGAGATTAGTTTGCAGTAGTTAAATTGCTCGGCAGCTGAGTGTAGGTTAAATAATAACAGTGAGCACTGGGATAGATGAGGATGATCAGATCAGGTCCGGCCCTTATCCCACAGTGGGCTCATAATCTAGGAAGACGGGACAATGAATGTCCTCTCCCTTTATGACAGATGAGGAAACTGAAGCCCAGGGGAGTGAAGTGACTTTCCCAAGGTCACACAGCAGGCCATCGGCAGAGCAACTCCCAGCTCTTTCCATTATGCCGTGTTACCTCCCCGATGATTTGGAGGCTGTCAAATCCCACCATTTTGCGATGTTGTCTTTCATTAATCGCAGTTCTTCTAAATGGTTTGGAGTTGGTAGTTTTGCCAGTCTTCCTCAGATGCTCAAGGTGGACGGGGCATCAGGGCAGAGGTGATTTCTCTGGACTTCCTATTGGTAAATTTTTTTCACTTTTGACTCCCCAGCTAAATTGTAAGCCCTTCCTGGGAAGGGATCGTGTCTTCTTTTGTTGTACCCCCCGCAAATGTACGACTTTGCTTTGCTCACAGGCACTGTCAAATATTTTCTCTGCAAATATTCATGATTGGTCGACTTGCTTCCAGTGGATTGCCAAACCCCAAAATTCAGAAAATTTTGTTCCTTCCTTATCCAACTAGAGGTTGAAAGGATAACCACCCTGGAAAGTGTTTGTTTTGGCCCAGAAGAGGTGATGGAGAAGGATCTCTATTTGACTCTGTGACCAAATCCATCCAGATGTGACAACAGAATTTAGCTGCGGGTGTGTATGTGTTCCTGCCCTGGATGATGATGACTCATTCGAACTGAATATGATTATATTAATCAGGAGCATTTACTGGTCATCTACCTCGGGTTTGGTGATTAGTAACAGCACTGATGCCCATGAGAAATAATAGTAATAATGGTATCAAGCACTTACTATGTGCCAGGCACTGTTCTACGCTCTGGGGTATATACAAGATACAGGCCCACAGTCCCTGTCCCATGGAGGGCTCACAGTTTTAATCCCCATTTTACAGATGAGGAAACTGAGGACAGAGAAGTGAAGTGACTTGCCCGAGGTCACACGGCAGACAAGTGGCGGAGCCGGGATCAGAACCCATGATCCGAGAAGCGGCGTGGCTCAGTGGAAAGAGCCCGGGCTTTGGAGTCAGAGGTCATGGGTTCAAATCCCGGCTCTGCCAATTGTCAGCTGTGTGACTTTGGGCAAGTCACTTAACTTTTCTGTGCCTCAGTTACTTCATCTGGAAAATGGGGATTAAGACCGTGAGCCTCATGTGGGACAACCTGATCACCTTGTAACCTCCCCAGCACTTAGAACAGTGCTTTGCACATAGTAAGCGCTTAATAAATGCCATTATTATTATTATTATCATCTTCTGACCCCTAGACCTGTGCCCTAGCCACTAGGCCATGCTGCTTCTCTTAACTTTAAGAAGTACTTTAGATATATGGACAGTAGACTGGGAAGGAGTGGGTTGGAAAAGGAGGGAGTCTAACCAAGTGCCTTTCAATTGCCTCATTGTAGTTGAGTGGAGCCTCAGCCCCAGGGCAGTGGGGGAGACAAAATAGGCATGTAGAATGGGCTATCGCTTGCTTGCGTCCATGGTGAGATATCAAGGCTAAGGGGATCCAGGGCTATACTGATCATCGCCATTGAAGCTTTTGATTTATTACTAAAGAAGTTCCGTGACCCCGAAGAAGAGCAGAATCAATCGATCAGTCAGTGATATTTATTAAGCCCTTACACAGAGACTGAGCTCCCGAGAGAGCTAGCCCAGGGATGTTCTGTGTCTAAATCAATCGATCAATGGGATTTATTTAGCGCTTACTATGTACTGAGCACTGTACTGAGCGCATGGGAGAGCACAGGAGAACAGAATTAGCAAGCACATTCCCTGCCCATAACGAGCTTACAGTCTAGATGGGGAGACAGACATTAATATGAGTAAATAAGTAGTTGACAATATGTAATTGGAAGAGCTGTACGTAATCAATGTCAGTCGTATTTATTGAGCGCTTACTGTGTGCAGAGCACTGTACTAAGTGCTGTGGGGATAGGGGTGGGATGAAATGAAGGGTTGCGGAGGGCCCCAGCCTCATTACAGATATGGGGGTACCCTGGGCTGTAATTACCCCATGTTATATCGAATTCAGGTTTGCAACCCGCCCTGTTGGCTGATTTACCTCGGCATACTTTCATCCCGCCCTGACTTTTCTTCCAATCACTGCAGGTAAATTTCCTTCCACCTTCTTCCAACAACAGGACCAGGATAGAAGGTGGATGGGAGAGGGGAGGATCTTAGGATAACGAGCATAGGCGATGGGGAGAATGAGGAAAGGTTGAAATGGTGCATTGCCATGACAGAATCTATGTAACTGTCCAGTGCCATAAGCGAATTTGTCGCCCATGGTCTGTAGGCATGGAGAGCCTTCCGGTAATTGTATTCCGTTTAGGAAAAATAAACCGTTACCTAAGTTCCTTTAAAAGACCAAATATAAATGAGAGGTAATGTGAACTAGAGTTTAAAAATTTACAATATTAATGCAGCGAGGTTGTTGGTTGTCACCAGACACTGCAGTGCATGGGGCAGGAAATTCTGACCTATGGAAGGCCCAGTGCACTGTTGGGGAGAACCCAATCAATCAATCAGCCTATTTATTGAGCTCTTACCATGTGCAGAGCATCATACTGAGCGCTCGGGAGAGTACATTATAACCTTATTGGTAGACCAGCTGTCGGGGGAGGGCAGCAGGATGCTGGTTTTAGACTGTGAGCCCACTGTTGGGTAGGGACTGCCTCAATATGTTGCCAATTTGTACTTCCCAAGCGCTTAGTACAGTGCTCTGCACATAGTAAGCGCTCCATAAATACGATTGATGATGGTGATGATGGTTTAGCCGGGAAATCTAGAGAGCGGACCGCGGAACTGGGCTTCCCACGAAGAGCTTTCAGTGGCTTCTACTTTCCTCCCCCAGCTTCCCTGGGCCAGCTCTCTGCTGCTGAATCTGATGCTGGGAATCCTCCCAATTGTCTGTACCTTAAATTTGCCCAAGAGAAATTGGGGGCGAAAAGTAGTCACAAAAAGAGAAATGTGCTGGGCTGCCCTTCCCTTTAATAATAATAATGATAATAATAATAATAATAATAACAACATTGGCATTTATTAAGCACTTACTATGTGCAAAACACTGTCTAAGCGCTGGGGAGGTTACAAGATTATCAGGTTGTCCCACGAGGGGGGCTCACAGCCTTAATCCCCATTTTACAGATGAAGTACCTGAGGCCCAGAGAAGTTCGGTGACTTGCCCAAAGTCACACAGCTGACAAGTGGCGGAGTTGGCATTTGAACCCGTGACCTCCGACTCCAAAGCCCGGGCTCTTTCCACTGAGCCATGCTGCTTGGGTGTTTGTTTTATGGGAGTGATTGATCAGCGCAGGTTATCCACTGTCAACAAGCAAGACTGAGTTGATGTAATCCACTAAAATAAAACAAAGCCTGTTGCGGTTGTTACGTAACAGGCCCGGCAATGTTGAGTTGTTTTCCGAGTTGTGGATTGGTAGGTGTTATTTATTTTTAATGAAATTTTCAACACGGATGGGACCGAACTATCTTGAATAATTTAAATGGTCAAATGAGTACTGTAGAAGCTCTTTGCATAGTGTATTAATGTTGATTTCAGAAGGCTTATGACATGTAAATTCTAGACTGTGAGCCCACTGTTGGGTAGGGACCGTCTCTATATGTTGCCAACTTGTACTCCCCAAGCGCTTAGTGCAGTGCTCTGCACACAGTAAGCACTCAATAAATACAACAGATTGATTGATTGATGTAAATGTATTTGACAGGACCATAGTTAAGCAAAAGAGAGACCGTCACATAGGATTTTAATGTATCATGATGGAGGCCTGTGGGAAGGTCGTATGAAAATACACAGAGATCAGACATCTCGCATAGCTTTTATTGCATTTTTAGCACGTCCGTTCTTTAGCACGCTGTTCATTAGCTGTGAAGAATGGGAATAAACTTAAGAAATCGACCCAACAATGGAAATTACGGAGCGCTTATGATTTGCTGAGCACTGTACTGAATGTTAGGAAGCATACAAAAGAGTCGGCGGACACATTCCTCGCCCACAGTGAGATTGTAAATACTGTATAAGGTCGTATCCATCATCCATCCAGACTAGGGGACCTTTAGGGCCCAAAAGATCTCTGGACAAAGAACGTGATGGTCGTCCATCCTGATAATTAGAGAGGCGTTCATTAACGTTAGTAACTTTTCCCTCTTTTGTTAATATCTTTGGTTTTGTTCTCTGTCTCCCCCTTCTAGACTGTGAGCCCACTGTTGGGTAGGGACCGTCTCTATATGTTGCCAACTTGTACTTCCCAAGCGCTTAGTACAGTGCTCTGCACACAGTAAGCGCTCAATAAATATGATTGATTGATTGATCTAAGAGCTAGCAAGAATAGGTTGTTAACTTTTCTGTTTAAACCAGGCACGTCAGACCCACTCCTGTGGACTTCTAGACTGTGAGCCCACTGTTGGGTAGGGACCGTCACTATATGTTGCCAGCTTGTACTTCCCAAGCGCTTAGTACAGTGCTCTGCACACAGTAAGCGCTCAATAAATACGATTGATTGATTGATCTAAGAGCTAGCAAGAATAGGTTGTTAACTTTTCTGTTCAAACCAGGCACGTCAGACCCACTCCTGTGGACTTCTGGACTGTGAGCCCTTTTCTTGGGTTGGGACCGTCTCTATATGTTGCCAACTTGTACTTCCCAAGTGCTTAGTTCAGTGCTCTGCACACAGTAAGCGCTCAATAAATACGATTGATTGATTGATCTAAGAGCTAGCAAGAATAGGTTGTTAACTTTTCTGTTTAAACCAGGCACGTCAGACCCACTCCTGTGGACTTCTAGACCGTGAGCCCGTTGTTGGGTAGGGACCGTCTCTATATGTTGCCAACTTGTACTTCCCAAGCGCTTAGTACAGTGCTCTGCACACAGTAAGCGCTCAATAAATACGATTGAATGAATGAATGAATGGCCAGTTTAGGCAGTTACACATCTGTGTGCGATCCACACTCTTAAAAGGCTGGTTTTTGCCTCTGAATTCTTGGTAAAGCCGTGGCTCGGGATTACATTTTTATTGATTAGGACGAAAGGAATAAAATGATACTCGGAGAAGGACATCTCTGGGGTTTTTTTTTTGCAGATTCAGGGTTAATATAATAATAATTGTGGTATTTGTTAAGCGCTTATTATGTGCAAGACACTGTTCTAAGTGCTGGGCTAGATACAAGATAATTGGGCTGGACACAGTCCCCGTCCCACATAGGGCTCACAGTCTTAATCCCCATTTTACAGAGGAGGGAACTGAGGCGCAGAGAAGTGAAGTGACTTGCCCAGGGTCACACATCAGACAAGTGCGGAGCTGGGGTTAGAACTCAGGTCCTTCAGATTCCCAGACCCGTGCTCTGTCCACTAGGCCACTCTGCTTCCCTTTGCTCCTCCTCCTCATCTTCCTTAGTGGTATTTATTGAGTGCTTACTGCTTGCAGAGCACTGTACTGAGCGCTTGAAAGAGTAGGCAGAGTTAGTAGACACATTCCCTGCTCCTAAAGGCAAGGGAGGATCCTGAGGGGTCCTAGGACAGTAATTGCTGCCTCCATCATCATCATCATCAATTGTATTTATTGAGCGCTTACTGTGTGCAGGGCACTGTACTAAGCGCTTGGGAAGTACAAGTTGGCAACATATAGAGACAGTCCCTACCCAATAGTGGGCTCAGAGTCTAAAAGGGGGAGAACCTATGTTGTCTTCTTGTGTTTCCCCCACCCCCAGAGCTTAGTACAATGCCTATATAGTAAGTGCTTAACGTATGTCATCATTACTAATCAATCAATCAATCATATTTATTGAGCGCTTACTGTGTGCAGAGCACTGTACTAAGCACTTGGGAAGTACAAGTTGGCAACATATAGAGACGGTCCCTACCCAACAGTGGGCTCACAGTCTAGAAGGGGGAGACAGAGAACAAAACAAAACATATTAACAGAATAAAATAAATAGAGTAATGTAATAATAATAATGTAATAATGGCATTTGTTAAGCGCTTACTATGTGCAAAGCACTGTTCTAAGCGCTGGGGGGGGATACAAGGTGATCAGGTTGTCCCACGTGGGGCTCACAGTCTTAATCCCCATTTTACAGATGAGGGAACTGAGGCTCAGAGAAGTGAAGTGACTTGCCCAAGGTCACACAGCAGACATGTGGCAGAGCTGGGATTCGAACCCATGACCTCTGACTCCCAAGCCTGGGCTCTTTCCACTGAGCCATGCTGCTTCTTGTAGATACTTGTAGATATGTACAAGTGAAATAAATAAATAAATAGAGTGATAAATACGTACAAACATATATACATATATACAGGTGCTGTGGGGAAGGGAAGGAGGTAAGGCGGGGGGATGGAGAGGGGGAGAGGAAGGAGGGGGCTCAGTCAATATAATATTATTATTATTATTATTATTACTGAAAAATGGTTTAATAACAGCCTATTTTTTTACTGGTTGTGGTTCATGGAACCACAAGTTCTGTGTTTAAAAAAAAGAAAAAAAAATCACCCAATTAAGGGTGGATTTCAAGAGAGGAACAAGACTGGGGCGTTATGTCAGGGCTCCCCTTACCTACCTATCTTTCGTTAGGTCGTTAGTCTAATGTATTTTTCCATCCTACCCCGTCTTCTGTGGCTCCAGGGTCAAATGGCCACTGCGGCCTCTCAGAAATGCCCATCCACTGTGAACATGGAGCACTCCAGATCTTGTCCATGAGCTGTTGGGAAAGTCGTGCCATGACGGGCCTCGGTGAGAAATTTCTGTTCCGTGGAACGCTACAGATCATTGCAGAGGGCTCAGTTTGTGCTTCTGTTGCCCAAATGGGTGCCCAGAGCCTCACAGAAGAGGACTCTCTTAAAGCTGTTCGGAGCAGAAAATATTTGCTGTCAGGAAGAGCCTGTGCCAGTCGCCAGTGCGCTCAACTGGCGCGAAAAGCACTTTCCTCCCTCTTCATCATCATCATCATCATCAATCGTATTTATTGAGCGCTTACTATGTGCAGAGCACCGTACTAAGCGCTTGGGAAGTACAAATTGGCAACATATAGAGACAGTCCCGACCCAACAGTGGGCTCACAGTCTAAAAGGGGGAGACAGAGAACAAAACCAAACATACTAACAAAATAAAATAAATAGAATAGATATGTACAAATAAAATAGAGTAATAAATATGTACAAACATATATACATATATACAGGTGCTGTGGGGAAGGGAAGGAGGAAAGATGGGGGGGATGGAGGGGGGGGGCTCTCAAACGGACCCAAATAAAAAAATAAAATAATGATGGCATTTATTAAGCGCTTACTATGTGCAAAGCCCTGTTCTAAGCACTGGGAAGGTTACAAGGTGATCAGGTTGTCCCGCGGGGGGTTCGCAGTCTTAATCCCCATTTTACAGATGAGGGAACTGAGGCCCAGAGAAGTTCAGTGACTTGCCCTAAGTCACACAGCCGACAGTCTGACAAATTGCGACCACCTCATTGTGGGCAGGGATCGTATCTGCTAATTCTGCTGTAGTGTACTCTCCGAAGGGCCCAGTACAATGCTCTGCACGTTGTAAGCACTCAATAAATACCGTCAGTCGGTTACAAGATGATCAGGTTGTCCCATGGGGGGCTCACAGTCTTAATCCCCATTTTACAGATGAGAGAACTGAGGCCCAGAGAAGTTAAGACCCCACCCCGAGGACGGAGAGAGAGACTTAGACTCTCCCAAGCGCTTAGTCCAGTGCTCTGCACACAGTAAGCGCTCAATAAATACGATTGATTGATTGACTTATACTGTGCCAAGCGCTTAGCGCAGTGCTCTGCACGCTGTAAGTGCTCCGCAGACGACTGCATGAATGAATTCATTCATTCATTCAATCGTATTTAGTGTATATTACCTGTATATATGTATATATGTTTGTGCATTTTTATTGCTCTGTTTATTTATCTAGTACATATCTATTCTATTTATTTTATTTTGTTAGTATGTTTGGTTTTGTTCTCTGTCTCCCCCTTCTAGACTGGGAGCCCACTGTTGGGTAGGGACCGTCTCTATGTGCCGCCAACTTGTGCTTCCCAAGCGCTTAGTACAGTGCTCTGCACACAGTAAGCGCTCAATAAATACGATTGATTGATTGATTGATTGACTTGCCCAAAGTCACACAGCTGACAGTCTGACAAATTGCGACCATCTCGTTGTGGGCAGGGATCGTATCTGCTAATTCTGCTGTAGCGTACTCTCCCAAGGGCCCAGTACAATGCTCTGCACGTCATAAGCACTCAATAAATACCGTCAGTCGACCTATCTGGTAGCCCCAAAGGCGTCGTTCTACTTTGGACCCCTCTGCAGGGTTCAGAATAAGCAGTTTCCGCACCCTGGGTCGCGCTGGGTTGTAACTCCTGAAGAGTTGGGGCCGAACCTGTGGGGAACCAAAAGAGAATAATGTCGTACCGCACGGCTGCGGTAGGGCTTAATCATCATCATCAATCGTATTTATTGAGCGCTTACTATGTGCAGAGCACTGTACTAATGGAAAGAGCCTCGAGGTATCTTTTATAAATGAGGCAGTGTAAATGCAAAGGTGTTGTTATCATCCAAAGAAAAAAATGGAGGCCGGTATTGTCGTCGGAGACCGGCAGGGATTTATTGAGTCCTTACGGGGGCCGGAGTCTGAAGGGGGGCACATATTAAAGATTTAGATGTGATCCTTTCTCTCAAGGACCTGTAGAATTTAGTAGGCCGGGCAAGACTGAGACGCCTGCAATTAGTGGAAATATGTACTGAGAAATAATTACAAGAGGTATGAGTAAGCGATTCATTCATTCATTCATTCAGTCGTATATATTGAGCACTTACTGGGTGCAGAGCACTGTACTGAGCACTTGGGAAGTACAAGTTGGCAACATATAAAGACGGTCCCTACCCAACAGCGGGCTCACAGTCTCGAAGGCGATTGTGCTGGCAGACGGGTTATGAGGTGGGGTTTATTAGGGAATGGTTCCTGGAGGAGAAGAGCGTGGAGTAGTAGATAAGCACGTGTCTGAAAATCAGAAGGTTATAGTTTCTAATCCCAGCTCTGCCACTTGTCTGTGACTTGGGCAAAGCACTTCACTTCTCTGTGCCTCAGTTCCCTCACCTGTAAAATGGGGATTGAGACTGTGAACCCCATATGGGATTCGTTCATTCATTCACTCAATCGCATTTATTGAGCGCTTACCGTGTGCAGAGCAAGTACAAGTCGGCAACGTATTGGGACGGCCCCTATCCAACAACGGGCTCACAGTCTAGAAGGGGGAAACAGACAGCAAAACAAAACATGTGGGCAGGTGCCAAGTCATCAGAATAAATAGAAGTGAAGCTAGATGCACATCATTGACAGAACAAATAGAATAGGAAGTATGTACTAGTAAAATAGAGTAATAAATCTGTACAATAAATAAATAAATAAATCTAGTCTCTTAGACTGTGAGCCCACTGTTGGGTAGGGACTGTCTCTATATGTTGCCAATTTGTACTTCCCAAGAGCTTAGTACAGTGCTCTGCACATAGTAGGTGCTCAATAAATACGATTGATGATGATGATTGATGATACAAACATATATACAGGTGCTATGGGGAGGGGAAGGAGGTAGGGCGGGGGGATGAGGAGGAGGAGAGGAAAAAGGGGGCTCAGTGTGGGAAGGCCTCCTGGAGGAGGTGAGCTCTCAACAGGGCTTTGAAGGGAGGAAGAGAGCTAGCTTGGCGGATGGGCAGAGGGAGGGCATTCCAAGCCAGGGGAAGGACGTGGGCCGGGGGTCGACGGCGGGACAGGCGAAAACGAGGCACAGTGAAGAGGTTAGCGGCAGAGGAGCGCAGGGTGCGGGCTGGGCTGGAGAAGGAGAGAAGGGAGGTGAGGTAGGAGGGGGCGAGGGGATGGACAGCCTTGAAGCCGAGAGTGAGGAGTTTTTGCCTGATGCGTAGGTTGACTGGTAGCCACTGGAGATTTTTGAGGAGGGGAGTAACACACCCAGAGCGTTTCTGCACAAAGATGATCCGGGCAGCAGCGTGAATTATAGACTGAAGTGGGGAGAGACAGGAGGATGGGACATCAGAGAGGAGGCTGATGCAGTAGTCCAGTCGGGATAGGATGAGAGATTGAACCAGCAAGGTAGCGGGATAGGAACTGGGTCCAACCTGATTTGCTTGTATCCACCCCAGCGCTTAGTACAGTGCCTGGCAAGTAGTAAGTGCTTAACAAATACCATCATTATTATTATTTCTGAAAAATGGTTTACAAACCGCCTGTCTTTTTTTTTTTTTCCGTTTTGTGGAATGCCGCCTCCTAATTATTCTTGACATTTCCATTCAAGAGTGGCTGTAGGGCACTCGCTAATTTGGGAGACAAATGTAATGCATGGGATGACTTGAAAGCCCCAAGCTGTTATTGAGCAGGAGCTTCTGTGATTACAGAGCTATAAGCTAAAATTGAACACCTAGTGTACTGCTTGAGTAGTGGCTAAATTCCAAGGAAGGACCACATTTAGACAAACCAATATTTTCTTAGCGTCCCTCCCAGTAAACATCGGTGTAACGCATATGTTTAATATATAGGTAAAAGCAAACCTGCTGAAAGCTACCTCAACTTGTTTGGTACCTCAGGAATATCCATTTCAGTCGCACATTGTCTACCCTAGTTATGTTTTCCAGAGAGCTGAGCCAAGAAGAATCTTGTGCTTGAACTCCCGTGTCTCCAGGCCCATTCCCGTCTGGTTCCAGATTGGGAGGCCTCTGGAATCCAGTTTTCAAGACCAGATTGGGTCCAGGCCGAACTGGGGGTGGTCTTGAATTCGCTTCTGACAGAACTATGTCCTGTGTTTGCTTGCCCCGGTGCCTTCTGCTATTTGTAGTCCCAGCAACCTGGAATTGTACGTGTGTGGAATTATTGCTGTTTCAGAACAGTGACCCCGGAAAGTGAGACGTGAGGTACGTCACGGTCCGCTGGGTTAGCCCTTTGGGCCGTCAGCCCCAAATCAATCAATCAATCAATCGTATTTATTGAGCACTTACTATGTGCAGAGCACTGTACTAAGCGCTTGGGAAGTACAAATTGGCAACATATAGAGACAGTCCCTACCCAACAGTGGGCTCACAGTCTAAAAGGGGGAGACAGAGAACAAAACCAAACATACTAACAAAATAAAATAAATAGGATAGATATGTACAAGTAAAATAAATAAATAAATAGAGTAATAAATATGTACAAACATATATACATAGATACAGGTGCTGTGGGGAAGGGAAGGAGGTTAGATGGGGGGGATGGAGAGGGGGACGAGGGGGAGAGGAAGGAAGGGGCTCAGTCTCCCCAGACAGCCCCTGACAGTGATATACTTGTAATGTGGGAGAAGGAGGAAGGACTGAGAGCAGCAAGAGAAAATTCTTTACTGCCTCCCCCCCCCCCGCAAAGAAAAACACCATCTGATATTTAACCCTCCTCCACATAGTGGAGGAGGGGGTGTCTGGACCTAATCCTACCACTGATGGAACTCCTGTACACCGGACAAGAAGGTACCCATGATATCAGGCCCGCAGCATAACAGGAGGGCACTAAGGGTGCAATTTTCCAGAAGTACCCCTATTTTAATCAATCCTAGCGCCTCTTGCCAGGGAGGAATCTGGAATCCCCCATTTGCTCCTAACCCACGTAGGTTGGTGGGAAATTGGTGGGTCACACTGAACCAAAAACAAAAAACCAGACCTATGAGCATCTGGTTATCGGTACCAGACAGGGGACAGGCCAGCTGAAAGCCAGACAGCTGGTCATCCTAGCCGGCTAGGTTTTGCTTTGAACCAGCCCGACTTGCCGCCTCCGCGCCCCCCAAGACCTGGGCCCCATGAGTTGGGTCTGGCCTACGTGGTGTTCTAGAGCCAGATTAATCAATCAATCAATCAATCATATTTATTGAGCGCTTACTTTGCTTACTGTGTGCAGAGCACTGTACTAAGCGCCTAATTAGGATGAAGATTAGGAAGTGATGAGCGCGTGGTCTGCCCAAAGTTTGCTTCCTCGGTAAGAACATTTCGTAGCAGCCTTTTGGACCCGAAGACCGGGTAATCCTGATGGATTCTATGATTATAGTTAAAAAAAAAAAGGAAGGGATTAATCCCATTGGCAGTAATGACTAGTCTCAGAAAGCTGGTTGTGAAAAAGAAGACTTTTTGGGGTACGTAAAATGTGCCCTTGGGCACGTTTGAGTTTCTAGACATATGCTGAAAGCCGGCAAATCTCTTATATTTCCCCTAATTGAAATATTTTGTTTAAAATCACACTAGTGCTGCCATTAAAGAGCAGGCACATCACCTCAGCCCTTCCCTGAGAAGATAAAATCTCCATGAGAGATGTTAGAGGGCAAGGTCAGGGCATAAATGAGATGCGAGTCATCTCAGGCTTGTCTTTTCACAACCTGTGATTTTTAAAGACGCTTGGATATGTTTAAATTGCTTTCCCGCATTGGCATTTGTAATATCAACAGTTCTTCTATGCTAGATGCATACCAGAGGAAAAGCTAATGCAGTCTTCAGAGAGAAGGATTACATTTGCATAATTTCAAGTAATAAACACACTGGCTATTATGTGAAGGACTGATTGACTTGTGCAGGTATTGAGGGAGGCTCTGGTATCTGATGATATTTATTACTCTATTTATTTATTTTACTTGTACATGTTTATTTATTTTATTCTGTTAATATGTTTTGTTTTGTTTTCTGTCTCCCCCTTCTAGACTGTGAGCCCACTGTTGGGTAGGGACCGTCCCTATATGTTGCCAACTTGTACTTCCCAAGCGCTTAGTACAGTGCTCTGCACACAGTAGGCGCTCAATAAATACGATTGAATGACTGAATGAATGATTCCGGGAAGTCCTTTCGCGATCCGTTTGGGTGGTTTTGTAATAGTTCTCCTTCGTGGAACTCCCAAAGTTCAGCTTAGCTGTGATTTTGCAGACTGTAAGCTTGTTGTAGGCAGGGAACATGCCTGTTTATTGTTATATTGTACTCTCCCAAGTGCTTAGTACAGTGCTCCGCACACAGTAAGCACTCAGTAAATACGATTGAATGAATGAATGAATGATAAATGCAGTCAGTTTGGGAATCTACAGTTGGATGCTGCTTTGAACATTACCTGTCCCTCATGAATTTACATCTTAAAACAATATACCTTGTTTTATAACAAAGGAATTGTTATTTCTCATAGATAATGTACATACCTTTACAATTTTTGTATATATCTTTAAATTGTATTGTATGTTATAAATTTTTTATAGTCATGTTGGTCTCCCCCTCTAAACTGTAAACTCACT
Source organism: Tachyglossus aculeatus (assembly GCF_015852505.1). Taxonomy (NCBI): domain Eukaryota; kingdom Metazoa; phylum Chordata; class Mammalia; order Monotremata; family Tachyglossidae; genus Tachyglossus; species Tachyglossus aculeatus. The sequence continues at coordinate 4,281,060 of NC_052085.1, forward strand.
GGGGGCAGGGAGCGTGTCTACCAACAGCTGTATCATGCCCTCCCAAGCTTTTAGTACAGTGATCTACGTATAGTAAACACTCAGTAAATTCCACTGATGATGAAAAAAAAATTGACGATGAGATAAGCAAAGAACACATTCAGATTGGGAAAGGAACTAAACAGAAGGTTTGTTTTGGGTCAGAATTAGGCTTTCTGATTTCTACTCTACGCTCCGGGGGGAAGGGAGCGTGTCTACTAATAATGTTTGGTTCAATGCTCTGCATACAATACACACTCAGAAAATACTAAGATGGTTTGATTTTTTCAGTTTAACTAAACACTAGATGCGTTTCCCTGGTATTATTGGAGGGGAGATGGAAGAATGGGTTGGGATTGACAGAGTTCCTGCTGCACATGACCTTCTTTTTGTATATACTAAAACTACACGATGTTCTGGGAACTGCCCAGGACTTCAGTAAGCCTTTAAACCTCCAAGGTTTGCATGTCTAGGAACAAAACAAATCTTGCATTTTCCTAAACCCTGAAGGTGAAGCCTTTCTGCCTTTGTTTATGCTGCCGTCCGTCCTTCCCCGACCTGATTCCGAGAAAAAAATAAACTATAAGACCTCGTATGTTAGATTAAAGGCAATGACTTATCTGGCTAAGACACCCCAGTGTTTAGTAAGACAAAATGTTTGGTTCAAGAGAGAGATTGTAAGCTCCTTGTGGGTGGAATTTATGACTCTTACCTCTATCCCTTTTGGGCAAGGGAACGTATCTGCTAATTCTGTTGTATTGTGCTCTCCCAATTGCTTATTACGGTGCTCTGCACATAGTAATCATGCAGTAAATACAGCCGATTGACTTAGTACAGTCCTGCGCACCACTGGGGGATCAATACCTACTATGGGTGGTAAGTAGAACTGTTGATTAAAAATCAGCATCGGGTAGTTTAGTGCTCCAATATTTGTGGAGTCAGTATCTGCACTATCAGGGGTGTGAAATGAGTAAAAGTGTTTCTCGGCGCCTGTTGTCAGCCACATTTATTTACAATCAAATGACAGGAAAGAAATATAGGAAGTTGATCTAACAGTAGCACATGCAACTTGGGGGATCAGAGTTGAAGCCTGAAATTTGCCTTTTCACCCTATTTGACTCAGGATAACGTGTATTAATAATAATGGCATTTATTAAGCACTTACTGTGTGCAAAGCACTGTTCTAAGCGCTGGGGAGGTTGCAGGGTGATCAGGTTGCCCCACTGGGGGCTCACAGTCTTAATCCCCATTTTGCAGATAAGGTAACCGAGGCACGGAGAAGTTAAGTGACTTGCCCAAAGTCACACAGCTGACAATTGGCGGAGCCGGGATTTGAACCCATGACCTCTGACTCCAAAGCCCGGGTTCTTTCCACTGAGCCACGCTGCTTCTCTATTAGAGAATTCCTCTCTAATTCCAAATAAACATATGGTGGCTTGTTGGATTTTAATGACCTTGATTGGTCACTCTCTCTTTTTTTTAAGCCAACTTGTAAAACAAATGCCATTATCTGCCCATGGTCCATTTGGATAGTGATTATCCAAGCCCCCAATTCAGTACCCAGTGGCCTAATTCCAGGTGCCCAATTCCAGCGTCCTTAGCTTTCATGCATAACGTAAAGTGTTATTTTTCGCGTTTGAGCTGACTCTTCTTCATGTGAAGTAAGGCTTCGTTGTTCAATCAATAGCGCTCACCACACCGCTTTGAAATTGCGTGTCTACGTCGCTTAGGAAACTCCTCCGTGACTGAGAGGAAACAAAGGTTAGAAAGTTCCACGCATTGCAGTTGCCTTCACAGTCTTGTTGGTGAAGCAACAGGCTTTCATTGACCCACGTAATTCCTCATGTCAGAAATAATGCCCAAGAAAGGATTAATTAGTTACACTTTCCTCCTGTTTTTAAGTCCTGATAGCTTTGAGTTTTCCTTCCCATTGCCTTAGCCAGTAGCCAAGCTTGTTTTCTTTCAAAGGACAGGAAAATGTGATTTTGGCCAATGTTCGATGCTCACTCCTGGCCTTGTAAATTAAATTCTTAACAAGTGGGTTTACTCTGTGGGCTTTTAATAATGTAATTATAGTTTTCAAACCAAACGCATTTCCTTAGGAGTTATTATAGCAGATGTTTGGTGTGTGGTTTCTCACCCACTCTTGGCTGGGAAAAAGAAAACTCTGTCGTTGGTTTTCTCTGAAGGAATTTTAGCTGTTTGTGGCCCAAAGTCCCTACTTACACAACAAAGGTTTATCACCCATCTTGTGTTATCTCTGTTCTTTACATTACTTCAGCAATGGGGGGGAAAAAAACAAACAAAAAAACCCCAGCCAGGCTGAGCTGTGGGACAGTGTGTGTCTGTGTGTGTCTGTGTGTGGTATGCGGGGATTGTTATGGTGGACTGTGTGGGTCGGCCTCATGTTCTTGGAGTGCTTTGAGTAGTTTGACAAATCTGTCAGTATAGTATGTACTTGTGATAAATATAGACATACAGCCACTCCGAAAGTTGTAGGTCACCGTCCAGCGGACAGCTAAAAATTGCCTCTTGGGTAGGGAGCCTGTTCCGTACAGGAAGGAGATTTCAGTTTGTATTCTCTCGGAGGTCTTCGGCACTCGCCTAAAATTCCCCCCGAAACAGCCCCCAGATCCCGATGTACAGTGAAACATTCTTGGGCTGAGGGAGCCGCGGGATCATGAAATCTGTCACTGAGCTGTCGGCTTTGGCGGACGGTCATTTTTGAAAGGTTCGGGGCTTCTTAGTTGAGGCATTTTTCAGGCTCATGGAGATTACCGCAGCCTGTTGGAGAAGATCCTGTGTGATCAGCTTTATCAAGGGCCTCGGTAGGTATCCGACTTGGGAAAGTTGCGTTGGTGTCTGTCGCTTGCTTGGACAAGTAGGGTCTCTATGTAGACGGCTCGTAAGCGAGCCAGGGGTTATGACGGGTGCGGGAGTGGTTGAATTGGATGAAAATGCACTGGGAATATTTGTGGGGTAGCTGGATTCTCTGCAGTGTGAAATCGTATCCGTGAATTATTACGTTTCCGAGGGGGTGAACAGAGGGGAAAGGGGACCAGGAGGAATGGGTCAGAATTAAATAATAATAATAATTGTGGTATTTGTAAAGCTCTTACTATGTGCCAAGCACTGTTGTAAGCATTGGGGTAGATACAGGGTAATCAGGTTGTCCCACATGGGGCTCACACTTTTAATCCCCATTTTACAGATGAGGTAACTGATACAGAGAAGTTAAGTGACTCGCCCAAGGTCACACAGCAGACAAGTGGAGGAGACGGGATTAGAACCCAGGTCCTCTGTTTCCCAAGTCCGCGCTCTTTCCGCTCAGCCCCTAGTGCCATGTCACAACAGCATTAGATTGTGAGCCCCATGTTGGGCAGGGACTGTGTCTCACCTGATTATCTTGTGTCTACCCTGGTGCTTAGTATAGTGTTTGGCAGGTAATAAGCAATTAACAAATATTATTATTTTTATTATTGTTGTTACTAATAATAGGAGGAGACTTTCAGAAATGACCTCATTGCCAAATAATTGGAATTTTTCATTGACTTAAGAAGATAAAGAAGCTAACATAAAAATTACAGACAAACTTACGCCATCAGTGGTGTTTATTTGAGAGCTTCCTACGTGCTGAGCAGCGTGGCTCAGTGGAAAGAGCCCGGGCTTTGGAGTCAGAGGTCATAGGTTCGAATCCCGGCTCCTCCACGTGTCTGCTGTGTGACCTTGGGCAAGTCACTTAACTTCTCTGAGCCTCAGTTACCTCATCTGTAAAATGGGGATTAAGACTGTGAACCCCACATGGGACAACCTGATCACTTTGTATCCCCCCCAGCGCTTAGAACAGTGCTTTGCACATAGTAAGCGCTTAACAAATGCCAACATGATGATGATGATTTACTAAGTGCTTGGGAGGGTACAGTACAACAGAGTTTTTTAGACACATTCCCTGCCCTTTTGGAGCTTATAGTCTACAGGGATAATCAGAGAAGCAGCGTGGCCCAATGGGTAGAGCATGGGCCGGGAGTCAGGAGGACCTGGGTTCTAATCCTGACTCTGCCACTTGTCAGCTGTGTGACCTTGGGCAAGTCACTTAACTTCTCTGTGCCTCAGTTACCTCATCTGTGAGATGGGAATTAAGAATGTGAGCCCTATGTGGGGCAGGGGCTGTGTCCAACCCAATTACCTTCTACCTACCCCAGCGCTTAATACAGTGCCTGGCACATAGTAAGCACTTAACAAATACCACAATTATTATTATTAGCGTTTTATCAATATCACCATCCCTGGCAGTGGGGCGGGAGGCAGTAGAATCCTGGAAATCTCTGATGTTGGCATAAAAACCTGTCCGGAAGTGTAGATATCTTTGGGGGTAATTTCTAATGTGGTTTTCTGCCTTGCTTTCCCCAGAATGTCTTCAAGTACAAGCTCTCTCCCATTTTGTTTATAAATAAAGCAGCCCTCTGCATGCAGTCCGGTCAGAAAAAAAGGGGTCCAGCTCGAATTCTACTGCTTCCTCTTGCAACATCAAAGCCACAGCACAGAGACTCAAGTTGTAGCATAACATTCTCGGCATCGTAGAATCGCTCTGAAAAATAACCAGAGGAAGCTTCCAGGTCATAGGGTTAATCGTGGGGGCTGGAATACCAGATTATTTCCCCTTTCCGTTTGGGGAGAGGAGCAGTTCACTTTACAGCACTCTTAATAATGCATTGGCTTTTCCTATCAGTCTACGAGGGAAGACGATCCCTGCTCATTTCAGATTTGGGGAGCTGGATTCTTTGTTAACGATCAGTTATTGAAACTCTGGGAAGTGGAGCGAATCGATCAAGTTGGTGGTCTTCAGCGTTCCAGCAGTGAGGTCTGTTGATTTACCCTTCGTAGTTGTTGGTCGTGGAGTGGTTTTCACAGAATATATTTCTGTCATCCCTGCAGAAACTGATAACGTTTGTCTACAGACTCTCCCTCGGAAGAAAAAGTGCCATGCCGTTAGTGACGGGTTGGAAATGTTCTGACAAATGTTGTCTGAAGTGCCCTGAAAGTGCCACTTTTTTGGTCTCAAGTTTTCTTAGCAGCCTGGGCCCTAACCCTGTCCAAAGATGTCATTCCCACAAATTCCTCTTTTGTGGAAGAGGAATCTCTTACCTCTTCCCTTGCCCTTGGTGTAATTATGTCACTTGTTTAATCTGTGTATTGAATGTTTGCTCCCTTTTTGGCAAGTGTTTTTCTGCCTTGGACTATAAGTAAACGGAGGACAGGAACTGTGATTAACTTGTTTTATAAGTGCCCAGCACAACTCTGGTTGTAGGCTAGTGTTTCATAAATGCTCTTGCTGGTGATTTAAAACCACCGGTCCAAAATGGTCGGAGTAATGTACATATTAGTCACCGGGGCTGGATGAAAGGTTAGTTTTCAGTAGGCCTTCGGAGATCATTCCTGTTGAAATTTTGTGATACCTATTTATCCAGATGTGCAGTTAATTTGAAATTAAATGCTCATCTTAGAAACGGGCAGTCTTCGGCTCCTAGAACATCTTGCAACCCTCGACTTCTAAGCCCTTTGTTTTAGGCCCCTGAATCACCAGTATCTGTGGCCTGTTTTGAAGGAGAAGGGCTACTGACCAAAGAAGGTAACCCTAAACGGGAATTAATCCTACTCCACAGACCAGAAGGCAAAAATTTGAGTCTAGTGTATATTAAAGGCATATCCTGAACCCCTTTAGGAACCCACCCTACTTTGCCAGGATGAAGAATCCTCTATAATGGATTCAGCGCTTAGAACAGTGCTTTGCACATAGTAAGTGCTTAATAAATGCCATTGTTATTATTATTATTATTATAATGTATTCGTTGGATAGGATCGAGACCATGTGGTGGCGGAAGAAAGGTCCTCTCACCCCAAAGTGGTCTTTGGTTTGTATAGACTGTGAGCTCATTGTGGGCAGGGAATATGTCTGTTATATTATGTCGTACTCTCCCAAGTGCTCAGTACAGTTCCCTGCACATAGTAAGCGCTCAGAAGGTTGATTGATATATACCTATATGCATGCACATCATAGATTTCTCCGACACTCTTCCATTCCCCTATAATCTAGCCCCGTGCCATATTCATTGGTAGATCCCGAAATCACAAGGCTAATAGTGCTGGAGGTCATCTAATCCACCTCCCTGTCTCCAGGCAGAAATACACCTTAAACATTCCAGACATATACATTGCTCTCTTACTCATAAACGTTTTAATGGGGGGAATTAACCCCAGGCTCTCTGATGCCGGTTCCACTACATAATGAATCTCTTATAGTAATTCATTTCCTCTATCCAGCCTCAGTCTCCAAAGGTGCAGATAAGTTGATTTCCTCTGGGACAGTCTTCAGGGGAATTGAAGATGAGACAGTCATATTGCCCTTTCAAACCGTCTCTTCCACAGGCTGGGAATTGATCAATCGTAATTATTGATCACTTTGTGCAGAGCACCGTACTAAACGCTAGGAAGAGTACAGTATTACAGACACATTCCCTGCCCACAAGAAGCTTGCAGTTTAGCGGAAATGGTTCGAATATGGAACCACGGAATCCACTTCAGTCAGTTACTTTAAAATGCTGAAGAGTTTATTCTGATCATCCAAACTTATCAATCAATCAATCAATCAATCAATCGTATTTATTGAGCGCGTACTATGTGCAGAGCACTGTACTAAGCGCTTGGGAAGTACAAATTGGCAACACATAGAGACAGTCCCTACCCAGCAGTGGGCTCACAGTCTAAAAGGGGGAGACAGAGAACAGAACCAAACATACCAACAAAATAAAATAAATAGGATAGAAATGTACAAGTAAAATAAATAAATAAATAAATAAATAGAGTAATAAATATGTACAACCATATATACAAACTTATCTAACAGCTGGCAGAGTGCGGGCCTTTTGATTGTGTCAAATCTTCATGGAGGAGTTAAGGTTATAGGGTAAACAAGGGTTGATTTCTTCCAGCGCATCTTCTGTATCTGAGGCAGATTGAATGGGCTCTACTGCTCTGCTGCCTCCAGCCATGTGGAGAGTCTGAGAAGATGGAGTTTGAGTTGATCATGTTGTGTAGCAACTGGTTCCAAAGGACCTTCAGGATATTTTTCCAGGAAAGGGGGAATTTAGGCTCTAGAATCATGAATGCAACCTGTAGGATTGGAGTCTCTTTGAGGGCAGGGATCAGGTCTACTGAGTCTACCGAATTCTCCCAATGCTAAGTAGAGTTCTCATGCAGTAGATGCTCAATAAATACTTTTGATTGATGTTGGATTAAAAGGACTGGGAATCACAATAATAGTTATAATAATAATTTTGGTATTAAGCACTTACTATGTGCCAGGCACTGTACTAAGTGCTGGGGTGGATACAGTTCAGTTAGGTTGGGCACGGTCCCTGTCCCTCTTGGGGCTCACAGTCTCAATCCCCATTTTACAGATGAGGAATTGGAGATCCAGAGAAGTGAAGTGACTTACCCAAGGTCACACTGCAAACAAGTGGCGGAGCCAGGATTAGAACCCATACCCAGGAGCATCTGAAGTGAATAGATTATCCCTTTTTAAATGCGTTTTCTTAAGCACCCGCACGAATGCAGTAGTGATCCATTTATTATGATTGTATAGACAGTGTGGCATTCTCCCAGCAACTGCTGTCTGGGGATCTCTGGGGCTGTTTTGTTTTATGCAAAGTTCCTGTAATGCTACAAATCAAAATAAGGCATATGGGAGAGAATGAATGTATGGGGCAAATCGTGGGGCCGAAATGAAATATCACAGCCTTTTAACTGAAAAGTTCTGTCTTCAGAGCTGGGACAAATGAATGATCGCCATTTTGGCCAGTGGATGTAAGAACTGATCAGGGTCCGCCAGAAAAGTGGGAAGTGAATCAGAGGGGTCTATAACCAGTGTTTCAGTTTTTTTTTTCCAGGAATACGATTTACCTGGCACTAGTATCGTCTCAGTTTTAAAAAATTAAGGAGAAAACAACATAAATGTCCATGCAGTTTACAAATAGTTTTGAATGCTTAAAGTTGGATTCTAATTTCTCCAAACTTGTGTTGTTCTGGTGGACTGAATAAGTCAAAAGAGGACTCTTCAGTGGAGCAAATTTGGCACTTCAGTCATTTTTTCACTTATTTTTACCTTCATTTTCTTCCCTCTCCCGTGGCTCCCCAAAAGCAGCAGGGATGGGCAAGCAGGCCCTCTCCCTGCTGCTGATGCCCCTTTTTGAATGAGCTTTTTATGATGGACAATTTTAAAAAGTGTGTTTATTTTAAAGCAGGAACCTGGACACTACCCTTTCCCCCAAATCATCATCATCATCATCAATCGTATTTGTTGAGCACTTACTGTGTGCAGAGCACTGTACTAAGCACTTGGGAAGTACAAGTTGGCAACATATAGAGACGGTCCCTGCCCCAAATCAAGGGTGTCACTGTCCCATGATTGAGTGTAGTCACTTCACACCTGGAAGTCAGTCAGTTGTATGTGTTGAGCGCTTACTATGTGCAAGGCACCATACTAAGTGCTTGGGAGAGTACAGAATAACAATTAAAAAGCACATTCCCTGCCCACAACGAGCTTTCAGGCTAGAGGTATTTGAATGGATTTAGAATGTCTATTATCTTCTTAGAAAGGCCAAGTTGTTCAGGGGAACCTAGGAAATTAAAGTGAAGTGATCTTACGGGGGCGAAATGGGACAAAGTGTTCATTCAGTAGTACTTATTGAGCATCTATCGTGGTTACAAAGCACTGGGGAAGAGAAATCAGACATTGTCCCTGACCCACAAGAAGTTCACAGTCACGGAATAGGAGGGGAAAGCGACGTTGGCATTGAGTCATCATCATCATCATCATCATCATAGCAGTGGTATTTATTGAGCGCTACTATGTGCAGAGCACTGTACAACAGAGTTGGTAGACGTGTTCCCTTTCACAGCGATCGTGCAGCCTAGAGTGGGGAAAGAGTAAAATGGGTAAAGACAGTTTTCTGGCTCCTCATACAAAGAGGAAGAGGTAGATATAATGCCCAGTTTTGTGTACTTCAAAATAAAGTATTGTTTAGCAAATTTTAGCAAGGAGGGCGCCACCATTTCTGCTACACAAGAAGATTGAACTCTTCTATTTCGGTTGATACTACCATTACCGAGTTGGAAGTCAGGAACAAATTTGAATTCCAGCAGTTATCCGATACTACGAGCAAGTAGGGAAGCTTGACCTGAGAGAATCAAAGTGCAGGCCAACTGGGACCTAATACCGTAATAATTACAGTTAGGGTATTAACTGAGTGCTTACTAAATGTTCAGGGCTGTACTATATACGAGATAATCGTATGAGATACAGCCTCTGTCCTCAATAGCATTTTCTGAGCAAAGCATAGCAGTGTAAAGCGCTTGGGAGAATAAAATAGAGTGAGTTGGTATGTTCCTTGCCTTCAAGCAGCTTTTCAGTCTATTGGGAACAAATGAGAAAACCTTGCGTTTACTCATTTGATCCTCAAAATCAGACGGACTGTTGACCTATTTCCTCTTGATAATTAACCACACTTGTTCTGTGCCTTGTGCCAATCCCTAAAGAAATCTCTTGCCTTGAATCTATTCCTCAAAGAAATGAATATCATGTGTTTTCCTCACTCTGAACACAGGTTCTCTGATGGCAAATAAGGTTGTGTTTGAAGAGAATTTCTGACACGGAACCCAGTTTCAGGGTTTCTTGGTGATAAGAAAGGTATCAACTCCGGGAGAAAGATTTTTCCAAGTCCAGTTCAAACATTATGTCCGTTCAGCATGAATTCTCAGATGTCTAATAGGCTGTGTGAGCCCTGAACACAGGGTTCCTCACGTTCGTTTTGGTCACAGGAATTCTTTTTGGTGTGAATTTTACAAAGTGAAAGGGGAAAGATGAAGGCTGCAAGGTGACATGAAAGGAACAGACAGGGCTGTTAGAAATGTGGTTCACTAAATCCCGCCTCATGAACACTGGGGGATTTCCAGAGAAGCTTTGGGTTGAAAGGTTCAAAGCAATCTAAAGCTTTGTTCTTTTCAAAGCTGGTGGTCAGACACAGAATGTATTACCCAGGACCAAACTGTGCAGACCAAAAATATCAGTAGCTCCAAAAAGGATTTGGGTGAATGGATGGTGAGCCCCACGTGGGGTAGGGAACTATGTCCAGCCTGATAAACTTGTATCTACACTAGCGCTTAGAAAAGGGCTTGACACATCATAAGCACTTAACAAATGCCATTAAAAAATGGATGGTCATGAAATCCCTCCTAAGGGCTCACAATCTGAGGGAGGGAGAGCAACTATCGTATGCCCATTTTACAGGTGAGGAACCTGAGGACCATAAGAGCTAAATGACTTATCAGTCAATGGCATTTATTGAGCACTTTCTGTGTGCAGAGCACCTTTATACTATACCTTGGGAGAATACAGTAGAGTTTGTAGACGCCTTCCCTGCCCTTAAGCAACGTGCAGCAGCGTGGCTCAGTGGAAAGATCATGGGCTTTGGAGTCAGAGGTCGTGGGTTCAAATCCCGGCTCTGCCACTTGTCAGCTGTGTGACCTTGGGCAAGTCACTTAACTTCTCTGGGCCTCAGTTCCCTCATCTGGAAAATGGGGATCAATCAATCAATCAATCGTATTTATTGAGCGCTTACTATGTGCAGAGCACTGTACTAAGCGCTTGGGAAGTACAAATTGGCAACACATAGAGACAGTCCCTACCCAACAGTGGGCTCACAGTCTATGAAGACTGTGAGCCCCACGTGGGACAACCTGATTATCTTGTATCTTCCCCAACGCTTAGAACAGTGCTTGGCACATAGTAAGCGCTTAACAAATACCAACATTATTATTATTATTATTAAGGACCTTGCAGTTTAATTCACAGATATGGGAAGTGGCAGGGTATTAAGAATATACGCATAAAGTTCACATTGCTGGAGAGTGGCAGAACTGAAGCAATATCCTGTGACCTTTCCTCAGCACTTAGTAGAGTGTGATGCACAAAGTAACACCATACCAATGTTATAAGCAAATGAGATAAATAGTTAGCGTTCTACCTTGCTACTGGTGGTGGATGTGAAGAGTAGAAGTTAATAGGTTTCTCCACCTCCAGGTACAGTGTGAACCCTCAGCTCTACGCCTGTTTTCCCCTCTGTAAGACCTGTAATGTTTTCTTTAGATTGACCTCTAGACCGTAAGTTTCTTATGGGCAGGGAATGAGTCTCTCCTCCTTCCCTAATGCCCCACTCCCTTAGCAAGCAAAATGTGGCAGACAAATCAGTGGATTCATCGAGCGGTTACTCTGTGGTTCCGCTGCTTCGTCTTCTGGAAAGAACAAGCAGAGGCAGGGGATTGAGTGGATCTGGGGAGGGCCATGGCTGCAGGCTGAGAGAGTTCTTAACTTAGCTGGGGACTCTAATTTTTGAAACCTGAGCTAGGCCATCTCTGATTTAGAACATCTATAGAACTCGTGATTCCACCAGCATTATCGAGAAGAAAGCTGAAGGGGCTTATTGATATGACACATGCATATTTTATGGAAAATAAAAGTATAGATGATGTAATTGCAACTTATTTTGTCCTCAGAGGGGACCAAGGATATTCTTTTAAGTAGTGAAGCATTTTGAGCTGCTCAGAATATGGGCGCCATATTGGTCTGATATCACTGGAAAATGTTAGTAACTCAGTTCCAAAACATAGGATTGTTGTTGTTGTATTTTAATCTGTGATATTCAATTTGGACAGAGTTTGGGACGTAATAATGAATAATTATGATATTTGTTAAGTGCTTACTATGTGCCAAACACTATTCTAAGCGCTAGGGTGGATACAAGGTAATCAGATTGTCCCAAGTGAGGCGCTCAGTCTTAATTCCCATTTTACAGTAGAGGTAACTGAGGCACAGAGAAATTAAGTAGCTTGCCCAAGGTCACAAAGTAGACAAGGGGCAGAGTCGGGATTAGAACCCACGTCCCCTGACTCCCAAGCCCGTGCTCTTTCCATTGAGCCACACTGCTTCCCAAATAATAATGGTATTTATTAAGTGCTTACTATGTGCCAAGCATTGTTCTATGCGCTGGGGTAGATACAAGGTTATCCCACGTAGGGCTCACAGTCTGAATCCCCATTTTCCAAATGAGGTAACTGTGGCTCAGTGGAAAGAGCCTGGGCTTTGGAGTCCGAGGTCATGGGTTCAAATCCTGGCTCCACCACTCATCAGCTGTGTGACTTTGGGCAAGTCACTACTTAACTTCTCTGGGCCTCAGTTACCTCATCTGTAAAATGGGGGTTAAAACTGTGAGCCCCACGGGGGACAACCTGATCACCTTGTAAATTCCCCAGCGCTTAGAACAGTGCTCTGCACATAGTAAGCGCTTAATAAATGCCATTATTATTATTATTATTTCATAAGAGCGGGAGAAATGGGCGTGTACACCACTTGGATTCATTCATTCATTCAGTCGCATTTATTGAGCGCTTACTGCGTGCAGAGCACTGTACTAAGCACTTGGAAAGTACAATACGGCAACAGGTAGTGACGATCCCTACCCAACGCGGGCCCATCCTCAGCCTGTTCCTTTGTGCGTCTGAGAAGATGTCCACTTGGGAAACTCTGGGGAGATGAGAACTTCCCTGGAGATTTTGCCACCAGTAAGACTGTCCTGTTTGCATTTTCAGCTTCTCCAGTTGGGAACGGTTACATCAAGCCGCCGGTTCCAGCCGTTCCCGGGACACAGAGGGAGAAAGGGCCACCAGCCATGATGCCCGTCAAAGTAGATCCGGACAGCAAGCCGGGAGAGTATATCCTCAAGAGCTTATTTGTCAACTTTACCACCCAAGCCGAGCGCAAAATTCGCATCATCATGGCAGAACCTTTGGTGAGTAAGAAGCGTGAAAGTAAACCAGTTTCTTTTTAGGATAAATCAAGTTTTTCAGCGAGAGGTTAGATTGCTGTGGTTTTTTTGCTAGTTACTCAACACAATATCACAAGCGAAGAGCCCTTGCAGTGAATACCTTGCACCGTATTTTTGCTGACATGCTAGGATACGGACCAGAGTCTTGGCTTGGAGAATGTGCATTTTGCCTCCACGTGCTCTGAAGCTTGCGGGATGCATTTTCAAAACGTTTTGACTCTGTATAGACTTTTTCCCTAAGGAGCAAAAATAATTTTATGAGCATCTAATTAACGCCTGCCTAATTCTTAGGTAACGGGGGGAAGAAATTGTTATTCATGTTTCAAGATAGGTTGATATTCCAACTTGTACTTCCCAAGCGCTTAGTACAGTGCTCTGCACACAGTAAGTGCTCAATAAATACGATTGATTGATTTGAGATTTAAATATCCTCAAAAAAAGAGAGAAAATGAATCATAAGCTAGAATGGAGAAGTGATGTGCCCAAATTTACAAAACCAGGGCTTCAGGTTGTCCCATGAAGCTGAACTGAAACATCCTTCAAAATTTGAAGAAGTGAAGCTCATGATGAATCTATCTGGAGAAGTGCAATCAGTGCATTTTTTCAACATATGGTTTGACGTGTAGTTGCCGAAAAATAATTCTCTCAGGTACTTATAGCAGTCTCATACATATTCATCCCAATATTGGTTTTCCTGCAGTTTGAGAAAGTGCATAGTAACAGTCAACTTGTACCTACTTGTTTAGAGGACAATTGGTGTGTCTAAATTCCCAAGCTCATCACACCATTCTATCAATTAATCAATCAATCATATTTATTGAGCGCTTACTGTGTGCAGAGCACTGTACTAAGCGCTTGGGAAGTACAAGTTGGCAACATATAGAGACAGTCCCTACCCAACAGTGGGCTCACAGTCTAAAAGGGGGAGATAGAGAACAAAACCAAACATACTAACAAAATAAAATAAATAGAATAGATATGTACAAGTAAAATAAATAAATAGAGTATTAAATATGTACAAACATATACGTATATACATGTATATATACATATATATCTAGAAATCTGTTGATCTGTGACTCCTAATGGACCTCAGTTTTCACCAAGAATTGCCATTTGTAACACCTTCAGGGGAGTACAGTATAAACCCCAATAATTACTAGTATTAGTTCTTCATGAGGCTTCATTAGCCTCTTGTCTGCTGTATGACCTTGGGGAAGTCACTTCACTTCTCTGTGCCTCAGTTACCTCATCTGTAAAATGGGGATAAAGATTATGAGCCCCAGGGACTGTGTCCAACTCGATTTGCCTGTATCCACCCCAGCACTTAGTACAGCGCCTGGCACACAGTAAGTGCTTAACAATTACCACAGTTAGTATTATCATTATTATTAGACTGATTCAGTCTTAAAATCTATTATATGCGGTGCATGCCGTTTGGATTGGAAGTCGGATTGGAATCAGAAGTAAGGTCCTAGAGCCGTCTATTCCATTTTGAAGCAGGCTTTCATTTTGTGTTTTGGATAGCACATTGTTGAGGAATACAGCAGGATCCGATGTTGGAAGGAAGGGTTTTGCAGGTGTGTGTGGTGTTGGCCAAGGTGTGAGGATCATATTGTGAGTTTTTATGAACATGAGATTCCTTGGACGCACAACCCCTGCAGTATAGAACTGACTCTCTCTATCTTCCACATCTCTGCTTTCTTGGGAAAACTCCCAATTGTTTGCAAACTTAGATTATAAGCTTCTTGACAGGGAACTTGAAGAGCAGCATGGTCTAGTGGATAGAGCCCAGGCCTGGGAGCTAGGGGATTTGGAGTCTCATCCCTGCTCTGCTACTTCATCATCATCATCAATCGTATTTATTGAGCGCTTACTATGTGCAGAGCACTGTACTAAGTGCTTGGGAAGTACAAATTGGCAACATATAGAGACAGTCCCTACCCAACAGTGGGCTCACAGTCTAAAAGGGGGAGACAGAGAACAAAACCAAACATACTAACAAAATAAAATAAATAGGATAGATATGTACCCTGAGAAAGTCACTTAACTTTTCCGTGTCCCAATTTCCTCATCTGTAAAATGGGGATTCAATAGCTGTTCTGCCTCCTACTTAGATTGTGAGCCCCATTTGGGACAGGACTGTGTTGAACCTGATTAGCTTGAATTTATTTGAGGGCTTAGAATAATGCTTGACACTTAAGTGTTAACAAATATTATCATTATTCTTATTGTTGTTGTTATTACTATTGTTAACTTTATTATACTTTCCCAAGTGCACCCAGGTGCTGAATACTATTTTTTATGGCATATATTAAGCGTTTACTATGTGCAAAGCACTTGATTGATTCTATTTATAATTTTTATCTTTAAGGAGGTTTCTCAGGAATCTGAATTGTCCTGTTTTGGTCCTCTAGAATTCCGATCCAACTAATCCGATTAGATCACTATTGCCGGATGAATCTTTGGAGTTCATTCATTCAGTCATATTTATTGAGCGCTTACTGTGTGCAAAGCACTGTACTAAGCGCTTGGGAGAGTACAGTATAACAACAGACACATTCCTGCCCACAATGAGCTCACAGTCTAGAGGGGGAGACAGACATTAAATAAATAAATTAATTAATTAAAGATATAGACATATGTACATGCAGATTCATTCAATTCATTCAGTTGTATTTGAGCGCTTACTATGTGCAAAGCACTGTCCTAAGCGCTGGGGAGGTTACAAGGTGATCAGGTTGTCCCACGTGGGGCTCACAGTCTTACTCCCCATTTTACAGAGGAGGGAACTGAGGCACAGAGAAGTTAAGTGACTTGCCCAAAGTCACATAGGTGACAAGTGGCGGAGTCGGGATTCGAACCCATAACCTCTGACTTCAGAGCCCGCGCTCTTTCCACTGAGCCACGCTGCTTCTCTGGCGTTGCATGGCGTTGTAGTAGTGACTGACCCCTAAGCTGTTATGGAAATCTGGATAATAATAATAATAATGAAGATGACGGTATTTGTTAAGTGCTTACTACGTGGCAAGCACAGTTCTAAACACTAGGATAGATACAAGGTGATCAGGTTGTCCCATGTGGGGCTCACAGTCTTAATCCCCATTTTCCAGATGAGGTAACTGAGGCACAGAGAAGTGAAGTGACTTGTCCAGAGTCACACAGCTGACGAGTGGTGGAGTGGGGATTAGAACCCTGGTCCTGTGACTCTCAAGCCCGGGCTCTTTCCACTAAAGCCACGCTGCTTCCCCTGGATAACCCAGCTAAGAAACATTATATTCCAAGGTAATGAAACTGCACCCATTCATTAACCTGGGGTATAAACCTCTTACTGAATGTGTATCCTTACAGCTTCATTTGGGTGGTCGCAGAGTGTCCTCATCATGATCAAATGGAAGCACCTGCAAGTCAGAGCCCAATCAAACGGCAGCATTGGAAGTCAAAGCCCCTGTCATTATTTGATTAACTTGTTCATTATTTGATTAACTTGCTCATATAATAATAATAATAATAATAATGTTGGCATTTGTTAAGCGCTTACTATGTGCAAAGCACTGTTCTAAGCGCTGGGGGGGCATACAAAGTGATCAGGTTGTCCCACGTGGGGCTCACAGTCTTAATCCCCATTTTACAGATGAGGTAACTGAGGCTCAGAGAAGTTAAGTGACTTGCCCAAGGTCACCCAGCAGACATGTGGCGGAGCCGAGATTCGAACCCATGACCTCTGACTCCAAAGCCCGGGCTCTTTCCACTGAGCCATGCTGCTTCTCATATCTCTACTCAGGCATAGAACATAATGCACTTAGTAGGCGCTCAATTAATATTCATTAGCATTGATATGGCGGTAACTTTCCTTTGTCCCAACTGCTTCCTTGCAGCTGTTAACAGCTCCCCCTCCTCCTCCTCCTCCTCCTCATCATCAATCGTATTTATTGAACGCTTACTATGTGCAGAGCACTGTACTAAGCGCTTGGGAAGTACAAATTGGCAACACATAGAGACAAGCTCGGTGAGCTTCCAAAGCCAGTGCTCTGCACACAGTAAGCGCTCAATAAATACGATTGAATGAATGAATTATCATCATCATCATCAATCGTATTTATTGAGCGCTTACTATGTGCAGAGCACTGTACTAAGCGCTTGGGAAGTACAAATTGGCAACACATAGAGACAGTCCCTACCCAACAGTGGGCTCACAGTCTAAAAGGGGGAGACAGAGAACAAAACCAAACATACTAACAAAATAAAATAAATAGAATAGATATGTACAAATAAATAAATAGATAGATAAATAAATAAATAAAAAGGTGTCATCCACCTTTGGCACGTGTCTTAGATGGATCAACTGTAAATTCTTATCCATCACTAGGCTGAGCACGAATACTAGCGACGAGTGATCTCGTCAAAGAGAAGTAGCATGGCCTAGTGGATAGAGCACGGGCCTGGGCGTCAGAAGGACCTGGGCTGGGTGACTTTGGACAACTCACTTCACTTCTCTGGGCCTCAGTTGCCCCATCTGCAAAATGAGGATGAAGACCGTGAGCCCCACGTGGGACAGGGACGCATTCCCCGCCCACAGCGAGCTTACAGGCTACAGTCTAGTGGGAAGAGTGGCATCTCCCCCAGCGTCTCTAAGGTCACCTCTGACGTCTCGCTCAGACAGGACTCGATGTAAACTGCCATTTCTCTGGCTGAAGATGCCGCACCAGAGACTGAGGCTAGCAGGGGGAGGGGGGGATGTATATATATATATATATATATATATATATGTTTATACGTATTTTTACTCTATTTATTTATTATTATTAATTATTTATCATTATTAATTAATTTTATTTTATTTATTTATTTTATTTGTACGCGTGTATTCTAATTATTTTATTTTGTTACTATGTTTGGTTTTGTTCTCTGTCTACCCCTTCTAGACTGTGAGCCCACTGTTGGGTAGGGACCGTCTCTAGATGTTGCCAACTTGCGCTTAGTCCAGTGCTCTGCACACAGTAAGCGCTCAATAAATACGATGGAATGAATGAATGAATAGCTAGAGGGATTGTTAACCCACCGCCAAGCTCGGTGAGCTTCCAAAGCCAGTGCTCCGCACACAGTAAGCGCTCAATAAATACGATTGAATGAATGAATGATCATCATCATCATCAATCGTATTTATTGAGCGCTTACTATGTGCAGAGCACTGGACTAAGCGCTTGGGAAGTACAAATTGGCAACATATAGAGACAGTCCCTACCCAACAGTGGGCTCACAGTCTAAAAGGGGGAGACAGAGAACAAAACCAAACTTACTAACAAAATAAAATAAATAGAATAGATATGTACAAGTTAAATAAATAAATAGAGTAATAAATATGTACAAATATATATACATATGGATGAGCCCCACCCAGGCAAGATGTCAAAGTCACACAGACCGCAAAGAATTCATTCATTTTGAACTTCGGGTGAAACTAGGAAGTGGGGAAATCTGCTTGTTTTCTTAAATAGGAGGAACAGAAGCCACTTGCTTGCCCATTTAGCAGCAAAGGGGGGTGAGTCTGCTTGCATTTTGTGTCCACACATGCGCACATGCGTGAACACACACAAACTCCTGCTCTTCTGCTGCTGCCGCCGTCACCTTTCTCGCCACCTCCACAGCTATTTGGGTCCTTCTGGAGCCGAGCAGGATGGGCTTCTCTGGGGCGACGGCCCCGGCCCTGTGACTTGCACTCAGAGAAGCAGCGCAGCTCAGTGGAAAGAGCCGGGGCTTTGGAGTCAGAGGTCATGGGTTCGAATCCCGACTCCGCCACATGTCTGCTGTGTGATCTTGGGCAAGTCACTTAACTTCTCTGGGCCTCAGTTACCTCATCTGTAAAATGGGGATGAAGACTGTGAGCCCCACGTGGGACAACCTGATCACCCTGTATCCTCCCAAGCGCTTAGAACAGTGCTTTGCACATAGTAAACGCTTAACAAATGCCAATTATTATTATTATTATTACTATTGCACTCATCCAAGGGCAAGGACGAGGCGGAAGGGGGGGAGAGAAGAGGAAATGAGGGCCAAGACAGGGAGGGCCTCTTGGAGGAGATGGGCCTTCAATAAGGCTTTGAAGGTGGGGAGAGTAACTGTCGGACGTGAAGAGGGAAGGAGATCCAGGCCGGAGGCAGGAGGTGGGCGAGAGGTCAGAGGTGACGTAGAGGAGATCGAGGTAGAGCGAGCAGGTTGGCATTTAGAGGGGCATAGTGTCCTGTTGGTGCCACCTTCAGTCATTGGCATCTCTCCATCTGCACATTCCTCTGTGATTGTGGCCTAGGAGCCTCAGTTAAAGTCCCTTTCACTAGGACCTGGACTTCATCATTTCCTCATTTTATTACTTTCACATGTTGCATAGGAAATTAAACCGCAGCCACTTTCAAAATTGAGCTGAGATCGACCGCCCTCCTTACCATTAAATGGGTTCTCCTTCCGGATTCAAAGATAGAGAGGGCGAAGTGATTCCAGAGGTGATTAGTCCATTGATGTGTATGAATCCAGCCATCAACTCTGCTGGTGAACCCATTGTGTTGTGATTCATTGTGCCGTAAACTGTAGTCTTTCGCTCAGCTTTGCTCCAAGGTCTTTCATCGTTTAAGAGGTAAAGGTCATGATTTTGCAGCATCATTAGTTCCTTTTCTTTAGTATGAGCACCGGTGGATGGCCATAGATTGTAATATTTTAAGCAAATATTGTTTCTTCTGTGCCTGTCGATGTGCTTCAGGTTCCTGGAGTAAAGATGGCAAATCGGCTTTCATGTCTGGCAGCCTTTTTGAATTTTGAGTTAGGTTCATAAAGGAGAAATGAGCCAGGAATGTATCCTGTAGATTCAGATGAGGAATAAAGAGACACCATGACTTAGTGGAAAGAGCATGGGTCTGGGAATCAGACGACCTGAGTTCTAGTTTCAGCTCTGCCACTGGGCAAGTCACTCAACCCTCCTGGACCTCAGTTTCCTCATCTGTAAAATGGGGATAAGACACCTGGCCCTTCTTAGCTCTTAAATTATGAGCCTCATATTGGACAGGGACTGTGTCCAGTATGTTCATCTTGTTTCCATCACCATAGTTGGCGTAAAGTAAGCTCTTAAGACATGCCATGTCTTTTAGACTGTGAGCCCACTGTTGGGTAGGGGCTGTCTCTATATGTTGCCAACTTTTACTTCCCAAGCGCTTAGTACAGTGCTCTGCACACAGTAAGCACTCAATAAATATGATTGATTGATTGATGCCATTAAAAAAACCAAGGCCGTCACTGCTCTGACAAGTCCGAGAAACAAAAATGTACTTAGTATAAAGAGCATTTAAGTGACTATAGAGAGGGAAAAGTGATTTTTAGATTAAGCAGCCTACCTGCTGATGGAATCACAATAGCGCTACACTTAGAAATACTTATGTTTATCTTCCCCATTGGAGTGTTATCTCCTCATGTGCTTGTTTTGTGCTTTCCAAGTGCTTAGTATGTTACTCAGTGGGCACTCAAATGCTATCATTGTCAATACGACTGCAACACCAGGTATCTCATTTGTGCTTCATCCATACAGTTTCAACGAGTTAGGAGAGGCAGAGAAAACCGGCACAGAGAGGTTAAACGACTTACCCAGGATCACACAGCAAGCCAGAAACAGGGCTGGAATGCCGATTTCTCGACCCCCTGCCCTCCCGCGCTCTTTCCACTAGATCTCACAGCCTCCCTTGAAGAGAAGCCAGCCTTCTCGATTGAGGCTACCACTGTAGTTGTACAGTTATGGTTGTACATGTTTATTACTCTATTTATTTATTTATTTATTTATTTATTTATTTATTTATTTATTTATTTATTTTACTTGTACATTTCTATCCTATTTATTTTATTTTGTTGGTATGTTTGGTTCTGTTCTCTGTCTCCCCCTTTTAGACTGTGAGCCCACTGTTGGGTAGGGACTGTCTCTATGTGTTGCCAATTTGTACTTCCCAAGCGCTTAGTACAGTACTCTGCACATAGTAAGCGCTCAATAAATACGATTGATTGATTGATTGTAGTTAGAGGTGTTAGGGATGACAAAGCTCCCAGATTGAAAGGTAGCCCAGCTGAGGCCTACGTGCCAGAAGGCAACTTCCCCCGCTCCCCAACATCTCTCGCCCCTTGTTCGCGGAACTGAATGCGCCCTTCATCCCCCCCATCTTACCTCCTTCCCTTCCCCACAGCACCTGTATATATGTATATATGTTTGTACATATTTATTACTCTATTTATTTTACTTGTACATATCTATTCTATTTATTTTATTTTGTCAGTATGTTTGGTTTTGTTCTCTGTCTCCCCCTTTTAGACTGTGAACCCTCTGTTGGGTAGGGACTGTCTCTATATGTTGCCAACTTGGACTTCCCAAGCGCTTAGTACAGCGCTCTGCACACAGTAAGCGCTCAATAAATATTATAGATGATGACGATGAAGGGCAAATGAAGCATCTTTATGACAGTTGCCGAATTTCATACTTCCTTCAAGCAACGGTGAGAGCAGCTATTTGGTTCAGCAAAGCGGAGAGCAACTGCTGACAGGATATTTGAGTCTCTCCCTCCCCACTTCCAGAACGGGGTCTTATAATTAGATTGGTAAACTTGGCTCAGATTTACCTCTCTGGGGTTGCAGCGAAATGGGTAAAACCGATGTAACCGAACAATGGAAAACTGTTTTTAGACTGTGAGCCCACTGTTGGGTAGGGACTGTCTCTATATGTTGCCAACTTGTACTTCCCAAGCGCTTAGTACAGTGCTCTGCACACAGTAAGCGCTCAATAAATACGATTGATGATGACGATGAAGGGCAAATGAAGCATCTTTATGACAGTTGCCAAATTTCATACTTCCTTCAAGCAACGGTGAGAGCAGCTATTTGGTTCAGCAAAGCGGAGAGCAACCGCTGACAGGATATTTGAGTCTCTCCCTCCCCACTTCCAGAACGGGGTCTTATTATTAGATTGGTAAACTTGGCTCAGATTTACCTCTCTGGGGTTGCAGCGAAATGGGTAAAACCGATGTAACCGATCAATGGAAGACTGTTTTTAGACTGTGAGCCCACTGTTGGGTAGGGACTGTCTCTATATGTTGCCAACTTGGACTTCCCAAGCGCTTAATACAGTGCTCTGCACACAGTAAGCGCTCAATAAATACGATTGATGATGAATGGAAGAATTAAAGAGGTGCCGTCATCAGTAGCTGGTTCCAAACCGCTCCCTTGATTACCGCCTCTTGTCCTCTGCCGTCGTGTGTCTGGATGGCAGTTTTAGACCGCCTCGCCAGCCATCGAGACTTTTCTCACACGTTAAATCGGGCCGAATAGCTGAAATGATTTGTTCTGCATTGTTGCCTTTTGGTATTCGAGCGTCTCATTTGCTCCGTTCACAGATGGTGCGTTCTGAAGAGAGCTTGCTTGCGTTTTGTTTTCTTGAATGATAGGTCAATTTTTATTTGCCTGATATTTCTTGGAAGAGGCAGAAGCGACTTTGGAAGCAGTTTATTTCTGGGATCTGACGGAAGAGAGAGTTCGGAAATCAGCGCTCTGTGTTAAGTGCATATCTTGGAGAGACCTTAAAATACTTCAACTAGGTGTTGATTCGCCCGTAAGAAAATCTGTTAGCTAGGATGAATCTAGCCTTACCCATTTTACAGATTGGCAAATTAAGGCACCAGGAGTTGAGGTCCTTTTTCTAGGGAAACAAGGTGGATCTGTTACCAGCTCTTATTTATCTGTGCCCATGCTCTGCACTTGCTTATAGATGGAGATTTGATTGAGCAGTCAGTTAATTTATTCTGACTCAACTGCTTTTAAATCATTTTTTATACTGAGAAGCGGCATGGCCAGATGGGTAGAGCACAAACCTGGGAGTCAGGAGGATCTGGGTTCTAATCCTGACTCCGCCACTTGTTGGCTGTGTGACTTTGGGCAGGTCACTTCTCTGGGCCTCAGTTCCCTCATCTGGAAAATGGGAATTAAGATTATGAGCCCCACGTGGGACAACCTGATCACCTTGTATCCTCCCAGTGCTTAGAACAGTGCTTTGCACATAGTAAGCACTTAACAAATACCATCATTGTTATTATTGCTAAACTTCTCTGTGCCTCAGTTCCCTCATCTGTAAAATGGGAATCAAGAACGTGAGCCCTATGTGGGACAGGGACTGTGTCCAGACTGATTTTCTTGTCTCTGTCCCAGCACTTAAAACAGTGCCTGGCACACAGTAAGCACTTAACAAATACCACAATTATTATTGTTCTTATTAGTATTATTAATATCTGTCTCCCCAATAAAAGCCTAAGGTCCTTGTAAGTAAGGAGCATATCTTGTGCTTCTGTTGAATTTTCTGAGGTTCTTCGTTTAGTGCACTGCCCTCGGTGTTTACAGAGATTGCCTCCCACAAACAAAACTGATTGCCTCAGAGTTCCCAAACACAGTAAGCACTTAACAAATACCACAATTATTATTGTTCTTATTAGTATTGTTAATATCTGTCTCCCCAATAAAAGCCTAAGGGCCTTGTAAGTAAGGAGCATATCTTGTGCTTCTGTTGAATTTTCTGAGGTTCTTCGTTTAGTGCACTGCCCTCGGTGTTTAAGGAGATTGCCTCCCACAAACAAAACTGATTGCCTCAGAGTTCCCAAACAGTGCCTGGCACACAGTAAGCACTTAACAAATACCACAATTATTATTGTTCTTATTAGTATTATTAATATCTATCTCCCCAATAAAAGCCTAAGGTCCTTGTAAGTAAGGAGCATATCTTGTGCTTCTGTTGAATTTTCTGAGGTTCTTCGTTTAGTGCAGTGCCCTCGGTGTTTAAGGAGATTGCCTCCCACAAACAAAACTGATTGCCTCAGAGTTCCCAAACGGTGCCTGGCACACAGTAAGCACTTAACAAATACCACAATTATTATTGTTCTTATTAGTATTGTTAATATCTGTCTTCCCAATAAAAGCCTAAGGCCCTTGTAAGTAAGGAGCATATCTTGTGCTTCTGTTGAATTTTCTGAGGTTCTTCGTTTAGTACACTGCCCTCGGTGTTTAAGGAGATTGCCTCCCACAAACAAAACTGATGGCCTCAGAGTTTCTTTATCCAAAGCCTCCAGGGGACCCTTCCGTCTGTCCACCTGCTTGGGTGACCAACTTTCCGTTCCAGGTTTTCCACCCCTTTTTATTCCCAGTCAGGGCAGGGGGCCTGTCCCTGGCCATGCTGATGGGGAGATGTCAACGAATCGATGGTATTCATTCATTCATTCATCCCCACAGCACCTGTATATATGTATATATGTTGTACATATTTATTACTCTATTTATTTTACTTGTACATATCTATTCTATTTATTTTATTTTGTTAGTATGTTTGGTTTTGTTCTCTGTCTCCCCCTTTTAGACTGTGAGCCCACTGTTGGGTAGGGACCGGCTCTACATGTTGCCAACTTGTACTTCCCAAGCGCTTAGTACAGTGCTCTGCACACAGTAAGCGCTCTATAAATATGATTGATTGATTGATTGAGCGCTTACTGTGAACAGAGCACTGTATTAAGCACTTGGGAGAGTCATTGCAACG
Source organism: Tachyglossus aculeatus (assembly GCF_015852505.1). Lineage (NCBI taxonomy): Eukaryota > Metazoa > Chordata > Mammalia > Monotremata > Tachyglossidae > Tachyglossus > Tachyglossus aculeatus. The sequence goes on from NC_052085.1 coordinate 4,305,609, forward strand.
GAGTTGGCAGGCACAGTCCCTGCCCACAGCGAGCTTAGGGTCAGTGGAGATAGAGGAAATGGGCAGGTGGCTGATTCTTCTGCTCTTTTCCCCAAAAGCCTGGATACTAAGAAAAGTAAATTGGTATAGTCAATCGATGGAATTATTGAGTGCTTACTATATATAAAGCACTGGACTAAGCGCCCGGGAGAGTACAATACAACAGAATCAGCAGAAAACGTTCCCTGCCCAAACAAGCTAGGATGACTGCACTTGCTGTGGCCATTTTCCATGCTGGGAATCTCATCTCCTACCCAAATCTGTAGCCAAACCTTTGTTAGGGAGTTCATTTTTGTTCTCTTGGCCTTTCCCTTGGCTCTTCTCGCAAGATAGTTACACTGTTACCATCATCATCATCTATCGTATTTATTGAGCGCTTACTATGTACAGAGCACTGTACTAAGCGCTTGGGAAGTACAAATTGGCAACATATAGAGACAGTCCCTACCCAACAGTGGGCTCACAGTCTAAAAGGGGGAGACAGAGAACAAAACCAAACATACTAACAAAATAAAATAAATAGAACAGATATGTACAAGTAAAATAAATAAATAGAGTAATAAATATGTACAAACATATATACATATATACAGGTGCTGTGGGGAAGGGAAGGAGGTAAGATGGGGGGGGATGGAGAGGGGGACGAGGGGGAGAGGAAGGAAGCTTCAAGCTTCAACCCTGGCCCAGCGATTCAGTTGCCCAGAGCTATGGGGGGGAGAGAAAGGGGGAAGGAGAGGAGAAGGCCGGCATGGAGAGAAGCTGGGAATAGTCGATGAAACTAGAGGCAGAGGGCGAGTGAACACTCAGATTGAATCGGGCGATTGAATCAATCATCCCTGATGGACGTAGGTGGCAGTTTTACAGATTGTCGACAATGAAACACCTAAAGGTCAATTGTCGAGAAATCAGCCACCGCGCGTTCGGTCGTTGATAGTGCAAAATGCCAAAGAACTCAACCGTCAGGGAACGAAACAATGTCAGATTGCTTCAAGCCCATCAACTGGACCAGATTGGAGAGTCAGCTCCTGAAATGGAGAAGTCCTCTCTGATCAATAGCTGAATACCAGTTAGCCCTGGACTGGGGAGCCCCTCCATGGGGGATCCATTTTCCCCATTGAATTTAGGGGACTCTCCCGATGGCATTGTGTGAATAAATGTTGAAGAAACATTGTGCAGTGCTCATACTGGTCGTCAGTCATGGCCTAATGGTCAACAGGTGGGAAGCAGAGTGGCCTAGCAGAAAGAGCATGGCCCCGTGAATCAGAGGAATCAATCAATCAATCAATCGTATTTATTGAGCGCTTACTGTGTGCAGAGCACTGTACTAAGCGCTTGGGAAGTACAAGTTGGCAATATATAGAGACAGTCCCTACCCAACAGTGGGCTCACAGTCTAGAAGGGGGAGACAGAGAACAAAACCAAACATATTAACAAAATGAAATAAATAGAATAGATCTGGTTTCGAATCCTGGCTTCTCCACTTGTCTGCTGAGTGACCTTGGGCAAGTCACTTAACGCCTTTAAGGTTCAGTTACGTCATCTATAAAATGGGGATTAAATCATCTTCCCTCCAACTAAGACTGTGAGCCCCATGAGGGACAGAGACGGTATCCGACCAGCTGACGGCGAATATACCCCAGTGCTTAGTAATGATAATAATAATAATAATGGCATTTATTAAGTGCTTACTATGTGCAAAGTACTGTTCTAAGCGCTGGCACTGTTCTAAGCGCTGTAGTGTTCCTGGAACATAGTAAAATACTCAACAAGTACAAAAAAACCCAAAAATCTGCACATAACAACCATACACCAGAATCATTCCTGGTTCCCAAAGGACCATCCCTCCTGACCCTTGATCGTATATGAGATAACAAAAAAAAACATAAGTGGCATTCTGGTGAGGAGTTGCTTTAATCCATAGAAGGCTTCACAAACACCGGGTTACCAAGATCCTGGCAGATTCAACAAGCCCTTGAACGCAGCCAGGATCCATCCATCAATATCTACTCACGGCCACACTCACACACTCAGATTGTCTCTTCTTACGTTCAGCAGCATCCTGGAATACAAAGAATAACTGTATACATATACATGTGCTTATATCTTTTGATATACATCTCTATAAAGTCATGGTAGCAGTGAAAAATAGTCAATCAGTGGTATTTATGGAGTGGTAGTTCTAAACATTATTATTATTATTATTATTATTATGACCGAGTTAGTGTACGCGATCCCTGCCGTCAGGGAGCTTTGGAGCGGAAGGCATTATCATTCTGAGTAGGTGTCTTCTCCCATTGTGCCTCTATATGTTGCCAAATTGTACTTCCCCAGTGTTTAGTACAGTGCTCTTCTAGACTGTGAGCCCACTGTTGGGTAGGGACTAAAAAAAAAAAAAAAAAGGGGGGGGGGTCTCAGTTCCCTCATCTGTAAAATGGGGATGAAGACTGTGAGCCCCTCGTGGGACAACCTGATTACCTTGTACCTACCCCAGCGCTTAAAACAGTGCTTTGTACATAGTAAGTGCTTAACAAATACCAACATTATTATTATTATTATTATTATTATTATTATTATGTAAATAATTTACAACCCTCCTTTGAGGTTAGAAGATGATGCTACTGAAGGGGCAACGTATTCAGGTGAGGTGGAAGGTCTGGGGGTGACTGACACAATCCTAGTAATAATTATGGTATTTGTTAAGCGCTTCCTATTTTGTGCCAGGCACTGTTTTAAGCTCTGGGGTAGATACAAGACACAGTCCCTGTCCCACATAGGGCTCACAGTCTTAATCCCCTTTTTACAGATGAGGGAATTTAGGCACAGAGCATCATCATCAATCGTATTTATTGAGCGCTCACTGTGTGCAGAGCACTGTACTAAGAGCAGTGAAGTGACTTGCCCAGGGTCACACAGCAGACAAGTGGCACATTGGAACCCATGACCACCTAACTCTCAGGCCCGGGCTCGATCCACTAGGCCACACGGCTTCTTTTTCCGTATCATCAATCAATCAACTGTATTTATTGAGCGCTTACTATGTGCAGAGCACTGTACTAAGCGTTTGGGAATTACAAATTGGCAACATATAGAGACAGTCCCTACCCAACAGTGGGCTCACAGTATCATCCACTGCTGCACCCACTGGGATCTGCAGGTTTGGCCTGCTGGCACAAAGAAGGTGTATAATCATTTTAAGGCATCTATGAGGTGCTTACTATTAATGATTCAATCAATCAGTTGTATTTTTGGAGCAGTCACTGTGTGCAGAGCACCATACTAAGTGTTTGGGAGGCTACAGTAGAACAATATAACAGAGTCGGGGACATAATAATAATAATAATGATGGCATTTATTAAGCGCTTACTATGTGCAAAGCACCGTTCTAAGCGCTGGGGAGGTTACAAGGTGATCAGGTTGTCCCACGAGGGGCTCACAGTCTTAATTCCCATTTTACAGATGAGGAAACTGAGGCCCAGAGAAGTGAAGTGACTTGCCCAGAGTCACACAGCTGACAAGTGGCGGAGACGGGATTTGAACCCATGACCTCTGACTCCCAAGGCCGTACTGTTTCCACAGAGCCACGCTGACATGTAACCCCCCCAGCGCTTAGAACAGTGCTTTGCACATAGTGAGCGCTTAATAAATGCCATTATTATTATTATTATTATGTTCCCTACCCGCAGCAACTATGCCTTAAGTGGGGAGATAGAAGGCAGTGTAAACTCAGGCCCTGCAGGGCTGCAATTGATCTCCTCCCCCATTTTAAATATGAGAAAGCCGAGGCCCAGAGACATAAAAGGACCCTCCTAAGGACACACAGCAGGACAGTGGCAGAGCTGAGATTAGAACTAGGGTCTTATAATAATAATAATAATATTTGTTAAGCACTTACTATGTGTGAAGCACTGTTCCAAGGGCTGGGGGGATACAAGGTGATCAGGTTGTCCCACGTGGGGCTCACAGTCTTAATCCCCATTTTACAGATGAGGCAACTGAGGCGCAGAGAAGTGAAGTGACTTGCTCAAAGTCCCAAACTGACAAGTGGCGGAGCCGGGATTAGAACCCATGACCTCTGCCTCCCAAGCCCGGGCACTTTCCACTTTGCCACAGTGCTTCTCTAACTTTCATTAGACCATGCTGCCTTCCCATCTTATAAGTGTGGTGTTTACATTATGCTGGGATGTTTTTCTAATCGTCCGCAATTAAATTAAAAAGTGTCCTGCGCACCACATATTAAAAGCTAAATTCAGAGTTGTGCCATTACATTTTTCTAAAGAGATGCAGGCAGTTACTTTTATATGGCTTTTTGTTTTTATGTTTTGTACGGTATAATTGGTAGTTACACAGAAGCTTCCAGGAAGCTTCTGCCAGCGGGAATGTACAGGGTCACAGGAAAAGCACTTGGGCTAAATTACAGCGAAGAGCGTAAGGTGGCTAACCCGCATTTCAGTTGTGTCCCGTCCAGTCTAGAAAATAGTCTCAGTGATGGTTTCGAGTTGGGTGGATTTGGAGTACGCTTTTTAATGCTCCCTCTGGGTTATATTTTGAAGGTGTCAATGAAACAATAGTATTTATTGAGCCCCTAGGCAGAGCACTGTACTACGCCCTGTGGCATGTACAATATTAATGTATATTAATGTCGGTCCCCCCTCCAGGCTGTAAGCGCGTTGTGGGCAGGGAATGTGTCGCTTATATTGTACTCTCCCAAGCGCTTAGTACAGTGCTCTGCACGCAGTAAGCACTCGATAAACTGACTAAACTCACTGTGGGCAGGGACCGTGTCGACCAGCTCTGTTATGTTGTACTCTCCAAAGTGCTTAGTTCAGTGCTTCAGTAAGCGCTCAATATGAATACCATTGATTATCAGCAGGATTATCGGACAATAATAATAATTATGGTATCTGTTAAGCGCTTACTATGTGCCAGGCACTGTACTAAGCGCTCGGGTAGATACAAACAAATGGGATTGGACACTGTCCCTGTCCCACATGGGGCTCACAGTCTCAATCCCCATTTTAACCGTGGGGATGGGTATATGTTAATTAGTTATTTGTCTAGCTGTATATTGTCACATATGCTTATTTGTGACAAGCTGATTCCTGAGAACAGTATATCTGTGGAGATTTAGTGGTTTGATATTGATACACTTGGGGTTTATCACTATTGTTCCTCTGATTTAGAGTTATCTCGCAAAAATAATAGTAATTGTGGTATCCCTTGAGCACGTATGATGTGCCAAGCACCGTACTAAGCACTGGGGTTGATAAAAGATAGGTTGGAAACAGTCCCTGACCCACTAGATGAGGGGGAGGGAGAACAGATTATCAGTCCCCATTTTACAGATGAAAACTGAGGCCCTGTGAGAAAGTAAGTGACTTCCCTAAGGTCATATAAATATCTTAGAGAGTTTTGTAAATCATGGCCAGACCAGACAGGACAAGTCTCTGCCAAGTTCAAGTTGGGCAGCTTTTGGACAGGCACAGTTTTTTGTGTCCCTAAATGAGTGGGCCCCAGTGGTCTGAGAAAATGTATTCTCCTTCTCAGTGCCTCACTCTCCAGGTGTGTCTTTTGCACTAAAATAATCTAATCCAGTGTCTGCCATTACCTTTTCGACCGGGTAGACAGAACGTCTGTCAGGTTGTGGGCCACGAACCGTGAAATCTTCACGAAACGGAGTTGGGAATATCCGTCTTTGCTGTGCCAGTTGTAGGTGCAGATGGATACAAAGAGCTTTTAGAGTTCGTATTTTCTTAAGGAGAAGGTGGGGAGAGATTTGAACTCCCCAAAGTGTCATAAGCTCAACTGGGACCCTGGTCTTTGCCTCTGGAAATACTGAAACTCCTACAGGAGAAAATAGATGCGTTTGATGGACTCAGACAGCAGCCTCCTTTCAGGGCGGAGGGTGGAAACAGCCTCAAAGAAAAGGCCACTGTTTAGTTCTGGGAACTGGATCTGGTCTCCCCATGAGGCAGCCAGGAAGTTTGCCACCCACTCCTCGGTGATGAACAGAAGAGTCCCTTGGCACTGTCAGGAAGCGGGGAGAAAATGTTCTCGGCGGCCTTTGAGGTTGGTCTTCCCCGGACCCTCCAAGCCCATTGGCAAAATGAAACATTTCAAGGGGGTTCGGAGAAAGACAACGGGATCCAGTCGGTGGCATTACTGAGCGCCGACTGTGTGCGGAGCACTGCACCAAGCACTTGGGAGAGAACAGCGGAGGGAAAAAGCTGCGTGAGTTTCTCGGAGGCCGGAACTGGGCCTAACTTTCGTCCTTGAATTGTTTTCCCGGTACTCGATGCAATTGTGTGGGTGCAGTAGACACTTTTACCACTACCAGTATTACAACCTCAGCCCTTTTGAAGGGCTTAAGATGAAGCAGAAGAGTTTTGCGGAGAGATGGGGGCAGTGGACTACGTGTTAGCAAACTTTCGTTGCGGAACTCTGTCAGGGAGCCAGGGAGATTTGTGGCTCCCCTAGCTTTATGAGCCCGGGCTTTCTCCTCCTAGTTCTCTGGCAAGACCCGAGAGCTCCATTCAATGTGGAAAAACCCACTTTGGCAGCTCTCTAGTCACTTTAACTTTCCTTGAAGCCTGTCAGTTCCCAGTCGTGATCTCCCCGCCTTTTCCCTTTTCTCCTCCATGCTCAAAATGAGAGATTGGTACCTCTGACTGAGAATACAGCGACAACACCACATATTTTATTAGGAACATCAGCTACAAAACCAGACTAAGTGGTGCAGTTGAGGAAACTGAGGTACAGAGAAGTTAAGTGACTTGCTTAAGGTCACACACCGGACAAGAGAGAGAGAGAGGCGCTTTGTGGGGCAGCTGCAGTGAGGGTCTGTTTCAGAAGTTACGGGGGCACTCACTGCCCAGGCCTCAGTTGTCCATTGACCATGGCCATTCACCACCCCTTCACTCACTGCATCCTCCACGCCCCCCTGTTCAGCCCACCCAGTCTGTGAAGTGTGCCGCTCGCTGAACACGTCAGACGAAACGGGATGTTCAAGGCCCTGCTGAGAGCTCACCTCCTCCAGGAGGCCTTCCCAGACTGAGCCCCTTCCTTCCTCTCCCCCTCGCCCCCCTCTCCATCCCCCCCATCTTACCTCCTTCCCTTCCCCACAGCACCTGTATATATGTATATATGTTTGTACATATTTATTACTCTATTTATTTATTTATTTATTTATTTATTTATTTATTTATTTATTTTACTTATACATATCTATTCTATTTATTTTATTTTGTTAGTATGTTTGGTCTTGTTCTCTGTCTCCCCCTTTTAGACCGTGAGCCCACTGTTGGGTAGGGACTGTCTCTATATGTTGCCAATTTGTACTTCCCAAGCGCTTAGTACAGTGCTCTGCACATAGTAAGTGCTCAATAAATACGATTGATGATGATGATGATGATGATGATGATGTTCACACCCGTGAGGCATACGTACATCCCACCACGCACCGATGATACTGTTATAGCCTGGGTTTGCCTAGCCAACTTCCGTTTTTCAAGAAAGAAGTCTCCTGTGAACGTGAAAAGAAAAAGAGAAAAGAATACTTGAAACAGGGCTTGGAAGCGGGAGTAGCATAATATTCAGAATAACAGTGTGAATCCTTAACAATGACTACTTTCTGTTTTTTTGTTTTTCTAGGAGAAGCCCCTAACAAAATCTCTGCAACGAGGAGAAGATCCCCAGTTTGATCAAGTAAGTGGTGGGATTTTATGTAATGACATCTGTAGCTCTTGCGTTTCTTGTAGAACTAAGAAATGATGAGAACTGGGGGTGGGGGGGGAGGGATGGGTGCTGTTAGCATGAATTTTCAGGCAGAAGATGTGTTTGGAGGGTCAAATACATCATCGGTTTGAAGTGACGATGTGGTTAACCCCTCCAAGACCAGGAAGTACCTTATATTACTCTAACAGACCCAGAAACTGTCAGCAACTGCAAGGAGTAGAACTCCTACTCCTCTACAGAGTCACAGTTTGCGGGTGTTGTAGTTACCTTTGTTAGGTGTTTTGTTGAGGAGAGCGTAGATAAATCTGCCGGAGAGTTGAGTGGAAATAGTGGAACTGGACAGTACAAAGTGGAAAATCGGTGGGAACAAGGGCAAGATTTGGAAAGAAAACCAAAAGCTAGTGAGGTGTGAGGAAGAGCCAGGGAGAGCGGGTGGGGAGTTGGGTAAGGGGATGGGATTAAGGAAACAAGTCAGGTGCCAATTCGAGTGGGGTCCCACGTAAGGCTGAGTTGGAAATCTTCATTTTCCTAAAAGAGAAGCTACCAATTCAGGGACGATGGATGAGGCTTCAGAGTGCTTAGCGGAGCAAGTCAGCCTTGGCATTCCAAGCCGGAGCTCCTGTCAAATCTAAAACCAGGAAAAACGCGGAGCAGGATGCATCCCGCCGGCCTTAAGAAGGGAGGGACGAGGGGTTTTAGAGGGACCCCCGCACCTTCTGCAGATACAGCAGGAGGCATTCAAGGGCTTACCTGCGAGCTAGGAGGGGCTGCCTCCACTCTTTTGTGGGGTGATTCACTTCACCATTAGCTCTTCGTGTACTCTTAAAAAAATAAGCCCAGTGTCCTAGTGTAATGGGCTGTAAAATTGATTCATGATTCCAAGGAGGGACTGTTTGGTGGGTGGGGAGGGAAAAAGACAAGATGCTGTTCTGTGTTTATGGGAATGTGTAAGGCTTAAGATGTAAAGTAACCCCGATGGATGACTGTGTTCTCACTAGGTCCTTTTCTGAGATGACCGGGTGTCCCTTTGGCCACCTCTCTGTGATCTGAATTGTGATCGGTCGGACGCTTTAATGTCCCCCTTTCAAGGGCGTGACAGTGTTTTGTTTTGTTTTGTTGTCTGTCTCCTCCTTCTAGACTGTGAGCCCGTTGTTGGGTAGGGACCGTCTCTATATGTTGCCAATTTGTACTTCCCGAGTGCTTAGTACAGTGATCTGCACACAGTAAGCGCTCAATAAATATGACTGAATGAATGAATGCAGCCACGAAGCAACCTTTTCCAGTGCTCGTCTGCTGCCGCCATGTACCCAGTTACTGGACTTGACGATTGAGGTCGTGACTGCCGCATTGCCTAAGAACCGCTCAAGGCTGCGACCTGAGAAGCTGAGGTCAGCCATTGGAAACATGGTGACAGGGGAAGGGTAGGGAACCATTGACTGTGGTTTCCCCAACGATTGTTGCTGCTGAGGCGCTACTGCTATGGCTGGTCAGGGCCAGGGGTGAGGAGAGAGGGTTCAGAGCCACTTCGCCCACGTTACTCTCCCCTTTCTTCAGCAGGCAGCCCAGCCCCCTGGTCTTGCCATTACCGGCATCACCGGGGTCACAGACTCTGTGCCGACTGTTCATCACTCCATCCTTGCAGCAAGATATTCACACAGGCTTTTATTGCCGTACTTCTGACCCTCACTGCCCTGGGTTATCATAATAGTAATAATAATAATGGTATTTGTTAAGCGCTTGCTATGTGCCAAGCACTGTTCTAAGCGCTGGGGTAGATACAATAATAATAATAATAATAATGTTGGCATTTGTTAAGCGCTTACCATGTGCAAAGCACTGTTCTAGGCACTGGGGGGATACAAAGTGATCAGGTTGTCCCACGTGGGACTCACAGTCTTCATCCCCATTTTACAGATGAGGGAACTGAGGCTCAGAGAAGTTAAGTGACTTGCCCAAGGTCACACAGCAGGCACGTGGTGGAGCCGGGATTCGAACCCATGACCTCTGACTCCAAAGCCCATGCTCTTTCCACTGAGCCACGCTGCTGATACAAGGCTCTCAGGTTGTCCCACGTTGGGGGTCCCAGTCTTAATCCCTGTTTTCCAGCTGAGGAAACTGAGGCACAGAGGAAGTTAAGTGACTTGCCCAGAGTCACCCAGCTGACAAGTGGCGGAGACGGGATTAGAGCCCACGACCTCTGAGTTCCAAGCCCACGCTCTTTCCACTAAGCCACGCTGCTTCCCAAAATACCTCCCGGCACACATCTCCCCGTGCCTCAGAACCCACCAGGGGTTGGCCACCCACTTCTTCCACCTTATTTATTGGCTGTCCTCATCCACTTCTCCTCTCATAGCCTTCCTTGTTCTTCTCCATCCCACATCTTGCTGCGCTCCTACTCCCCCCGCTTGTCCATCTTCCACCTCTTGCTCACGTTGTCCTGGGGCCTAGACCCTCCTCTTTCCACCCACACCCTCCAGGCCTCAAGCCTCTTCAAATCCCACCTCCTCCAACAATCCTTCCCCCAGGAATTTTCAACACTCCCGCCCTCGATCCTCATCAACCTTCAACTGCCTCTTAACACTTCACTAGTGGAGCCCTCCTGCTTCTCGATGACAGTGACTTCAGCGGCCTCATCTTCAGCCATCGGCAGAGATATTCATTCATTCAGTTGTATTTATTGAGCGCTTACTGTGTGCAGAGCACTGTACTAAGCGCTTGGAAAGTACTATTAAGCAACAGATAGAGACAATCCCTACCCAACAACGGGCTCACAGTCTAGGAGGAGGAGACAGAGAACCAAACAAAACAAGTAGACAGGCATCAATACCATCAAAATAGATAAATAGAATTATAGATATATGCTCATCATTAACAAAATGATAAAGCTTAATAAAGAAAGCTTAATCCCTTTAGCAGGATGTGACCTGGGCTGGATTAATACATGGGCTTTAGGGGCTACTGCCCTGGGCTTTAGAGTACGCAGTGTAACGCGGGAGAGACCTCAAAAATATATCCACAGTTACATATCTGAAACACCTACCTTATTCACTAGCATAATTGCCCCCAGCGCATAATTACCTGACCCCAATTTTTGATAAGAAAGTAAACGATTGTTTTCCATACCACGTACTTGCCAGCAGTGATAGTGGCGGCGCAGAGGGAGAGGAAGAGTTGAATAGACACACGATAATGCCGCAGATGGGTTTGTGCCAGAGAAGCATTGCGGCTTAGTGAACAGAGCTTGGGCCTGAGAGTCAGAAGGACCTGGGTTCTAATCCTGGCTTCGCCATTTGACTGCTGGGCAAGTCATTTCCCTTTTCTGTGCCTCAGTTACCTCATCTGTAAAATGGGTTAAGACTGTGGGATGGGGACTGTGTCCAACCTGATTAGCTTGACTCTAACCCAGTGCTTAGTACAGTGCCTGGCACGTAGTAATTGCTCGACAAATATAAAAAAAAAAGATGGGGGACAGTCTTCATCAGTACAGGCATGCTCCCAGGGAGGAAGAAGAGAAGGGGCAGAATATGACAGTGCAGCAGAGGCAGGCTTGCAAGAGGGGTGGGGAGTTTCTTCTTGGATACGGGTGGCTTCATGAGAGGAAGAGGAGAAGTAGAGTGGGGGTTAATTCACTGTGCGAGGGCCTGTCGAATGTGGCACTTAGTGCAGTGCAACAGAAGAGTCATAGTCACACCACACTGGTTTTTAAATTTGTTTTTATTGTGGTTATCAAGTGCTTGCTGTGTATCTAGAAGTGTTGTAATTGCAGGGGTCATCAGGTCAGACACAGTCTCTGTCCCACGTGAGGCTCACAGTCTAAGTAGGAAGGAGACCAGATGTTGAATCCCCATTTACAGACGAGGAAACGGAAGCACAGAGAAGCTAAGTGACTTATCCAAGGTCACACAGCAGGCACCTGGAAGAGCCGGGATTAGGACCTAGGTCCTCTGACTCCCAGACTTGTGTTCGTTCCAGTAGGCTACGCTGCTCCTCATCCTCTTACCTATCTCTTTCTCCTCCCCTCCTCTCCTCTTTCTCTTTTTTTTCTTCTGCTCCTTTTATTGCTAGTCCTAATTCTTTCATGACCCATCTCTTTTGAAATAGTACAAAAATAATGCAAAAAAAGTGAGGGGAAGTATGAAAGTAAATACAGTACCTAGAAAATCTACAAGTTATGGGACTAGCTACTCGAAAGTAAAAAGTAGGCCGTGTGGAATAAAACCTCTATTTTCCATGTTTTAAGACCGAAAAGTAGCCTCAGAATAGCTTAACAGTACTTAAAAGACAAATATAGTATCGTGTTTAAAACTGCATTGCCAGAATTCTGATCATTTTTTTTTTAATTAGGAAAAAAAGTCTGGTAAGCCAGGGCCTGTAAGTTGAGTCCTTGCTCTAATTAATCCTCTCAGGCTCCCTAAATGCAGCCATATGTTCTTAGAAGTTCCAGCGTCAGGAAATAAAACTTAATACTGCTTTATATTTAAAACCAACTGCACCAGCAGGGACAATAGCACCAACCGTATTCTGAAACAGCTGTGTAAATACAAATATTCATCCAGCTGCCCTCCAGCAAAGAAATCTATTTGTCGCCTCTTTTCTCCCCGGCAGCCCCAGTTCCCCGCTGAGCTGTTCCTCCTCCTTGCTTCAGGCCGGCTCACCTTTAAGGACCCAGGTCCTGTTGAGGACGCCCCTCAAACACTGTCTCCCTTCCCCTCTCTCTCTCTCCCTCTTCCTTCTTCCCTCCCTCTCTCCTTCTCTCCTTAAAGGAGTTTGCACTTCCTAAACTGAGGTTATCCCGGAGGCATACAATACCTTTAAGTGTGGGTGAACCGTGGACTTATAATGTAGCAAAACCACCTTTTGTCCTTTCAAACCATCAATGGGCGTAACTGTATGGTGAAATAAACTGAGTAGAGATTGGGCGAAGCCAAACTGGAGTCATTGGCCCCATTTTCTTCCAACTGAAATCCGACAGCCCTCTCAAAAATGACTGGGAAGAACACGGCAAAAATTGTAGGTTGCAAGGCAACAAAATCTAAATGGCGACTTCCCGAGAGCTCGAGTCAGCCCGCTGGAGCAAAGGTGAACTCAAAATCGTAATTTCTGGTAGTCTTTGTTTTCTCTGTCTAGGAACAAAATCAGGAATTGGTTCCTTTAGTGAACTAGCTGCCGGATCGGGGATCGGAGTAATGGGATCAAGTTAAGTTCTAAGGAATCAAGTTAAACTCTAGGGGAGTGACAGCTAGCGAGTGAAAATAGTCATCATCATCATCATCAATCGTATTTATTGAGCGCTTACTATGTGCAGAGCACTGTACTAAGCGCTTGGGAAGTACAAAATGGCAACATATAGAGACAGTCCCTACCCAGCAGTGGGCTCCCAGTCTGGAAGGGGGAGACAGAGAACAAAACCAAACATACCAACAAAACAAAATAAATAGAATAGATATGTACAGGTAAAATAAATGAATAAATAGAGTAATAAATATGCACAAGAAATGACTTGGCCAAGGTCACACAGCGGAAAAGCGGCAGAGCCAAGATTAGAATCCAGGTCCTTCTGACTCTCGGGCCTGTTCTCTACTCACGAGGCCGTGCTGCTTATACTTCACTGCGGATATGACATGGGCCAAGACACACTCTCCAAGCTCCACCCCTCGTTCGCCCAAGGAAGGAATGCTGCAGAGATGGCAAGAACTCAAAAGAAGGCATCCATGCTTAAGAGAATATTGAAAAAAGTCCCGTTAAAACATAGAAAAGCTACCACCAGTATCAGAAAGCATGGCACTGGCTCCAACTATAATAATAATGATGGCGTTTATTAAGCACTTACTATGTGCAAAGCACTGTTCTAAGCGCTGGGGAGGTTACAAGGTGATCAGGTTGTCCCACGGGGGGCTCACTGTCTTAATCCCCATTTTACAGATGAGGTCACTGAGGCACAGAGAAGTTAAGTGACCTGCCCAAAGTCACACAGCTGTCAACTGGCGGAGCCAGGATTTGAACCCATGACCTCTGACTCCAAAGCCCGAGCTCTTTCCACTGAGCCACGCTGAGTGAAAATAGTCCTTTGCTTAGTGGTGCCCCATGACTGGTAAGGGCGGCAGAGGGGAAGTCACCAGATAAGTATGCACTCTGAGCTGAAATCCTACCTACTTAATCAAAGAAAAATCCGGTCCGGATCAACTCCCCGTTCCGCTTCCTCAACAGCTGTGCCCTCTCTAGCCTTTGGTCCGAGGCCACCATGTAGTCGGTGTCCGGCTCATAGTCGCGCTACCCTGAGGGCTCGTTGCGAATAAAGCAAAAAAAAAAAATCCAACACAACATTTCACAGCTCTAGTCCATTCACAATGATTTTAGGACCAAGAATCTGCACAGAGGTATTAACGATAGTGCTAGGGATTTTTGCAATCCATGCTATTTATTGAGTCCTCCACTTTGGGTAGGGACCGTCTCTGTATGTTGCCAAGTTGTCCTTCCCAAGCGCTTAGTACAGTGCTCTGCACACAGTAAGCGCTCAACAAATACGATTGAATGAATGAGTGCATATAGACTGTGAGCCTGTTGTTGGGTAGGGACCGCCTCTATATATTGCCAACTTGTCCTTCCCAAGCACTTAGTACAGTGCTCTGCACACAGTAAGCGCTTAATAAGTACGATTGAATGAATGACTGAATACAGACTGTGAGCCTGTTGTTGGGTAGGGACCGTCTCTGTATGTTGCTGACTTGTCCTTCCCAAGCGCTTAGTACAGTGCTGTGCACACAGTAAGCGCTCAGTAAATATGATTGAATGAATGAATGAATACAGACTGTGAGCCTGTTGTTGGGTAGGGACCGCTTCTACATATTGCCGACTTGTCCTTCCCAAGCGCTTAGTACAGTGCTCTGCACACAGTAAGCGCTCAATAAATACGATTGAATGACTGAATACAGACTGTGAGCCTGTTGTTGGGTAGGAACCGTCTCTGTATGTTGCCAAGTTGTCCTTCCCAAGCACTTAGTACAGTGCTCTGCACACAGTAAGCGCTCAATAAATACGATCGAATGAATGAATGCATATAGACTGTGAGCCTGTTCTTGGGTGGGGACCGCCTCTATATGTTGCTGACTTGTACTTCCCAAGCGCTTAGTACAGTGCTCTGCACATAGTAAGCGCTCAATAAATACGATTGAATGAATGAATGGAAAGTTCAGTACAGGAGAGCTGGCAGATGCAGTACCTAATCCTGGCTGTGCCGTTTGCCTGCTCTGTGAACTTGGGAAGTCACTTCACTTCTCTCAGTGGCCTCATCTGTAAAATGGGGATTAAAACTGTGACCCCCCATGTAGGACATGGACTGCGTCCATCCTGATTATCTTGCATCTACCCCAGCGCTTAGTAAGCACTTAACAAATACCATTTTTTTTAAAAAAAGAGGCGTACAGTCTACAGAGCCCCTGCGGTCAAACAGTCAGTCAGTGAATGTTATTTATTGAGAGCTTACTGTATGCAGAGCACTGTACTAAGCGCTTGGGAGAGTACAGCAGAATGGGTAGATGCGTTCGCTGCCCGCAACAAGCTTACGGTCTAGAGGGGGGTCCCACTCACACTGTCTCCTCTCTCCCATTCATGTTTCTGTCGGGGTACAGAGCGTAGCCCCTCTTATGATGGCACCTGCAGTGTTTCCAGTTCTCTAACAGTCTAGGCTACAGGAGGGGGAGTCAAGCAGAGGCCTACCCATCCCCCTTTTAGACTGTGAGCCCACTGTTGGGTAGGGGCTGTCTCTATATGTTGCCAATTTGTACTTCCCAAGCGCTTAGTACAGTGCTCTGCACATAGTAAGCGCTCAATAAATACGATCGATGATGATGATGATTCCATTCCTAGCTTGGGCAGCGGCTAGCGAATGGCAGGCAATCTGCTACAAGCCGAAACTCCCCTATGCTGGGCAGCAGGGGCACGGGAGAGATTCGAGGGCCGAAGCTCATGTTGACTGTGCAGAAGAAGGCAGTGGTAAACCACTTGCGGATTTTTACCGAGAAAACTCCGGGATACACTACCAGAACGACTGCAAGCGGAGGTGGGGCGTTCCGGGAGAGATGCGTCCATGGAGTCGCTGTGGGTCGGAAACGACTCGCAACGTAAGACAATACAAGACAGAGCGCAGTGAATGAATAAGCAGGCGAGACTGTGGCCCGTTGCAAAGTGCAGGCAAAAATCACATACAAAATCCATGGCTGGTTAAGGTGATCCGTGCACAGTGCCCATGCTCTGCTGTAGCACGGCAATCAATCAATCGATCGTATTTATTGAGCGCTTACTGTGTGCAGAGCACTTTGCTAAGCGCTTGGGAAGTACAAGTTGCCAACATCTAGAGACGGTCCCTACCCAGCAGTGGGCTCACAGTCTAGGAGGGGGAGACAGAGAACAAAACGAAACATATTAACCAAATAAAATAAATAGAATAGACATGTACAAGTAAAATAAATAAATAAATAAACAGAGTAATAAATATTTACAACGCATATACATATATGCAGGTGCTGTGTATCCCCCCCAGTGCTTAGAACAGTGCTTTGCACAGAGTAAGCGCTTAACAAATACCATCATCATTATTATTATTATGGGGGGGGAGACAGAGGACAAAACAAAACATATTAACCAAATAAAATAAATAGAATAGACATGTACAAGTAAAATAAATAAATAAATAAACAGAGTAATAAATATGTACAACATATATACATATATACAGGTGCTGTGTATCCCCCCCAGTGCTTAGAACAGTGCTTTGCACAGAGTAAGCGCTTAACAAATACCATCATCATTATTATTATTATGGGGGGGGAGACAGAGGACAAAACAAAACATATTAATAAAATAAATAGAATAAATATGTACAAGTAAGAGTAATAACACACATACACACATAGATACACGTGTGTACAAATGTATGCACACACAGAGCTGTACACACACACACACACAAACACACAGACGTACACACAGGTACACAACCCCCCCCGCTGAGGGCACCATAGGTGCAGCTTTCCAGTACAGTAGACCCGAAGGGCACTGCCAGAAGGACCCACCTTGCGAGCGGCTGTGGTCTTCGCCACCCATATTACACAAATCTTGTCAGGATTCTTGCCCGGCCGGCTCACCCTAGAAGATGCCCAAAGTAATCCTCAATCAGGAACCTTCAACCCCTAACGATAATAATAATAATAATGACATTTATTAAGCGCTTACTATGTGCAAAGCAGCCCCCACTGCTCTTTGAAGAGTAGGTCAAATATACTTATCCTCCAAGAGTAATCATTTTTGTTTTGTAAACGCCATCTCAAAAGTGTCATCAAATGTACTTAAACTAGAGAAGCAATCCAGTCCAACTTCGGAAAATGAGAATCTAGTTTCTGGGTTCAGACCTTCCGTTTTTCAGTGTCTCCTTAAGGCGTGTATTTTGGGGAACTTTAAGGGATGCAGACTGTAGACCTTAAGTGCCTTCTGGGTGGAGTGCATAGCTACCAACTCGGTGTTATACTCTCCCAACCACTTAGTACAATCATCATCATCAGTCGTATTTATTGAGCGCTTACTATGTGCAGAGCACTGTACTAAGTGCTTGGGAAGTACAAATTGGCAACATATACAAATTGGCAACATACAATGCTCTGCCCGCATTAAGGATTCAATATATAGCATTGATTGATTGACGTGGTTATAGCATCACAGTGATTCCTGTCACCTGTTGGAATTGCAAAGGAATAAATGCTTCAAAATCCGGAGACTTGTGTATGTCAGTAATCACATCCCCTTTGAAGGACATATCCCAATTAATCTCTAACCTCCCCAGGTTGTTGTATGCTCCAGAACTGGGAAGCAGCATAGCTTAGTGGATAGAGGACGGACCTGGGTTCTAATCCCAGCTTGCCACTTGTCTGGGAAAGTCGCTTAACTTCTGTGTACCTCAGCTGCCTCATCTGTAAAATTGGGATTAAAACTATGAGCCCCATGTGGGGCATGTGGACTGTGTCCAACATAATTAGCTTCAGTGTTTAGGTCCGTGTCTGGGACATAGTTAACATTTAACAAATACCATAAAATTATGCCCAAACTACAACTTCTATGTTTCTTCACCACCTATGTACTGGTGTATTCGCAACCACTGCAATTAGATCCATAATAATAATAATTGTATTTATTGAATGCTTCCTGGATGCAGAGCACTCTACTAAGCATGCAAGAGAAACCAAAATGACACACAATTTACATTTGGTCAGGTCGACCGTAAAGCTCCTTATGGGAGGATTGCTTCTATCAGCTCTGTTGCAAGTGTTTAGTACAGTGCTCTGCGCACAGTAAACATTCAGTGAACACCATTGGTAGATTGGCACCCTCTCATTTAAGCACTAGCTCTTTCTGAAAATTATTTTAGCGTCTGTCTCCGCCACAAAAGCGTAAGCTTCCCAAAGGCATGGGTTATATTTATTTACTGTATTATATTCTCCCATGTGTCAGAGAAGAGTCGAAAGTGAGATGCAGTTAGGTGAACTTGGGAGGAATGAAGAGGGTGAGCTGGGGTTTAGTAGTTGAAGAAAGTTGATGCCAACTCTTTTAAGCCCTTTCAAACAGAGGTACAACCAATAAGATAGTGATATTCTTTCATTTAATTGCTCTATAAAATCGTTTGCATTTTTTTCTTGTGTGTAATATATCAAGAGGCAAAAAAGTATAGTGTCTTTAGTACTGTCAATTAGATTTTATTTTCCCAGCACTTTGTAGTTCTATATTCAGGGGCACGCCAGGTTTCTCAGTTCTAATATTTTACTCTAACTGAAAGTAGGGATTCTATGAAGAACCGAGTTAATAATTGAGGTAGAACAAAAAGCTCTAATAGTAGTATGTGGGTTGTACTTAATTTCCCTAGTTAGATGTTAGTTCCTTTTTTATTCTGTTTATCAGCATTCTACATCAGGGTATCAGGGAAAGTAGAACCAAACTTTAAGCATTTCAAGTTAAAGTTAAATTAAACCTAAACGTGTATGATACAGACAATGGTAAAAAGGAAACGTTACCCTTTAGAAGGATATGCCAGTAACCAAGGGGGAAATTGAGTAGGTAAGGTGGCTTTGAAAGAATGCAGTTATTAGGCATACCAAATCATCCCTAAAATGCGAAATATGGAAAGACTTTTCAGAGCAATGATTGAGACAGTTTCATGTGAATCTGCCTCCTTTGCCTTTCTTGGTGAAAGGAGATGCTTTTGAAAAATGACACGTCCTCGCAAAAGTATAAAGGGAAGTCTCATTTGGTTTATTTATACCTAGGGGGCCAAAGTAAATATTACAGGAACATTTACATAACGTATATTTAAAGGCCTATGAACGCAAGATTTTAAAATCCCTGGGCTTCTGTGGGCCTCATATCATTAAGCTGTGCAGCTCATTTCTGATGGAAGAGCTTGATCATTTAAGCACAACAAGGACTCATTTGTAGATCTGCACGCTCCCTTTTGGGAGCAACACAGAGCTAGGATTCATCTCCCCATTGGCTTGACTTCCAATAAATGAAGGAGCTGAGTAACCAGCAGGCTGGCTAGACTCTCCTCCCTTCCTGTACTGGGAGAGCCAGGGGTTTTCGAATTCCACCCTTCCTTCCTGCCTCGACTTAAAAGAGCAGTGACAGAAGGATGAAAAAACACAGAGCGACCCTATATCGATCTCTTAGTCCTACTAAAGACTCGCTCAGTAAATCCTCAAGGGAAAGTCTGCCTGGTCGGTTTAGTGCCGTGACTTCTTAAGCATGAATAAAGTCCTTTTAGCTAGGCTGGAAGAATCGCAGTGGCACAAATAGCAGGGTATGTGAAACCAAGTCAGTTTTTGCACAGAGCTTCATGGTTTGGACTCCGGTAGATTTGTGTGCTAAATGAGATTAAAAACTTGCACTTACAGGGGGCATTTGAAAAATAAAGCATTTCAAAAACTATGAGTCCTAGTCCAGGTATTTCAAGTGCCTCAAATCCGGTCCTGGAGCCCTTTGAATTCTTCTTAAATCCATAATGGCTGGGGATGTGCTCTCGATCCTACAGAATTCAGGCCAGGCTTTAAACCGAGTAAAGGATAGTTAGAACGTTTTTACTCACTCAGAGGCCTAATACCCGAGTTCCAGAAGATGCATCTCATCAGTCAGTCAGTGGTGTTTATTGAGCACTTAACGCAGAGCGCTGTACTAAGCGTTTAGCAGTGTACCGGCTCTGTTCTGATGGGTACAGGATGCCAGTTGAAAATTAAAAAAGGCGGAGTTGAGGTTCTGAGCTGCCCCGTCTCCTGAACGTTTTCTCCAAAGAGAAAAAAGAATTGAGGAGTGGGAGAAGACTGATTATGGTGGAAGAGGTGAAGGTGGGACTGAGAAATAAGAAGTTCCAAAACCAGAGGAAGGACGTTACATCTGATCTGGGGGCCGTTCAGACGGTAATGCTGAGCTGAACCAAAGAATTTGGTCCTCCCTAATTCCTTGTCTGACAGTATACCCGGGCAAATCCCATCCACAAGTGTGTCTATAAGACTTCTCTAATTATTCCTTCCGCTTCTTAAGGGTGAATCGAGAGTGAAGGTGACAGTGGTCAAAAATAATTTGGATATCCTGTAGCGAGTGAGGTATGGAAGGGTAAAGATTAGGCCATATTGATTTGATAGGGTCCAGAGGCAGTGGTTAATTGTTTGGCGGAGTCTGAAAGCCATTTTATACTCAGACTGCTGAAATGAAAAGGTTGGAATCAGAGCATCTTTCTTGACCCCAAAAGGGTTTTTACAGAGAGGGCAGTTGTTGATCATCATCAGTATACACCGAGCTAGATTGTAAGCCCCTCGCGGGCAGGGATTATTTCTGCTAATTGTATTGGACTCTCTCAAGAGTTTAGGGTCCTGTGCTTTGTAAAGATCAAGCAGTTAAATACCATTGCTTGACTGAGCGCTTCTTCTGTGCTGAGCATTCATTCGTTCATTCAATCATATTTATTGAGCACTTACTGTGTGCCGAGCACTGTACTAAGCGCTTGGAAAATACAATTTAGCAACAGATAGAGACAATCCCTACCCAACAACAGGCTCACAGTCTACTAGGGGAGCAGTAGACATAGTAGACATGATCCCTGCCCCAGGAGCTTACAGACTAGCAGGGGAGGCAGAAATAGGGGAAGCCGTTGTTTAGTTCACATTTCTCCGAAACCTTTCTCATTGACTGTGTCTTTCGTCCCGTAGGTAATAAACTCAATGAGCTCCCTGGCAGAATACTGTCTGCCGTCCATTCTGCGAACTCTCTTTGACTGGTACAAGAGGCAAAATGGCATTGAAGATGAATCACATGAATACAGACCAAGAACAAGCACTAAATCCAAAAGGTATGTTTTCTGTATGGAAGAGGCAAGGGTTCATTTATTACGATGCGCATGGGTCACGCAGAAGGGAATCAGACTGGTAGGGAGTCAAAGCGAAGCTTGAGAAAGTAAATTTATATGCAAGCTCCTTGGAGGCAGATGCTTCATCTCTCATAAATTCTTATCAGCGAATAGAGTACTATAAAATGAAGTAAAATGATAATACCAGTAGCAAACTTCCTAACTCTCTGTGTTTTAGCTCCAGTAAAAGATTCTTAACAGCTCTGCCTTCCCTAGCTGAGCTTTTATTTTCCCTACTCCCTCTCCCTTCGGCATTCCTTCATTCAGTCGTGTTTATTGTCCAGGGCTTAGAACAGTGCTTTGCACATAGTAAGTGCTTAATAAATGCCATTATTATTATTATTATTATCATTGTTTTTGAGCGCTTACTGTGTGCAGAGCACACCCTTTCACTTGAACTTGTAGCCTTTATTCACCCCACAAGTTTATTTATGTTAATATTATTGCCTGTCTCCTCTTCTAGACTATAAAATCCCGGAGGGCAGGGAACGTGTCTACCAACTCTAATATTGTTCTCTCCCAAGCTCTCAATACAGCAGGCTCTCAATAAAGACATTTGGTACGATTGTTTCAGCTCAGCCATGTGTCCTTTTGATCCCTTCTCTTCTTATTCCTACTTCCCTACTCCAGAAGAGATGAGACCTGCTTAATATTCCAGTTACCTGCCTAAATATTAACCAGCATTTGTTTTCGTGATGCCTGCCTGTTTTCTTTGTAAGAATGCAGGCATCCAAAAGAATCCCGACTCGATAACTTCCAAGGGGTTCGCTTTGGTCAAGTTTTCCCCAGCCACCATAACGTGTCTAGCAAATTCATTCATTCTTTCAGTCGTATTTATTGAGCGCTTATTGTGTGCAGAGCACTGTACTACTACTACTACTACTACTACTACTACTACTACTAATAATAATGATGGCATTTGTTAAGCATTTACTATGTGCAGAGCACTGTTCTAAGCACTGGGGGGGATACAAGGTGATCAGGTTTTCCCACATGGGGCTCACAGTCTTAATCTCCATTTTACAGATGAGGTAACTGAGGCTCAGGGAAGTGAAGTGACTTGCCCAAGCAGCGTGGCTCGGTGGCAAGAGCCCGGACTTGGTAGTCAGAGGTCATAGGTTCGAATCCCAGCTACGCCAACTGTCAGCTGTGTGACTTTGGGCAAGTCACTTCACTTCTCTGGGCCTCAGTGACCTCATCTGTAAAATGGGGATGAAGACTGTGAGCCCCAAGTTGGACAACCTGATCACCTTGTATCCCCCTCCCCAGCGCTTAGAACAGCGCTTTGCACATAGTAAGCGCCTAACAAATGCCATTATTATTATTATTATTATTACATGTGGCAGAGTGGGATTCGAACCCATGACCTCTGACTCCAAAGCCCGTGCTCTTTCCACTGAGCCACGCTGCTTCTCTAAGCGCTTGGGAGAGTACAGTACAACAAATCAGGCAGGCCAGATCCCAGAAAAGCAGAGTAGTGTTCAACTAGTCACTTGAGAGTGTACAATAGAAGAAGACCGCCCTACAAGGCATTTATAATCTAGCAGATGTTCCAAATGCAAACGCTGATTCCCAAAGTATGGTTGTCACTGAGGCCAGAGAATGAGAATAAATAAAAATATATAATTGCTAGAGGTGGCTGAAACATCGATATGAATCAGGGACTGAATTTTTCCCACCTATTCCAAGTTGTACCTCAAATGGATTTTGTAAAAAAGCCCTTGAATAGCATTCATTCATTCAGTCGTATTTATTGAGCGCTTACTGTGTGCACAGCACTGTACTAAGCGCTTGGGAAGTACAAGTTGGCAATATATCGAGACGGTCCCTACCCAACAGCGGGCTCACAGTCTAGAAGGGGGAGGCAGACAACAAAACAAAGCATATTAACAAAATAAAATCAATAGAATAAATATGTACAAGTAAAATAAATAGAGTAATAAATCTGTACATACATATATACAGGTGCTGTAGGGAGGGGAAGGAGGTAAGGCGGGGGATGAGGAGGGGGAGAGGAAGGAGGGGGCTCAGTCTGGGAAGGCTTCCTGGAGGAGGTGAGCTCTCAGTAGCCCTTTGAAAGGAGGAAGAGAGCTAGCTTGGCATCAGATGAATTAAATTATTGAAGATTGTATATAAAGTACTCAAGGATTATGCTCTCTATTTTATGGTCCACTGTGATCCCAGGCTTTTAGTGAGCTAGAGAGAGGCCGTTTTAACTCCGAGTGAATTCCATGTTTTTATTTTACAGCGATGAACAGCAACGAGACTATTTAATGGAAAGAAGAGATCTGGCTATTGATTTCATCTTTTCTTTAGTACTCATAGAAGTTCTGAAACAGGTACAATGCTTTTTGACGTTACTTGAAAGCTTTGGTAAAATGTTTATATTGGCTGTTAAAAATGGTTAATGAATTCTGAGTGACTTGGGTATCAAAAAAGATGATGCTGTTTCCCCGTGTACTCTTGATATTTGGGTTTGTAGTATTCAATACGTGTGATATATTGGCCGATCATATATGTTATCTGCTGGATGCAGGTTCTATAACATAGATATTCTATTGGGCTGAAGAACTGAAGGGTTTTCTCTGATCTTAATGCTCTTCTGTGATGTTAATGGTGCCATTTTCATGTTGTTATTTACAAAGAGATAATCTTCATATTAAAAATTTCAGTGTTATAAAGTTCATTTTCCCTGACAGTTACTGTGTTTGGTTTTTTCCAGATCCCTCTTCATCCTGTAATAGACAGTTTGGTCCATGATGTTATTAACTTGGCTTTCAAGCACTTTAAATACAAAGAAGGGTAAGGTCATTTGCCGCAGGAAAGCACTTGAGAAATGGATTTTTTGCAGCTAAAGAATTAGTGCTGGCTTTTACATCCCAGTGTCCCTAATCGCCAAGTTTTCTCTTTTTAGGTATCTTGGTCCTAACACTGGAAATATGCATATTGTAGCAGACCTCTACGCAGAAGTAATTGGGGTTTTGGCCCAAGCTAAGTAAGTAAATATGTCTCGTTTTGTTTTGGGTAGCAGTGTGGTGTAGTGGAAAGAACGCAGGACTTGGCGTCGCGGGACCTGGATTCTAATCGCAGCTCCATCACTTGCTTGCTGTGGGACCTTGGGCAAATCACTTAACTTCTCTAGGCCAGTTTTCTTATCTATGAATTAGGGATTAAAAACCTGTTCTCCCTCCTGCTTAGACTCTGAGCCTGATGAAGGACAGGGACTGTGTCTGATCTAATTATCTTGTATCTGGCCCAGCACTTAAGAGTGTTTGGCACACAGAAAGCGTTTAACAGATACCATTATTATTATTATTATTATTCCCATCCCCCCTATGGGTCATGGACTATGTCCCGCCTGCTTTGCTTGAGTCCACCCCAGCGCTTAGTTCAGTGCCTGGCACATAGTAAGCACTCAGTAAATACCACTGATTGATTATCACTACTCTTAGGAAACAAAGTGGAATGTAGGCCCAACTCTAACTTCAGATCTTAGAGCATGAGCTTTGGAGTCAGAGGTCATGGGTTCAAATCCCAGCTCCGCCAATTGTCAGCTATGTGACTCTGTGCAAGTCACTTAACTTCTCTGTGTCTCAGTTCCCTCATCTGTAAAATGGCAATTAAGATTGTGAGCCCCACGTGGGACAACCTGATCACCTTGTATCCCCCCGGCGCTTAGAACAGTGCTTTGCATATAGTAACCGCTTAACAAATATCATCATTATTATTATTGTTATTATATCTGTTAGGAAAGAATCAGGCAGAATCTGCTCTAAAAAGCTGTCAGTCACAAACCGGGTTAGGCCATGCAAATAGTAGCTGTGACCTCAAACCACACAGCAAGATTTACAGGTGCTGAAAGTCTGTCAGGGTCCCATCTGTTCAGCTGCATTCCCTCCCCTCACCTGCCACGCACAGGTACTAATCACCATTCTAAAGGAAAACAAAAAAAAAGTCACATACCTATGAAGAGAGAGAGAGGGGGGAAAGTAAAATGATAGTGAGAAAGGGGGAAAGATAGGGAGGAGGAAAAAGGAGAGAGACAAAGGAACTTCCTACCTGGTTGGCAGGGCACATTCTTCCTTTATATTTCCATAAGTGATAAGTGATCTGTGATAAGTGATCCCAGCTCTGCCGCTTGTCAGCTGTGTGACTTTGGGCGAGTCACTTAACTCCTCTGTGCCTCAGTTACCTCTTCTGTAAAATGGGGATTAATAATAATAATAATGATGGCATTTATTCAGCACTTACTATGCGCAAAGCACTGTTCTAAGTGCTGGAATAATGGCATTTATTAAGCGCTTACTATGTGCAAAGCACTGTTCTAAGCGCTGGGGAGGTTACAGGGTGATCAGGTTGTCCCACAGGGGGCTCACAGTCTTAATCCCCATTTTACAGATGAGGTAACTGAGGCACAGAGATTAAGATTGCGAGCCCCACATAGGACAGCCTGATCACCCTGTATCCTCCCCAGCGCTTAGAACAGTGCTTTGCACATAGTAAGCGCTTAATAACTGCCATTATTCCAGCGCTTAGAACAGTGCTTTGCACATAGTAAGCGCTGAATAAATGCACATCATTATTATTATTAATCCCCATTTTACAGATGAGGTAACTGAGGCACAGAGAAGTTAAGTGACTTGCCCAAAGTCACTTTGCACGTAGTAAGCACTTAACAAATACCAAAATTATTATTATTATAAGTGGGATGGCTGCACTGAAGCAGGAGGCCAACATCACTCATGGTACATGGCTGGCTAGGGTAGCAGGAACCGCTTAAGGCTATGGACAGGAAATTTGTGAGACCACATTAGCAAACACCTTTCTGGGCCTCATGATTTCATAAGCGCTTGTTGAGTTTGGCACCATCGTTGGTTGCTCTAAGGGTTGGAGTCTCCGGCTCTTTGCTAAAACCAGTGGAAATGAGTTCCTAAACAAACTGGGTAGGGATGTAATTTCATGGAAAAATGTAGACAATCTACACGTATTCAAGATTTACAGCTCATCTGTCGCTCAACTCCCATTGATTCAATCCGCCAGTAGTACTTATCGAGCACTATTATGAGCAAAGCACTGTACTAGGCGTGTGGGATAGTGGAATTAGACATTATCCCTGCTCTCAAAAAGCTTACAGTCCAGATCCATCTTGTGCTAAGTGACTCAAATCCCTTTCCTCCCTCAAGCAATAATTGAACCACCTGCATTGCCAAAATGTGATCTCTCAGTTCGCTGTCCACGGATAAGATCAGAGCCGCTGTTTGGTTTGTTCTTTACTAAAGGAATACAGTTTTGTTCAGTGGTGAAAGATGATTAGTTTAACTGGCAGAGTTCAGTAGTCTGTTCCTTTAAAATGGAAAAAATAAATGAATTTTCACTGCATAATTCTGTGTTTTTTTTCTATTTGTACCTAGCTTTCCAGAGTACTGAGATTTTTAGTTATTGTTTTATCATAATTTTAGTTCAGAATTTCAGTTAGTCATTGGGGTTTTAAGAGTATTATCATCTTAATGTCCACCAGCTTAGCCTAGTGGATCAAGGACAGGAGTGGAAGTCAGAAGGACCTGAATTCTAATTCTGGCTCTGCCATTTGTCTCCTGGATAACCTTGGGCAAGTCACTTGACTTCTCCTTGCCTTAGTTACCTCATCTGTAAAATGGAGATTGTGACCCCCCAACCTGATTTGCTTATATCTTTCGCTGTCCACGGTTAAGATCAGAGCCACTGTTTGGTTTGTTCTTTACTAAAGGAATACAGTTTTGTTCAGTGGTGAAAGATGATTAGTTTAACTGGCAGAGTTCAGTAGTCTCTTCCTTTCAAATGGAAAAAATAAATGAATTTTCACTGCGTAGTTCTGTGTTTTTTTTCTATTTGTACCTAGCTTCCCAGAGTACTGAGATTTTTAGTTATTGTTTTATCATAATTTTAGTTCAGAAGGAACCAAGAATTTCAGTTAGTCATTGGGGTTTAAAGAGTATCGTCATCTTAATGTCCACCAGCTTAGCCTAGTAGATCAAGGACGGGAGTGGAAGTCAGAAGGACCTGAATTCTAATTCTGGCTCTGCCATTTGTCTCCTGGATAACCTTGAGCAAGTCACTTCACTTCTCTGTGCCTTAGTTACCTCATCTGTAAAATGGAGATTGTCTGTGACCCCCCCCAACCTGATTTGCTTATATCTACCTCAGCGCTTAGCACTTAGCACATAGCAAGCACTCAACATATGCCATTATTATTATTATTATCATTCCTTTAATGATGTTAATACTGCTAAATCCCTACGTTGTTTTGAAAAATGCCATTAAATGTCATTCTTATTAAGAAGGATTTAGCTTTGGAACGTGGAAATTTAATGATAGCATCCTTTGAATATGTTGGATCCCCTCTCAGTGCTGAGTGAGGAGGTGTCTTCGTTTGACTTCATTGGTATCACAGAAGAACGTGGAAAGAAACAGTTCGATTTTCTAGTCCGTGCCTCCACTCGTCCAGAATAGTTTTCTAGAATACATTCTTTGTCTGCTAGACCCCCGCGGAGGAAGATTTACCCCAGACTCGGACCAACTTTCAATCAATAACTCGTACCATTCTGTAGGTTCCCTGCCGTGAAGAAGAAATTTATGGCAGAGCTGAAAGAGCTGCGGCATAAAGAGCAAAGCCCTTACGTGGTCCAAAGCATAATCAGTTTGATCATGGGGATGAAGTTCTTCCGGATTAAGATGTACCCAGTGGAAGATTTTGAAGCCTCTCTTCAGTTCATGCAGGTAACCGTTTGGGAAGCACAAAGGGGATGGAGAAAGCTGGATTTGAATATTTATTCCGTGGCCGTATATTGTTGGGGGAGTGAAGGAGAAACCTTTGCGGTCTGTCATTCTGGTTGATTGCTTGAGGAGCCTCTTTTCCGAGGTAATTGATTTTTTTAAAAATCCCATAAGATGATGGTGGTGATCCTATATTAGAAAACACTATGAGCAAAAATATGGATTTGCTGCAGGCAGGTGCTTATTTTCTCAGCCTAGCATATGGGGAGTGGTAAAAAGGAGAGATAAGGAGGCAGAGAAGAGGATGATACCCAATCAGCGTGGATAGGTCAATGCAAATTTTGCTGAAATCTTGGAATTTTTGTTGGGCCAATGATTTGGGAAAGCTACACACCTGGTTTAAATTGACATATTTTTCCTCTTTTCTATAGATAACACAGACACCTGCGTTATGCAATTTATCATTTTGTTTTCTTTACATTGGATTTCTGTCTCCATTCCAAGTTACCTGCCATATGTGTTCCATTTTCCTGTTTCTTAGGAATGCGCACATTATTTCCTCGAAGTTAAAGATAAAGACATCAAGCACGCCTTAGCAGGGCTGTTCGTTGAAATTCTCGTTCCTGTGGCTGCCGTGAGTTTCTCTTTGATTTTGACCATCTTCCCTTTTTCTGTGCAACCCCACTTAATCTGTGAACTCAGAAATGTCAGTGTGTCAGTGAGTATGTTGATTTCTTTTTCAGGCCGTAAAAAACGAAGTGAACGTCCCCTGCCTTAGAAACTTCGTGGAAAGCCTGTATGACACAACACTTGAACTTTCTTCACGGAAAAAGCATTCTCTGGTGAGTAACCACGAGTGGGGGAATGAGAAGGACCAGCCAATAAGTGGGAGACAAAATTCCTCGTCGTAAGCTTGTGGAGGTCAGAGTTTCTAAGGGCTCTCCCACCCATGACTTTAGAATTATTGTTTGTTTCTGGCTCCTCTCAAAATTCACTGGCATTTCAAGGAAGGGAGGTGGTAGTTAGTCGACTCTGTAGGTTGAGCCTTTGTGGGGAAGATCTGGCTTGGTTTCAGATATTTTAACACCTGGCGGGTCCCTGCTGCTTCTCCCTCTATCTCATAGGAATCAGGTCTAGGCAGGACCCTGTTCTGACAGGCCGATCGAAAGGTCAAAAGTAAACGAGACGGTCTGCTTTAGAAAAGAGCTCATGGAATTTGGCACGCTGGCTCTGCGAAAGGGGTGTAGTATGCGAGTAGCCTATAAAAGCTTTCTAAAACAGCCACCTTGCGATCTCTTGGGCGGTTTAGAGGTTTTCATTCCATTTCTTTCCGAGAGTTGTATTTTTTAGGAGGTGAGAATCATTTAGAAGTGCAGGGTCTTTCTGAGACTGTCAGGCATAGCCAAAGCGTCTTTTCACTCAGTATTCAAATTAGATTATGGCCCCTAATTCTCTTTAGCTTACTTTGACTGGGTCCATGTAAGGCATGTATAGAAATCTAAAGGAAAAATCATAGAAAATCCATCAATGGTATTGATTTAGGACACTTGGATGAGCACAATGTAACAGATTTGATAGACATGTTCCCTGCCCACCAAGAGCTTACAGTGAAGAGAGGGAGCATCTTAACCATTCATTCATTCCATCGTATTTATTGGGCACTTACTGTGTGCAGAACACTGTACTAAGCTCTTGGGAGAGGGCAATACAATGATAAACAGATATATTCCCTGCCCACAATGAAGCCTGCTGATAGTAGGCTTGCCTTTGCAAGTAATATTCAGGTCCAAAGCGGATCTCTTGGCCAAAATTTTATCTTCAAGAAGTACGCCTCTTGATATTCTAACCTTTACATCTCAGGGTCTTTGTGGCAGTCATCCATTCCTTAGTAGCTTCCACAGGCCTGCCTGGATCTGCTTACAGTTGTCCCGAGATGAGTTGGGGAATTTCAGCAATCCTTCTGCTCTGAGCGTTAAAGCAAAGTCACCCTGTGGCTGCAATTGCTATCGTGGAATGTACTGAGGCTAGAGCTCTCTTAGAAATCCCGTGTTGAATTCCGAGCTCTTAGAAAGAAATACACAGCTGGAATATAAAAACATAGATTTTGATCCCCTTGTGGGACTTGGACTGTGTCCAACCTGATTATCTTGAATTTTCCCCAGCACTTAGTATGGTGTTTGGCACATAGTTTGGCACATTTTCTTGACTGTGAGCCCACTGTTGGGTAGGGAGTGTCTCTTTATGTTGCCAACTTGTACTTCCCAAGCGCTTAGTACAGTGCTCTGCACACAGTAAGCGCTCAATAAATATGATTGATTGATTGATTGATTAAATGCCTTATAAAAAAGATAGGAGTTGTTTCTGGTGAAAATTCAGTGATTTTTTTTGTAAAGAGGGCTGCATTCTGCATAGGATTTTTGGTTTTTTAGGAGGGATGGTCAGGCTTATTCAAACCCTTTTAATTATTTTTATTAGTACTTGTTAAATGCTTACTATGTGCCAGGCATTGTACTAAGCACTGGGGTAGATACAAGATAATCAGATTGGACACTGTCCCTGCCCCACATGGGGCTCACATTCTAAATAAGAGGGAGGAAGATTTAATCTCCATTTTACGGATGGGCTAGCTGAGGCACAGAGAAGCGACTTGCCCAAGATCACACAGCAGACAAGTGGCTGAGCTGGAAGTCGAACCCAGGCCCTCCGACTCCCAGGCTACACTGCTTCCCATATGTTCTGAAACACACTTTTACCTTTGACATTACTTGTTCAGCTATTGAATAATTGTGTATAAAACTATCTTGTTCTTTAAACTGTGTCGATACTATTGTCCGCTCTAAAAAGAAGGTGGATGTTTCAGGCAAAGTAGTGTAGTGAATCTTATTTCCATCTGGTTACTATGACCGGACATTTGCTTATTTTTGAAGAGCTGTGAAGCGAGGATTTTTTTGTGATCACTCCTAATTGACCTGAAGGCAGACTTGTTCCTGAAATAGCACACCCTAAATTGTCGGGGATATCTAGTCTGTTTAGGGACCTGGGGAGCAATTTTCTAGCTTTGTTTTGGACTAAGTTGGCAAAAGGACCCAGTTGTGACTAAATGAGTGAGCATCCGGCCCTGAAGGAAAGATGCCAATAGAGGGGGAGGCCAAAGAGCACATGGACAATGCAGACGGAAGACACCAGCGTAAGTGGCTGTGGTCGAAATATCTGTTGGAATTTCCATCGGAGCTCTCTGCTTTATAGCAGTAACATACTTTGGTACCTCTTCACCGTCAACCTTCCCGAGATGCAGCTACAGCACCATTTTAATGACTCGGCCTAAATGCATCAGAGCATCGGAGAGTTCTTTGAGTAAATGCGTTTCCTGAGCAAATTTGGACCAGTCAACCTCCAGGAATTTCACAGCCAACAGGGGACTCGGCAGATGGGCGGGAAAAAAGCAGTGAGGCCTATTGGGTAGTATACGAGCCTGGAAATCGGAAGGATCTGGGTTCTAAAGCCACTTCTGCCACTTGTCTGCTATGTGTCCGTGGGCAAATCACTTCACTTCTCTGTGCCGTAGTTACCTCATCTGGAAAATGGAGGTTAAGACTGCGAGCCCCATATGGGACAGGGACTGTGTCCAGCCTGATTTGTTTGTATTTACCCCAGTGCTCAGTACAGTGCCTGGGACATAGGAAGCGCTTAACAAATGCCACAATTATTAATTACTATTATTGAAAAAGCAGCATCTCTCCCAGAATGCAACAGTGCAGTTTTCAATCAGTGAATCAATCAGTAATTCTTATTGAGCTCTCGGAAGAATAAAGTACAACAGCGTTGGTAGGCAGGTCCCCGCCCCACAAGGAGCTTACAGTCTCCAGCGGGAGACAGACGTTAAAATAAATTACAGACAGGTACATAAATGCCGTGGAGCTAAGTCCCATTAAGAGGTTAGTGTGGGGGGTTTGGAAACTCTTCTTCTGGTCCATTACTGATAGTTTGCTTCATGATTTCTTCATGAAAAAATACACAGGCACACACTAATGTAGGCTAGAACACAGAGATATCCAAAGATATCCACACAAGCAGACATGCAGCCATTGACAGAGTTACCCAGAGGGAAAATGAGACAAAGGAACTTCAGAAGGCAGACACAAACATAGAAGGGAAGTTGAAGGAGGCGGGCATAAGAAGGGAACATAAGGAGAAGGGGAGTGAGAGTGAAGAGGAGATTGAGAAGGAAAAGGAAGGTGTGAAGAAATCAAGAAAGGAAAACCACAAAAGCCCTGCAAATGTTTCCTGAATCTCCGCCCTTTGTGTTGTAAAACAGCACATTTCAGGCTATCCGCTTATTGACAGAAGGCATTTGATTGAAGTAAATTGAATTTAGAAGAAAACATGTTACTTGATCTTTGATGCCTAAATTATCCTGCCTTATCCCCTTTCTTTTTAGGCTTTGTACCCTTTGGTGACATGCTTGCTGTGTGTCAGTCAGAAACAGTTCTTCTTGAACAGATGGCATGTTTTCCTCAACAACTGCTTATCCAATCTCAAGGTTAGTACTTCACCTTTTATTTTTAAAATCTTCTATCAGTCTCATGTAAAACATTTGATTCCGGGGTAAGTTCTGGGTATTGAATATTGCCCAGTTAGGTTTTTTCTTCAGGCAGTGTTTCCTATCCATTTTCTACTTCCAGGAAACAAATCTGCCTTAGTCCTACCTTGTCTTTCATTCTCTTCTCTTTTCAAACTACGTCTAGGCGATTCACTTAGTGGTATTTATTGCATGGCCTCCATGTGCAAAGCACTGAAGTAAGGTGCTGGAGAAGAATACAAAAATGGATGAATGAGGTGCAAAGAACCTAGGAGAAAATATCTTAGAGAAAAAGCTTTTTTAATGATAAGCAATACAAAAACAAAGACAATATCCTTTTTGGCCAAGCAAAGTCATGCTGTTATTAAATACTGTCAAATGGAGCAGAGGTCAGAGCTCCTTGGATCCGAGCAAGAAGGGAGGCAGCCTTGGCAGGAATGGGTAAGGCTACAAAGCAGCTACTGCTGCCTAGGGAAAAGCCATTGCAGAGTCACTGCAGCCATCAGAGCAGTCGTGGCGATTGGTGTTGGTATTCTTACCTGCTTCTGCTAACTTACTCCGTGCCTTTGGTGTTGTCTGCGTGTGTGCGTGCATCTTTGGGTTGAGGCTTCTGCCTTCCCCCTTTTCTCTACCTCTCCTTCTTCCCCGTCATTTCCATCAATCATTCACCTCCTGCATACAGGAAGTGCTCAATAAATATCACCGACTGATTGCAGAGTGGTGTACTAAGCGATTGGCAAAGCACAATACAACACAACAGAACTTACAGTCCCTAGGCTCCTTCCTTTACTACCCTCCCTTCTCCATTTTCCTCTCCCTCCCATCACCTCTTTCTCTCCTTTTCCTTCAGACATCTCTCCTCCTTCTTTGATCTTCTCTCTCCCTTTTCCACTCCTCCTCTCTTCTACTCCTGGCTCTTCTTTCCACCTACATTAGAGAAGCCGCTCGGCTCAGTGGAAAGATCAATCAATCAATCGATCGTATTTATTGAGCGCTTACTATGTGCAGAGCACATAGTA
Source organism: Tachyglossus aculeatus (assembly GCF_015852505.1). Lineage (NCBI taxonomy): Eukaryota > Metazoa > Chordata > Mammalia > Monotremata > Tachyglossidae > Tachyglossus > Tachyglossus aculeatus. The sequence continues at coordinate 4,339,168 of NC_052085.1, forward strand.
AGATCATGGGCTTTGGAGTCAGAGGTCATGGGTTTATGACCTCTGACCTCATATGAAAGATGATTTAACTAAAAAATCAAAGATTATAAGGTTTCTTCGAGGGGGGGCAAGACATGTCTTAATGGTCAGATTTACTGCATTAGGTAGTAACCTTTGTCTTCCAAAGGAAACAACCATGAGGACTTAATTGATTGGCTCAATTAAAACTTGACTGGACACCCCTCCAAGGGTATGGCTTGTGAGAAACAATTCTGAATTGCCCAGAGGCGCCCAAAATGACTCAGTACTTCTCTTTGATCTGCACTCTGTGATTCTTCAGATATGTTTCGGACTTGATTTTACCGACTGCCTTTCAAACTGTTTTAACCTAACCATAAAAATGCTTAATAGTTAGAATGCCAGTCTTAAGAAATGAGTGGCGATGAAATGAAAGCAATTTCAGATACAAATGTTAATTTGATATGCTTTTCATAATAAATAATATATGCTATTTCCGCTTCTAAATTAGGTTTCTCTCATCAGGGTGGTTGGCAGTTTATTTTCTGGAATTTAAGAAATGCCGCTGTCTCATTCTGTCAGTGATAAATCACCTCAGTGTGTTTGTACATGTTTCCATGCCTTGGGGAAGATAGTGTGACTTTCACAGAGTGGTGAAGATGAATTATTTTACTTTTGTATGTGCTGTAATCTACCCAACTTGGCCTAGGAAAAGGATGGTGATTTAAAAAGCTGCTAAGAAAATCTCACATTAGAGTCTCTCATCTCTCTCAGAGTAGCTAAGTATAAAAAAAAAACCAAGCTTTGTTTTCTACAAAATGAATTTTTCTTAAAAGTTAACAGTGCATAATATTGGGACTCTTTTCAAAGTTTTATTTTCCGTGCATTTTTGTATACGCACATACACACGCACGGAAAACCAGCAAAGTAAACCCAATGAAATGTCTGTTATAACTTTTCGGTTATTTAACTATTATTCTCATACACATATTGGTTTGCCTTTAAATTTTATTTTGATTTCCCCTCTCTCCCACAAAAATCAACAAGTGTACAAAGGAGTTTGGAGGTGAAGAATAGTCAGAGCAGCCTACCTGAAGGCGATTTTTGAAAGTACAAACATCCACCAGGCCCAGTATTGTTATGAACTTGTATAGCTTTTTAATATGTTCAATTGAACATTCAAATTTTAGTCAACTGGTTGTAAATATTTCAGTGCTTATCTCCCCTGTTAAAGTGGAAATTTCTTACAGATCTCTTGTACTTTCCAAACTTTTAGTACAGTACATTGGACTCAGAAAATGCTCAATAAATTCAGTTATGCTCAATAAATACAATTCCATCTGTAGCCAAATATTAGGAGAAAATGCCAACAATTAGCTTTCTTGTGTCTTCAGGCACTATGAAGGGACAACTGGGGCAGCAGTTATGTACCCATTTTTCTGGTGGAACAACTGAGGCCTGAAAAAGTTCAATGCTTTAGCTCTCAGTCAGTAGCATAGGGAGAACTTACATTGGGGTCTTCTGACTTGAGTCAAAGGTTGCCCTCCTTGGAAATCAATCAATCAATCAATCGTATTTATTGAGCGCTTACTGTGTGCAGAGCACTGTACTAAGCGCTTGGGAAGTACTAGTTGGCAACATACAGAGACAGTCCCTACCCAACAGTGGGGTCACAGTCTGAAAGGGGGAGACAGAGAACAAAACCAAACATACTAACAAAATAAAATAAATAGAATAGATACGTACAAGTAAAATAAATAAATAGAGTAATAAATATGTACAAACATATATACATGGTATATACATGGTACATATATGCATGGTAACCATTTGCGTGTAGGCTTCATCGTCGTCTCTGTATCTTATAGGAATACTAGCTTTCAGCTCTTGACATAGAGTGGAGTATCAGCTATTAGTCGATCAATCATATTTATTGAGCACTTACTGTGTACAGAGCACTGTATTAAGCGCTTAGGAGAGTACAGTAAAACAGTGTTGGTAGAAACGTTCTCTGCTCACAGTGAGCTTACAGTCTAGAGCTATGATTCCAGGATTTGAAATCTACCAGTCTACAACTTTATGTAGTGTAATGACTGAATGATTTCCTCAAGACGTGAAACATAAATTCAAAGGTTCTGGTTTAGGGAGAATTTGTTTGTTTTATCAATTAGTCTCCCCCCACCCCTCCAATCAAACAGTGGTATTTATACTAAGCGCTTACTATGTGCAGAGCACTGTTCTAAGTGCTTGGGAGCGAACAGTACAACAGAATCAGCAGATACGTTCCCTGTGTATAACGAGCTTACAGTCTAGACGGGAAGACAGACATTAATGTGAATAACTAATTTATAATAAATAATTTAAAGATATGTACATAAGTGCTCTGGGATTGGGGGAATTTAAACTAATTTCCTAATTTATATTAGTTTCCAAAGACAGTCAAATACCAGCACAGAAGAAATACTCTTCAACAGTGGTCATCAGGGCATCTGGCAGTGTTCCCATCAAAGCAGTAATCCAGGTTTTCTCGTGTAGTGACGTGGTCTCCAACTTTCACATAGCTTCTTCTCTGGAAAGCCTCTCATCAGAACTGGGTGGATGATGACTGAACCCCACTCTTCTCTCCGTATTTTCCATGCAGAATAAAGACCCCAAGATGGCTCGAGTCGCCCTGGAATCTCTGTACCGATTACTGTGGGTTTACATGATTAGGATCAAATGTGAAAGCAACACCGCTACTCAGAGGTAAGACCGTTGACTGCTGGGAAATGCAAGGTCATTTGATGACTCCTGAATTATGATTGGATTTTTCCGAGGAACCCGGTGGGCCCAATTGTTTAGGGAAGGAGTTAATTCCGGGGCCTTCTAGGCCTTGGATTTTCTCCTGGTTTAGCTCAGAGCTGCTCACTTCTTGATGACTGTTATTGCTCTGCTCTTGGAGGCAGTTTGTGGGGGAATCGTCGTAGTTGTTAATGGTATCGAGTCGTGGTAAAATAATGGTATTTATTAAATGCTCGCTGTGTGGCAAAGCCCAGGTAGATAATCAGGAGGAGCACAGTTCCTTTCACCCTTTGGATTCACAATATCACCCATATTATATAAGTTGAAAATGAAGGCACAGAGAGGTTATCTGTAATTTCCGTTATGTCATTGTCTGTCTCCCCATGTAGACTTGAGTCTGAACAGTGCTGTGCATACAGTCAGCGCTCAATAAATATGACTGATTGATGGCCCAATTGCCCCAAATCACAAAGTAGACTTGTAGCAGAGCTTATATATTTTGTTTCTATGGTATTTGTTAAGTCCTTACTCTGTGCGAGGCACTGTACTAAGTAAGCACTGGGGAAGATCCAGGCTTTTCAGGTTGGACACAGTCCATGTCCCACAGGGGGCTCACAGTCGTAATCCCCATTTTCCAGATGAGGTGACTGAAGCCCAGAGGAGTGACTTGCCCAAGGTCACACAGCAGACAAGTGGCGGATCCGGGATTAGGACTCGGGTCCTTTGGACTCCCAGGCATGTGCTCTCTCCTGTAGGCCATGGTGCTTCTCTCAGCCCTACCTTCTCTCCTCTAGGCTCTCCTACCTCTCGATGGTAGGCTGGCTTTAGAGCATCCAACATCGAAACCGCCTACATCATAAGAAAAGGGCGGGGTAAGGGGGACCAAGCAATCGTCTGCCCACCCTCTTTATTTTTGAGCAGTCACCTTACTAAGCGGGACCAAGGGGTCGTCTTCACCCTCACCTCCCTGCTGGAGAAACGAGCCGCGACTTGCACCGCTCTTCTTCCTTGTTGGAACTGGGGCACAGCCAACGCTCCCTGTTTTCTCTTTCTTCCTTCCTTTTTCTTTCTTGCTTCCAGCCGACTTATAACCATCATCACGACGCTTTTCCCAAAAGGCTCCCGCGGAGTGGTCCCCCGGGATATGCCCCTGAACATCTTTGTGAAAATTATCCAGTTCATCGCCCAGGTAAGAGACAGGGCTGTCGGGGACGATCTGCCCAACCTCACTGAGGCAGTCGGGACATCGATTGCCTTTCCGGGAGCAGGCCAAATTCATTCATTCAGCCCTATTTGTTGAGCGCTTACCGTGTGCAGAGCATTGTACTAAGGACTTGGGAGAGTACAATATAATAATAGAAACATTCCCTGCCCACAGTGCAAGTGCCACCAGGAAAAGGGGTTGGGTCTGAGACACTTGGGATCTGTGACAATTGATATTTGCCTCACCCCCAGCCCTACAGCACTTGGGTACATATCTTCAAATTATCTATTATCAACTAATTATTCACATTAATATTCATTCATTCAGTTGTATTTATTGAGCGCTTACTGTGTGCAAAACACTTTCTAAGCACTTGGGAGAGTACAATATAACAGTATCTCCCCCTCTAGACTGTAATCTCGTTATGGGAAGGGAACGTGTCTGCTAATTCTGTTGTTTTGTACCCTCCCAAGAGCTTAGAGCAGTGCTCTGAACATAGTAAGTGCTCAATAAGTACCATTGATTGATTGATAGTGAATGGGAGAGGGATGGGAAGAGTTGTTTGTGGGCAAGAGCTGTGTCTGCTGTAACGATGGTACCTTCCCAAGCATTTCGTTCAATCAATCAATCAATCAATCATATTTATTGAGCGCTTACTGTGTGCAGAGCACTGTACTAAGTGCTTGGGAAGTACAAGTTGGCAACATATAGAGACAGTCCCTACCCAACAGTGGGCTCACAGTCAGTGCTCTGCACACGGCAACTGCTCGTAATACTCTTTGATGATTGAGGGTGAGGATCGAGTGAGAATGTGTCTGCTCATTCTGTTGTATCATCATCATCATCATCAATCGTATTTATTGAGCGCTTACTATGTGCAGAGCACTGTACTAAGCGCTTGGGAAGTACAAATTGGCAACATATAGAGACAGTCCCTACCCAACAGTGGGCTCACAGTCTAAAAGTTGTATTATACTCTCCGAAGTGCTTAGTACAGTGCTCTGTGCATAGTAAGTGCTCAATAAATACCACTGATTGATTGAACCTGGAAGTTCAGGCAGCTCTGGCTAAGTTCTTCAGGGGCAGTGGTCTGTCCCCAAGGGCCCTCAGAGGACTGCTCTAAAGACTTCAGTAGTCCAGTAGGAAGAGGAGGGGAAATTCGCAGTTTGGCCCCGGTCCTTACGGAACTAAGAATGACCTTCCTTCTCTCCACTCCATTGAACAGTGGAGTAGCTGTCATGGCTGCCTCACTCCCCTCAGCCCACTTTACTGAAATGACTTTAGGGAGGGAATACAAAATGTAAGTTCCCCCAGACAAGTCGGTGAATGAAGTGCCTGAGAGAATTCAATACGCTTAGGAGACAAGATCAGTGCCTTCAAGGATCTTACAGCCTAGCAGTGGAGATAATGGTGTTTATTGATCAGAGCTCACCTACTCCAGGAGGCCTTCCCAGACTGAGCCCCTTCTTTCCTCTCCCCCTCCTGCCCCTCTCCATCCCCCCCATCTTACCTCCTTCCCTTCCCCACAGCACATGTATATATGTTTGTACATATTTGTTACTCTATTTATTTTACTTGTACATATCTATTCTATTTATTTTATTTTGGTAGTATGTTTGGTTTTGTTCTCTGTCTCCCCCTTTTAGTTTGTGAGCCCACTGTTGGGTAGGGACTGTCTCTGTATGTTGCCAACTTGTACTTCCCAAGCGCTTAGTACAGTGCTCTGCACACAGTAAGCACTCAGTAAATACGATTGATGATGATTTGGAGAAGCAGTGTTGCCTCAGAGATAGAGCACAGTCCTGGGAGTCAGATGGACCTGGGTTCCAATCCTGACTCTGCCACTCCTTGGCTGTGTGACCTTGGGCAAGTCACGTCACTTCTCAGTGCCTCATTTTCCTCATCTTTTAAGTGGGGGTTAATACTATAAGCCCTATGTGGGACAGGGACTGTCTCCAACCCAATGCTTAGTACAGTGCCTGGCACATAGATCTGAACAAATGACATTATTATTATTATCATTATTATTACTATTATTTCCTATCTGCCAAGCACTGGGGTAGATATATGATGGACATATTCAGTCATTCATTCACTTATATTTATTGAGCGCTTACTGTGTGCAGAGCACTGTACTAAACTTGGGAAGTACAACTCAACAACAGAGACAATCCCTATTGGACACAGTCCCTGTCCCACACAGGGCTCACAGTCTCAGTGGAAGGGATAATAGGTATTTGACCCCCATTTTAGAGATGAGAAAACTGTGAACCAGCAGGAAAATGGCAGAGCTGGGACTTAAACCCAGGTCTCCTGATTCCCAGTCCTGTGCTCTTTCCATTAGGCCACCCTGCACCCATCTTCGCATCTTCAAATATGCATTTTTAAAATGTCCAGTTGAAATGAGGCCCCTCACCGAGAGCGAGCCGAGGCGTGAATGAGACGCTTGTTTTGTAAACTGTTCTGAAAAAATATATGTGAAAAGGGACCCCGTTGGTAGGAGACTGGCGCTCCGCCTAGGTGATGCTGCCTCACGGATGAATTGGAAGTTGTGTTCAAATGTGCAAACCTTTCCCTGGGTAAACAGCCCCAGCCCATTCAATCAGTGGGTTATTGTGGGTCTCCGGGGTAATTGCCTCTCATGGTGGAGCACAGAATTCCGAACGGCACAAAGTTAAGGAAAGATGTCTTTTCCCCTCGTTGAATTCTGATAGCTTTGATACGAAGGCAACCAGAAGCATCCCACTCTGAACCAAGATTTGAGAGGAGGAGACTTCAAGACTGTCAGCAGGAATGAGCCCAGTTAAAATGTTTATAAACCTAGACACGGCAGGTAGAAAGAAGCTTGGGGCCTTTTGTAGCATTAGTCATTCCGTTCTGCAGAGGCTAATTGGATTTTTTAAATATTTGGAGAACCAGCAGCAAACCACAGGAACGGTTCAACCAGAAGACACTGAGATGTTGGGTTTGATTTTTCTTCCCCCAGGTATTTTCTGGGATACAGATAAAATCCTGTTTACCCTTCTTCGATTGACATCACTGTCTACTTTTTGCTTACAGAAGCCCAAAATAATGATAAATATTTGATTGGTTATGTGGATCTTTTTTGTTTCCCCTGCAGGAACGCTTAGATTTTGCAATGAAGGAAATCATTTTTGACTTCCTGTGTGTTGGAAAACCGGCAAAAGCTTTTAGTCTCAACCCAGAGGTATGATTCATTCACAAACTTTTAACTGAGTGGGTATTTAGATGTTTGACAGAGAAACGTTATTTACAGGAGAAGTTTACATTGCAGATGGAGATTGCGTTTCCTGAAGCATAGGGTCCTGGCTTCTGCCAAAAGAAATATTATTCGGTGGAGCGTCAGTTTTCTGGCATCACAGAGCCTTGTCCGTCATTCATTGAAGTTTTGCTGAACTGATAACTTACTGTGTCTGCCTTTTTAGTATGTTGATTACTATCCGTAGAGTTCTTTTTAGAGAATGATGGTTAGGTTTTAATTTTTCATCAAGGGGAAACCCATGAAGTGTAGTTATTTTGAATTTACTGGTTATTGGGATTTTCTCTCAATAAATGGGGTTATTTCTCATCTTCTAGCTGCCTGAATTGTCTTCTGTAAAGTCATCCCCTGGCTGGCACTCACTGAAACATCCCTTCCTGTGTCCCCAGTGACCCTGGGGATATGGGTGTCCACTCCCTGAGCTGTTTTAAGGCATGATTACCCTTCATTGTTTTGAAATAGAGTTTCATACTTGTGCATCCCGAGTCTTTGCCAAGACTTGTGTGTTTCTAGTCTCATGTCTTGAAAAGACCCAAAATGGCAGCTTTCTGGCTTATTAGCTCATTAAAGCCTGCCCCTTCCTTGTGTGCGTCTTCAGTAAAATCCCTGCCCTTTTTTTGCTCCCGCCCCATCCTCCTCCCAACAGTCACAGTGAAAGATAGGGATTTGTCCTCGAGTCAAGTGTAGGAAGACTGTAGTGGCATGGGCAGAGACCTGGAACGAGTGAGACCAGAAGTGTGGTTACTGGCTCCTTCCACCTCTGTGCAATATATATTTTTAAGCTCCAATTAAACCAGCAATGTCATTCTAGTCGAAGAAGTCTGTATAAGAGCAAACCAAGTTGTCTAATTAAAGGTGAAGGGGAACCAAACCTCATTTCTCTCAAAGACAGTTTGAAGGCCATTCAAATCATAAATTCTCTGCCTTCCCCCCTTTTCCTTGTTGTAACAACAGAGAATGAACATCGGTTTAAGGGCCTTCTTGGTAATAGCTGATAGCTTGCAACAGAAAGACGGCGAACCTCCTATGCCAGTGACTGGAGCCGTCCTTCCCTCGGGAAATACTTTGAGAGTGAAGAAGACCTACTTGAGCAAAACACTTACTGAAGAAGAAGCCAAAATGATAGGTGAGTTTCAGAAACGTTATGAAAATAAACTTTTAGAAGCCCCTTGACTGACCCAAATACACTTCCTCTGTGAGACTCATTTGCAAAAAGGTTTCAAAATGTTTTAAGTTTAGGTTGTCTTGTGACTTTTTTCATGCTAATTTGTTAAACTACGTTTTAAGCTTCTTAGAATGCGTACTGGGATGATACCTCACCCTCTAAATGTCGAATATTTATCCCTGGACTTTTCAGTCTTTTCCTCTTGATGATTCTACAGGCTCATAGTCACTTGCCAAATCATATGCGTGCTTTGGTAGGTAATCTTGTTTATTAAACAAGCCTGCAGCATAAATTTATTTTATAGTTCATTTCCTCCTTGGTTCTTCAGCCAGTGTAGCCAGTATATGCTTTAAACATTTGTGCACGGTTATGGTCTGGTTATTTTCCACTTGCATTTTTGTCGTATTCATTTTCTAAAAGGATGAATTTTTTTGCTTTGATCATTTTAGGCACTAAGAAATTTGTTAAAACTCTTGATGAGTGCCAAGCCGATCCTAAATTTTTCTATAGAAGACACATTTTTTTTTCATAATGGCATTTGTTAAGCTCTTACTGTGTGCCAGGCACCGTACTCAGTGTTTGGGTAAATGCAACATACAAGATAATCAGGTCTCTGCCCTACGTGGGGATCACAGTCTCAATCCCCATTATACAGATGAGGTAACTGAGGCACGGAGACGTTAAGTGACTTGCCCACTGTCACACAGCAGACAAGTGGTGGAGCTGGGGTTAGAATTTAGGTCCTCTGGCTCTCAAGCCCATGCTCTTTCCACTAGGCCACACCGCTCCTCAATAGACATGAGAGAAATTCATGAGGAAAATTCATGCAGGATAATTAATCAAACAATCAATAGTACTTTGAGCATTTGATACTCCCCCACAACCCTCAACCGCACAGCCGTAATGTACATATCTTTACATTTTCCCGACTCCACCACATGTCTGCTGTGTGACCTTGGGCAAGTCACTTAACTTCTCTGCGCCTCAGTTACCCCATCTGTAAAATGGGGATGAAGACTGTGAGCCCCACGTGGGACAACTTGATCACCTTGTATCCCCCCAGCGCTTAGAACAGTGCTCTGCACATAGTAAGCGCTTAATAAATGCCATCATCATCATCATCATCATTTTCATTAATTCCTGTCTCCCCCTCTAGACTATAAACTCTTTTATAGGGCAGGGATCTTATTGCCTATCTCTGTTTTACTCTTCCAAGCTCTTAGTACAGTACTCTGTACATAGTAAGCGCTCAGTAAATGCCGTTGATTAATTGATCGATTGATAGTATTTACTGAATGCCTACGCTATGCAGAGCACTGTACTAAGTGCTTGGATTAGATATGATTCCACTTGGAGCAACCTGATTACCTAGTATCTACCTTAGCTCTTAGAACAGAGCTTGGCAACATAGTAAGTGCTTAACAAATACCATTATTATTATTATTATTATTATTATTATTATTATTATTATTATTATTATTATATGATCCCTGCCCTCAAGGAATTTACAGTCCAGAAGGGGTGACAGACCCTGAAGAAATGTAAAGATAAGAGTTAATGGTTCTCAAAAGTTATAGGATGTTGAAAGGTGATTATAAAATAAAAAGTTTAAGCGGATGCAGTAGAACAATCTGGCAGTTTTCACTGATGTGCGTTAAAAGTTTTTCCTGTTTCAATACGTGATACCTGCACAAAGTCCACGTGAATAGCCGTTCTTCTGTTCCTCAGCAAGACATCAGAAAGCTAGTTGAAATCCTCCTTTTCCTTTCTTTGAAATTTGCTGGCTCAAAGCCATTTTTAGTCAGCTGAAAAAGATCCAACTCACATATCTCAAAGAATCGTTCGATGTTATATTATAAAACCGTTAAGGTGTGGGCTGGAAAGATATGAAGCATATTATCATTTTCTCACTCAATAAGAAAGGAGGCAGAAGCAACTGTGAATCATTTTCCCTTTGTTACTACAAACTTGGGACAACAGTGTATGTGTCAAGAAAAATTTCAGTCCCTCTGACTTCTTATAACTATTCTAAAGAAAATTTACCATCCAGACACCTGACTTCTTGGTAGTGAATTATATGCTGCTCCAAAGTAATTTTGTTGCCAATTTTTTCAGGCATGTCACTGTATTACTCTCAAGTAAGGAAAGCTGTGGACAACATTCTGAGACATCTTGATAAAGAAGTGGGGAGATGCATGATGTTAACTAATGTCCAGATGTTAAACAAAGAACCTGAGGACATGATCACGTAAGTTTTAACAAATACCGACTTTTAAAGGAAGAGGAATGAATTTTTTAAAAAAATTTTCTTCCTATGTCCCTATGTACAGCCAATCCACACCTACAAGTTTGCAGAACACTATTCTGGGCACTGGGAAAATCACAATGAAATGGTCAGACATAGTCCCTGCCTTTAATCAATCAGTCAGTCAATCAATCTGTGATATTTATTGAGCACCTTCTGTGTGCAGAGCACTGTACTAAGCACTTTGGAAACAGATTTAGCAGACATGTTCTCTGCCCAAGAAGAATAAGTTAATTCACAGGGAAAATTGAAACTCATAAATTATGTGAAAAGGTTCAAGGACAATAACATTCAGAAAAGAAGCGAAGTGTCCCAGATTTTAAAAACCAAGGCTGTAATGGCCAAACCAAAAACTCTCTCTTAGCCTGAGCCTCAGGTTTTTCTGATTTTGGTTTTCCCCACATCTCTAAGCCAGTTTTTGGGTGGACTCCCATCCTCTTCTTCTCCTCCAGGGTGGGTTTGGTAGTGGAAAAGTGCTCCAGACTGTAGACCTTTGGCTCTGGGTCGCAGTGCCCAACTTTGAAGGTCCTCTAATGAGACTCACCATTGCAGGAAATTTTGCTACTGGCCAACTCTGATAAATGAGATTCAACTTGGGGCTGACCATACTGGTGTGTTAGGGTCATAAGAGAAGGTAAACAGGGCAAATAGATGGTGGCCAGTGGGTTCACTTATACTTTTTCAGAGGAGACTTTTTCATTCATTCATTCATTTAATTGTATTTATTGAGAGCTAGAGCACTGTACCAACCACTTGGAAAGTACAATTTGGATGAAATGGTGGCTGTCGGCCCCCAAGCTCTCTTCAACCCAACTCTTCTTCTGACCCTTGCATAATCAGCCCCAAGAGTCCCTGAAGTTTCACTTCTAGAAGTTCTGCCCAGTGTCTCAGCGTTTATTAAAAAATATAAAAACCAAACCAAATGCCCATCATGGCTGGTTTGATCCCAAAGAACATTTTTCCACTAGGTCATGGAATCCTTTAGCAATACCGAGGTCTCGGACTAGCTGACCATTCTGCAAGCTTCATACCATGTCACGTTATACTGAGTGTGTGTCTAAAACAATCTGAAGAGCCACCAGGTGATCGGAGCTAGTCAGAAGGAAATCCTCCTTCTGACTTGTAAATATCCTTTGTAGTAATCCGCAACCAGGGCAGGCCAACTAAGAGGTGACTTCATTGGTAGACTTTTAGACTGTGAGCCCACTGTTGGGTAGGGACTGTCTCTATATGTTGCCAACTTGTACTTCCCAAGCGCTTAGTACAGTGCTCTGCACACAGTAAGCGCTCAATAAATACGATTGATGATGATGATGATTGGCAGCATTGGCTTCCGGGTGGGGCCTGGACAAGAAATCAGGCAGGCCACTTGAGCACAAAGCCCAGGTTGTGTAACTAGTAAAGTTTTCTCTGTTGCATTATAAATCCAGCTGAATGTACTAGAAATAGCCCGGAGGTTGGAACTGAAGCAGTGAATTTCACATAAAGGGGATGGGAAGAGTAAGTTTTTCATTAGAGACCCAAGCGCTGGATTTCAATAGTGTGAAGCGTACCTCCCTTTAGAAAACTTCTTTAACCAAAAATAATAGATGGATAAACCAAAAACCCCAGACAAATCATTTGCCCCCCTGGATGGAGAAGACATGAATATACTTTTGTGCCATTTATTCCATTTATTTCTTCCTGGGTTTGTGCACAGACTTGGAAAATGAATCAGATTTGCTTTTGAAGAAGAATCAATAGAAACTGTTGAACTTCAACAGTGAAAAGGAGAGAAATCCCTTGAATATTTTGTGTGAATATTGATTTTGGTGTATAACTATTTCAACTATGTAATTTTAAAGCATCTCCATGGATTTTTTTGGTGTTCTTCTTGAGGACTACATTCAGGGTTGGCCAACTCAAAGCGGGCTGGGATATTATTTTCTCCATGACAGTCTGTGGATGGGAATGCTGAAGGGAAAGCGACTTAAAAAGTGTTTCATTTTTGGGAAAGAAGAAAGTTGAGGGACTTGGGCAAAGGGGAATATTGAACCACCTAGGTTAATCTGATCCTGGTGCCAGGTCATGAGAACTGAATAAAGCTTTTTGTTTGTTTTTTGGTTAAATGGTATTTGTTAAGCACTTACTCTGTGTCAAGTACTGTTCTAAGTGCTGGGGTAAATACAAGTTAATCAGGCCAAATGCAGTCGCTGTCCCTCAAGAGGGTCACAATCTTAAGAAGGAGGGTTTTGCATCCCCATTGTGCAGTTGAAGAAACTGAGGCATAGGAAAGTGAAGTAATTTTCCGAAGGTCACACAGCAGGCAAGTGGCAGAGGCAGAATTAGAATCCAGGTCCAAACCAGAATTGGAAACGGTTCTCTCCCAAGCTCAGCAGCTTTTGTCCCCCAACCAGAGATGCCATGGCATTGGAAGGGAAAAGAAATTCTTCCTTCCCAACAGTAACCGTAAGATATGTTCAACAGTCCCATTCCTGCTAAGAAAAGTCAGCAATTTGAATCTCAGATTTGGATTCTGGCTTCAAGCTTCCCCTTTATGGGGTTGTGCTGGTGAAACGGATTTATTTTTAGATGCAATTTAACACTGAAGTTACTGTGCTGGTTCCAAATAAAGATACGCGCTGTTTGTCAGGGTAGCATACACTGCAACAGTAAGTGAAGTGTATGCCCGCTGCGGTTTTTATATTAGAGTGTGCTCTTATCAGTCTGGGAGCCTTGCAGAATTCATCTTGCATTTCCAGCCAGACCCGGACATTTGTCTTAGGCTGATAAAAAACAAACTCAAAAACCATTCCCAGCTGTTCAAAACATCTGGGGAACAGGCTGGAAGAGTTTTCATATCTATTTACTTGAGTACAAATTAACCAGCAGGAAAGATCACAGTGTTCTGAATATATTTTTGGATCCAGATAAAGCTTGGTTTAAAGTCATCCTTTCAGATTAACAGATTGAAAACCCCTGGGCAAGTGCCAAATCTGGGGAATTATAGCATGTCACAATGGAAGCCTGATGGAAAAAGAGAGGAAATCATTTTTACATCACTCAACAGTGGCAGAGCACTTTAAGACATTCGAATATACGCTTTTGTTTTTTTAATGAACACCTCTCCATTCAAGTCAGTAAACCTGCAGAAGCTTGCTAGAAGTGATATCATGCATTAGAATGGCACCTAACGAGAAAAGCGAAATTGCTGTCTGATTACGACCTTCAAATTGCAATGAGAATGTACTCCAACGTATTGCTTTTCTGACTGCAGTTACTTTTCCAAGAATGAATTAATTCTGTGCTGTTTTGCATTCTCATTATTGTCTTTGTCCTTTGAGTGCATTATTTTTGTTCAATCGGTGTGTCCTTTGTTAAGAGAAAAAGACCTTAGAATGCAAATGCCTTGTTGTCATTTGTTCCGAATCCTTTTTAAAGGGGTTAATAGATGGGATGTAGGATGGTGCAAGCCTAAAAAACCGTGATGGAGTCAAAGTGGACAACCCATCATTCGAAGCATACCGTGTCCAATCCAGAAGCAGAATATTGTTCTGGATAGACCAGTAGTCTGAACGAGGATGGGCTTTTCTTGTGGTCAGAAAAGTTCTGAGGGGGAGAGATGTGCTGATTTGTGAAATCCACGCCACTTGTTTACTAACACACTTGTTTGCAACTTACAGGGGTGAGAGAAAGCCGAAAATCGACCTCTTTAGGACTTGTGTTGCTGCAATTCCACGACTGCTCCCAGAAGGAATGTCAAAACTTGAACTGATTGACTTACTGGCCAGGTAATTGTTATCCCGTTAAAGACAAGGAGAAGCGTATGGCCTAGTGAAACGATAATGGGCTTGGGAGCCCGAGCACCTGGGTTCAAATGCCAGCTCTGCCAATTGCTTGCTGTGTGACCTTGGGCAAGTCACTTAACTGCTCTGTGCCTCAGTTTCCTTAACTGTAAAATGGGGATTAAATACCTGCTCTCCCTCCTACTTAGACTGTGATCCCCGTTTGGGACAGGAACTGGCTCCGACCTAATTAACTAGTACCAACTCCAGCGATTAGAGCAGTGTTGGACACGTAGTAAGCGCTTAACGGATACCATTTAAAAAAAAACTTGACCGTGTTCTACAATTAGGGGGTTTAATTTTGCAACAATTATTAAAACAAATATCAATCAATCAATCAATCAATCGTATTTATTGAGCGCTTACTATGTGCAGAGCACTGTACTAAGCGCTTGGGAAGTACAAATTGGCAACACATAGAGACAGTCCCTACCCAACAGTGGGCTCACAGTCTAAAAGGGGGAGACAGAGAACAGAACCAAACATACCAACAGAATAAAATAAATAGGATAGAAGTGTACAAGTAAAATAAATAAATAAATAAATAGAGTAATAAATATGTACAACCATTATCATCAATAATATCATCAATAATAATGATGATAATAATAGTATGATTAAACACTTATTTTGTACCAAACATTCTCCTAAATATAGAAGTAAGTACAAGGTAATCAGAGTGGATACAGTCCCTGCCCCACATCGGGCTCACAGTCTAAGAGGTAGGGAGAGCAAGTATTTTAACCCCGTTTTACAGAGGAGGAAACTGAGGCACAAAATTGCACAGCAGGATCAAACAATCAATCAGTCCATGAATAAATGGTATATATTGAGTGCTTACTGTTTGCTGAGCACTATACAAAGCACAGGATCAGGATTAGATTTTGGATTCCAAGTCCCATATTCTTTCCGCTGGGCCTCCATGCTAAGAGGGAAGGAGGGAGGACTTAGGACAGAGGGAGCAAGAGCTTGGAAGTGTCAGGCAAGCTTCCATGAGTTAATAGTTCCGAAAGACCTGAGTTGGGGTGTTTTTCAGCTCCACTTGGGAAGTCCTTGCGGCCTGGATGGGTCTCATCCCTACAGCTGGAAATCCTGGGTGCGGTGGAGTTTTCATCTAATACAGAGCCTCTAATTTGGTTGTTGCCAGGTTCTGAGTCTAGCTATATTCCCTGCCCTTTGGAAATGAATCAATCAGCCCCCCTGTTAGACTCCCCTTTTAGACTGTGAGCCCACTGTTGGGTAGGGACTGTCTCTATATGTTGCCAATTTGTACTTCCCAAGCACTTAGTACAGTGCTCTGCACATAGTAAGCGCTCGATAAATACGATTGATGATGATGATGATCAGTTGTATTTATTGAACACTTACCGTGTGCAGAGCACAGTGCAGTAACCAGTTCAGAAACATTGCAGGATGGTAGGGCAACGTACAACTTTCACCATCAGTTTGCCTCCTGCCCAAATAACATCATGGTGGTTGGAGGACACTTAGGTAGAATTGCTTATTCAGTGGTACATTAAATTATTCATTCTAGTCGTTTGTGCATATTTTTATGTCTGTCTTCCTTTTTCGAGTGTAAACTCCGTGGGGGCAGGAAACCCGTCACGCCTACGTTTCACTCTTCCCAAGTACGTAGTTCAGTGCATTGCATCCAGTGGACACTCAGTAAATGTTATTATAACACTAGATGTAAGCGGGAATGGAAAAGGGGAGTACAAAATCGAGAAACAACACAATTCCTGCCCACCAGGAGCGCACACTTTAATGGAGAAAAGGGACTGTAAAATATTTACAGATAAAGTAGTTAAAGCAGTTGCATGTACAATTGAATAAACATATCTACAAGGCACAGAGCCCAGTCATATTGAGTGTGTCTGGAGTCCCGTTACCTGGAAAACCAGAGGGATCTAAGTATCTTCTCAGAAAAACTCATCTTCAGAATTTCTTTCCTTCACCCATCCTTCCCCACCCTGAGCCAACAGAGCCTAATTCTGAGGGAGAACAAGCTGCATTGCTAGCCTCATTATTTTTAGAAAGAAGCATGTCTCAGTATCAGGAGGGAGTTCTCTTCAGTTTTATTGGAATGTGAGGACTATTTATAGCGAGCGGTGTTTATTATTGTGTGCATTCTTATAAAGCTCTGGGCAGTGGGTGCTGTTTTCATAAGATAAAAGAACAAATATGTGGTGTGAGACCCTGACTTGGTGAAAAGTCCAGGAAATGTTTGGAATGGCGTATGAAGCGGATGTAGTAGCTCTGTCCATGCACCTCGAAGGGAAGTCCCACCCCTGCCCTGCGACTAGAGTAGGTGTGGAAAAGGCAAAAAAAAAGTGGTGTTTGGCTTCAAAACCAGTGTACTCCAAAAATCAAAACGAGTAGTGGTCTTCAGAATAAGGAGCTAGGTCAGTAATATGTTGACTTTTAGAGCACTTGTATTTTTGAGGGTATTTTCACATTACTCGTTTCATTTCTGTCTACCAACATCCCTCTGAGATTGGTAATACTATCCCTGTTTTACAGATGAGGAAACTGAGGCCCCAAGAGATTAAGTAACCTGCCTGAGGTCATACAGCAACCCAGTGGCAGAGCTGGGGCTAGAACCCAGGTTATCCAACTCCCAGACCCACAAAAATGCTCTTTCTCTATAGGTAGTTGTTTTCCTTGGTTGTTATCTTGATGTCAAAAACAATTTTATCCAAAGATGGAAGTAAAATCATTGGGTCACTCTTAGAGCCCCATGTCGGGCAAGGATGATGTTCAACCTTGTATTAAGCACAGTAAGCGCTCAATAAATACAATTGAATGAATATATTTACCCAAGGGCTTAATACAGTGCTTGGCACATAGTAAGCCCGTAACAAATTTCAAAATTACTAATGGACAGATAACAAATTTTTCCTTGACGTGAAAGCATCTAGCCTTTATGATAGCGTGCTTTGAAAGGCAGAGACATCAGTAATTAATGCTGCTCCTAGTGTTTCTCGGAGATATCCTTGCATCAATCAAAAGAATTATCTCTAAGTGTGAAAATCTAAGTCTGTTCTCCCACTTTCTGGTCTTTCTCATCTTCCGTGTCTGCCTCTTCTTCCTCTTTACTTCCACATATGCTGTGCCTCCCCCTCTCTGCTACGTCTGTCAGTCTTCCCCTCCCCTTCGTCATCATCAATCGTATTTATTGAGCGCTTACTGTGTGCAGAGCACTGTACTAAGCGCTTGGGAAGTACAAATTGGCAACATATAGAGACAGTCCCTACGCAACAGTGGGCTCACAGTCTAAAAGGGGGAGACAGAGAACAAAACCAAGCATACTAACAAAATAAAATAAATAGAATAGCTATGTACAAGTAAAATAAATAAATAAATAAATAAATAAATAAATAGAGTAATAAATATGTACAAACATATACATATATACAGGTGCTGTGGGGAAGGGAAGGAGGTAAGATGCGGGGGATGGAGAGGGGGACGAGGGGAGAGGAAGGAAAGGGCTCAGTCTGGGAAGGCCTCCCCTTCCTCTGTGTCTACCCATCACGCCCACACAAAGCCCTGGTTTTTTGCTGCTTGTTTCCATTTCTATTTTGGAGAGTGACCGGGTCATAATGAAGTGACCCTAGGTTTCTAAAATAATATTCTTCCAAGAATTTAAGAAGCAACATGGCCTGACGGATAGAGCAAAGGCCCGGGAGTCAGAAGGACCTGGATTTTAATCCCGGCTCCACGCTTGTCTGCTGTGTGACTTCGGGCAAGTCACTTCACTTCTCTGTGCCTCAGTTACCTCATCTGTAAAATGGGGATTGACCGTGAACCCCACATGGGACCCAACCTGATTAGCCTATTACAGTGCCTGGCAGGTGGTAAGCACTTAACAAATACCATAAAAAATTTCAAACAATCAATCAATCAATCAATCAATCAATCGTATTTATTGAGCGCTTACTATGTGCAGAGCACTGTACTAAGCACTTGGGAAGTACAAATTGGCATCACATAGAGACAGTCCCTACCCAACAGTGGGCTCACAGTCTAAAAGGGGGAGACAGAGAACAGAACCAAACATACCAACAAAATAAAACAACATATTTTGGGGATACTAAAGACTGGGCCTTGCCTTTGAAATGGTTTAAAATGGCTTCGATTTTCCATATCCCTGATTCTGGTGGGACTGCAGGCAAAGGACAGTCTCAGCTTCATCTGGCATATGAGTATTCCAAGGAATACAAAGGCAGCCCACCGCCATTCAATTTAATTAGCATTTGCTGAAATCTGCCACATCAGCTTTATCTAAACAGGCATGCACACTGCCTGCCTGAAAATTTCCACCTCGTCCCTCCCTCAGGCTGGTGAAAGTGTTTATTTATAGTGCCCGTTGAGGTGTGGGATGTTTCCTTTTGATGTCCATCTCGGTCATCTTTTAAATGATGCCAACTTCTTTTTTCCTGAAGACTGAGTTTAACCCTGACAACCAGGGGTTGCCATAATCAGAACCTTTCCCTTTCCTTCCTGGTAAATTTTCTTCTCTGGGCATTTAAAGGTTGAATGTAGATGTCTGGACTGTGTTCCTAGGCTATTTCTCGTCATTCTTGCCCCAATCAGGAAGGAAGTTTGGTAACACAGTGATTTTCAAAAGAATGACCAAAATGCAGCAGGGAGGGGTCTTAAAATGGCTCTGTTTCCTGGATTTGAGGATTGGAAAATGATTTTGGTGTGCAGAGTAGAAATTAGGAGAGAGTGAGTAATGTTGAGAGATTGCGAGTCTAATATTGTTTGAAGGGAGAACTGAACGGATTGGTTCATAAGTAAATGCTTCATCAAAACAGACAGTGACGTGGCCTAGAAATACAGGAGAGTATTGTTTGCTTTAACCATCCTTATTTGATATTTATTGGAAGAAAGATCACAGAGTCTTGCCCCTCATAATCATCACCAACACCAACAATAGGATTTACTCAATATCTATTTTATGCATGGCACTGCCCCAGATGCTTAGAGATTATGCTGGAAGCAATTAGAAAATATTCCTAAAAGGTATCAATTAATAAGGTTGACTGAACACTTATTGACTGCAAAGCACTGTACTAAGCACTTGGGAGAGTATAATAAAAACAAGGCTCACATTTCTGCCCTCAGGGAACTTGCAAACTAATGAGGGTATTAAACATGTCAAATGAAAATAATGAATCAGAAGGGGTTTCCTTAGGCAATGCATTTGGTGAGGGCCCAGGTTACAGATTCTGTTAGTTTTTCCCAAACAACTGTGTTCTTCCCTGGCATTCACTAGGAAAGCAAAGCATGGCAAAATATTGCATAGCTGGAGTTACAGAGGGTATCATGTTAATTTTTAACCCATGAAAGCAAGAACATGATTGTTCTTCTGCCAGGTTAGGAGTGATGGCATTTGCAGTCAAGTGGGCAGTGCTTTTGGTTCTGGGCCATTTGTCAGGTTTGCCTCTGCCCTCTCTATTCTTTTATGCTTCAGAAAGTAAAAAGAGAATTTGCATATTCATGGAAATAGAAGTGGCCAGCCCAGTCTGGAAACCCAGCTTGAGTTGGGGTACAAATAATAAATAACTGTGGTTTTTGTTCAGCTATTACTATGCGCCACACACTGTGGCTGATACAAGACAGTAAGATTGGACGCAGACATGGGACTCACAGTCTAATGAGGAGGGAGAACAGGGATGGAATCCCCATTTTGCAGATCAGGACACTGAGTCACAGAGAAGTGAAGTGACTTGCCCAAGATCACACAGTCAGCTGGTGGCAGAGCTGGAATTAGAACCCACTTCTTCTGACTCGTAGATCTAGGCTCTTTCCACTAAGCCACACCACCTTCCCAACTGGCCACAGATTCATTGGATATTCATTCATTCATTCCATTGTATTTATTGAGCGCTTATTGTGTACTGAATCTGTTTCCTCATCTCTAAAGTGAAGATTTTGTGCTATTCCATTTCCCAGAGAACTCTGCCTATCTCAACTTGGGGACAGTGCGATCAAAAACAAGCAAAAGGGGAGGGAAAAGACCCAATCTTAGGAGAAAAGCGAGTGTCAACATGATACCAAGGTTTGTGAGAGTCACATAACAGGGATCCGAGGTTGAAGCAGTACAGGTTTTCTGGAAGAACTGAGGGTGAGTGAGGGGTTATCAATGCAACTAATTTTCTTATCTTTTCCATTTATCCTTTCAGGCTGTCTATCCATATGGATGATGAATTACGACATATTGCCCAAAACTCCCTTCAGGGTCTACTGGTTGACTTCACGGACTGGAGAGAAGATGTTCTGTTTGGCTTTACTAACTTCCTGTTACGCGAAGTAAACGACACGCATTACACCCTTTTAGAGAGCTCCCTCAAGCTACTGCTACAGTTGCTCACACAGTGGAAACTTGTCATTCAATCTCAAGGAAAAGTCTGTGAACAAACAAACAAAATTAGAACTTCAGAGGTGGGTTTCCAAATAGGAATTAAATCTATTTATAGGTTGGAGCCATTCTGTTACCAACTGGTATTTTTCCCACTACTATACTGTAATATTACCATTAGTGCATGGTGGTACGTACAGCTTTGTAAGTGAACTTTGAGATGTGTTTGAATTGAGCGAATGAATTGAGCATCATTTTTAATTTCTTCACAGATGAGTCAGCTTCTATTTACAGGGAATCAGAAAACCATTGGGTTTTTTTTTGTTTAAGTGGCAACAAAATGATCGGGAAAACCCAAGCTTTCATTGAGATCTGATATATTTTTCTGGTATGCTTTAAACTCTACTTACAAGATTGTAGTCATCACCAGGCGGAACCGCCCATGACACATAAATTGTTGAAAAATGACAAGGGTGTCAACAAATCCCCAAGATCAATTCCCCCTCCCCTCTCTCTAGAGCCCCAAGGGTCATTTTGCATTATAATAATTACAACTTCTTCTTTGACATTGAAAGCATACATACAGCATTAGCCGGAACATTTGCTGATCTCTGTACTTAATCATAGACGATGGTGTGGGGAAAGATGGTTTTAAGATAATGGGCTTTCTACATAAAACAATTTCCCTCTCCACTCCAGCTGACCAGTAATTTTGGAACCATTTTTGACAGTCTCACTCAGAAAGTTAAATTAATATGTGAGAAAAGGGAGGGCGGTCTTATGAAATTAAAGCAGTGTGAATGAAGACTTTCTCATGAAGGGTTTTAAAGAAGCAGCCTTGGTCCAACTGAGCCCAGACTGGAGACTACATTTTTCCATTCTTATTTCATTTGGGACTTACTGATAAGAACCCCATTGAAACTACATCAGCCTGTTGGTAAAATTTCACTCTCCTCCCACATGTGAGCAGAACTATCTTGAGAAGCAGTAAAAACTCCTTTCCCTCCCTTGAACATTATTTTAGTAAATAGCCATCTCTTAGAGGAATGTATTACACAATACATTCCTCTTTTATTGGTTGAGCTTTTTTTGCCTTGCATAACACTGTGTTATCTGGGCTGTCAGGCCAAAATACTGAAGGTATGTTTTCTTAACTTGAATCCAAATTTTGTTTATTGAACTCGCTCTTGAAGTTATGTGGTGATACATTTACTGTTATTGATAAAATATTGCAATTCCCTCTGGAGTAGCAGGCAGTTTAAATGATTTCAAACCAGCAGTTTGGAAAACAAACAGAAGAGCATTCTACGTAATAGTCATTTTGATGCCTTTTAGTCATATCTGCTTATTCACGTGTGTTGATAAACTTGAATTATTGGGGTTTCTTGAAAATGGGTCACCTGTTGGAGAACCTGCAAAAACAATCTATTTTGTTTTTTTTTCCATTACTTTTTGGCGTTTTCTGAGAATGATGTCCTTTATCATGTACAGCTAATACCAAATGGATCCAGTCACCGAATCCAACCTGAAAGAAGTCCATATTCGAGCGTATTACATGCGGTGGAAGGATTTGCTCTCGTTTTACTGTGCAGTTTTCAGATCGCTACTCGCAAACTTGCTGTTTTGATTCTCAAGGAGATCCGTGCATTATTCATTGCACTGGGACAGCCAGAGGTACGGATAAATTCCCTAAAGTCCGGTTTTTAATTACACCTCTTATGTTATGCTAGGGTAAAGAACGTTAATCATCTATTCCTGGGTCAGTATGATGGCAGGTTCATTCAGGAGGTGATTCATGACTCTTCCTAAAATACCCCCTTGGCGTGCCATCCTCATGAAAGATGTAATGCACCTGAACTGAGCTAATCTTTTATAAAGTTAAACTTCAGAATATGTTCACTTATATTGATGTAAATCCCATTATTGGCAAATGGGATGGCCCTCGTGGCTATCACATATATAATATCATAAAAATCATGTCATCCATTTTTAATTTTCCTTGCATAGTATGTCCCATCTTATTTTCTTCCTTTCCTGACCATTCAAATCATAAAATAGATCGCATATAACCAGTAAGATTACAGTATTTGCTTGACAGAAAGTAATTAGTTAATAACAAGGATGAGATGATTCACGATACCTCAGATTTCTTTCTCTTGTTTTTACAACTTTAGCAGCCACAAGAAGACCCAGATTTCTGACACATCTTTTAGGGTTTAATCAATCGATCAATAAATAGGATTTATTGAGTGAGTACTTTGTGCAGAGAACTGCACTAAGTATTTGGGAGAGTACAATATAACAGTATAACAGAGTTGGCAGACACGTTCTCTGCCCGTAAAGAGAAATGATCATAATCTCTTAAAATCCCCCAACTACCACTAGCCGGGCACATCCAGTTAGAGGATATTTAACTGAAGGGGGAAAAAAAACCCTATTCCCAGCTCCTTGTGAGCAGGGAATGTGTCTGTTTATTGTTATTTTGTACTGTTCCAAGTGCTTAGTACAGTGCTCTGCTCACAGTAAGTGCTCAATAAATACGGTTGAATGAATGAATGTTCCCTGCCCACAGTGAGCTTTCAGTCTAGAGAGGGAGACATTATTTATAATATATTATTATAAATTATTATATTATTATATTATTAATATAAATAAATCATTTTTAGGTATATACATAAGTGCTGTAGGGCTCAAGGTAGGGGGAAATGCCAAATGCCCAAAGGTCACAGAGCAGACCTGGGCAGAGGTAGAATTAGAATTCAGCTCCCCTGGCTCCCAGAACCATTCACAGCAGTGAAATATTTTGAATTTCAGAATTTGGATGCAATAATCATAACCTGCACAACTGAAGCCTCTTTTAATTAAGAAATTAATAAATTCGGGGTAGTTGGCCCATACCTTGTGGTCTCATTGCAGATCCTCAGGTGCTCTACAAAGGAATGCTCTAGCGAATAACATCCCAAGCTTTGGTTATCTGATCCTGGATGTGTTGCGTCCGATCCAGGACCTGTCTAAAAACATTTAAAACCTGGAGTTTAGAAGGAGAAAACGTAAAGTTCTAACTTACCATGGCAACTATCGCTGACTTTTCAGCCAAGTCACGCACCTTATCACTATCTTGCAGGCAGCTCTGCTTCATGTGTGAGACAAAGGAGGAGGGAGGGAGGGTTGGATCCTTCTTATTTCTGGAGTGTAATCGTCTGCCATTTATACAGGATGATGACAGACCAATGATTGATGTCATGGATCAGCTCAGCTCCTCTATTCTGGAAAGTTTCATTCACGTAGCAGTCTCGGATTCGGTGAGTGTTCATTTGATTGTGCGTTGCTGTGAACCAACCTAATCCAAGAAAGACTCGTGAAACGGAAAGAGGTTTTGACAGAATGCTCTGCGTTTCTGGGAATTATCGAGTCCAGATTTCGAAGAGGGGGAGTAGCCTCCATCATTATGTATTTGTTAAGCGCTTCCTGTGCGCCTGCACTGTTCTAAGCGCTGGGGTAGATACAAGATAATCAGGGTGAACACAGTCCCTGTTCCACATGGAGCTCACAGTCTAAGTCGGAGGGAGTGGGATTTAATCCCTATTTTATAGGTGAGGAAATTGAGGCACCAGGAAATTAAGTGATTTACCCGAGCGGACAACTGGCAGAGCTGGGATTAGAATCCAGGTCCTCTGACTCTCAAGCCCCTGCTCTTTCTCAGTAGGCCTTGCCGCTTACCGATAATGACCCAAATTCCACCCTGGCTTCGCAGGAGCTGTGCTCAGATTGCAAAGCCGAATGGGGCCTGACAGTATGGCTGACACTGATTCAAAATCACTAGTTCTCTATGGTTTTCAAAGCAGGAGTGTTTTAAGTTGATTGAATACCGCATGCCTGTGGTATTTTAGACTGTCTTTTAGACTGTCTTTTAGACTGTGAGCCCACTATTGGGTAGGGACTGTCTCTATATGTTGCCAACTTGTACTTCCCAAGCGCTTAGTACAGTGCTCTGCACACAGTAAGCGCTCAATAAATACGATTGATGATGATGATGTTCTCCCTTCAGTGTGTAAAGCCTACAGATGTTTATGAGATTTGCATCGTTGTATCTTTCCGAGAACAGGGCTGGTAATGTTTCAGTGATTCTGATTTCTAAGGTGCTCACAGTGATGCATCCACTTTGCTTGTTCCCTCTTCCAATGGTACAAGATGAATAAACCAGCATCCTACCATTCGATAAGAAAAATAACTAACTAGATAAGGTGCGTGCTTTCAAAAGCCTTTAAAATGAGTTTCGGTGCCTTTTGAACGATCTTTTGAGTAAACAAAACTTCAGTTTTGACCTTTAATAGACTGTTTGCCAGCATAAAAATATTAGGTCAGCCTCAGGCCTCCACTGTTGCCTGGGAGTGAATCAGATACTTTGGTGAGTAATTAACTCTTTAGATCACTGAAGTCATTTAAAGAGCTTTTCAGGCATGGTGGAACTCCCCAGAATCCTGGCAGCTTCTCCCCCAGTCAGCAGTAGCAGTCTTGTTCTGGTGGCGATAAATGTGCTTTTTTTCTTGATCATATCTTCCAAGATATTGTTCATCATCTGACCTAGTGGTTGGGTATTTTATGGTAAAACAGCTGCTATAATAATAATGATAGTTACTATCATCATTATTATTATTATTGTATGTAATTAAGTCCAGCAATTTCCCTGTCCTGGAAATCCAGTAGGGTGGCATTGATCAAAGTGACCCAACCAGATTTGCTCATCAGTGGAACGTGTTCCTGTTGTGGTGAGAAGACACTTTGCAAAAGGCAAGCACAAGCCCAATCCCCGGAAAACTTAACTGTCCGAGACTTAGGTTTCTCCAGACTTTCAGAAAGGCAGACGAAGTCTGTCTGTGACGTCTTGTGATCCTGTCGAACCGTAAACTCGATAGTGGTACAATGTGAAGGGAATGTTCCATGAAACGGGTTGGAATTGGGTGGTTCCCTTTCATTTTAGACTGTGAGCCCACTGTTGGGTAGGGACTGTCTCTATATGTTGCCAATTTGTACCTCCCAAGTGCTTAGTACAGTGCTGTGCACATAGTAAGCTCAATAAATATGATTGATGATTAATGCTTATCATTTCATCCACAGGCAACATTACCACTGACCCACCACGTGGACCTGCAGTGGTTGGTTGAATGGAACGCAGTCCTAGTCAACAGCCATTATGACATAAAGAGTCCCTCCCACGTATGGATATTCGCCCAGTCGGTCAAAGACCCGTGGGTCCTCTGCCTCTTCAGTTTTCTCAGGCAGGAGAACTTACCCAAGCATTGTCCTACAGCTCTCAGTTATGCCTGGCCTTATGCTTTCACGAGGCTGCAGCTAGTCTTGCCTCTTGTGGATCCAAAGTGAGTACCGCTTTTGCTCTGTTTCATTTCCATGGTTTGTTCCCCGCTTCCCGTTTTCCACAAGGACCCACCGCATCGCCGTCCCCTCTCATTTTGTTCCTCAATTAAAGATGAGCAATCTGAAACCCCGTCAACTAAAATGCGACTCTTGCATTGTCCAATTCAAAAAAAATCCTCACCTCTAGATGACCGGAGCAGTGTTTGAATCTCTGTATTCTGCCGAGGAATCGAACGTCAGGGTTCTCAGGGTGGGTTTGGAGAAAAACATTGTTTGGTTTATACATGCATAAATTGTCATTGGTAATAAATTGGCCCTCAGCTTCAGGTTTGCCTTAAGCCGAACATCAGTCCGTCGGTTATATTTAGCACTGTGCTAAATCCTCATGAGAGTACTATAGATGTAAGAGATACTATCTTGCCCACAAAGAGCATCCAATCTATTGGGGGCGACAGACATAAAATAACCTACAGACAAGAGGATAGCAGAATTGTCTACAGAAGGATACTCTCCAAAAGTTCTCTCTCTTTTTTTTGTAATATTTGATAAGATCTTTCTATGTGCCAGGCATTATATTAAGTGCTGGGCTAGATACAGGGTAATCGGATGTCCCACATGGAGCTCACTGTCTTAACCCCGATTTTACAGATGAGGGAACTGAGGCAAAGAGAAGTGAAATGACTTGCCCAAGGTCACACAGCAGGCATGTGGTGGAGCCGAGATTAGAACCCAGGCCCTTTTTACTGCCAGGCCCAGTTTTTATTCACTAGGACACGCTACTTCTCTTTCTGCGGGAAGTCTTGTTGTTGGTGGGGATATTTCCCATTAAATCTGAATTTCCATTTTCCCCTCTTCACGAATTTCCAGCAGTCCTGTGAACGCAAAGAAAACCAGCACCGCCAGCAGTGGAGACAACTATGTTACCTTGTGGAGAAATTATCTCATTCTTTGCTTCGGAGTTGCCAAACCCAGTATTATGAGCCCCGGCCACTTGCGAGCTTCCACTCCCGAGATCATGGCTACCACTCCCGATGGCACCGTAAGCTATGATAATAAGGTAGCATGGCCCATTCCGGAGGCATGGTTCTCCTTGCTTTATTTTGAGCTGGTTTCTCATACTGTGTCTACCATCTGGCTGGGGCAGGGTCCGGTATTTCTCTTGCTCGTTTCTGAAAAACAAAGGATGAAGAAATAGCCTTCTGAGCTCACCCTCAGGGCTTTGAGGACACCCTCTTTTCCCTCTCTGATAGGTAAGAAAGCTCCCATACAGTGGTTTTAAGGTTTTTACGTCAGGACCACAGAGAACGTTGGTGTTGAACCTGGAGTACTAAAAACTGCAAATCAGTTATCCTTGGTTCAAGAATTGGTGGGACTCAATTATGTGGTCCCCTGGTCGCATAAAGATCACGGGGAAGAAGTTTCTCATCAGGATTCATTTGTAGGTTTGAAAGTGAAAATCAAGGCCAGTGTTCTTCATGTGTTGTTGTTGTTGTCCTATGCTGTCGAGTTGTGTCCGACCCATAGCGACTCCATAGACACATCTCTCCCAGAACGTCCCACTTCCACCTGCAGTCGTTCTGGTAGTGTTTTCTTGGTAAAAATACACAAGTGGTTTACCATTGCCACCTCCTGCGTAGTAAATGAGTCTCTGTCCTCGACTGTCTCCCATGTTGCTGCTGCCCAGCACAGGTGAGTTTTGACGCGTAGCAGATTGCCTTCCACTCGCTAGCCACTTCCCAAGCTAGGAGTGGAATGGGTAGGCCTCTGTTAAACTCTTCCTCCTGTAGCTGTGACTGGTAGAGTACTGGAAACTCTCCAGGCGCGACCCTGAGAGGGGTCTTAGTGTGTTACTGATTCATTATCTACCCAGGTTTATGATGTGTTATCGACCCATGTTTAGGATACATTATCAATTCGAGATCAATCAATCAATCAATCATATTTATTGAGCGCTTACTGTGTGCAGAGCACTGTACTAAGCGCTTGGGAAGTACAAGTCGGCAACACATGGAGACAGTCCCTACCCAACAGCGGGCTCACAGTCTAGAAGGGGGAGACAGAGAACAAAACCAAACATACTAACAAAATAAAATAAATAGAATAGATATGTACAAGTAAGATAAATAAATAAATAGAGTAATAAATATGTATAAACATATATACATATATACAGGTGCTGAGGGGAAGGGAAGGAGGTAAGATGGGGGGGATGGAGAGGGGAGATGGGGGGGTGGGGGGGATGGAGAGGGGATCACCGGATAGAGTGTAGAATTCAAATGTGCACTCCAAGCTGGAAAAGCCATGATTGTATTTAATTAAATCCATCCTTATTTGTTAATGGATGGCCGTAGTTTGGAAACAATTCGATGTTCTACAATCTAAATGAACAGTTTATTCATCTGAGGGAAGGCAAGGTTATTCGGTGTGTCATTGCCTTTTTCTTTCCTTACGGCGCGTGCGCAGGTGATCGGGACGCCGTCCGTAGGGGTTCTGTTAAAGCAGCTCGTGCCTTTGATGAGACTTGAGAGCATTGAAATAACCGAGTCACTAGTATTGGGATTTGGAAGAACAAATTCGCTTGTGTTCAGGTACAGTGGCAGTTTGGTACAGTTTCGGTTCATGTGTGGTGGAGTGAACATGCAGTTCCTTGTTTCCCTGAAATATTAAAGTTATTGTCCAAAGATGGTCTGAGACGGCATCAGTACCAAGAGTTTACAGGTTTGATACACAGTTAACTTTAAGCAGGTAGCCGTTTGCAGCAACTGCAAGAAATCTTTCTCGTGGCTGCTTCAAATATGTCATATTTCACTTCTGAGTCACAACTCCTGGAGTTTTATCCAATTTCTCTTTTCTGAGCATGTTTTCCTTTTCAAGTTTCATCTCATTTGCAAGCTTTATTTTCATGGCATTAATAGCAGTAGTGTTAGGGTAGTTTTCTCTAGCACACGTCTCATAAAAAGGCTGACATTACTTTCAGATGCAATGTCACTGATACCCTCTTAGCGCCTTTATGAAGTACCAAGGGTCAGGAAGCACCGTCCTATTTTAAAGATGGAGAAGCTGAGGTAGGGAGAAGTTCGTGGCCATGCCAAGATCAGGTGTAAAACCTCAATAATTATTATAATGACAAGTACTTAGTACAGTGCTCTGCACGCAGTAAGCGCTCAATAAATACGATTGAATGAATAGTAATGGTTGTAGTATTTGCTAAGCACCTAATCACATGCAAACTACTGTGCTAAGTACTTAGGTAGATGGCTTAGTGGGAAGAGCACGGGCTTGGGAGTCAGAGGTCATGGGTTCAAATCCTGACTCCGCCACTTGTCAGCTGTGTGACTTTGGGCAAGTCACTTAACTTCTCTGTGCCTCAGTTACCTCATCTGTAAAATGGGGATCAAGACTGTGAGCCCCAAGTGGGACAACCTAATAACCTTGTATCTATCCCAGCACTTAGAACAATGCTTAGCACATAGTAAGCGCTTAACAAATACCAACATTATTATTATTATTATTATTACAGTCAAGTCAGAAACAGTCTCTGTCCTACAAAAGGTCCACAGTCTAGTGGGGAATGAAGAACAGGTATTGAATCCCGACTTTACAGATGAAGAAATTGAGGTACAGAGAAGTCGCGGTTACAAGCAGGCGAGCGGCAGAGCTTTTATTAGAACCCAGTTTCTGAACTCCGGGTCCTCGGATCCAGAATGTCAACCCCACTGATCCATGCTGTAAGGAGCTCTATCCAAAAAGACCTCTCCTTCCCCCAGCCATTTCTGGTAAAGGAAAAGGCAGCTGGAAAGGAGAGGGTGGTAATCCTCAGTGAAGAATTGGGAATGATGTTGTAGGGGAATCTGAAATAAGTGGCTGAGGATATGGGGGGTAAACATGTGGAATTTGTTAGGGTGCCCAACAGTAACCATCCCAGTGTTCCTCCAAACATCCTGAACATTGGGCTGGATGGATCATTGACCTCTTCCAGTAATGATATTTTTAATACTCTTACAATCCTAGGATATGAAACAGTATTTAGTGGCAAGCCTGACCCCAGAAATGAGGAATTTAGCAACATATTTTTTTTCTTTAGGGAATTAGTAGAAGAACTTCATCCCTTAATGAAGGAAGCTTTAGAACGAAGACCAGAGGTAAGTGTAAAGTTAAAGGAATTAGCCTTTGTTGTTTGATTTTGCTACCAGCATGAGAAATTAAATGCAGTAAGGTCTTACTTTCAGAAGTGAAGCTTGGTGAAATTCTATGGATGGTGAATCTTAGGAGTTTCACCATTCATATTTTTTATTATTTATTACAGCATTTCAAAATATATTTCACTCCAGCTGGGATTTTATCTCAGTTTTAAGGACCGACACCTAAAAGGATGAGCCCAACATAGCCACGGGCAGATCCATCTTGATAAATTGCTATGGGGGGAAGGTTTGGGGGTGGGTTTACATTAGGGTTTTTTCTGGGAGCACATTGTTTATTTTGTCTAGCTTCAGGGTGAGGTACTTCTCCCCAGAGTTCCCCAGCGAAAGTTCATTTCCAAAGCATGGAAAGAGGTAGGCTCCTAGAGATGAAGAGAAATCAATCAATCAATCAGTCATGGTTACTGAGTGCTTACCGTGTGCACTGTACTAAGCTGTTAGGAGAGTACAGAATACCAAGAGTTGGGAGACAGGTTCCTTGTCCACAGAAGCTAACAGTCTAGAGGAAGCTGCAGACTCTAAATATGGAGGAAGAAGGAGAAGAAACATTAAAATTTGATAAGAATTTACACCAGGGGAGAAAGGAAAAGAAGAAGGTCAAATTGGGTGTCCATAATTGGTTCTAGCAGGAAACTTCCACAGACACTCCCTCTTTAAATCCGTCAACATCAGTAACCACAGTGTTTTCTAAAATGCCCATGCCACGTGGGGATTATGCAGAAGGAATAAGAAAGCACAATCCCTGTCCCTTTGAGCATCAATTCCTCGTGAGCATCAATTCACCCTTAAAATGTCAATATTATAAAGCTCTGGTGGCCCAGTGTAATGTGATTTCTCATCTCTTTTTTCCCTACCCCATTATTCCCCATCACCATTACCAGTGTCAACCTGAACGACATTGTATTGAGATTCTACTATGGGTCAAGCGCTTCACTAGATGCTGAAGGGCTTTACAGAAGAATAAAAAACAAAGTCCCTGCTCTCTAGTCAGAGTCTTTTGCGGATGAACATTGAACAATAGGAGTAGTAATAGCAGTTGTCGAGGGGGTCTGCTGAGTGCAATGCACTGAACTAAGCACCTGGGAAGTATGAAACGAAGAAGCGACACATTTCCTTCAGGCAAAGAGTCGACATTCTAATAGGAGGGACGGACGTAAAAATAATTAAAATAAGTAAAAATAATAAGTGTATTAGCATACAATTAGACAAAACCACAAGCATAAATATAACAAAAATACATGCATCTCTTGTGAAAGATGTGCTGGATTCATGAGGTGGTTATTAAGATAGTGCAGTCAGGGGAGCAGAGGGGTTATTCAGGGGAGGCTTCATGGAGTAGGAGGGCTTTTTGAAGCCTTTTAGGGTTGGGAGAAAAGCTGGAGCAAGTGTGCGGAGAATGGGCAGAGTGTGAGGAGAATGGCTTGAGTAGTGGTTTAGTGTTGGAAGAGACAAGTGGATAGGGCACCTAGGAGATTAGTTTGGGCAGCCAGAAAATGAAGGGAGAAAAAGCACTTAGCTAAGTCAGAAGGGCTCAGCCAACAGATTATTTTGAAGCCAGTGGGCAAGAACTTTTATTTTCAGGGAGAGACAGTGGAGAAGCATTGGAAGCTTTTTAGGTGGGGAGAGTAGTTATCTGATCAAGTTTCAGAAAAACAGTCTGTGCGGCAGTGTACACTACCAAATACAGTGCTCTGTATCTGGTAAGCGTTCATTAAGTACCATTAATTGATGGGGCAAAAAAATGATTAAAACAGAAATGAGCCTATTAAATTTGCTTAGGCCTTTGGAGAGTGGTTTCCAAAAGAGAGAGGCATTCAGAGTGAAGGAGGTTAGAGAGAGTTAACAGAGGAAATGGAACCAGCAGGTTCATCCATTACAACTGCAAATGTTTTCCCCAAGGGCTATGTAAAATTAAAAATGGGATCGCTTTGCCATTTACTGAACTACTTAGGCAATTAAAAGTGACTACTGTGGCAGTTGTGACCATTTTTCTGTGAGCCACAAAACAGCTGAGACTGCTCCTCTAGTCGTAATATCCCATTGCTTTTATTTTGTTTTTCATCCTTGCCTATTATATGTGTGGTTACTATTGTTTCATCTTTTCTTATATGTCTGTCACCAACCCCCTCTCCACACTTTTTTTTCTTAGATTGTGAACCCTTTTGGGGGCCAGGGATCATGTCAGATTCTCTCACCCATTCATTTTCCCTCCGACCCCAAGCATATAGTGCAGTTTTTTTGCACAGAGCAGGCACTTAATAAATACTGTTATTACTACTCTGTGGTCACCGTTCAGTATCCCGACAGTACAGTGAGTTTCTGCCCCTCTGAAAAAGTGTAAACTCTTTTTGAACAGAATAAGAAGCGCCGGGAACGTCGGGATCTGCTTCGGCTACAGCTGTTGCGGATTTTTGAACTCCTCGCTGACGCTGGAGTGATAAGTGACAGGTATGTCCATCCGCTCCTGAATGCTAACCCTGTTGTGTTATTGGGCTTTCTTTTAGTTTCTTCTCATGATGTATCTGAGGGAAAATGAAGGCATGCTTTCAGTTGCGGCAATTTATATACTGGGTTTAAAACCAAGTCTATCTGGGAGGCTTGCAGGACCTGTTGGTCTCTCTTGAACGCTGATTATCTGTCCCGAATGTCTGAATACCCAACTTTGCTTTTGTCGTAGCACAAATGGTGCCTTGGAAAGGGACACCTTGGCCCTTGGAGCCTTGTTCTTGGAATACGTCGACTTGACGCGGATGCTGTTGGAAGCCGAAAACGATAAGGAAGTTGAAATCCTTAAAGACATCCGAGCACACTTCAGCGCCATGATCGCCAACCTGATTCAGTGTGTCCCAGGTAGTGGAATTCCCCCCCTTCCAACCGCAACCCGCTAGTCCACAAGTGTGAGAAATCACTAACGCCCCTGCGGCCCCTCCCGATGCCGTGCGGTCTGATTTTGGATCGGAGCAATTCAGGCCTGAGTCATAGGGACAACAGTAAGAGACTGAACCTGGCTTAGCATTGCTCTTTTTCTCTAGTCTTTGTTAGGATTCTCATCTGAAAGAAGAGATCCATGTGACTTAGGGGGGAAGCTTTTGAAGGAGTATCTGTAGGGGTTTTGAGCTTTTGCAAGTTCTCTCTTTTGCACTAATGCGTAGCCAGTAATCCCAGCAGAATTCCTCTTGTGTGATTCAAACAGATCTGCACATTCTGCAGAGAGCCCACAATCGCTACTTTGTTTTTTATCTAATGCCACTTTTGATTAATGTTACGGTGTTGGAGGAGTTCTTTCTGGAAACAAATGGGTAACAAAGTGTTCTGGATCTCCCCCAAACAGTTAAGCTCCAAGACTACTGAGCCAGTTTTACTGTTGTCAGCACCACGCCTCTTGGGATGTCCCAAGTCCACACACAAGAATAAACTACAGAATCTTTTTCAAACAGACGTTGTCTATAAAGACTGTATTTTGTTCTTATGGTTTTCTTCAGCCTAGGCTAGTTGGGAAAGCATTACACTTGGGAGCAATAAGAGTGGCAGGATGCCCTGGTTTATCAAAACCTTGATTAGAAAGTTGGCTGCAAGGAGTTCAGTGTTCCCAGTATCTCCTCCCACAATCTTCACCAAGCTTCCACCGACTTGGGAGGGAGTGATACACAGCAAGTAGGCCAGGAGGGGAATAGTTCATTTGGTGAATGTAAAATATAATCCACCCGTTCTTTACCCCCAGGAAGCTCAGGAAAGCAAAGTACTGTGTTGTGTGACCTCAAAGAAATCATTTACCCTCTCTGGGTCTCAGTTTCCTCATCTAAAAGATGGGGACAGTAATACCCGCTACTGTTTCCCTCTCGGGAGGGTTGTGAGGATAAAATGAGATAATCGTTGTGAAAGCATTAACTGTGGCATTGTGGTAATTACAGTTATTTGGGGCTAAATAGAGAGTTTCCAAAATTCAAGCTTCTGATCAATCTGATTGTTATGAGACGAATGTGACATCACTACAACAAATCTTAATGTACTGGTCCAAGAGCTTAATAGAGTGCTCTGCACATATTAAGTACTCAGTAAATACCATTGATTGATTCATTAATTGATTGATTGATTGATTTAATGAAAAAAACTAAACCAGTTCCTGTTCTCAAAACCCGAGATCCCCACAGATTGGCAGTTTAGTTTATCTTCACAGCATTCACAATCCGTCTGGGAAATAATTCACTTTGTTTTTAATCCCATAGTTCATCACAGGAGATTCCTCTTCCCTCAGCAGAGCCTGAGGCACCATCTTTTCATCCTATTTAGTCAGTGGGCTGGACCCTTCAGTATTATGTTCACACCTCTGGATCGATACAGCGACAGAAACCATCAGATTACAAGATACCAGTATTGTGCATTAAAGGTAGAGTGTCACTCGCCGCATGTGAAAGGTGTTTGTCAGGACTCGGGTTTTGTTTTTCAAAGTGCCAGAGAGGTTGACTGAAGATACTTAATAATAATAATAATGGCATTTATTAAGTGCTTACTATGTGCAAAGCACTGTTCTAAGCGCTGGGGAAGTTACAAGGTGATCAGGTTGTCCCACGTGGGGCTCACAGTCTTAATCCCCATTTTACAGATGAGGCCCAGAGAATTTAAGTGACTTGCCCAAAGTCACACAGCTGGCAATTGGCAGAGCCGGGATTTGAACCCATGACCACTGACTCCAAAGCCCATGCTCTTTCCACTGAGCCACGCTGCTCCTCTTGCATCCAGTCAGTTCATCTGTAACATGGGTGGAGTTTGTGCGGAGAACATGTCTACTTTATTGTCCTCTCCCAAGTGCTTAGTTAAGTGTTTAGCACACAGTAAAGTACTCAGTAGATACGACTGATTTATTGATCATTTCAGTTGTTCAACAGGGTGCATTTCCACTTTTAACAGAGAAATAGATCCTCCTTTGAGTGGGCTTTCTAAACTAAAAATCAATGGGATTCTTTCAAAAGAGGGGTTGGACTCACTCTCCCCACAGGCCAGGAAAAGCTTTAACCTCCTCCCTCTGAAGTTCCCCAGTACCCTCTGACTTGGTTTATTTTATTTTGTTAATATGTTTGGTTTTGTTCTCTGTCTCCCCCTTTTTAGACTGTGAGCCCACTGTTGGGTAGGGACTGTCTCTATGTGTTGCCAACTTGTACTTCCCAAGCGCCTAGTCCAGTGCTCTGCACACAGTAAGTGCTCAATAAATAAGATTGATGATGATGATGATGATGGTCCCACTCATTGGATTAAAGTTTAGGACTCATCTTGATAGATTGTAAACTCCTGGTGGCCAGAGATCATGCCTTCTCCTGAGGAATGTTCCCAAGTGCTTTTATAGTACTCTGCACAAAGTGCTCTATAAAGACTATTGCTTGGTGGTTTGATATGATTCCCACTTAACTTTTGGTTTTCACTTCCAGGCAATGTCAGCGGTATTGTGCTGTGGCCCTGTTTTTGACAATGTGGGTCTCTCCCCGGATGGCTATCTCTACAAGTGGCTTGATAACATTCTGGCTTGTCAAGATTTACGAGTAAGTACCTTTCCCGACACCAGTGATTTTGAAATGGCTTTTAGGCTCCGCACTTACTGGTGTTTTTTTTCTAATGGCATCTAAGTGCTTACAACGTACCATGTACTGTACTAAGTGTTGAGGTAGATACAAATTAATCAGGTTGGACATGAGGCTCACAGTCTTAATCCCCATTTTACGGACGAGGTAGCTGAGGCACAGAGAAATTAAGTGACTTGCCCGAGGTCACACAGCAGACAGGTGGCAGAGCTGGGAATAAAACCCAAATCCTTCTGACTCCAGGCCCGCGCTGTAACCATTAGGGAACACCGCTTCTCTATCTCAACACTGATTTCGAGGAACGGAGGAGGTTTTTGTCACTGTTTGGAACGCAAATCTTGATGGGTGGCTTAAATAACGTAATGAGCTCTCATATCAGGGTGCTTGTCAGTATTAACAGCTAGCATTTTTTCTTTCAAAAATATGTAGCCCGTTATGCAAAAGTCCTGTGCGAAAGTTTATGAATCTTTTCTCAGCTATGAATCGCCAAGGGCAAGATTGATGGGGCTGAGTCATCTATCAGAGATTCGGTCCTGAAACTTCATTCATTCATTCATCCATTTATATTTGTTGAGCGCTTATTGTGTGTATAACACTATACTAAGCGCTTAGGGGAGTACAATATAACAATAAGCAGACAGCTTCCCGGGCCTCAGCGAGCTTACAATGTAGAGGAGAACTTGAGCAGAGGAATTGTCGATAGTGCTAGTGGTTTGTGCCCCTCTTACCCTCTCACCCTTGCCAGTTATGTTCTTACCTGTAGAGAAGGCGGGCATCAGGGTGGTATTTTGCAGAGTTACAGGTGTGGCTGTTCCCCACCTTCGCCAGCTGCAGGGAGAAATGGGCCTAGCCCCCCAGGTCTCTCAATTTCCAGGGCAGTGGTTACTAGACTAGTAGTGGGATTTAGGTAAAAAAGAGTGTCAGTAGGCAAGGACATGCGGTCTCTGTAAATGGAATTCTCCCATCACGTATTCCACTCTGTCCCCCACCCCAACCCTGGCCCTGGAAACAAGCAGTATCATTACCTGCCCCAGGTCATGTCTCTGAAAGTAAGTTTCGTTCAGTCCAGTAAGTAGACAAAGCTCCAGGAGTTGTGGGATTGGGAGGGGAAGTCGCTAAAGATGACCTTTCAATCACCAGATCAGTTTTCAATATCTCCATTGAAAATATCTCCATCGGCGGTTGACGATCGCTGCATGAGTTATTGTGTAACAGTTGTATCAGTTTTGCCTTTGAAATTTTTCTGTTTCATGAATTTCCGCTCTGAGCCCTGAATTTAAAGAGATATTTTTCCTTGCTTACTATCATGTGTCTTTTCTAGTATTACCACATAAGGCTTAGGTGTATTTTGGGTCTGGAAAGCAATTATTTTTAGAAACCAAACTTCATAAATATTAATACATTTCTGAATAGCCGTTCGAGAAAGATAAGGCTTCTTTTGTAAATAGAGCTTAGAATAATCGAGAATGACCAAGTCCCACAGTGCATTGCCTAAAGAGCCCAATTTAGCTGCACCCTGAATTTTCTCCACTAAATTTAAGAACTCTGTCCCCCGGAGGATACACGACACAAAAGCGGAACCCAAAATGCGTGCGCGTTTATCGAGCAAATCTCTTCGGTCTCTTCCATCAGATTGTCTAAAGTGTATGCAGTTCGTGTAAGAAATAACAAGGAGTGTACGTCTGTGCCAGGATTATAATGAATTGGGGTCCTTTGTGTTTCCAGGTTCATCACCTGGGCTGTGAAGTCGTGGTGTTGTTGCTGGAATTAAATCCTGACCAGGTCAATCTTTTCAACTGGGCTATTGACCGGTGCTACACTGGTTCCTATCAGCTCGCTTCTGGATGCTTTAAAGCCATCGCAACCGTGTGTGGAAGCAGGTAGGAATGTATCTAAATGAGATAGGGGTTCGTGGATTCAGTGGGGAGGTGGGTCAGCATAACTCAAAATACCAACACACCGGCTCCCTCTCTTATCCTCCGGGCAACTTGAATAGTTCCGGTGGTCGTTGAGGACCCTAGGTTTGAATAGTCATTAGGGTCATTCGGCCCATCTAATTGTATTTATTGAGTGCCTAGCGTAGAATTTGTATACATGACTCCTGATCACTAGGAGATTAAAAAAAAAGGGTTGTAGACATAAAATCATTTACAGAGAGGAGAAGGAAGTGCTTGAACACTTAAGTATGTACATCAATATACCGAGCTGTGTGATGACAAATTGTGGACGCAAGAGTGTGAGGTGATTTGGAGCCCCTCAAGGGACAGGGTCCGTGCCTAATTCCCAGCGGTCTGCTCTTTTCCCAGGATTTAGTACAGTGCTCTGCACACAGTAAGTGCTTCTTAAATAATATTGCTACTACTGCATGATAGTTGAGAGGGTTGTGATCTGGGGAGAAGACCTGTTAGAGTAGTAGTATCAGCCATTGAGCGTCACACAATAGTGATTTTGTGCTACAGAGGACAGTGGCGAGTCCTCATGTCCATATTTTATTAAGCTTCCTGTGTGATGGGAATGTATTCCTCATGGGAGTGTGCTTTTCCTGAAAGACCGTTCTTTGAACTTAGAGGATTTCTTTGATACTGCAGACACTCCTGAGAATTATCTTGGTCCATGCAAAGATGAGGTCATTAATTGGAAAAGAATTTACAGAGGAGAAAGAGAGCAGATAGGAAACTTCTGTAGTCAACTCCCTTTTAACAAACATAGCAGACCCAAATTCCGATTTCGAAGAACATTTTAAGTTTTGTGTTTGAATAATGTCTTGGGTTTCCCCGCATCAAGCTGAGTTTGTTTCAGCATTCCAGATACCATACTTTCAGATTAACCAACGCTTCTCAAATGTTCCCTGAAAATGGTGAAAATGAGGGTTTGCAATACTTTCAGGTTAATCTAAAGCATTTCTAAATCCGCTTCAAGGTAAAGGCAAATCTCTAGTGACAAATATGGATCTAAATATACCCAGAAATATCCATCTCCAAATGTGCAAGTATTTTTCCACTTCAGAAAATATCAGATGTTGAAAAAGTCAAGTGAAAACAGTATTAAAACAAGGATTTTGTAGCTAGAAATAAAAATGGATGTAAGCTGAATGCTACATGTGAGGGTCCCCTAAATATTTCCACGTGTCCGGGTCCTGAGAGAAACTAAGATGGGTTAAATCCAAAGTCAGGCAGCAGGCAAAATGAGACATGTAATGGCAGTTTCCTCTGTCTTCTATTGTTTGTTTTTTGGTTTTCATGAAAATGTATTTGCGGACAAACACAAAGAATATAGGCTGAATGCAGATGGATGTGTTGTGCTCACAATAAGCATTTGATAAATATCATTGATTCATACAAGGAGCCAGATTCTCCCCTCTCCTCACCCCCCAGCTTCAGTATTTCAACCTGACCTAAGTACTTGGTCACTGCTAGCACAGCATCTCCCTCTAGCACTGTAAACTGAAAGCCCGTTGTGGGCAGGGAATGTGTCTATTTATTGTTGTATTGTACTCTCCCAAGCACTTAGTACAGTGCTGTGCACACAGTACGCGCTCAGTAAATACAGATGAGTGACTATATACTGATTGTTATACTCTATTACTTCTCCTATCTATTATGTACTTTAGTGTCCATCTTCATACCCTGAGGGCAGGGACTTTCTACTGATTCTGTTGTTTCCTTTCAAGCGTTTAATAAAGTAGCCTACGCACAATAGACACTTAATAAATACTATTGATTGTGAGGAGGAGAACATAGCTTAAGGAAGTAGGTGGCATGGTTGAATATAGGTCGAATCAAGGCCAATTTTGTGGTGTGCGTGGGATTTTTGCGGGGCTCAAGTTGTTAAAGCCTATTAAAACTGTGTTGTATGTTCTTCCAGAAATTATCCTTTCGATATAGTGACGCTTCTGAACCTCGTTCTGTTCAAGGCATCTGACACGAACAGGGAGATTTATGAAATTTCCATGCAGCTCATGCAGGCACGTATCACTAACCTACTCGAGCACGTCATCCTTTAAGGACAACAGTATTAAATGGCACAGGTCAATAAATGATGCGGTAACTGACCGCGGTTCTCCACTCCAGTTAATTATTTTGTATATAAATTTGATTGTCACTTAACTTTATCCCTCCAGTTTAACACTAGAGAATATTCGTCACTTTGACCCTAATGACTCATTGAAAGCCGGGGACTTTATATTTGATTGCCATTGATTCAAATGGAGATATGGGGAATGTTTCTGGAATTCATGAAATCCTTTTGTTCCGTTCCTCCCTCTTCGATCTTGTAGATTCTCGAAGCAAAGCTTTTTGTGTACTCCAAGAAGGTAGCTGAACAAAGACCAGGCAGTATTCTCTTTGGAACGCATAGCCCGTTACCACCTCTCTACAGTCTGTCACTGTCTCTGCTGTCCTGTGAACTGGCCAGGATGTATCCCGAACTCACTCTTCCGCTCTTCTCAGGTACACAAGGACAATTTCCTAGTGTCATGTGTAAATGATTCCTTCTAGGTGTCAGTCCCGGGTAAATACTCATTCTCTCCCACTGCGCTGTAAGTAGCATGCAGAAATTGATTCTGGAAGTGAAGATTTCAAATGGGGAATGTGCAGCTCGGTAAAAGTTTTCTTTCCACAGAGCGTGTGTCCTCCCCAGAATGTTGTTCGACAAAGTGTTTTAAAATCCATTTTTAGAAATGATTTCTCCCAACTGTGTAATGATCCAGAAGGTAGGTGCAACCAGAGCCTCAAGAGGATTTTTTTCTTCGTTCCGCAAAAACTAACGGCAGCATTTCAATCCCCAAATTTCCCCTCTGCTGTTTTGCTCACTGAGCAAATCTGCATCTTTATCAGGTCAAAATGGCAGCTTTAATGTTTTACCTATGACCATTCAACATTTGCTAGGGTTTTAGTTTCATTTTTAGTTTAGTTTAGTTTTAGAGATGCATCGTGGCTCAGTGGAAAGAGCCCGGGCTTTGGAGTCAGAAGTCATGGGTTCAAATCCCTGCTCTGCCAATTGTCAACTGTGTGACTTTGGGCAAGTCACTTCACTTCTCTGTGCCTCAGTTCCCTCATCTGTAAAATGGGGATGAAGATTGTTAGCCACACGTGGGACAACGTGATCACCTTTGTAACCTCCTCAGCGCTTAGAACAGTGCTTTGCACATAGTAAGTGCTTAATAAATGCCATCATTATTATTATCATTATCCTTGTTCAAGGAAAAAATGGAAAAGATTCAAAAATTAACGCTTAATGAAATGTGGCATTCTCTCATATAAGCTACCATTGTAAATAATTCCCCAATTCTATCATTTTAACTATATAATTAATAAATAATTCTGAAGGTGTATTTTAATATATATACATATGTGTGTGTGTATATATATATATATCCCCACTTGACATATATATATATATATATATATATATATATATATATATGAATAGAAACCTCACGAAGCACTTCTCATGGAAAAGCTTCTTACTGGAATTGTCATTTGTCATTTTATTTTGAATAAAAACAATTCTTACCAGATCAAGAGGCTAATCAGGTGCCCACAAGCTGGGAGCTATCCTTTGATGGCTTTAGAGGGTTTCCTCCAGTAATTAGATTAAATTCACCAGGTACGGAGGCACTAAAGGAACCATCGGGCATAGTCTTAGATAGAAAAGCAGCATGGCCTTGTGGAAAGAACACGGGCCTGCGAGTCGGAGGATCTGGTTCTAATCCTGTCTCTGCCAATTGCCCACTCTGTGACCTTGGGCAAGTCACTTAAGTTCTCTGTGCCTCAGTTTCCTCAGCTGTCAAGTGGGGATTAAGTACCTATTTCCCTCTGCTACTAAGATGGTGAGACCCATGTGTCCAACCTGATTAACGCATATCTACATCTAGAAAAATTATTGATGCAAAGTAAGCATTCATTAGTGCAATAATAATAGTAATAATAATCACGAATCCGAGGGACAGGGACTATGCCTAATTCCCATCTGTCTCTCCCTGTGCTCCACACACAGGGCTTAATAATTACTATTATTATTACATGTCACTCAATGCCTGATATCGTTCTGTTTGGTGAGGTAACATCACCTTTTATTAAACCCCGTTGGCTCTAGAGGTCAGCCAGCGGTTTCCCACAACTCACCCCAACGGCCGTCAAATCATGCTCACCTATCTCCTGCCGTGGCTTCGTAACATCGAACTGGTGGACAACAGGCTCCTCCTCCCCGGCTCAAGCCCCAGCACCCCCGAAGAGGAAACGAAGGATGGAGAAGGAGAAGTTGCCGGGACGTACGGTCTGAAAGGAAATGGCTGGGGTTCTCCAGAAGCCACGTCGTTGGTCTTGAATAATCTCATGTATATGACCGCTAAGGTAAACACTGTGCACCGTTTCTTAGACTGTCCAGGGAGGGGTGACTCAGAAAGTGTGGAATATCTTGATTTTTCATAGCGCTTTTATTCCCAAAGTGCCTTTCACCATTATTTATATCAGTTTTGTCCCTGCAGCAGCCTTGGGAGTTAGGGAAAGGTTGGTGCCATTACCCCGTTTGTGCACATGACGAAACCGAGCCATCAAGAGGTTAAGTTACTTGCCCAGGGTCACCCTGCGGGCGCGTGGGGGAACGGGGATTAGAACCCAGATCCTCTAGCAGCATGGCTTAGTGGATAGAGCATCGGCCTGAGAGTCAGAAGGGCTTGGGTTCTAATCCCGGCTCCATCACATGTCTGCTGTGTGACCTTCAGTAAGTCACTTAATTTCTCTGGGCCTTAGTTCCCTCACCTGTAAAATGGGGATTAAGAGTGTGAGCCCCATGTGCGACAGGGACTGTGTCCAACCTTATCAACTTGTATCTACCCCGGCGCTTGGCACATAGTAAGTGCTTAGCAAGTACCGTAATTATGATTGTTATTATTACCCCCTCAATTTATTCATTCAGTCATAATTACTGAGCACTTACTGTGTGCAGAGCACAATACTAAGTGCTTGGAAAGTACAATTTGTCAACAAATAGAGACATTCCCTGCCCACAACAGGCTCACAGTTCTCTTCCCATCACACCACGTTACCCCTATAATACATGCATTGACAATTCCATCTCCCTCCCACCATCTAGACTTCACGCTAGATCTGATCACTATGATGATTTTTAAGATCTATTGACAAATGTGCAATTTTCTCTGCGTCCTATATGGACTGTCACTCTTAAGGAGCTTCTCGGGTTGTTTTTCAACTAACGTCATACAAGCAGTTTGTCTCCGTGTCTTCTTCGCTTTGGTCACAAGTGTCTCTTCTCCTCTGGAACAGTATGGAGATGAAGTCCCCGGACCAGAAATGGAAAATGCCTGGAATGCCTTAGCCAACAATGAGAAACGGAGCAACAATCTCCGGATAACATTGCAATTTCTCATCAGTCTTTGTGGAGTCAGCAGCGATACCCTACTCTTAGCTTATGTAAGTGCCTCTGGGATTTAAGGGATTTATTCTCGTCACTTTGTGCTTCCATTTATCCTGACCGGTTTCCCATCAGACTGAACTCTAGGACTGTGTCCTTGTCTGTTATGTAACTGTTTCCTCTCGCTTGCGTGTAAAACTGCAAAGCAGCATGGTGTTATTGCAGTAAAAAATAATCCTGCCTGACTGTTTGCCATGTTAGTTCTAGGAAGGAATAGGATCTAAATCAAATCCATTTTTTAATTAATTTATTTTTTTTTAGTAAATGTCTGGCTCCTTTCCAATGATATGAGCCATCACAACCTGCGGTGATTGTCACCTAATTCATTTCACACATAGAAGTCATTTAAAAAACACCCAGTTCTATTAGACTACAAGGGCTGTGGTCTGCGAAAATTTCCATTAAAGAAAAACCATGCTGTAGGATTCATGTCCACGAGCAATTTTTTTTTTTCCCGATAAAACTGCGTGTTTCATTAACATGTGAATTCGTATTTTCTGTTCTTTAAGAAGCCTTGCTTCCCCTGAAAATGTCTTACAGTTCTGCTGTTCTGGGCTGTATCTGCTTAAGTACATCTTGACAGGCTTGAGACTCTCTAGGCCAGTTGCCATTACCGATGACACGATGACAACTTTCACCCAGAGGCAAAGTTATTTTTGAATTGCCAGAGAACAAAAATCTACCTAAACTCAACCATTTCCAGTTGAGAAGGAGGTGGCAGGGGGTTGGATTTCTTGTTAAACCTAAATAGAGGGGTTTTTTTCCCCTCTGGTCCATAGAAATTAAATTCCTTCTTTGGACAGGACCCTAAATCCAAGCTTTCAACTCTTATGGATCTCCTGTTCACCACAGTTAACTGTGAGAAATCGGGTCTTCAGGAATGGTGGGTCACTTGGCAGTAAATGTGACACAATTATCAGGTGTAGATTTTAAAATTAATTACAGCAACAGAATGGGGGGGGGGGGGAATCAATGAATCAATTGTA
The DNA here is from genome assembly GCF_015852505.1 of Tachyglossus aculeatus. NCBI lineage: Eukaryota > Metazoa > Chordata > Mammalia > Monotremata > Tachyglossidae > Tachyglossus > Tachyglossus aculeatus. The sequence goes on from NC_052085.1 coordinate 4,383,656, forward strand.
TTTAAGTACCAAACTGCAGTCTTCTAAGTGCTTGAGAGGATTCAGTAAAAGGCCCTGCCCTCAAAGAACTTAAAAACTTAATAGACATTAGGAAATTTCTGGTAACGTGAATCAGCAAGTGTGAGAAGAGCACTGTTTGGATTTTGATGAATGATGTTGATTTCCCCTCTTTGGATCCTCCCAGAGCTTGTCTTTGGCGGGTGAGCCTCTCAGATGCATCATGCGTTGTCCTTGTTGGTTGGGAATTGGGATCAGGCCAAATGACGCTTTTTCCTTTCTTAGATCAAGAAGGTGGCCATCTACTTGTGTCGCAATAATACCATCCAGACGATGGAAGAACTTCTCTTTGAACTGCAGCAGACCGAGCCGGTGAACCCCATAGTTCAGCACTGTGATAACCCACCCTTCTACCGCTTTGCCGCCAGCAACAAGACTTCAGCGGCTCCCTCTGGTATTAATCTAGTCCTCCTGTTCTGTATGTGATGGCTGATGTACTGAAAGACAGAAAATCAGAGGGAGAGAGAGAGAGAGAATGCGTGCCCAGATAGGAAAGTCCGTTTGGATTTAGGCTTCCTCTGAGGCCAGGGATGGGAATCACCTGGAAGTTAGGCCACATTCTGATGCAGCTTCTCTCACTCTTGGGTCCACACACACGTGCCGGAGGGATGATTCCGGAACATCCTCACTTAGAGGACCATCTGGAAGCCCAAGTGCCCCATCTGGCTCGGAAGATGAGTCAGGATGGACATCAGGCAGATCCGGCCTCCCAGTTACTCTGGCTGTGCTATAGTTCTTCATTTCAGCCAAACCCTGGAGAAAGCACCTCCCTTTGGCTCACCACTTTCTCCTCTCTGAAAATCAGTTACTCCCTTGGATAATTCTTGCTCGTGCCGTGGCTGAGTGAAATTTTCCCTTCGATAATATTAACATTCACAAACCAGCTTCTGAGCATTGAGGTGCTCTCTCCTACTTAGACTTTGAGCCTCGTTATTATTATTCTGCTGCGTGGCCTTGGGCAAGTCACTTAACGTCTCTATGCCTCAGTTACCACAGCTGTGAAATGGAGATTAAGATTGTGAGCCCATGTGGGACAGGGAATGTGTCCAACCCAATTTGCTTGTATCCACCCAACAGTGCATGGCACATAGTGAGTGCCTACCAAATGTTATTAGTATTATTATTTCTATTAGTGTTATTAATATTATGTGGGACAGGGACTGGGTTCAACCTGATTGCCTTGCATCCTCCCCAGTGTTTAGAACAGTTCTTGACACATATAGTAAGGCCTTGTTAAGGGATTTATATGTGTCTTGTTAATCCTTTGTTAACCCAGATAAACTGGAGGAGTTACCAGTTTGGTGAAGTTGCCAATTCTCATTTTTATGTGTCTTTTTAAAGCTCAAGGACACTAACTATAGGTTTCTTGGGCTTTAAAAAGAATTTCATCCCTAATCTAATGAACTCTGACTTGGGATCCCCAGGTTTATCTTGAAGCACCGAACAACAGGATCCAAAAGATTTCAGTAAAGAAATTACTGTCTTTTAGCCTGGAAGAGTAATTTGCTCTCAATCAATCAATAGTATTTACTGAGCCCTGTTATGTGCAGTGTGCACTTGGAAGAATATGGGAGAATTAATAGACAGCCTCTCTGCTCCTGAGGAGCTTACAGTTTAGCAAGGGGAAAAAGTAACTAATTCTCACAGCCTGGACGAAACTTACCTTGCTGTCATACATCGCATAAATAACGATTGCACCCTAAGATATAATGAGCCAGGCTGTGTAAACTTACTTTCTTTCCCAAGTAAGCTGAATTAACTTGTAGCAGCAAACTCATCATCTTGGGTCTTGTAAGTGCTGATTTTTTTCTGTGGTATTTGTTAACTGTTTACTATATGCCAGGCATTGTACTAAATGCCGGGGTAGATACAAGCTAATCAGGTTAGACACAGTCCCTGTCCCACATGGGGCTTACGGTCTTAAATCCCCATTTTGCAGATGAGCTACCTGAAGCACAAAGAAGTTAAGTGACGTACCCAAGGTCACACAGCTGACAAGTGGTGGAGCTGGGATTAGAACCCAGGTCCTTTGAACTGCCAGTGCAGTGATCTATCCACTAGGCCAGAGTGGTACTAAGTGGTACCCAGGTGTCTTGAAAGTCTATTCAAAGTCCATATACTTCATTTCCAGAGGATAATGTTCTCATCCTGGTTTTTCTAATTAGACCAAGGCTCATCCATCGTTTGTTCTTGTTAAGAGGCTCTCTCATTAATAAGAGCAAATCCAGCAATTTCGTTTCATTTCCACTTGCAAGAATTCAGCATCAAGAGTTCTTCCATGGTGATTTTCATATGATTCATTAGTTCATCTTTCTCATTGGCCCAGAGAATTGAGGTTGGCCCCGATTAGGATCTAAATAGGCTTAGAATTGGCATCTTCACCAAACTGGTAACTCCTCCAGTTTCTCATCAGATGGGACTTTCTGAGCGTCTTATGGCCCTTCCATTTCTCCCTAAGTGCCCATCATTTTGTTGGGGCATGGATGTTTTAAACAGTACATTCTAATGATAAGTTGTGTGGACCCTGGGCAAAAGGTTTATTCCAAATCCTTGGTGATTGGTTCTTCTTAGATGTGGCCCCAATCCTGTGAACTGGCAGCGGGCCAGGGGAGATGCCCAGGAAGACCCACTAACTCACCTGAGGATCCATGATTCTGAGGTGGTGTGGAATCATGCCACGCTGGTTTGGGAAGGGGAAACCAAAAATTGTGCTTGAACACTAAAATTGTTCTGAAATTCCCCCTTGGCATTCGTGAGACTAAGGAAAGTCATTAAGGTATATTTGGGTCTTTCATTTGACACACCAGGCTTCAAGGGCGATGCAGTCCTGGGCTTTCCCCCCTGACCGTGGCCTAGTGGATAAAGCACGGAGCTGGGAGTCAGAAGGACCTGGGTTCTAATCCCAGCTCTGCCTTTTGTCTCCTGTGTGATCTTGGGCAAATCACTTCACTTTTCAGTGCCTCAGTTACCTCATCTGTAAAATGGGGATTTAAGACTGTGAGCCCCATGTGGGACACCAAGTGGGAAGCTTACCGTAAACCAATTTCTAACCAGAGCCAAACTCTTCAATTCCCCTAGGATAAATTCCCCTCAGACATACATTTTCCCTAAATACTTGGTCTTTGGGATTTTCATATCATTCATTTTTTCAGAGAAGCAGCGTGGCTCAGTGGAAAGAGCACGGGCTTGGGAGTCGAGAGGTCATGAGCTCTCTTCCTTCCTTCAAAGCCCTACTGAGAGCTCACCTCCTCCAGGAGGCCTTCCCACACTGAGCCCCCTCCTTCCTCTCCCCCTCTTTCCCCTCCCCATCCTCCCTGCCCTACCTCCTTTCCCTCCCCACAGCACCTGTATATATGTTTGTACAGATTTATTGCTGTATTTATTTTACTTGTACATATTTACTATTCTATTTTATTTTGTTAATATGTGTTGTTTTGTTGTCTGTCTCCCCCTTCTCGACTGTGAGCCCGCTGTTGGGTAGGGACCGTCTCTATATGTTACCAACTTGTACTTCCCAGGCACTTAGTACAGTGCTCTGCACACAGTAAGCGCTCAATAAATATGATTGAATGAATGAATGCGGGACCCCTAAATTGCTTGCATCTTCCCCAGCGCTGGCACACAGTAAATGCTTAATAAATGCCATGCAAAAAAGAAGCTGTCTCTATATGTTGCCAATTTGTACTTCCCAAGCACTTAGTACAGTGCTCTGCACATAGTAAGCGCTCAATAAATACAATTGATGGTGATGATGATGATGAAGCTGGCCCCAAATGGAGTTTTTCACTCTATCTTTATTCCAATCTCACCACAGGAACCACCTCCAGCAGCAATACAGTGGTAGCCGGCCAGGACAGCTTCCCTGACGTGGAGGAGGGCAGGATGTTGAAGGAGACGGATGAGAGGTTGGTGGACATGTTTGTACCAGAGAATTCCAGGATCCAATAATAATAATAATAGTACTTGTTAAGCACTTACTGTGTGCTAGACACTGTTCTAAGGGCCGGGGTAGACACAAGTTAGTCAGGTTGGACACAGTTCCTGTCCCACGTGGGGCTCGTACTCTGAATCCCCATTTTACAGATGAGGAAACTGAGGCACAGAGCAGTGAAGTGACTTGCCCAAGTTCTCACAGCAGATAAGTGAGTTGTGTGGGTTCATGAGGGACAGCAAGGTGCGGCGGATTGAGTGATTGTGGGTGGGAAATGTGCCTTCCTTTTTATTATATTTTACTCTCCCAAGCGCTTAGTACATTGCTCTGCACACAGTAAGCCCTCAGTAAATATAACCAAGTGAACAAATGAACAAAATATCCTGAGGCCACCCCGTTACTGCAATCCTGAGTCTGTTGGTATTGTATAAATCCAGTTGACATGGCATTTCTGCTGCCATGGATTAGTACTTGGACAAGAACAGGAAGCATGCCAAATGTTTCCGTCCTTTGATGTCTAGAAAAAAAGAGATAAAGTTTTTGGTCGGCGGTTTGAAAATCCAAATAACATCCACAGCCCCGTATCTTGCTGTAGCTGTTATCTGCAGGATTACAACATGTCTGGATTCCTGAATTCAGTCCTTAGTTTGCTGGAAAAACTGTATTTCGGGCTTCTTGCTGTTCCCCCTCTGGTGTCTGTACTCCTCAGACAGTACAAATTCAAAGAATTGGCATCTTCAGAGGGATGAAGGGAAGATGAGTGGGAAAAGTGGGTTAAGAGAGGGAAAGAAGGAGAAGTTTGGGGGAGCTGGAAGAAGCTGGCTCCTTCTGAGTCCTGGAAAGCTCTGAGAGCCTGAGTCTGGGCTGGGCACCGCAGCAGCGGAAAGAATGGAAGTCCTTTCCCAGGTCTTTATAATATTAATAATAATAATAATAATGGTATTCACTAAGCACTTACTGTGTATTGGACACAGTCCATGTTCCATGTGGGACTCATGGTACAGATGAGGAAACTGAAGCACAGAGAAGTAATGATAATAATAATAATAATAATGATAGCATTTATTAAGAGCTTACTATGTGCAAAGCACTGTTCTAAGCGCTGGGGAGGTTAACAAGGTGATCAGGGTGTCCCACGGGGGGCTCACAGTCTTCATCCCCATTTTACAGATGAGGTAGCTGAGGCCCAGAGAAGTTAAGTAACTTGCCCAAAGTCACCCAGCTGATAAGTGGTAAAGCTGGGATTTGAACCCATGACCTCTGACTCCAAAGCCCGGGCTCTTTCCACTGGGCCACACTGCTTCTCAATTTGTCCAAGGTTACATAGCGGACAAGTGGTGGAGCCCCAGAGTTTAGTACAGTGATTAGTAAGTACTTAACCAATACTACAATTGTTATTATCATTATTATTATTATGCAGCCTCACTGTCGGTGAAGCCCCAGGAACCTTGTAGCTGGAAGGTTAGTTTGGAAGCTGAGAAAGGCTACAAAATCATGAAGCAGGGGGGATTTGTTGTTCACCAAATCCCTTAGGAGGGCAAGAGTTGCAGCTAGAAGGAGGTAGATTTAAAATGAGTATAAGGAAACACTTCTTCACAGATATAAGGACCAGTGGAAGTTGTTTATGTGGAAAATTGTGTAAGCCAAAGATATCAGCAGGTTTAAGAGGATTTAGGATACCTTCATGGAAGAGAGGTCCTTAAAGGGTTAATAGAGGGAAATTTAGGGATGGGAGAAAGTTTATTTTTAAGTACTAGGATGGATTTCAAGTAGGGCTACTAATCATCATGAGGTTTCTCCAAGCAGCCTCTGGCCACTGCAAAGGACCAAATCCTGAGCAGGATGGACTGCCCTGACCCGGGATTGGCTTTGCTTCAGTTCTGTTGTCATCCAGCGCTTAGAACAGTGCTTGGCATATAGTAAGCGCTTAACAAATACCATCATTACTATTATTATCACCTCAGAACCAAAAACCAACCCTACCTATGTTCTTGGATTCTCTTCAGAATATGCAGGGCATTTTTTCACCCTTAGAAAGAAAGTGGAGAGAGGATGGGACATGAAATGTGTCCAACCTGATTAGCTTGTATTAGCAGTGCTTAGTTCAGTATGTGGCACATAACAGGCACTTAAAAAGATGGAAGAAAGAAAGGAAATGGGAAAATTCTGCAAATGTAGTGTAGCAGGTTAAGGAATTGTTTCCTGAAGCTCTCTAGCCATTTGATGGCATTCAGTAATATGGCACCCAAGGTTTGACATGCTTTGATTTTTAATCCTGATCTCTGATCTATTTAATAAGTACAATGCTTAGGTTTTCAGCGTTTCCCTTTCAAAAAAAGTTATAAAATTGATTGTGATCCTCATATTTATATTAAAACCGGTCTCACTCTGAAATCATGTCTGCATATACAAATAAAAAAACAAAGAAAACCCCTCTTTTCCCAGATTCTAACTTAGCTTTATGAACAGGTTTTCCTTTCTTATCTCCTCCCTTTCCTTCTCCTCCCTCTGCCACCCATTTCCAAACATTCCCTCCCATTCCAAGGGAAAAAGATATTACTTTTTTTGAAAAATATTTTAATATATTTCTGTAGTGTACTCTTGAAAGCCATCTGAATAATATACAACCATGCATGATAAATATCATCATGTTTCTCTACAGTGATTTTTTTTACAGTGATTTTTTTTTAACAAATAATTTTCTGTCATTTGAAGGTTTAGTAATGTAATCAGAGCCCACACTCGGCTAGAATCAAGATACAGCAATAGTTCTGGAGGATCATATGATGAGGACAAAAGTAAGTATTAATCTGTTAATCATCACCTAAGAGAGGTAAAATGTTGGAAAGAGAAAAGTGTCTAAATCTACCAAATGTCACAGTCTTACAAGTAGTTTCTGTCTAGATAAATTTAAAGGGCCAAAATGTGGCGTCTCTTCATTTTATTCCGACTCTTCAGATTAACGTGAAGTCTTTGGCCAAGAGAGCTAAAGAAATTGAGCCAGACCCAGAAGAAATTAGTCATTGGGCAAATAAGAATTTCAATAAAAATTCAGAATACTGCCCCAAATGTGGGCATCTCTTCATTTTATTCTGACTCTTCAGATTAACATGAAGCCTCTGGCTGAGAGCTTTAAAGAAATTAGATCGAACCCAGAAGAAATTAGTCATTGAAATAAGAATTGCAATAAAAATTCAGAATGCTACCCCAAACCTTGTTTTTATGGGCCGTTCTTACCTTCTGTTACCATTGGCATCATTCCCACTGGGGCTCGGTGTGTAGGCTAGTTGCCCGGCGAGGGTGCATCATGAAGAATATGCAAGAATTTGATTTATAAAGACCCGATTTGCGGCCAAATTGACCATGGCGTAGTGCCGAAGCAGTGCCTCAGTGTCACAGACCAGTGGGTGCTTGGCAATGGAGCCGTCTCAGTAGCTGCTGGATTCTTCCTTGATCACATTAGCCAGCTCTTTTCAGGATCCCTGCTCAGCCATTCATTCATTCATTCAGTCGTATTTATTGAGCGCTTACTGCATGCAGAGCACTGTACTAAGCGCTTGGGAAGTACAAGTTGGCAACATATAGAGACGGTCCCTACCCAACAGTGGGCTCACAGTCTAGAAGACTCCCTCAATCTAAAACCTTCACCACAGGTGGGCCCTTCCTAACTTCTGGCAGTCTCGCCATCCGTCGTCCCCCACCACCGCAGTGAGACTTTGGTTCTCTCTTTTAGCAGTCACCCTCCTACCCATCAAAGCTCTGCCGAATTTAAGATTGTTTTAGGATGTGGATTTCTATGTATTTCAGGCTGAATGACAAATTGACACCTGTCTACTTGTTTTGTTTTGTTGCCTGTCTCCCTCTTCTAGACTGTGAGCCCGTTGTTGGGCAGGGGCCGTCTCTATATGTTGCTGATTTGTACTTCCCAAGCGTTTAGTACAGTGCTCTACACACAGTAAGCACTTAATAAATACAATTGAATGAATTAATTCATGAATTAAACACTCGTACATTGCTCTCATTCAGACTCTGATCCACGCTTTTGCTCTCTGATAACAGACGAGCCCGGTCAACTGAATGATGTAAGCTCCCTACTGTAAGCTTGTTGTAAGCAGGGAATGAGTCTACCAACTCTGTTATATTGTACTTCTCCAAGCGCTTAGTACAATGCTCTGCACACAACAAGCGTTCAATAAATACAATTGAATGAATGAGTGAATGAATAAATGCAAGGTCACTCAATAAGTAGGGTCACGTCATCATCTACAGACCATAAAAGGAGACAACAAATCTGGATCTCTAGGGTAGGTGTCTATACCTAGGGAAGGAGGAAATTGTTCAGGCAATTCTAGTTCCTGTTCATTGGATTCAGTGAATTCCTTTCACCCAACTCAGCTTGCTTTTATTTTTCATTTCAAGTAACGAAATGGTAGGCTAGTTGTGGGTAGGGAACGTATCTACCAACCGTGTTATATTGTACTCCCTCAAGTGCTTAGTACAGTGCTCTGCACACAGTAGATGCTCAATAATACGATTGATTGATTGATTGGTGTCTTACCTCACTGAAATAAAGCATGGTGTCTGTCTCACCCCACAGATGATCCGATTTCTCCGTACACTGGCTGGTTATTGACTATCACGGAGACCAAACAGCCCCAACCTTTACCAATGCCATGCAATGGAGGATGCTGGGCACCTCTGGTAGACTTCCTCCCGGAAACCGTCACTCCCCGGGGTCCACTGCACAGGTGAGCTGAATGGGGTGTCAGGAATTACAACCTCTTCTGCTTTTTCTATGAATACCGAAGTGCGTGATCAGGCATCCACTTCCCCAAATGGGAAACCTTTTGAGAGTCTAGCAATTTTCTAAATTCCCTTGTCCCTGTGTTTGGGCAGGAATTTGCAGTAGCCAGTGTGTAAATAAGTACTCCTTGCCGAAGATCACCATATGGGTGCGTGAATTCTTCCCAGCAACACTCTTCTCTAAATCTTTCTCTCCCCTTGAAATTTGCAGTGCCGGAATTTGCATTCCGTCCCTCAAAGGGCCCCTTCTACTGCCAGAATTTGCATTCCATCTCTCAAAGGGCCCCTATCAATCAATCAATCAATCAATCGTATTTATTGAGCGCTTACTGTGTGCAGAGCACTGTACTAAGCGCTTGGGAAGTACAAGTTGGCAGCATATAGAGACAGTCCCTACCCAACAGTGGGCTCACAGTCTAAAAGGGGGAGACGGAGAACAAAACCAAACATACTAACAAAATAAAATAAATAGAATAGATATGTACAAGTAAAATAAATAGAGTAATAAATGTGTACAAACATATATACATATATACAGGTGCTGTGGGGACGGGAAGGAGGTAAGATGGGGGGATGGAGAGGGGGACGAGGGGGATCCTTAATGTTTTCTGAAATCGGGATTAGGTAACATGTAATTACATTTCCGGCCTTGATTTTTGCAATTGTATTGATAAGGTGCAACATCGCTGTCATTTTCATGACCGAGATGGTGGTGGATCACAGCGTGAGAGAAGATTGGGCTCTTCACCTCCCCTTACTACTTCATGCTCTCTTCTTAGGTAAGACTTATCCTAGAGGAATGTCTGTATATGTCAGGGCCCTGGGCCCCCAAATAGCAGAGACTTTGGGGTAATTTTCTTAAACTTTTGCCTTTTAGCAATTGGAATAATTTCATTTCTCCCTGACCAGTCATGAAACTTATTTCCAATACCTATCTTTGGTCAACCCTTGCTTCTGTTGTTTTATTATCATTAAAAATACCCCAAGTATTAAATAACTAGAAATTTGCTGGTTTTGGACTTTGTTAGAACATCTTTTTCAGTATCCCTAAAACAGGGAAGCCTAACATATCAATAAAATGAGGCCATTTTCAAAAATTGCATTCAGGTATGAAGTAGAATGGAATGCCAAAGTGGACACAGTAGGAAATATAAAGTTTGTAGTTTATGAGCTTATCTGGGCCTTTAAGTACCTTTTGATGATGGAGTATAGTGTCTTGGAAATTAAATTACTACAACTAAGAATTTCTGCCTATTAGATCTAATGTGGAATTTTCTGTTTATCCAACAACAGATATTTTTTTAAATGTTATATTTGTACTGAGGGGCTAATTCATTGCAAAAAATGCTATTTTAGGAGTGGGAGGTTAAGGACTGTGTATATGTAAATATCAACTATAAGAAAAATAAAGACTGTACTGATTAGTAGTGGATGCTGTCTTCACTGTCCCACTTCTCTTCAGTCTAAATCAATAAATCAGTCACTCACTGTTACTTATTAAACTCTTACCTTGTGGAAGGTACTGCAGTAAGTGAGAAGGAGGAAAAGGGTGACTGAGAAAGAAAAGTAGGTAGACCAAGAAAAATGTGGGGAACATGAGAGGGGAAAGAGAGAGAAGAGGGACTGCTGCTCTGGTCCTCAGAATGGCAGGCGGACCTGGATTTCGTGTGTTAGGAAAGGGTTTCTTGAGGCAAAATTGGGCCAATTTCCCCTGGGGCTCAAAGGTGATGCATACTTTTTGTGAAATTCAGTCTGCCGGGCATTGTACAAAACACCCGAAGACAGCCCCTGCCTTCCTGATGGAATTCGAATTTGATTTATACTAAATTGGGAGACGGAGAGTAAAAGTGTGTGCAATCTACAGATAATCCAAAGAGGCTTTCACCAAAAGTTTTGATCTATTTCCCATCAAACCTATACAAACTCTGCCAGCAAACTACTCCGTTTCTTCTCCCCTCTGTTGTCTTCCCTGTCTTGGAATGAGGTACTAGGAGGCAGTGGAAAGGCTCAGAAGGTGGACAGTATGAAGGAGAAGTTGGCAAAACAAGGCTTCCGACAGTCCCCAGATCATAATCAGCCCCAACAGAATATAGCCTCTAAATAGTCTCCAAGCCACCAGCAGAGGAGACACCGATGAAACAGGCCCAGCAGGGATTGGGAACTGAGCAGACATGGATGTTGAACTGTCGTCTTGCCTATCTTCTCCCCGGCCCACCGCCGCACTACCTTCCCCTCGCCCCCCGCCCCATTTTGTAGAATGTTTTGGTAACAGGATTAAAGCAATTCCTTTCCCCCCAACCACAAGCGTCAGGGAGTAACTGAAATCAGGAAACTCGACGACCACTGTGCCCGGTGTTTGCTTTGTGTGGATGCTCTTGCCTCCCTTGGAATGCGTATTGTTTCTAAAATTAAAACTAGTTTAAAATATGTTGCTCAGGTCTTGACCATTACCGTCCAGAGGTCTTTGAACACAGCAAAAAGCTGCTACTCCACCTTCTGATCGCTCTGTCTTGCAACAGCAATTTTCATGCCATCGCCTCAGTGCTTCTGCAGACTGGAGAGATGAGTGAAGCTAAGACTCTAACAGTTCAACCAGCCTATCTTCCCGAATACCTCTATACAGGTAATAATATAAAGGAATGGGGCTGGGGAAGAGAGTCTCCAAGACTTTTATCATTTCCAAGCTGTTAAAATTCTAATGATTAAAAAAGTTTTCATCATTTAAGTCAGCTTATGCCTCTTTAAAGTTTCCAGGATTACGTCATATCACTTTACCAGCATTATCATTGTTTTAGCAAACGTTTCCCTTTTATTGTAGGCAGGGATCATGTATTTTTTTGTTGTGCTAACGCTTAGTACAGAGCTCTGCATTCAGCAGGCACTCGATTAGTGGTACTGATTGATTTGCACTTATAGATCAAGTAATGAACAAACCACAAATTTTACTGTGGCAAATAAGTTGTTAGACCTTTCTCTGAAGTCCCGTGACTAAGTTTTTCGGGTGCTTACGTGAAGCCGATTGATTTTTTGGAGATCGGTCCATGAATAGTTGCTCAAAGAAATGTGGATCTATTTTCCGTAGAGGATTTAGTAGGAACACTTTGTGAACAGCCACAGCAAGGCTGAACTGATTCTTGTCGTGAGCAATACCTCTGATGAATATTTGTATTTGGAAAGGTTTAGAAGTTAAATATGTGAAAGGTTAAATTCTTACATAAACATATTTGGTGGTGCCGATCTGCATCTGGACGATTTCCTTTTTCACCCAAGAAATTTGAAAATGCCATAGAGGGTTCACCAGTAACCCACTTACTCTTTCATCCTTTTGATGTTTACTTCATTAAGAGTAATAACAGAGAATCATGACATTGTGGCTGTACACATCAGGTATTTTCACAGCGGAAGTGAGAGGGTGGTGGGAGAAACATGAACTCAGTAATTGCAAGGTGTGAATTTTACGTGTGGGTATTTTTCAGAAGACTTTATTTGCTTCACAGTGTTTCAACTTAAAGAACCTTTAGCAGCAACACTAAGGCAGCAGAAAAGCAGGCATTAACTCCTCCAACAGAAAATGCTAGGAAAAAAGCCCTGGATGTTATCGTTAGAAATGAGGACTGATTTATTGCTAAGATTGGCAAATAGCAGAGAGGATGGATAGACCTCATTTTTGCCCATAGAGACAATAGTTCATAAATAGCAATTTCACCATTAACAAGTTTTTTGGAGAGCACATCTTTTGGCATTAGAGCGAGACTACCAAACATCCAGAGTTCATTACCTGTCTCTCCAGTACTTAAAATGTAGCCTGGAGGCAAAATCAGGGTGGCCGAGTTACCATGCTGAATGTAGCTAATGAAGTGCAATTTCATTTTTATTGCACTTTTTTGTGCAATATGACCCATCCCCCAAGATGCTCAGAAGCACTGTTGCCAGCAAATGAATAATAAGCAGGTCTCTATTCAATTCAGTCATATTTATTGAACGCTTCTGTGTGTGCAAAGCACTGTACTAAGCACTTAACATTTTTGGATGGTAATTGTTCCTCCCATGGGAGGTGATTGGTCACCTGCTGGTTACCATGACTAAATTTACCTTTCAGTGAACAAAATGGTACTTGGATATTCTCAACCTTTAGGTATAAGGCTTGACGTTCTGAAAGGATTTATTAACCATTTAGCGAGGTTCATATATGATTTATTAGAAGACAAACGGGGCCTTGTTTGAAGATGAGAGAAGTCAAAAAGGGCACAGGAAAACAGACCCCCTCCCCTGACAACCTCCCCCACTCCCATATACATGGAACAATCAATCAGTCAAAGGTGTTTATTGAGCGTTTACTGTGTGCAGGGCACTGAGTGTTGGGAGAGTACAATTCGATAGTATTGGTAGGCCAAATCCCTTCCCTCAAGAAGCTTACAGACTAGAGGAACAGACACAATCGGTCGATAGTATTTGGTGAGGACTGGCCCTGTATTGAATGTCTTGGGAAGTGCGGTCGAAATAAAAGACATAATCCTTGCACTCAAGAGTAATTTACAGCTAGGAAGACAAAGAGAATGGGACTATTAATAAATGAGCGCTTAAGTAACAGTGTACAAACCGCTGTACTTGGCACTGTGATACCTATAGTTGCACACACAACAGAAGCACACAGAGGGGGAATAATGGTGGCCTGTCTACCTCTCCCCTCCTTTCCTCCCTCCTGAGGATATACAGCTGTATATATGTATATATGTTTGTACATATTTATTACTCTATTTATTTATTTATTTATTTATTTTACTTGTACATATCTATTCTATTTATTTTATTTTGTTAGTATGTTTGGTTTTGTTCTCTGTCTCCCCCTTTTAGTCTGTGAGCCCACTGTTGGGCAGGGACTGTCTCTATATGTTGCCAATTTGTACTTCCCAAGCGCTTAGTACAGTGCTCTGCACACAGTAAGCGCTCAATAAATACGATTGATGATGATGATACAGGCTTTTTCCGAAGGTGGCAGTGGGAGGAGAGGGAAGTCTTCTCAGGCCATGTTCATCACATTCCCACTCCACAGGGAGACATGGCGACAGCAGGCAGGTGGGAATTACATCGGGTCATGAGGAAGAGCTTCGGTTGGAACAGGGGAAGTTTAGGTTGGTTTGGCCCCTGCGCTGCAGTCTTTTCACCCAGTCACACTGTGGGTCCATCTAAGAACCCATCAGAGCACTAGGAGCCCAGACAGTAACACTTCCAGCGTCATGTGTGGATTGCCAAAATGCCTGTCATAATACCCATGACTCCTTTTTCCTCAACCTTTCTTCTAGGGCAGAAAACCTTTGTTCTTGTTCATTATCCAGGAGGGTAGTGCTACTGCTTTCCCTCCTGCTAGTCCAGCTGCTGGCTAACGCAGTGGAAATGTGGGCACACATGCATACACGAGGAACAGGTTGAGGAGTGGGAATGTGATGAACATGTCCTGAGAAGACTTCCCTCTCCTCCCACTGCCACCTTCGGAAAAAGCCCGTATATCCTCAGGAGGGAGGAAAGGAGGGGAGAGGTAGACAGGCCACCATTATTGCCCCTCTGTGGTGATATAATCCTTGCACTCAAGAGTAATTTACAGCTAGGAAGACAAAGAGAATGGGACTATTAATAAATGAGCGCTTAAGTAACAGTGTATAAAGTGCTGTACTTGATACTTTGATACCTACAGTTGCACACACAACAGAAGCACACAGAGGAGCCTCATTAAACATGGTGGCCTCCTCAGGCTAGATTAGTGCATTCCAATTTTCTCTTTCTCTTCCCCCAAGGTGGCTTTGATTTCCTGAGGGAGCACCACCAGTCCTCCCCGGTGCCAGACTCGGGGCTGAGTTCCAGTTCGACCTCCTCCAGCATCAGTCTGGGAGGCAGCAGCGGGAACCTCCCGCAGATCGCCCAGGAGGTAGAAGACATCGACACGGCAGCCGAGACGGATGAAAAAGCGAACAAGCTCATCGAGTTTCTGACCACCAGGTAATACAGGACCCGTATGTTGCCATTTCAGATGGCTCATTCCCTTTTCGAAAAGCAACCCCCCAAAAGCCCAAAGAGAGACGTCGGTGCCAAAGAAAATCCCATTCTGCCGCAGATGTTATACCCGCAGGGGTCGAGTTGATGGGCAGAGAATAGTGGGTGTTTTACTGCCTCAGCTGAAGTCAGAGTTAATGCGGAAGGGTAATTGTACTGCTAACTGCAGGGTAGCAGTTGGTGTCGGGGGAGGGAGTCGGTGGGCGGGCCAGGAGACCCTGTGGTGAGCCCAGCTTGGACCAGTTGACTAAACCTGGCCAAGCCTGCCAGCTTTTGGCATTGACCTAGGATCTGAAGCTGCAGCCTGCCAGGAAGCAGCTGCAGAGGAGATGGTGCCTTGGCTTCCTCCAGGCTGAAGAATAAGTGGAGGGCAGAGACAGCAGGGTAGCTCATTTTAGGGGAAATGAAGCAAGCTGGCTCTTTAAAAACATCAGAACAAGGCAAAACTACAGCTGAGCTTTCCATGCCACCTCACTCAGAATTTTTATTTATATAAAAATATTTTTTATTTATATATAGTATTTGTTAAGTATTTTGTTAAGCATTTGGTATGTCAGAAGGTCCTGGGTTCTAATCCTTATCTGTTATGTGACCTTGGGCAAGTCAGTTCACTTCTGTGTGCCTCAGTTGCCTCATCTGTAAATCGGGGATTAAGATTGTGCAACCTGATTATCCTTCCTCTCCCCCCACCCTCCATCCCCCCATCTTACCTCCTTCCCTTCCCAATAGCACCTGTATATATGTATATATGTTTGTACGTATTTATTACTCTATTTATTTTACCTGTACATATCTATTCTATTCATTTTATTTTGTTAATATGTTTGGTTTTGTTCTCTGTCTCCCCCTTCTAATAATAATAATAATAATGATGGCATTTGTTAAACGCTTACTATGTGCAAAGCACTGTTCTAAGCGCTGGGGGGGGATACAAGGTGATCAGGTTGTCCCACGTGGGGCTTACAGTCATCATCCCCATTTTACAGATGAGGTAACTGAGGCTCCGAGAAGTTAAGTGGCTTGCCCAAGGTCACACAGCAGACATGTGGCGGAGCCGGGACTCGAACCCATGACCTCTGACTCCAAAGCTCGTGCTCTTTCCACTGAGCCACGCTGCTTCTCTAGACTGTGAGCCCACTGTTGGGTAGGGACTGTCTCTATATGTTGCCAACTTGTACTTCCCAAGCGCTTAGTACAGTGCTCTGCACACAGTAAGCGCTCAATAAATGCGATTGATGATGATCTTGTATCTACCTGAGCACTTAGTACAGTCCCTGGGTCATAGTAAGCGCTTAACAAATATCATAAAAAAATTTACTGTGTGCCAGGCACTGTGCTAAGTGCTGGGGTAGATAGAAGATAATCAGGGTGGACACAGTCCACAGACCCTCCGACTCCAAGACCTGTGCGGTTTCCACTAAGGCCACACTTCTTCTCCCCAGAAATCATTTAGTGGAAGTCATTTCGTGGTCAAGACCAAAGAGTTATCGGGAACCTCGTGCTTTTGTATTTCTCTGCCATGCCAGCCACATTTATTCTCGAGCGTGGGAAAGGCAGTGAAGTCCGAGACAGTCTTTACGTGACGGACTCGTCACCGTCCTCGAGCGTCTCCCTGAGAATTAACATTCCCTCTGAGAATCAGACGTCCTGGATATTTTTGGAAAGCGAAAGGATCCAAGGGAAGATTCCTTACCTTCCAAAAGTGCCCATTTCAGATCAGCCAAATAGTCCAACGACATGGCAGTCCCCTATAGACCGTAAGCTCGTTGTGGGCAGGGAACGTGTCCATTTATGGTTCCATCGTACTCTCCCAATGCTTAATACAGTGCTCCGCACACGGTAAGCGCTCAGTACATATGATTGAATGAAGGAATGAGGAGTGCTGAAGTCCCTAAATGCCTTTATTGTGTTCCTTTTAAGGGCTTTTGGTCCACTTTGGTGCCACGAAGACATCACCCCCAAGAATCAGAATTCCAAGAGCGCCGAACAGCTCACCAACTTCCTGCGTCATATCGTCTCCGTGTTTAAAGACTCCAAGTCAGGTATCGTACCCTCGGTCATTAAGTGATGCCTCCGGCTCCATCCGCCAGCCGCGTCCCGGTTCAGGTTAGGAGCCCCGGTTGCCATCACCTCCACTGAGCGAACAAGGTATGAGCCTTGATTCCGAGCCAAGAACTCCTGCGAACGAATTGGTGATAGGGTAGCGTCACTCACACACTTTCGTCCCTGCTGTTCATGCTCCCGTTGGGGTTCTGAGTGCAAAGAGCAACTAGGAAGGCAGGGGTGCAGTATGGCCTAGGGGATAGAGCATGGGGCTGGGAGTCAGAAGAACCTGAGGTCTCGTCCCACCCCTGTCACGTGTCTGCTGCGTGACCTTAGGCAAGTCATTTCACTCCTCCCTGCCTCAGTTACTTCATCTGTAAAATGGGGATTAGCGAAGCAGCGTGGCTCAGTGGAAAGAGCCCGGGCTTTGGAGTCAGAGGTCAGGGGCTCGAATCCCGGCCCCAACACAAGTCTGCTGTGTGACCTTGGGCAAGTCACTTAACTTCTCTGAGCCTCAGTTCCCTCATCTGTTAAAATGGGGATTAAGACTGTGAGCCCCACGTGGGACAACTTGATCCCATTGTAGCCCCCCCAGCGCTTAGAACAGTGCTTTGCACATAGTAAGCGCTTAACAAATGCCATCATCATCATTATTATTATTATTATTAAGACTGCGAGCTCCTTGTGGGACAGAGACTGTGTCCACCCTGATTAGCTTTAACCATGCCAGCCATTAGAATAGTGCTGGACACATAGTAAGCACATAACAAATACCACCATTATTGTTATTATTGCGAGAAACAGGCGAAGGTGTTTTACGGGCCGAACCCATTTGTGACCCAGTTGGCCACTACAGTGCCCTCACCCTTGCCACCTACCATTTTTCAGGATCCTTGCTGAGTCTGTCCCCCTGGAAGAATGCCCTAAATTTGGCCAGAAACCTTCCCCGTCGATGTCACGGCCCCAGTAGACATATCGAAGACTAAAGATGGGTCTCGGCGGGGAATTCACCCACTTCCTCCCGCCACCCCACCTCATCCGGGAGCCGTGAGGCCGGAAGGGTAGGGACAGGCAGTGGTCAGCGCCCCTGGGGGGGAGCTTGGCTCTTTCAGCGCTTAGAACAGTGCTTTGCACATAGTAAGCGCTTAATAAATACTATAATTATTATTATTATTATTATTACCAACTGGAACCCATTCGGCCTGGGGAGTGAGTGAGTGGAGGTCAATGTCGGACACCAACTTTTGGTAAGGCCTAGCTCTGCAGCTGTACCCGTTCCCTCCCTCTCTCAGGGTAAGAGCTGAGGTGCCAATCAATCAATGGTATTTATTGAGCACTTACTGTGTATAGAGCACAGTATTAATCTCTTCATCATCATCATCATCAATCGTATTTATTGAGCGCTTACTATGTGCAGAGCACTGTACTAAGCGCTTGGGAAGTACAAATTGGCAACATATAGAGACAGTCCCTACCCAACAGTGGGCTTCACAATCTAAAAGGGGGAGACAGAGAACAAAACCAAACATACTAACAAAATAAAATAAATAGGATAGATATGTACAAGTAAAATAAATAAATAAATAAATAAATAAATAGAGTAATAAATATGTACAAACATATGTACATATATACAAGAGCTGTGGGGAAGGAAAGGACGTAAGATGGGGGGATGGAGATGGGGACGAGTGGGAGAGGAAGGAAGGGGCTCAGTCTGGGAAGGCCTCCTGGAGGAGGTGAGCTCTCAGCAGGTTCTTGAAGGGAGGAAGAGAGCTAGCTTGGCGGATGGGCAGAGGGATTGGGGGCATTCCAGGCCCGGGGGATGACGTGGGCCGGGGGTCGATGGCGGGACAGGCGAGAACGAGGTACGGTAATCTCTTGGGAGAGTAAAGCGCAGCAGAGTCGGTAGACACATTCCTTGCCCACAGCTGAAGAGAGGAGGAGCACGTGGAGAAAGAGAATGAGGAGGAAGAGAAGGAAGAAAGAGCAAGGAGTGGTGATTGTGGAAGAGGAGTTGAGTACAAGCAATAATAATAATAATAATGGTATTAAGCGCTCACTATGTGCCGAGCACTGTTCTAAGTGCCGGAAGAACTGCCCAGATCACATAATCTGAGGTTTGGGACTAAACATAATATAAAAACATAAATGGCCTCTGGAGTATTGAAATTGGAGTAAAAGCAGGGTAAACCTGAAAAATTTGCAACCTATCTGTAAGGGGGCATATTATTCCATCTACAACCCAACCCTATTATCCCATACTCGACACAGTAAAGCTCCTTTCCGAACGTGTGTGTACATGAATATTTTTGATCATCACATGAGCCAAATAGAGAATTATCAAAATTATTCTTTGGAAAAATAAATTCCTAATAGTTCATGCCAAGCCATGATCTCAGTAGCTGTCTGCTGCTACCCGCTAATATTCTAATTTTCATGACACTATTTGAATATAATGTCCTGATGTAGTGCGATCTCATGGCACTACCTGCCTCACTCAAACAAAATTGTCCCTGAACTATCATTGCAACTTTTTGCTTAAGGAATAAAAAAAAAAAGAAACACACATGATCAGGCACTGTCTTTGTTTGAGTAAAATAGGATGAATGGTGAAAATCACCCCTGAGGGTAGCTTCCCAAAATTAGAAGTGTAGAAAAAAATTTACTGGCGAATGAAAATGTCCCTTAAATACCAGCATCATTAAATGATGCAATTTATGGAAATAGGGAGCAGGAACCTAAATGAATGCTGGAGGCCATATTTTTTATTTTGATTAAAATGTTGACATTCCCCTTACAGGGTTTCTTTTAACTCCCAGCCTGCACCCTTAAGGCGGTGTTGTTCTGCATGAGTAATCTAAAATTTTAAATGAGTCTGCTAATGTTTCCCTTACCCTCAATTTTCTCTCTGTTTCCACCTTTACATTTACCCTGTGGGCAGTGCATTCTAGAGAATTAATCATCATCATCATCATCATCAATCGTATTTATTGAGCGCTTACTATGTGCAGAGCACTGTACTAAGCGCTTGGAAAGTACAAATTGGCAACATATAGAGACAGTCCCTACCCAACAGTGGGCTCACAGTCTAAAAGCCAATTAATAAAACCCAAACCTCCATCCTGGTCACTCAGGAGCTAAAATAGACTCTCTGTCTTAATTACATTATGTATTTAATAGTATTATCCTATGATCTATGATAATACTAATCCTAGTATTATCGTATGATGGAGAAGCAGCGTGGCTCAGTGGAAAGAGCCCGGGCTTTGGAGTCGGAAGTCATGGGTTCAAATCCTGGCTCCACCAACTGTCAGCTGTGTGACTTTGGGCAAGTCACTTAACTTCTCTGTGCCTCAGTTACCTCATCTCTAAAATGGGAATTAAAACTGTGAGCCCCCCGTGGGACAACCTGATCACCCTGCAGCCTCCCCAGCGCTTAGAACAGTGCTTTGCACATAGTAAGTGCTTAAAAAATACAATCATTATTATTATCTCGTTCTGAAGGATGGTCCTTTGAATTAAATCTCGTGTTGTCGTTGTTTATACCACTGAACTAATTATGGCCCAAACTGTGAAATAATGTGCAGCTCATGGGATTATGTAATACTTGTGCCTTCAGGGAGGTTTAGATTAAGGCTGCAGTGGTTCCCTTGAGAAGCAGCGGGGCTCAGTGGAAAGAGCCCGGGCTTGGGAGTCAGAGGTCATGGGTTCTAATTCCGACTCCGCCACCTGTCAGCTGTGTGACTTTGGGCAAGTCACTTCACTGCTCTGTGCCTCAGTTACCTCATCTGTAAAAAGGGGATTAAGATGGTGAGCCCCACATGGGACAACCTGATCACCTTGTAGTCCCCCAGCGCTTAGAACAGTGCTTTGCACATAGTAAGTGCTTAACAAGTACCATCATCATTATTATTTTTATCAAAGTTCACTTCCACCCATCCTGGAACAAATGTAGATCCCTAAAATCTCTACCCCTCTTTCCCTCTGTCCCTCTATCCCTTTCCCTCTATCCCTTTCCCCCCGCCCTCTCAACTTCTGCGTTTCTTCCTCTCCCTTTCTCTTACTCTCTTCTTCTCCCTTTCAGTACCCTTCTCTTCCTCTCTGTCTCTTTTTTGTCTCTCTCACTGTCTTTTGCTCCATCTCCTATTTCTATCCAGGAGCAAGTGCCACCTCCACGTGGCCTTGTGGAAAGACCACACCACAGGTCTGGGAATCAGGAATCCCAGGTTCTAGTCCCGGTTCTACCTCTTGCTTGCTGCACGACCCGGAGCCAATCACTCAAATTTGGGGGCCTCGGTTTTTTCACCTGTAGAATGGGGATAAAATGCCTCCTCTCCCACCCTCCTAGACTGAGCCTTGGGTGGGACGGGAACTGTGTCCAATCTAATTCTCTTGTATCTACCCCTGAGCTTAGCACAGTGCTTGCCACCTACTGCTTAATAAATACTATTATACTATACTATACTATTATACTATAGTTATCATTATTTGGGGGATTAGGAAGGCCTCAGAGAGACCATATTAGTGGCAACAGGGCTGCCGTCCTCCCTTAGGAAATGCAGGAGATGTTCCAGATGCAAATATGCACTCTCCACCCCATTCAGTGGTATTCAATCAATCAATCAATCGTATTTATTGAGCGCTTACTGTGTGCAGAGCACTGTACTAAGCCCTTGGGAAGTACAAGTTGGCAACATATAGAGACAGTCCCTACCCAACAGTGGGCTCACAGTCTAAAAGGGGGAGACAGAGAACGAAACCAAACATACTAACAAAATAAAATCAATAGAATAGATATTCATTGAGTGCTTACTGAGTGCAGAGCACTGTCCTAAGCACTTGGGAGAGTACCATACAACAGAGGAGGTAGACTCATTCCCTGCCCACAACAGGCTTAGTGTCTTGAAGGGGAGATGGACTTTAAAGTATATTACGAATACGTGTGGGGTGAGGGCGGGATGAATATCAAGTGCTTAAAGAGTACAGTCCCAAGAGCCTCTGGCATTTGTGGTTAGTTTTAATACTGAATCCCTCTGCAATGCTAAAACTATCTCAGGCCTGATGCTGCCTGCTTGGTATTTACACAAGGGACATTTCTTTGGTACCAAAGTCTAGAGAAACAGAAGAATGTAAACTTATAAGACCTCCCTCATGAACAGGGTCGATTGAAGTTCGCACACCATTCATATAAAACTGGGATTTTGTGTTTATAAAAGAATCAGAATTTTCTCAGACCCTTGAATGGGGAAGCCATGAAGATCGTGACAAATGTAAACTATGTAATGTATTACACCCTGCCACTTATCTTATTTCTTGGGTAATTAGTTCTGTTCTGTTGACATTCAAAGTTAATAAATAAGGAGCACAGTTTTCCCATAATATAGCTGTTCCACTTCCTATTAGAGCCTTTTTCTTTCTCCTGCTTCCACTCGTCGGGGGCAGTGAATTTATGCCTTGCTTCTGCTGTATTCTTCCAAGTGCTGAGAGCAGTGCTTGGCACTGAGTAGGCATTCAATCAATCATCTAATTTATTGACTCCCTTCTACGTCGCCCTGACTTGCTCCCTTTGTTCCTATCCCCCTTCCAGCCCCGCAGCACTTATGTAATTTGTTCATTTACGTTAACATTACATTTGTTCATTACATTTACATTAATGTCTGTCTCCCCCTCTAAACCGTAAGCTCACTGTAAGCAGGGATTGCCTTTTATAAGGTCCTCTCCCAAGCACTTAGTACAGTGCTCTGCACACAATAAGTGCTCAGTAAATTTAGTTGACTGCTTACTATGAGCAGAGCACTATACTAGGCTCTTGAACAATAGTACAAGTACAGTAAAGGCTTAGTAGAATAAATGTAATTCAGTAAATAACAGTGATGGATCCTGTGCCTGTTTATTCTGTGGCAACATAGACATTTAGGGAAATGCATTACCTCTTTCTGACAACGGGCACGTTTGTGTTGCTGCAGTTATTTTATATAAATATAATATAGAGAGATTAATTCATTCAGTTGTATTTATTGATCACTTACTGTGTGCAGAGCACAGAGATATAGCACTTGCTGTGTGCAGAGATATAATATATGTTAAACATAATATATATATATATGTATATATCAGTAGATTCAGCCATATAGACAAAAAGGAAACGATGAAAGAAAACAAGAATTTTTTTTCAGCATCTTCATCAAATGTTTCGTAAATCCCCGAATTCCCCTGGCACTTTTCAGAAGTGGTAATGTTATAGTAGTCTTTATTGAGTGCCCCTGGTTGGAAAGCGCTCTCCTAAGAACAGAGAAAGTACAAAAGAATGATACCTTCCTTCCCCTCAGGTAGTTTACACTCTAATGGAGTAGATGCATAAAAATATTGACAGAGTTATCAAGATGAAATAATTGAATGTGCGACTGAATAAATGTATTGACAAACATGGTGAGGGTAGGTATACGTAAAATAAATTATAAGTCTTAGAGAAGATAAACAAACACCGTCCCGGCCTAGCTGAATTCTTCAATTTATGTATAAAGACAACATAATCTTAGAAAAGCATAGAAGGGAGATTATTTTTTTTTCTCGGGGCACAGGGCAGTAATGGCTGAAGTATTTTTAAATTGCATTTATTTCACCAAACATCACTTTTCTTTTTAGTGAACGCAGACAAGACTGCAACATATTTTCTGACCTTAAAAGGCCATAATCTAAATCAGTTTTCAGACATATTGAATTTCTTCTTCAAAAACCCCATGCCACAGTATCGGGTGACCATAATTTAGTGAAGGGAATTGCATATCAGTTTCATCTGGTGACATGATTTATATTGCCAACTCTAGAGGACGGAGGAAATGATTTTATAATTATCCACCTGATGCACATTATTTCTGAGACAAATGTAGAGTTAAAGGGCATCTCTCTGAAATCTTGAAACTGCTGCATTTTGTCACGGGTAGTTTCTGTTTTGAGGGTGAGGAGACTGTTCCTGATGGCAAGTAGAAACTGGGCTCTCACATTTTTGTTTCAGTAGCAAAAGATGTAGAAGAACTCATATGAGGAGCAGTTGAAGAACTTACAGTAGCTCTCATATATAATAATAATCAAGACTGTAATCAAGACAATTAGACTGTGGGCCCACTTTTGGGTAGGGACTGTCTCTATATGTTGCCAACTTGTACTTCCCAAGCGCTTAGTACAGTGCTCTGCACACAGTAAGCGCTCAATAAATAAGATTGATTGATTGGTTGATTAAATGCCTGTTCCATGCAGATCACAGATTTAGGTGTTAATAAAGTTCAATAGTAGTAAAAGCAAGATCCCTACCGTCAAGGAGTTTATAATCCAATGGGCATCAAATGGAAAGGAGCTACTTCTTTTTCTTCAGTTAAAGAAAATTTACTGGCACATATGTCTGTCTGGCTCAACCTTGCCTTATTAACCGCAAATCATCCCTCTTATCCCAGGAAAACCGAACAAGTTAAGAGTTTACTTTAGCCCTTGCCATTCTCTTTCTCTTCTTAGGTTTCCATCTGGAGCAGCATTTAAGTGAGGTTGCATTACAAACAGCACTTGCCAGCTCTTCGCGCCATTACGCCGGTCGCTCGTTCCAGATATTCAGGGCCCTAAAGCAGCCCCTTTCTGCCCACGCCCTGTCTGATCTTCTCTCAAGATTGGTGGAAGTCATAGGCGAGCATGGAGATGAAATTCAGGTAGGAGGAAAGAGTCCTGAGTTTTTCTTTTTCGGATATGGATACGTGAGATCTAGTGATTTTCCTTGTCCAGTCAGTCCCACTGTTGGGTAGGGACTGTCTCTATATGTTGCCAACTTGTACTTCCCAAGCGCTTAGTACAGTGCTCTGCACACAGTAAGCGCTTGATAAATACGATTGATGATGATGATGATGATGATATATATTGATTGTCTCCTATGTGCAGAGCAATGAACTAAGCACTTAGGAGAGCACAATAGAAGAGTAGACATGATCCCTTTGCTCTGTTTCACTCACTAGTGAGGAAACCACTAAAAATTGCAAATACGATTGATGTTGATGATGATGATGATGATGATGATTATCATAATAATAATTGTGGTGTTTGGTAAGTGTTTACTGTGTACCAAGCACTGTACTAAGCTTTGGGGAGACGTAAAGTAATTAAGCTGACACGGTCCCTGTCCCTAGTGAGGCTTACAGTCTAAGCAAGAGGAAGAACAGTTATAGAGTTATAGAACCATTCCCACTGGGGAATTAATAATAATAATAATAATAATAATGTTGGCATTTGTTAAGCGCTTACTATGTGCAAAGCACTGTTCTAAGCGCTGGGGAGGTTACAAGGTGATCAGGTTGTCCCACCGGGGGCTCACAGTCTCAGTCCCCATTTTCCAGATGAGGTAACTGAGGCACAGAGAAGTTAAGTGACTTGCCCAAAGTCACACAGCCGACAGTTGGCGGAGCCGGGATTTGAACCCATGACCTCTGACTCCAAAGCCCGGGCTCTTTCCGTTGAGCCACGCTTGTCTCCCTCCCCATCCCCCCCGCCTTACCTCCTTCCCCTCCCCACAGCACCTGTATATATGTATATATGTTTGCACGTATTTATTACTCTATTTATTTGTACATGTTTATTCTATTTATTTTATTTTGTTTATATGTTTTGTTTTGTTCTCTGTCTCCCCCTTCTAGACTGTGAGCCCACTGTTGGGTAGGGACCGTCTCTGTGTGTTGCCAGCTTGTACTTCCCAAGCGCTTAGGACAGTGCTCTGCACACAGTAAGCGCTCAATAAATACAATTGAATGAATTAATGAATGAATGAATGACTGTAAGAGGATTGTGGGCAGGGAATGTGCACACCAACTCTGTTATATTGTACTCTCCCAAGTGCTTGATACAGTGCTCTGCACACAGTAAGTGCTAAATATATTCATAATAATAATAATAATTACTAATTATGGTATTTGTTAAGCGCTACTATGTACTAAGCACTGTTCTAAGCACTGGGGTAGATACAAGGTGATCAGGTTGTCCCACGTGGGGCTCACAGTATTAATCCCCATTTTACAGATGAGATAACTGAGGCACAGAGAAGCGAAGTGGCTTGCCAAAGGTCACACAGCAGACAAGTGACAGATCCGGGATTAGTAACCATGTCCTCGGACTCCCGAGCCCGTGCTGTTGCCACTAAGCCATGCTGCTTCATTCATTCAATCGTATTTATTGAGCACTTACTGTGTGCAGAGCACTGTACTAAGCACTTGGAAAGTACAATTAAATAAACACAATTGATTGAGGTCTGTGCATGACAGTCCAAAAGCCATCTGAGAACTGTTGTCAGTTAGTACCAGTCTACACAGAACTTGTCTGCTGTGTGACCGTGGTCAGGCTATTTCCCTTCTCTGTGCCTCAGTTTCCTCAACTGTAAATAGGGTTTAAGACCGTGAGCGACATGGATTGGGTCCAATCTCATTAGCTTGTATCTACCTCAGTGCTTAGTACAGCGCCTGGCACATAGTAAACACTTAAATACCATTTAAAAATTGTATCTGCCTCAGTGCTTAGTACAGCGCCTGGCACATAGTAAGGACTTAAGTACCATTAACAAATGTTTTAAATTAAATTTTTTTTAAAAATGTTTTAAATTTAAAAATTTTTAATGGTATTTAAGTGCTCACTATGTGCCAGGTGCTGTACTAAGCACTGAGGTAGATACAAGCTAATGAGATTGGATTTTAATTGGACTGGATTTTTAATGCGATTAAAATTTTTTTAATTTTAATTAAAAATTAATTTTAATGCCTACCAGTGATGATCTGATCGTGTTTTCAGTAAAAAGCGGTGCCACAAATGAGCAATAAGTAATTTAATTACTTTTAAAATCCCGTGTGAGCATTTTGGTCCTGAAGTGGTGACTTTGTGTATTTGACAGGGTTATGTCATGGAAGCTCTTCTCACCTTGGAGGCAACTGTGGATAATCTGTCAGACTGCCTAAAGAACAGCGATCTGTTGACTGTTTTGTCTCGGTGAGAGCCTGTTTGGTAACTCTTGGAAATCAATTTCTCTGTCAGTCTCCTCAGCTATTTGTGATAAACCCGATGTCCCAAAACAAGTCCAGGGGACAAATCTGGAAGCTCGTCTGAGACAACAGTTGACATTCTTTAAAAAAAAACCCCAGCTTATAACCTGTCTTTCCACTTAATGCACCTTCTTGTGTTCGCTAGCCCCTTGCTACAGATAATTTGAGGATTCTGCATTCCATCTTTGTGGTTAATCTCATCTCAGTAATAATAATGATAACAATAATAATAATAATAATGGCATTTATTAAGTGCTTACTGTGTGCGAAGCACTGTTCGAAGCGCTGGACACTGTCATTGTGGGCTTTGGCCTGATATGGCCAATTTGTACTTCCCAAGCGCTTAGTACAGTGCTCTGCACATAGTAATCGACCAATAAATACGATTGATGATGATGATGATGATATGGAGTCTGGAAGCTTTTCATTGCACTCAACCTCGTTCTGCTTTTGAACGTAACATTTTTGTGGACTATGACTGAGTTCTTGGGTAGGAGGGTGGATACAAGCGCTTATCTCTAAAACCTGCAAACTAGCTGCAAATGTTAAAAAGTTCACCTTCGGCAGGGCTAACACAAAATTCTCATTCACCGATCCTCAACAATTGTATTCATTGAGCGCTTACTGTGTGCAGAGCACTGGACTAAGTGCTTGGGTGTGTACAATATAACAGACACGTTCCCTGTCCACAGCATGAGTAGTCATCTATAGGAGCTTGAGATGGGTGAATTCAGAACAAAAGAAATGAAATATTTTGTCACCCAGGGGGGTTGGAAATAAAGAGGATGCACCGCCACAGGAAATAATATTGGCTGGAAGTGTCGGGAGGTTTGAGAGGGGTGTGGAAAAATTCAGGGATGAAAGGTGCATGGTGGGTTACTAGAGGGAAAGATGGGATTGTAGAAGGACAAATTAGGGATTTTAGAAGGGGCATTCCTAACTATTAGGGTGGAAATCAAGGAGGAAAACTATCACAATGTTTCTATAAAATTAGACTCTGAGAGGCTTTTCCTTCTGGTGCTGCTTATCTGGGTGAGAGGAAGTAGGGGATGGCAGCCATGTTTGGTCAAAGGAAACTGCCTAGGTTGGGAGAACAAGGAGATACCAGGTGCCTAAAGCATCCCATTGCAATTGTTGGAGGAGACAGAATGCTGGGCTGGATGGACCATTGATCTATCCCAGAAATGGCATTCAATTTCCTATGCTATTACTGTCACTTGCCCTAGAGGACATTCCCACTACCACTCTTTTCCCGCTTGAGTCAAAACCCAAAAGTCCTTCAGCTTTCTCACTTTCCTCCCAGAAGTCCCTAGCTTTGGGATATCGTCCACCTCCTCTCCTAACTGGATATTGATGGCCTTTTGGGATTTGTTCCTCTTCATCCCCCCAGGCAGAATAAGTAGAGCTTGAATCCATGCCACCGTTAGACTAAGCACGTAATGCAGGAATGAGGTTCTCGGTAGTAAATAACATTCCAACCTCCGGATCTCCATAGGTCTGTGGCCAAATTCTCATTAGGTTTCCTGCCTCCTGGTTTGGTGTGCTTCCCGTTGGGCTTTAAGCACCTAATGCAGGAATGAGGTTCTCGGTAGTAAATAACGTTCCAGCCTCCGGATCTCCGTAGGTCTGTGGCCAAATTCTCATTAGGTTTCCTGCCTCCCGGTTTGGTGTTCTTCCCATTGGGCTTTATTGTCTCCCAGCGGAGTTGATTTGCTCTCAGGCATTTGCGTCCCCCCTGTTCATGCAGACGTCGCTTAGTATTTGGTGCATTCTTCTGCCTCCCGCCTAGGTCGTCATCCCCAGACCTGAGCTCGAGCGCAAAATTGACGGCCAACCGCAAGAGCACGGGCCAATTGAACGTGAACCCCGGGGTCGCCGGGGGCACCGCCGAACGCAGCAGGCATCAGAGGAGCTTCTCGGTGCCCAAGAAGTTTGGGGTCGCGGACCGGTCTTCGGACCCACCCCGCAGTGCCACTCTGGACAGGATTCAAGCTTGCACCCAGCAAGGTCTCTCCTCCAAAACCAGGAGCTCATCCTCCTTGAAAGACAGCCTGACGGACCCCTCCCACATCAATAATCCAACCAACCTGCTGGCCACCATCTTCTGGGTGGCCGTAGCTTTGATGGAATCGGACTTTGAATTTGAGTACCTGATGGCACTGAGGCTGCTGAACAAGCTGCTGGCTCACCTGCCCCTCGACAAGGCCGAAAACCGAGAGAAGCTAGAGAAGCTGCAGGGGCAGCTCAACTGGACCGATTTCTCTGGTTTGCAGCAGCTCCTGCTCAAAGGATTCACTTCTCTTACTACCACCGATCTCACCCTGCAGCTCTTCAGCTTGTTAACACCTGTTTCACGAGTGTCGATGGTGGATTCATCTCAAGCTATTGGTGTGTGCGTGTGTGTTTGTGTGTCTCTTTTTAATGGTATTTGTTCAGTGCTTACTATGTGCCAGGCACTATACTAAGCACTGGGGTAGATTATTATTATATTAATAATATAATAATGCCATTTGTTAAGTGCTTACTATGTGAAAAGCACTGTTCTAAGCGCTGGGGGGATACAAGGTGATCAAGTTGTCCCACGTGGGGCTCACAGTCTTAATCCCCATTTTACAGATGAGGTAACTGAGGCTCAGAGAAGTTAAGTGACTTGCCCAAGGTCACACAGCAGATATGTGGCGGAGCCGGAATTCGAACCCATGACCTCTGACTCCAAAGCCCAGGCTCTTTCCACTGAGCCACGCTGCTTCTTCTCTTCCATGTTCTTAGGGTTATCACTTTGACGTTTGGTGTGCATTTACAGGGTGATAGGTAATTTTTTTCCATTCTACTCTAAAAGTATTTCTAGATAATGGAGATTATGAGAGAAAGTTAGGGATTTTAGATGGCAAATTCATAACCACGAGGTTGGATGGCTCAAAGGGCAGCTATCACACGATTCTTCCAAGTGTTTTTATTTTCGGAACGGGTCATTGGTTTGATCCTCGATGGCATTTCATATGTTCTTAAGGAAGGCTGGCTGACTGTGTCCACATGATGAACTTCTTTTATTTTTGTTTCCATAATAGACTCGCCCCCCTAATGCTGCAAGAGAGTTAAACGTGTGTTTTCCTTCCCAGGTTTCCCACTAAATGTCTTGTGCCTCCTGCCTCATTTGATTCAGCATTTTGACAGTCCAAACCAATTTTGCAAAGATATAGCCGAAAGGATTGCTCAGGTATGGAATTACCCTACTATGGTTGTGCTGACTTAAATGAGCCCCTTGGCTCAGCGTCCGGATAAGCCAAGCTAGCCTGAAGGCAGCTGGACCTCAGGATTATGGAAACTGGAATTAAAATTATCTCCCGCTGTGCCAGTTATTAGGAAACTTGCCCTTTAAAGCATTATTGGCAGACTTCTGGAAGTGTGAAAAGAACTACTGAGAACTTGAAGGCTGATAAGAATGTATGCCCACCTGGAAATCTTTTGTTTAACCTGTCCATAAGGTTCCACCCAAGTCGAAATTCAGTTCTGTCCCTTCTTGTCCGAATCTGTCTGGATCCTAACCCAACTTGCTGCTCGTGTCTCCCTAGGTTTGTCTGGAAGAAAAGAATCCCAAGCTTTCCAACCTTGCCCACGTCATGACGCTGTATAAAACCCGTAGCTATACTCGAGATTGTGCAACTTGGGTCAATGTGGTGTGCCGCTACCTCCACGAAGCGTTTGCTGACATTACATTGAACATGGTCACCTATCTGGCGGAGGTGAGTGGCCTGTAAAATCCAAACTTCAAGGCAAAGTCTCTCTTTCTCTCTCTGATTCAGAATAACACATCTAAGACCCCCTGATTGAAGAGCGGGGAGAGTAGGGATCAAATCTACCAACTGTACTGTATTCTCCCAAGCACTAAGTATAGTGCTCTGCACAGAATAAACACTTAATAAGTACCATTGATTGACTGACTAGATGCCCTCAATCAATCAATCAATCACATTTATTGAGCTCTTACTGTGTGCCGAGCACTGTACTAAGCCCTTGGGAGAGTATATTACAACAGAGTTGGTAGACACATTCCCTGCCCACAATGAGCTCACGGTCTAGATGAGTTGATAGTCGTTAATGTAAATAAATAAATGACAGATATGGATAGAAGTGTACATATGCACTTAACTCTAAGTGCATGCTGCTTCCCGATCCTTGTGCATCCCTCCTACATCCATGGCAGCTTGATCTTGGAGTGTTAAAACACTGCCCACGTCACTGCCTGCGTGCCAGGGCCCTGAAGAACACTCTTGGCGGCCCAGTCCAAAGTGGGATGGGAAAGCAATAAAGTTGAGCAGCCCCTGGATGTACAGGCGGCGTGCCAGTGTCACAACTGCAGATCAGGTTCAGATGCAGAAGTAGTTGGGGGTGGGTTTCCCTGCAGACGTTTATTCCTTCTCACAATCAAACCCCTGCTTTGAGTGAGCTAGGCCTGAACCACGGGTTTTCCCCCAAGTAGGAACATGACGAACAAATCTTCTCCTAAATCACCGTTACAGTAGAAGAGTCCAGTTAGATGTGCATGTACCTTGGATTACTAAAAGGCTCTAGTCCAGACAAACCACCATTACCATGGTTGTTCGTGCAGCAGTTGCTGGGATCAACATTTCCAGTCAGCCAGGGCGGGATTTTGATGGAAAACTGATGATAGGAACTGGACCTGATAGACTGGCCTCTTTTCATGAGATGAAATCTGGGATGGCAGATCAAGGCCAAAGAAAACAGAATACTGTATTTCGTGCTCCGGAGTCAGAATAACCCTGGGAAAGTGAGCAATTGCCCCTTAGTCGACCGATCTGCTATCTAAAACCTCCAGCCCGCTGAGGAAGATTTCCACATTCCCGGTGTTAAAATGAAACCCTCATTTTTTTTTTCTCTGCAAAGCTAATCTACACTCCTTTTATACTCCTTGTCTCCTAGTTGCTAGAGAAGGGTCTTCCCAGTATGCAGCAGTCCCTCCTGCAGATGATTTACAGCCTTCTCAGTTATATGGACTTGTCAGGTGTTCCCATGAAGCAGTTTAACACGGAAGTGCTGAAGCCGATTGAAAAATATGTTCAGGTATGTGCTCCGGTCCCATTTCAGGTTGAGCTGGAATACGACAGTTTTTCTGGAACAGGAGAAACAGGAACAGTCAGAAAAGGCAATGTCAGCAGCGAAGTGGGGGAAGAAAGTGGCGGCCCGGAGGAATTTGGGGAAGGAGGGGTGAAAGGGTCAGTGGAAGATGGGGAACTAATCCTACCTCTTCCCAGGCCTCTGCCTTCCTTAGAGGAACTGACCCTAGGATGGCGGGTCCAACTCACCAAGAGGGACCAGGAGACACTGATTCTAGGAAGCTTTCTTAGCCACCGCCCCCCACAATTCTTCTCTTCCAAATTACCTCAGACCAATTCCTCCGTGACCTTCCAGCTGAATCTCAGATGCTGATTATTGGAAACCCTTGATCCGGATCTAAGAGAGCCTGATTCCAGTAGTAGCCAGTGTTGAATGAAGCAGAAGAAAATGTGATATTCCACCCTCCTCTCGATGTGAAATATGAATTTGTAGATGGAAAGGTCACTGCTGACCTCAGTTGTTCTATTTGGGCACAGAGGCTTGGTAGACAACTACCCTTTATATCTCAATTATAAAACTATCAAAGCTGCATATGTCTAGGCAAATCGGGATGGGATGTGGGAAAATATATCAGTGATATCAAAAAGACTGTCACAGAAAACTGTATTTTAGAGGATCTTCAAACAGTGGGCACTTTCCCTAGTTAATTATATATTTCTTGGAGAAAGATGTGCAGTCGGTAGAATTAAGTAGTATTAATTGTGGAAAATAACGCTGTGGTTTTTGTTGGGTTTCTTTTTTGTCGTCCTCCCCGTAACCCCCAACCATCAGAGTATTCACTGGCGAGAAGCTTTGAACATCTTGAAGCTAGTAGTTTCTCGATCTGCCAGTCTAGTCTTGCCTTCCTATCAGCACAGTGATATTTCAAAACTGGAAATACACCGAATTTGGAACAGCACATCTAAAGAGCTGCCAGGGAAAACCCTGGATTTCCACTTTGATATTTCAGAGGTATGTACTTGAACATATTTATCATAGCTCTTAGTTCAACATGAATTTTCAGATTCCAGGGTGAATACTGCATTCTGTTGGAAACAGCCCTTTGTACACCAGTCGATCGATCAGTGGCATTTATGGAGCGCTAACTGTGTGCAGAGCCCTGTACTAAGTGCTTGGGAGAGTACAGTACAGAGGTGGTAGACCCATTCCCTGCCCACAAGGAGCTTATAGTCTACAGGGCAAGACAGAAATTAATATGAATAAATAAATTAGGGTTAGGTACAAAAGTACTGTAACGAGACATTTCTTTAAAACGTTTAAAGCATTGGGCAGGGTATTGAAAAACCAAATCAAAGGCATTTTAACATTGTGAATATTTTTTATCAAGAGAGCATTCAGTTCACATCTTTTAGAGAGGACACTCTAAAACATATGCCTGAAGAAACATCACGCAAATAGAAAATTTAAGAAATATTTAGCTGACAAATTGGGCAGAATCATGGTTTTCAATCGCTCCCTGGAGGCCTGAAAGAGTCAGTGAAGCCTAACATTTTCAGTGCATTAGTTTTGTGGCCAAAATGACTTTATCTTTCGGATGGGTGGTAAATTTTGTCGCAGGTAAGGTTCGTATTCACATTGAGTTTATGGATCTTCGTATCCGTTTTCTAATTGTGAAAAGTCTGTTAGAAGAAAGATGGCTATTTAGGCCTTGGCTGAAAAGTTATTTCTGTTCCAAAAGGCCGGGAAGTGCAGCTCTGAGATGCACCAGTCGGCTGAGAGCCACCTGTCCTAGCTCCCCAGGGCAGTTCTAAAATGATTGGTGTCAAGCCCACTGTTGGGTAGGGACTGTCTCTATATGTTGCCAATTTGTACTTCCCAAGCGCTTAGTACAGTGCTCTACACATAGTAAGCGCTCAATAAATACGATTGATGATGATAATTATCAGTCTGTTCCTCTTGACCTGCCCTGACAAAAGGTAGAATTAAACACCTCCCCCTCCAGCAAGCACACCTGAGCCCTCAATCAGCTGGAGGATTGCATTTACAGCTAGTGTGAAGAGTTGAGGAGGAATGGGCTCTACAAAGCCACCAAACCCCTGAGGTTGTCAGTCAGAATATCTGAGGAGCCCAGACACATAATTAAAGCCAATCATCCTCTTTGGTTTTTGTTAAGTAACTTTGTCTTCCATAGAATTGAAGATGTTTAATTGCTTGGTGGGTGAATTTTCTCCTCACAGCCATCTAACTAACTGGATACTGTTGGGCTGTTTCATTTTTTATTTTGATCAATCAATCAATCAATCGTATTGAGCGCTTACTGTGTGCAGAGCACTACACTAAGCGCTTGGGAAGTACAAGTTGGCAACATATAGAGACGGTCCCTACCCAAGCGTGGACTCACAGTCTAGAAGGATTTTAATGCCCTTCACTATTTATCACTGCTCTTTGGAAAAGAGCCATCAGGTTTACCTTCGGCCGGATGGGCTTCCTTATGTAATAGAGGGATGGGTTTCTTTGCATTTTTCTCCAGACCCCAATCATTGGCAGGCGATATGATGATCTGCAGAGTTCTTCCGGCCGGGACGGGAAACCTAGAGCAATGGCAGTCACCCGCAGCACTTCCTCCACCTCATCAGGCTCCAACTCCAATGTCCTCGTTCCTGTCAGCTGGAAGAGGCCCCAGTACTCTCAGGTAGTTCTCTGTGGGTCTCTTGGAGGGAGGCCAAAGTTGGCAGAGCCTGCTTTTCAGGCCCTTTTGGGGTTGGAACGGTAATCAAAGGGTATTGAAGAAGAAGGAGTGGGATCCAGACCGGACAGGAGGATGAGTTCTGTCATGAGCACTTTTGACAGCAGCCTCTAGAGCAGAGGAATAAAGGATACCTAACAGAGAAGCAGCGGTCTAGTGGTTAGAACACCACCCTGGGAGTCAGCACTTGGATTCTAATCCTGGCTCCACCTCTTGTCTGCTTTGTCACCTTGGGCAAGTCACTTAATTTCTCTGTGCCTCAGTTCCCGCATCTGTAAAATGGGGATTAAGACTGAGAGCCCCCATGTGGGACATGGGCTGTGTCTTACCTGATTAGCATGTCTCACCCCCAGCACTTAGTACTGTGCCTGGCACGTACTCCTCACCCCTGTCACTGACCCTAAGTAGATTTTACAGTTAATAGCCTGCCTCCCTGCTCCCAACCTCCCCGCCCCCCAAAAGTGAGGATGAAAACATGCCGTATTCTGAGTTTCTGAACAAAAATGTGCTTGTTCTCCCACCAGGAAGAGGTATTCCAGATGGTATTGTACACAGGGGAATCTAGATCAAATTCTAGTACAAAAAGTCTCCATTTAAAGAAAACAGGAAGGTTGCTGTAAAATCATTTCCTGCGATAGCTAAGGTGTTGAAGGCATTTGTCACTGGTTTTTGCTCTACAACTTGCTAACCTGCCTCACTGG
This sequence comes from Tachyglossus aculeatus, assembly GCF_015852505.1. NCBI lineage: Eukaryota > Metazoa > Chordata > Mammalia > Monotremata > Tachyglossidae > Tachyglossus > Tachyglossus aculeatus. The sequence goes on from NC_052085.1 coordinate 4,419,122, forward strand.
CAGAGAGAAACCAAGTAATGACCTCAGGGAACTGGAAGTGTTCAGAGGAAAACCTCGGGATCTGGAAAACAAGGCCCTTGAGGAAAGGTTAAGGGAACTGGGATTATTTATCTTAAAAAAGCAAAAGCTGCAAGGGGTTTAATGTGTACAGAAAGGTTTGTCTTACAGAGGATCGCAAACTACTCTCTTCTGCTTTCAGTTAGAGGAGAGGGGAAATTAGCTTAAGCTACAGCATAAGGGATTTATGTCAGAAAGAAAATTTTAACAGTGGAAGTTTAGGTTTTTAGAGTGGGGGGGGGGGTCTTTAAAGATGGGATAGATGATTTTTCATGTAGGATGGTTTAGGGGTAATCCTACCCTAAGATTCTAGATTTTTAAAAAGAGAATTTTCTTGTTTTTCAGAAAAGGACAAAGGAGAAGTTGGTGCATGTTCTTACCCTGTGTGGCCAAGAAGTGGGCTTAAGCAAAAACCCTTCAGTAAGTCATACTGTGTGTCTAGTTGGGTGTAATTTGGTTTTGTGAGAATTTGGTGGGGCTAATTTACTACTGTGGTCTCTGCATCTGGGTCCAGGAGAAAGAGAAATCCTTAAGACTTGGGGAAGGGAAAAAATGTAAAAAAAAAAACAAAATCATCTTCCTCCTTTTCACTGCAATTTAGCAAATAACTGCATCCCCTTTTCTCCCCAGCTCTAGGGCCAGTTTCCTTCCCTGTGCTCTGATTGTTGAGCGCCTTCCTGATGGGTAGGCAGCAGGAATTAGGTAGGCAGTGGTTTATGAGATCACAAGCCGATAGCTGCCATCAGAGCAGCTTTTGCTACTTTTGTAGAATTATCTACTTGACCAGGCCTTTGCAAGGAAATTCTTATTCTAAACGCTGTTCCTTTTCTCAAGGTTTCAACTCTGTCATATTATGCTCTTGATTGGTGAGCAAAGTAGAGCCTGGCAATTAGTTTAAACAACCTACTGGCCCTGTGAGAGCTGATTTTTTTCACCCAAGGTACAAACCATTATTGTGTTGACCTGCATTGGCCAACCGTGAACAACAGGAAATACCAGCTTTTCGTGGTATGCCGATCTCCTTCGTGTCACAAAGTCATCCACATATGGGTCCACAGGGCACAGAGAGCTAAATCATTTTCCAAGGAGAATGAAGCTCAGCCAATCAGTTTTCAGAATAGCTATTGCTAAAATCCCCAGAATGATCGTGCTCATGTAAAAATCAATGATTTGGGATCGTAGCTAACATAATTCAAGCCGACCTACAGATCTTAGCTAAATTAATTTAGAGGAAATACATCTCTCAAACAGCCAATGCCTTTTGACGGGCTCTTCTGTATTCTGTTGACACCATCACTCATCACACTCTGGATTTTGATTTCTACTTCATTATTACTGATTCCAATTTGTTGTTGTTGCTCTCTCCTAGGAGTTTAAACTCTAGGATTTTAGCTCCATGAGACTTTATCAGGAGTAGTTTGTATTTCCGCATTATGGCTTTGATCCAAGTTGTTCAGAGTTCTTCACAAGGAGGGAGACTACACAAACTAATGGAGAGAGCGAGGATTTTTTTTTTTTTAAATTAACTCCTGATCTTGTTCATCCCTGCTTAAGTGACCCTAGGGAACGCGCCATCCATTAATTGCCCCCTTTGCAAAACTGAGATCACGTTTACCATATACCCATCTCACAGGAATATGATGTGACTTAATGAGGAGATAGATAAGTGCCTTAAATTCTTCAGAAGAAAAGTCCTTTAAGAAAACCCCGATTTAGGGATCCCTCAGCTTCTGTGGCAGAAGTCTCTACTAGCTGCCGTGAAGAGATCTGCTTTTAGGATAGTCTTGAAAAAAGGCACTTGCATATAATGCCTAGGATTATGCCCACAATAATGGCAATATCCCTATTCGGTGGTGTTATGAAAAGGATATAGGAGCATTTATATACATATATGCCTATATATGTATATTCAGTCAGGGAGCAATCTTAACACATTTTTGTAGGTTGATGTATCTTTTGGCAAATTTGAAAGGTTATGTTAAAAACGCTTGTACTATGAGTGCTTCATTTATGGGTCAAACCCGGTGCTCTTGAAGTTTACTCCTCCAGTAATGGACCTGGAGAACACAGTGGCTCTTTGGATTTCATTGCCATAAATATAAACATGTAGGCAACATCCAATTTTCAACCATTAGGAGGGAGCCGTTTGACTCCTGGACAAGTCCTTACAGCATGAAGTTGCGTCTTTGCATGAGTTTAATCTTAAGGCACCTGTCCAACATAAATAATAGAAGAGCATTCTAAAAATACCCTCTCAAGGAATTAGGTGTGGACTGGAAATACAGTCTTCTGAATATCCAAATACAGCTTTTAGTATCCGAAACTACTGGAGGGAGAAGAGTTTTACAAAAGGGGACTCTTTTTGAATTATAGGTCATTTTTTCCTCGTGTGGCGATTTGGAATTGCTCGAGCACCAGACCAGCTTGGTGGCTTCCGAAGACGGCACAAGGGAACAAGAGAACATGGATGACACGAACAGTGAACAGCAATTCAGAGTCTTTAGAGACTTCGATTTCCTAGACGTGGAGCTGGAAGATGGAGAGGTATGGTATATTTGCTCTCTGGGAGTGATCTTGCTTCTGCTTTGTACTCTGGCTTAAAGGCACGGGTAGCTTAATCTCCTCAACTCCTTAACAGTGAGTTCTTTATAGCGAGGAAGTTGGGCTCGGAAACTGTAAACTGAACTTTGAATCAGCTTAATTCACAGAGCTGGTGGAACAGGGAGGCATTGGCCAAGGGTACCACGCCCTTCCTGTCTGACACTGCCTGATGCCAAGCTCGTACCAACTGAAGGCCGCTGTAGCTCTAATGACCAGCAGAGATTGAGCCCGTGCGGCATAAAGGTGAATGATTTGAAAAGAAAAGTTTGAAAACCTGAAGTTTCCAAGCTTGTTTCCAAGCTTGTTCCCAGGAATTCAAAGAGATGCCAAAGAAAAAAACTTCAAGTGCTTTAAAAAGGAGGCCTGGGGGCGTTGAGGGGAAACAGTTGTTCAGAGCAGCTCCCAGAATGCTGAATGTTTGCTTACCTGCTGAAACATGAGTTGGAGACCCTCGGGGTGGCTGAGTTTTTTCCCTGGCTAGAGGTGATGAAATCATTGAGGCTTTTAAAAAGCGGAAGAGTTGCCAGGGATCTTGGCCTGCTTCAGGGGCTGCTGTCAGCTTTCTAATCCAGCGAGTCCCCTAGAAAGGCCTGCCTGCTTTCAGGTCCCAGCAGGTAAAGAGCGTTTCAGTTCACCTGCGAAGGTGAACGCTCCAACGGTCGAATGCTTTCCAGGGTGAGTCAGACTTTTGAAGTCAGGGAGTGCTCTGGAGGGTATGGGGGCAGAGTGGGCTTTTTTTCTTTTTGGAGTTTATTCAGTAATGGCTCATACCAGCCAGGAGGCCTCCTTTACTGCTTCCTGAGGAGGAAAGGTTTGCAAGCTCTGCTGTACATGGCTCTGGTGTTGATACATTAGAAATAGTCAACATCTGCACCAGTGTTGTCTGTTTTTCCCTGTGCAGTTTGGGATTGTTGGACTACTAGGGTTTGAGGCTTATCCTGTAAGGCCCATAGCTTACACACACCACACACACACCACACACACACACACACACACCACCCCCTCCCCCAACACACAAACCCACTCACTCTTACTGTGGAATTGGGAAAAAATTTTCAGAGAGGAACCTGTCCCTGGTATAGGGGAGAATTATTCCATACTCTTAGTTTTGTCCCCAGGAAGACCTACCCAGGGAACTTACCTCAGGAAGCTCTGCCCAAGTTAAGTTTGTGGATTTCTGACATTTGTTAAGGGCTTCAGTCCACTGCCGCATCCAGAGAGCAAATAAGTCGGTTAATAATGCCGTGATTCATTGAGCATATCCATAGGATGCAATACACTGTGTCGTAAGTAGTTGGAAAAGTACGGCACAGAGAAGTGGCATGCTCTTCCCTGCTCACAAGAAGCTTACACTCTCACAGACTCCATCAGCTCACCAGGTCATGTCGCTGCTACGAATTCCGTACAGCCCCCACCTCCCTTATTCCTCAGCACTGGATTTGTCTCACTGATTACTATTGTCTTGTTATTGGGGAAAAAGAGCTGGCCTCTTTAAAGCCCTCCAATGAGGGTCAGACGATTTCATTTTTGATCCATATGGCTCGAGGGGCAGTAGGAGCTCTGGTTGTGATATAGAGTTGTCCTTCCTGATTTTTCTAGAACAGACTCTTCTTATCTCATTGTATTTATGGGAACCAATAGCCCTTCTCTGTGTCTTCAGAAACCCTAATGGCAGCAGTAAACCTTGAGGTATAGATTCCATTGATTCTTTTAAGGAGGGAATGGGAAAAGGCATTAATGCTGTCTCCAGTTATTTTAAGAACCAACTTCTCTGCCAAGTACCAACGGCGATCAAAGTGTTCTAACTGGAGGGCCGCTTTATGCCGAGATGAAGTTATGGTTTTAATTGGCAAGTTCCACTTTTCTGTAGGTACTGGAAACCAGCACACTTGGGTGGTTGGTCAACAATTCAAGCACAGTCACAGAAAAATCTGTTTAAGGACTCCAGAGCCAGGGTCATATGTTTTGATCATTCAAATAACCTACCCTAGTCAGAGAAATTATTTTTTTATGGTGTTTGTTGAGTGCTTACTATGTGCCAGGCACTGTACTAAGTGCTGGGGTAGATAAAAGCTGATTAGGTTGGACACAGCCCATGTCCCACATGGGGCTCACAGTCTTAATCCCCATTTTACAGATGAGGTAACTGAGGCACAGAGAAGTGAAGTGACTTGCCCGAGGTCATACAGCAGACAAGAGGCTGAGTCTGGATTAGAACCCAGGTCCTTCTGATTCCGAGGCCCGTGCTCTGTCCACTAGGTCACACTGCTTCTCTGTACAGAACGTCATATGGCAGTGTTTCTAATTATTCAAGGCTGGATTAGATTCTCAATCTTGGTTACCAATTCATTCTTTACTCACAGATTGAAATTTAAGAATTGCTTAAATTAAATTAACTAATTGCAGTAGCATTGAGAGGAAACCTCTGGAACGAACCAAGGAAAAAATTTTGAGGGTGGCATATCGTAAATAATTATTTAACATTTTTTATTGCAAAGCAAGAGTTTCAAACAATTTGGGAACATCAAGCTCCATTTAATCTTTAGTGCTATAACAGGAAGGAAAAGATGAGAAGTCAATATCTGAAAACAAAAATAATTCTCCACTGTATTTTTTGCAGCTTATTAAATATTGAACAAGTCATCTTATTTTTAAAAATCAGTGTTTCTTTCAACCTTAAATGATGGTGGTGGTGGTGGTGGTGGTGGTAGTATTAGTAATCGGATTTATTAAGCCCTTACTCTCTGGAGAGCACTGTACTAAACCCTGGAGTATTAAGATGAAAATTAGTCTTCAAGGGGCTCACGTTCTAAGAATAAGACAGACACAAGGAAAGGTGAAACTATAAGAAATAGAAAAATAACATAAAAAGGTAAGGATAAATATCAAAGGAATTACAGTTTCATGCTCCTTTCCAGGCAGGCAGGGCTGATCAGAATCCAACATTCACAACAGCCTCAAGAAACCCGATCCCAAAGTCCTATAGGGATAATTGTAGGAAAATAATGGTTAGATGTAAAACTATTGTGTTCTGGTACATCGGGGACTTTGAGTATAACTTCTTTTTTTGCTGATTCCGTTAGATTGAAAGGGGATTATTTAATGTAGACTTCTAACTAATGGAGAGTTGCTCATAGCCGGACTTGAGAGAGATCCAATGCTCAGGAGTTGCTGACATGTACCACTCATCTTTGATGACTCGATCGAGAGATTTCTGATCAGTTAGTTGAAAAATATCACAGAGCAATTAACTTCTCTAGTTCATTCCCCTGCCAAAGGTTTGGACTGGACTCCAATTGTTTGATTTTTTTTTTTTTAAGGGAAAGACTTTAAGGAGTTACAGGGGCTATCATGTTTACGCTCCGGGATAGAGTCAGACTGTGAACTATGAACATTCCAAACCCCGGAAAGACTGGGATGGAATGGTGAATTCTCTCACCATTCAACATTTAGACGTGCTGAACAAAATAGTGCAGGAACATCCAAATTGATCTCCGCTGAGGAAAACAATTCTAAAAATTGGCACTATTTTCTCAACAATGGTCCCTCACAGGTTATGACTTTGGGGATGTTTCATTTCAGCTGTTGCTTCAAGGGTTGGTATGTTGGGGTTTTTTTGTCTGCTCACTGGAATGAGGCTGTAGAAGTAAATCTTTCTGGAACTGTTTGTAGTCGGGGTAATACTAGGATGAATGCTCTTTTAGTTTTCTGGTATCTTCAATATAATCATTTTAAATAGATCTTTTATTTGTTTTTCTATCCGTTCTATCTGCTATCCAGGAACTCCAGGTAAGATAATGCTATTTTTAACTCCGATACGCTCATAGATGTATCATTACGGACATATAACAATATAATTGCTTTTTCCTCCCTTTCAGTTTGTGTGTTGTGAACAAAGGGGGCTTCCGTGGCTGCCGTGTTGCCAAAATACTTTCTGAAGTTTAGAGGCATTGAGATATTTTGTTTGTATAACTTACTATGTGCCAAGTCTCCAAAATTCACGTTCGTAGCTCTTTGGGGAACAGCAGTTTCCAAAGGGGTGCTACTGCCCACACTTGATGTCTAGTATGAGAGGAAGGATCTTTAAACATTTTTAGTTAGGTGTTCACTAATCTCCCGGAATTCTTGGTTAGTAGGGGAATCTGGTCACTTGTTTCATCCAGTTGTCCTGTAACACCTGGATCACATTCTCCGAGAATCCACGTTAAGGAAAATTAGCCCTTCTGCACTCTCCCCATGTCCAACCCGAAACCGCAGCATACTACATCCCACGGGGTCGAGCTGTTGGACGAAAGAGAAGCCGCGCAGCCTCTGGACAGAGCGTGATCCTGGGAGTCAGAAGGACCTGGATTCTAATCCCGGCTCCACCACTTGACTGCTGTGTGACCTTGGGCGAGTCACTTAGCTTCTCTGTGCCTCAGTTAACTCATCGGAAAAGGGGAATTAGGATTGTGAGCCCCATGTGGGATATGGACTTTGTCCAACCTGATTAGTTTGTACTGACCCCAGTGCTCAGTACAGTGCCTGGCACATAGTAAGCGCTTAACAAATACCTTAAAAAAATTCTCCCAAGTTCTCTAATGGCATTTTAGCTCAAACACAGAGTGAAAGCATGTGTTGCGGCAGAACTGAATGTGGTTACAACACATACTTTCAGAATAGAAGCAGCATGGCATTGTGGAAAGAGCCTGGGCTTGGGAATCAGAGGTTGTGAGTTCTAATGCTGACTCTGCCGCTGATCAGCTGTGTGACTTTGGGCAAGTCACTTGACTTCCCTGAGCCTCAGTTACCTCATCTGTAAAATGGGGATTAAGACTGAGCCCCACATGGGACAACCTAATTACCTTGTATCTACCCTAAGGTACTTAGATACAAGGTAATCTACCCCAGTGCTTAGAACAGTGCTCGGCACATGGTAAGCGCTTAACAAATGCCTTCATTATTATTATTATTATTAATCTTTTTTGCAAAATGAACTGCCCCCCTTCACCCCAGTGGTGTTCGCTGCTGACAAATATTCCTTCCGCATCTCTTCCCTTGCTAGCTGCTTTCATTTTTCCTCTGTTTTCTGTCCCTTCTACTCTTCCTTGGAGAATGGTCCTATTTTAACAGAAGCGCTCCTCACTTCTGGCAAAGTGAATCCTTTTTTTCAAGATTAAGATGAAATTTTAGGTCACTATTTCTTCCTCCTGGGACCTGGCTCAAGGGGATTGGAATTGCTAATCCTAGTGAAAAGAGAGCAGGTAGCTCTAATAAAGGCTTAGACTAGTTAGTATTCAAAAAAACAACTGTACCTTCAGCATCCATTATGTATCTTGAATCAATTCATGACCTACTGGAAAGAGCGTTGGGAATGGGAGTCAGAAGACAGAAGTTTGAATCCCAGCCTTTGCCACTGACCTGCTGTGTGACCTTGGAAAAGTCATTAACTTCTCGATGCCTCCATTTCCTCAACTGAAAAACGGAGATGAAATTCCTGTTCTCCCTTCCTCTTAGATTGTGAGCCCTGTGTGGGACAAGGACTTTGTCCCATCTGATCGTCTGGTATCTCCCAAATACTTAGCAAAGTGCTTGGCACCTAGTAAACACTTATTAAATGCCATTATTTATCAATAGTTAGGGAATGATAAATATGTTCTCTGCTGCTGTTCGCTGAGCATTTTGCTTTGTAACACTAATACCAGAGTAAAAAATGCTTTCTTCCCTCAGTGATATCTGGCTAGATGGTGATTGTAAAGGCAGTACTCTGCTATTACTATAGGAGATTTCTTGAGTTCATCAAATATTCCTTTGGATCCCAAATACTACTTCCTTTTTCCTGCATTTCACCTCAGTCATGAAAAGATTTCTTCACTGCAAATTGTGCTTGAGTGATTAAGATCAGTCCTGTGTGACCGTCCTTTGAGGAAGAGAGAGAGAGAGATTCCAAATTTTCATTAGTTTTTCCATTTCCTAGTTCAGGCTTACCTCTACCCTCAATATTTTAATTCTCGTTAAATCAATCAATCAATCACTCATATTTATTGAGCACTTACTGTACACAGAACACTGACCAAAGCATTTGGGAGAGGACAATAGAATAGGGAAGAGGAGAAGCTTATAGAGCCAGGGATGAAAGTGGTAACCCTTTACTCTGGAAACTGAAATTGTTCTCTTGCTTGTACTTTGGCATCTTGGAAAATTATTTGCATATTTTTTCCCGAATTGACATTCCTTCTTTCTCAACCCCAGTTTCAACTGAGGGTGAACTATGACTTGGATGTCTAAGGGTGGATGTCTGAGGGTGGTACTGATCATATTTAGTAAAAAACAAAGTTTGAGCAGTTTTTCTCCCTTTGTTGACTTTCATTCCAACTCTCAGTCCATCTCGGGTTTGAGATTGGCCATTGGATGGCCGGGAAAATAAATCATATCCCCTCTCTGGTAAGAATATCACCAAGGCTAGGCTAGAGCAAAGTTCATCTATGCTGCTTTCACCTTTGCATTGCGCATGTCTGGTCATGTAATGCCCAGCTATTTCCAGTTCCCCTTAATGCTTTATTCTTCATTATCTCAGTGGACACAGCTGAGGTATAAGCAAGCTGGACGGTCTAGTTTCTGGTCTTCTACCAAAATCATACCTGGGGTGTTCATGAATGTCCTCTGTTTAGACAGCCCCTTACCTTTTACTATTTCAAAAATAATCTTTCAAAATCAGTTTAAATGAACACCAGAGTCTATTGATCGGTTTCAGATTTTTGAGGGTGAGCCTATATGCTCTCATGATTTACCAGGATCAACGTTGAAAGGAGGAAAATCACCTACCATCCTAGGAGGGAATTGAAATTTCATTCGCATCTCTATTTTTGCTTTCTGGGGGACTCCTCTGTAGTAAACCGTTTACTCTAAAACTGCTTAAAACTGCAGTGATAGGTGCCCTTATTACCCTGCCTTTATTTTATAGACCTGCGAGGTTTTTTGCACAAAGTAGTTGAGAGTTCACTGGGAAAGGTTTGCTTCTGAAACGAGAAGCAGTGCTGAGGGGATGAAGCGGGGTGAAGGGGGTGAAGTAGAATCCTGGCGTAGCGAGCAAACTTCCCCATCCTCTGATTTCAGGGGGAAAGCATGGACAATTTCAACTGGGGGGTGCGTCGGCGATCCCTCGACAGTCTGGATAAGTGCGACATGCAGCTCCTGGAAGAGAGCCAGCTGTCCGGAAGTACTCCCAGCCTAAATAAAATGAACCCCGAGGATTCGGATGAGTCGTCGGAGGACGAGGGCCTCACAGCCAGCCAGATCCTGGAACACTCTGACCTAGTAAGTGGCTACTGAACCATCCGGGAAGCGGGCAGATTTTTGACGGTGAATCCCTCTGAAAACTCTCCCGTCACCGTGTGGAACAACTTGCCACGAGGCACATAACTAGAACCTGCGACGGTGGGTACCATTTAGCATCTCAGTTCTTAGACAAGAAGCCAATACTCATAGACTCCTGCACGGGCCTGAGAGACAGAGGACCTGGGTTCCAATGCTGGCTCTGTCACTTGTCTGCTGTGTGATCTTGGGCAAATCACATAACTTCCCTGTGCCTCAGTTTCCTCAAGTGTAAAATGAGGATTAAATGCCTGTTCTCCCTTCTACTTGGACTGTGAGGCCCATGTGGGACAGGGACTGATTAACCTTTATTTACCCCAGTGCTTAGAATAGTACTCGACACATAGTGAGTGCTTAGCAAGTATCTTTTTTTTTAATTACCCAGGGGAACATGGGGCTCCTCCATGATGGATTTCCCATTTCATTTGGGATTTTTTTCAGTCGTGCGCCAGATGGAACACTTGTGTTTTAGTTTGTTTTCCTTCTTCCTCGTGTGTGAAATGGGAACTAAATCTTACTCCCTCCTACTAAGGCTGTAAACCCCGTGCGGGACAGGAACTGTTACCAACCTGATAACCCTGTATCTACCCCAGGGCTTAGAACAGTGAAAAGCAGCGTGACTCAGTGGAAAGAGCATGGGCTTGGGAGTCGGAGGACATGGATTCTAATTCCGGATCTGCCACTGTCTACTATATGATCCTGGGCAGCTCATGTAACTTCTCTGTGTCTCAGTTACAGCATCTGTAAAATGGGAATTAAGACTATGAGCCCCACATGGGACATGGGCTGTAACCAACCTGATTAGCTTGTATCTACTCCAGCACTTAGTACAGTGCCTGGTATGTGGTAAGAGCTTAAAAAATACCATCCTAAAAAAAAAAAGGCAGCGGAAACCCAGGGAGCGTCAGTTCTGACAGGCTGAGGTTTTGCCAGCAGGTCTTTATGCTGGATTAATGTTTTAATCCCCTTGATTTCTGATCTTTTGGGAAGTGTGGCAAGTCCAGAGGGATTTCTTAATCAAACATCCGTAAGCTCAGACATCTGACTCACCCGCATCAGGATGTTACTTGTCCCCTGGAGCTATGTTTAAAATAAAGCACAAACAGTGAAAAAAGATATCGGTTGTGAAATGAGTAATTCTGTAAAAGGAGACAGATTTATGAACCCCAGTGGGAACTTGGGTTAAAGGTGGTTTCAACTGAGTCACTTCACCATTGCTTTTTGTCCCTCTCTTTTCCAACAGATCATGAGCCTCTCCCCCTCGGAGGAAGCCAGTCACATGGAATCGCTCACCTTATCATGTGATCCTAATGCCGAGCACCCACACTCTTTTAACGCGAGAACATCTAGCTTTGACGTTGCTCTACCAGCTGGGAATAATCAGCAGGTGTCTGAGAGTTCTAAGGTGAATTAATCAAAAGATGGTATTTATTGAACACTTACTGTGTGCAGAGCAGTGTATTAAGCGCTCGGGAAAGTACAATATAACCAAGTTGGGAGACCGGTTCCCTGCCCACGACGAGCTTACGTTTAGGCGATTCTATGGTTCTGGTTCCATCAAAATTTTACCTCTGAAACTCTCCAGAATTTCTTAGTTTCTCGGGGTACTGAATGCGTAGGATACGTTTGCTTTCTTTCTCTGTCTCATTCCATGTAAGGGCGCACCCTGCATTACATTCAGGTTTGGGAAATTAACCCTCCCACCCTCGAAACTTGTGCAGACCAACTTCTTATCTGTAAAAGGGATTTGATTTTTGGCCTTCAGGAAATGAAGCATTTTGCACTTTCTGCAGGGCAGGAATGCCACTAATTAAAGGCAAGGCCAATCTTTGTGTCTCCAGAGTGGCAGTGTTTGGGAACATTGCTGCTATTGTTAGAGCTAAAGTTGACCAAACAATAGCCCAAGCGGGGTGTGGGCGTCTGTATGTCGTCCATGGGATTTTTTCATGTGGGGGACCTAATCATGGAGTTTGCCCATTCACTGCAATTCGGGGCTTTTGGCATCGTGACAAAAGGTTAAAATCCAATCACAGTATTCTCCCAGATTTGCACAAAACAATTCTTACCAGCTGTCTGAAGTGAATCGTGCCTTACGGACATTACTCTCTTTTTCCGAAAGGTTGGTAAAAATGATTGGTGTATTTTGTTTATGTGTGCTTTCTTCAATTTGTAACTTTTATTTCCTCCTAAATTCAGTTGCCTTCCACCACAGGGTAGATGGTTCTGTGCCCTTTCAGTTAATTTGATATGTAATGCGGCATCTTTTATAGTGTGAAGTTGGAGGAGTTTTTGTACTTGGTTAACCAGTGCTCTGTTTGCGGGCCGAAAGTGCAATACTATTTGCAATAGTATTTATTAAGTGTTTTGAATGTGCAGATCACTGTGTTGAGTGCTTGGAAAGAGTACACTGGTGCAAATTAAATATTGTCCCTGTCCCTTGGGGCCAGGGAGTGGGTTCACAATCTAAAAAGTAGTAGTAGCAGTCTTAGTCGTAATTAGTTTATTAAAGTTGCAGGTATCTTTCAAAGGCCGGAACATTTTGTCTAAATGGAAAAGCTTACCCCCCCACCCCACCCGCCTTCCTCTCTTACTGCTTTGCCAGAAGAATCTTAGGAATCTTCAAGAGGTCCCTCTGCTGCCTCCATGGCCCTAATTAGTGGCCAGATATTAATAGAGGATACTTTCTGAACCGTGGAGAGGAGTCCAATTTGTGCAGGCTTTTAATGCTACTCTCCCGTTTTTGTTGTAAGAAACGGCCTGAAACCCCTACACGTATTTTCCCCCCACCCTCATCTGATGTGCCCTGTTGCTTTCCTTCCTCACGTAAAGCACAATCAGTTCTCCAGCTAGCTCATACCTCCCCCCGTCCCCCCGCCATCCCCTACTCAGGCACAGACACACCCTCCTTTTCCGTTTCCCTTGATGTGTCTCTTTCCTGCCCCTCATTGATCCAAATTCTGCTCGGTCCAGAGCCCTCCGTGTCCAAATGTCACAGGAGGGTGTCAGTCAGCCCCTCCACCAGGACAGCAGCTGTTAGGGAGACTCTCCTGCCTTGTCTTACCGCTCCTTGGGAAGCAGAGTGCCGCTGCTGTAATGGCTGAGGACGTTCCTTATTTGGAAAAGGCCAAAAGAAAGCAGGAGGCCAAGATATCAGCCACCCTGGGAGCGTTTGACTGGAAGCCGGAGAAGAAAGCGGGGAGGCAGAAAGATGTTGATGGGAGACTTCCACTAAGGAGAAAGCGGAATGTGCGGCATTTGTGGGTAGATGTCCGAACCTGCCTGTTTCCTACCATCATCGGGATTTTGCTCCTCTTCCGGTTAAATTTCCTTTCCTTGAACCTGTTTCACCCCGGCTGTTTTCTTGCAGCTGCAGCATTTGGGGGATTCCTGTTATTTCTGTTTTTCTGTTTTGGTTTCAGGCCGAAGTGACCCTTGAGGAGGAAGACACTGCCGTTCATGAAGATGACCTTTCGGGGTCGACCAATGAACTTCCGGCGACCTTTGAATGCAGTGACAGCTTTAGCCTAGATATGACAGAGGCTGAAGAAAAAGGGGAACGAGCCGTGGACCAGTACACTCTTGCAAGGTACCGAAACAGAAAAGTCCTTGTTCAGAACCCAGCCGTGTCGTCTTTACTTTGCATTTGTGTGGCACTTCTATTTTCCAAAGCGCTCTTACATTCCTTGTAATAATAATAATAATGGCATTTATTAAGCGCTTACTATATGCAAAGCACTGTTCTAAGCGCTGGGGAGGTTACAAGGTGATCGGGTTGTCCCACGGGGGGCTCACAGTCTTAATCCCCATTTTACAGATGAGGTAACTGAGGCCCAGAGAAGTGAAGTGACTTGCCCAAAGTCACACAGCTGACAGTTAGTGGAGCCGGGATTTGAACCCCTGACCTCTGACTCCAAAGCCCGGGCTCTTTCCACTGACCCATGCTGCTTCACCATGGATGGAAAGGAGATGGGGAGGCAGAGGTGGGGCAAAGAAGAAGTGGGAGGAAGGGGCTAAGTGTAGAGGAGGAAGGAGATGGGGGAGAAGGTGGTGGAGGAAAGAGGCAGGGGGACGTGTGGAGGATCTCATTCTTGTCCTCACAGCATCCCTGTGAAAAATGAAGAGGCGTTTGGTACTGTCCCCATTGTACAGAGGAGAAAACTGAGGCCTAGAGAAGGTAACATAGCAGTCCAGGGACAGAGAGTTGGTCTTTTCTCTGAAACGCAAACATAAGCTCTCTCCACTAGTCCTGGATAACTGAGTCTCATGAACCAAGCATCCGCAAACCTGAAACATAATTTGGCCAAGAGCCACAGGTAAAAAAAAGAGTCTTTTAACCAGAATGGCGAACAGACTTCCAGGAGAGAACAGCAGGTGAATGGTGCAGAGCAGGGAGAGTTTCTTTTTGTGTAGGTGTGTTTGGAGGGACGGGGTGGAGTGATAGCAGTGAGTGGTGGAGGTAAGCTAAAGATAACAGGGGCTGGGGTTGAAGTCGTGGGCCACACTTTTGGAATAGAGAAGCAGCGTGACTCAGTGGAAGGAGCCCGGGCTTTGGAGTCAGAGGTCATGGGTTCAAATCCCGGCTCCGCCAGTTGTCAGCTGTGTGACTTTGGGCAAGTCACTTCACTTTTCTGGGCCTCAGTTCCCTCATCTGTCAAATGGGGATGAAGACTGTGAGCCCCCCGGGGGACAACCTGATCACCTTGTAACGTCCCAGCGCTTAGAAGAGTGCTTTGCATATAGTAAGCGCTTAATAAATGCCATCATTATTATTATTATTAACAGCAAGGAGTAGCGAGAGCCTGTTTCCGGTATTTGAGATTTCGAAGCTGCGAGAGCTTTGGCTAGGTGGTCCTGTGAGAAGAACTTGATTATTTGGTGTAAGAGGTGTCATTTCCTCTTTTCCAGCTTTGGCGAAGGCGACCGGAGTGCTTCGCCTCCCCCGTCCCCTTTCTTCTCTGCCATCCTCGCCGCCTTTCAGCCAGCCGCATGTGACGATGCAGAGGAAGCCTGGCGTAGCCACATCAACCAGCTTATGTGCGACTCGGACGGTTCCTGTGCCGTGTACACATTTCACGTGTTCTCTTCCCTGTTTAAGGTAAGGGGGTGGTCGTGGATTTCGGACACAGGAACTCCAAGGACGTTATGAGTCTTGGGAGGCAGTGGGACCAACAGAAGGAGCAAGGAGCTTGGGAATCAGGAGACCTGGGTGATAGTCCCAGCTCTGGCTAGCTGTGTGACTTTGGGCAAGTTGCTTAACTTCTCTGGAACTCAGCTTCTTCATCTATAAAATGGGGATAAATAATTCCTGCCTCAGCCTCACAGGGATGTTGTGAGGATAAAATGAGATGGTTGATGTGGCAGCACTTTGGGATAAATAAAGGTGTTCTATAAATTTAAGGTACTATTATTGTAATCATTATTACTACTATTGCTATTGTTATCTTTGGCCCTGTCTCATTTTTTTCTTTTTATGCTCACCTTTAGTCCTTTTGGTTTCATCTTGTTCTCCACTGAAACCCCTCTAGACTGTAAGCTTATTGTGGCCAAGGAATGTGCCAGCCAACTCTGTTGTATTGTTATCTCCCAAGAGCTAGTACAATGTCCTGCACACAGTAAGTGCTCAACAAATACCTTTGATTGATTGATTTTTGGTGGGCAGGGAAACCTTGGTTGCATTCATCCCTTTGGTGATTGTGACTTTAAATGCCTGCTCCTAACACTTTAAATGGCATAATCATAATAATAAATAATTATTAAGGTATTTGTTAAGTGTTTATGTGTGTCAAACACTATTGTAAGTGCTGGGGTAGATACAAGTTAATCAGGTTGGACACAGTCCTTATCCCACGGGGGATCACAGTATAAGTAGGAGGGGGAGCAGTCATTATTGGATCCCCATTTTACAGATGAGGGAACCGAGGCACAGAGAAGCTAAGTGACTTGTCCAAGATCACACAGCAGGCAACTGGCAGAACTGGGATTAGAACCCAGGTCCTTTGGCTCCCAGGCTTGTGCTCTTTCCTTTAGGCCACACTGCACCCACAAAAGTCTGGTAATGGCTAATTAAGTGTGGCTGTGCGAGAATTGATCATGATCCCGATCCTGAGATGGAATGATCTTTCAAGTTGAAGAGGAAGGCATCCTCTCCCACCTATCTCATCACTATAATGTGCAGTTATATAATGAATCCAACCCTGTTGAATTTCATTTATGGGGCAGTTTGGGAAGGTGTGACAAGGGACATGATTGTAGCCTGGTAATTTGTTGCCAACCCTGGATTTGAAGAGGGAGGGAGGTCCAGGCCAGTGGGAGGACATGAACATGAAATTTGAGGAGTGAAGTTTGCGGACTTGGTCGTACTAGGAGATCTGAGAGGTGAGGTAAGATGACTGAATGCTTTAAAGTCGATGGTAAGGAGTTTCTTTTCGATGCCGAGGTGGATGGACAACCATTGAAAGTTTCTGAGAAGTGGGGAGGTGAGGACAGAATGGGGTTTTTCTGTAGATAAATGATCAGGTCAGCAGAGTGAAGTAGGGACTGGCAGGGGAGAGACAGGAGGAAGAAAGGTCAGTGAGGAGGCTGATGCAGCAATCAGGGGAAATGGCATCGGGTAAAGAGTTGTTCTTCCACTGCCAGGATGTGAATTCTGCAAGCGGCTCATAGCAACAGCATTCCAGGATCCTTTCAGCTTGTGTGCAGGGCGAAAGGATTGTTACTCAGTCTCTTTACACAAACATTCATTTCCCCTCTTGGGAATGGCCCGTTCTCTTTCGCTAGTATTGTGTAAAGAGGAAAAAATAGACCTCGCAAAGGTCGGCCGCTCTTGGCTTGGGCCCTCATGGGAAATATTTTGTCTTGCAGAACATTCAGAAAAGGTTCTGCTTCCTAACTTGTGATGCAGCCAGCTACCTGGGAGATAACCTGCGGGGCATAGGATCGAAGTTTGTGAGTTCTTCTCAGATGCTGACCTCCTGCTCAGAGTGCCCTACTCTCTTCGTGGACGCTGAGACCGTGAGTAGTGTCAAACCCAGACTGACAACGGTTTAGATTTATGTGGCTAGGGAATCAGGTACCAATTGCGCCTTAGTCGAGTTGAAGAAAGGTGAAGGATTTTTCATCAATTTGGTGTCTGGAAAAAGTGCTTTTGGTAATGAATCGTGAAATCCTCTCAGACCTGGTCAGGGTCGTCTCAAGGGATGGGAAGATAACTCAGCTTGTCCGTGGCCCCTCTCATTAGGCTGGAAAAGAGGCTCCCTTCTGTGGGGGTGATGAACATGGGGATGGTACTTCCCTGGTCCCTTGTAATGTGCCAAACCTTGACCGAATAAGCCTAGCAGAATCAAAGTCTCAAGGGGCGAGGTTAAGATCATCATGGCTTTTGCAGCCAGTGACGGTGGGCTTTGGTTTTGCAAGTTAAATGAAAGGGCTGGGCCCCAAAATAGTGGTACTTGGCGAGAGAAACATCCGGATTGGGAACATTTGTCAAATCGGGGCCTCTCGGGTGGAGGATCCAGAGTCTGGTGTTGTGCCTTCAACTGCACTGTTTTGGGGGATGTCCTCTTGCAGTGTGAAGTCAAATGGAAATAATTTCTCATCTTAGGGTGGAGTAGTGGAGAGCACCACAATGGAAGCAGCGTGGCTTAGTGGCAGGAGCACGGGTTTGGGAGTCACAGGTTGTGAATTCTAATCTCCGCTCTGCCACTTGTCAGCTGTGTAACCTTGGGCAAGTCACTTAACTTCTCTGTGCCTCAGTTACCTCATCTGGAAAATGGGGATGAAGACTGTGAGCCCCACCTGGGACAACCTGATCAACCTGATTACCTTGTATCTACCCCAGTGTTTAGAACAGTGCTTGGCACATAGTAAGTGCCTAACAAATACCAACATTATTAAGCCAGATCTACCTTACTTGGGGAAAGTACTGTATTCCCATAGGACTTTTCAGGCCATTTGAAAACTGCTCTGATAGTGAATCTTGCAGAATATCAGCTTTGTCTGCCCCAGTGACACTGTGTGGTATTCCTCTCTTTGTAGTCATTGTATGAGATCTAGACATCAAGGGTGTTTGACTGACCAAGCCATTGATGTCAACTTGTTTTTCTTTTTGTAGCTACTGTCATGTGGACTCCTCGATAAGCTCAAATTCAGTGTCCTTGAACTGCAGGAATATCTGGACACCTACAACAACAGAAAAGAAGCCACACTTTCCGTAAGCCAGTCTTCTCTGCCCCTGCTTGTACCTGGATTTTCATAAATTAATACAAGTCCAACTATCCACTCCCTTTGAGTCTTTGGAATGAGGGCAGGCCCAGAGGTGCTTGTGAAGTACAGAATAAAGACGTGGCACTTGCCATGTCCGCAGTGAGTTTAGGGGGAAGGGCCCAGTGGGCGTTACGGGCGAGGGAGGCCTCTGTTCGTAGGAGCTGCCCGTTCCTAGAAGAGGGAGAGGCTAGGGATGCAGAAGGGTAAGACGACCAAGCCCACCGTGGCTACCGTCATCCTGTCTGGCAGCCTCTCCCTCCAGGTTCCCGTAAACTGGCTAGGATCCAGAATATCCTTCCACATCTTCTGGCGGTGCCCCCCTCCTCCCCACAGCAAGCGTGGAGACCACCAGCTCGCTCCCAGAGATTCTCCCCTCCAGACAGATGGAAGGGATCGTGGCAGGAAAATTTTCCGAGGACATACGTGCAGCACCCTCATTCACCTCTTCTAGTCTCAGGAAAGTGTGGGTGGGCTAGATTCAGACTCGTTATCTCCATTTGAGATCGCAAATGATACGTTCCCAGGTGGTGGAAATCCTTTTTTCATTGTTTTCGGACTCGTTTTGGTAAATCAGCACTTCCTGCCGAGTCAACCGAGCCAAAGCCTACCCCGTAATGCCAAATGAATTGAAATGAATAACTCGTGACTTCGCTAAGCATATTCAAAAGAGTGAGGTCTGCCTTGCCAGGAACAAAGGCACCTGAAGTCCATTCTGAAGACAGGGTTTCACAGTGAGAACCATGTACGCCATCGAACCCTTGACCACTTAGAGTATTTTTGGTTCACTTTTGGTTCCAAAGTAGTGAAAATGGATGATGTAGCAAAGTTAGTTTTCATTGTTTCATGTGAATGAAGGCATTGCTGATAGCTTGCCAAAGTAGCCCTGACTCAAGCTGAGTATCTTCCAACTCTCCCTTTTTTCTGGAAACAGTGGCTTGCAAATTGCAAAGCAACATTTGCAGAAGGATCCAAAGATGGAGTCATTACTTGCCAGCCAGGGGATTCAGAAGAAAAGGTAATGACAGAGCCAGAAGTATTTTTTCATTTCCATGCATTTGTGTGCTGTTTTGTAATCCCCAAAGAAGCCTCTGCCCTGAGCTTAAGGTGAAATGAATGTTGTTTGCTTTGGGGTTTCAGATAAAAGAGAAGACCTCTCTTCTCTCTAAGTTGGCCAAGGGGTGAGATAAATCACCAGTCAAATGAAAGTAAAAAGGCTTTAGTAAAAAGCCACTTTAGGTGCCAAGCTGAGGATATCAGGTTGATGTGAATTTATCGATTCAAAATAATACAGTTCTATGAACTCCTGATGTCCTTTTTTACGTTTACAGTACAGTTGCTTTCTAGGAAGTGAGGTGTATATTAGCCTCAGCAGAACCTAGCTAACTCTCATTTTGCTAAACCCCTAAAGATCTGACTTTCATTTTTCTAGACTCCCTAACTCATTTTCCTAACGATCTGCTCTCCCAATCCCTCTGTTGATTGCCAATCACTGCAGTGTGAGGTAGCTCATTCAAAAGAATGAAACCTACTAAAACGCACTTGCTAATATAACAGAAAGTATGAAAGTCAAACTGAATTTGTCTCATCAACATTTGAAATGTGGTATTTTGTGATTTCCTGTGTATGCTCTTCTAGGCAAAGTTCTCCTGCAACTAAACTGAATGGAAAACTTGTGTGTGCTGGACATAATTTTCATGCAGTGAAATGGGACGTATAATGAGTTAACTGTCAAAAGGGCTTCTTGCCCCAGTATGTCCAATTCCTGATGGGTTAGAGAGTGTTTCAGTTCTAAACAGTAGTTTGAATTTGGCCTAGTGGGAAATGACCAAAAATGGTTACCATCAAATAAGTTCCTGGTCTGGCTTGCTCTACTCTCTCCTCCGTTCCAGATGAACAGCTTTATTCCTCACAGTTGACCCTCAATGACCCCGATTCAGCCGCCTCAGAGGTGGGACCAAATGTTTAATGTAGACATGGATCGTGAAACTTGGAGACTGGGTACCCTTTCTTTAAAAAGCTCTTTAAAAAGAAAGAAAGATGATTCTCTGTAAGTAATTCTGGAGAGACAAGCACTCCCCACCCCACCAGAGAGAAATCAAACTGGAAATCAAGGTGAGGGTGGGAGGAAGCGGTGGGAATAGGCCATCTGGAGAAAATGAGGAAAGGGCTCACTCTCAGACCAGCGTGAGTGGAAAATGACTCTGCTTCTCATTCCCCAATGAATGTTAAAGCATTGCCAAAGAGGAAAAAACCATAGCCAAAGTCCTGGCCCTCAGACCTTTACTCGCCTTCTGTTGAATGTGGTGGATTGTCTTTAATTTGACTTGCAGTTTACTTAAAGCAAGAAACCGTGGAATTTATGCAGCTTTGTTCTTTCCTCTTCTTCCAAACCGTAAATTCATAGTAAATGCATAGTTATCGTCAGACTCAGGTAATAAGCATTTTGATCAGATTGAAAGATGTTCTCAAATTCAGCAACATAGAACTGAAATGCAACAAGATCTGACCCAAGATCAGTGTGGTTCCAAAATTGTCTTAATCTGTCTTTCTCCTCCTATATGACCTCAAATTTCATGGTAAACTGCTTGGTTTTGGAAACTTTGTGAGACTGCCAGTGTGTAGCTATTAAATGACCAAAACAAATTATGATTCAGTTAATAGTAAAAGCTCCAGTGTCTAAAAACCTCAAACTTTAAAGACAAGTTAAATCCAGAGTCAGAAAATTTGCTTCTACAGGTGTCTTTATTCTCAAACCTCAATGAGCTATAATGGATAGCTGTGGGAGGGAGGTGGGGAGTAATTCCTAATGACATTATCTGAGTGTGTTTGACTTGATTTTCTTTTTAATAGTAGCATAAACTTTTTTTATCAGCATCACCAGTACAGGTGCACTGAGAGGTAGGGACTGGAATTTTGGCTATCCTTTATTATTCCCCAGTGCTTAGTACAGTACTTGGCACCCAGTAAGTGCTGAATAAATACCCCTGAATGAGTGGCGCGTCCTTCTCACTGCAGCAGTGCCTAAATGTAATGAAACCAGAAGTTAGATGATGGCATGGTGGCCTTTTGGAGCCTGTCATTCCTGGAAAGATAATGACTTGGAGCAAATTATTTTATACCCAAGTGCCAAGGACTCTACATTTTGACTGCAAGTGACGGACCCAAGGGTTAGGAATTAAGAATTAACAAATTAGTTCTGAACAGATACTGCCCAACTCCTAGGCATTCAATCAGTCGATCAATCGGTGACATTTATTGAGTGCTTCCTGAGTGCAGAGCACTGCACTAAGCGCTTGGGAGTGTACAAATACGGCAAAGTTGGTAGACACGTTCCCTGCCTACAAGGAGCTTACAGTTTAGAGGCGGAGTCAAAAATAAATTCCAGGTATGTACGTTAAGTGCTGTGAGGCTGAAAGTAGGGTGAATATCAAGTGCTTAAAGGGTGCGGATTCAAGTGCCCAGGTGACACAGAAGGGAGAGGGAGGAGAGGAGAGGGGGGTTTAGTGCGCAAAGTACCACTGTGTGCGAAGCACTGTCCCAAGCTCGGATGAGCATGCAGTCGACCTGATTCCAGCCTTTGAGGAGCTTGCAGTCTAGCGGATTTCCCAGTAGCACCTTGCCACTGTAACCCAGGCTCATTTCTGTGCTGTGCATGCTGTTTGGGCAGAACATTTGCAACCAGATGGTACTCTGAGGCCAGCAAATGCTAATACTGCTGATCTTTATGCTCTTGAGGAAGGCTGGGCTTTCTACTGCATGCATTACACTGACACTCTACTTTCTTTCCTTTCCTTTTTTTTTTTTTTCCTGTGCCATGCTTGCTGTGTAGCAAATGGAATCTCTTGCAGTAAGTTGAAGTTCTTTCGTACTCTTCGTCCATCTACGAGATGGGCTTATTAAAAAAAAACCCAATTTGACTTTCCCGTTACATCTCGTAGCATGTTTTCCCCTTTCATTTCCATTTTGATTTACGTCTGAGATTACTGAAATGTGCAATGTAGGATCATAATAATGTTCCGAGTTGTCCCCCAAAGCAGAAGGACAAATTGCAAAAATGTAATATTATCATCGGATCCTGTAGAATGCTTAATTCTGTTTTTTGGGATCTGGTGTCTATTTTTTTTAAGAGTCAGAGCTCTAAGATTTCCCCACTGGATTGAAGAGCTGGTTTACTGGATTTTAAAAAGCACAGTACCACGTTTTGGTATCTGTTGGTAACATCTGGTCATTACCGATTATGAATTGGGTTTTCAAGTGTTTCCATAAAGAAAAGTTTGTTAGATGACCTGGCATTCAAGTGCTTTAATAAATCAAGTAGAAGTCCAATAAAGGTTCGTTAGTTCCTGGAACTTCTTTTACTTCTCACGTAACGATACCACCACCCTGTTTTTTGTCGAACACTTTTGTTTTTCCAAAGCAACTTTCACATCAGTATTTCTCACCTTATCCTCACAACATCTCTGCAAAGTAGGCTCTGAGAGGCAGGTATTATTATCCCCATTTTACAGATGAGGTAACTGAGGCCCGGAGAGATTAAATGACCCGCTCGTGGTTTCCACAGCAGGCCGGGACAGAGCCAAAACTAAAACCCAGGTCTCCAGATTCCCAGGACCATGCTCTTTCCACTGCCCAAACTGCTTCTTCTCATTACGGAGTTCAAAGGGATACACTAAATACGAGTGATTTTTTTTTTCTCCCCCCGAGTCACGAACATGTTTCTCTAATTTCTTCGAACCTAATTATACCTTTAGTGTAAAAACAAATGTCAGATAAAGTTTCTGTTGTTAAACTTCACAAGTCATACTTTCTTTCCTATGCCGAATTGAAAGTTCTCCTCTCAGACTGTTTTCGGGCAACGGAAGCGCACCCTCTTGCTCAAAATGCCGAGCAGAGCCTACCGTGGCTCATTTGTGTTTCCTCAGGAGAAAGAACAACTCACTGATACTGATGTTGCCCTCATAAAGAGAGATCAGAACACTTGATTCTGATTATGACAACTTTATGGTCAAATATAGACCCGGGTCTGACTGAAACCAGCACTTTTATTTTTGAGCCGTCTCTTCTCTCTAGAAACCCACAGTCTTACGGCTAGATTTTGGAGGAGTAACTTTACACGGATCCAACTACAAAGGGGAACAATGCGGAACAGGTTGCAACAGGGAATTCCTTTCCCATCCAGAGGCTGGCAAACAATCAGCGTTGCCTTTTAAATGAAAATTGAGTTTACGAAACGCCAGATTCATCTCTAGGGGACCATTTCTGCCCTTGGCTTTTTGTTTTATAAGAAGTTTTGAAACTGTTGTTCCCATGTGACTTTTTGATGCAAGTCCTCTGGCTGCCATTTTGGATTTCCACTTTGTGGCAAGAAAAACTTTATGGCTCTTTTGGTCAGTTTTGAAAGATATTTTCTTTTATAGTTCAGAGTCATTTGGCTGTGGACCAAGTCATTAATGGCCACTACAAGAACTGCGGGTGGCCCTTTCCCACAGTCTTGAGAAACCCATGATCAGGAGTTTAGCATTTCCAAACTGTCTGCTCAGCCAGCTCAAGGTATTGCCTTCCAACTATCCTTTTAATAAAAGGAATTACTCAGTTTTCAAAGCCATCATAAAATTAGAACCATCTTTAGGGAATCATTTTCAAGCATTCGAACAATAATTACGATGGAAATTGGGCAGAATTAACTGGAAGGTGCCCCTTTTCAGTTCTTTATTTGACTTTACACCACGAAGGACTCCACAGAGATTCACCAGTTGTTTGGGGTGGGGGGGTTTATTGTTTTTTTTTGTTTTTCGGTTGTGTCATTTTCAGTTTCAATTGGTTAACTGAGAAATATGTTTGGCCCAGTGAGAGCTTCATTTGTTTTTCAAGAATGACATCCCTCCCCCACCCCCAAAGCAACTGTTCCTTAATAACCATTTCTTCCCCTGTAAATTCTTTCTTTAGCAATTGGAACTGTGTCAGAGATTATATAAGCTACACTTCCAGCTGCTGTTGCTTTTTCAGTCGTACTGTAAGCTCATTGGCCAGGTGCATGAAGTTAGTTCCATGCCAGAGGTAAGTCCTAAGCCGAGCCAAGTCCTGTCAGATAATCACTTTGGTTGTGTTTTTCCTTTCATTATGACACCCGTGATACCAAACATACGTTGTCAAAGTAACCCCCTGCCCCCTCCACACCCCCACACAAACACCCATCCACCACACACACACCCCAACACACACACACACTGCCCCAAATTGTTAGAAAAGGAGGTTGGGGATCCTGTTCAGAGCCCTTGGGTTCACTTTTTCTTTTGAATCTCATTCTTCACTGGAATTCCTGAAAAGTGAGTGGAAAAGACAACTTTTAGTCATCATTTGCCTCAGGGTTTCATATCCACTGTCCTGAGAGAGGTTCTCAGCTCCTTCCACTTTTAGAAACATACAGTGTGAGCTTCAATAGGAACGATTGTAGAGTGAAGAGAGATCAGAACATTAAAGGTAGCCTCTTCACTTGAATTGTCCACCAGTACTCAGGTGAAGTTCACCCCTTGGGTGCATTTGTGGCTGGCAAGGCGATTGAGGGGCTCGGAGTCGCGGCTGCCCTGTACCCCTCACAGACTGCCCCAAGCTGTGTTACTGCGTTTTTTTAATGGCTTTTTTTAATGGTATTTATAAAGCGCTTACTATGCGCTAGGAACTGTACTAAGCACTGGGGTAGATACAATGTTATCAGGTTGGTTACAGCCCATGTCCCACATGGGACTCACAGTTTTAATCCCCGTTTCACAGATGAAGGAGCTGAGGTACAGCGAAGTAGCCGACAAACGGCAGAGCCAGAATTAAAACCCTAAGACCTCGGACTCCCAAGCCCGTGCTCTTTCCACTAGGCCCATGCTGCTTCTTTGGTTGTTTCTTCCACCCGGTCATTGTAACATCGCTTGATGGCCAGGAATTGGAGTCAGAACTTTGTGAAGGAAGTCCCCAAAATAATCTAAAAACGATGACAACTGGAAAAGGAGGCAACATGATTCTTAACTGATCATTCTTAAAAATTGTGTGTAGGGGAAAATGAAAGGAGCCACATCTCATGTTTTACACCTTCCCCAAGACCTAAGACACACCACGAATTAACATCAAATCTGATTTAAATGAACAGCTCTGGTTCTACCTAGGAGGAAAGTAACCAAACAAAACTAAAATCTGTGTAGCCTTAAAATGGACAATTTGGAGAAAGTCATTTACAAATTTCAAAAAGAGCTTCCTAAAATCATAACATTTTATAAAAAGCAGGGTACTGGTAGATCCTCTCGGTTTCTGTGCTATCACTGAATTCTGGAGTGGGTTTACAGGTTCCAGATTGAGTGTGTGAAGCAGAATTGTCATTTTTCTCGTACAGTGTAAACATCCAGAAAATAGGAAAGAAATGACAAAGGGCTCAAGACTTCATAAGAAATAAAGGTAGAAAATGATTCAAATCCTTCAACTTTCCTTTATGGAAATAGTCACGGCTGAAGTCACTGGATAAAGCATTTTTATTTCTTATTGCCTCACTTTGGCATGTACCGGAAATCAAATCGCTCTGCAATTTATAATGCCTGCAGTCTTCTGGCACATTACATTTTCAGTCCAGCAAAAGGCTCGCCCGTGTGCTCTGCCATTAACTGGCTGTTTCTGGAGGCCAGTCATTCTGATTCTACCACCTGAAAGGAAGGAGGCCTGGGCTTTTATGAGCTTTGGAAATCAGTAATAGCTCTACTTTGGGGCCTTGCCCGTCTTCCTTCCCCTCCTCAAGTTTGTCTCTCGAACTTCCATCCTGTGACCCAAGAATGGATGGCAAAGGATATCATGGAGAATCTTCCAGAGCTCTTTCCACCTGCTGGGAAAATGAAATGTGAAGCAAAGGCATGGGAAGCACACCCCTCTTGAGTGAAACGAGTGTGCACCTACGTAGGATGCTGTGTCCCCTCTGCCGAGGCTTGTGCGTGCGTATGGGAAGTGGCTACCTGCCTCTTTGCCCCCAGAACATGTAGTGAGTCAGGGCCGCCCTTGGTTATCGAGATTTTCAGGCTTTTACCCTAGCTGCATCCCCATGGAGCCTGAGGGCGCGCCTAGCAGAGGGAGGGTAGGAGCTCCACATGGATTTATTTTTCCTTCCAGCTGCTGAACATGTCTCGCGAACTGAGTGACTTGAAGAAACACCTGAAGGAAGCCACCACGGCCATCGCGGCCGACCCTCTCTACATCGACCCCGCTTGGCCGGAGCCCGCGTTCGGTTCCACGGAAGCGGCCATCCAGGCCATGCTGGAGTGCCTGAAAAACAACGAACTCGGCAAAGCTTTACGGCAGATCAGGGAATGCAGGCAAGTCTTCCTGGACGTGAGGCTTCTTCATTTAAGGAGCGCGCTCGTTGTCGTTTGAAAACTGGAAGGCGGATGAGTTGTGGGGTCTGTTAAGTGTTAACACTGTGCTAGCCACTGCGGTAATTACAAAGTACACTCTGCCTGCCTTCCCCACTTGACTAGCGGAGGGAGAGTCTTCCAGCAATCTGGCACTATCTGGAGCACAACAGGTTTTCTTCCCGCCTCAGCCCAAGCTACTTTTGCATGTCTTTCCTCGTTTTTGACAGTCTATAATATTTATTGAGCTCTTACTGTGTGCAGAGCTATGTACTAAGTGCTTGGGAAAGTACAGTATAGCAATATAACAGATAAAATCCCTGCCCACAACAAGCTTACCGTCTAGAGACGAGCTTACAGTTCCTTGAGTTACAGTTACGAGCTTACAGTTCCTTAACAGGCCCATCCTGTTAAGTAGGGCCACGTTTCCAGTTTATTGGTGTCACTTTTTTTGTTTTCATGTTCTCATGGTATTTGCTAGGCACTTACTGTGTGCCAGGCACTGTGCTAAGAATGGGGGTAGATACAAGCTTATCAGGTTGAACACAGTCCATGTCCCATGTGGGGCTCACAGTCTTAATCCCCATCTTTCACAGATGAGGTAACTGAGGCACAGAGAAGTTAAATGAGTTGCCCAAAGTCCGCAGCAGACGAGTGGCAGATCTGGGGTTAGATCCCAGGTCTTCTTAACTCCCAGGCCGTGCTCTATCCACTAGACCTCACTGCAGATACTACCCCTACTTTCCAAATCGCCAGTAACTCCATCCAAATGGAATGAGCACACTTTGCTCCTGTCTTAACAGACACATCAATCAGTAGTACGTATTGAAAACCTACTGCCTTCAGAGCACTGTACTAAATGCTGGGAAGAGCACAGAAGACATGATCTCTTTCTGTAACTCACTGTAATGTCCGTGTCCCCTTCGAGACTGTAAACTCCTCATGGGCAGGGATCAGGTCTAACAGCTCTTTTACAGTGCTCTGCGCAAAGTGATTGACCCCTGCCCTCAAGGACCCGGGACTGATGCTTTTTATCACCTCAAAAATGTAAAGACAGGTAAAAGTGTACACAATAATAATAATAATAATTGTGGTGTTTACTACGTGCCAGGCACTGTACTTAGCTGTGGGGTGGTTACAGGCAAATTGGGTTGGATAGAGTCCCTGTCCCACATGGGCCTCACAGGCTTAATCCCCACTTTACAGATGAAGTAACTGAGGCACAGATAAATCAAGTGACGTGCCCGGGGTCACCCAGCAGACAAATGGTGGAGCCAGGCCCTGCTGAGAGCTCACCTCCTCCAGGAGGCCTTCCCAGACTGAGCCCCTTCCTTCCTCTCCCCCTCGTCCCCCTCTCCATCCCCCCATCTTACCTCCTTCCCTTCCCCACAGCACCTGTAAATATGTATATATGTTTGTACATATTTATTACTCTATTTATTTATTTATTTATTTTACTTGTACATATCTATTCTATTTTATTTTGTTAATATGTTTGGTTTTGTTCTCTGTCTCCCCCTTTTAGACTGTGAGCCCAATGTTGGGTAGGGACTGTCTCTATATGTTGCCAATTTGTACTTCCCAAGCGCTTAGTACAGTGCTCTGCACATAGTAAGGGCTCAATAAATACGATTGATGATGATGATGAATCCAGGTCCTTCTGATTCCCAGGCCTGTACTTTATCCACTAGGCCATGCTGCTTCCCTTATTTGGAAATTGGTATTGAAATAATTCAAAGGGCAGTCAATTCCCATCCCTAAAGTTGTGTGGGGGACACTTTGGGAACACAGACACGGAGGTATTTTTTCAGCACTTGGGCCCCACGCAAGTCCACACAGCTGATTTTCCACAAGTTTCGAAACAGAGGCGAATTTGACTCGAGTACGTTTCCCGTTCGACAAGGCCTAAGTGTCTCCAACTCGGAGCCCGGAGTAATTTGAGCCTAGGACTCTGGAAACCATCGCCGCTTCACCGGCGCGGTAAGGACGAATCGAGGTAGCGAAGCTACAGACGGGTCTTGCCTGTGTCTCCCCTGCAGGAGTCTGTGGCCCAATGACATCTTTGGCAGCAGCTCCGACGACGAGGTCCAGACGCTGCTGAACATTTACTTCCGGCACCAAACCCTGGGACAGACGGGCACGTACGCCCTGGTGGGCTCCAACCAGAGCCTGACCGAGATCTGCACCAAGCTGATGGAGCTGAACGTAGAAATCCGCGACATGATCCGCAGGGCTCAGACCTACCGGGCCGTCGCGACGTTTCTTCCGGACTCCAGCGTCTCCGGCACGAGTCTCTGACCAGAGCCGCTCCCCCGCGGCCCGCACTAGCCGAGGAGTGCTGCCCTGCGGGAGTGAGGTCGCTTGGTGTCTTCTCTGCTTTAGAAAGGCTCGGTCAGACTGTCCTCCCTCTTGTTCCCCGCAGGACTTTATCTGCGAGAAAGCGGGCAAAACCCCAAACGTACGGCAATACCGACAGAACGGAGGGAGTCTTTAGCGAGCCGGACGACACCGGGCCTTCGTGTTGCGCTGCACAGGTCCGTCACTGGCGCCTAACCTGGCACTGAAGACTCACTGCTGAGGTAGCGATGGGCAGTGGGTACCAGTGCCCGCTCCAGTGAACGGATCCCTCCCTTTCTAGAAACTTACATTAGGTTGGCAAAAGTGCAATGTTTCCTTCGCTCAACAATATCTTTTTCAGTATCCTTAAAACTTGTACCCCCCCCCCAAAAAAAAAAACACCCCCCACACCCTGCCTCTTTTTCTGTTTTGTTTTGGGCTGAGGGAGCGGGCAGAATGAAGCTGACCACCCAACATTTGGAGGCGGTGGACCGGAAGCTGAGAGCCTGGGTGGACGAAATCGCAATTGTAAATGGACTCCAATTCCAGTGGACACTGTAATTTGCGTACAATTACTGTATCTAAAATGAGCTGCTACAAAGTACATTTCCTAATGTTGCTAGGCTACTGTCTCTGAAGGTACTGGATTGCTCTACGTAGGTCTGTTATTAGGACCCAAGGACCAGAAATGGTCTTGGTAGATTGTTTTGTTTTTTTTTTTTAAAGGATCTTGGCTGCTTTTTACTAGAAGGTTGCTTTTATGATATTTATACTATGAAAGGATGGTTGCTGATTTGAATTAACTTTGCCGTTTTGTAGAAATTAGACATCCACCTTGCAGGACTCTGATCGTTTGCTCCATTGCGCATGCATATTTTTATTTAATGTCCGTGTGGAAGACAAATGTCAAAGGTGAAATGCAAGTTCGCCTCATTCCATAACAGGTCGTATTTTAGTTGTAAAATAGAAAAGGTTATTCATTCTTCTCGGTTCCCCCCGGCCCCAAACACACATATATAAATGCTGTCAAGAGAGATGGGGCGCATGCAAATCTGTTGCCCTCGAAGACACTCCTGATCAAACATGATCCATGTAACTTATTCACTCTGTAAATACACTTAATGTTTTTGTGAAGTAACTTTGTTTGACATTTCATTTAGTACATCCATCGACCTAAAAGATAAAGGTCGTAACCCAACATTGGATCCAACCCGCTAATGAAGATTTTCTGCTCGACCGTCTGCACCTCGGCCGACAGGGTCCGTGCGCCCTTTGGAGCGCGGACCAAAACGATCCCAGGCAGAGAAGTCACCTTCCATCATGGCTGCTTATCTGGAATCTACTTGAAAATAGATTGGAAAAAAAATCCGGGGGAAATGGAATGCATCAAAATGTAGCACCGCTGTGCCAACTTCAGAGGAAAGACCAGCTTTACGAAAATTGCCGTTTCCTTAACGAGCAGACGGAAAAATGAGACTCTTGCCTTGCTGGGGTAACGCCGTCCGTAAAGGCGTTTATCTGGTGGGATTGTGCTCGGATGGCAGGTTAATTTTGTCCCTAGCTGAATACAGAAAACTCTGAGCTTCCAACATGATGACCCTTCCCCTCCCGCAACAGTAACTGCAGGGGGAATGACCTCTCCATGTGCCTAGGGCCCGGATTGTAGAAGATGATACAGGCAATGTTGGAAGGCAGCTTGACTGGTGGTGTTCATCGCCAAAGCTGCCACGACACCATTTCTCACTCCCTTCCATGTCGACGGCTGGAACCCCAGAGACCTAGACTGTAAGTTCGTTGTGGGCAGGGACTGTGTCTGTGTATTGTTCTAATGTACTCTCCCAAGTGCTTAGTGGAGTGCTTTCCACGCAGAATACGCTCAATCAATACGATTGAATGAACCTGCGCCCTGGGAGGCAGCTCTGAGCTGGTTGTGGTCCTATTCCCTCTCCCCCTCGGCAGAATTTGTGCACTGAAAGTTTAACCAAAAATCCCCAGATTTTAGAAGGAGCACGTAACCACCCCCACCCGCCCGCCCCACACCACCAGTTTTCACCCAGTGAAAAATCAGAAAGGAACCAATGAACTAAATTCTTCCTAAAACTGGGGGATTTGGGGTAAAAGTTGTTTGAAACTGGGAACAAAGGACCAATGTTACAGGCTGCTCTCCAGAAGAAAGGAGCTGTGATATTAAGGGCTTATTATGTGCCATGCACTGTGTTAAGTTCTGTGGTGATACAAGTTAGAGCAGACAGCCTCTGTCCCACCCTGGACTCACGATCTAAGAGGAAGGGAAGATTAGGTATCCCCATTTTACAGGTGGCATAACTGAGGCCAGAGAGGTGGTGACTTTCCCACAGCCACACGGCAGACCGAGGGCTGACCTGATATTAGAACCCTGAGTCTTCCGACCCCTATTCCTTTGCTCTTTCCACTGGACCATCCTGTCTCCCCAGCTTTGAGGACCACCACTTAAATAATGCCACTCCTATAACCAGACTGTCTGCCAGCCTCCATCCCCATGCAGGTGTTGCTACCGGCATCTTTGTGACAAGGCTGATTAGTTCCAGAGGGGTGCCTAAGATGTCTTATTTACCTGGTTTAAAAGTTTTTAAATGCAGGTCCTGTGTCTTTCTAGCAGACCTCTGAATACTCTTTTGGAGATGGTAAGGAACTTTGTGATTACTGCAAAATACGAGAGAGAGGAAGACCACATGGGATATGGATTGTGTCCAGCTTGATTAGCTTGAAGTCTTAGATGTCACAGTCTTTTAGACTGTGAGCCCAATGTTGGGTAGGGACTGTCTCTATATGTTGCCAATTTGTACTTCCCAAGCACTTAGTACAGTGCTCTGCACATAGTAAGCGCTCAATAAATATGATTGATTGAAGAGAAGCAGCATGGCTTAGTGGAAAGAGCCTGGGCTTGGGAGTCAGAGGACAAGGGTTCTAATCCCAGTTCCGCCACTTGCCTGCTTTATGACCTTGGGCAAGCCACTTAACTTCTCTGTGCCTCAGTTACCTCATCTGTAAAACTGGGGATTAAGACTGAGTCCCATTTGGGACAACCTGATTACCTTGTATCTACCCCAGCGCTTAGAGCAGGGTTTGGCACACAGTAAGCACTTAACAAATACCATTATTATTATTATTATTATTATTACCCCATTGCTAAGTATAGTGCCCAGACAATAGTAAGCACTTAAATACCATTAGAGAAAAAACAGTTAAGGATGAAAGGCAAACTGACTTTAGGATGCCCAGTTGGTAGCATTCTTCCCCTAGACCAAAGAGGGTCATTCGCAGAGTGGGATCTTGGAGAGGGATGTCAGAGGCAGGGGTTTGTTTCTTAACCGTTGCGAACTAATATGACTCTAGCTGTGTAGGCCAAGCTTTACACTGGCAGTTGAAACCTATCTCTTTTCCTCTTTTCTGCATGATCTGATGACACCTACAAACAGAAAATAAACTTACCTCATCTAATAACTGCCACCTGCCCGCCCTGCTCCAATGACAATGGGCAAAGGACTGTACTAAATTCTTGGGAGATCAATCAATCAATCGTATTTATTGAGCGCTTACTGTGTGCAGAGCACTGTACTAAGCGCTTGGGAAGTACAAGTTGGCAACATATAGAGACAGTCCCTACCCAACAGTGGGGGAGATTACAGAAGCAGTGATCCCTGTCCACAAGTGTAGCGGACGGAGTTTAGTGACTCACGTTCCACTACACCGTAAGCTCCTGTATTCTCCCAAGTGCATAGTTCGATTTTCTGCACACACTAAGTGTTCAATAAATACCATTGATTGATCGTCAATCGTATTTATTGAGCGCTTACTGTGTGCAGAGCACTGTACTAAGCGCTTGGCAAGTTGGCAACATATAGAGACAGTCCCTGCCCAACAGTGGGATTGATAGATTAAAGGGTGCTTCAACACCACAGCCCAGCTGGGTCTGAATAGCAATTCCACCCCCACTTCCCTCCACAGTCCTCAATACCATATTGAAGGCTGCCTCTGAAGTTTTAGATGAGCTGATTTTATTCACACTGTACAGTTATGTTACAAAAAAAGATACTAAAGTCTAATCCATTTTCCAGTGCCAGGTCATAAACCTAAAGTCAAAGCCAGGTTACAGAGACGAGGTAGAGCGTTTCGGGGTTCTGAAGTGCTGTATAGAAGTTGTTAGCCATCAGACAATGTACTTGAAGCTGTAGGTGCTGTCGCAGGATAATCGTTTCCCTTTGCAACGGC
Source organism: Tachyglossus aculeatus (assembly GCF_015852505.1). Classification (NCBI taxonomy): domain Eukaryota; kingdom Metazoa; phylum Chordata; class Mammalia; order Monotremata; family Tachyglossidae; genus Tachyglossus; species Tachyglossus aculeatus. The sequence continues at coordinate 4,452,361 of NC_052085.1, forward strand.
CACAGAGCTCTTGGCGGTGAGGTCGTTTCAGGTCAATGTGTCTCTTCTTCTGAGGGCAGGAGCAACGAGACTTTGAACACATCTTTAGGAGACAAAGACAAAGACATGCCATCTCTCTCTCTGTTTTTATGGCAATGGCATTATATTTCAGTCAGGATCTCATTATCCTAACTTCCACTTTAGGGCCAGTCTCATCTATCTGAAATTTAAGGTCAATCATGCCCCCTCATTTGGTATTTAACCTGCAACAGATATAGGCCTTCACCCTGAAACTCCTCAAAGTAGTTTTAACGAAGATGCTCACTGTGAAGGAGAGGTGTGTGTCACACAGAGGGCAGAAGAAATGCAATGACAAACTTGATCCTGGAATCCCCAAACGAGTATATTTTTAAAAAAAAAACAAAAAACGAAAGCAAAGGTCCTGGTAGATCAGTCTCCCGGCCAGTTTCTAACCTGAATATTGGAAACAGTTCTGGTTACAATAGTATTTACTGTGTGCTTACTATGTGTGAAGCACTGTGCTAAACTCTGGGATAAATAAAGAACAGTCTAGTTACAGTCTAGAATCCTTGAGAGATGAGGAGAATTGAGCCAAGCTTTCCAAAGAGAAGAGTTTTGAGAAGGAATCAGGTTTCCATGCTAACTGCATGGGTTTAGTTTCTGAAAGTATCCATTTGGTCCAGTAAAAGACTGGTAAAACCAAAAGATTATGGGGCAATTGAGGAACTGCCCAACAAACTGACACGTCAGGTGAAATTCAACCAGGTTTAGGGTAGGGAACCCCAAAATAAGATAGGTCCACCGTTTTTGCAGCCCCTATTGAATGGTGTTAAGCTTGATGGTTACAGGTTGCCCACCTTGTGAGGAAAAGCCAGTTCCAGGGACTTCTAAATTCGTTGTTTCTTGTACTCAGATTGCTTTGTGCTTCTGCATTTTTGTATCTGCAATATTTGTACACAACGCTAGCAGTTGAATCCATTAGAGCTAAGTTTCTGGGGCAAGGCGGCATGGCTGAACAATGAAGAAAGGAGCGGATGGTGGTGAGGGAAGGCGCTGAGGACTTGGGGTGGGGCTCTCCTTCCTCGAAAACACCAGACATCCTTCGGCTGACCAAGAAGCAACAGACCAAGGTAACGCAACGGCATTGTGAAGCCCCACACCATAAGGTTCTTTGTGGAAATCCACCGATCCGAAGCTTCTCGCCAGGGCGACTTCTCATCTCACCCCAACCTCGTCCAAAGCACCGCGTTCCCCTCCCGGGCCCCCAGGAACACGGGTGCTGCCTCCGTGCCGTGGGAATCAGCGACGGGAGCCACAGGAGAGGAAAGCTGGAAACGGAGATCCCGGACAGTAAGGAAATTGGGGCCCTAACCTGTACCAGGCGAGGGACAGACCAGCTGAAGACCTGATTGTCACCAGTGTACAAAACCCGATTAACGGCTGCCCTGACTTGGAGTCACCATGGATAAAGACTTTGTTTAATCTGCATATTGTATAGCCAAAAATGGTGTACTGAAAATGGAATGAGCTCACCAGAAAGCGGTGGAAAAAACGTGCTTGGTGAGGGAAACCTTTAGTTTTATCTAAGCAAAAGGCTTCCACACGCCAAGCTTCATCATTCCCCTCAATCAATCGTATTTATTGAGCGCTTACTGTGTGCAGAGCACTGTACTAAGCGCTTGGGAAGTACAGGTTGGCAACATATAGAGACAGTCCCTACCCAACAGTGGGCTCCCTCAGAATGGAGCAAAAGAAAATGGACTTGAAGGATCACGTTAGAGGCGAGGAAACTTTCGAGGGCTGGAATAGGTGAAGAAGGGAAGTGAGACAACATCTCTGTAGGTTCTTAAATTAATTCATTCAGTCACTCATTTATTGAGGGCTTACTGTGATCACAGCAATGTACTAAGCACTTGGGAAAATACAGTACAATAAATAGTGGCATTTCCTCCCCACAAGGAGCTTGCAGTCTAAATTCAGATTGCTTAGGATGGATGTGAACCTTCCGCTAAGTGGAAGATAGACCAACTTCCCAATATCTCTCCCTAAAGCTTGAGGATTGGGGCAAAATCAAGCCTTTACAGGCCAATCCTAGAAATTCATTCCTTATAAGAGAAGCAGAGGCATTCACTCCAGTGAGTATCTGTGCCAGGGTGAAGTGAGCAGGGTGGAGGTTTGAGCCAGACGTAGAGGTGGCATAATAAGAATGATAAGGACGACATTTGTAAAGTGTTTGCTCTCTGCCACACGCGGCGGTAAATGCAGTCAGGTCAGACACAGTCCCTGTCCCATACAGAGTGAAGCGGACTCACCTGGCACTGGATTGCTTCCACTCGATAGGGGTTAAAGCTCTTCTGGCACTTGCGACAGAGTTGTTTGAAATAAACCTAGAGAGAGTTGGGCAACTTGTTAATACAGCATTTTATTTAGTTGGCTCCAGAATCCTCAGTTTGGATTCATTCCTTCCCCTTGGTGGGACAGAGGGAAGGAGGGAAACCTTGATTCTGTGTATTGAAAGTACTTTCATTCGTTCATTCAATCGCATTTATTGCGCGCTTACTGTGTGCAGGGCACTGTACTAAGCGCTTGGGAAGTACAAGTTGGCAACATATAGAGACGGTCCCTACCCAACAGTGGGCATTGAGCGCCTCCTGAGCGTGACACTGTACTAAACGTTTGGTGTAGAGTGTTATGTTGCCAACTTGTACTTCCCAAGCGCTTAGTACAGTGCTCTGCACACAGTAAGCGCTCAATAAATACGATTGATGATGATGATGATGATTGGGCCAGTGTCAGAGTGGGCTGTTCCACTTAGAAGACTGATTAAAGAACAGTGCTTTGCACATAGTAAGTGCTTAAATACCATCATTATTATTACAGGATTATGCTGCTTTAAGGAGCCATTCCTCCACACACAAACACACCCTTAGCCCCCCCATAACCTAAGAACAGTGCTTTGCACATAGTAAGCACTTAACAAATACCATCATTATTATTACAGGATTATGCTGCTTTAAGGAGCCATTCCTACACACACACACCCTTAGCCACCCCATAACCTAAGTAGTTTTTAAATTTAGAAGGGCAGTAATTAAAGTACTATGAAGTAGCTTTCTCCAAGCCAGGCTTCATGCTTATTTGCTTGTTCTGGATTTCAGCTATTTCGAGTTATGCCTTGCCTCCATGGGGCACTCAGATCCTTCAAAAACCATCCCTCTCCCACACGCACTAGCAGGACGTGATATTCAAAACATTCAGACCAAGAAGAAACACGGATGGCAAGTCTCGGCTAATTACTTCTAGCGTCATATGGTCAGGTATGCTCATGAGCTCACTAGGTGGGGAAAGAAAAACGGGCTAAACAATATGGATTTCTCCTACGGTTGTCACCTTCTTAAATTTAGCATCATCATCATCATCAATCGTATTTATTGAGCGCTTACTATGTGCCGAGCACTGTACTAAGCGCTTGGGAAGTACAAATTGGCAACATATAGAGACAGTCCCTACCCAACAGTGGGCTCACAGTCTAAAAGGGGGAGACAGAGAACAAAACCAAACATACTAACAAAATAAAATAAATAGAATAGATATGTACAAGTAAAATAAATAAATAAGTAAATGGGGTAATAAATATGTACAAACATAAATACATATATACATGTATGTATATATGTATGCATATATATATACACGTATACATATATGTATATGTATACATACATATATACACATATGTATATGCATAGACACACATATATACATTAGCAGAGCTCAATGTATACATACATATGTATATGCACATATCTATATATACATACACATATGTATATATGTATACATATATATGTGTACATATATACATGTATGTATATATGTACACACGTATATGTATATGCATACATATATATGCATATATATGTGTGTGTATGTATGCACACACACATATATATACATATATGTGCATATACATATGCATATATATGTGTATATATGTGTATGTACACACACATATACATATATACATTAGCAGAGCTCAATGTATACATACATATGTATATATACATATCTATATATATACATACACATATGTATATGTGTATGTATATATATACATGTGTATATATGTATGTGTGTGTATACACACACATACATATATACATATATACATTAGCAGAGCTCAATGCGTAGTTAGGAAAGAGCCAAAGTGCACTATTGTTGATTTAAGGTCTATAAGTTAACCAGATAGTGGTAGTTGAGCATTTGACATGTCCATTCGATTATAAGTTGTGGAGGCAAGAATTGTGCTTTCTTATATTTATATATGTTCTCCAAAGTAGCCAGTGTTGTACATTACACAAAGGACTTGTTCAGTAACTTACCTTGTTAGTTCCAGAAATACACCACACATAGGCACTTTCCCATCTGGTGTTACAGTCTTTACAGTGAAAATAGCCATACTTCTGTTCTAAGAACTTCAATGGAAAAAAAAAAAGTAAATGGGGGGGAAAAAAGAAAGGTTTGCCTTCATTTTTCTTTGCTGTCGTGAAGATTTTGGAGAAAATACATACGGATTCATTTTATCTTTTCTGTTTGAGCAGGCACTCTTCGTGAACTGTTACGGAGTAGTGTGGCCTAGTGGAAAGAGCAAGAGCCTGGGAGTCTTCGGACTTGGGTTCTAATCTGCTAGTTGTCTTCTGTGTGACCTTGGGCAAGGCACTTAACCTCTCTGTGCCTCAGTTAACCTCATCTGTGAAGTGGGGATTCAATGGCTTTTCTCCCTCCCACTTGGATTGTGAGCCCCATGTGGGACAGGGACTGTATTCCATGTGGTAGGGGGACCTGGGACTGCCACTTGCCTGCTGTGTGACCCTGGGCAAGCCATTTAATTTCTCTGAGCCTCCGTTTCCCCGTCTGTAAAATGGGGATGAAATACCTGCACTCCCTCCTGTTTATACCGTGAGCCCTAGGCGGGACGGGGACTGGGTCTGACCTGATTATTTTGTATCCACGCGTGGCTCAATGGAAAGAGTGCGGGCTTGGGAGTCAGAGGTCATGGATTCTAATCCTGACTCCACCACTTATCAGCTGGGTGACTTTGGGCACGTCACTTCTTTGCGCCTCACTTACCTCATCTATAAAATGGGGATTAAGACTGAGCCCCAGGTGGGACAACCTGATGACCTTGTATCTCCCCCAGCGCTTAAAGCACTGCTTGGCACATAGTAAGCGCTTAACAAATACCATCACTTATTATTACTACTATTTTCTGGGCCTCAGTTCCCTCATCTGCAAAATAGGGATGAAGACTGTGAGCCCTACATGGGACAACCCGATGACCTTGGATTTCCCCCAGTGCTTAAAACAGTGCTTGGCACATAGTAAGCGCTTAAATACCATCATTATTATTACTATTCTCTGTGACTGTTACCTCATCTGTAAAATGGGGATGAAGACTGTGAGCCCCACGCGGGACAACCTGATGACCTGGGATCTCTCCCAGCGCTTAGAACAGTGCTTGGCACATAGTAAGTGCTTAACAAATACCATCATTATTATTACTATTCTCTGTGCCTCTGCTACCTCATCTGTAAAATGGGGACGAAGACTGTGAGCCCCACGCGGGACAACCTGATGACCTGGGATCTCTCCCAGCGCTTAGAACAATCAATCAATCAATCAATCGTATTTATTGAGCGCTTACTGTTTGCAGAGCACTGTACTAAGCGCTTGGGAAGTACAAGTTGGCAACATATAGGGACAGTCCCTACCCAACAGTGGGCTAGAACAGTGCTTGGCACATAGTAAGCGCTTAAATACCATCATTATTATTACTATTCTCTGTGCCTCTGTTACCTCATCTGTAAAATGGGGACGAAGACCGTGAGCCCCACGTGGGACAACCTGATGACCTGGGATCTCTCCCAGTGCTTAGAACAGTGCTTGGCACATAGTAAGCGCTTAACAAATACCATCATTATTATTACTATTCCCTGTGCCTCTGTTACCTCATCTGTAAAGTGGGGATGAAGACCGTGAGCCCCACGTGGGACAACCTGATGACCTTGGATTTCCCCCAGTACGTAAAACAGTGCTTGGCACATGGTAAGCGCTTAACAAATACCATCATTATTATTACTATTCTTTGTGCCTCTGTTACCTCATCAGTAAAATGGGGGTGAAGACCGTGAGCCCCACGTGGGGCAACCTGATGACCTGGGATCTCTCCCAGCGCTTAGAACAGTGCTTGGCACATAGTAAGCGCTTAACAAATACCATCATTATTATTACTATTCTCTGTGCCTCTGTTACCTCATCAGTAAAATGGGGGTGAAGACCGTGAGCCCCACGTGGGACAACCTGATGACCTGGGATCTCTCCCAGCGCTTAGAACGGTGCTTGGCACATAGTAAGCGCTTAACAAATACCACTATTATTATCATCATCATCAAATACCACGCTCTACTAAAGGTCATGGATTCAAATCCCGGCTCCGCCACCTGTCAGCTGTGTGACTTCGGGCAAGCCACTTGACTTCTCTGTGCCTCAGTTTCCTCGTCCGTAAAATGGGAATGAAGACTGGGAGCCCCCCGTGGGGCAACCTGATGACCCTGTAGCCTCCCCAGCGCTTAGAACAGTGCTTGGCGCATAGTAAGCGCTGAATAAATGTCATCATTATTATTATTATTATTATTATCATCATCAGATGGGGTGGTGTGATCTGGAGCGAAAGAGGGACTCACTTGGAAAAGTGGTTTGTTGGAGGAGGAGGCTCCTTGTTGGGCGGGCCCAGGCCTTGGAAACCCGCAGGAGGCGGTGGCTCCCTGTCCCTCGCAGGGCTGGCCGGTAGGGGGCGCCGCCGCCAGGCCGGACGAGCCCACTCCGGCGGCGGGGGAGGCGCCGCCCAGCGCGCACTGCACCGCCGCGTCCACCCGCGCGTTCACCTGCACCCCCACCTCCTTGGTAGCGGCCCCGCGCAGGCGCGGGCCCCCCCCGCCGCAGGCAGGCCTCCAACTGCGCATGCTCCACGTTGGCCACCATCGCCTGACCTTTGACCCGTTGCCAAGTGGGCAGCTTGGCGTGGGCGGCCGGGCCTAGTGGGCAGCCGCCCCCAAACAGGCCGTAGGGGACGCAGACGAAGGTCGCCATGGCCGCCCCTTCCCCACCAGGACCAGCCTCCCCGGGCAGCTTGTTTGGCAACGGCTCCTTGTCCTTTCCCCGCCGTGGGCGCCCATTTTTCCCTCCCCCGCTTTATCCCGGGCCCGCGGCTGCCTCCCATTATCCGCCCTGATGGGGTTGATTGACAGGCCAACCTCCCCCTCCGCCGGCAAGACCCCCGGCTTTGGGGGTCAGAGGTCGTGGGTTCTAATCCCGCCCCCTGGCAGCTGCGGGGCTTTGGGCAATTAATAATAATAATGGCATTTATTAAGCGCTTACTAGGTGCAAAGCACTGTTCTAAGCGCTGGGGAGGTTACAAGAAAATCAGGTTGTCCCACAGGGGGCTCACAGTCTTCATCCCCATTTTACAGATGAGGTACCTGAGGCCCAGAGAATAATAATGGCATTTGTTAAGCGCTTACTATGTGCAAAGCACTGTTCTAAGCGCTGGGGAGGTTACAAGGCGATCAGATTGTCCCACAGGGGGCTCACAGTCTTCATCCCCATTTTACAGGTGAGGTACCTGAGGCCCAGAGAATAATAATAATAATGGCATTTATTAAGCGCTTGCTATGTGCAAAGCACTGTTCTAAGCGCTGGGGAGGTTACAAGGTGATCAGGTTACGAGTTGATCAGGTTATCTCACGGGGGACTCACAGTCTTAACCCCCATTTTACAGATGAAGGAACTGAGGCCCAGTGAAGTGACTTGCCCAAAGTCACACAGCTGACAATGGGCGGAGTCGGGATTTGAACCCATGACCTCTGCCTCCAAAGCCCGGGCTCTTATCCATTGAGCCACAATGCTTAACAAATACCATCATTATTCTTTCTGTTCTCCTGCACTCTCCGCGCACCTAATCAGCCCTCAATTAATAGCATCTGATTGATCTATTTCCCGCAGAGCAGCGACTGCACGTGAGTTGTACCCCTGCCGAATTGTAATAATGATAATGATGGTATTTGTTAGGCATTTACTATGTGCTAAGCACTGTTCTAAGCGCTGGGGGAGGTACAAGGTCATCAGGTTGTCCCGCGTGGGGCTCACAGTCCTAATCCCCATTTTACAGGTGAGGTAGCTAAGGCACAGAAAAGTGAACTGACTTGCCTAAAGCCACACAGCTGATAAGGGGCGGACAGGGATTTGAACCCACGCCCTCTGACTCCCAAACCCGTGCTCTTTCCATTACGCCACGCTGCTTCTCACTGTACTTTCTAAGCGCTTAGTACGGTGCTCTGCACACAGTAAGCGCTCAATAAATGCAGTTGAATGAATGGAGTTGCACCTTCGTGAACGTGCCAGTATATTTTGCAAAGCTGAGCGCAGGAAAAGTTGGTTGAATGGTCTTGAGAGTTTTCAAATAGTAGTAGTTGTATTTATTGAGCACCGAGTTGGGACAATGCACTGTACTAAGCACTTGGGAAGTACAAAACAAAGAAATGACACAATCCCTCCCCACAAAGACGTTACAAGAGGGTGGGGAGAGTCTGCCCTTGAGTCCTTCCCCCCACATAGCATTGACATAGCTTTGAACTCTGTTGCTTCCCCCTAAATTTAATTTATTTTTAGGGTCTGTCTCCCTCGCTGTAAACTTCGTGAGTGCCAGGATCTTGTCTACTAAAATGTACTTACTGTACTCTCCCAAGCACTTAGTGTACTGATCTGACCAGAGTAAGTGCTCAAAAAATACTATTGAGTATTTAATAAATTGTTTAAGCAGCAGCATGGCAGTGGCTAAGTACCAATCAATCAATCGTATTTATTGAGTGCTTACTGTGTGCAGAGCACTGTACTAAGCGCTTGGGAAGTACAAGATGGCAACACATAGGGACTGTCTCTAGATCAATCAATCAATCAATCGTATTTATTGAGCACTTACTGTGTGCAGACCACGGTACTAAGCGCTTGGGAAGTACAAGTTGGCAACACATAGAGGCAGTCCCTACCCAATAGTGGGCTCACAGTCTAAAAGGGGGTGACAGAGAACAAAACCAAACATACTAACAAAATAAAATAAATAGAATAGATCAATCAATCAGTCGTATTTATTGTGCACTTACTGTGTGCAGAGCACTGTACTAAGCACTTGGGAAGTACAAGTCGGCAACACATAGAGACAGTCCCTACCCAACAGCGGGCTCACAGTCTAGAAGGGGGAGACAGAGAACAAAACCAAACATATTAACAAAATAAAATAAATAGAATAGATATGTACAAGTAAGATAAATAAATAAATAAATAAATAAATAGAGTAATAAATATGTACAAACATACATATATACAGGTGCTGTAGGGAAGGGAAGGAGGTAAGATGGGGGGATGGAGAAGGGGACGAGGGGGAGAGGAAGGAAGGGGCTCAACCAAACATACTAACAAAATAAAATAAATAGAATAGATATGTACAAGTAAGATGAATAGAGTAATAAATATGTACAAACATATCTACATATATTCAGGTGCTGTGGGGAAGGGAAGGAGGTAAGATGGGGGGATGGAGAGGGGGACGAGGGGGAGAGGAAGGAAGGGGCTCAACCAAACATACTAACAAAATAAAATAAATAGAATAGATATGTACAAGTAAGATGAATAGAGTAATAAATATGTACAAACATATATACTTATATTCAGGTGCTGTGGGGAAGGGAAGGAGGTAAGATGGGGGGATGGAGAGGGGGACGAGGGGGAGAGGAAGGAAGGGGCTCAACCAAACATGCTAACAAAATAAAATAAATAGATTAGATTTGTACAAGTAAGATGAATAAATAAATAGAGTAATAAATATGTACAAACATATATACATATATTCAGGTGCTGTGGGGAAGGGAAGGAGGTACGATGGGGGGATGGAGAGGGGGACGAGGGGGAGAGGAAGGAAGGGGCTCAACCAAACATACTAACAAAATAAAATAGAATAGATTTGTACAAGATGAATAAATACGTAGAGTAATAAATATGTACAAACAATATACATATATTCAGGTGCTGTGGGGAAGGGAAGGAGGTAAGATGGAGGGGGAGAAGGGGGAGATATGTACAAGTAAAATAAATAAATAAATGTTGCCGACTTGGACTTCGCAAGGGCTTAGTCCGGTGCTCTGCACACAGTAAGCGCTCAATAAATACGATTGAATGAATGAATGAATGAATGAATGAAATACTATTGATTGATTGATTGAATGAATGAATGAATCCGCCCCCCCACAAACGGCCTGGTCACGTGGCGGGGGAAAAAAAGAGGGCTTGGTCACGTGATGGGGAAGGCACTGTATAGTCACGTGGTACGGGGCGGCCTGGTCACGTGGTGGGGGAGCGCGTTAAGGCGCGAACGCCTGAACAGGTGGGGGCGGAAGTGGTGCTGCTGCGGCGCGCGAGCAGGGCGCTTCTGCTCCGTCCGCGCCCCTCGGCGTGGCGCGCGCGCGCGCGTGCCTCTGAGGGGATCGGGGGTTGATGGACGGGCGGCGCCGCCGCCGGCCATGACACACTGACCCCGGTTAGTGAGGGCCACGGGGATGGAGCCCACCCCCTTCCCTCCCAAACCAGACCAGACCAGACCAAACCAGAACAATCCGGTTCCCTTTTGGGACCCTGAGGCGGAGGGGAAGGGGGCGCCTACTACGCCCCGACCGGATGTGGACAGGTGGGATAATGGAGGAAAGGCCCTGAACTTCCCTGGGCCTCAGTTAGTCATTCCGTTCATTCAGCCGGATTTACTGAGCGCTTACTGGGTGCAGAGCGCTGTACCACCACTAATAATAATGTTGGCATTTGTGAAGCGCTTACTATGTGCAAAGCTCTGTTCTGCTAAACGCTTGGAAAGGACCAATTAGCAGTAAGGAGAGCCAATCCCTGCCCACCCCGGGTTTACAGTTTAGAATAAATCCCCCCCGCCTTACCTCCTTCCCCTCCCCACAGCACCTGTATACCTATATACCTATAATCCTAATATATATATATATATATATATATATATAATCCGATATATGTATACCTATATATACCTATAATCCTATTATATATATAATCTTATATATAAGTATATTTACCTATAATATATACACAATATATATATATATAATATACATAATAATTATATGATATATATTGTAGATACCTATACTATATATCTTATGGATATAGGATTATATATATATTTGAGCACTTGCTGGGTGCAGAGCACTATACTAATAATAATAATAATGATGGCCTTTGTGAAGCGCTTACTATGTGCAAAGCACTGTTCTGCTAAGCACTTGGAAAGTACCATTTAGCAGCAAAGAGAGCCAATCCCTGCCCACCCCGGGCTTACAGTTTAAAATAAATCCCCCCTGCCTTACCTCCTTCCCCTCCCCACAGCACCTGTATACCTATAATCCTAATATATGTATAGTTATATATATATATATATATTAATCCTATTAATAATCCTATTATATATATAATCCTATATATAAGTATATATACCTATAATACATACACAATATATATGATATGCATAATAATAATTATATGATATATATTATAGATACCTATACTATATATTATAGATATATATAGGATTATATATATATTAGGATTATAGGTATATAGACATATGTGTGTTTACGTATTTATTACTCTTTCATTTGTACATATTCTATTTATTTTGTTAATATGTTTTGTTGTCTGTCCCCCCCTTCTAGAATGTGAGCCCCCCCGCCTTACCTCCTTCCCCTCCCCACAACACCTGTATACCTATATACCTGTATACCTATAATCCTAATATATATATAATCCTGTATATATAAATATATACCCATTTGCCTACAATCCTATTATATATATACAATCCTATATATAAGTATTTATTACCTATAATTATGTAATAATTATAATATATAGTATATATCTGTAATATATATTATTATAATCCTAATATATATACCTAGTATTATAATCCTAATATATATATATAATCCTATATATATAGTATGTATGCCTATAATATATATTATAGGAATATATACTATATATACCTACAATTTGTGTATATTGTAGGTATATATATTTTATATATATAGGATTATATATATATATACACATATATTAGGATTATAGGTATGTAGACATATATATGTGTTTGTATGTATTTATTACTCTATTGTATTTGTACATATTTATTTTATTTTGTTAATATGTTTTTTGTTGTCTGTCTCCCCCTTCTAGACTGTGAACCCACTGTTGGGTAGGGACCGTCTGTATATGTTGCCAACTTGTATTTCCCAAGCGCTTAGTACAGTGCTGTGCACACAGTAAGCTCTCAATAAATACGAATGAATGAATTTATTAAGCACTAACTATGTGCAAAGCAGTGTTCTAAGCGCTGGGGAGGTTACAAGGTAATCAGGTTGTTCCATGTGGGGCCCACAGCCTTAATCCCCATTTTACAGATGAGGGAACTGAGGCACAGAGAAGGGAAGTGACTTGCCCAAAGTCACACAGCTGACAACTGGCAGAGCCGGGATTTGAACCCATGACCTCTGACTCCAAAGCCCGGGCTCTTTCCACTGAGCCACGCTGCTTCTCCAAGAGGCAAGACAGACATCAAAACAAGTAAACCGGTACCAATATAAATAAATAGGATTATAGATATATAGACATCAAAACAAGTAAACAGGTATCAGTATAAATAAATAGGATTATAGATATATAGACATCGGAACAAGTAAATGGGTGTCCATATAAATAGGATTATAGGTATATAGACATTAAAACACATCAATATAAATGAATAAGATTATAGATAGACAACAAAACGAGTTGGTTTTGTTCTCTGTCTCCCCCTTTTAGACTGTGAGCCCACTGTTGGGTAGGGACTGGCTCTGTGTTGCTAACTTGTATTTCCCAAGCGCTTAGTACAGTGCTCTGCACACAGTAAGCGCTCAATAAATGCAATTGATTGATTGAATAAACAGGTGTCAATATAACTAAATAGGATTATAGATATATAGACATCAAAACGAGTAAGCAGGCATCAATATAAATAAATAGGATTATAGCTATATAGACATCAAAACGAGTAAGCAGGCATCAATATAAATAAATAGGGTTATAGATATATAGGCAACAAAACGAGTAAACAGGCGTCAATATAACAAAATAGGGTTATAGATATATAGACATCAAAATGAGTAAGCAGGCATCAATATAAATAGGATTATAGCTATATAGACATAAGAACAAGTGAAGGGGCGTCAATATAAATAGGATTATAGATATATAGACATCAGAGCAAGCAAACAGGCATCAATATAAATAAATAGAATTATAGCTATATAGACATAAGAACAAGTAAAGGGGCGTCAATATAAATATATTATATAGGATTAAATCCTATATTAAATATATAGGATTATAGATATATAGACATCAGAACAAGCAAACAGGCATCAATATAAATAAATAGAATTATAGATATATAGACATCAAAACAAGTAAACAGGCATCAGTATTTTTGGGGTGTTGACATTCCTGCATCCCATCCCGCCCCTCTGCCACCCTTTTTTTTCCCCCCCAAACCCCCTCCCTTTCAGACCCTCCCCTGACACAGCCGTAGCCTCCCCTCTCCTAGTTGCCGGTCAACAAAATTCACAATCAGTTCATCATCATCATCAATCGTATTTATTAAGCGCTTACTGTGTGCAGAGCACTGTACTAAGCGCTCGGGAAGTACAAGTTGGCAACATATAGAGACAGTCCCTACTTTGACAGCAACCTCGTGCAGTCTCTTTAGTTTTGCAATGCTGGGCTAGACAACTCACCCCGGCTTGGTTTGTTTTCAGCTTAAGGACAAGGAAAACAGGCGCCAGTTCTGTTTCTAGGGTCCCTTTGCCCATTTACCACAGATTGCCTTCTTACTTTGCAGATTTAATCACCACCTTTACCACTGTGACTTTTATGAGGAAGAAAATGCCTGTCGAACCCAAGGAAAGGCCAACCTTCTTTGAAATTTTTAAGGCTCGATGCAGCGACTCAGGTACAGCTCTCCGTGTAATTGGGTAAAGTTCCTGGCCGAAATGACTAGATTGGAAACATTTCTACCTGTCGGCTTAGCAGGACTTGTGAAAGGAATGAATCAATATTTCATGGGTTAGAAATCTGGTTCGCCCCCAGCCTTGTGGATTTTAGTTCTAGTATCTGTAGAGTGGTGACCTGGTCAAAACTGGAAGTGGATCCCCCCTTTTCCTCTCCTCCCCTCCCCATCGCTCCCCTCCCTCCCTCTGCCCTACCTCCTTCCCTTCCCCGCAGCACTTGTATATATTTGTACATATTTATTGCTCTATTTTATTTGTACATACTATATTTTATTAATGATGTGTGTATAGCTATAATTCTATTTATTCTGATGGTATTGACACTTATCTACTTGTTTTGTTGTACGTCTCCCCCTTCTAGACTGTGAGACTGTTGCTGGGTAGGGACCTTCTCTATATGTTGCCGATTTGTAATAATAATAATAATGGCATTTATTAAGCACTTACTATGTGCAAAGCACTGTTCTAAGCACTGGCACTGTACTTCCCAAGCGCTTAGTCCAGTGCTCTGCACATAGTAAGCGCTCAATAAATGTGATTGAATGAATAAATGAATCCAGGTTTACATAATTGGACGTCCTTTATAAGATTATAAGGTGCTTGAGGACAGGAATTTTATCATTATTTCCCTTTATCGTGGACCCCCAAGCTTTCTGCACACAGTTAGTGTTCGGTGAATACCATTGATTGGCTGAATCTGGGGATGCTCCAAAAAGTATCGGAGAAACAGTGTAGCCTAGGGGAACGAATGAGGGCCTGGGTTCTGATCATGGCTCCGCCACTTGTCTGCTGTGTGTCCTTGGGCAAGTCCCTTAATTCCTCTGCCTCAGTTCACTCATCTGTAAAATGGGGGTTGAGACTATGAGCCCTGTGTGGGACAGGGACTGCGTTCATCCTGATTACCTTGGATCTACCCTAGTGCTTCGTACGGGGCCTGGCACAGAGTAAGCACTTAACAAATAATTTTTTAAAAGTATTTGCCCCCTGGGATGTGGTCCAGAGAGCAGCGTGTCTAGCAACACACTTCTGCAGTGTTGCCACAGCTGCAGTATTGCAGGTCCCTTCTGAAGTGAGGGGTGGAATTCAGAGGACCAGGGGATTTCTGAGACTGAGTCAAATTGGGCTGGGCTCAGGGGTAACTCAATCCAGCACAGGCAAAGGCCCCAAGAAACCTGTGGACCAGTCCAGTACAGGGCCCTCTATTAAACTAATTAGTGGTGTTTACTGAGTGCATACAGTACAGAGCACTGTATTAAGTGCTTGGGAGAGTGCAGTACAATAGAGTTGATAGACATGATCCTTGCCCACAAGGAATTTACAGTCTAGAGAGGGAGACACATATTAAAATAAATTACAGATAGGGGAAATGACATGCTATAGGGATATATATGTAAGTAACAAGGGGCTGTGGATCAAGTGCTTTTTTTAAATGGCATTTAAGCAGTAACTATGTGTTACACACTGTTCTAGGTGCCAGGGTATATACACGTCAGGTTGGACACAGTCCCTGACAGTCTAAGTGCTTAAAGGGTAAAGATCCAAGTGCCTAGGCGATCAATCTAATATATTTGAGCACTTACCATGTGCTGAGCACCATACAAAGTGCTTGGGAGAGTGCAGTGTAACAAGACAGAGTTGGAAGACCTATTCCCTGCCCGCAAGGAGCTTAGTCTAGGGGGAACATAGGAAGGCGAGTATGGGAAATGAGGGTTTAGCCTAGTCAGGGAAGGCCTCTTAGGGAGCTGTGACTTTAGAAGGGCTCCAAAGTTGGGGAGGTGGGCCAGAAGTCTGCAGTGAAGTAGATGAGATTGCAGGACCGTGAGTACATTGGTGTGAGAGGAGCAAAGTGTGTTGGCTGGGTTGTGACTAGTCCAACTCCCACAGAAGGCAAGTGGTAGAGTCAGGATTAGAACCCAGGTCCTCCAACTCCCAGGCCTGAGCTCTTTCCACTAGGCCACACTGCTTCTTAACCATCCCGTATTAATTGAATCCAGCGAATCCATTGTCATTAGCAATGTCTGAGGAATCCAAGCTGCCCCATTTCACCCCCTGGCCCAAGGCCTGGGAATATGGGTGAATTCAGAGCAGCTTCAGGAATTCTGAACCTTGTTAAAGACAGCTGAAATGTCCAACATGGTATTCTCAAAAATAGAGGTTTGGTGGCTCGTTTTCCGTGGTGTTTTCTGAAGCAGCGTAACAAATGAAATCATACCTCACTCCAGTTTAATATGTTTATATTATGACCTTTTAATAAATTTGAGGTGGTGGAGTCCTGGAGGTGACACATTTTTCAAACAAATTCTAAAGTTTGCCAACCTGGCTGCATCGTGAGTTGCACCCAGGAGTGGTGGGGAGGGAAAAGTCAGTTGGGCAGGAGAAGAACTAATTCCTGATTCTGGTTTCTCATCTGAACCTTGAAACAGGTATTTTTGTGCCCTCTTGAACCCATCCTTGATGCAATCATTGGAGCTCATTTTTGTCCCAGGTCAACAGTAATCCGTGAGGCTGCTTTAAAAGCGGGAACTTAAGTAGCCGTTACCAGCCAACAGTCTAATACCTTGTCTTTTGTTTTCCAAGTCTTTCTCACTCCAGTTGAGTAACAGCAATTGAAGTTGGGTGCCACCACTTAAAGCATAGTTCGAGTGAGGTGTGATTTGTTGCTTGATTTTCTTATAGATCTAGGGCCAATAAGCCTCAACTGGTTTGAAGAACTTAGTTTAGAAGCTCCACCTTATCATTCCACGACTTCAGAAGATCAGGAATGTAAAACTAGATCCTGTGAACCAAATGTTTTCAAAACACCCCAGCGGAAACCCTCAACTTATAGTCAACTGGCTTCAACTCCGGTCATCTTCAAGGACCAAAATGTGACTTTGCCACCTGACCCTTCCCCCATGAAGGGTCTGGATCAGTACAGCATAGAGCCACGTGAGTATCTGCTGTATGATGAGCCAGATGTTTTTAATTGCGCTATATATGTTTATAAGATGAGCCAGAATCACCCTACCTGTGAACCGTGATTTCTTTTCTCTGATACAGACAAGTATATTTGTTAACTCCTGTTTATATTTTTCTTGTAAAAAGAATCTGAAACGTGCTTTGTTGATAGAAACTGACCAGAAGTGGATTTGATTATATCCCCATTTTCCAAAGCCTGCAGCAAAACAATCCCAACGTAGATCTGATTTATAAATACCTTGAGAGGGAGAGAGAGAGGCCACAATCTTTCTCTATAACCCAACACGGCAACTGACCGTACACTTCTATTGTTGTGCCCTGTTGCAGGCAAGGATGATGCAGATAACAAAGATTCCAAAAGAAGTCATGGCATGACAGGGACTAAACTGCATCAAGTAAATGATGTTTCCAGCCCTCTCAGTTCTTTTCTCAGTGAAAGGTATGATAAAGCTCTGAATATATTCAATATTCTGCATTTGCTTTGTGTTTCATAGAAGTTATAACTTGCATTTATACAAGATTACCCTTTGTTTAACCTAATTTTAGTTAGCATTTTAAATTGATCATCTCTTAGAGAGCATACAAGTTTTAAAGTACACAGTTGTTCAGTTTGATAACCACCTGTTGGTTTAGTACCAAATCTACGTATTCTATTGTACCCCTCCAGGTGCTCAGTATAGGGCTCTGCATGTAGTAAGTGCTCAAAAAATGCCACTGATTGATAGGTATTGGAATTACTTCGTGGCATAAACCAAACAAAAATCCTGTTTCAGTGTGACAGCTATCATTGTAGACCTTGGTGATTCAAATAAATAGTAAAGTCAAAAACTTAATTTTTTAAGTAGTTAAAATAAATACTGCAAAAGCATATCATCTTGCGGAGAAAAAAATGAACATAGAACTTAACCTTCCCTCTTTATTTTCATTGTGGAGAAAATGATATTGCTTAACACTATTTCATTTGGTTTTATGTATCAAGAACATTACTGCGACATTGTCTCAGGCCACACGTTAAAGTCTGGCTGAAGTGCAAGTTGATTAAATCGCTACACCCTCATAAAGAACACTTCAGTCTCATGAATGGAGAAATGTAGCATTGAGGTGAACACCCCCGCCCCACCTTCCCACCTTTTACTTGCTCGGTGTAAGGTTGCTGTTGTTTCTGAAGGAGTCAATGAAAGATAGTAGCGAGGAGAACATAAGGTGATCAAGGTCTGAGGTGATAACTGAGGGTGAGAGCAGTGAAACCTAGACCAGAAGGAGATAGGCCAAAGCCCTGCTACTAGGTTTTTCCAGAGACTTAGTTGCAGATGATAAGCTGAGGCATATATTATAGTTAGCACACACTCCGTATTTATTGTGAATCTAGTTACAGCCTTAACATGTGAAATGAGGGCATCTGAAATATAATGCGATTATAAAATCCCATTTTTCCCAGTTAAATCATCAGTCATTTCAAGATGTGAATTTGAAGAGACCACATATAGAGAGCAGGGGAATTTTACCACCACATAAAAGTTGACAAAGGATATATTTTGGTCAGCAGTGGTCTACTGAGTTGTTCAGCTGAAAGGATAATTGTATTTAAAATGGGGTTACTTGGACAGAAGTGTAAACTATCATAATATACTTTAAGCTGTTGACTAATGCTAAAAGGCTTCATTTTCAATTTTTGGTTTTAGTCCAACTGTTTTGCAGAGGCTGTTCACAACTCCCACGCCACAGAAAAATAAACCTGGTATGAATAAATAATTTGTTCTATTTGATCATATTTTAGTATTTGCTAACTTCCATATCTTGATGTAGTGCCTGATTGTTCTCATTATTTTTCAGTAATATGTGGAAGCTTATTTTGCACTCCAAATCTAACTGGGGTAAGTATTCCTTTTTGGCTTATTTCAATTGTAAAGTAATTAGGTGTTTTGGAAAAAAAAATACATGTTATCTCAAGTGAGAAGAACTGTTGCCTAGTGGATAAAGCATGATAAAAGAGGACCTGGGTTCTAATCCTAGATACGCCACTTGTCTGCTATGTGACCTTGAGCAAGTCACTTAACTTCTCTGTGCCTCAGTTATTTCATCTGTAAAATGGGGATTAAGGCTGTGAGCCCCATGTGGGTCATGGACTGTGTCCAACCAAATTAACTTAGATCTATGCCAGAGCTTAGTGCCTGGCACATAGTAAGTGCTTAATAACTACCATTAAAAAAGTGTGCCTTTCTTCTGAAGAGCTGAAGCTATTATAATAATATCCATGGGACAGGTGTTATCCTCATTTTGAAGCCTAAATGAAAACAAAGAAGACTTAAGTGACTTGGCTAGAGAGCTAAGACTAGAATCCAGAAGTAGGTGGACTGACTTCAGCCAATCAGTAGTATTTATTGAGCACCAACTGTGTATAGATCATTGTGGTAAACACCTACTGTACAATACAGTTAGAAGAAATGATGACCCCTTTCCTCAAAGAGCTTACACTGTGGTAGGTGTGGGTTTGTGAAGACCTATGTGCCCACCTGGCCCAAAAGTGCTTATGTGGTAGTTGGGGGATTTAAAGTAAGGAGGTGAGAAATTAATTGAGAATGATTTCCTGTAAGAGATGTGATTTCAAAAGGGCTTTGAAGATGGTGAGAGCTGTGAACTGTGAATATGCAGATGGAGGGAAGATAAGTAATGGGAAAGTGGGAACAAGACACATGGAGAAGGTTTAGCATGAGAGAAAAGATGAGTGTGAACTGAGGTGTCTGTGAGAAGAGACTGTTTAAATGGGAGGGAGATTGCTGATTGAGGGAGTGTCTTAAAGCCAGTCATCAGGAGTTTCTGATTAGTGCGGAGAAGAATGAGTAACTATTGGAGGCTATTAAGGAGTGGGGACATGTGTGCAGAATGCTGTGTTAGAAAAATGATCCAGGCAGCAGATGGAAAACATATGGCCCGGAGAAGAGAGAGTCAAGCCGGGATATAGTCCCTGGACTGGTGTGGTGGCCTTTGATTGAAGACGTGTTTGTTTATGGGAGGATTGGCAAAAGTGAAAGCCACTCTTAGGTGTGTAAACAACAAACATGACCGCACAACAAAGGACATTCTTTGGTGTGGTGATGTTTGACCATTATGTTAATTTCACTTACAGTGGTGGCTAATTTGAACTTGAAAAATGTGTGTGCGTGTACGTGTAAGTAAAACATAGAAGCATGGAAGCAGGCTGAAATTAAGTAATATGTTAATTGGCTCTCTTTCCAGTTTCAGACCCCAAGACCTATTTCCGAAAGCTTGGGAGCAGAGGTGGACCCAGATATGTCGTGGTCAAGTTCTCTAGCCACGCCCCCGACACTTAGTTCAACTGTGTTACTAGGTAATACTGATGGTCTGCGTTGTTTCAAAAATATAGGAATGAATGGTCATGCCCATTGACTTTGGGGATTATGTTTAAAGGAAACTGAAAAATAGGGAAATAATAATATTTTGGTGTAGATTCTACTGCTAGTTTAATGCCCCATTTTTTAAAATTTGCTTCAGCTTTTTTCGCTGTGGTTTAACATTGATTTGACTAGTTTCGCTCAACTCTGCAGATAGATACCTGCGCGAGAGTTAACTGAAAGTGGGCTAATAGTTTCCAAGAAATCCTGAACTTTTAGAATTTGGGGAGTTTTATAGCAGCATAGAGCTTAGTGCTCCCTAGCTCTGCCCAAATCTGCTTCAAGACCTAGTGTAACTGATTTAGACATTGGACCAGGGTGCATCCAGCTTTATGAGTCTCTAACCCCAAGTATAAGTGATTTTATTTCCTTCTTCTTTTCAGCCAAAGATGATCAAGTTTCTGAAGCTAAATTTGCTGATGGTGACACCAGTGTAAGTAAACGTAAGGAATGAGATTTATCCTGAAGCTAGTTGATATTAATTTTGCAGTTGATTTTTGAAAAATGTGACCTGCCCAGATTTGGGATTAAGCTTCTAGAAAAGCCTGGTGAGTTTATATGACTTAGAGCCCTCGGAGTTAAATAGGGAGGACTTTGTGGCAGAAGAGGGCTTTGAATGTGGGGAGAGCCGTGGTCCGTTGGATTTGGGAAGGGAGAGAGTTCTAAGCCAGAGAATAGCGTGAGCAAAGGGAACAGAGGCGGGAGAATCGAGAGCAAGGTATCACTAGATGGTTAGTGTGAGAAACAGAGAGCAATTTGTTGAATAGTGGGTGAAAAGAGCAGTTAGGTTGGATGGGGCAAGTTGATCAGGACATCCTTGAAGCAGATGGTGAGGAGTCTTTGATGCAGGGGGAACACGAGAAACCGTTGGAGGGTTTGGAAGAGAGATGTGTGCCGACCGTGTCTCAAGCTGATGATCTGTGCAGCAGTACATCGTATAGATTGGAGTGGGGAGAGGCTGGAGGTAGGGAGATATCAAAGAGGCTACAGGGACCGGAATGAGGGGGGCCGGCGGGGACCAGAAGCAGGGTGATAATTGGAAACATTTTAATGATCCAGAGACACAGCCCTGGATAGTGCTCAGGGAAGCTGAAGATGGGTGACATCTTCGTGTGGTAGGGACTGGCCACGTTTAAACCTTATCAGCCACCCAAATCAGGAGTATCGTTTTAAAATTCAGAGTTCAACCATATATTCAATTGTATTTATTGAACGCTTAGCGGCGTGCATAGCACTGGACTGAGTGCTTGGGAGAGTACAGTATAACAAAGTTTATAGATACGTTCCCTGCCAAAAGTGAGCTTGCAGTCTAGTATCCAACAATTTTTTTTGTTCAGAAAATATTAGTTGTTATGTACAAACTTAAACTCTTAATTGACCTTTGGTAGCCACTGAAATAAAATCCCAGTCAATCATATGAGAAATGTAGCAAATTTGATTTTTAGAAATGTTGGGGTTAGCAGGTCAGTTCTCAGAAAAACCTTCCTGGCTTCATTCTCTGGGTTCCAAACCTGAAGCCTTCTACATTGAACTTCACTCAAGTCCGATTAAACAACAGCAGTACTTTACACCCTTGAGAGTCTCCCCACTCTTCCAGTTCCACCCTAGTCTTGTTCCATTTTTCACTCTTTCTCCTCTTTCCATTGATTTTTCAATTAACTAGAATCCCAGGTTTCCTGTGCCCAAAAGGTGTAATGTTGTTTTTTTAATGAGGCACAGCTCTATCATTTGAGTCCCAAGTGTGGAAAAATATTGTACTTGGAATCTGTACATTGATTTACTTCTTTTTTGCAGATGTTACAAAAAGTCTTCTTAGACCATGGGGAAAACCCAAGAAGAAATGGAATGAACACCTCTTCCGGAACAAACGTGAATTCAGAAACTGACATCATGGATCACGGTAAATAACTGTGTTAGGCTGGCTACTTCACAGAAATAACTGCTTTGCTCCAGTTTGGTTAATTGGGTCTTCCTGCCATCATTAGCAACCACTGGTAAAATCGACTCATTTCTTCCTTTCCGGTGAAGTGGGGAAAAAGCCTCACAACTGACCTTTTCTTATGTAATAGACAATATTCTCTCCAAGTTGGCTCTGGAGGACCTCCAGGGTCACAGTGGTTTATCTGGCGAATTTCAAAGCTAAAATATTCTGGTGATTAATCAATAGCATTTACTGAGCACCCACTGGTTGGGAGAATGCAGTGGAATTAGTTTGCATGAACACAGTTCTCAAGGGTTTTATAATCTAGTGGAAAAGATGAAGGAGAATCTAATGAGTTAAAGCCCCATAGGGTTTCCTGGAGAGAGGAAGGGAATGGATTTGTTGGAAGGATAAGTAAAAGAGCCTAAGGCTGGAAACTATTTAAAAAAACACAGATTGGTAATTTAGTGAATAGGATTCCTCAAACTTAGTTGCTAAAAGAGACGTGCTGGGTGTAATTACCAACAGAAAAATTCCTTCAGGCTAGGCCATTTTTACCCAACTAGAATTCAGCAAATATTCCTCTGTGAGAGGTGAGTACAAAATCTAGGCAAATGTGGGCTGCTTCTTGTTCATCTTATGATTAGCAAACACACAGCAGGAGGCAGGGAAGCCAGACATCATCATCAATCATATTGAGCGCTTACTGTGTGCAGAGCACTGTACTGTACTAAGACATCAATCAGGGAGAAACAGATAAGATCAAAACTGTACACAGAGACCAAAAGTTGTAGGTAGAGAGCATCTGAATGATAGTTGTACCTGATTTGTGAATCAAGCCCTCACTCACTGAGCACTGGCTGTGAATCTGCCAGAGACCTTAATTAATCCAGGAGTTAGGGCCTTGAGACTTTTCTGCTCCTCTGGTAGAATTTGCTCCCAGCAAATTATGGGGTCTTGTACCTTATCACAGGTGTTTGAGGAATTTTATGAGGTGAGACCTGAAGGGGTTGGGAAGACTTTGGAGATTCAGGATGTAGGAGGAAAATAGATCTGTGGGAGAGGATAGGTGGGCAAGGGGTAGTTAGTGGTGACTTTGGGTTTGTTGGGATCTTTGGGAAGAGGGACGGCTGGATCCCTTTAAAAGCTTAAATTGGATGAACCATTAGCAAAACTAGCAGCTGTCCTGTTAAAGGTTTCATTTGCCCTGCCTATAAGATTAAAAACAAAGTTTTTTATTAGGAAAAAGAAGGAGTCTATAAGCCAAAGTCACTGCTGCTGAGTTGTGAGAATTCAGCCAATTATCTATTTTCCCTGTCCTCAGTCTAATCCTGGGGAAGAGGAAGAACAAGGTAGAAAGTTAGGAACTTTTATGGGAGCAGTGTAAATCTATAGAAGGAGCTGCTAGAATCCCTCTAATCTCAATAAATATTTCTTTTTAAATACTATCTCTAAGACTTAAACTTATACAGGAAGTCTTCAAAGAGATGACTTACATAGCTTCCAACTATTTTTTCAATAGCATATGCTTGATAAAAATACAAACATTCACAAATTTGGGAATGTTTCTTGTGCATTAGTTTCTTGCTTGGAGTGGAAAAAGCTAGATGGTGTGAGTATGATTCTCCCTAAAGGCAGAGGGAGATATAGACTCGTCAGATTCTCAAGGTTCTTTCCATTCTCATTAGACTGTAATATAATTATAGTTTAAAGCCCTCATCAAGACCAGTGAGGTTTCAGTTATTTGTAGGAGAGGAGTTATTAATTTTTCAAAATGTTTTCGTCTTTTAGATTCCATATGCTAGTGAATGAATCTGTCCATCCAGTTATTAGAATGACAACAGTACTTATGAGACAAAACACTTCCGTGTGTTTTGTGTGTGTTAGCCAAAATTAAATGATACACATAGGCTTTTATAAGTACCCGATGCTATTTTCTATATTTGTGTTTTTAATTTCAGAGTTGGAAAAAATGTTAGATGGTTCATTTGACGATGTGAACAGTTGTGAGGACAGAATTGAACATGACAGTGAATCAGCTTGGAATCAGAGTGAGCCCAACAACCTGGAAGATGAAGTATATGAAGCAGCTAAAGATGTACTTCCTGGAGAAGGGGACCTTCATTCAATAAGTTATGCCAGTTGTAAAACTAAAGAGGACGGGGGAAAACATTTCAACC
The DNA here is from genome assembly GCF_015852505.1 of Tachyglossus aculeatus. Lineage (NCBI taxonomy): Eukaryota > Metazoa > Chordata > Mammalia > Monotremata > Tachyglossidae > Tachyglossus > Tachyglossus aculeatus. The sequence goes on from NC_052085.1 coordinate 4,477,061, forward strand.
AAATAAGAGCAACTGAATGTAAAGACACTGAACACCAAGCTGAGAATGCTGAGCATGCAGTTGCCCATGAAACTGAATTCAGTTCCAGTGTGGCAAAAAATAAAGTTCAGCAGCCTCTTGAAAGCGGGAATGGCAGCTCCTGCAAGGAAGACGTGACATCTCAAGCCTCTGAGTGGTCTCAGTTAAACCTTTCAGGGTTCGATGGCACTTGGATGGAAAAAACCCCACCAACTCACATTTCCTCTTTGTCAGAGAGACTCGCTGCTAAAGCTGGAGGACAAGTTGCTTCAGACACTTCTTTGCCAAGCACTCTGAGTCCAGACCGTGCCCAGAAGTTACCGAACGTTGACCCATCCGTAAATACGAAGGATGACAAACAGTGTTCTCAACCTCATCAAGACTCTGTTCTAATGTTAAAACAAACAACCCCTGAACCTTCTCCTGCAGCTTCCCCTTTCCAAAGTATCAAAAATGTAACGCTCCAAACAAAGCAAGACTGTGAAAAGACATCCAAGGCGGATTTCTTAAGCACAAATCCCACAAGTTTTAAAGACCCTGAAACGCCGGAAACTAGATTGGAAAGCCACACGTGTTTGATAAAAGACGGTTCTCGTTGCCCTCCAAGACCTGATCCGTTGGCTATAAATTCAGATGGGAATGAAAGTTGGCCAACTCCTAAATGTAACCCTGTGACTTTGAAAAGTACTGGTATAATATCTAGCTTGAAAAAGAAAACAAGACGATTTATTTATGCCGTCAATAGTGAGTCATCTTTTCAAGAAGAAAAAATCCCGGAAAATCAAGTTACAGGATCACCTCATTCTTCTACATCATCCTGTTTGGAGTGGAAGTCTTCTGTGGGCCCTCAGGCACATTCCGGTATTGATCCAGGTATTGTTTTTCTTTGCTCTAAGTGGGTGTGAGTTGTAACCTCCTAAACAGTCCTTTTTTTAAAGGTATATTGCTAGGTTCAGTGTGTCTTTTGAAAATTCAGAAATGAAGAAGGAACCTATTTGTGTAACTATAACCTTGTAGCGTCTTGCCACAATGTAAAAACTATTCAAAATTTTGCATTATTACCATAATAGGTGCTCAGATCCAATTTTAAATAAAGATGAAGCAGCGGGGGCCCAGCACGGACCTAAGTTTTAATCTCAGATTTGCCATTTACCTGCTGTGTGACCTTAGGCAAGTCACTTAAGTTCTCTGTGCCTCAGTTTCCTAAACTGTAAAATAGAAATTCAGCACCTCTTGTGTTTTTTAATGGCATTTAAGTGTTTGCTATGTGTCAAGCACTGTTCTAAGCACTGGGGTGAATAAAGGTTAATTGGGCCAAATACAACTCCTATCCCAAATGGGGCTCGCAGTCTGAGGAGGAAGAACAGGTCATGAATCCCCATTTTGTAGTTGAGGAAATCAAGGCACAGAGAAGTTAAGAGACTTGCCTAAGGTCACACAGGCAAGTGGCAGAGCTGGTAATAATAATCTTGGTATTTGTTCAGTGCTTACTATGTGTCAGGCTGTACTAAGCACTGGGGTAGTTACAGGCTAATCAGGTTGGACACAATCACTGTCCCACATAGGGCTCACAGTCTTGATCCCCATTTTACAGATGAGGTAACTGAGGCACAAAGAAGCGCCTTGTCAAAGATGACACAGCAGACAAGTGGCAGAGGTAGGGTTAGAACCCAGGTCGTCCAACTCCCAGGCCCATGCTTTATCCACTAGACCACATTGCTCTCCCTCCTCTTTGACTTTTAGGCCCGTGTGTGACCGTATGGAATCGGGACTCAGTCTGGCTTGCTCAGCTGTTGCCTGTCCCGGTGCTTAGAATGGTACTTGACACATACCATAAAAAGGGTAGTTTTCATCTTTAAATGAAATGTTGTGAGACCGTTCGCATTTAACTGGGTGAAAGATGCTGCTTCTCCGAAGTTTGTGGCAATGAAAAGCTGGAACGAAAAGCTAGTTGCTGCCTCTCCCAGACACCCCCCTCCCAATGTCCCAATTTCCTTTAAATTGAGGCCAGTTCCCCTTATGTAGAGATTCAGCCGGACCTCTCCCGGCGAGACCAGAAGTTCAAAGCTAATCTGGCCCATGCCCCAACGGCCTCGACTTCTAATAGTGAGGCTGCTACAAAGATTAGATCTGAGCCCCCTTAAATAACCTTCCAGAATAGGACTGTAAGATCCAAAGGAGTCAGGAAGGAAGGTGAGGTAGGATTTTAGCTACTTCTCTGAACTGCCACCTATTCTTGCGGGAATGAAAATTAGAGGGGGGAGCCGAGTCTAGGTTAGCAGTTGGTTCGTTTAATTCAAGCTGTCCGTGGGATCAGCGTGGATGGGATCGGTGGATTAAAAGGAAGCCACGTGGCCTGGTGAATAGAGCACATGCCTGGGAGTCAGAAGAGCCTGGGGTCTAATCCCAGCTATGCCACTTGTCCGCTGTGTGACTTTGGACAACTTAATTCACTTCTCTGTGCCTCAGTTACCTCATCTGTAATGAGGTTATTTCCCTTCAAGGCCCTACTGAGAGCTCACCTCCTCCAGGAGGCCTTCCCAGACTGAGCCCCTTCCTTCCTCTCCCCCTCGTCCCCCTCTCCATCCCCCACATCTTACCTCCTTCCCTTCCCCACAGCACCAGTATATATGTATATATGTTTGTACATATTTATTACTCTATTTTACTTGTACATATCTATTCTATTTATTTTATTTTGTTAGTATGTTTGGTTCTGTTCTCTGTCTCCCCCTTCTAGACTGTGAGCCCACTGTTGGGTAGGGACTGTCTCTATATGTTGCCAATTTGTACTTCCCAAGCACTTAGTACAGTGCTCTGCACATAGTAAGCGCTCAATAAATACGATTGATGATGATGGTGATGATGATTTATTTATTTTACCTGTACATATCTATTCTATTTATTTTATTTTGTTAGTATGTTTGGTTCTGTTCTCTGTCTCCCCCTTCTAGACTGTGAGCCCACTGTTGGGTAGGGACTGTCTCTATATGTTACCAACTTGTACTTCCCAAGCGCTTAGTACAGTGCTGTGCACACAGTAAGCGCTCAATAAATACGATTGATTGATTGATTGAGGATTAAGATTGGGAGCCCTATGTGGATCGGAGACTGTGTCCACCACAATTACCTTATATCTACCCCAGTGCTCAGCACAATACGTGGCTTGTACTTAACAAATACCACAGTTATTATTATATTATTATTATTACGTGTAGGTGGACCTTTGGTAACTGGCCATGAGTAGGTTGGGGTGCTGTGCCTAAGCAGCTTTTGGGAGGAGAAATTCCCTTTCCTTCCTACCATGGGTGTCAGGGGAAGAAGTGTGGTTGTGTGCCTCAAGTTGAAAAACTTCCAGCTTCAGCCTTTAGGCAGGCATGATCCGATGTCCCGATCCAAGTATGTTGCCAATTTGTACTTCCCAAGCACTTAGTACAGCACACAGTAAGCGCTCAGTCAATACGATTGAATGAATATCCTGAGCCCTGCTCATCGCTACACCTCTCACAGCAAGGGTTTGAGCCCCCTTGGTTTGGCTCGCCTCAGCTTTACTAGGCCATGGCTAATCCTCAACCCATTTAAACCACAGCTAGAAAATCAATTTACAGAATTCATGTCATCAGAACCAAGGAGAATTTCTTAGTCCAAACTCTGCCACTTAATTTGCTAGTAAAAAACACCTGTTCTGGTGGATACTTCAGTTAGAATTGGCTGAGGTAGGCGACCAATTTGGTGTGCAGTAGATGTCCTCCTGCTCCCAGCGAGAAGTAAGCTTTTATCAACTTATAGAATACTTTGATGAGAAAGCCAGGGGGGAACTGACGATTGTAAACTTTGAGCCCTGGTTATTGGATCGAAAATGGAATACTAAGGAAAACAGAATATGTATTATCTGCTACCCTTTTTTTTCCTGTAAAGTGTTTGTTATGCTTAATATCGTATTCTTTAAAAGAAACAGGTCGCTACTCTCTCAGTGAGGGCTTACTTTCCTGGAACTGATTATGGTTTTATTTTTACCTTTTTATGTATTGATACAGTAAACCCTTGTTAATTTGTGGACCTGAAAGAAATTCTGAATTTAAAGAGCTTGATAAAAGTGTCTGAGGAGAATCTTTCAAGTTTATTTTTTATACACAGAACTTGTGAACCATCAATCAATCAGTGGTATTTATTGAGCACTTACTATGTGCAGAGCACTGTACTAAGCACTTGGAAAGTACAATACAACAGAATTAGCAGACATGTTCCCTGCCCATAATGAGCTTTACAGCCTTAGAGGGAGCTTCCAGGTAAAGGAAACTGAAAACAAGAAATTTTTTCATTCTTCTTCCCAAAAAGCAAACTGGGTCATTCATAGGGATTCATTTTGTATATGTTTATTGCTCCCATTCATTCATTCAGTCATATTTATTGAGCACTTACTCTGAGCAGAGCACTGTACTAAGCGCTTGGGAAGTACAAATCAGCAACCTATAGAGACAGTTCCTACCCAACAACGGGCTCAGGTACGGCAGGATCTAATAAACCACATTTACACAGCATAGCTCCCAAATACAATTGATAGTTGGAATATTGTGGTTTCAGAGAACACTTGTTACATCACACCCAAACTGCAAAAGAATAAAGTTGCCCTTTCATTGTAATGCATGCCATTATTTATGGAGTGGTTTAGCAGTAAGGAGTACTGAGAAGCAGTATGATGTAGTGGATAGAGCACAGGGCTAGGAGTCAGAAGGTCATGAGTTCTAATCCTGCCTCTGCACTTGTCTGCTGTGTGACTTTAGGCAAGTCACTTCACTTCTCTGTGTCTGTTACCTCATTGGTAAAATGGGGATTGAGACTGTGAGCCCCACGTGAGACAGGAACTGTGACCAACTTGATTTGCTTGTATCCACCCAGCGCTTAGTACAGTGCCTGGCACATAGCACTTAACAAATACTGTAATTATTATTTAATGATAATATCTTTATTAATAATAATAATACTTTATCAAGCTCTAAATTCAGAATTTCATAATAATAATTAATAATAATAGTAATAATAAATGAGTCTATTTTGCAAAATGGAATACTCTAAATCAGTGGTGGCTTATATATGCCCATAGCCTTCCTAGATAAAAAAGGGATTGATCGGAAGAGGAAGCTTTTGTTCTGTAGTATGGTTAACCAGAGTTTCACTCCACTTTCCCACTCACAAAGTGATAAGGTGACACCCTGGAAATAATGAGTGGAAAGGGAAGGGTTGATTTTTCCTGTTCCCTTCTCAACTAGAGAGACCAAGAGGTAGATAGACTGGATGGTTATGCCATTCTGAATACACAGACACCCAGGAATCCATACCACACATGAAAATGCAGGAAGAGATTCACTATCACATCCTCCCATGAGACACCAGACGAACACATTACACACCCATGCAAAGACTCAACACAAAGGTGCATGTAAATAATTCTGTCCACTTAAGTATACATTGTTCTTGATTATTTTTAAAATGAGAAATATCTCAAAAATCTCATTTCTCTCTTCAGACATGTTTTGTATTAAAATTGTTTTCCAAGAACACATATGTTCAAGATGGTTTTACTGTGCTGTATTTTCTTTCAATTTCAAAATAACAGTACTTTGTTATCCCCACTGCAAAGCTAGTCAAAAGGAGATGTGATCATGAAAGTGATTTCAGAATAAATAATTCCACACTTTGAATTCTGATTTTCAACCAGTAAGGTCTTACTCTAACATTCCATTTTTACTGCTGCTCACTTTATTCTTCAAGTATCATTTTTAATGTGAAAACCACTCATTTTTAAAGTTTTTATAGACTGATTATATTTCATTTTTGTTGTTCACAGATTTATTGGGTGCCTCTGCCAGAAAAGAGTGTCTGCTGCCTGAGGCCGACGGACAGACATTAAGCAGTCCTTCCAAAGCAATGTGTGGTTTAGACCGTCCACCTACCGAAAACAGCTTTTCCAGAAGTACAGTAGTATGCCGGGAGTTAGAATATAATGAAGCAAGAACTAGTGATAAACCCCGTTCTGCTACATCATTTGAAGTCTGTGAAGACTCAGGGTTTCAACAAAGCCATTTTAATGACCTGTCAAAAAGGCAAACAGTTGCAAGTATAAAAGACAAAGCCAAGACTGCAGCAGGTCTCCTAGCAAGGAAGCATTCAGAAGTGGGACTTGGGATGATTGAACGTACTGTTCACTCTCCAAAGGAAATCAGGACTTCAAATGTGAATCCAAGTACTCTTATTTTAACTCCATCCTCCAATAGTCCTCCTTTGCAATCTTCGGATATTATTTCCAGAGCAAAGGAGTCCTTTTGTAAGAAGAAACTGGAATCTGAATTTAGGAAAAAGCACAAGGTCAGCTGTGTTGAGAATAAAGCCAGTCCTCAACTAAATAATATCGCTGCTAATAATTGTACTGGAAAAGAGACAGAACACCAAACTGGTTTTTCAGCTAGAATTTTGAAACAAGCCCAAGGGAGGCTATCTGGAAAATGCAGAGAAGTGACACCACCTTCTATAGACAGACTTACAGAAAGGCAAAGAGACTGCCAAGAGGCAATTTCAGAAGTGACAACCGTTAAACCAAAATATGGCTTAAATAAGCTTTTGCATGACGGTACCTTTCTTTATAAAGCTTCAACTAGTAACACAGATGTTATGGATAATACCGGAGAAATATGTGAGTCAAACTGTAGTTACCTAGAAGAATCTGTGGGTGAAAATAACACCAGTGCAATTTATGCAGAAATGGAACAAAAAGAACCACCCCAGGAGTTGATTACACAAAATTCTTTTTCCTCAAAAGAGGTCCCTGAACATATTCAGAAGGGCAGTTGTAGTATAAAACAGGCTCTAAAAATATCTGGTGAGGATACTTCACCAAATAAAGACTTAAATTGCAAAAGCTCTTTTAGTTTAGGGTTGAAATCAAAAGGAAGTAATGGTGGTGACCCAAAGAATTGGACAAGGACTTTTGAACCTGTTTTAAATCATAGTGTTAGCTGTGGCTTCCAAACAGCTTCCAATAAAGAGATCAAACTCTCTGAAAACACTGTTAAGAGAAGTAAGATGTTATTCAAAGATATTGAAGAACAGTATCCTAATAGTATTTTTTATGCTGAAAATGCAAATACTTCAACCACAGTTGACTTAGATAATGCCCAGGAATCTTTAGTTCAGGGAAATAAACTGAACCCAAACTCTTCCCATGCTTTTGATTCAAAGACAAGTTCCACCAAACCTAAGGATTTGCAGGATAACATATCTGTTGCTAATAGTGAAAATACTGTTCTGCCTTTTCAACCCTTGTGCATTCAACAAGACCTTGAACTGAAGCATTGTTTAACAGCCAGCCAAAAGGCCGAAATTACAGAACTTTCTACTATATTAGAAGAAACAGGGAGTCAGTTTGAATTCACCCAATTTAAACATCAAGGTAGCGCAGTAGAGAATAATGCAGTTGAACTTGGGAAAAATGATGAAGATGAGTTAGTGAATTTGAATAGCACTTCTGATGTATTGAAAGGTGTTGCATTTGATAACAGTTTCATTCCCCGTGTCCATGGAGGCAATGGCGAGGTTCCCAAACAGGTGGAAACGAGTGTAATTTCTGAAGATAAGGTCAATATTAAACAGAAGACAGTTTATTTTCAGAAAAATATCAGTGACGGAAATACCTTTGCTGATGTATTAGGAATAAAAGAAAATGAGTTTAGAGGTTTCCATTCAGCTTTTGGAAGAAAGATGGTAGTTTCTGATGTAGCTTTGCAAAAAGCTGCAAAGTTGTTTAGTGATATTGAGGAGATGAGTGATGAAGCTACTTCTTCTGAGGTAAAATCTAAAATTGGTTCCAGTGAAAGTCATATCTCTATTGTTTCTGCATTTGAGACAGCAAAGGACAAAAATGATAAAGATATAAAAGAAAAAAGTGCTAAAAGCCTGCACACATCACCAACTAATATTGAAAATATTGTTTCTGTTGAAAATACTGAAAACTGGGGGGAAAGCATGCAAAATGAAGGGAGAAATGACTTTCCTTTTCAGAGACCACCAGGGATTAGTAATTTAAGAGACTCTATTGACTATAATAAAAGCAAAGGCAAATACTGGGTTCATAAAGAAGAAAGTGGAGAATCATCTATTGCTCAACATAATGCTGTCTTGAAAATGTCTGTTCAATTTTTAAATCAAGAAAACACTCAAGCTAATGAAGGTTTATCAGATTTAACTTGTTTAGAAGCTGTTAAAGCTGAAGAAATGTCTTCTCTAAATACTTCAGATAAAATGAGTGACGTGGCATGTAATCCAGAGTGGCAGAAAATGGAGGGCACAGTAAGTTCCCCTGAGCCTCAGTCCTTTCAGACTGCCAGAGGTAAAAAGATCCTGGTCTCCACAGAGTCACTGAAAAAAGCCCACCTCTTGTTCAGGGAAGAATACCCAGAAAAAGAATCAGGTGGTTTTTTATTTCCTCTTCGCCAAATGGAAAGCAGAGTAACTAATGAAAAAATGGAAAAGTTTATCAAAGAGAGAATCACCACAAAAGAAAGCAAAATTCCAGAAGAAGCGATCCTTGGGGCTACAGAAAACCAACTGACGACTTTGCAACGGGAGCCAAATCGTGAAAGTGAATATTTGGGAGAGCAAAGTGTAATGGGTTTCAAGACCGCTAGCGGAAAAAATGTCAAAATTTCCGAGGAATCATTGGCCAAGGTAAAGGACATTTTTGCTGAAGAAAATCCAATAGAAAAGCAGACGATGAGCACCCTTCAGTACCCTGAGGTAGGAGCTTTACGAGAAAGAGAGAGCATTCACGAAGGCTTTGCACACACTTCTGAGACACTTGGATTTCTTGGCAAAATTGGTGAAGAAATGCCTGATTCTGAAGATGATGATAATAATGAAAAGAACCTTATTTCTCAAAACAAGGAAGAGTTTCCCAAGCTCCTCATTGAAGGAGGCCTGTGTAATCAAACGGAAGCGCTTAAAGCTCCTAGTACAGTTTCTTTAGAAATAAAAGTATCTGGAGATATGGAAAAAGGAACTGAGAAGAATTGTTCAGCTTCGTATCCAGAACTGTTCATTGGGAAAGCCAAGACTGCCTCAGCTTTAGAATTTTGCACAGGCCATGGTAAGAGAATTTCTGTGAGCGAGGCTGCACTGTTTAAGGCAAGAAAATGGCTTTCAGAGGGAGATTTGGAAGTTGCACCAAGAAAAGCAGATGCTTCAGAAAGTACGTTATTCTCTTCTGCTGCTGATCAGAACGTGCATTTTGAAGTAAGTCCTTCAAAAAATATTTTAACTCTGAAAGCAAACAGAGCCAATAGCCATGAAAGACAAGGTTCAGTTTACTGTATGGATGGTTATATTTCCAAAGCCAGTTTTTCCAATTTGCAGGGTAGTGAGCTCTCAAATGGTTCAGATTTGAATACGGATTGCAATTCGGAATATGCAGCCAACATTTGTAGTGATACAGTAGTAATAAATTATACTGTTGGCAGAAAAGGCTCAACTAATTCCCAACTGACATTTCATAATTTAACAGATGCAAATAAAAAATCTTCACCCATTATGAATGAAGATACTAATGTTCAAAGCCCACCAGCTCCTTCTGAGGTGTGCTCTGCACAAAATGTCGTTAATATTAAAACATCCACTGGAAAGACAGAATTTAAGTCAAATCATTTTGAGCTAAAGCCAGCTACATTCAGGCCTGCTAAAACCATCCCCATTTCTCCAGAAGCAGTAATTAAACCAAAAGAGATATCCCCAAATACCTGTAACATAAGGCTAAATATTGGGACTGAATCTGAAATTTGTCCAGCTGAAATAGTGGCAGGGAATATAAGGACACTGGGCAGCCCAGAGAATATTACTTTCCCTCGCTCTCCAGGTAGAGAGAGCAGTTATGCAGATAATGCAACTATACATATTGATACTGCCAAAAAGGAAGAAAATGCAGATAAACAAGCACTGAGAAAACCCCAAAGTTTGTTTGCAAATGCAAGCTCTGAGGTGGACTTGGGAAAGTCACGTTGCCAAGCGAATTTTAGAACTTATGATTTCTGCCAAGCTGAGCTGGGAAAACTGCCACCATTAGGACCCGTTGCAAGAATAAATCAGGCTTTTAATACCGCAAGCGGAAAACCCGTGCGGGTATCAGATGATTCATTGAAGAAGGCAAAGCAAGTGTTTTCTGCAATAGAAAATCACTCTGAGCAACTGCCTTTTATAACATCCTTCAGAGGCACTGAAAGTCATCCAGAGAAGGTCGTGGACGAACGCAATTATAACAGAAGTAAAAAGCCCCAAATGTTACCAAAGCAGAGCTCGGGATTCCGTACAGCAAGTGGAAAACAAGTCCGAATCTCTGAAAGCTCCCTGGAAAGAGCTAAAGGGATGTTAATGGAATTTGATCAGCTAGACGAGGAATACGACATTGCGCCTAGTCAAGATGTGACAAAAGCATCTGCTTTTCATTCTCGTGTTGCTAGCGACCCGTCAGAAGGATGCATCCTAAACTTCCCAACTAAAAAAGACCTCAATAAAGACATTTACTCCAATTGTTATGTTGAAAGAAAATCTTCAGATGACAGCCGCGATATCCAAGTTTCTCCTAATGAAGATGAGCAGCTATCTCTCACAGAAAATGAAAACCTTCTGAAAAGAGATGTCGATTCAACTCTGTCCAATCGCCCCGTCCAAGCAAGATTAGATGTCTTTCCCCCTTGTTCCAAAGCCACAGAGAGAGCTCTGGAAACAGAAGCAGCTGCAAGCGCCAAAGCTTTCATGGAAGATGAGCTCATGGGCTTGGATGTAGCATATCCCGTCAAACAGTCCCTCTTTACTTACCCAAACGTTGAGGGACGCATCATGCTATATCCAAGAATTGGGAAAAGAAGATTAGAGGAGCATGACTCACATGGTATGTACCAAATTCTTTCAGTAATTCCTGATTTGCACTGATCCTTTTACGTGGGATATTGTGGTTAAAATCTGCTTCAGGGATTGGGATCCTTGTTTGTAAGCAGGGCTGTTGGAAGCTTTTCACGCTTATTACATGCTTGTCTGCCCCGTGTTGAGTGGAATATTATTGGCTTATTTCTCAGCTACTACTTTAATTGGATGCTGCCCCACTTTTGGCATGTATTTTCACCTGTGCACAGAAAATTTTATTTTTAGGAACTTCAAAGTGAAGTTATTCTTGATAGGTGCATCCGTAGTCTCTGAATACCAACTCTGTTAAAAACTCTAATGCTATCCCATCCCTTCCTTAGGTAGATCAGAAAAGACTGCCCGGTCTCAGAAATCAACAACCATCTCTATTATTCATCCTCCCTCCCAACACTTTCCAGCATTAAAAATCCACATGTAGATATCTTTGAACTCTGTTACATAAGCAGGGAGAAACAGAATTCATTTCCTTGGTTTTAAGCTTCTTGAAAGATACTGGGAGAATGAGAAGGTTTAACCAAAGGGTACAGCCTGGCGGCATATGAGAAACTGCATGGCCTAGTGGAAAGAACGTGGACTTGGGCGTCAAAGGCCCTGGGTTCTAATCCCAGCTCCGCCACTTGCCTGCTGTGTGACCTTGGGCAAGTCACTTAACTTCCCTGTGCCTCAGTCTTCTCATCTGCAGAATGAGATTCCGATGCCTGTTCTACCCCATGTGGGACCTGATTATCTTGTATCTACCCCATTACTTAATACAGTGCCTGACACATAGTAAGCACTTAACAAATACCAATACAATGTGTTATTTTTAAATGTATGTACACAGATAATACACTCCCGAAAAGTACTTGCCCTAAGCATACAAGTGCTCCATCCACATGGCTTCCTTTTATAAAATAAATAGTAGGTAGGTTATCACACTAAAAGATATTTTTCCTTCTGAAGTTTCCTTAATATTTGCTAGTTTACTATGCCATTTTTTCCTGTAGGATATAATAATAATGATAACCTTGAATTTGTGAAGCACTTTTATTTTTCCAAATGCTCTCCCATCAGTTATCTCACCCTTTTCGTACCCAAGCCCCATGAGATAAGGTGAGGCGGGAATCTGTATCCCCAATGTAGATCATCATCGATCGTATTTATTGAGCGCTTACTGTGTGCAGAGCACTGTACTAAGCGCTTGGGAAGTACAAGTTGGCAACATATAGAGACAGTCCCTACCCAATAGTGGGCTCACAGTCTAAAAGGGGGAGACAGAAAACAAAACCAAACATACTAACAAAATAAAATAAATAGTAGATGAGACCAAAGCACTGAAAAGTAGATACCTCTGTAGGGCTGACACACAACTAACTGGCTCTAGAACTCAGGTTTCCTAACTCTCATTCCAGTGCTTTTTCCAGCAGATCACTACTACTTGTCAGAGAGTTTAATTCTAACTGTATGCTGTTTAGGCCGTTTGTGTGTCCTGAATGGAGTTAAAAGTTCAGTTTTAAAAAATAATTTTCATTCCAGGAGAACCTTCAATTAAAAGAAAATTGTTGCCCGAGTTTGATAAAACAATGGGGAAAGAAAACTCTTCTTTAAAAGCATCAAGAAGCACTCCAGAAGGTAAACCTTTTTTTTTTTTCCTCGAGGTAGGGTGGGGACAATACTGTTTTTCCAGGAAATATGTATTTTTTTCATCTCCAGGGACCTCTCATGGGAAAATGAGTTCTGGTGGCTTGTGTCTGCTAGTCCGAGTCTCTCATATACATATATTGAGAGAGCCTCCTATGTCTAAACCATCTTGTATTTGAACTATAAATTGAATTGTCATGAGGGTGATCAGTGTACTCACTGGTGGTTTTGAGCCTTTATTAAAGAGACTACCCTATTGGTCTGGAGGTCTTCCCTGAAGTCCCAGATATGTCCTTTCATTTTACCCACACTCCCACTCACATATCAATCAATCAATCAATCAGTCAGTAGTTTTTGAGTGACTCTTAGGTGCTTGCCATCCTATTCAGTGCTTATAGGCCAGTTCCTTATTGGGCCTTGCAGAGTTCTTGTGATAGCTCCCCACTGTCGGTCATAATAGCAGCACCCAGACTGTCCCTTGAAGAGCTCCCAGTAGGCTCCAATTGATAACCTTTTTCCTGGCCCATTTGAGATTTATATCGGGATTCTTTCAGTGAATGAGTGCTCAGCATGCCTCTTCAAAGAGTGAATTTTGTGAAGTACAGAGTTTTTCTGTAGTTGCGGCATTTGAGCTCACTTTTTAAAATAATCAAATACTTCAAATCACAATAGGAATCAATCGCATTTATTGAGCGCTTACTGTGTGCAGAGCACTGTACTAAGCGCTTGGGAAGTACAAGTTGGCAACATATAGAGACAGTCCCTACCCAACAGTGGGCTCACAGTCTAAAAGGGGGAGACAGAGAACAAAGCCAAACAAACTAACAAAATAATGCACACTTGAGAGAATTTGCCAAAGTAGATCCTAAGTATGATCTCACTCTTTGCATGCAAAATCAGACCTGACCCACAGTTTTACTAGTCAGTAAAATTGGCCAGTAAATTTTTTGTCAGCGCATATGATTTTCCTTTAGGAACAATGAAAGATAGAAGAATGTGCACGAACCATGTTCCTCTAAAGCCAGTTTCCTGTGGGCCTTTTAGGTAAGACATGATATTTTTAGTGTATATTTTTTTCTAAAAGTAGTAACTTTTAGGACCACCCACAACCTGACCTGGGTGGCAGTTGGCTTCTCTTCCCTTGGCTCTGGGGTTTCATCCGACTCTGTCTTGCGCTACTTTTCTCGAAGTCCTCACTGCCGCCTAAGTGCCCGCTTCACCCCCGACCCCTGCTGCCACTCTCCATAGACAATCTCTGTCTCTTCCCATGTTTTTGTGCGGAGCATGGTATGTTGGGAACCATGACCGAGTGCCCCGTGCACATGGGGCCAAAAACTGCTGCTTGGCAAGAACTAGACAGACAGCATGGCAGCCTGCACTGAGGGAGTTGGAGGGGGAAGAATCACTGACAGCAGAAATTATTGGCTTCCCATTCAGAAAAGTTTACTGTAGAAGGCTGTGGGAAGTTTCAGCCAGGACACAATAGTTTGGAAAATATAGCAGAGCAGAGAAAGAATATGAAGAGCCGGAGATCCAGAAAAGAGGTACTTAGGTTTGAGAAAAGAAAGAAATTAGAAGGGTAAATAGGAACTCTTTTTCCAGGTGGGCTGGAAGAGTTGTTCACCTGCTTAGAGGTAAGGAGATGGACCAGATGAAGGATTTACATGTGTTTAGGGATTTTTCACATATGTGTATGTATCACAACTCAGTTTTGCAAACGTTAAGAATATAAATTTAGCATCTACAGTAGGCCAGCTGATGATTACCTATAAGCTAGGCCTGAAAGTTTAGAAAGTTATTGAGTGGATACACCTCCAAAGCATGAAGATATATTTTTCAGATTTAATGTGTACATTTACTGAGAAAAATCTAAATAACGGCATTTCTCTCCATCGTAGCGTAACTAAAGAACGGCAAGAGATGAGGAATCCTAATTTGACTGCACCCAATCAAGAATTTCTAACTAAACCTCCTGCTTTCCAGCAACATACTTTGGGACGGTCTTCAGGCAATTCACCCATTTTTAGGGCTCCATTTTATGGCGTTTCAGCCAGCAAAAATGAGAAGATGAATCCCCAGAATATTTCAGGCAAACCTGCCAAAGTTTTTGTTCCTCCCTTCAAAACAAAGGCTCGTGCGTGCACAGATAAACAGGACGCCAGCAAGAAATGTCAATCACAGGTGAACCAGCAAATAAACAAAGATGGAGAGCAAAACAGTATTTTAAGTGGACCCTATCCAGGGGTCAGTGGCAGTAATACTGTGGATGTTAAAAATGGTCAATCTGATACAGATAGTGCCAATCAAGAAACAACTCAAGCCGTAGCAGACCATGGCGAAGAACATTTAGGTAAACTTTATGAAATTTTTATCATTTTTATAAGACATTTCTTTAAGTAATTGCCAAAGATCAATGACTTTTATAAGCAGGGGCTAGTAGAGATAAAAAAAAAAACTCCCCAAAGATTCTTAAAGTGTTTTTTTGTCCCACAGGTTTGAATTAAATAGTTTTAATGTAACACGAACAGTTTTTTTTCTTTCCCCCCTGGGAAAAAAAACCATTCTCAAGCAAAAGCGTTTTAATAAATCAATCGTATTTGAGCACTTACTGTATGCAGAACACTGTGATAAGTGCTTGGGAGAGCACAATAAAACCGAGTTGGTAGATGTATTCCCTGCTCACAAGGATTTTACAGTCTAGAGGAATAAAACTGTATCATTCTACACATCACAAGTTTTCTCAGTAAACTAATGCAAAAGCAAAAGTTCCTTTATATTAACTTTCCCCACATGTAAACTGTAATCGCCTTGAGGGCGGGTATCATGCATAGCAACTCTGTTGTACTTTCTCATCAAGGCTTTGCACACAAAGTAAGTGCTTGGTAAATACTGTTGATTGTTTGACTGAGATTAGCTTTTCTAATTGAAGGCATTCTATCCTAAGCCTACTTAAAATGTCATGCTGTTTAAAGTGATCTTTATTATTACTGGTTGCGATGTGACCAGTGGGTTTTGTCACATAGCCAAGGTTATAAAGAAAAATCCATTCCACCATTTGCACTTAAAATCAGGGCCGTTGTCACCTATTGAGTTTTTACAAGTTTACTAGTGAAAAAGCCCTGTTATATGTTATATATACACATATATGTATATATGTTTGTACATATTTAATACTCTATCTTGTACATATCCTATTTATTTTATGTTGTTAGTATGTTTGGTTTTGTTCTCTGTCTCCCCCTTCTAGACTGTGAGCCCGCTGTTGGGTAGGGACTGTCTCTATGTGTTGCCGACTTGTACTTCCCAAGCGCTTAGTACAGTGCTCTGCACACAGTAAGCGCTCAGTAAATACGATTGATTGATTGATTGGTGGTGCTCAGCCATCTCAGTGGGAGAGGTAGCCCCCAGCCCCTCAGTGTTTGGGGGAGGAGAGGCAGGAGGGGCGGGAGGACTGATGGAGAGACTTGGTTGTGGGGAGTGTGACTCGCACTCCCCTCCAGAAATATTCCAAGCCCCCGCCCACAAACCAACCAACCGTCCTCCCACGCCCACCTCATTTCCCTTGGGAAGACCAGGAGGATCCCTGTTCGTTTGGATTGTTTGGGCAAAAATCCCTGTTGCGCGCCCAGAGCTTCTTGGCCGCGTTCGTATCGGAGATGGGCTTTTTAAAATTTATGATCTGAAGCTAATTTCACTAAGACCAGCTTTTCGGGCGGTTCTTTTCTTTTAACAGACACGATCGTGAATCTTCAGCGTGCCAGAGAGCTGCAAGAAATGAGGATCGAAAAGAAACAGAGACAGCGTATTCCTCCGCTGCTGGGCCGCCTGTACCTCACAAAGACATCTGTTCGCCCTAGACTTTCTCTCAAAACCGCAGTAGAAGGGAGAGCTCCTTCAGAGTATTCCGCTAAGGAGGTAAACTGCCACCTCTACCGTTCACAGCTTCGCATTCGGTGTATTTACGGGTCACCGAAGACTGTCATTCAGATGTTTTCTTGTTTTAGGAAACGTGCATCAGGTCATGTGGTAAAATCCCGTTTATCGGAAGTATTAATAATGAGCTCATTGTGGGCAGGGAATGTGTCCGTTATTGTACTCTCCCAAGCGCTTAGTACAGTGCTCTGCATACAGTAAGCACTCAATAAATTTGATTGAATGAAGGAATGAGTAATTATAGTATTTGTTAAGTATGTGTCAAGCACTGCTCTAAGCGCTGGGGTAGATAGAAGCTAATCAGGTTGGACACTGTCCTTGTCCCAAATGAGGCTCAGTCTTCATATGTTGGTATAATGGAAAGGAGAGGTAGGTGTGTGGTTTCTTAAAAGGAATTGTAGTGATCTATCGCCATTCAAACTACGTTGATATTTAGATTTGACCAAACTGAAGTCAGAAAATTGTGGAGTGAATAAGCGAGTGTGAAGAAACACTTGAAGTAAAGTTGGAATTGTTTTAAAGCCTTTTAAAATTTCAGTTCAGCTCACAGTGGGGTTTGTATCGGAAAGGAACAGAGCGTATTATAGGCTGGTTGAAACAGAATAGCTGGACCAGTCTGGATCCCTGTTCACACCCAGTTGTCCCCAACAGAGAGGGGCAGGGGATTTGACGGAGGTGCTGCCCAACATATGGTGTAGGGTGCAGTATTCTTTAGCTGTCATATAATGTAAGGATTGCATTTTTACAAAACCCCTCATTACGGGAAAGACATTCTGAACTCACCCCTGCCTTACACAAGCACACATGAACCATTCCGACCACACGATAAAGAATACTACTGAAGCATGGCATCGCTTTGCCAGTGCAACAAAAAAAAAAAACCTGCTAGCAAATCCTGATGCTAGCTAAAAAGTCAAGATACTATTAGTTCCATTAAGGGACTCATCATTTTGTAGTCTTGCATATTCCTTAATATAAGGGCTCAGGTTCCTCAGCTGAAAAACAGAGCACCCTCAGTTCTGCCATAGCATAGTGCATGCTTCCACTGCACATTGTGGCCAAAATAATAATAATGATGGTATTTGTTAAGCACTTACTAGGTGCAAAGCACTGTTCTTAGCGCTGGGGAGGTTACAGAGTGATCAGATTGTCCCACGGGAGGCTCACAGTTTTAATCCCCATTTTACAGATGAGGTAACTGAGGCACAGGGAAGGTAAGTGAATTGCCCAAAGTCATACAGCTGACAGTTGGTGGAGATGGGATTCGCACCCATGACCTCTTGACTCCAAAGCCCATGCTCTTTCCACTGAGCCACGATGCTGTTAGGGAAACAGGGAATGTTCTGACAACACCAGCCTTTTGGCGTACAGGGTATTGTGTGGTCGGAATCATCATCATCATCAGTCGTATTTATTGAGCGCTTACTGTGTGCAGAGCACTGTACTAAGCGCTTGGGAAGTACAAATGGGCAACATATAGAGACAGTCCCCACCCAACAGTGGCCTCACAGTCTAAAAGAATGGTTTATGTGTGCTTGTGTAAGGCAGGGATGAGTTCAGAATGTCTTTTCCGTAATGAGGGGTTTTGTAAAAATGCAATCCTTACATTACATGACAGCTAAGTACACAGTAATATTTAAAAATCAATGAGGAGGGGCAAATTTTCTAGTTGTTTTCATATATAAAATGTGAAGAGCCACCTTCTAAAAATGCAGCTTTTACCTGCTGGAGTTGGAGGCAGCGTGGCTCAGGGGAAAGATCGTGGGCTTTGGAGTCCGAGGTCATGGGTTCAAATCCTGGCTCCGCCAATTGTCAGCTGTGTGACTTTGGGCAAGTCACTTCTCTGGGCCTCAGTTCCCTCATCTGTAAAATGGGGGTGAAGACTGTGAGCCCCCCCGTGGGACAACCTGATCACCTTGTAACTTCCCCAGTGCTTAGAACGGTGCTTTGCACCTAGTAAGCGCTTAATAAATGTCATTATTATTAGATATCAACTGACGGTCATCTCCTCTGTCTTCCTTTCACCCTCCACCTTTCCTTCCTTTTTTCATAGCTGTACATGTGTGGGGTATTGAAGCACTGCCTAAGGGTTAACAGCAAAAACGCGGAGTCCTTCCAGTTTTGTAGCCAAGATTGTTTCAGTAGAGAGTGCTGGTTGGCGGGCGATGGCGTGCAGTTGGCTGATGGTGGATGGCTCATACCTACCAATGCAGGCAAGGCAGGAAAAGAAGAATTCTACAGGTACTCCTCTGAAACAGTGGTTTTTGAATGGCCCCTGATCCCGTTTTGGGGGGCGTGATAGTATAGTGGCACTCTGAATGAGCTCTCCTTTCCAAGAAGTCAAAGGTGACCCTAAGGGGACCGGCCTCGGGGACAGAGAAAATGGTGATGTTGACTGAACTCGAAGGGAAACTTCGGGAATTAAACACTTCAAATAAGCTCATCTCTAAAAATAATGTCTTGGTCTCCGTTTTCTAAAAGATAGCTGCGTATATATATTTTTTTACAACCTGTACACTTCTTTGTGCTTCTCGGTTGGCTTTTCACCAAAACAGAATGGATATGTGGGTAACACTCGCTTCCAGATAAAGTGGAGTTTTTATTAAAGGGAGAGAAATAATATACTTTATTATTATTCTTACCACTTACTAAATCAATCAATCGTATTTATTGAGCGCTTACTATGTGCAGAGCACTGTACTAAGCGCTTGGGAAGTACAAATTGGCAACACATAGAGACAGTCCCTACCCAACAGTGGGCTCACAGTCTAAAAGATCACTTTTTTTTTGATACTAAAGGATCACTATTTTCATAGCTGGGGTTTTTACGTAGTTTATGATGCAAATCATTGGGTTAAGTAAATTTTAGGAACTGTTGAATTAATATGTTAAATAGTACTGCATCTAATAGAATCATCATCAATCGTATTTACTGAGCGCTTACTGTGTGCAGAGCACTGTAGTAAGCGCTTGGGAAGTACAAGTTGGCAACATATAGAGACAGTCCCTACCAATAATTGTAATCATCTGCTGAAATGTTTCGGAAACTATTTAAATTGCGATTTCTAGGTTATACTTCATTCAGTCGTATTTATTGGGCGCTTACTGTGTGCAGAGCACTGCACTAAGCGCTTGGGAAGTCCAAGTTGGCAACATATAGAGACGGTCCCTACCCAACAGCGGGCTCACAGTCTAGAAGGGATCTGTGACTTGATCTGTGACGATGGTAAATATTCTTGTTTATGAAGATTGTAGTTTCCAGAGGTGCCCTCAAATAATGCTAAATTCAGTGTCGGCATAATGTGACTTCCTTTTCCTTCATTTGTACGCAGGGCCCTGTGTGATACTCCTGGTGTGGATACTAAACTAATTTCTAGACCTTGGGTCTTCAACCACTATAGATGGATAATCTGGAAGCTGGCAGCCATGGAGGTTACTTTTCCTAAGCAATTTGCTAATCGGTGCTTAACCCCAGAAAGGGTGCTTCTCCAGCTGAAATACAGGCAAGTGTGTAAAACTGGGATTGTGTGAGAAGGGAGTGCAAATGCACTACTTATAATTATTTTGGTGATGAGGCAATGTGAACTGCAGAATTTCTCCCCCTCGTCCCCCTCTCCATCCCCCCTCTTACCTCCTTCCCTTCCCCACAGCACCTGTATATATGTATATATGTTTGTACGTATTTATTACTCTATTTATTTACTTGTACATATCTATTCTATTTATTTTATTTTGTTAATATGTTTGGTTTTGTTGTCTGTCTCCCCCTTCTAGACTGTGAGCCCACTGTTGGGTAGGGACTGTCTCTATATGTTGCCAACTTGTACTTCCCAAGCGCTTAGTACAGTGCTCTGCCCACAGTAAGTGCTCAATAAATACAATTGATTGATTGATCGATCCCTTCAACATTCAAAAGCACTGGGAAGACTTGTTACCAAATAATACGCTATCTCCTTCCTTCCGTTCTGTTTCACTGCTTTAGATTTTTAATCCTAGGCCTGGAACGTTAGGCTTGGGGCTTGGAATTTGCTTTTGTAAATGTTTGGTACTTGGAACCCATTCAGTTTTAAGGTATTCTGTCTTTCAGATATGATGTGGAAATTGATAAAAGCCAAAGATCAGCTATCAAAAAGATAACAGAAAGAGACGACTCAGCGGCCAAAACACTGGTACTCTGTGTTTCCGAAATAATTTCACCAGGCACCGGAGCACCTGTGACTGCTAGCAGAACCAACGACAGTGTGTTAACCCAGAAAGAAGGAGCGGTCGTTCAAGTTACAGACGGCTGGTATGCTCTCAAGGCACTTCTAGATCCCCCTCTGCTTGCTCTCCTCCAGGCCGGCAAATTGATGGTGGGCCAGAAGATCGTGCTGTTCGGAGCAGAACTTGTGGGGCCTTCCAATGCTTGCACCCCTCTGGAAGCTCCCGAGGATCTCATGTTAAAGGTAAAACCCAAAGTCCGTGGAAGCATTTAATTCTGGGTGGTAGCTGTAAGCGACGAAAGGCACTAGGACCTGTGAACATTGTGGTGATAGCTTTCTGAAAACGTTTCCAAAGTGCCGTCGCATTCGTTTGTCCATCTAGCTGGGCGTTTATGTAAAGTAAATTTATGCCAATAAATGTTTATGAGGCTCCAGGATAGCTGTAGAGTGAATGTTTAGACTGTGAGCCCACTGTTGGGTAGGGACTGTCTCTATATGTTGCCAACTTGCACTTCCCAAGCGCTTAGTACAGTGCTCTGCATACAGTAAGCGCTCAATAAATACGACTGATGATGTTGCCTTGAGGGTACATTTAAATCGGGATGAAAATATTCCGTAGCAGGGCACCTCTGGGACAACTGTGATTTTTAGATTTTTTTAGACTGTGATTTTTTAGACTGTGAGCCCACTGTTGGGTAGGGACTGTCTCTGTATGTTGCCAACTTGTACTTCCCAAGCGCTTAGTACAGTGCTCTGTACACAGTAAGCGCTCAATAAATACGATTGATGATGTTGCCTTGAGGGTACATTTAAATCGGGATGAAAATATTCCGTAGCAGGGCACCTTTGGGACAACTGTGATTTTTAGATTTTTTTAGACTGTGATTTTTTAGACTGTGAGCCCACTGTTGGGTAGGGACTGTCTCTGTATGTTGCCACCTTGTACTTCCCAAGCGCTTAGTACAGTGCTCTGCACACAGTAAGCGCTCAATAAATACGATTGATTGATTGATTGATTGATTGATTGATTTTCGCCTCAACCCAGAAGGCTTGGTGCCTGCAGCAAAGAGCTGCAACACAGATCCACCGACTCTGTGAAAGGAGAGGCAGCTCCCACCTGGTTCTTGTTAATTGGCCTGTCTCCTAACAAAATCCATTTTCTTTTTGTTTAAAATGAGCCCACTGTATCCCTGCCATTAACCTCCAGAGAAAACAGTGCCCTCAGAGTTAATGGAAAGTGCTAGAGATTCAAGGTTGGTGATTTTATTTTGGCCCGGAGGGAGGGAAGGTTGACAATGGGGCAGGGCATCCGGGGCTAGACTGGGCGGGTCAAGGTCAGTGTCCCACTAGAATCAATCAATCAATCATATTTATTGAGCGCTTACTGTGTGCAGAGCACTGTACTAAGCGCTTGGGAAGTACAAGTTGGCAACATATACAGTCCCTATCCAACATTGGGTTCACTAGAAGCCACCTGGGGGCTCGATTTTTACCCATTCTTGCCATAAACGGATAGTTGCTCCGTGGTCTTTAAACGGCGGCCGCTGTCCTCTCCGTCTCGTATTACAGTTAAGGCAAGAAAGACAAATTGGAAATCTTGACCTTCCGTCCTTTTTGAAAGAGTTGCGTTTATTTCCTTTATCCAGATTTCGGCGAACAGCACTCGGCCTGCTCGTTGGTATGCTAAACTAGGGTTCCAGCCGGATCCCAGGCCTTTCCCTCTGTCCTTATCATCCCTTTTTAAGGATGGTGGAAGTGTCGGATGCGTTGATGTAGTTATCCAAAGAGCATATCCAACCCAGGTACGATATCTTTAAACTTCCCTTTTATCATTCTCTGTAATGCAGTGAATCTGTTGTATCCTGTCCTCGTCTACAAACTCATTTGTGTGTCTTTACCACAGGAAAAAGTGGTGTTCTCTAGTTTGGTATTACCAGAAATCCCACCTGGTATTTCATAATATCCCGTAATATAGCCTGTTAATTTTTAGTTTAAATTCAGATTTTCATCCTGGTATGAAAATCAGAGGGAGTGGAGCAGGATTGATGGAAAGTCAGCTACAGATGCTGGAATTTTATTTCAGTGGATGGAAAAGACACAGACCGGATCATACGTGTTTCGTAATGAGCGGGCAGAAGAAAAGGAGGCATCCAAACACGCGGAGAGCCTGCAAAAGAAACTAGAAGTCCTATTTGCAAAAATTCAAGATGACTTTGAAAAGCAGGAAGGTATATCTTTATTTGTGTGTTAAATTTTAATGTTTAATAAGAATACGTAGTGTAGTGAAGCTATAGCTTGGCTCAGGGAGAAGCAGCTTGGCTCAGTGGAAAGAGCCCAGGCTTGGGAGTCAGAGGTCATGGGTTCAAATCTTGACTCTGCCAACTGTCAGCTGTGTGACTTTGGGCAAGTCACTTAACTTCTCTGGGCCTCAGTGACCTCATCTGGAAAATGGATATTAAGACTGTGAGCCCCCCGTGGGACAACCTAATCACCTTGTATCCTCCCCAGAGCTTAGAACAGTGCTTTGCACATAGTAAGCGCTTAACAAATGCCATTATTATTATTATTATTATTATGCTCTAAAAGAGCAGAGAGGGAATTTCTACTTGGTATTTTGGGGAGATTTGTTTTAAAGCTTTTTCTTGTTCCCTGTGAGCCAGTGAGCTATTTTTAGGGCAGTGCTTTCTTTTTACGGAGATCTTTTTAAAGATGTTGTCACATCCACCAACATTTTCAAAAACACTGATTTACAAGAACTTCCTGTGTTCCTTAAGCAGTGTCTCTGTGAACCTGAAAGAGAATTGCATTTGCATAGTAGAATTAGCAAATTTGCATCACATTAGAAGCCAAAATAAAATTAATTGGTGTGGCGATACAGAGTTGCCACCACTTTAGCCCATGTTTTTAGTAGTGTTTTGCCCATTGAACCCCTAGGCTAGTGACATTTTCACAGCTGTTCACACTAATCCCCTTAGATTCCTTCAGTGATTCTTTCCTCTGGAGGTCACCCCTTCCTTTTTCCCTGCAATTCCAGTGAATTCTGATATCAGAAAGGATATTCAGCCGGGAGAATGCTAAACCGTCTCCTTTTATTGTTTCTTTTATTCCCTTAGTGCCATACATAAACGTCACCCAGCCTTCTTCCTCTATTTTTGCCTTTTTTCCCCAGTTGGTCTCTGAATTACAAGTTTTTGGAGCAGGGGCTAACGGTTCCCTGTCCACAGCAAGTCTAATAACAGTTTGTCAAATGCCTGTTTCCTCTTAGCCAAGGCAGATGGGCCTTTTTGATTATTTGATAGTTGTTTACTCCAGCTCTTTGCAGGGGAAACTATAAAGTGGGAAAATGATCTTTCAAAACATTTTTTCCTCCAATTATGTAACCCTGAACTTTTTCTTGTTCTCTGGGGAGTAATAATAGTGGTGGTATCCGTTTAGCCCTCTCTGCCAAGCACTGAGGCTCTTAGATACAAGGTAATTGGATTGGCCACAATCCCTGTCCCACATAGGTAGGAGGGAGAACAGGTATTGAATCCTCATTTTCAGATGAAGAAACGGAGGCACAGAAGAGTTAAGTAGCTTGCCTAATGTCACACAGCAGGCAGGTGACAGGGCCGGGATGAGAACCCTCCTGCCTGCTCTGGAAGCTCAACCCTTTGCGTTTTACTGATTTTTGTGCCGGTGTTTTACTTTCGGTTTCCGCACTTGTACTTTGCAACTCATACATCCCTGACCCCTCCACCCCCTTAGATGCTGCTCGGAGGAAAGATGTAAAGTCACGTGTCCTGACAAGAAAACAAGTCCGGGCTTTGCAAGATGGGGCAGAGCTTTATGAGGCCGTCAGGAGTGTGCCGGATCCTGCCTACGTCGAAGTAAGTGACTCTATAATAATCATTCATTCATTCATTCATTCATTGGTATTTATTGAGCGCTTACTGTGTGCAGAGCACTGTACTAAGCGCTTGGGAAGTACAAATCGGCAACATATAGAGATGGTCCCTACTGATAATGATGGTATTTGTTAAGCATTTACTATGTGTCAAGCACTGTCCTAAACGCTGGGGTAGATACAAGGTGATCAGGTTGTCCCACTTGGGGCTCACCGTCTTCATCCCCATTTTACAGACGAGGTAACTGAGGGCCAGGGAAGCGAAGTGACCTGCCCAAAGTCACACAGCTGACAAGTGGCGGAGCTGGGATTAGAACCCACGACCTCTGACTCCCAAGCCCGGACTCTTTCCACTAAGCCACGCTGCTTCTCAAAAATTAAAGGGTATTTGTTAAGTGCTTACTATCTGCCAGGCACTGTACTAAGCACTGGGGTGGATCCAAGCAAATCAGGTTGGACGCAGTCCTTGTCAATCAATCAATCAATCAATCAATCGTGTTTACTGAGCGCTTACTGCGTGCAGAGCACTGTACTAAGCGCTTGGGAAGTACAAGTTGGCAACATATAGAGACGGTCCCTACCCAACAGTGGGCTCACAGATTCAGTCCCCATTTTACAGATGAGGTAACTGGGGCACAGAGAAGTTAGCTGACTTGCCTAAGGTCACACAGCAGACAAGGATTAGAACCCACGACCTTCTGACTCTCGGGCCTGTGCTCTTATCCACTATGCCATGCTCCTTCTCTATCCGGGGAGCATTCTGTCTGATGACACGCTTTCCCTGGAGACCCCACGGGGCCTCAGGAAGAAGCTGCCTGACGTCACCGTTGCTGCAGGCAACTCTGAAGGGTGCGTGGCTGTGGCCGTGAAGCTCAAACACGCTGACACGCTCACCCTGCCTGGCTTTTCCCCCCGCTCGATGCAGCTGTCATGGGATCTGTTTATTTCCTTGGAGTGGTCATCTACTACATAGACCCGCAAGGGCCCGAGACAGTCAAAGTGACTGCTGGAATTAGGCTCCAAGGAGAGGGCCCGCCCCCATCTTCATCATCATCATCATCAATCGTATTTATTGAGCGCTTACTGTGTGCAGAGCACTGTACTAAGCGCTTGGGAAGTACAAGTTGGCAGCATATACAGTCCCTACCCACCGTCTTCTAAATCATAACTCGTCAGGGGTCCAGAAATGGCAGACGCTTCTTACATTGGCCCTGCCTTTTCCCCCTCCAACACTCTGTCAGGAGAGGAAAGAAGAAGGAAGTGGCCTTCAGTTCATATTCCACTCCAAAGGTCGGGAAAGTCTCTCTGGGGTAGCTCTACCCACACCTCTCATTCTCCGTCACTCCCGGCCCCCTTGGGTTCAGGCCTTGGGGCCCCAGGATTATGTCATTCATTCAATAATAATAATAATGGCATTTGTTAAGCGCTTACTATGTGCAAAGCACTGTTCTAAGCGCTGGGGAGGATACAAGGTGATCAGGTTGTCCCACGGGGGGCTCACAGTCTTAATCCCCATTTTCCGGATGAGGTCATTGAGGCCCAGAGAAGTGAAGTGACTTGCCCAAAGTCACTCAGCTGACAGTTGGCAGAGCCGGGATTTGAACCCATGACCTCAGACTCCCAAGCCCGGGCTCTTTCCACTGAGCCAAGCTGCTTCTCCCTGAGCCAAGCTACAGCTTCACTACACTACGTATTCTTATTAAACATTGAAATTTAAAACACAATCATTCAGTCCTATGTATTGAGCGCTTACTGTGTGCAGAGCACTGTACTAAGCGCTTGGGAAGTACAAGTCGGCAACATAGAGGCGGTCCCTACCCGACAACAGTCATCTTTTAGACTGTGAGCCCACTGTTGGGTAGGGACTGTCTCTATATGTTGCCAATTTGTACTTCCCAAGCGCTTAGTACAGTGCTCTGCACACAGTAAGCGCTCAATAAATACGATTGATGATGATGACGATCTCAGTCCGATCCTTTTAGTCCACCTCAGTCCTTTTAGACTGTGAGCCCACTGTTGGGTAGGGACCGTCTCTATATGTTGCCAATTTGTCCTTCCCAAGTGCTTAGTACAGTGCTCTGCACACAGTAAGCACTCAATAAATGCGATTGATTGATTGATCGATCCTGCTCCTGGGTGATTTCCGTGCATTCCCAGTGTGAAGAAGCAGGTCTGTCCCTCTCTCCCTCTGTTCCTTCTTCCTTCCTTCCCCCTTCTCCAATTTTTTGAGGGGAGGAGAGGTGGGAGGAGGCGTAAGATCGGTCCCTCCCGAACCCTGCGTGAGGATCTAGACCTAAACTATACTGTGGGAACCTAAAAGAATGAAGGCAGTTAACCCCACATTAAGGAGCTAGTGTGTTTTAGTATGCAACACCCTGAGCATATCAAAGATGCATTTTCACAGCACTCTAGCCAAACTGAGTAATAAAAACACACAGCACTTTGGCTGGGCCAATTATACTCGAGATTTTTTCTACATGTCTCTCTCAGGCTAGTTGTAAAAGCCAAGGGGTTTATCAGTAGCAATACTGAGAAGTGTCCTGAAAAGACTTTCTTTGTGATCCCAGGCTTATTTCAGCCAAGAGCAGCTAAAAGCCTTGAACAGTCACAGGCAGATGCTGAGTGATCAGAAGCAAGCGCGGATCCAGATGGAGTTCAGGAGGGCTCTAGAACTGGCCGAAGAGGGTGAAAACGGTTGGGCAAGAAGAGATGTGACCGCTATATGGAAGCTTCGTGTCGTAGACTACGGGAAACCAGGAAAAGATTCAGGTCGGTACTGGAAACAAGATGCCGTCACTACCTTTCGTCCGCTTCTTAGATTTCTTCTCCCCTTTAGCCTGGGGCCAACTTGATTATCTAATTTTGACCCCAATGCTTGGTATAATGCCTGGCAAATGATCAGCGCTTCACAAATACCGCAATTACTACTCTTCCAATCGGTGGGTAGAACATAAAGGATATCTCCCTCTGCCCATCCACCAAGCTAGCTCTCTTCCTCCCTTCAAGGCCCTGCTGAGAGCTCACCTCCTCCAGGAGGCCTTCCCAGACTGAGCCCCTTCTTTCCTCTCCCCGTCGTCCCCCTCTCCATCCCCCCGTCTTACCTCCTTCCCTTCCCCACAGCACCTGTATATATGTATATATGGTTGTACATATTTATTACTCTATTTATTTATTTATTTATTTATTTTACTTGTACATTTCTATCCTACTTATTTTATTTTGTTGGTATGTTTGGTTCTGTTCTCTGTCTCCCCCTTTTAGACTGTGAGCCCACTGTTGGGTAGGGACTGTCTCTATGTGATGCCAATTTGTACTTCCCAAGCGCTTAGTACAGTGCTCTGCACATAGTAAGCGCTCAATAAATACGATTGATTGATTGATTGATTGATCTTTATACGTCAGGTAACAAGTGATGCAACTCAGATGAGGAGTTCACCTCGGTACTATAGGTATAAATCAATCAATCAATCGTATTTATTGAGCGCTTACTGTGTGCAGAGCACTGTACTAAGCACTTGGGAAGTACAAATACAAGTTCAGAATGTTTCTGAATTCGTGCTGACTTTTCTGAAAACATCTTCGTAATCCTTTTCACACAGCTATGCTGAATATCTGGCGCCCGTTGGCGGATATGTATTCCCTGTTAAAGGAGGGAGGCCGTTACCGAATCTACCACACCACGCCGTCACAGTCGAAAAGTAAATCTGGCCGGGGAAGCATACAATTAACCGCCACGAAGAAAACGCAGTTTCAGCAGCTGCCGGTACAAACTTAGCATTCTGATTTTGGCCACGCGGTCTCATTTTGTGGAACGTGCAGAAGGTGAATGCTTTAAATTCCCTTTCCCCAGGCTTCACACGAAATCCTGTTCCACATTTACAGGCCGAGGGAAGTGCTGCAGTTCAGTAAACTATCGGATCCAGCTTTGTGGCCGCCGTGGACCGAGGTGGACCTGGTGGGATTCATCGTTTCCGTCACCAAAAGAGCAGGTATTCCAAACGTGCCTTTTCTTGTTGCTTTAGTTTTCAAGACCGTAAGTTTTAAAAACATTTCCCAGTATTGCTGATGTGCAAAGAGCGATACGTAGCTACAGTCACCTTCCACGGTGGGTAAAACGAGATCAGGATTTTACAGTAGGCCTAATTCCCACATGTGCACTCTTTCCCAGTGCTCCCTGTATATATGTATATATGTTTGTACATATTTTTTTACTCTATTTATTTAATTTATTTGTACATATCTATTCTATTTATTTTATTTTGTTAGTATGTTTGGTCTCTGTCTCCCCCTTTTAGAGTGTGAGCCCACTGTTGGGTAGGGACTGTCTCTATATGTTGCCAATTTGTACTTCCCAAGCGCTTAGTACAGTGCTCTGCACATAGTAAGCGCTCAATAAATACGATTGATGATGATGATGATGATGCTCATTGCCAGGCTCTGCTCATGGTAAGTGCTTAATAAATTCCGTTACTATTGAAGAAGGGCCATTTGAGTGGTATTGGTAGTAACGTTTGAGCCAGCCAAGAGCCTTGACGGCAATGGTCAGAAGCTTTTGTTTGACGCAGCGGGAGACGGGCAGCCACTGGAGGCTTTTGAGGAGGGGAGCGGTGTGTCCTACGCCCGCTCTTGTAGTCTCACTATGATGGAACATGCCGGGATCACAGCATTTTCTGGTTTTGGTGGAGAGGAAGGGTTATATCCGGGGAAATGTCTTGGAGGATTTAGCAGTCTAGGGGCTAGTTATGAGAGCTATTTCTAATCCGGCTCAACCTCTTCAACAATTAGTACTGCCAGGATGGGTGTCTTTACTAAACGTGAAGGCAGAATTTAGTGCGTGTTCTTCCGACAACCTGCATGGCTGGTACCCCAGAACGCAGTGTTGGGAAAAGCGGTTATGGATTAGGAAGGTGACATCAGTTCTTCAGAAACACCATCCTTGCATTAGAGGAGAACGCGACATTCAGTTGATTTAATATATATATATAAATGTTTTCTAGTACTTTGAAAAGTAGCAGCCTTTCAGAGATCTCAGTTACCGTCCATAGAAAGGTAACTTCTTGGTAGTGCGATTTTTAAAATCTTGGTTCCTTATGCGACAGCAACACATCTAAAAATGTCCATATAGTGGCAGTCATTATTGGCTCGATAACATTCATTTTGAACTGTGGATAACCAATTAATAGTAGTTACTGGGTGCTTACTATGGGCACAGCGCTGTACTAAGCACTTGGGAGAGTGCGATACGACAGGTAATCCCTGATTCAAGGTAGGGATATCTTCTCCCCTGTCTCCTTCCCCCTGCCAAAAAAAAAAAAAAAAAAGGTTCAGAGCCTTGAATGTTACTGTTGCAATAGGAGTTCACAAAATGCTTGAGCCTGAAGAACCTTCTGCCTCTGAGGTATTTTAAATTTTTATTAAAATTCTCACCATGCTAATTCACGTCAAATCCCGAGCCTCTGCTAGTTTGCCGGCTTCCCCGGAGTGACTTACCAAGAAAAGTTTTTCCAAGGGCTTCCTAGTAAGCAACCGGAGCCCTAACGCTAACGGGTGGCCACAGCTTGAAGCCAGAGGGAAGTTAAGATGGGCAGAAAAGAATTCAGGATGCCCACCTGATCCACTGCAGGGGTGTGATCCAGCTACCCGGGCTACCAGAGAAATGTGTCAGATGACTGCCACGAAGGGATTCAGAAAAATCGATCGTTAAATTTGTAAACCGGCTCCAAAGGCTAGCGCGGGGTGGGCCCACACAAGAGCCCAGGCCTGTGACCTGCAGTCAGTGCTTGGGTGCCTTGGCTGGTCAGATTCGGTTCATTTGGGGCCTTTTGCGTCAGTGCTTTGGTCTCCACTGTCATTCTACAGTCACTCTGGCTCACAATGCAACGCCTTCTAATATTAAGACGGAAATAAGAGGGAAATACAGCCTTACATTATGCTTCTTAGCAGGTTCTCGGGTTTTTTTTTTTTTTACAAAATCATCCATTTTGAGAAAAGCTGACAAGTGACTTATTTTTCAATCTCAGGGCTTGCACCTCTAGTATATCTGTCAGATGAATGCCATAATCTTCTAGCGATAAAGTTCTGGACCGACCTTAATGAAGACATCATTAAGCCTTGTGCCTTGATTGCGGCGAGCAACCTCCAGTGGAAGTCAGAATCCACCTCGGGAATCTGTACCTTGTGTGCGGGAGAGCTCTCTGCCATCTCCGCCAATCCAAAGGAGAGCCATTTGCAAGAGACTTTCAGCAAGCTGAAAAGTACCATTCAGGTAACTTTACTGCAAAAGGGTTTTAAGTTTTTTTTTAAGACATCGCACCCTTAGGGAAGCAAAGCCTAGCGGGTAGAGTACGGGAGTCAGGTGGACCTGGGTCCTGAACCCAACTCCACCATTGGTCTGCTCTGTGTCCACGGGCGAGTCACTTAACTTCTCTGTGCCTCAGTTACCTCATCTGTAAAGTGGGGGTTAAGACTGGGAACCCCAGGTGGGACAGGGATCGTGTCTGACGCACAGTAAGCACTAAGTACCACAGTTATCACTACTATTATTATTGTTGTTATTTTATAGGCTTTGGGACTCTGTCTCTGTTTCTCTCTTGCTGTCTCTCTGTGTCCCTTCCCCACTTCCCCCTTGTCATTGTGTCTCCACCTCTGTATTCTTGTCTCTCTTAGTCTCTTCATCTGTTTCTCCCTCCATTTCTCTCTCTTTCTGCCTCTTTTCATCTGTTTTGCTACTTGTTTTCTACTTGTTTCTGTATTAGTCACTCCTGTCTTTGGCTGTCTTTATATCTACCAACCTGTCAGTCTCTCTGCCTGCCTTAGTCTCTGTCTTTCCCTCTATTTTGGTCTCTCTTTGTTGCTCTATCTTTCTCTGTCTCTCTCCTTTCATCCCTTGTGGTGGCCTGGGAATGCATCTATTATATTGTTGTATGGTACACATGCTTAGTATGGTGTCTTGCACACAATAAGTGCTCTATAAATACATTTGACTTTCCCTTCAGCTAATCCATTATGGACCTCTTGTCTGTGACTTTATCCAAATTTCTCCAACTAGAAAGTATTTTCTGCCTCCTACTTTGATGTAATCAAGTCTATTAATTTATGATCAGTGCTTTCTAAAGAAGTTTTGTTTTGAATATATACTTTTAGGCTTCAGTTGGTGTCCGCAGGCCTGGTATTGTGGGATTTTATTTTGTTAGTATGTTTGGTTTTGCTCTCTGTCTCCCCCTTTTAGACTGTGAGCCCACTGTTGGGTAGGGACTGTCTCTGTATGTTGCCAATTTGTACTTCCCAAGCGCTTAGTACAGTGCTCTGCACATAGTAAGTGCTCAATAAATACGATTGATGATGATGATTTGGTGACCACCGATTCCTGTTTGGTCTGCCACATCCTGCATGGCTTTATAAACTTTCTACTGTATAAAAGGATTACTACTTTGGTTTTCATTTTTTCTCCTCACTAGGATGTCATCCAGTTTTGCAGCCATGCTGAAAACAAACTGAGGAATGTGCTTCTCATGAGTGATGCCAGCTGGTCTCACTGGGCTACGGAAGGTAGTTTAGAGCCACCCACTCCTCAGCGGGGATTTGATTCAGTAAATAAGCACCCGGTAAGTTTACCTCAGCTCCAAGTTAATGTACAGTTTTATACAGGTTGGCCTAGATTCTGAGAGAAGAGCCTTGTGCCAAACCGTTTTATTCTACGTTGTGTCTGTTGAAATTACCAGTGGAGGAAATGTCTAAAAGTTAGACTACTAGGATGATCTGAAGATAAATGTTCTACTTTTGAGAGTGTCCTCTCCATTCTGCTTTTCACTCCCCCTTTTTCTAAGATCTACCTTTCTTCCTTCCTGTTTCTCAATCAATCGTATTTATTGAGCGCTTACTGTGTGCAGAGCACTGTACTAAGCGCTTGGGAAGTACAAGTTGGCAACATATAGAGACAGTCCCTACCCAACAGTGGGTTCACAGTCTAAAAGGGGGAGACAGAGAACAAAACCAAACATACTAATAAAATAAATAGAATAGATATGTACAAGTAAAATACAGCAATAAATATGTACATACATATATACAGGTGCTGTGGGGAAGGGAAGGAGGTAAGATGGGGGGGATGGAGAGATTTGAGAGATCTCAAATCTCTCTTGCCCAAGATAGCTCCTCCTCCGCTTCTCTCTAAAGCTTTTATGCTTGTTTTTACCACCTCCCCCCCCTTTGTTCTGTTTAAAGTGAATGTTGCCCCACTTCTCTGTGTAAAATAGAATCCCTTGCTTTTTAAGATGCGGCGGAAGAGCGAAGCTGGCCCAAGTCCACCATCAGCTTCAGCCCTGGGACCAGGAACCCTCACGCCCAAGCCTAGCCGGACGGGAGCGGCTGGACAGGCGGCCCCCAAAAGCTGCAAAAAGCGGAAAGCCCTCGAGTACCTCAGCCGCATCCCGTCCCCGCCTCCGGTCAGTCCTCTGTGCACGTTGGTTTCTCCGGCCTTGAAGAAAGCATTTCAGCCCCCGCGCTGCTGCGGCCTCAGGTCCAGCACCCCTGTGCGGGGGCAGAGCCTGAGCTCCCCCCAGGAAGGGTCTGCCGAAACCCCCCCGCCGCTGGACCGCGATCTGGTGACGGATGAAGAGCTGGCGTCCATCAACACCCAAGCACTCCTCTCTGGCTTGGCAGAGGAGAATTCGGTGACTGCCGGACTCACCGGACTAAAAGCGGACTCTCCCGACTCCCCCCTGTAGCGTGGGGGTCGACTTTGCGAGGAACCGCGCGGACGGAGCCCGAGAGATCGCTACGAGCCAACAGAAGCTGCAGTGGTGAAAATATCAGACATCAGTCACGGTTTATTCTTTTAACTTATTTTGTAAAAAAAAAAAAATTGTACAGTACAATTACAACTACACAAGCATTTATATTCTCTGTGGATTGGAAAAACATATCAAAACTTCCCTCGTCCACGTTGGAAGTATGCTGGTTTTCCGGCTTTAAGAGGTCCGTGGGCCTATCCCTTAGAAATATTCATTTTGACCTGACAGTGCCTCATTTATCAACTATCGGGTAAAACCTCTTCAAAATTAAGGATCTGGATTTGCTCACTATTATTGCTTTTACCTCGTGGTGCCTTGTGGTTCTCCTCAGGCCGTCCTGCTTAATTTAGCCTCCACTGGCTCCTCCCTCCCGCTGCTGCTCTGTGGTGTCCCAGCTGCTAAGTCACTTTGCACCCCGTTTCAACGACAAAATGTGGGAGCAGGTGAGTACCACAGCCCTGTTGAATTTAGAGATTTCTAAATTCCTTACTTCAGCCTAACAAGAGGAGACGGTCCCCACCCCGGGCTACTCTCTCTGACAAAGTTTAATTGTATCTACTGTGAAATCGTTATTAAACTCATCCGTTAATACTGATGCTCCTGTGTATTAATGCAATCGGGTAAGAGAGGATTACAAACGCACCGTTCCGTAAAGTTAAAAATGCTTCTCGCACGAAGGTGGTGTCTGAGCTGCAGCCTGGGCTATCTGGGAGAAGACTGGAAGCCAAATGGGCTCAGTCCTTCAGCCTCCTGTCCTCTTTCATTCATTCAGTCGTATTTATTGAGCGCTTACTGGGTGCAGAGCACTGTACTAAGCGCTTGGAAAGTACAATTCGGCAACAGATAGAGACAGTCCCTACCCAACAATGGGCTCAATCCCCTCTCTCAGTTGGTCTGGTCTCTTAGCCTGGCTCCTGGCCCGATGGACTTTGAGACCAGACCTACATTGGCCGATTTGAGGTTCTACTGGAAATACAGGTAGAGACAGGCTGCAACTCTCCGGGATCTGTAGAAAAACTTAAGCCCCCTCCTTCCCCAGCTCCAACAGAAGGGAGGCAATAAAGCGTGCGCTCTAGTAAACAATTTTCTTTACTTGACCTCCACCCCTGATTAGCCTTACTCTAGGATGTGGTCAGATTATCAAGAATAAAGAGGCTAGACTGGTAATAGAGCACAACCTTATAACCAAGGCCCTAGCCCCTTTATTCAAACGAATTACCCTGGATGTGCAAAAGGCATTTCATTTATTTAACTTCCCTTTAGTAGAAAAGGCTAATTTTTTTAAAAGCACCCTTCTGGGCTATTTCAAAACTCAAAAGAGTCTTAACTTACAAAATTGAATTACTGGAATATTAAAATGGTAAGACAGGTGTTTTTTGCATATTCCCAGAGCAACTTCAAAATAGCTTCAGTTGGACCCCATGACACAGTAGGACAGTTTGTACAGAACAAACTTGTTAGAAGGAAATGGACTAGATGTCCTAATTGGTCTTACCCTTACCTGAAAAACTTTCAGGGCAGAAATAATTCCACCCTGTCAAAAAACAAGTAACAGCCACTAAATGCGTGGCTCAGTGGAAAGAGCCCAGGCTTGGGAGTCAGAGGTCATGGGTTCTAATCTCCGCTCCGCCACTGACCAGCTGTGAGACTTTGGGCAAGTCACTTGACTTCTCTGTGCCTCAGTTACCTCATCTGTACAATGAGGTTTAAGACTGTGGGCCCCACCTAGGGCAACCTGATTACCTCAGATCTACTGCAATACGTAGAACAGTGCTTGGCACATAGTAAGCGCTTAACAAATACCATCATCATCAAGTGGAACAGAACTTGCATTCTGTGGTGTGAAGAGGCCAGGGCATCCCCTACCACCAATGCAGACTGTCTCCTTCGCCGTCCCTCCTCACCCGCACTTGGCTTCTTGTGCCTCCACTCAAACCCGTAAATCAATCAATCGTATTGAGCGCTCACTGTGTGCAGAGCACTGTACGAAGCACTTGGGAAGTACAAGTTGGCAACATATAGAGACGGTCCCTACCCAACAGTGGGCTCACAGTCGAAAAGACTGTGAATTACAGGGGGGTTTCTCCACCCCGCTTAGCATTCCAGCGCAGGTACCTGATCCCGAAGTCCCGTTGCCAACGGGGGCTTCTCCCGGCTCCAGCCCCTTGTGAAAGGTCGGTTTGTGGAAAGGCATCAAAGTCGAGGGCGATCCTAGGGCCTGCCCTTCCCCAAAGCTGTCGCTCTGGGGGAGCCATCAGGCCCCCAAGACTGTGGAGAGCAAAAGAAATGGTTTTCACCCCCCAAAAACCAGTTTCCCCAAGCCCACACCACGAAGACGTTTCCCCTTTACGGTTCTGCCTTCTGGGGGCCCGCGGCACTCGTCGACCCCGGGGCTGCTGGGTGGGGACAAGGACGACTCGCATCCGAAGATGCTCCGGTTCAGGAAGCACCCTGGAATCGGAGCGCTGAAAGGGAATGGAGAGGAGTACAAAAGTTCCACAGGTCGACTGAGGAAAGCGTTAATTGGCTGGATAAACCGAGTCACGAGGAGCTCTGGTATCGGCGGTGGAAACCCCCCCGTGGAGGGAGCGGCGCTCTCTGGCCAGGGAATCCGGCGGGGCAGGAGCTCCAGGGTCTCGCCGGGCCAGGGTAAGTTGGGTCGCGCTGGTCCCAGGGTCTGCCCGCCCCGCTCGGCTTCTCTGAGTGGAGCACGCCCTGGAAGGTGACGCCGTGCTCGTACCATTCTTTCATCCGCCTGATTTTTTCTTTTGAGACCCCGTGAATGTTTCTCCTGTGCGGGACGAGATGGGAACAGAGTTAGTCCCAACGCTCTAAATCAAACTGGCTTTCCTACATCAGAAACGTTCTGCCACTTCACAGGCCTCCCTCAAATTTTATCTCCTAGGGCTCCACTCCGGAAAAAGCTGTATCACTGCTCGTCTGCTCGGGGTTGCAAGGTGCCTTTCACGGGAGCTCGGCTCTGGGGAGAGCAGATGCTCCTCAGCCGCCTCCCCCGGGGAGGAGGGGACGGCGCCTTGAACCTGAAGTGGTAGGTACGGCGCCCAGCCCACAGCAACAGGTGCTCCAACCGCAGCCATTCCCATTTCGGGCCTCTCCAGGAAGCAGGATGGTGGGCAAGGATACCCAAAAATGGCACAGTGCCACCCTGCTTCACCGCCTGCCCCTTGGAGCGGCGTGACCTAGTGGAAAGAGCACGGGCCAGGGACTGAGAGGACTCGGGTTCTAATCCCAGCTTTGCCACTTCCCTGCTGTGCGACTCCAGGGAAGCCACTCCCGTTCTCTGTTTCCTCACCATTAAAATGGAGATTAAATACCTCTTCTCCTTGCAGCTACTTAGACTGGGAGCCCCATGTGGGCAGGGACTGTATCCGAGATAATTAACTCGTACCTACCCCAGCACTTAACGGTGTCTGCCACGTGGACACGTCTCTTAGAGCAGTGTCTGACAAACAGTAAGTGCCAATACCATAAAAAAAGGACCTGTTCTTCCTACTTACACTGAGCAGGGACTGTGTCCGACTTTCTGCTTTGTACAAGGCTTGGCAAGCAGTAAGCGCTTAAATACCACAATTATTATCATTTGTCTTGCGGGACAGGCGAGCTGACCACCCTAAGATGCCCTGCTCCCTCCTCAGCCCTCCATGGTGCTGCTGCTCGGTAGGTAGATGGGTGACTGACGCAGAGTAAGCTGTTAACAAATGCCATTATTATTTTTTCCCTCTTAGATTGGAGTTGCCCTTGTACACCTTCTGTGTGGGACTTAGGACTGATCTCATGAAATCCAAAGATCAAGTGCCATCCCCGTGGTCAGCAGCCGCTCCAGCCGTGAGCTTGCCACCCCTGGGGTGGGAACATCTACCTCGCAAAGACGCGTGGGCTGCCGTTGTGTCCACTGCAACCTGCATCTGGCTTAAGGTAAGTGGAGGCCAGTACTTAAGATCTTTAAGGAGCCAACTGCCTGTATTGTTAATAATAATAATAATGGTATTTGTTAAGCGCTTACTATGTGCAAAGCACTGTTCCAAGTGCTGGGGAGATTACAAGGCGATCAGGTTGTCCCATGTGGGGCTCACAGTCTTAATCCCCATGAGGGAACTGAGGCCCAGAGAAGTTAAGTGACTTGCCCAAAGTCACACAGCTGACAACTGGTGGAGCTGGGATTTGAACCCATGACTTCTGACTCCAAAGCCCGGGCTCCTTCCACTGAGCCGCGCTGCTTCTCTTGAGTGCACAAGGTGGGACTTAAAATTATTTTAAAGCGAGGGGGACGTTTTAGAACGGCACCTTTCCGACCTCTCTTGGGGATTAGCCGGAGAGTACAAAAAGTGCCTGTTAATAATAATAATAATGGCATTTGTTAAGCGCTTACTATGTGCAAAGCACTGTTCTAAGCGCTGGGGAGATTACAAGGCGATCAGATTGTCCCATGGGGGGCTCACAGTCTGCATCCCCATTTTACAGATGAGGGAACTGAGGCCCAGAGCAGTTAAGTGACTTGCCCAAAGTCACACAGCTGACAACTGGTGGAGCTGGGATTTGAACCCATGACTTCTGACTCCAAAGCCCGGGCTCTTTCCACTGAGCCGCGCTGCTTCTCTTGAATGCACATGGTGGGACTTAAAATTATTTTAAAGCGAGGGGGACGTTTTAGAACGGCACCTTTCCGACCTCTCTTGGGGATTAGCCGGAGAGTACAAAAAGTGCCTGTTAATAATAATGGCATTTGTTAAGCGCTTACTATGTGCAAAGCACTGTTCTAAGCGCTGGGGAGATTACAAGGCGATCAGATTGTCCCATGGGGGGCTCACAGTCTTCATCCCCATTTTACAGATGAGGGAACTGAGGCCCAGAGCAGTTAAGTGACTTGCCCAAAGTCACACAGCTGACAACTGGTGGAGCTGGGATTTGAACCCATGACTTCTGACTCCAAAGCCCGGGCTCTTTCCACTGAGCCGCGCTGCTTCTCTTGAGTGCACAAGGTGGGACTTAAAATTATTTTAAAGCGAGGGGGACGTTTTAGAACGGCACCTTTCCGACCTCTCTCGGGGATTAGCCGGAGAGTACAAAAAGTGCCTGTTAATAATAATAATAATGGCATTTGTTAAGCGCTTACTATGTGCAAAGCACTGTTCTAAGCGCTGGGGAGATTACAAGGCGATCAGATTGTCCCATGGGGGGCTCACAGTCTTCATCCCCATTTTACAGATGAGGGAACTGAGGCCCAGAGCAGTTAAGTGACTTGCCCAAAGTCACACAGCTGACAACTGGTGGAGCTGGGATTTGAACCCATGACTTCTGACTCCAAAGCCCGGGCTCTTTCCACTGAGCCGCGCTGCTTCTCTTGAGTGCACAAGGTGGGACTTAAAATTATTTTAAAGCGAGGGGGACGTTTTAGAACGGCACCTTTCCGACCTCTCTCGGGGATTAGCCGGAGAGTACAAAAAGTGCCTGTTAATAATAATAATAATGGCATTTGTTAAGCACTTACTATGTGCAAAGCACTGTTCTAAGCGCTGGGGAGATTACAAGGCGATCAGGTTGTCCCATGGGGGGCTCACAGTCTTCATCCCCATTTTACAGATGAGGGAACTGAGTCCCAGAGCAGTTAAGTGACTTGCCCAAAGTCACACAGCTGACAACTGGTGGAGCTGGGATTTGAACCCATGACTTCTGACTCCAAAGGCCGGGCTCTTTCCACTGAGCCGCGCTGCTTCTCTTCAGTGCACAAGATGGGACTTAAAATTATTTTAAAGCGAGGGGGACGTTTTAGAACGGCAGCTTTCCGACCTCTCTCGGGGACTAGCCGGAGAAGTACAAAAAGTGCCTGTTAATAATAATAATAATAATAATGGCATTGGTTAAGCGCTTACTATGTGCAAAGCACTGTTCTAAGCACTGGGGAGATTCCAAGGCGATCAGGTTGTCCCATGGGGGGCTCACAGTCTTAATCCCCATTTTACAGATGAGGGACCTGAGGCCCAGAGAAGTGAAGTGACTTGCCCAAAGTCCCACAGCTGACAGCCTGTTCCTTACCAGCGGGGCCGAGTAGACCACAGCAGCAACCAGAAACAATTCCATCCGTCCCAAGGCGTGGCGGATTCCTCATGGGAGCCGACAACGGCGCCCTTGGCTTTAGCACTATTCTACCTCAGATTCCCGAGTTTGCCGCACGCTCCATCTCTCTGCTATCAAGGCTGAGGGAAAACTTGCAGGCTTATAAATACCTTTCAGGTGGACGGCTTTTGTCTTTAAATTTACAACTGAATACCCAAAAAGACAAAAATCCAAGTCCTGCCTTTTAGTGGGAGACTATGTGCATCAATGCCATTTGAAAACTTGCCCCTCATTATTTTAAGAAACTGGAATTAGTTTGAAATTACATTGTAAACTCCTTTGAACGCAAGGATGTGCACCCTACTCCTATTATACTTTTCCAAGTGCTTAATACAGTGCTTTACGCACATTAGGTACCTATCAAATAGCTCTGATTGAGAAGAGACTCTCCAGTGTGAAGGCCCATTTCAGCGTCTAGTACCTGCCTTTACTTCTTGAGAGCTACTTACTGCCCCGCTTGTCGAGAAATCGCCCAGTGAGTCTCACCCTGAGGCTGATTCTACACCAGAAAATTACAGCATCCAGATACTCTCAATCAAAAATATACTTGGGACTCATTACAGGCCAAAAAAAAGAAAAAAAAAAGCCATAGATTTCCAAAAAGCTGAGGCTAAAATATATTTTGGTGATTTAGACGATCAAGTTTATACAGTCTAGAGATAATAAAAGTGGAAAGCCAGTTCTACCAGGTCATAGTATGTTTGGTTTTGTTCTCCGTCTCCCCCTTTTAGACTGTGAGCCCACTGTTGGGTAGGGATCTGTCTCTATATGTTGCCAATTTGTACTTCCCAAGTGCTTAGTACAGTGCTCTGCACATAGTAAGCGCTCAATAAATACGATCGATGATGATGATAGCTTCTCATTCTGCATTGGGGCTGGAATGCTGGTGGGGAATTAGGGAATGTTTATCTGATCAATCAATCAATCGTATTTATTGAGCGCTTACTGTGTGCAGAGCACTGTACTAAGCGCTTGGGAAGTCCAAGTTGGCAACATGTAGAGACAGTCCCTACCCAACAGTGGGCTCACAGTCTAAAAGGGGGAGACGGAGAACAAAACCAAACATACTAACAAAATAAAATAAATAGAATAGATATGTACAAGTAAAATAAATAGAGTAATAAATATGTACAAACATATATACATCTATACAGGTGCTGTGGGGAAGGGAAGGAGGTAAGATGGGGGGGATGGAGAGGGGGACGAGGGGACGAGTCCCATTATCTGATGGGACTTACGTCCATATCTGTCATTGATTTATTTATATTAATGTCTGTCTAGGCTGTACGGTCGTTGTGGGCAGGGAACATCATCATCATCAATCGTATTTATTGAGTGCTTACTGTGTGCAGAGCACTGTACTAAGCGCTTGGGAAGTACAAATTGGCAACATATTTATTTATTTATTTATTTTACTTGTGCATAGCTATTCTATTTATTTTATTTTGTTAGTATTTTTGGTTTTGTTCTCTGTCTCCCCCTTTTAGACTGTGAGCCCCCTGTTGGGTAGGGACTGTCTCTAGATGTTGCCAACTTGTACTTCCCAAGCGCTTAGTACAGTGCTCTGCACACAGTAAGCGCTCAATAAATACGATTGATGATGATGATGATATAGAGACAGTCCCTACCCAACAGTGGGCACACAGTCTAAAAGGGGGAGACAGAGAACAAAACCAAACATACTAACAAAATAAAATAAATAGAATAGAACACGAATAGAATAGAACATTTCTATTCTAGAAATAGAACATGTCTGTTCTATTGTTATACTGTACTCTCCCAAGTGCTTAGTACAGTGCTCCGCACACAGCAAGCGCTCAATAAATACAACTGACTGATCGAGTGACAACAGGGCCGCCGAGCGCTGCGAGTGGCGGAAGAACGAGCAGGTTGGGGGCAAACCCGGGATGTCAGATTAGGTGAGGACAATGGCATGAGTTTTCTTTAGCGCGTCATTCTGGGAGAACGCCAGCCTATCTGCTTTTTCCCCCAAGGACTACGATCTCGATTTTAGACTGTGAGCCCACTGTTGGGTAGGGACTGTCTCTATGTGTTGCCAATTTGTACTTCCCAAGCGCTTAGTATAGTGCTCTGCACATAGTATGCGCTCAATAAATACGATTGATTGACTTCTGGACGTGCGTTAGAGTCTGAGAAGCAAATTCTCCCGGATCCCATTTCCCCGACAGCAACCTGGGGCC
The DNA here is from genome assembly GCF_015852505.1 of Tachyglossus aculeatus. Classification (NCBI taxonomy): domain Eukaryota; kingdom Metazoa; phylum Chordata; class Mammalia; order Monotremata; family Tachyglossidae; genus Tachyglossus; species Tachyglossus aculeatus. The sequence continues at coordinate 4,518,813 of NC_052085.1, forward strand.
TCACAGATAGTTTCCCCGGACGGGATTACCAAGTCCCTGAGGACGACAGGGGGGCAAAGAGAGAAACTGGGAAGATAAAGATGTACCTTGCTAACTCTTGAACATTGAACTTCCAGCGAGTGTCAGGTTCTCGGAATATAACTTCATAGTTATTCTCAAGCGCCTGATTTCCAAAAAGTACATAAAACGTTGAAGACATGGGACATTTCATAATGTTTACGCTGCCAGTTAGCATTTCCTGCAGATTCCGTGTTAAAATCCCTCTCGGCAGGCACCTCCCCCTCGCCACCCCCAACCCACACGGAGGTTTGGTCTGCTGCTATCGACAAGGACACGTCGCTGCCTCGCCGTTGGGGCCAGAGAGTGAACTGTGGCTTGGTTGAACTAGCGTCCCTCCTCCTCCTCCTCCTCTCCCGAAGGGGCTGGTGGGGTCCCTCTTGGTGGAGGATTTCTAAAACAAGAGAGATGCTCATTTTTCCAATGCGGTAGCGGCGCTGGATGAGGTCTCTCAGGGTCCTTTGGTCCCTTCCCAAAATCCCCCTGCCGTTTCCTGGTCATAGAGAAGCAGCGTGGCTCAGTGGAAAGAGCCCGGGCTTTGGAGTCAGAGGTCAGGGTTTCAAATCCCAGCTCCGCCAACTGTCAGCTGTGTGACTTTGGGCAAGTCACGTCACTTCTCTGGGCCTCAGTTCCCTCATCTGTAAAATGGGGGTGAATACTGTGAGCCCCCCGTGGGGCAACCTGATCACCTTGTAACCTCCCCAGTGCTTAGAAGAGTGTTTTGCACATAGTAAGCGCTTAATAAATGCCATCATCATCATCACAGTTCTCATGGTTGGCTGAGGGGGTGACCAGTGGAACTGAGACACAGTACAAAACACTCACTGAGGCAGGAAACAGCTCTGTGAGAATCCCACTGAATCTTTCAGATAATCAGAATGAGTCTCTTCAACTTCTGGGCCCTCGTAGCGGAGCCCAGCACGGAGGGGTAGAAAGGACCCCTGATGCCTTCTGTTCCTGTAAGACTTTTCCTCCCTGAACTTGCCCTAGGAGTGGACAGTCCCTCACACCCTGCGGGCCCAGTGGGACAAAGGCCGTCCTCTGACCGGCAGCTCTCCTTGCATTCTGCTCCCCATTTCTCAAAACCTCAGCGCAATTCTCGCCCAAACACAGCAAGCAGCGCTTCTGCTCATACCACCCACCCCACTCACGCCTCCCCACTTTCTTACCGCAACCCACCACCACCACCTAGAAGTCAGCAACTGAGTTTAGAATGAGAAATGAGAAGAGGGTCTTGCCTCAGAAAAAAAATGCAGACACACACACACACATACACACTCTCTCTGCCTTGCTCCCAAAATGCATGTGACTTTAATCACCTGGATGCACCACCCCAAAACTGACGAGCCTGCCCCACTCCGCCTTCTCTTCTGGCCCAATCTCCTGTCCAATAGTCCTGACTAGCCCCCTGATGCCATCCCCCAAGAAGCAGTGTGGCCTAGAGGAAAGAGTACAGGCCCACGAGTCGGAGGACCTGAGTTCTAATCCCAGCTCTATGCCCGTGACACCCTGGGCAAGACACTTAGGTTCTCTTTGCCTCAGCTATTTCATCTGTAAAATGGGGATTAAATCCTACTCTCTCCTGTTTAGGCTGTAAGTCCCATATGGGACAGACACTTGTGTCCGACCCAATTAGCTTGAATTTACCCCAGCACTTAGTACAGTGTCTGGCCCACACAGTAAGTGCTTAACACAAGTATCATTTAAAAAAAAAAAAAGGAGGGGAGTTGGACCCAAAGCCACCCGCTCGTACCTGGCTTTTATACATTGTTGGCTTGGGAATCTTATAGTCCCATGGGTGGAAAACTACACATCAGTAACCCAGTATGGGAGACAGAAGCATGGGCTGTCCGTAGATACAGCATGAGTTTGGGAGTCGGAAGGATCTGGGTTCTAATCCCAGTTCTGCCACTTGTCGGCTGTGTGACCTCAGGCAAGTCGCCTCACTTCTCTCTACTCCGGTCTCTCATCTGTAAAACATGGATTAAGATCTTGAGCCCCGTATAGGACAGGGACCGTGTCCAACCTGATTAGCTTGTACCTACCCCAGGGCCTGGCCCATAGGAAGCGCTTAGCAGATACCGTTAAAGATAAAAAAATGTCAGACAAGGCCACGAGGCTGATCCAAACTCCCGCTAACCGAGCGGCAGAAGCCCCTAGAAACATCTCCTAGCAGAGGCCAACAAGTGTTTCCAACAGGATGCCTAAAAGTGCTTAACAAATACTATTAAAACGTCCTGGGTGGCTGAGAGAGAAACCGTCTGCTAGTGGAACGTGCCACACCACAATTAAACAGAGTCGCCCAGCTTGGCTTGTGGCTTGGCTGCTGGGTTCCCCGGGCTCTCCGACCCCTCCAGACCCAAGGCCGGGGCCCGGCCCACTGTCAGGCGAGGGAAAAGCCAAGAAAGATAAGGTCGACAAACACACTGGGTGAGACTGGGGCTCACGCCACGCTGACCTAAGCAACGGCTAAGTGGAGCACACCGAACCCTCAGCCTGGCTTCCCGGAAGAAGGGTTGGGATGAGTCGGGGGGCTCCTGGGAGATCAGGAAAAGGGATCGGATCGACTGTCCCGCCGTGACCGGAAACTCACAAATGACGCTTCTTCCTACCATGACTGCGTACGGCCTCATCTCCCAGGACTGCAGGTTGGTGTTATCGATGATTACGGGGGACTCGCCATTCCTCATTGCTGTCCTGGCTGCAACACAACAGGTTACGCCGTGGTGAGAAACTCATCCTCAGCTGAGGCAGGACAGCAAACTGAGTATGCCGGGTTTTAACTGAGCAACAACCCTGGCCTAGCCCTGTTATCGGTCATTTCTTTCTTCCTACAATTCAGCAGTAAAACCAGTCCTGTCCGCTGTTAAGATCACGAAGACACAAGCACAGCCTAGCCTAGTTCAGACCAATAGTCCACCCAGCCCAGGCTCCTGCTTCCGCTTGCGGCAACCCAACATTATCGAACCGTCATCCCTAACTTGTCCCTTCAGCAACCCATTACACACCTCTCCCCCGATAAATTCATCCAATCAATGGTACTTACAGAGCGCTTACTGTGTGCAGAGCACTGTACTAAGCGCTTTACTGTAGCACCAACCCCTCCTCGAACCTACTGATCTTTTCTACTCTGACCACTTCGTGTGGTAACAAGGTCTAAGCACTGTCCACCAGCTCTGTGAAAACAATTTTCCACTTGCTGGTCTGGAAGCTCCCATTTTTGATCTGCTGTGGCACCTGAAGAACAAATCGGTGTACATCTTGTCCACAACTCCATGAGTGTGTAAACTCCATCCATCAGCGGTACTTATTGAGCGTTTACTGCGTGCAGAGCACTGTTCCCTCCCAGTCTTTCAAGCCCTCTGAGCCATGGCAGCGTGGCTCAGTGGAAAGAGCCCGGGCTTTGGAGTCAGATGTCATGGGTTCAAATCCCAGCTCTGCCAGTTGTCAGCTGTGTGACTTTGGGCAAGTCACTGCACTTCTCTGTGCCTCAGTTCCCTCACCTGTAAAATGGGGATTAAGACTGTGAGCCCCCCGTGGGACAACCTGATCACCTTGTAACCTCCCCAGCACTTAGAACAGTGGTTTGCACATAGTTAGTGCTTAATAAATGCCATCATTATTATTATTATGGCATTTAAGACACTCCAGAGTCCTAATCTGTCCCTTTTAGACTGTGAGCGCACTGTTGGGTAGGGACTGTCTCTATATGTTGCCAATTTGTACTTCCCAAGCGCTTAGTACAGTGCTCTGCACATAGCAAGCGCTCGATAAATACGATTGATGATGATGATGATCTGTCCAGTCTACCCTCACAGGGAAGCTGCTCTCCCTTACCTGCCAGGACCATTTTGGGCAACCTACAGTGAGAACTTCAGATGACAATCCTGCATAGGAAGTCCACCCGTTTTCTACAGCTACGTTCCCCGGAAAGCCTGGGAGGCTTCCCGTGAAAGCTACCCGAGGCGCTGTTGGAAAGGTTGAGTCACCTCTTTCCTGGTTCCACTTGTGTGCTTCTCCCAGGAAATCAGGATTGAACTCATAGGTGCCATCTTCCCTGACGAAGAAGTCATCGGTGCTGAAGATCAGAGCCTGGGGGAAGTCACGCTTCAGCTGCCTGGAAAAACGGGGAGATGTCTGTCACCATAAAGCACCCGCCGCGATGGGTCCAGCCAGCAAGCCCAACTGTGAGATGCCTTTCTGTGTCTTCTCCATCCATGTCCACCCCCAGTCCCAGCTTCGCCCTGGAGCTACAACACCCCCTAAATCGGGAACCGTTCACCTGGCCAGGTGAGTGTCTGGACTGAGCAGCTCACGGTGTTGGGACGGTTGTGTGCACACGGGTGTGGATTTGCTACAACGTGGAGGAGGAGCGGCCCCTGCCCTTAAAAGAATCGGCATCCCGGGATAAAGACGGGGAGTTTCCGACAAAACACCCAACTCGTCGAATCTGCTGGCCAATTTTCCTTGGTGTGGGAGGCAGTATGGCCTAGTGAAAAGGGCGTGGGCCTGGGAATTAGGAGACCTGGGTTCTAGTCCCACCTTTACCACGGGTCTTCAGTATGACTTTGCTTTAGCCCCTTACCTTCCCTGGACCTCAGTTTCCTCAAAGAGAAAACGGATAAAATACAAAGACCATGACCCCTCTGTCCCATCTGGTAATCTGAGTACCCCGGCACTCAGCATAAGATGATGATGATGACGATGGCATTTGTTAAGCGCTTACTATGTGCAAAGCACTGTTCTAAGCGCTGGGGAGGTTACAAGGTGATCAGGTTGTCCCTCATGGGGCTCACAGTCTTCATCCCCATTTTCCAGATGAGGGAACTGAGGCATAGAGAAGTGAAGTGACTTGCCCGAAGTCACACAGCTGACAAGTGGCGGAGCCGGGATTTGAACCCATGACCTCTGACTCCAAAGCCCGGGCTCTTTCCACTGAGCCACGCTGCTTCTCCAGAGCATACCCTCTGGGCTTGATAAATACTATTATTCTTATAATTATTATTACTATTTTACGATAGGGAAATAAAATATATCCTCAAGGGGGGGTTGCTTATCTCCCTACACCCAACCTGTATTTTCAAAATTTCCAAAGTTCAAGGACGGGGTGTTGCACCCAGTGGGCACTCGGTATGTGCTCTGCACACAGTAAGCGCTCAATAAATAAATAAATATGATTGATTGATGTTAGCCGGCAGGCACTTGGTCCCAGGGAAGGGGCTCCCCAGGGCGGCAGGGGGATCTCCAACAGTTGCAGGGGGTTCCCCACGGCTGCAGGAAGATCCCCCACGGCTGCGGGGGGGATCCCCAACAGCTGCGGGGGGATCTCCACATGAAAATTCCCCAGCTCCTCTTACTTGGACTCCATGTGGAACAGGAACTATGTCCAACCTGATTAACTTGTATCTACCCCAGCACTTAGAACAGTGCTCTGCCCATAGTGTGTACTTCTTCTTATTATTACTATCATTATTATTGTTGTTGTTGCTCCCTAAGGGTGAGGGAAGAGGGCAAAGTGAGTATGTCTGCACCCCCTGGCAGGCCCTGGGGCACAATAATAATAATGGTAGTTGTTAAGCGCTTACTATGTGCCAGGCACTGTACTAAGTGCTGGGGCACGGCGTCCACGGCGGAATCCGCGTTGGCAGAAGTGGGAGGGTAGGAAACAGCTTCTAGAGTGAAGTTCTGGGGTGGGGTGGGGGGGGATAAAATAATAATAATGGTATTTGTTGAGTGCTTACTATATGCCATGTACTGTTCTAAGCGCTGGGGTAGATACAAGCTAGTTAGGTAGTCCCACGTGGGGCTGACGGTCTTCATCCCCATTTTCCAGATGAGGGAACTGAGGCCCAGAGAAGCGAAGAGGCTTACCCAAGGTCACGCAGCAGACCAGTGGCGGAGGCAGCATTAGAACCCATGACCCAAGACTCCCAAGCCCGGGCTCTTTCCACTAAGGCCATGTTGCTTCTCAAGAAGTGGGTTAAAAGGTGAATGGGGGGGTGGGGTGGGCGAAGGGGGATTCATTCATTTGTATTTAATAATAATGGTATTTGTTAAGCACTTACTATGTGCCAAGCACTGTTCTAAGCACTCAGTTTTATTGAGTGCTTCCTTTGTGCAGGGCACTGGACTAAGCACTTGGGAAGAACAATTTGGCAACAGATAGAGAAGCAGCGTGGCTCAGTGTAAAGAGCCCAGGCTTCACAGTCATAGGTCATGGGTTCAAATCCCTGCTGGGCCGCTTTGTCAGCTGTGTGACTTTGGGCAAGTCACTTAACTTCTCTGGGCCTCAGTTGCCTTATCTGTAAAATGGGGATTAGGACTGCGAGCCCCCCTGGGGACAACCTGATCACCTTGTAACCTCCCCAGTGCTTACTTAGCACATAGTAAGTGCCTAATAAATGCCACTATTATTATTATTATTATTATTAAAAGGGGGATGAAGACTGTGAGCCCCCCGTGGGCCCACCTGATGAGCTTGTAACCCCCCCAGTGCTTAGAACCAGTGCTTGGCACATAGTAAGCGTTTAATAAATACCATCATTATTATTATTTTTAAAAGGGGGGTGAAGACTGTGAGCCCCCCGTGGGCCCACCTGATGAGCTTGTAACCTCCCCAAACCCTCAGAACAGTGCTTGGCACATAGTAAGCGCTTAATAAATGCCATTATTATTATTATTAAAAGGGGGATTCATTTGATCATAATTAAGCATAGTAAGCACTTAAGTGCCACCATTATTGTTATTATTATCACTATTATTAAAAGGGGGGTGAAGACTGTGAGCCCCCCGTGGGCCCACCTGATGAGCTTGTAACCTCCCCAAGCACTTAGAACAGTGCTTGGCACATAGTAAGTGCTTAATAAATGCCGTTATTATTATTATTAAAAGGGGGATTCATTTGATCATAATTAAGCATAGTAAGCACTTAAGTGCCACCATTATTGTTATTATTATCACTATTATTAAAAGGGGGATGAAGACTGTGAGCCCCCCGTGGGCCCACCTGATGAGCTTGTAATCTCCCCAGTGCGCTTAGAACAGTGCTTGGCACATAGTAAGGGCTTCCTAACTGCCCTCATTGTTATTATTATTATCATTATTAGAGAGCATGCCTGCCCAGTGGCAGCGGGCTCCCGGGTTGGGGGGCTCCCTGAGGGGTCCGAGGTGGGGGGGGGGGGGGGGGGGGGGGGAGGGGTGTCCGGGGCGGCCGCTGGGGGGCGCCCTCACCTATATGTTGCCAACTTGTACTTCCCAAGCGCTTAGTACAGTGCTGTGCACACAGTAAGTGCTCAATAAATACGATTGGATGAATGAATGTATGGCCAGGCTGCTTTTCTCCCTGAAGGGTCCGAGGTGGGGGGGCGGGGGGGGTGAGTCCGGGCTGACCACTGGGGGGCGCCCTCACCTGGCCAGGCTGCTTTTCTCCCTTAGGGGTCCGAGGTGAGGGGCGGGGCCGGGGCCGGCCGCTGGGGGGCGCCCTCACCTGGCCAGGATGCTTTTCTCCCTGAGGGGTCCGAGGTGAGGGGCGGGGGCGGGGCCGGCCGCTGGGGGGGCGCCCTCACCTGGCCAGGCTGCTGGATTTCTCCCTGAGGGGTCCGAGGTGAGGGGCGGGGCCGGGGCCGGCCGCTGGGGGGCGCCCTCACCTGGCCAGGATGCTTTTCTCCCTGAAGGGTCCGAGGTGAGGGGGCGGCAGCGGGGCCGCAGGCTACTGGTTTTCTCCCTGAGGGGTCCAAGGGGGTGTCCGGGCCGGCCGCTGGGGGGCGCCCTCACCTGGCCAGGCTGCTGGATTTCTCCCTGAGGGGTCCGAAGGGGTGTCCGGGCCGGCCGCTGGGGGGCGCCCTCACCTGGACAGGCTGCTGGTTTTCTCCCTGAGGGGTCCGAGGTGAGGGGCGGGGCCGGGGCCGGCCGCTGGGGGGCGCCCTCACCTGGCCAGGCTGCTGGTTTTCTCCCTGAAGGGTCCGAGGTGAGGGGAGGGGCCGGCCGCTGGGGGGCGCCTTCACCTGGCCAGGCTGCTGCTTTTCTCCCTGAGGGGCCGGGGGTCCGGGGCGGGGTGGGGGGGGGGTGGGCGGTCGGGGCCGACCGCTGGGGGGCGCCCTCACCTGGCCAGGCTACTGGTTTTCTCCCCGAGGGGTCCAAGGGGGTGTCCGGGCCGGCCGCTGGGGGGCGCCCTCACCTGGCCAGGCTGCTTTTCTCCCTGAAGGGTCCGAGGTGAGGGGCGGCAGCGGGGCCGGCCGCTGGGGGGCGCCCTCACCTGGCCAGGCTGCTGGTTTTCTCCCCGAGGGGCCCGGGGTCGGGGCCGGCCGCTAGGGGGCGCCCTCACCTGGCCAGGCTGCTGGTTTTCTTTCTCCCCGAGGGGTCCAAGGGGGGGTGGGGGCGGGCCGCTGGGGGGCGCCCTCACCTGGCCAGGCTGGTTTTCCCGGCGCCGGGGAGGCCGCGCAGCAGGTAGAGGCGCTTGCTGAATCGGGGCCGGGGCCGGGGCCGGGGGCGGCTCCGGGCCGGAGGGGGGGTCCCGGGGGTCCCCAGGCCGAGCCCGCCGAAGGAGCGGAGGAAAGCCCGGTCCATGGCGACCGGCGCGCTCACGGGACGAGCGCCGCCACGGGACGGTGGGGGGGCGACCCCCCCCAGGCCACGTGACGGGCACCGCGACCGGGGGGGGGGGTGTCGCGAGGGGCGCGCATGCGCCCCTCGCCTTGCATTCATTCATTCAATCAATCGTATTTAAAATAACGTCGGTATTTGTTAAGCGCTTACTCTGGGCCAAGCACTGTTCGAATGCCCCCAATCCCTCTGCCCCTCCGCCAAGCTCGCTCTCTTCCTCCCTTCAAGGCCCTGCTGAGAGCTCACCTCCTCCAGGAGGCCTTCCCAGACTGAGCCCCTTCCTTCCTCTCCCCCTCGTCCCCCTCTCCATCCCCCCCATCTTACCTCCTTCCCTTCCCCACAGCACCTGTATATATGGATAGATGTTTGTACATATTTATTACTCTATTTTACTTGTACATATCTATTCTATTTATTTTATTTTGTTAGTATGTTTGGTTTTGTTCTCTGTCTCCCCCTTTTAGACTGTGAGCCCACTGTTGGGTAGGGACTGGCTCTATATGTTGCCAATTTGTACTTCCCAAGCGCTTAGTACAGTGCTCTGCACATAGTAGGCGCTCAATAAATACAGTTGATGATGATGATAATGATGATGGGTTCAAATCCCAGCCCCGCCAATTGTCAGCTGTGTGACTTTGGGCCAGTCACTTAACATCTCTGGGCCTCAGTTCCCCCATCTGTTAAATGGGGACTAAGACTGTGAGACCCCCGTGGGACAACCTAATCACCTTGTATCCCCCACAGCACTTAGAACAGTGCTTGGCACATAGTAAGCACTTAAATGCCATCATCATCATCAGTATTGTTTAGCACAGTGCCTGGCCTACAGTAGCTCTAAATAAATACCATAATCACAATTATTAACAAAACTGTATATTGCAGGGGGGGGTGGTTTCTACCAGAAATATTACACTATTCCTTCCCCAGCCAACTGACCTGAGTGATCACATTCCTCTGAATAACTCGGCCCGGAAAGACCTTTCCCCTTCTGGGAACCGAAAAGATTCAGGGCCAAGTCGGGCTAATCCCCATGAGAATGAAACCCTATATCATGAAATAGAATGGAAATTAAAGGTTACAGTATACTAGTACACACTCGGTGCCACTCTCACTGCAGGGCTCGCAGAAGACAAAAAGGGAATTATTGCATTATGTGATCCTAAAAGAGATTTACAAATTATAAAACTGCTTAAGAAACGCTTGTGCTCAAACTATATTAAATTAGCAGTTGCTCAAACCATAAATCAACCCAGCAGACCTAGCAGGAGTGAAAAATGAGAGGAGGCTTGTAGAAGCCTGCCTGGAAATGGGTGGAGAAGCAATGCTTCGTTTAGAAAAGGGGAAGCAAGGCAAAATGAAAGATAAATCCCACAACAGGGACTGACTCTGTTCCTGATTCTGCCTTCTGGTATCCCAGTCTCCATGTGCTCAAAGAGAGCAACCCCCTCTCCTGACTGCTTGGCTGGTTTGTGTCACATTGTTTCAGACTGTTCTGCCCTCCCTTCTTCCGTACCCCTCTTTTCAGTTTACCACAGCAGATTATTAGGTATCCGGCTGTCATCCATTCTTTTCACGTGGCCTTCCCACTGGATCCGAGTTGCTGGGAACACCGCTTCCATGCTGGTGAGCCGCCTGCATTCCGATTTCTCGCTGTTGGGAATCTTGTCCTGCCATTTGAGGTTCAGTACGGTTCATAGGTGGCACTGGTGAAATTGCTCCAGAAGCTGAATGTGTCTTCCAAGGACTCCCAAGAGGTTGGATGTCGAAACAACCTCGAAGACTTGGTATGGAGTTTGATGCCTCGTCACCACATAAAGAGAGAAAACAGAATCGCAAAGATCACTACTGCTCTTGGTAGGCAACCGCCAGTAGAACCAGGTTTTTCCGAGTGGGGAATCACAGTGACACTGGTCTGAGGATGTAGGATGGGTTAGAATCCAGGGAACATTTTGGGAGACTTGGGAATTGACCGGGAGCCCCATAGACACCGAAAGGACAGGCCAGGGCACTCGAGAAGAGTGCAGCTTTGTTCCTTCCAAGTGAGGAACCAAAAACTGTAAGGTTGGTGTCCAGAAATCATCAGCGATATGATGTCTTGACACCTCAAACTTTGCAAAACATCCCATTTGTCCTGCTACTTCCCAGAATCTGAAAATGCCCCGTCAGGAGGACAGCGTCCAGAAAAAGTACCCGTCACGAGCCTGGGCAGGGTGGTCCAGACGTATGGTTGGGTTTTGTTCTGTTTTCAGTCAACTGACCTGGATGTCTTGTCGCCCTCCTCCAGGTGCCACCCAGAGTTACACACACTGTAGGTAAGATCCTGAAATCTGCTGCCTGAGGAAGAAGAAATGCTCACAAATTATTTCCATTTTCTTTTGCTTTTTATTGCTTAACAGGAAGGAGAAACAGGGAAGTTGAGGCAGAGGAATCAGAGCAAAAAGGAGACTGTCAAAAGGACCAGGGGTTCGAATTCAATCCTGCCAATCCATTTTCCCCTTAGTTGGAAACCGAGGCCTTTTCGGGTCCTTCCTTTCTGGGAGGTGCCGAAAATGAGACAGATCTGAAACAAAATATTTTTTAAAAGCAGTGCGATAGTGACTAATGTAATTCAATTTTGTGTTACACATGTTAACACCCCCAATTTATACTGCCCCTGTGCTGTCACTTTCACCAAAAATCTAAACTTCTCTTCCCACATCCACCCTCTCCCCTACTCCCCCACCCCCATTCCTGACTGGGATGAAGGACCTTCTAATCCCTTGGAAAACAGTGGTTACTGGCAATGGATCACATTTAGGATAAAGACAAACAGCACTGATATTATTAGTACACTGATGCTAATACCAGTGCAAACACTCTTAGTGCAACTAAGCTAGTACTTGTAATCAATGGTATTTGAGTGTTTACTGTGTGCTGAGCACTGTACAGATCACATGGGAGAGTGCATTACAAAGTTGGGAGACTCAGTCCCTGCCCTCAAGGGGCTTGCAGTCTACAGTCTGCAGTCATAGAAGCAATGTGGTTTAGTGCAAAGGGCACCCGGGCTTGGGAGTCAGAGGTCGTGGGTTCAAATCCCACATCCGTCACTTGTCAGCTCTGTGACTTTGGGCAAGTCATCATCATCATCATCAATCGTATTTATTGAGCGCTTACTGTGTGCAGAGCACTGTACTAAGCGCTTGGGAAGTACAAGTTGGCAACATATACAGTCCCTAGCCAAGTCACTTCTTTATGCCTCAGTGACCTCATCTGTAAAATGGGGATGAAGACCTTGTATCTACCCCAGCGCTCAGAACAGTGCTTGGCACATAGTAAGCGCTTAACAAATGCCATTATTATTACCGGGGAGGCACATATTACCATAGATTAGGGAAATAGGATATAGTAGAATGCAAAGATATGTACATAAAAGCTGCGAGGTCGGGGTGGGTATGAAAGTGCTGAAGGGATAGATAGGGTGGGGTAGATAAAATGAGGTCAGTCAAAAAAGACCTCTTGGAGGAGATGGGATTTTAGTAGGGTTTTGAAGGTGGGGAGAGTGATGGACTGTTGGGCAGGAAGAAGAAGCGAGTTCCAGGTCTGAGGGAGAACACAGGCAAGGGTCAGCGGCAGGACACCGAGACTGAAATTCAGAAAGTAGGGTGGCATTTGGGGAGCCGAGCGTGCACGCTGGACTGTAGCAGATCAGTGAGTACTAATACGTGTACTATTTTCCCTATCGGTAATTTACTTTAATATCTGTTTCCTCTAATAGACTACAAGCTTCTAGTGGACAAGGATCCTGTCTCCCAATTCTATTGGTATTGTGCTTTCCCAAGTGCTCCCCACATTGCTCTGCGCACGGTAAGTGCTCCGTAAATACCATGTCACTAGTACACTAACACTGCCGTTAGCACTTTCAAGCTACTACTAGTACTAATACTGAGTGTACTCGGGTGCTGGTAATAATGCAGTTAGTGCAAGGATGCTAATACCAGTCCCAATACTGTTAGTAATGATCATGGATGGCTTCATTACTTAAGCCACAGAGAGAAGTTTGGGCTTCAGTAATTTTAAAAGGGGAATAATTAAGGATGTGCATAGGTTTACGGAGACATTCTGGGGGCTTTAAAGTACAAGGAAACATTTACCTTCTTTCGGGATGCAAGTCTTTCTATAGATCGTCCATTATGATTGGTTTGACATGGAAACCCAGTCAGCACCAGTATTCGCCTGAAAACTGTCCTCTCTGTCCCCTTTTGGCAAGCTCCTTTTGGAATATTCCTGTTCCTCCTGGTGGTCAGGTTTATCTGTAGCCCGGAGGCTGGAAACATCAGCTACAAACAGAATCACTGTAATTAGAACTACATCCTAGAATTCAAATGTCTGCCTTTATTGTCAAGAGTCAAAAAGAAGTCAGGATTTCTTGCCCGGAACATCCTGGGTTCCATTTATCCGAGGACTGGATTCCTCACCTATAACCCCCATAGCCAACTAGGTCCTCCATCCATCCCCTCTTGCCAAATCTCCACATCTGGTCCTTGCCAAAGGGACGGTAGGAGTGGTAGGTGCCCCGGGGCCACAGGTCTTGCTATGGAAGTCAGAAAATTGTTGCAAGGGGAATTGTGAGGGATGAGGAGGCTAGAACTGGGTCAGTAAGAAACACTAGCTAGCCATGGTGTCAGGATTACCCCACACATTTCTACTGTAGACTCTCTACTGCCAAATCCTTAGGGCTTGGCCCCTCCAAGCCTTCTCTCCTTCAACGATTTACAGTTCCCATCCCACGCACACCTTTCTTCATCTGACTGACTCTTCCCCCACCCCACCAGCCACCCAACTATCACCCATGATTAGCCCTGCCCTAAGTTGTTTTTTTTTAAATATTTGTTAAGCACTCACTAAGTACCAGGCATTGTACTAAGCACTGGGGTAGGTATAAGCCAATCAGACTGGACACAGTCCATATCCCGCAGGGGCTCACAGTCTTAATCCCCATTTTACAGATGAGGTAAGGCACAGAGAAGTTAAGTGACTGGCCCAAGGTCACACAGCAGGTAAGTGGCAGAGCTGGGATTAGAACCTACGTCCTTCTGACTTCCAAGCCCGTACTTTATCTACTAGGACTACGCTAGAAAGAGCGCAGCTCTGGGAATCAGGGGGTTAGAGTTCCAGTCCCGCCTCTGCCTGGTGCTGGTTGATAGGAAAAGCCTGCATATGCACTTTCACAGTGTGTTGCACCCCTTCCCGCCTACTTGCTCACTGCACTCCATGCCCCAACGGGAACACAATGGACAAAGGCCATAGAGTGTGAGAGGCACTGGGCAAATCTCCAGCACTAGAGTCAACTCCTCCCCACAGGTTCTCAGTTTTGAAACTTCAATTACCCCTTTTTCTTTTTCTCTTTGGTGATCCAATCAATCAAATTTATTGAGCGCTTACTGTGTGCAGAGCACTGTACTAAGCGCTTGGGAAGTACAAGTTGGCAACATACAGAGACAGTCCCTACCCAACAGTGGGCTCACAGTCTAGAAGATTCTTCACCTCTCTCAACTCTCGCCATATACCCAAGCCCCCACGTCTCAGAAATTCCCCCAACTATCTGAACTTCCCCTCCCAAATCTTGTGTCCTTCTTCCATCCTTTCCAACATCTTTCTCTTTCTCGTTGGCCTAGAAAACATAATTTTGGTTCTTCAGCTTTTACTGGATTGGCATGAACATTCTAAATAAATACACATTCCTCCAGCAGCCAGTTTTTTTTTTTTAACAAAAGCATTCCAATCAAATGGCTAAAGATTGCATAAAGTGATTGCACAATGCAGAATTCCAGGTAAAAGCACAACTGAAACAGAGATAGCTGGGTTTACTTCAATGATTAAACATTTAAAGTGCAAAATGTTTAGTGTAACACCAGCTTAATGTCAACTTAAAACTATGCTTATGTGCGAGCTACCTCATTTTCATTTTTATTCCTAATTTCAGAGATGTTTCTATTTACTTCTCTTCCCTCCTCCTAGCTGCTCTTACTCATAGAATACTAAAATACATTTGCAACCAATAAAGCCCTGGAAATAAATTCAGAGACCTAACTTTAGTTCTGCCGCATTCTGTAAGATTTAGGCTTCCAGTTTTGTAGAAAATACTAAACACATACAAAGAGCAGGCTGAAGGCTGCCAGGGTCACAACCCAAATTTCCTATCTTTTTGTGTTTAAGTTTTCCATGCAAGTCAACATTAGCAGTTTGTAGAACCAAGTCAAGATTCCTTCCATGCAAATAATATGAACAGTAGAATCTTCTGTTGTACTTACAAATTAAGGACTTCTTGCTCTGTTGGCTAATCTTTTTCTGCCGCTCCTAGAAATAAATACAATACGAGAGGTGTTCAGTAACTTTTGTAAAATTTTAATTGCCTTGCCTCCTTCCTCCTATCTGTAAATGTTATATCAATGTCTTTCTCCCCTAATAGCCTGTAAACTCTGAGGGCAGCGATCTTTGGCTGCCAATCTTAAGGGACTGCTCTGCACATAGTAGAGAGTCAATAAATGCTACTGTTGGATGAAGAAAACAATTATTTTGTATAGGGAATCCCCAGTCTGCATCGAATAGCTCCCAAGGAACTCCAAAATGTATCCATACACCCAATAGACGGTGTACATGTGCAATTGCCTCCTTACCAAACTGTCCCACTGGATTTGTAAACCCATGTATACACTGAACATTTCTTCACCCATACAAACCCAGGTACATTTCTTCCTCATTTCAATCGGAAGTCTACCCTTTCAACCTCTGGGCTTGATGGATACATTCTTTACTGAACATTCTCCAAATATTTTTTAAAGAAGCATGTCAGTCAGAAAGGGCTTTCTATAAGACACAGTACTATACCTCTACTGAATTCTTCCACTGCAAATGGATCATCTTCAGGGTTTTCCAGTCAAGGGGAACTATGAAGTCATCTGGCAGCAACGACTCTACGAGAAACAACAAAATGGGTCATATTTCATCATTCTTACCTAGTTTCACTTGCTCGGAGGCCAAGATCATATGGAAGGACTAAATGATGAAAACTCAGTTCTTGAATTTTGTGTGGAGGACAAATATCATTATAGCATGCAAACCTGCATCATGCCATCAGACCACAGCTCTCCCCATCTTCAAAGCCTTTCTGAAATTTCCCTTCCTATAGGAGTCATTCCTTGATTAATTCCTAACCCCCCAAGTCAAATCCTCCAAACTACCAACTCAGCACTCATCCACTTACAACCACCCTTAGCATTTCTGTACATGTCAACTTACATGCCCCACTATCTAAACACTCACTCACATAGTCATCTTCCCATTCTCTTCTATCTGTAAATTATTCAGTACCTTTCTCCCCCATTATATTGTAAGTTCCTTGAGGGAAGAAGTAGTCTTCTACCTCTATTTTACCCACCCAAGTGCTTAGTACATACAGTTCCCTGCACACAGTAGGTACTCAGTCATTAGTACGTTATCTAGTTTCTCCTGGTGTCACCTGCTCTTCTTAAAATATGTTATTCTTCTAACCATCACCTAGACTTCTTAGAGAGAAGCCCTTACCTAACTTTGTTTTCATAGAGTACTCGGAATAATTTATTTTCACCCTTCTAGAAATGTTAATGATAGCAAGGTGAAATTGTCAAAAAAAATGTATGGGGAATATTCTAATTCCAGCGCTACGCCACCCTACCAAAGTAATGCACTAAGTGAAAACCTTTGGACAGTATTAACAATCGTCAGTTGACCATTATAATAAAATCCTGGCAAATGTATTAAAATAAATTGAAAAATATTACCTACGGGAACTCCGGGAGATCCAAACAGCTCTACAAGTTGGAGAGCAAATCCCAGGGATAAGGGTAGGGCAATGGAATTGGGTGTAGGGTTTATCGAATCTTGATTGTCTTCCATTTGTAAACATTGCAATGGCTCTGGCTTGTTCCTCTTGGGCAGCTTTTCACTCAAACCTCCAGCAAAGAAATTAAAGTGAGTAGGATACTCAGATGTGACTCTAACTGAGGACAAAATATCAGGCTCACTCTTGGAAATCTCTGCAGAAGTTAGTTCTCTTCCATTCTCTTTATTACCCCCTAAGGCCTGCAGCTTAAAGGGCAGAAGTTGTTTCTCACCAGTGAAAGAAACCTTCAATAAACTAGAGGTATAGTGCAGCACTGGAGGAAGAAATTGCTCAGAAAGACACCCGGGAGGTCTCAGCAAGATACTGTGAGAATGAGGTTTGACACCAGAGCAAGATGAAGCAATTTCAAGCGGATCATGATAATATTGGGATGGCTGATTATAGGCTACTAAGGGTCCTTGCTTATTCCCCTTTTCATGGTCCACCTCGGGAAGACTGCTCTTTTCTGTTTCCGCAATATTTTCCAACCAGTGGCTGTTGGCTAAGAGTGTATCCTTGTCCCTCTCTTTTATAAGAATTGCAGTCAGTCTAGGGAGATGAAAGTTTGGAGCCAGGTTGAAAATCCTTCTGGGCCTCCCTTTTTTCTCTGTCGCAACTGGTGTCGGCGCCTGCAGAGCAAAGTGGTTTTTGAGAACATCCCCTCCTGTTTCGATGACTGGAATCGTATGTGTCTTTTCAGTATTGGGTAACGACAGATCTTCCTCCCATAAATGGCAGTCATTCTCTCTCGGTGTTTGTGGAGTGGTTCCTTCTGCTGCTTTCGATTGGCAGACCAATTCAATCCGTCCCACGGTGCTGTCTGAACAGGCTCCTTTGGGCTGTCTGCCTTTCCTTTGTCTCTGCTCACAGACGAACTTGTGAGGACCCTCTGGCCAGCTCCCCAGTAGGGCATTTCTTCCAGAGCCCAACTGCATTCGTTCATCCGATGAACAAGTTGAGAAAAAGGCCCAGCTGTTTGTTTTATTTGGACTAGATTTATGTTCACCTTTAAAACTATCTGAAACGACACAGCTACGATGATTAGACAAGGCTTCCTTTTGCTTGTGATTTTCACTAATTATGGCACTTTCCTCCTTGAGTACACATGTTGTCTTAGCAGAAACAAATCTGTCGCAAATGCCTAACACCATTGTGTGACTCACTTCAATACAGTTTTCTGCCTTCTTACCACAGTGCCAATCATTCCCTCTACGGGAATTAGGTTGGTTTCCTATAAGATTGGGGTTCTGATCCATTATCCGTTGCTCAAATGCATGATTATATGAGTTTTCACTCTGGCTAGAGGTCATATTTACAAGAAACAGATTACTGCTTTCTCCAAGTGAATGACTCTTTGTTGGTCCTGAGAGTGCTACCGAAATCTCCGAGAAGATATGGGGGAAGGCTTCTTGTTCCAGATCAGGTTTTCGGGATAAGTTCCTTACCCAGCTGCAGTGATTTTCAGAAACTACTAAAGTCTGTCCCGGGTCTCCAACTTTACTCTCTTCTTCTGAGTCGTCCTCTTCACTCTCTGATGTGTCCTGGTCCTCTGGTGCAAGATGATTTAAAGCATCAGCTGGCCTTTTCTCCAGAGATTTACTGTCATTCTTCAGTTTTCTGTTTCTTCTTCTATTTCTCCTCTGCTTGGCTTTACTCAGTTTATGCCCGGTTTTCTTCTTAAAATCTTCTCTAAATGCAAAAAACAAAAAGGAAGGCATATTTGTAACTGAACTGGTTGAACTGATGTATGCCAGAATATAAATATGCAAGTATATGACCACATCTCTAGCATCAGACAGCTGATGCTCAGCTGAAGGGATAGTTGTATGATTGCAAACGGTTACTACAGTCACAGATCATTCTTTCATGTATTCAAATTCATTAAATCTAAAGTTTACTTTGCACTAGTCAATTCTCCCTCTATCCCTAAACGTGCATGCATGTGTGCGTACTCGTGCGCACACACTCTCTCTCTCTTTTCCAGGATTAGGCTGCAGGTCTGCTCCAAGCAATGGAATTTAATGACTGCCTTTATTAGAAACCCCCTCTTTACCAACTCAAGAGTATCCAGGATTCCCCAAAGTCCTGAAAAGCATCAATTTGCATACTTTTACAGTGGTCAGGAACCACCAGGCAGGGTGCAATAAACTGACCCCGTTAACTGCACCTGGGGACTTAGTTGCTGTGCCAACTGGAGCCAGAACCTCGGAGGAACTAGCAACTGGATGCCCGCATCCAGTCTCAGAGATGACAGCCCTGCTGGGTGCCATGCTGCTGATCCAGGGGATCCCAAGCTTTTCTCTTGGTCCTGGGCACTTTATCAGTCTAATTAGTACATTGGGTGTGGGTGAGAACATAGAGAGCTACAGGGCAGCAAGACCCTAGTGACGGTTAAAGTTCAACCACTTCGGTGCCAGAAACAAAAAAAAATAGGGGTCTTGCCCTTTACTCGTGTCAACATGGAATTTTAGTCACTACTCCAGTGATAATTCAAGCCCCACTTCAACACTAAGACAAAATAGGCAAAGAATGGAGTGGGGGAGGCAGGAAAGGGAGGAAGAGGCTCAGGTAGAGGCAAATGTTGTAGGGGCGGATAAAGGGGGAAAGGGGAGAAGGAAAGGTAGGAGGAAGAAGAGTAAAGAGGAAGGAGAGGAGAACAGGAGAAAAGGGAAGTGAAAAGAGGGAGGATTATGAGAAGGAACAGAAGGAAAATGGAAGAAAGGAAGGCTAGGATAGAAAACAAAGGGAAAGGCCATGGGAGAAGGAGGAGAGTTGACTGATTGAAAGAGTATGGAGAAAGCAAGTGAAGCTAATGAAAATCTGTGCCAGCCCCCTCTGCCTGCATCCCTTCACTGGCTTCCAAAGAGTTTAGAGGGCTGGCACTGAAAAAAAAAATCACTAGACAATCTATAGGTCATATTCTGGACTCACTTCATGGAAAAAATAAGCAAAATCTGTGTAGCAGCAAAATAACAGTGAAGACTAATAATGAAAGTGTGGTATATGTTAAGCAATTACTACGTGCCAGACATTGCACTAAGCACTGGGTAGACAACATAATCAGGTCCCATGAGGGCTCACAGGCTAAGTAGGAGGGAGAACATGTATTCAATCCCCCATCTGCAGATGAGGGAATTGAAGCACAGAGAAATTAAGGGACTTACCCAGGGTCATACAGCAGGTTTATGGTGGAGCTCAAATTAGAACCCAGGTCCTCTTACTCCCAGGTCTGTGCTCTCTCCACTAGGCTACACTGCTTCCCTGATCTCATAGAATATTAGATTAAACTCGACTGCTGTGTGACCCTGGGCAAGTCACAACTCTCTGGGCCTCACCTACTTCCCATTTTACAGATGAGAAAACTATCTGCTCTCCTTCCCGTTTAGATTTTGAACCTGATGTGGAACAGGAAATGGGTCTGATCTGGTTTTCTTGTATCTTTCCTAAGCAATTAGCACAGTACAGGCTTTTATTACCTATCATAATTATTATTAGTAGTACAAGGAAATTAGGTAGATTCAAACAAGAAACTGGACCACACACACGTTGGGTGGCAGACACATTCAGGCATTACACATACCTTTGTCAGCACCTCCCCATACTGTCCATCCCTCTATACTATCCTAGTTTGCTGCCCAGCCAGCTTGGGGGACTAAGCTAACTTCACCCCGTGGTAGCATGCATCCCCTGCCCCTCACCGTCACATGGGTGTACCTTGATTCCTCCCAATCCCTCCTTCTACCAAGGCTTCTCTCAGAATATCTTGGGCAGCAGAGTATAAAGTGAGGGCAAGAGGGGAGGGAGCACTGAAAGGAGAAATGATTCCCTTGCTCTCCCTCCCACCCAAAACAGAGCTTCCCATCTTCCCAAACTGACTTTCCCATCACTGTAGGCATCATCCCCAACTCCCACTTTCAGAAGTCTGTAACCTTGTCATCAGCTTTGACTCATTTCTCATTCAACCTATATTTTCGATCTGTCACCAAATCCTGTCATTTCTACCTTCACAACATCTCTAGATCCACCCTTTCCTCTCCATCCAAACTACCATGCTGATCCAAAACCCCTGACTTCTGCATCAACCTCCACATTGACTTCCCTGTTTCCTTTCACATCACATTTTCTTTTCAATTATTCCTCAGTTGTGAGAACTTGGTCCACTGATAATACTGCAATGAACTTCATGAACCCAGTAAATTGCATTTACCTCCTTCCCAAACAAAAATATTTTTTCCTTTTCTCTCAATGGGGTATTTTTAATTAATTTTAAAACATTTACTTCAAAAAATACTGTTTACAAATCTGATTTGCTGTCTTTCCTGGCTGGGGTGCCCCTATAGCAGGCCAAGAAATATTTTCAGAGGCTATAGAAATCCCTCAGTTGAGCTTTCTTCTTTCAGCTCTCATTTCTTCAACTGGGGAGTTCTTGAGCTCCCCAGCTCAAGCGCTTAGTACAGTGCTCTGCACACAGTAAGTGCTCAATAAATATGATTGATTGAGCTACGCTAACCCATTGATCACTACGTAAGGTGCAATAGTCCAGCGTGAATGAAGTTAGTGCTTAAAAGAAATACTTTTGTAGAATCCCACATCAATTTAAAACAGAAGAACTGACATTCATTACTATGAGTTGGGAACTTAGATTTCTTAGTACCACTAAAATATTGGATTGTTAAAATACTTAATTTACTGTCGTAAGTCTTAAAAGCATTGCCAGAGATAGAGGCTGGATTTGTAAAGGAATACCAGCTCTCTCTGATCCAGATAATGGCAGGGTAGGGATAATGCCTTCTACCTCAGTCTTCCAAGCATTTAATAGTGTTCTGCACCCAAAAGGTGCTCAATAGATACTTTTGACTGACTGATTTGGAAGATTTACTTCTCTGTTTATTTGGCTGTTAAAAGGGTATTTTTTGGAAGCATCATTCCCCACACTCCCAAATTCCAAGTAGAGGTGGAAAAATTTCAATTTACTCAATGTTTTCTTGGGATTAATGAATGACATACCAAAAAACAGGGGAGGGGGAACCTGAACAGCTACATTTTCGAAGAGTGAAATCCTACATCCATACAGTTCAAAATGCATCCTGTGAGTAAAAAAAGATTAATTTCTACAATCCACTGCCCTTCTGCCTGCCTACTTGCTTCCTGCACACCACAAAACACTATCAGTAAAATCAATCCCCTCCTGCAGATTTTCTGCTCTCAAACAGCAGTCACTGAGATGGAGGGCGAATTAGACAGGGCACCATTAACTTTTCACATGATCACCATAGGACAAGCCACATTTTATTGAGTAACCTTGGAAAGTCATTTGTCTGGACTGGTAAACAAGCTCAATTGCTGACATAATTCATTACCAACTAAGGAACACTAACATCCAATAAAATATCAGTGTCTATACAGAGTTTCCTGAACCCCTGCTAGGCAGGTGCTGACCTGTTACAGGGGCCCCAAGGTTGGCACATGGCTCAAAGCACTGAGGCTGGAGCCCAATGCGGAGGCCTGAAGCTCATGGTGGATATGCTGAAGGTCAGGGAGACATAGGTACACCTTCCTTAACTGAACCTAGTCAGCCAGAAATAAGAGCAAAGATAGCTGGGCCAGTGATCCGGTTGTGGAACAGAATCAAAAATGGCAGGAGTTCCTCCGCTTCCAGATCCCTCCTGGTCACCTGCTCTCCAAGGCCTCCACTGTGCTCCTGCTCCTCCTAGATTTATCACCTGCAGCAGGTAGGTGTGTGTTTGTGTATATGTGTGTATATTTGTGGGCCTGGGGGAATGTGGGACTACAATTTTAAGAGAGGCAGAGTGGGTATGTATAAGTATGCATGTGAGTGAATAGGAATATTAAATGTAAATCATACAAAATGCTATATATAATATCAGCTGATAAAAATATTTTTCCAGGACAAAATGTCCAGAATAGTAGTACATCTGAAATTTTTATATTATCATTACTCTGAAATCCTCATGAATAGTCTCGCATCAATAAGCCATCCTTACGTGGACCATGACACGTTTCAATTATTTTAAGAAAACATGACAGCAGGAGAACTTACCTCGGAGGCAGGACAAAGATTAGCTCTGGGCATCTCCCCCTTCCACACTGTAGTACTCACAGGGAAGTGAGAATTCGGAGGGGAAGATGGGTGAGGTGTTCCTGGGACTCTTTATTGGACATTCTCCAACTGAGCATGTTCTAGGTTCTGAACAAAGAACCCTAGGCTTTTTGAGTTGCTTTGAAAATTTCTTGACCCAGAAGTGTGGACCATTCTGAGGACTATGGATGGGCCCATGAAGCCTGAGGGTCCCGGGGCAGGTACCTAATCTTTTCCTGAGCCAAAGAGAGACTACGCTGCAGGAACCTGTGCGCGTATCATCATCATCAATCGTATTTATTGAGCGCTTACTATGTGCAGAGCACTGTACTAAGCGCTTGGGAAGTACAAATTGGCAACATCTAGAGACAGTCCCTACCCAACAGTGGGCTCACAGTCTAAAAGGGGGAGACAGAGAACAAAACCAAACATACTAACAAAATAAAATAGAATAGATATGTACAAATAAAATAAATAGAGTAAAAAATATGTACAAACATAATGTACATACGCTCACATGTGTGTGTGAGCGTATGCACTTACACACACATACAGTAAGGAAGGCGGATAGGTACACACGTAAAATCAACACACACTCAAAGGGTCATTCTATACATTCCATTATTTTCACGTATGTGTACTTCATCCTGCTTATATTTGTCATTCCTTAGGATTTTACTACTGAATTTAGTCATTTTTGTCTGCCCCTCATAAGATTAACTCCTTGAGGTGTATTGTACTTTCCCAAGCACTTAGTACAGTGCACTGCACACAGTAAGCGCTCAATAAATACAATCAAATGAATGAGGACCAGGAACATGTCTTTCTACTGCTGTACTCTCCCAGGCTCCTACTTAGTGCTTAGTATAGTGCTCTTCACACAAAAGTCCTCAATAAATGTCATTGATCAATTAGTGCTCAATAAAAGCCATCAATTGATCGACTGATTTGGAGGTACCCATGCAGATTACACACACATGCACAGAGAGGTCAGGGAGGGAGATAAAGACACAGGGTGGAGAGGGGAAAATGGGGACACCCCCTCACAAGCCTTGAGGGTCACAGGAGGAAAGCAGTTGGGGCTCGGCGAGATGCCTGGAGGAATCTGACCTGTCTGTTCTCAGCTGGAAGCTGGGCCCACGTTGGACTGGGAGGTCTGGTTCCCAGCTCAAAGTTGGGGGTGGGAGAGAGCCCTGACACAGCTCTAGCATTCATTCTTGAACGGAGCAAGCCCCGGCCCTCAGAGAGACAGGAAAAGCTATGGAAGTGATGTGTGGTTCAATTCTTTGTGGGGGGGAGGCGGGTATGGCCCCCATTGATCCGTTCAGTTCGCCGTAAGGCAGTTGCCTGGGTGGTCTGCCATCATCCATTCTTCACCCAGAACTACTGGGTTACCTTAAGCCCACCATGGTGCCCTAGGATCTCGTCATTGGCAATTCTGATCTGCCATTTGATGTCAAATTGGGTTTACAGGTGACCTGCGTAAGCTGTCAGATGCCCAGCCCTCAGTCATACAGAACACTGAACACCACCAAAACTTCACAGACCTTCAATCTGGTATAAAGCTGGGTGCTCACTGCCACTGTGTATCCACACTAGATTCTGTTGACTTGCAAAGTGTTTTGCCTATGCACCATTAGGCTCTGGGTTGAAGAAAACTGTTAGCTGGGTATAGCATTTGAATGAATGAATTTCCCTGGTGCTTTTTCTCCGTTTTCTTCAGGCTTTTTGGTCATCCCGATGGCGAAGCGGTTTACAGAAAGCTCTGCCTCCTTAAATATGGGTCTCCGGAAAATGGTCAAGAGCATACAGCAGTTCCCAGATAACCTTCTCAAAGACCTTTGATCCTAGTGGAAAAGTTTCCTCTTGAACTGGAAGAATATTTGGATTCCAGCTTCCTGCTCTCTCATGGCATCCTCCAACAGGTATGAGGTTTTAAAAGGCTGGGCCCATCACACAGCTCTGTTTTATTCCAGTGATAGGTCGGAGGGGTCAGGCAGGGCACCTTCCACTCTGAAAATACACTCCTTACCATTGTGGAGTAGCCTTAGGATCTGGATGAGCCTCCTCATTTGCACAAAAGTTGATGGATCCCAAGTCTATTGGTGAGAAGGTCAAAAGCTTTTGAGGTTTAATGCTCCACTGATACCTTAGGATTTCAAGTTGTTTCCAGCACTTCAGCTGTACAGTATGTTATGCTAGAAGGGCACTAGCAGCTGTGCTGCATTTTGATCTGATCAGTAAAAGGTCAAAGGGAGTCCATGCTTCTCCCCAAGTGCCTATACAAGAGTACACTTAGAGACTGGGAGAATTCAGCTTATAAAAATCAAATTAATTTATAAAACATTAAGGCACAACAGGCCACTTAAACATGAAACTGAAATTAGAGAAGGGTGTCAACTTTTTATATACATTGCATATCAACTGAAAACATGAAATGCATGAAAAATAGAAATAGAAAAGGTTATCTTTCCTTGATTTTTCACTCAGTATAAAGTACAAGTGTAAGCAAAAGATCCTTCCATTCTATAAATTCAGATACAAATTAAATAATTTTCAATGAGCACTAGAAAGATGAAGTCGGGCTACCTTTATATATATATATAATGAACACAGAAAATTTACATTAAAATCCACATCAGAAACCTTTTTTCCTTAAAGATGAGCAGCAATATTTCCTACCTTCAATTCTTTTAAAGTATCTTGTCAGATTATAATACTCCTTAAAATCAGTGCCATTATAGAATAAGATTAACTGCTCTGAAATTTGGTGACATTTAAAAATCCAGCACCACCTTCAAATATATCCACGTCAATTGGACCTACCTCTTCTACTGCCCCCATCTTTAGCATGACAACTTCTGACATCCTACTGCAGTCACCTATCAATCATATTTATTGAGTGCTTACTGTGTGCAGGGCACTGTACTAAGCACTTGGGAGAGTACAACACAACAGTATAACAGACACATTCCAGGTTGGGGGTGGGGGGGAACAGACACATCACTTTACTTTCTTTCCAGAACCAAGGATCCAGGTTCCTAAAGATTTGCCCAGGAGACATAACAAGAACTGAATTGTAAAGAAAACCCAAAAAAATAAAAAACCCCAACAAGCAAAAAACCAAAAAAACCAATCAAACCAGTTTCATATTTCAGTTAACCACTGCTGCAGTAACAAAATATTCCACAGCCATGGCCCTGTAACAACAAAATTAATTCCCCAACACTCGCCTGGTTTAAACACAGCCGTTGTATACCTACCGATGGCTGAAAATCCAACAGAGAAGAGACTACCTATAAATTCTTTAGGCACACAATCTCCAGTCCTTTCTCCGCAAGCCTCTCTTCACATTATGACATCACAAAACAGTAGTTCTAAAAACAGATCATGCTTACCTTGTGTTCTTGTCTCTTCTACATGGTATGATTATAACCATATACACCTTGTGATCTTACTATATAGGAGACTCACACCTTAAGTAGGTCACTAATTTGATTGTAGTAAGGGTTAAAAGACAGGGAAGCATCCATACAATCTCCAGCCCTCTTATCTGCAGTTCTCTGCAAGGCAGAGTAGTTCTTCTTAACTGAGAACATTTGGGACTCAGAACACCTGTTGAGGCACCATTCAAAACGGGCCCCACTGAGAACTTTTCTTTGACATCACAATTCATCTGGGCTTCTGTGGAAGCTTTAAGAAAGTGCCTTTCCGAAAGGGGATTAGAGGAGGAAGGAAAGAGAAGGCCTATGGGAGGGCATGAGAAGAAATTAAGGAACTAAGTGGAAATGGAAAAAGAAAATAATAAGGAAGCCAGGCCAGAGGAGGATGGGGAAGGAGGGGTAATTCTACTACAAAAAGCTTGGAATTCAGACAATGTTTAAAAGACAAAGATTTAGGGTAGAAATAATCCTAAATGGAAAATTTTAAGAATTCTAATTTTTGGAACCTCATTTTTACTTGTTTGCATATTTGAAAATACTGGCAAATTTCCACAGCAGAATGAAACATTTTAAGTATGACTCTGTATTTTAATACCAGTACAAATCTTTCTTCTGACACTCCATCACGTTGTATATAGCCATACATTGCCAAAAACATGCTCTCTAATTTCCCAAGAATATTCTATGCAAACTGGAGAATGAAAACGAACATTAAAAGGCAGCTGAGTGCATTTTAAAATACAAACTACTTTAACTTATGAGCAGGGTTTTTAACTTTTAACACTTTAAGAGGATGACAGAAAAATCCAAGAAGTCTGTTTATTGACTTCCCTACTGTCTCCAATCAGACACAAAACTTCTATTTAGAATTTGTCTCTAATTTTAGAAATGGTCATTTAAAATTGGTTAAAGGCACCATATACGTGGCATCTAAAATAGTTTTCCAATCATTTAACTACTGAACAAAGGTCAGGGATATTAGATGGCACATTCCTTACCCTTAGGATGTACGTCCAGGAGGGGAAACATTATATGGTCCAAGCACCCTGTTGCTACCGTTGGAGACCGAACACTGGGCTGGATGAGCCTGGACCACTGATCTGCCCTAGTAATGGCACAGCTTACATCCTTATGTTCGGGTACAACTCCTTGCCAATGTGCCTCCACCTGGTTCTATGATTAAATGACCACCTACACCTGTGTTAAAGAAATAGCCCATTTAATTAATTCACTGTTAATAATGAGCACATGCTGTATTTACAGAACACTTCTACTGGCAAAAAAGCATTCTAAACTATGCTTTGGGTTAATTATGATGTCCATCCTAGTTAAGTTTTGCCACAATTTATAGTATGGTAAGCAAAGATTAGGAAAAAAAAATCAGATTGCCCATACCCAATAACTCCTAATCCAGATAAGCAGAATACGATCAAAAGAAGGCCCTCCTGATAAAACTGAAATTGAAAATTCCTGGAGTAAAAACAGTATTGCTTTCTGGGAATAAGAGAACAATTTAGCTTTCAATTCCATTCTAGGCTCTCTTCTAAGACATTTATTATTTTCCCCATTTCTATAAGTTGACAGTGAATGTAAAATAATTCAGAAAGTGAATGGGTAGGCAAATTCAGAATATACACACATTTTCTGGAGCTTCAAATCTATACTTTGACCCAAACACTAGAGACTAAAATAAGTGAGTGTAAAGAACACTCATCCATTCTAAATCTTCTGAACTAATTATGGGTGAAACCGTTATAATGTGTCACAAAGTAAAAACATTTTTCAGGCCCCAAAGATCTGGAAATTTGGTCCAAGATCTTGAATCCAAAATAAAATGAGGCCACCAGATACCCATTTTAGCACACCATTCCCTTTTAGTATCTCCGCTAGCAAGCTTATTATTTTTTACTATCTCACAATGTTCTCACTTTCATTAGAATCAAAACTCTCCAGAAAGCCTCCTTTTAAATGTAATTTTCCTCCTAAGGAACCTCCTTTTTATGAACCTCATCTGAAAATCATCAGTCCAATCTACTCCCTCTCTTTAAATATCTCTCCTATGAGTGGTACCTGAAATGGCATAGGGTTCCCCACAGTTAGTTCCCCGAAAGATTGGACTTATTTATTGAGCACTTACTGTGTGCAGAGCACTGTACTAAGCACTTGGAAGAGTAAAATATAACAAACATTCCCTGTCCACAATCAGCTTGGAGAAATTACTCAAGTTAACAGTCTTAATTTTTTCTCTCTTCAGTGGTATTATAAAAGTATTGTGTATCCAAAACGGAATGACCAATCTGCCCACCCTAAGGCACTAACATTTTCAGTGTTTCATTTATTCAAAAATACCACCTACTTGGAGTCCCCTAGCAATCATTTTCTTTACAAAGAAGCATTTCTCTAAAAGCAATTGGAGAAATAGGACTTTCATTCAACAGTAAATATCCTCTAACCAGGTGAAATCTTAAGCATGGAGTCATGATCTGTGGGCAGGGAACATGTCTACCAACACTGTTATATTCTACTCTCCCAAGTGGTTAGTCTGTCAATCTATCATTTATTGAGCACTTTCTGGATGCACAGCACTGTACTAAGTGCTTAGGAGAGTACAATAAAACATATAGCAGACATATTCCCTGTCCACCATGTGTTTACAGTCTAGAGTACAGTGCTCTGCACACAGTAATCCCTCAGTAAATGATTGATTCTCCAAAGCTTATGCTTTCAAAAAATGGGAAATCCAAACTTGATTAACTGGGAGAGTTTAAACAAACAACTGCATGCTTCCAAAATCCCTAGACTGTGGGCTTGTTATGGGAAGGAACTGTGTCTGTTTGTTGTTGTATTGTACTCTCCCAAGGGCTTGGTTCAGTGCTTTGCACGTAGTTAGCACTCAATAAATACGATGGAATGAATGAAAATGCACATAAAGTCCTCCATGAAGGACTCTCCTGTAATAAATTATTTACCTTAAAGAAGGGATTTTTTTAAAAAAACAGTGCTGACATCTTATTGTCGATTGTCAACAGCACTAAAAGCAATTTAAAAAGTACATAAACTGCAAATATCAAAGTTCAATTTAATTACTACGCAAGTGTATTTACAAAGTAACATTGTGTGAAAAACCAAGGAAGTGCCAAGGTAGCTTAATCCAGGGAAGCAAAGTGGCATGAATACCAAACATATGAAATATAGAATCATTTTTTACAAACTGGCCTATTCCTCAGCTGCATTTTAATATGGCTACAACTGATCTCAAAAAGCTGTGATGTCTGAAGCACCTTTTCGGTAATAAAGCAGACCACTAAGGAAAAAATAACTTAAATACTTTAATTCTGCAAAGCAAAAAAGAAAAAAAATCAAAACTCATATTTAACCACTGACAAAAATGATCTCAACGGCAAACTGAGGAAAAACTCTAGATTAATCAGTTTTTTATAGTTTTCAAAATGTTGCATTGAATCTCCTGTTCGTTATTGGTTTATTTCACTGATACTGGATCCTCTATAATAATGATTCAGAAACCCTTAAAATCAGGCATTTTCTCTCTCTCTCTCTCACCTCTGCACATTCCCTGTTACTGATCTAAAACGCTGTCATGGGTAGAAGAGGAGGAAATGAGAACATGCAGGAGACTAATAACCGGTTTTTGTTCCTTAGGGGAGCTTAAATCTATACTTGCACAATGCAAGGCCACTACTGGTGGGAGATTTCCAAGAACGAGAAGGGAGACGTACATGGGCAAGGCAAGCTTGCGTTAATACGGTTAAAAGTTTAACAAAACATGCTCTACCCCTGTATGGTGTGACGTCTAGATATCATGAAGTAATACCCTCAGAAGATTCAGCAACTGTAAGGTCCTTATTAGAGTTCTGGGGCTAGCTGGAGAAGCTGCCGTTTTAAAGGGCTATAAGGAGAGTTCATAAAAGCGTAACACAAATGATAAAGGCTGGAGAACTAGGGCTTTAAAATAAGATGTATTTAACATGAGAGGAATGGCTTGAAGGGTACACGTGGGATAGTTATACAGGATGATTTTCATGTTAGGAGGAGTATATAAAGGTTAATTATAATATTCCATATGTTTGAAGTGTAATTATAGAGCATAGTGACAGTTTTATTAGGGCAGAACAAGCAGATATTAGATTAAATTCCAACTTGTTCTGAGGGCTATCTGAAATTTCATTTAATTATATTAACATCTGTCTCCCCCTCAAGACTGTAAGCTCATTGGGCACAGGGAATGTTATTTTAATGAACTCTCCCAAGCGCTTAGTAAAGTGCTCTGCACACAGTAAGTACTCAGTAAATATGCCTGACTGATTAAACTTCTTGCCAATATAGACTGTTAAACAGTAGTTTGGGTTACTGAATGAGGTTGAGGTATTCTCTTCTCAGGATATACCAATTAAGCAATTGCATTTATTGAGTGCTTGTACTAAGCATTTGGGAGAGTACGACATAATGATATGCACCTACCCTATAGCATACTTAGTCAGGGATGGCAATGATATAATGGTAAGACACTGGACTAGATGAATCCTGAATGTTCTTTCAAGGAGTTTAAGTGAAAAGAAATTCCCACACTGAAAAAACTTCTTTGTACAAGAAAAACACTTTGTAAGAAAACATTCAACTTCTAAATAAAATCAATTAAAATCTTCTCCATGGCAAATTAGGTGTCCCACCTGCAGCTTCAAAATCGTCAAGGGTAATATTAAAACATTATAAAAACACACTTGAGTTGGTCACACCTTTTAAAAACTGTTCAACAGTTTCTACTGCACCCCATAAAATTATTTAGGATCCAAATTTTGAGAAGCATTCTGGTCCCGTTACACTATCCAGGAGTTTTTCTAAAACCCAAGTTAGTACAATACAAGGTTAAAAAACCATTTGGTGCACAATTTTATGTGGTATTTTATTTACATTTTAAAATTGAAACAGTTTGCTGGGAAGTAGTGGGTGGGTTTTTTTGTTGTTTTTTTTATTGGCCTGGAACCTATTCAAACCTCAAGAAAGGTTCACTGTGAAATCACTTAAAAGGTAAAGCAATAATCTGCTGTTAATTGAAAGTAACCTGAATTATCAGTAATCTGAAACACTGATGGGATTCCAAGGGTCTAAACAGCCACCCCACCTCAATCTTCGTTGCAGAGGAGGCGGCCTTTGGGTGCTTTTATGAGGAGGTTCCACTGAATTCATTACGATTGATATGGACATTTGAAATTCATAACGATCCAACATCTGAGCAATCTTCTCACGAGGCACCCCATGCTTATTTCTCCTGCAAAAAAAAAAAATTCCCACTGTTTTTAGGTTTAAATTCAAGTTTTACATTGACAGAATCCTAAGTTTAAGCTTACTATCTTTTAAGGAAGTCAGGTGCTGTGGCTATGTATCTACCAATTTTTACACTGAAAGATACATATTAGCTTTTTCAATGCTGACCAACAGTACGTTAAAGAATCTGAATGTACAGAAATTCAAAAATCTAATCAGTTGCTGGAATATCTTATTTAGCCTGTGAAATATCAAGCTTAAATTGAACAGCACCTTTATACTCATTATGCTACCTGCAATCTGTTCAACCCCTTTTGCTTACTACATAACAAAACCAATTACATTGAAATCATTTTAGTCACAGGGTGGAATTTCTGTTTTTTTGAAAACGCTTAACAAAATGGGTTTTAACTGAGCCCAGACAATATTTCTCATGGAAAACTATACTGGAGAGGGTTTACTTACTTATGGAACTTTTAAGTACAATTCACAGCAGTTCCAAAGTAATGGGCTAAAAACAAAAATCCATACTTAAGTGGCTAATCACGGAACGACTCGGCACATCTCTCTACATTTTTATTTCAGCTCAAGGATAGATTGTGACCCAGGACAGTAGTAAATATGAGTTTTACTGAGGTAGAGCAGCACTCTTCCATTCCCAAAATACACTTCTGCTACTTAAGAATGCCTTAGATATTTTGGATTGGGTTATCACTTTAAATGTTCCATATCAAATTTTCAGGTATTGGTAGAAATCTATAGCATTTACTGTCTCTTCTTTCAACTCCACTGCAGGAGGACAGCAGGTCAAATGCATAATAGACAACAGACTGCATCTAGCTGCAGAATTAAGAGTACTTCTCCTACAGGTTCCCTCATGCCAGCTCCATTGCATAATGAAGCAAAGAAACCAAAAATCACAGTTCCTTTCAGAGGTGTTACTGCTCTGGTTAAGGGGGGCAAAATGATAACATAGGGAAAGAGAAGAGGGAAAGCAGGGAAGAGATTTAAGGAGTGGAAAAACAAAATAAAACCGAGGAAGAAAGTTGATTATTGGAAAATTGGAAAATGTTATTAATCTTAATACAGTTCAATTGTCCCCCACAATGAAAAAAAAGCAGAATTTACAGAACCAAATACAATTACTTCATTTTCAAAGCAGAAAGCCCTTAGCCTTTTAACTTTCATCTACTTTATCTGCTATAGAGACTGTCTTTTCTGTGCTGGCAAATATCAGTATTCAGTGAACTGCAAAACAACACAGAAAGCCACAAGAGGACAATCAATGAATCACTCAATAAAAGAGAAAAGATTTAAATTTCAAAAATCAGCCTTCTAAAAAAAACATTTACCGTAATACTTCGAAGTAAATAGCCCATGTAAACTGAGTCAGGACAAACTCAACAGACTGCAGAATTGTGCCTTTCTTTAACAGTAAACCAACTGAAATAACTTCTTGAAGATAAAGACCGATAATTATAAAATGTGAATTTCTTACTTTTCTAATTCCTCAGGATCAAATTTCCACCATGTTTCAGGTTCATGGAACTCCACTCTATATCCTTTTCCTATGGCCTACGTAAGCAGTAAAAACAGAAACAACTAATTGATACAACAGACCCGTTAATACAGAGAAGTTTTAAAAACTGGCACATTTCTACAAGTGCTTCAGAAAAATAACCAGCATCCTGATAGGCCTTATTAGCATTAATGGAATCGAAATATAAATGAAATCAATAAAGATCGTTTTGATCTCCAATTTCAAGATGGGGTTAGTGAGCAGGGACGGTGGTTCAAAATTAGGGTGGATATAAAAGACAGAAAAGGAAGAGCTGTTCAGAGACACATACCACACATACATACACCCTCACACCCCCCTCCCCAAATTATCTTCCCTTCAGTTTCAGAAGCATGAAGGAAGAAACACACTCTCTCTCTCTCTCTCTCTCTATATATATATCCCTTCCTTTCCCACAGTCCAGTTTCTTGCTCTGAGCTGCGCTGGTAATGAGAGCTGCTCTCTGGGGCTGATATGGGAAAGGCAGCACCTTCTGCCCAGAAGAAGAAACTGAGTTGCTGGCAAAGGTGAGGGAACACTTTTTTTATAAATTGGATTTGTTAAGCACATACGAGGTGTCAAATGCTGGTGAATCAGTTTGGATACGTTCCCTGTCCCACACTGGGGCTCACAGCTTAAGTAGGAGGGAGATCAGGTATTGGACTGAATCTCCATTTTACAAATGAGGAAACTGAGGTACAGGGAAATTCATTCATTCATTTCTATCTTTTGAGCACTTACTGTGCGCAGGGTACTGTACTAAGCGCTTGGGAAAGTACAATACAACAATAAATGAATTGACTTGCCCAAGGTCACACGGCAGGCAAGAGGGGGAGCCAGGATTAGAAATCAGGTCCTCTGACTCTAAAGCACTCTTTCCACAAGGCCAGGAACTGCGTTGATTGACACAACCTAGCAGATGGCTGGATTCAGCCCATGGGCCATGAGTTTGATACACTCAAATTTGAAATTTTTTTTTTAAAAAGTGAAACTATCCTCACAGAATACTTGATAGTATTTACATATAGAATATTCAGAATTAGTAACTGTACAATTGAATCAACATGTGAAAGTGCTGAGAACGGGTGTACGGTAAGCTCATAAGTATGAGAAATGGCTGAAGGAATTGTATGATTTAGGCGGCTGGATCCTGCCTGACTCCTTCAGGCACCCCAACACTGATACGTAGGAAAGGTGTAGTATGGTGGGGGGGAGGGGGAAGGTATGTTGCAGGACTCCCCACTCTGGCTGGGGGTCCGACTGAATCTGTCCCGAAAACAGCCTCCTGCTACAATGCAGGAGATTCCAGCACTCGCTTCTGTTCCACAATTAGAAGGGGAGAGGGGAGAGGTGGGGGCCCCATAAGAGAGACCCAGCCTGAGATTTTTCTGGAGATGATCATCTCCATCTAAGAAAAATATCAACCCCCTTTCTGAAAGACGTATGTCAACGATAGAGAACAAAACAATGACCAGCACCGGAAACTCAGACTGTATTTTTTCATTTCATATTTACCATTTCCACATATGGTTTCATCTCCCAAGCTTGAGTATTTGTATTGTCTATTATAACTGGAGATCTTCCCTGATCGATAGCTTGCTTGGCTGCAATTAGAAATGCATATGAGTAAAAACCACTTCAGAAGAAACAAGGGCAAAAACTCAAAAAGGAGCATATTTGTAAAATTAGTCATACTTTTTTAGAAAATGAGCTTGCGGTCAAAGCCCTGTTTTGAAAATCTATGGTCCACAGCTCTCCACTGATGGTCAAATATTTCAGTCAGGAATGGGACTCAATAAAATCTGAACTTTGATACAAACTGTAGCAGTTCTCCACTTCCCCAGACTCCAGAAAGCTTCCGGGATTTAGCATGCAAGGAATTATACTTGGTATCAGGTGAAGTTTCTGAGTAGTCAATCAATCAATCATATTTATTGAGTGCTTACTGTGTGCACAGCACTGTACTAAGCGCTTGGGAATTACAAGTTGGCAACATATAGAAACAGTCCCTACCCAACAGTGGGCTCACAGTCTAGAAGGGGGAGACAGAGAACAAAACCAAACATATTAACAAAATAAAATAAACAGAATAGATATGTACAAGTAAAATAAATAAATAGAGTAATAAATATGTACAAACATATATACATATATACATATTATATACATATATACATATATATATATATATTCCTCAGCTAAGGCCCACCCTGATGATTAAGCATGAATAGTTGTGCGAGAATCTAAGTCTGAGAGAAAAGTTACACTTATCTTTGCTAAATAAAGACAGTAAATGCATTCCTACTCACAAAATTCACCTAAGCAATTGTGGATCAAGGATTAACCTAAGATCGCGAACTTCAGAACCTCCACCGATGAGGGCAACAACTCAAACAGACCAACAAGTGTGTATATGTCTGTGTGTTTATCTCCCTCTTTTAAAATTATTATGGTATTTGTTAAGCACATACTATGTGTCTCTCCCCCTCTAGACTGTAAACTCATTATGGGCAAAGAATGTGTTTGGTTAATTCTGTTGTACTGTACTCTCCCAAATGCTTAGTACAGTGTTCTGCACACGAGTGCTCAATAAATACCACTGATTTATTGATTATATGCCAGGCACTGTACCAAGCTAATCAGGTTGGACACAGTTCATTTCCCACATGGGGCTCACAGTCTTAATCCCCATTTTACAGATGAGATAACTGAGTCACAGACAGTGACTTGCCCAGGGTCACACAGCAAACAGGTGGAAAAGTCAGGATTAGAACCCACATCCTTCTGACTCCCAAGCTTGTGCTCTATCCATTAGGCCTTGCGGCTTCTCACTCGGCCACACTCATAGTGGGTCCCTCTGTTCAGTTTCTCTGTGACTCAGTTGCCTCACTTGTAAAATGGGGATTATAAGACTATGGGCCCACAAAGGATATGAACTATGTTTAACCTGATTACCCTGTATTCATTCATTCAATCGTATTTATTGAGTGCTTACTGTGTGAAGAGCACGGTACTAAGCGCTTGTATCTACTCAGGTGCTTAGAACAGTGCCTGGTACATAGTAAGCACTCAACAAATACCATTTTAAAAAATATATACATACGCAAAAGAAATAGTTTGGCTTCGTTCTGGGTTTGCCTTAGGAAGGTATCTGAGATTCATTCATTTAATCGTACTTATTGAGCGCTTACTGTGTGCAAAGCACTGTACTAAGTGCTTGGGAAGTACAAGTCGGCAACATACAGAGACGGTCCCTACCCAATAACGGGCTCATAGTCTAGAAGAATAATAATGATGGCATTGTTACGCGCTTACTATGTGCCAAGCACTGTTCTAAGCGCTGGGGGGGGATACAAGGTGATCATGTTGTCCTGTAGTGGCTATCTTGGTGGATGTGCAGCAGTTGGAGTATCTGTTCAATTTCCAATTTCAAAAAAGCGTCACTTCCACTCAGATAATTACTGCCCTGAATGAAGCTGCTATATCTTCTTGGAATGAAAATTTAATGACCTCGCTTGGTGTCAGGTGCTTATGTATTTATGGGCCATGTGCTGCTTAGGTCTGATCAAGAGCCAGGTTCTTCTGCTTGAAAATGATCCGAAATGATTCACCTAATGGTGCCGTACCTCTATTCTGGTTCCAGTCATGTGCATCACCAAGTAGGCTCACATTATACATATAGCCATCTCGCTGACGGAAATAGTCATCAGTGCTGAACACAATCCCATCACGACTCTGACCAAGCAGAACTCTGTCAATAAAATCAAAGCAAAGCTGCTAAAAATATTCCTTGTCCCAATTTACACATAGCAATAAATATAATGTAATAGTGTTGTACTTGTAGAAACCACACAAAAGTAAACCAGTAAAGTACAGTCAATTAAAAAGATGAGGAAAAAACAGCCTTAGTAAACCAGCCTACAATGACTACCAAATTCTCACCAACAGCAAGATAATGAAAACTCAGACAATTACAGTGTATTAGTTGTGTGTGAGAGTATTTGTGCGATAATTGGAAAACATTCATGAAAAGCCCCTATATGCACAGTAAGAATTTGGTTTCTGCCGTTAATAGTGATGGTATTTGTTAAGTGCTTACTATGTGCCAAGCACTGTTCTAAGCACTGGGGTAGATACAAGGTGATCAGGTTGTCCCACATGGCGCTCCCAGTCTTAATCCCCATTTTACAGATGAGGTGCCTGAGGCACAGAGAAGTTAAGCAACTTGCTCAAAGTCACACAGCTGACAAGTGGTGGAGGCAGGATTAGAACTCATGACCTCTGACTCCCAAGCCTGTGCTCTTTCCACTAAGCCATGCTGTAGGCATACATCCTCTGCTCCCCACCAGAAAAACTACAAAAAGCCCTATCTGAAGCCTTTTGACCCAAACTCTATCTCTACTAAGAAATTGCAGCCCCACCTCCAGTTTTCAGATAATACTGTAACTACTGTAATGTATGAATTTTTCCTCCTTCAGAGAGGCCAGACACCTAATTTTTCAGGATAGCTTCTGGTATTTTCTTCTAGTCCTATTATTCTCATTCCTAAAATATGAAGCTTCACATATCTTTAAACCCTCTTCCAGCTCAAAAACTAACCAGATGAATTAGCTCAAAATTCGTCCAACTGAATTCAATACCAAATATATAGCATTCACATACAATGACTTATTTCTACAGAGATATAAGCTATTAGGAATAGAAATGTAAAATGGAAACTGAACGGGACCACGTTCAGGCAGCAAATATTAAACCAAAATAGGCAATTTTCAGAACAATAAAATTAATTCCTAACAAAGAGAAACTAAGCAAAGGCTGAGAAATCTTCACAGTTTAACAACTGTATAGACTGGCAATTTTCAATTATAATTCTTCTAGATTAAATTAAGTCAGGCGTTGTATCTGAAACTCTCCCGGAGTAAACATTAGCATTTCCAACTTAGGTATGAAACTGAAATTAAACTCATATTAATATGAAACTTTGTCAATGAGAGAAAAATCAGTCATCAATCAGGACTATTTGCCGCATACTTGAGTGCAGAGCACTATACTGAGTACTTGGGAGAGTTCAATAGTTTTGATAGACATGATTCCTGTCCTCAAGGAGCAAAGAAATCAACCCAATGTTTTATTTCACCAGCACTTCTACACTGCCTTCAGTAACCACTGTTCTCTTAATAAAATAATTGACAATTCCGATATAATTATTCCGACAATTTTATTTTCTGTAAGAGTCAGCCTAAATACGATGTTGAAACAGCAGTCTAATTTATCAGACTCAAATGAGCACTGTATTAAGTACTGGTGTAGATACCAGATAATCAGGTCAGGCACGGACCCTGTTCCACGTGGGGCTCACAGTCTAAGTAGGAGGGAGAAGAGGTATTTTATCTCCCTTTTAAAGGTGAGGAGAGTGAGGCACAGAGAAGTGAAATTATGAAGGTTTCACTTGGGGTTGGGAGGAAATGGAAAAAAGATGGACAAAAGACAGAGCCCCAAGTAGAGAGAGATTACAAGGACCAAAGAGGATAGACACACACCACCATTCAGACACATTCAGTCACACTCCCTACTCTTTCACTTCACCCCCCCCCACCCCGCCACACACATACACACTTTCCAAACCACATGTAATCAATCATATTTATTGTGTAGCTACTCTGTACAGGGCACTGTACTGGTCACTTGATAGAGTACAATATAATTAGTAGCCTTTATCCCTGCCTTCAAGAAATTAAGCTCCTTGTAGATAGGGAACATGTCTACCAACTCTGTTTAATTGAACTCTCCTAAGCGTTTAGTACAGTTCTCTGCACATAATAAGCACTCGATAAATATGATTGATTGAGATGGACAGACACAAAAGAACATTATGAATAGGAAGTAATACAGTAAGTGCTACAGGGCAGTCTAAGTACATAAATACTTAGGAAGCTAAAAGTATTGACCTGGGAATTGGAGGATAATCAGAGTGACCTAGTAGATAGAGCATGGGCCTGGGTTCTAATCCTCGCTCTGCCACCTGTCCAATGTGTGACCCTGGGCAAGTCACTTAACTTTTCATTGCCTCAGTTATTTCATGTGTAAAATGGGGATTAAGACTGTGGGCCCCACGTGGGACAGGGACTGTGTCCAACCTATTTGCTTGTATCCACCCCAGTGCTTAGAACAGTGCCCCTGGCACAGAGTAAGTGATTCACAAATACCACAATTATTATAGGATAAAAGATGGAGAGATTAGTGAGAACTGTAGTCTGTCAGATAAGAGCAGGAGAGAGTTCCAAGCAGGGGAGAGGAAGTGAGCACGGGGTCAGTGGCAGGAGAACTGAGAATGAGGTGAGCAAGTTAGCTTGAGTGGAATGAGGAATGTGAGCTGGTTGTAGTGAGAAAAGTCAAGTGTGAGGAGAAGAATGAGCAACCCGTAGGGATTTTTGAGGAATGGGAACCCATGTGTAGAAAAATGTTTTAGAAAAATGATCCAGGTAACAAAACGGAACTGTGGAAGGGAGAAGAGGAGAGCCTAGTGGTAGGGATATTGGTGAGAAAGTTGTTGCAGGATATGACAGGTCCCTGGACCACTACCAATCAATCTGTCAATCAATGGTATTTACTGCACCCTCACTATTGAGTGCAGGGCACTGTACTATGCATTTGGGAGAGTATAACAGCATTAGTAGACACGATCCCAGCCCTCAAGGAGCTTACAGTAGTCTCTAATGGTCTCACGTTATGGTGATCCATTTGGGTGGAGAGGAAGGGGTGGATTCTGGAAATGCTGTAGAGGAAGAACCCACAAAATTTGGTGATAAACTGAATAAAGGCGTTGAAAGAGGAGTAGGGATTATGCCAAGGTTAATGGTTTGAGAGGTGGGATGGATTGTTAACAGCGATGGGAAACTGAGGTGAAAGAAACGGTTTGGGAGAGAAGATGAAGAGTTCACACATTCAGGCCCTTCCAAACACTCATATGCACACACACATAGAGACACACTCCCTGAGTTCACACACCTATGCCTCCTTCCATGCCTGTTTAATCCAAACACGTATTGTGCCAGAGTGATAAACAGCATCTGCACAGAAGGCAGCAGGTCCTTTTTTTCCCTGCCCTATCTTTGAAATCAAGGGCAGACCCAGAAAAGTGGTGACTGTTTTAGTTTCATAAATACACTGCAACATATGTGCAAATAAAGCATAGAACTGGGAGTCAGGAGACCCAGGTTCTAATTCCTGCTTTGCCACTGGCTTGCTGTGTGACCTTGGGCAAGTCACACACTCTCTGTGCCTCAGATTCCTCAACTGTAAAATGAGATTTAAAAAAGGGAGGAAGAGTGGGTGAGTCTCACGTGGGATAGGGACTATGCTCTGTTTAGATTATTCTGAATCTGCCCCAGCACCTTGGAAATGGTAAATACCACGAGGGAGTGTCATTCTCCTTGATGCTATGTGGAGATAGTAAAAAGCCTGAGGTAGGAAGGATAATGTCCAGGATACAGTGGAGACCACCAGCCTGGCTTCTTCTTCTTTTCTGCATTGACCTCACTGCTGGCTAGCTGAGAAGCGGAATCCAAAAAGCTTGACACTTGCAATGGGAGTGGAGGTACAGGGAGATTATCTTCACCGTGACACAAAATAGAGTAGTAGTAAAAAAGCATCCTTGGGACAAATAATCAAGCTTTGCCTGAGAAAAATTGCTCAGGCACGGTTCCAATCTCCCCACTCCTCAAATACCTCCAATGATTAACTGTCCACCGCCACATCAAACAGAAACTCCTTACCTTCAGCTTTAAGGCACTTAATCGGCTCTCTCCCTCCTACCTTACTTCGCTGATCAACTACAACCCAATCCACGCCGTCCACTCTAACTCCAACCTACTCGCTGTTCCTCAATCCTGCATGTCTCGCCACCAACCTCTTACCCACATCCTCCCTCTGCCCTGGAAGTCCCTCCGCTTTCATAGCTAACGGACCACAACTCTCCCCATCTTCAAAACCCTGCTAAAATCGTATCTCCTCCAAGAGGCCTTCCCTGACTAGGTTCTCATTCATCTCTTTCATCTTCTATCTTCACTCACAATGCTTGCTCCAACAAGATATGGCCAATTTTTTTTTATCTGACCTCTTGGCCCCCACCACCTTGTCTGATAGTACACACTGTATCTCAAACCCTATATACCTCTCTATTCCTTCCTGTTTAGGCCTTCAGAAATTCCTCCTATATGAACTTCCTAACTGGGGAGAAAGAAAAGTAACGAAACCTCACCACCAGCCCAATTGTGAAGGCAACAAACACAACATATAGTACAATTTTAAGAGGGCTGCCGACTTCTCACTTAGAAAGAGCCAAGAACCCATAGGTGTTTTGTAAAAAAATGAACAAAAAATCCCTAATCCACCATTCTGAAAATCCTGCATATTTCACTGCCAAGCCAAACTCCTCCTGGCCTGGGTTGCTGGAGAATAGGGGTCCAGGAGTAGTTTAAGGGGCAGCACTCCTCTGTTCCCTGTCAAAGCGC
Organism: Tachyglossus aculeatus; assembly: GCF_015852505.1. Taxonomy (NCBI): domain Eukaryota; kingdom Metazoa; phylum Chordata; class Mammalia; order Monotremata; family Tachyglossidae; genus Tachyglossus; species Tachyglossus aculeatus. The sequence continues at coordinate 4,560,268 of NC_052085.1, forward strand.
TCAAGTCCAACAGCTTCTGTTGACTTTGACACAACACTTTCCCCCAAACCTTCACCCCAATCCTCAAATAGGTGCCTTGGGGGATTGACCAAAAAAAAAAGATGACATTTAAAGTTCCAAGAAGCATTACACATTTTCCAGGAAAACTGCCTTAAAAGAGAGGGTAATGCTAGACAGGTGGTAAACTTAAATCTAAAACAAGTCAAACCATCACCCCTATTTTAGCCTCCTAAACAAATACCAAATACAAGTTCACCAAAATGTATTACTTCTTCCCTCCCAGGAGGTGCAAAGGCAAAAATAAGCCAAGTTGGCATTTTTTTCAATTGTCATAAAGTTTCACATTTTAAGCAAGCGCCTTTTCCAAGACAGATATATACTAAAAAAACTACTTCTTCATAATCTCCTTTATCATTATCATGAGCATTATCAACATGAATTAAGCATACCCAGGGAACTGGGTAAAATATTTTCTATTTGTGTCCCATACCTGGGAATCAAGAAAACTGGATCTATGCCTACTCAAGTTGCTCAGCGTGGCTCAGTGGAAAGAGCACGGGCTTTGGAGTCAGAGGTCATGGGTTCGAATCCCGACTCCACCACATGTCTGCTGTGTGACCTTGGGCAAGTCACTTAAATTCTCTGAGCCTCAAGTTACCTAATCTGTAAAATGGGGATTAAGACTGTGAGCCCCACCTGGGACAACTTGATCACCTTGTATCCCCCCCAGCGCTTAGAACAGTGCTCTGCACATAGTAAGCACTTAACAAATGCCATCATCATTATTATTATTATTTGAACAGTACCTAGCAAAGCACCTAGAACAAGACAAGGAGGCCAAATTGTTTTTTTGACAAAACAGTGAAGTGGTTTAGCTTGTGTAAGGGAGAGGGGAGAAGACAGGCTAACAAAGGATTGATCACCTCTGACCCATCCATTTTTCTGATCTGGTAGTGAGACTATCACCTTGTCCCCAGCGCCTCTTATGCAGACCCTCCTATATGCATCCCTGACTCCACATCCACCTTCCCCCTCCCCTGAGTGCTGGCAGTTGAGAAGTGGCAAATGTGCCCCTCTCCCTCACATGTACCCCCAGCTTCAGACAGCCCATCTCTGCCCCAGCACTTGGTTTAGTGTCCCCACTCTGCTACAGACTGGTATTCTAAAATAAGTGCCCAGGAGGGGAAGGCACAAGGAGAACCAGAGGAAGAGAGGGGCAGAAACCCTGTTCAGACAAAATTAAGAGTTCCTCCATCAGCGTTTAGGCTATAAGGATAACACCTTCACCTCCCATCACAAAGCAGGCCACCATGTTTGAGGCAGCTTGATTTTGTTTGCTGTTCGTTATTTTATTTTCTAAACCATCAAACACCCAAGGATGCATTCGAAATTAAACCATTTCCCTACCGAGACAGGGTTGTCTTTCCTGAGCCAGGTAGGCCTCTTAAAAGGATAAGTAACTTCTGCAGCCTCTCGAGCTTTTCCTCTTGAAATTGATGGCATGTAAATCTATCTGCATCATCTGTCCTATTCATAGCTTGGGAGCAACATTCTTCTCTGGCTTCACAGAAACCATTATTTACTTGTCCACCTTGATCATCGTAGCCACTTCTAAAGGCCAGAGTGCTCTGGCTACTCCCGTTACGTTCAGGATACTTACTACTCTGATCAAATAATGGATAGGCCCAATTCATAATAACGCTATTTCCACGATCACCTTCGTAATTCTGAGGCAACCTATCATTCTGGCCCCGGAAGGTATTTGGTAGACACGGTGGGGAGGAAAATCTTTGAAAATGCAAGTGACAGTTGAACTTGGAAGGTGGAGGAGGGCCTTGGGGCACGATAAAAGTCTGCATTGGGTGCCACTCAGGCCTAAATGGAGGTGTGGAACTATTACAAACTGTGGGCTCCATTCCTCCACTAAAGGTGTATTCCATTCTCCAACCACTTGATTCATTATTGAAGTAATTCTTATCACCACAGAACGACTGTTTATCACTGTACTGAAAGTCTTTCTTTTGGTCATCAGACTGTAAAGAGTCATTTCGATTATAGTCATAATATGTAATAAGTTGTTCCTGAGAAGTTTCCAATTCCTGGTTATTGCCATCTGAATCTTCCTTATCACTTTCAAGCTGCTGGATTTCTTTATAAAACTGGCACAATTCATCATCGATTTCAGATTTATTATTTTGTTTGTTTTCAGATCTACCACATGGTGATGGATTTTCCTTTCTATTGGCTTCTCTGCTACACCGAATAGAATCTTTCCTTGCATCGCACTTATTTTCGTCAGGGGTTTTGTAGATGGGTCCAATAAAGGCTTTGCTTGTACTATATTCTTCTACCTCTTCTTTCCTGGTAATAACAGATGCCTTATTGGTTTGTTCTTTAATCCATATTTCATCAAAATTATTTTGTCTTGATGCCTTATTGTTGTCCATGGACACTGCTGGAGAATTCATGACCTTTGAGACTTCTGAATCATTGGATTTAGTAACCACTGGCTGATTCCCGGAACCTAACACGCTCAGATTTTTCAATATATCTGTAGTTTCACTGGTGTTCTTTTGCGTTTTATCATTCTCCTTATCACCGACATTGGACAGAGGTATCCAATCAGTCCATCTTTTCTCATGCAATTCTTGAAAATTTGCTCTGCCGTCATGGTAAACCACATAAGCTTCTTTCGTTGACTTCAGCTTTTTGGGGGAGGGTCCGCTTGTTAGCTCTTCACCAAGCCCCGAAGACTTTGTTTTACTTTCCCCATAAGGCATCTGGGGGTGGGGAAAAATAAACAAAAACACGTTAACAGGGATAAACTGTGCACGTTTCGTTTAAAAATTTCTAAACAAATTGAGACAAATCCAGTTTAATGTAAGTTTCGAGACAAAATCATGGAACACCAGGTGTTGGCTAAATATCGGGTATTAACTGCTCAAAATTGACAGCAATTCATCATCATCATCATCAATCGTATTTATTGAGCGCTTACTGCGTGCAGAGCACCGTACTAAGCGCTTGGGAAGTACAAGTTGGTAACATATAGAGACAGTCCCTACCCAGCAGTGGGCTCACAGTCTAAAAGGGGGAATTCGATCCGCAGTTAGCAATTCCCAGTAATAGACCAGAGGATTTTGGCTGCAAATTAAGTCGTGGCTTCTCTTTTAAGGAAGAGGCCTTAGGCTTTGTTGTTGTTTTTTCTTTTTTATTGAAAGGGTTTTCAATATATTTTACTGGGCACAGCCCCAACAGCCCCCCTGGGTGTCCATTTCGACCCCCACTCCTCTTCCCTCATCGCCGCCCTTCGGAGGTCTCCCAAGCGCTCAGTACAGTGCCCTGCAGCGCTCAATAAGTACGACTGACAGCTTTCCTTCCCCTCGTCTCCCCCCCGCGAATCCCATTTCTCCTCAGCTCCGCCTCGACCGCGCCCTAAACTCCCTCCCAGGCAGGCTCCCCCCCCAGCTCCAGGCTGGACAAATCCCTTGGTTAGGAAGAGACCAACCTCTGGGAAATGGGAAAAAGGAAATTCAGGAGAGGTCCTAAAGTCGGGGGCCGGAGAAGGGAGGGGAAGGGACAGGAGGGGGACAGGAGGGATGGGAAGGCCCGCACCACCACCGTCTACAAGATGGCGATGGCCTGGTGTCATTGGGAAGGGGGGGGGGAACACAAGTTGCCGCAGAGCACTCTGGGAGTTGCAGTTCGGAATGCCCGAATCCCGTCGACCGCCCCGACGGGCAGAACTACAACTCCCAGGATCCTCAGCGAGCCCCGCTGAAAGGTTGACCAAAGCGGGTCAGAGGGAGGAATTTACCTCAGTTGGGCCAAAGAACTGCGTTTGATCGCCTGAGTGACTGTCACCCTCCCCGGATATCACGGCTGAAAGGGAATGATGCCGAGACTGCCCCGGGGAGTTTGGAGAAGTGCAGGCATCCTGCCCAGACTCGAAGGGCCGGCAGATTTTTCAAACCTATACTTAGAAATGGGAAAGGTCCACACTGAGGAATGGGTGCAAGCTAAATAAATATTTGGCAAGGCCTGGTTATGCACCCTGTGGGCACTCAATTTCATTGACTCAGAACAAAAACATAGCACTCTCGGATAATTGGCCCACACATTCCTTGCCCATAACGATCTGACAGTCCAGAGGACAGAGAGTTTGAACGGTGGGGTTAGTAGGACAAGAGCCTCTGTGCCTAAATTTAATGGCCTCACTAATTTTCCATCAGTGATGTCTCGTATGTGGCACCACCAATATTTGTGCCTCACCTTAAAAACAGATTAGCATTTCATTCCATAGTGATCATTCCCCCCTTTTAGACTGTGAGCCCAATGTTGGGTAGAGACTGTCTATATGTTGCCAATTTGTACTTCCCAAGCGCTTAGTACAGTGCTCTGCACATAGTAAGCGCTCAATAAATATGATTGATTGATATTGATTGATTTTCCTACAAAAACCTTCGTTCCATGTTTCCCCATTCCTCAAGAATCTCCAGTGGTTGCCCACCCACCTCCGCAGCAAACAGAAACTACTTAGCAGAGGTAAGGATGGAGAGGTAAGAAGGATGGATCATTTACACAGCCAGGATCCCAACGCTACTAATGAAGCTCAGGAGATTGCCTTTTTCACTGGAAGTAATAACGTGGACGAATTACATTGAGGTCCTCTTTTCCTACAGGAATGGAGAAGTCAATCAATCAATTAATGGCATTGAGCACCTACTATGCAGAGCACTGTGGTAAGCACTTGTGCCTCCCGTCCTCTCAGTGAATCTGATGAACTATCAAAAATCCTTCCTCCCATTACATACACCTTATAACACTTTTTCCATCATTAATCTTTTAACAAGATGACAATACATCAAGAAACTAGGATACACAATCACCACAGCAGACGTTGGCTTAATTGAAATAGGGAAGAGAAGTCTATTCCCAGTCACTCCAAAGGGAGTTTTTGCATCAGCACTTAGTACAGTGCCTGACACATAATAACAGCTTAATAAATATCATAATTATTACTATTATGTGACAAAGGAGATAGGGAAAAGGACAATAAAACTCATGTTGACAATAAGACTATATGAATATCCACGCTACAGCAATCTTGTCTCATCCTGGGGTTATACAGCATTTCATTTCTGTGCTGTACTAAGGACAAGCATTTCCAGGATTTGTTTTCAGCTCCCCACTGTGTGATAATCTTTAACACTTGTATTTTGTAAAAAAGCAATGGATTAGTAATCATTCCAAACTCGGTCTTCCCAACTGAGTCTGCACAAGTGTCTTACTTTGCAGGTAATCATTGTCGGCAGAAAAAAAACAACTTCATTTAACACCAAGAGCATTGCAAACAACTTATAGGCAATCTTTCAAGTAAATCAATTAATACATTTGCTTTCCTTTAAATATTTAAAGACTATAAAAGGCCTCTGTGCCTAAATTTATTGACCTCACTAATTTTCCATCAGTGATAAGATGTCTAGTATGTGCCACCACCAATATTTGTGCCTTACCTTAAAAAATAAATATTACTTTAAAACAGATTAGCTTTTCATTCCATAGTGATCACTTTCCTACAAAAACCTTCGTTCCATGTTTCCTCACTCCTCAAGAATCTCCAGTGGTTACCCACCCACCTCCGCAGCAAACAGAAACTCCTTACCATTGGCTTTAAAACACTCAGTCACCTTGCTCCCTCCTACCTCACCTTGCTACACTCACACTGCAACCCAGCCGATACACTTTGCTCCTCTAATGCAACCTACTCACTGTAACCTCCCCAACGCTTAGAACAGTGCTTTGCATGTAGTACGCACTTAATAAATGCCACCATTATTATTATTATTATTACTTCGATCTCATCTATCTCACCACGGACCTCTAGCTAACGTCCTGCCTCTGGCCTGGAACACTGTCCACCTTCGTATCTGACAATTACTCTCCCCACCTTAAAAGCCTTATTGAAGGCACATCTCCTCCAAGAGGACTTCCATGACTAAGCCCTCTTTTTCTTTTCTTCCACTCCCTTCTGCGTTGCCCTGACTAGCTTCCTTCATTCATCACTCCTCCCAGCCTCATAGCACTTACAGGTACATAACCGTAATTTATTTATATTAATATCCATCTCCCCATCTAGACTGCAAGCTCATAGTGGACAGGGACTGTGTCAGTTATAATGTTGTACTGCTCTTTCCCAAGTGCTTATTACAGTGCTCTGCAAACAATAAGCGCTCAATAAATACAATTGATTGATTGAAGGATACCATTTAAGAGGTTCTTAACACTATAGTGTGGATTCCCAAGAGTGATGTCAAATCCAGAGGGATTTGAAAATGTGGAGCCTGAAGACTTGAGTCTTCTCAAGGGGAAGCAGTTCAGTCCTCACTGCTCTCCTGGATTCTATATGTAAACAGTTTAAAATACTGGTAATTCCACTGTCAAATCAGCAAAATTCAGCTATGGGGAGAGGAAGTGTGACCAAAGGCCACGTGCTTAACTCAGAAGCTAAAATTAGAATTCCTAGCATGCGGCACCAACAGGAGAAAGAAAACCCAAGCTTTTTTTTAATGGCATTTATTAAGTGCTTACTATGTGCAAAGCACTGTTCTAAGCGCTGGCACTGTTCTAAGGCAAACATGTCTTGCACCTTAACATTGCCTTGAAGCTCCCATTAGTTTAAAGTAATTTTGTATGTGGAAGAAATTTGTGAAGTACGAAATAAAAGTTTCTACAGGAGTTTTTCCACCCTCCAGAAGTAACCTGTCACTGTGTTTACAGTTAAGAATTCTTTTCTTGTGTCGGTTATTTTTACCATAAAACAGTTTCGGTTTTAATACACTGAGTGTTTCGACCGTTTTGCTTGAAGGGATCTGAATATGAAGGATGCGCTGCTTCAGCCCATGAGAGCATTCTTCTAGTGATGTTACCACACCAGTAACTTATTATTGTTGTTGTTGTTGTTGATGACCTAGATCCTCTCCCCTGTCTAGGGCCCCCCTGGTATGGGGGTGTTTATCTTTTAGGGCCTTCCATGGAGACTGGGGCCTGGGGAAGAGGAGGAGGAGGGAAGGAAGAATTTCCTTCCCCAGCAATCAATCAATAATATTTATTGTGTGTCTATTGCATTCACAGAGTACTGTGCTATGCACTTGGGAGAGTTCAGTAGAATTAGTTGCTGAGATCCCTCCCCTCAAGGGGCTTACAACCAAATAATAATGATAATTATTGTGGTATTTATGTTCTTAGTATCTACTGAGTATTGTAATAAGTGCTGGGGTGGATACAAAGTAATCAGGTCAGACATAGTCCCAATCGGGTCTCATAGTTTTAGTAGACGGGAGAACCCCCATTTTGCAGATGAAGAAACTGAGGCACAAAAAAGTTAATTGGCTTGCCCAAGTAGTAGGTAAGTGGCAGAGCCAGGATTAGATACCAGTTCTTCTCTCAGGCCTGTGCTCTTTCCATTACACCACACTGCTTCTTAGGGTTCTAGAGGTCTGTATATGTTTTTGCTTCTGTTCTTTTCCATGTTGTAAACAGTCCATCAGTTAATCAATCACTCAATCATATTTATTGAGCACTTACTGTGTGCAGATCATGGTACTAAGCGCTTGGAGGAGTTCAGTATAACAATATAACTGACAGATTCCTTGCTCACAATGAGCTTATGGTCTAGAGGGGAAGACATCATTAATGTAAATAAATAAAAAACAGGTAGGTACACAAGTGCTGTGGGGCTGGGAGGAGGGATGAATAAAGGGAGCAAGTTAGGGTGACGCAGAAGGGGGTGGAAGAAAAGGAAAAGAGGGCTTAGTCAGGGAAGGCCTCTTGGAGGAGATGTGCCTTCAATAAGGCTTTAAAGCAGGAAAGAGTAACTGTTTGTTGGATATGAAGGGGAAGGTCACTCCAGAGAGCAGCCAGGGGATGAAGAGGTCAGTGGCAAGATAGAAGAGATCGAGGAACAGTGAGTAGTTTTTTTGTTTGTTTGTTTTTTGATGGCATTTATTAAGCTCTTACTATGTGCAAAGCACTGTTCTAAGCACTGGGGAGGTTACAAGGTGATCAGGTTGTCCCATGGGGAGCTCACAGTCTTAATCCCCATTTTACAGATGAGGTCACTAAGGCACAGGGAAGTTAAGTGACTTGCCCAAAGTCACACAGCTGACAGTTGGCAGAGCCGGGATCTGAACCCCTGACCTCTGACTCCAAAGCCCGGGCTCTTTCCACTGAGCCACGCTGCTTCTCATTAGAGAAGCATTAGAGGAATGAAATATGCCGACTGGATTGGAATAGGAGAGCAGCGTGGTGAAGTAGGAGGGGGCAAGGTGATTGAGTGCTTTAAAGTCCATAAAGATGAATCTCTAATAATGAATGTGTAGAGATGGCCGTGGAGGTCAGCATACATTTCTGATCAGGATTCTCCCTGTTTTAATTCAGATTAGACTCATTTCTCGGTGCTTTGTGAGAGAAATTTAAATATGATAGGTTCAAAGGCTTTGGATAAAAGTTTTTGATGGAGCAAAATAATACAACTTACAGTGATTTCAAGTTCATATATGAGGAAAAATGGGTTAATCATCATCATCAATCGTATTTATTGAGCGCTTACTATGTGCACAGCACTGTACTAAGCGCTTGGGAAGTACAAATTGGCAACATATAGAGACAGTCCCTACCCAACAGTGGACTCACAGCCTAAAAGGGGGAGACAGAGAACAAAAGCCAAACATACTAACAAAACAAAATAAATAGAATAGATATGTACAAGTAAAATAAATAAATCAGCTGAGAGGCCTATTGGATCCTTTTTGAAAGTATTTTCGCTACTAAATATATTTTTACAGAAATCGTTTAGTGCTAATTACACTTCAAGCACGCCGAGGCTTGTATTTAAAAGACCAAATTAGACTATTGTTTGGACAGAATTTTAAATTCCTCAACAGTTCCACCTGCTGGTTGCTTAACAAAACTAGCATCGATAATAGCATGTTTGCTTTTGTAAATCTGTACATTTTAGGAAGAAAACTAATAGATTTAGCAGGAACCTCAATATTTTCTGTACTAGAATATGGGACACTAATGACTTATCGTAGAACAATGGCATTCCAACCTGTATGGCCATCCAGAGTAGACTAGCATGCTGATTTTTTTATCCAGAGGTGAATGCTTCAAAAAAAAATCAATCAATACTATTTATTAATAATAATAATGATGATGATGGCATTTATTAAGCACTTACTATGTGCAAAGCACTGTTCTAAGCACTGGGGAGGTTACAAGGTGATTAGGTTGTCCCACGGGGGGCTCACAGTCTTAATCCCCATTTTACAGATGAGGTCACTGAGGCGCAGAGAAGTTAAGTGACTTGCCCAAAGTCACACAGCTGACAGTTAGTGGAACCGGGATTTGAATCCCTGACCTCTGACTCCAAAGCCCATGCTCTTTCCACTGAGCCACGCAGAGCACTGTACTAAGCACTTGTTCAGAGAAGCACAATGATTCCCCCTGGTCTTATTGACTAAATAGCTAGGATCTTTACGGTGGACATTAATGAGGAGGTATTTATTCACTCAGATTCACATCATCACCATGGCCGAGACAACCGGCAGTTTGCAGCCTCGCCTCCCTGTAGACTCTTGGCTCCCCCAACCACGGCTGATCGAACTCAGTCTGCTGTGGAAAAGGGAATAGGACCCACGGCACAAGGTCTTATAAAACCTTGGGAAGGTTAGCGGCTACGGTAATGGTTACGGTGGCTCTGGGGAGCAAGAACTGGGTTATTTGGGATTCCCAAGAACTGATCAACAATTATGCATTTAATGCCACTAGCTCTTCTCTGCACCAACAAGTAGATTCCATCCCATCCTGCCAAGAGAACAACATTCACAGCATGAGGCGCCCACAAAACTCCGGAAACAGTGGCGGCTACTGTAGCTATGGGTGTGCCCCAAACTCTGAACCCCGAGAAGCCTGAAATTCTGCTCCTGTAGCCACAGCACCGTAATGATTTTGTTTGTATTTTATATATTTTTGGGTTATGTTTGAGTGTTTCATCATTCCCGATGTGTCGGGCTCCAATCCTTTCTCCCAACTTCTAGTCTGTGTGAGGCCCCTGAAAAACAGGAATCGTGTCTAATTCCTACCTGTAAGCTCCTTATGGGCAGGGAATGTGTCCGCCAATTCTCTTGTATTATACTCTCCCAAGTGCTCAGTACAGTGCTGTGCACATAGTAAGCGCTCAAAAAATAAGACTGATTGTCTATTTTCTCCCTGTGCCTAGTATAGTGCTCCACACAGTAAAGGCTTAACGAATACTACTAGTACAGACTATTTTACTCCAATGATTAACACAACTTCCATCAACATTATCAACCTTTTTGTAACATGGACATTTAATAACAATGAAGGCCCCAGCATAACTGATTGCGCATTGAGAGCAATTGGAGAGAATTCTTTGGACGCCTGATATTTGCCCCACCTCCAACCCCACTGCCCTTTCATTCAATCATATTTATTGAGCGCTTACTGTGTGCAGAGCACTGTGCTAAGCTCGTGGCACTGTGTATATATCTTTAAATTATATATTATACATTACTTGCTTATTCATATTAATGTTTTGTCTCCCCCTCTAGACTATAAATTCACCGAGGGCAGGGAACGTGTCTGTTAATTCTGTTGAACTCCCCCAAGCTTTTATTACGGTGCTCTGCACACAGTAAGTGCTCAATAAATGAGTGGTAGAGGGGAAGTCTACCCAATGTGAGTGGGTGCGTGCATCTGTTTTTCTTTCATTTTGTTGCAGAAACTACAGACAACTAGATGCTAACCAGGTGCATGGGTGTGGCTGAAAAGATCTATGTACATCCAACAATGCATTCCACACTAAAGATTGCCCTTTCCTGGGCAGGTGCCTTGCTATTTATAGAGACTGCCATTGCTTTAGTTAGTTAAAAAATGTGATCTTTCTAAACCATCTCCTGGAAAGCAAGTCTCTCCTGCTTGAGTGTAAACTCTCCTTCAGGGTAGGTACTGTGTCTTCTCTTTTCCTCTCCCAAATGCTTAATATAACTGTTTTCCCTCGCTCTTTGACTGTGAGCCCATGTGGGACAGGATGGTGTCCTATCGGCTTATATTGTACCAATCCCAACATGTAGTACAGTGCTTGGCAAATGATAAACTGGGTAACAAATACTACGGTTATTACTCGGGAGGGGTTTGGATACATTCATAGAAGTGGTCTATGGTAGGGTTATTATATGGGCTATCTCTAACCATTAGGTCAACGTCAGTCAGCGCAACCACCGGTCAATCAATCATTTCACAGGGATCTTCCAAATGGTGTCTTGTTACCGGTATTGGAGACAGACCGCTAAAATGGTTAGACCATTGTTTGGTCCCAGCAAGGACATTTCTTCTAATAGAGTTAACCAATTACTCTAAATGAGCCTTATAAATCCCTTGAAAAGTTAACAGTTTATCTCAGAAGGTCTGGGAGTTGTGCTCAGAGAAGCAAGTAAATCTGTATCTCACTTCCAAGCGGTTTTCCCCAGGGAATTTTCCCTTTTCCCAGATCACATCCTCGCAATGATCACCTCAGCCCTTTTGTATCACCTTAGCGCTTGCAATCTCGTATCACACTTCTGTACATCTCAGGTTACATTTTCTAGAGTTTGAGTATTGCTTCCTCTTATTATAAATGATTTTAAGCTGATCTCCCCCATTAGATGGTACCTTTTAAGCAGGAATTGTGCCATCTACGTCTATTGTGTTCTCCTAATCACTCCTTAGGCACACTCAATAAATAATTATTGATTATTGATGACTGGTTGGTCCACAAAAAAGAGTCCAATTTATTCAACCAGCTCTAGATCAGGCTTCTGCAAGAGAACTTTTGTTTTATGGGATATTTGTGCAGCGTACCGCATATCCTGAGGTAACATTAAATGCTGATGGACTATTATTTCTTGAAATCCTGTGATAATGTAGCTTTTTTTGGATGCTGTTTTTTGCATAAGGATATGTGGAATGGACGAGTCTCCTTGATTCCATGTGCAATAACTCTGTCCAGCCAGCTGCACTGAATTTCAGATTTAAGAACGTCAGAAGGATGCATTGCTTAGTTAACTCTGCTGGGATTTGAATTCATAGATCCAGGGAATTTAGTGGTTATAATATATCAACATAATCTCATTACATTTTGGAGAACATAGGTATCTACTGAGGCATCCAAATTTGTCTTATCGCATCTAGCAGCATCAATGACAATCCTCATGACACCCCTTTCCTGTAATTTATTAGCCCGCTGCACTGGCCATGGTCAGAATGTGAAAGCAGCTGGGTTTAGGAGGAGGATCTAGATACTAAAATAAAAATCAATCACAGGATTTATTGACCACCTGTGCGCAGGGCACTGTACTAAGCAACTGAGAGAGCACGATAGTCAGGAGACACGATTCCTGCCTACAAAGAGCTTAAACTGTAGTGGATGTACTGTAGAAAAGCACAGAATAACAATAATACTGAAAAACCGTTTGAAGTGACTGATTGTGTGGCGGCAATGTGATCAGAATACTCACTTCCTCAACGGTAAATTATGTCCATCTGCGCTAAATTTGCATGCTCTAGGAAGGCATGGATCGTGCCCACTAACTCAACTGCAATAATAATAATAATAATGAATAATTATGACATTTGTCCTAAGCCCCAAACTAAGCACTGGAGTAAATGCAAGATAATCAGGTCAAATACTGCCGTATTCCACAGGTTGGGCCCAGTCTAAGTGGGAGAGAGAACAGGTACTGAGTCCCCCTTTTTCAGGTGGGGAAACTGAGACCCAGAGACGTTAAGTGACTTGACAAGGTGGCACAAGGAGGCAAGCGGTGGAACTGGAATTAGAACCCAGGTCCTCTGACTCATAGACCCACGCTCTTTCCCCTAGGACACCCTGCTTCTCCCCTAGGCCCCACTGTATTCTCAATACAGTGTTCCACACACAATCAGTCCTCAATAAATTCAATTTTAAATGGTATTTGTTAGGTGCTTACTCTGCGTCAAACACTGTTCTAAACACTGAGATCGGTAGATATTAATTAGGTCAGACTCAATCCCTGTCCCACACAGGACTCACAGTTTAAGTAGGAGGGAGAACAGGTTTTTAATCCCCATTTTGCAGTTGAGGAAACTGAGGCACAGAGCAATTACGTGACTTGCCTGAGGTCGCACTGCAGGTAATTGGCAGTGCTGGGATTAGAACCCAGGTCCTCTGATTCCCAGGTCTGTGCTCCTTCGACGAGGCCATGCTGCTTGTCTCCAGCCTGATTTGTTTCTCTCTACCTCACTGCTTATTATAGTGCCTGGTACATAGTAAGCACTTAACACATACCATAATTATTATGATGTGGCGGAGTTGGGACTAGAACCCATGATCTTCTGACTCCCAGGCAGGTGCTCTAACCACTAAACCACATGTGGGACACGGACTGTGTCCAACCTGACCCGCTCGTGTGGACTCCAGCGCTCAGCTCACTGCCTGGCACATAGTAAGCTCCTCTATTCATTCATTCAATCGTATTTATTGAACGCTTACTGTGTGCAGAGCGCTGTACTAAGCGCTTGGGAAATACAAGTTGGCAACATATAGAGGCGGTCCCTACCCAACAGCGGGCTCACAGTCTAGAAGGGGGAGACAGAGAACAAAACAAAACATATTAACAAAATAAAATAAATAGAATAAATATGTACAAATAAAATAAATAGAGTAATAAATACATACAAACATAATACATATCTATTCTATTTCTTTTGTTTTGTTAGTATGTTTGGTTTTGTCCTCTGTCTCCCCCTTCTAGACTGTGAGCCCACTGTTGGGTAGGGACTGTCTCTATATGTTGCCAGCTTGTACTTTCCAAGCGCTTAGTACAGTACTCTGCACACAGTAAGCGCTCAATAAATACGATTGATTGATTGATATATATCTACATTTCTAGACTGTAAGCCCATTGTGGGCAGGGACTATCTCTCATTATGGCTGTACTGTACTTTCCAACCCCTTAGTACAGTGCTCTGCACACAGTAAGCGTCCAATAAATACGAATGAATGACTAAATGCCTAACATACCATCAAAATACGATTGAATGAATCAAAAAAGTGTGGTAATTTCTCAGAGGAGCAGCATGGCCTAGTGGCAAGAGCATTGGCTTGGGAGTCAGAGGTCATGGGTTCTAATCCCGGTTCGCCCCTTGTCTGCTGTGTGCCCTTGGGGAAGTCACTTCACTTCTCTGTGCCTCCGTTACCTCATCGGTAAAATGGGGATTGAGACTGTGAGCCCCACGTGGGACAATCTGATTACCCCCTAGCGCTTAGAACAGTGCCTGGCACATAGTAAGCACTTAACAAATACCATTATTATTATTATTATTATTATTATTTTGAGAAGCAGTGTGGCATAGTGGAAAGAGCAGGGGCATGGGAGAGAGAGGTTGCGAGTTCTAATCGCAGCTCTGCCACTTCTCAGCTGTGTGACTTTTGGGCAAGGCACTTAACTCCTCCGTGCCTCAGTTACCTCATCTGTAAAATGGGGATTGAAACTGTGAGCCCCACGAGGAACAATCTGATGACTTTGTATCCTCCTCAGTGTTTAGAACAGTGCTTGGCACGTAGTAAGCGCTTAACGAATACCATTATTATTATTGTTAACTCCTCCGTGCCCCGGTTCCCTCATCTGTAAAATGGGGATTGAGACTGTGAGCCCCACGTGGGACAACCTGATCACCTTGTATCCCCCTTAGTGTTTAGAACAGTGCTTGGCACGTAGTAAGCGCTTATCGAATACAATCATTATTATTGTTAACTCCTCCGTGCTTCAGTTCCCTCATCCGTAAAATGGGGATTGAGACTGTGAGCCCCACGTGGAACAACCTGATGACCTTGTACTCTCCTCAGTGTCTAGAACAGTGCTTGGCACGTAGTAAGCGCTTAACAAATACCATAATTATTTTTGTTAACTCCTCCGTGCCCCGGTTCCCTCATCTGTAAAATGGGGATTGAGACTGTGAGCCCCACGTGGGACAACCTGATCACCTTGTATCCTCCTCAGCATTTAGAACGGTACTTGGCACGTAGTAAGCGCTTAACAAATACCATTATTATTATTATTAACTCCACCGTGCCTCAGTTCCCTCATCTGTAAAATGGGGACTGAGACTGTGAGCCCCACATGGGACAATCTGATTACCTTGTATCCTTCTCAATGCTTAGAACAGTGCTTGGCACATAGTAAGCGCTTAATACCATTATTATTATTATTATTATTATTATTTTATTATTAACAACACTGCCGTGCCTCAGTTCCCTCATCTGTAAAATGGGGATTAATTCTGTGAGCCCCGCATGGGACAACCTGATGACCTTGTATCCTCCTCAGCGCTTAGAATGGTGCTTGGCACATAGTAAGTGCTTAACAAATACCGTTATTATTATTATTAACTCCGTGCCTCAGTTCACTCATCTGTAAAATGGGGATTGGGACTGTGAGCCCCACTTGGGACAACCCGGTGACCTTGTATCCTCCTCAGCTCTTAAAACAGTGCTTGGCATGTAGTAAGTGCTTAACAAATGCCATTATCATTATTATTATTATTATTAACAATACTGCCATGCCTCAGTTCCCTCATCTGTAAAATGGGGATTAAGACTGTGAGCCCCACATGGGACAACCTGATGACCTTGTATCCTCCTCAGCGTTTAAAACAGTTTTTGGTACATAGTAAGTGCTTAACAAATACCATTATTATTATTATTATTATTATTATTATTATTATTAACTCCTCCACGCCTCAGTTCCCTCATCTGTAAAATGTGGATTGGGACTGTGAGCCCCACATGGGGCAACCCGATGACCTTGTATCCTCCTCAGTATTTAGAACGGTGCTTGGCACATAGTAAGCGCTTAATACCATTATTATTAACAACACTGCCGTGCCTCAGTTCCCTCATCTGAAAAATGGGGATTTAGACTGTAAGCCCCACATGGGACAACCTGATGACCTTGTATCCTCCTCAGCGCTTAAAACAGTGCTTGGCACATAATAAGTGCTTAACAAATACCATCATTATTATTATTATTAACAGCACTGCTGTGCCTCAGTTCCCTCATCTGTAAAATGGGGATTGGGACCGTGAGCCCCACATAGGACAACCTGATGACCTTCTATCCTCCTCAGCCCTTAGAATGGTGCTTGGCACATAATAAGCGCTTAATACTATTATTATTATTATTAACAACACATCCGTGCCTCAGTTCCCTCATCTGTAAAATGGGGAATAAGACTGTGAGCCCCACATGGGACAACCTGATGACCTTGTATCCTCCTCAGCGCTTAAAATGGTGCTTGGAACGTAGTAAGCGCTTAATACCATTATTATTATTATTATTCACAACACTGCCGTGCCTCAGTTCCCTCATCTGTAAAATGGGGAATAAGACTGTGAGCCCCACATGGGGCAACCTGATGACCTTGTATCCTCCTCAGCACTTAAAATGGTGCTTGGAACGTAGTAAGCGCTTAATACCATTATCATTATTATTATTCACAACACTGCTGTGCTTCAGTTCCCTCATCTGTAAAATGGGGAATGGGACTGTGAGCCCCACATGGGACAACCTGATGACCTTGTATCCGCCTCAGCGCTTAAAATGGTGCTTGGAACGTAGTAAGCGCTTAATACCATTATTATTATTATTATTATTATTCAAACACTGCCGTGCCTCAGTTCCCTCATGTGTAAAATGGGGATTAAGACTGTGAGCCCCACATGGGACAACCTGATGACCTTGTATCTTCCTCAGTGCTTAGAAAAGTGCTTGGCACATAGTAAGTGCTTAATACCATTATCATTATTATTATTCACAACACTGCCGTGCCTCAGTTCCCTCATGTGTAAAATGGGGATTAAGACCGTGAGCCGCACATGGGACAACCTGATGACCTTGTATCCTCCTCAGGGCTTAGAACAGTGCTTGGCACATAGTAAGCGCTTAACAAATACCATTATTATTATTATTATCTCCTCCGTCCCTCAGTCCCCTCATCTGTAAAATGGGGACTGTGACTGCGAGCCCTACATGGGACAACCTGATGACCTTGCATCCTCCTCAGCTCTTAAAGCGGTGCTTGGCATGTAGTAAGCGCTTAACAAATACCATTATTATTATTATTATTATTATTATTCTCTCCTCCGTGCCTCAGTCCCCTCATCTGTAAAATGGGGACTGGGGCTGCGAGCCCCACATGGGACAACCTGATGACCTTGCATCCTCCTCAGCTCTTAAAGCGGTGCTTGGCATGTAGTAAGCGCTTAACAAATACCATTATTATTATTATTATTATTATTATTATTATTATTATTATTATTATTATTATTCTCTCCTCTGTGCCTCAGTCCCCTCATCTGTAAAATGGGGACTGGGGCTGCGAGCCCCACATGGGACAACCTGACGACCTTGCATCCTCCTCAGCTCTTAAAGTGGTGCTTGGCATGTAGTAAGTGCTTAACAAATATTATTATTATTATTATTATCTCCTCTGTGCCTCAGTCCCCTCATCTGTAAAATGGGGACTGGGACTGCGAGCCCCACATGGGACAACCTGATGACCTTGTATCCTCCTCAGCTCTTAAAGTGGCATGTAGTAAGTGCCTAAAAAATATTATTATTATTATTTTTATTATATCTCCTCCGTGCCTCAGTCCCCTCGTCTGTAAAATGGGGACTGGGGCTGCGAGCCCCACATGGGACAACCTGGTGACCTTGCATCCTCCTCAGCTCTTAAAGCGGTGCTTGGCATGTAGTAAGCGCTTAACAAATACCATTATTATTATTATTATTATTATTTTTATTATTATTATTATTATCTCCTCTGTGCCTCAGTCCCCTCATCTGTAAAATGGGGACTGGGGCTGCGAGCCCCACACGGGACAACCTGATGACCTTGCATCCTCCTCAGCTCTTAAAGCGGTGCTTGGCATGTAGTAAGCGCTTAACAAATACCATTATTATTATTATTATTATTATTATTATTATTCTCTCCTCTGTGCCTCAGTCCCCTCATCTGTAAAATGGGGACTGGGACTGCGAGCCCCACACGGGACAACCTGATGACCTTGCATCCTCCTCAGCTCTTAAAGCGGTGCTTGGCACGTAGTAAGCGCTTAACAAATACCATTATTATTATTATTATTATTATTATTATTATTATTATTATTATTATTATTATCATCTCCTCTGTGCCTCAGTCCCCGCATCTGTAAAATGGGGACTGGGACTGCGAGCCCCACACGGGACAACCTGACGACCTTGCATCCTCCTCAGCTCTTAAAGTGGTGCTTGGCATGTAGTAAGCGCCTAACAATTATTATTATTATTATTATTATTATTATTATTATTATTATTATTATTATTATTATATCATCTCCTCCGTGCCTCAGTCCCCTCATCTGTAAAATGGGGACTGGGGCTGCGAGCCCATGTGACAACCTGATGACCTTGTATCCTCCTCAGCTCTTAAAGTGGTGCTTGGCATGTAGTAAGTGCCTAAAAAATATTATTATTATTATTTTTATTATATCTCCTCCGTGCCTCAGTCCCCTCATCTGTAAAATGGGGACTGGGGCTGCGAGCCCCACACGGGACAACCTGACGACCTTGCATCCTCCTCAGCTGTTAAAGCGGTGCTTGGCACGTAGTAGGCGCCCAAGAAACGCCCTTATCTATCATTATTATCGATTTCCCGGGCTAATAAACCCGCCTTCCGCGGGACTTCAGGCGCGGGCCTCAGGGCGGAGGGGGCGGGGGGGGGGCGCGTTATAGCGGTCGCGCTGGGTGTTGGCAGAACGCGGGGGTCGTCGCGTGTGAGGAGACGGGGCGGCGCATGCGCGCTGGCCCCCCCCCGTGTGCGCGTGCGGCCGACAGTCCGGCAGGGGGCGCTGCGGGCTCGCGGTGGGCGCGCCGGGGGCCGCCGGGCGGTTGGCGCCATTTTGAAGCGGGCGGGCTGCGGAAGGGGAGGGCCGGGGGAGGAGCCGGAGCCCCGACAACGGCGGAGCCCCCGGACGGACCGGCCGGCGGCCGAGGGAAGCGGGCAGGAGGCAGGCAGGCCGGAGGCAGGCAGGCAGGCAGGCCGGCCGGTTGGCTGCCCGCCCGAGGTAGGGAGCGCCCCCCCCCCCGCCCCCGCGCCGACCGGGAGCCTCCCGCCCCGCGCGCCCCCCCCCCCCCGCACACACAGCCGCCGCCGCCGCCAACGAAAGTTGCCGCCTCCCTCCCGGCGGGGCGAGGAGCGGGCGGGCGTGTGTGTGTGTGTGTGACCGTCTCCCTCCGTCCCGGTCCCGGTCTCTCGTCGTCCGGCAGGCCGTTCGGTCCTCTCCCTCTCTCCCGGTCTCCGTCTCCTTCCTTCCTTCCTTCCCTCCGTGTCTGTTTCCCCTGCCTCCGTCCCCCGCCGTCTCTGTTTCTCCCTCCCTCCTTCTCCCTCCCACCGTCTCCGTCTTCTTCCTTCCCTCTCTCCCTCCCACCGTTTCTGTCTCTTTCCTTCCCTCCGTGCCTGTTTCCCCTGCCTCCGTCTCCCGCCGTCTCTGTCTCCTTCCTTCCCTCCCTCTCTCTCCCCCACCGTCTCTGTTTCTCCCTCCCTCCCTCCCTCCCTCCTACCGTCTCCTTCCTTCCCTCTCTGTCTCCCCCGCCGTCTCTGTTTCTCCCTCCCTCCCTCCCTCCTACCGTCTCCTTCCTTCCCTCTGTCCCTCCCACCGTTTCTGTCTCCTTCCTTCCCTCCATCTCCGTCTCCCACCGTCTCTGTCTCCTTCCTTCCCTCCCCCTCTCTCCCCCACCGTCTCTGTCTCTCCCTCCTCCCTCCCTCCTCCTCTCTCCCACCGTCTCCTTCCTTCCCTCTCTCCCTCCCGCCGTCTGTTTCTCCCTCCCTCCCTCCCTCCCTCCGTCCTTCTCTCCCCCACCGTGCCTGTGTCCCTCCGTCTCATTCTCCTTCCTTCCCACTCTCCCTCCCACCGTCTCTGTCTCTCCCTCCCTCCTTCTCTCCCCCACCGTCTCTGTCTTCCTCTGTGTCTCCCACCGTCTCTCCCTCCCTCCTTCTCTCCCCCACCGTCTCTGTCTCCCTCCGTCTCTGTTTCTCCCTCCGTCTCTGTTTCTCCCTCCCTTCTCTCCCCCACCGTCTCTGTCTTCCTCCGTCTCTGTCTCCATCCTTCCCTCTCTGTCTCCCTCCGTCTCTGTTTCTCCCTCCGTCTCTGTTTCTCCCTCCCTTCTCTCCCCCACCGTCTCTGTCTTCCTCCGTCTCTGTCTCCATCCTTCCCTCTCTGTCTCCCACCGTCTCTGTTTCTCCCTCCCTCCTCCTCTCCCCACCGTCTCTGTCTCCCACCGTCTCTGTTTCTCCCTCCCTTCTTCTCTCCCCACCGTCTCTGTCTTCCTCCGTCTCTGTCTCCTTCCTTCCCTCTCTGTCTCCCGCCGTCTCTGTCTCTCCCTCCCTCCGTCTCTCCCCCACCGTCTCTGTTTCCCACCGTCTGTTTCTCCCTCCCTCCGTCTCTCCCCCCACCGTCTCTGTCTCCCTCCGTCTCTATCTCCTCCTCTTCCTTCTCCCTCTGTCTCTCACCGTCTCTGTCTCCCACCGTCTCTGTCTCCCCCTCCCTCCTTTTCTCCCCCCCACCATCTCTGTCTCCCTCTGTCTCTTCCTCCTCCTCTCCCTTCTCCTTTCCCTCCTCATTATTATGCTTATTATTACTGTATCCCTCTCTCTTCCTCCTCCTCTCCCTTCTCCTTTCCCTCCTCATTATTATGCTTATTATTATTATTAATCGTATTGAGCAATTACTGTGTGCAAAGCACTGCACTAAGCGCTTGGGAGAGGACACCATAACATCAACCACCTTCCTGCCCCCAACGAGCTCCTCTCCTTGCCTCCTCCTCCCCTCCTCCCCTATCTCCCTCCTCCTCCTCCTTCTCCTCCTCTCCCGTCTTCTTTCCCTTCTCATCATTATGGTTATCATCGTTCATCGTACTGAGCGCTTACTGTGGGCAAAGCACTGTACTAAGCGCTTGGGAGAGGACAGTATAACATCAACCACCTTCCCTGCCCACAGCGAGCTCCTTGGGTCTCTCCGTGTGTCTCTCCATGTGTGTCTCCATGTGTCTCTAACCCCCACCCCCGGGACCTGCCCAAATTGGGGGTGCGGGGGGTGTCTGCCAAGCCCTTCCCCGGGTCGGGGAACCGGGGTGAAAAACGGGGTCAGGGCAAATCTGTTACCGAATTGTACTTTCTAAGCGCTTAGTACAGTGCTCTGCACACAGTAAGCGCTCAATAAATACGATTGAATGAATGAAATGCCAACATCGCCGGCCCGCTGGCAGATGTTGGCTTTCTCCACCCCCCCACCCCCCTTTCTTTTTTCGGGGGGCTTATGAGTCTGATGGTCTCCTTCTCCAGTCCTAAACACTGAATTGATAAAGCAAACCCCAGCTGCTCTCCTCCCGTGGAAACTTCAACCCACCAACCGCAACAGTTTCCCGGCCCTACAACCCTGGGTTTCTGCCTCAATAATAATAATAGTAACGATATTTAAGTGCTGCTATGTGCAAAGCACTGTTCTGAGCGCCGGAGGGGATACAAGGTGATCAGGCTGTCCCCGCGTGGGGCTTGCAGTCTTAATCCCCATTTTACAGGGGAGGTAACTGAGGCATACAGAAGTGAAGTGACTTGCCCAAAGTCACATAGCTGACAAGGGGCGGAGCTGGGATTAGAACCCATGACCTCTGACTCTCAAGCCTGGGCTCTTTCCACTGAGCCACGCTGCTTCCCTAATAATAACGATGATGATATTTGTTAAGCGGTTACTGTGTGCAAAGCACTGTTCTAAGCACTGGGGGGGATACAAGGTGATCAAGTTATCCCCCGTGGGGCTCACAGTCTTAATCCCCATTTTACAGATGAGGTAATTGAGGCACAGAGAAGTGAAGTGACTTGCCCAGAGTCACACAGCTGAGTGGCGGAGTCGGGATTAGAACCCAGGACCTCTGGCTCCCAAGCCCGGGCTCTTTCCACTGAGCCACGCTGCTTCTCTAATGGCACAGTAAGCGGGGGTGGTGGGGTTTGATGTAGGAGAAAGAGGCCTTAACTCTCCTCATCGACATTCTCCATCTCAAATGTTAAAATCCCTGTGCACTCTGAAGATGAGACTGTGAAGCAACCACTTCAGCCTAGTGTGAATCAATCAATCAATCGATCGTATTTATTGAGCGCTTACTATGTGCAGAGCACTGTACTAGGCGCTTGGGAAGTACAAATTGGCAACACATAGAGACAGTCCCTACCCAACAGTGGGCTCACAGTCTAAAAGGGGGAGACAGAGAACAAAACCAAACATACCAACAAAATAAAATAAATAGGATAGAAATGTACAAGTAAAATAAATAAATAGAGTAATAAACATTGGGGTGGTTTTTTTGCCCTTTTTTATACCATCGTGGAGGGTGGGGACTTGTCACATACCATTCTGTATACCGTTTAAGGGATAAACATCATTCAGTCGTATTTATTGAGCAGTTACTATTGGGAAGAGCATTGTGCTGAGCACTTGGTTGAGTCCAGTGGCATAGAATTAGCAGACACACTCCCTGCCTGTAAGGAGCCCACAGTCTGCAGGATAACAGATACACAAACTCCTCCAACATCCTTTTATATTTTTAGACTGTGAGCCCACCGTTGGGTAGGGACTGTCTCTATACGTTGCCAATTTGTACTTCCCAAGCGCTTAGTACAGTGCTCTGCACACAGTAAGCGCTCAATAAATACGATTGATGATGATATTAAAGATATTTTTGGAGTCTCTCAAGGAGACCCCACATGCTTTGCCCTCCTCTGGAGGAAACGAAAGTTTACCTTCTTAAAGGTTTGTTTCTAATTGTAGGAAGTTCACCGTAAACAATTTAAAATTCTGTTTAAATGTTGAATGGCACTCTAATCACCGTACTCGGTTATGAGATGTAGAAGCAGGTGTAAGAGAATGTTTTTAACTAGGAGTTTGAAATAAAAGAAAGCTCAACGTGGCAATATAGCCCACTCCATTGCTTTCCCCTAACTAATTTATTTGTGTGTCTGTCTCCCCTGCTAGATTGCAAACTCCTTGAGGGCAGGGATCATGGCCTACTATCCCTGGTTGTACTCTCCCGAGTGCTAAATGCAATCCGCCGAACGAAGGCAGTGTTCAGTAAATACTACAGATTGAATGAGACCAAAACTTTTCTTACTGACAATCAACCAACACTTTTTGCTAAGCACAACGTGAACATTTTAAAGGAAATTTTCATAGTTGTGAACAAAATGATCCAGGTATTCATTTTCCAGCTGCAAGGTCAACTCAGCCTCATTAAGTCAATACGTTAGCTTATTTAATCTTTATTTTTCAAATAGTCGAAAACCCAGTTAAATTTTACTCTTCATGAAAAATAGATGAACTCCTCAAATGAGGACTGGAAGCCTTCGGTATTGTACAGCTAAGTGACTCGCTCTGTCAAAATTGACGATAGCAACTGATTTTTAACGTCTTAAATGGGTCATTACTCTTTCAAATGTGGGTTAATCAGATGTTGTGGCATTTGAGTCTTAAAATACAAAAAAAATAGCTTCAATCCTGAAATAATTTTTGCAATCCATTTCACTTAGCCTTGTGTCTTGGAAGGGAGGGGTGTCAAATCCGCATTGTCCTTTGCCCTTCAGGACCTCGGCTGACTTGGGTATTTTGGGTACACTTTGCAAATGTCAGTAGTGTTTCCACTGGGGTAAATACGTGGTTATTGTGTTTACCTCCTCTGCCCCAGCCCCCCCTTTGTTTTTATTTCAACTTTGCAATTTTCCCTCATTGCCTTTGTTTACTATTGGGCCTTTTCTTCCTTTTCTCCTTTTTTTTTTTTCCAAAGAAAGAGGAGATACCGGAGGTGGTACTAGTGATTTTAGTTGTCTCGGGAAATGAAAATCATGAGATGAATCGAAGATGCTTGTTCACAGTGTGATGGTGAAGTCTTAATGGAGGTGGTTTAAATTTGTTTTAAAGCCGGTTTTCCTGCTGTGGAACAATCATTTAAGAATAGTCTGTAATGAGCACTAATGACAGTATCTGACAATTTAAGTCCAAGGAGGGAAGGTCTCTTGCATCAATCAAGCAATTCTTTTCTGCCAAAGGTTGATGTGGTAGGGAGTGACTCTTGGGAGAATTATTTTTCTACTTGAGCCTTGTTCTCATCCCTCTTGAGGGTTAGTGGTTCTGAAAAAGTGCTCTTTAGCTTCTGGGCAAGGTGTTGTCTGTGCAGTTCTGTTTCTCTCAGAGGTGATCATCCTCAGGGCAAGCCTATGAAGGAAGGAATTTTCGAGTTTGAGGATAGAGCACCCTGCCTCTCAAACTCAAATGCAGTTCGAGATTAGAAAATCACCCGAAATGGTACAGAAATAACTCAGAAGTGATGTTTTCAACACCCTACCAAGTGTGTTGTCCAGCTTGGCTTTGGCAGCTTTTCTCCAGGACCAAGTGCAGGGGTGTTTCCTTGCCTTTTCTATCCTGCTGTCTCTATGCTTGCCCTTTCGACCAGTGCAATTTCATTGAAATTGGCGTTTAGTCAGCTTTTTGCTTTGAAACTTCCGAGCTCGTCAAAATTTTTTGTGGTGTGACTTCCGTACTTTTTTTTCTTACTATAGTCCGCTACCCATTGTGATAAATTGGTATGCATGATTCACCATTGGGGCAGGTATCAGGGCAAGTTTTTATTTATCTTTCACATCCCTATTTAGAAAGTTGAGTAACTGAGTTTTTAGAAAGTATTTATTTCAGGTATTTTTCATGTCCAGATTTACCAGTGTACGTTTCTTTTCAATAATAGTTACGGTGTTACTGTATTATATATTATAGAATATCATAGCAGTGTGGCTCAGCGAGAAGCAGCGTGGCTCAGTGGAAAGAGCACGGGCTTTGAAGTCAGAGGTCATGGGTTCGAATCCCACCCTGCCACATGTCTGCTGTGTGACCTTGGGCAAGTCACTTAACTTCTCTGAGCCTGTTACCTCATCTTTAAAATGGGGATTAAGACTGCGAGCCCCACGTGGGACAACTTGATCACCTTGTATCCCCCCAGCACTTAGAACAGTGCTTTGCACATAGTAAGTGCTTAACAAATGGCATTATTATTATTATTATTATTATTATTATAGGGTGTTCAGCACTTGCTTATGAACTAAGTGCTGGGTTAGATGTGAGATAATCTAATCAGGCAGCCCTGGCTGTCATCGTTGCTAAATATTTGTATCACTCAGTGAATAACTACTGGGTGCCTACTGAGTGAAAAAGACTAAGCACTTGGGAGGGGACAACAAAGGAAAAGACCCACAAGGAGTTTACAATCTAATGGGGGAGGCAGTCGGACAAAAATAATTTACAAACAGAGGAAAGCACCCTTGTATCCTGGGAGCGTGTACAGATAGATCAGGAAGTAGTAGCTCAAATAACTGAGTGTATACATAAAAGTATTCATCTCTAGATATGCGTTGAGGAATGGTATAAAGAAAACGAGTAGTAGGTGGCTATTGGGTTGACGTTTCTGAGGTGTTGTGAATCAGTTGCGGTAAACTTCCTCTAGGAACTGGGAATTTTTCATAGGCAGGGAATGTGCCAACCAACTCTGTTATATTGTACTCTCCCAAGCCCTTGGTACAGCGCTCTGCACACAGTAAGCACTGGATAAATACGATTGATTGATGGATTGGAAGGAGGATACTGAAGATGGGAGAGAGCTGTGGTTTGGTGGGTTTGGAGAGGGGAGAGAGTTTCAGGCTGGGGGAACAGTACAGACGAGCTCGGAGCCCGGGATTGAGTGAGGTACCTTTAGGAGGGTGGGCTTGGA
This sequence comes from Tachyglossus aculeatus, assembly GCF_015852505.1. Lineage (NCBI taxonomy): Eukaryota > Metazoa > Chordata > Mammalia > Monotremata > Tachyglossidae > Tachyglossus > Tachyglossus aculeatus. The sequence goes on from NC_052085.1 coordinate 4,586,205, forward strand.
AGGAGCAAGTAGGTGTAAGTGTGTGAAGAGAGCTGATATGTGTAATGGGGAGAGCTGGTAGACAGCCTTGAAACCCGATGTAACAAGTTTCTTTGTGATGTGGGGGTCACTGGAGATTTTGTGGAGTGGAGGAGGGGTGTGCTGAATGACACTTTGAGAAGGTGATCTGGGCTCTGAGGGTAGTGTAAACTGAAGGGAGTAGAGACCAGAGTCAGGGAGACCATTGAGGAAGAGGGTGGTAGTTGCTCGGATGAAGCAGAAGGAGCAGATCCAGGAAATGTTATAGATGTAAAATTGGTAGGCTTTAGAAGTTGACTGCAGGTGGGAAGTTGAAGATGATACCAAGTTGCAGATTTCCAAGATTGCAGGGAGGATGATGGTGTTACAATAATAATAATAATAATGATGGCATTTATTAAGCGCTTACTATGTGCAAAGCACTGTTCTAAGCACTGGGGAGGTTACAAGGTGATCAGGTTGTCCCGTGGGGGGCTCACAGTCTTAATCCCCATTTTACAGATGAGGTAACTGAGGCACAGAGAAGTTAAGTGACTTGCCCAAAGTCACATCTGACAATTGACACAGCTGGGATTTGAACCCATGACCTCTGACTCCAAAGCCCGGGCTCTTTCCACTGAGCCACGCTGCTTCTCAGGGTTAGGAAAATTAGCAGGGAAGATGTCATGGTCCAGTTTTTGACATAATTTAAAGAGCCAAAGGGACACCCAAGTGAAGATGTATTGTTGGTTCGGACTTCTTGCTAGTGGAGCAGAAGACTAACTCTTAATCAAAAGTATTCAGATGCACGCTTTTGCCCCGTAACGTGATGGTTGCATTCTTGCAGGAACCCACATTAAGGAAAACCTTCGCTATAGTCCTCATCATGGCTAATACCGTGTGCTGGTGTACATAAGCCCAACCGTTTCTTCCAGGATCAGGTGGTTTAGTGTCCAGACAGGCCTGGGTTCCCGGAGGATGCTCCCTAACTCTGCCATCACGTTCTTGCCGAAAGAAATAGTGAAAATGTGTGTTCTGGTTGATCTGAGGGTGGTCACAATTTGATTACAGTCACCAAGGTTCTGGATGTGGGAAGGGAGGCGAGGGGCCTGGCCCTTTTCTCCTTCCCACTTTTCAGAAGTCAGTATCAGTCCCATTGCTTCCGTAGGGCCCAAGGTTTTCCTTGGTTCTGAAGTTTTTCTGGCCCAAGGTAACTGGAATAAAAGGAGCGATTGTTGATCTGTCTTTTTGATGGTATTAATAAATGGGCACTGGCTCTAGGGTTGATTTGGCATGGGTTGTATGCTCCTCTATATTTTATATATGAATTATAACCCATAACTACCGCCTCTCCCTTCTGCATCACTCTTGCACCTAGATTTCTACCCTTTAAGCACGTGCTATTCACCCCACCTGCACAGCCCATACGTATATATCCATAGTTTATTTTAGTGTCTGTCTTCCCCTGTAGACTGTAAGCTCATTGCGGGAAGGGAATGTGTTTGTCAGCTGTTTTGTACTGTACTCTCCCAAGCTGATTGATCGAGCTGTATGGTCAGTGTCTTTTTTTCTAGGTTGGGTGAAGAACTTGGATTGAAAAAAATCCTATCTATATATAGCTTTTCTTTTTCCCTTCTGTAGTCTCTTGAGTCCATACCTTTTCCCTCTTGCCTTTGCATTTCTTTGGCATTCGCTCAGCTTCAGTCTCTTCATTATGTCCCGCTCACTCCCGGAATCGTGCCAAACGGCACCTGTAGAGAAATGGAAGGAATGAACTCTCCTATGTCTGTCAGGCTCCAACTCTTAAATCTATTGCAGAGAAGGCAGGGAAATGAGCGGGAACTGTAGCCAGCAGACTAAAGACTACTGAACGTAGGTTTATTTATTAAGAATCTGAAGGATCAAGAATCATTCCCCTTCGAGGTACTTTCTTCTTCCCTTCCTCCCTCCAGCTGGTCCCTGGGAGCTGATTAGCTGGCAGAAGCAGCAGGGAGATATGTGGCACCCAATGGTGAACTTGCCAACTATTGTCTATTACCCTTCATTGCCTGCTAGCATCTTCTCTCTGATCCAGAGGGAGAGAAGGGAAAAGAATTGAATAAAGTGTTGGCCTAAACCCTTTCTTAGTGTACAAATCCATATTTGTAGTATTAATAATAATAATAACAACTGTGGTACTTATTAAGTGCCTAATATGTGCCAAGCACAGTACCAAGTGCTGGGGTAGATACCAGAAAGTCTGATCGGACATTCATTCATTCATTCAATCGTATTTATTGAGCGCTTACCGTGTGCAGAGCGCTGTACGAAGCGCTTGGGAAGTACAAATTGGCAACGTATAGAGACGGTCCCTACCCAACAGCGGGCTCACAGTCTAGAAGGGGAAGACAGAGAACAAAACAAAACATATTAACAAAATAAAATAAATAGAATAAATATGTACAAATAAAATAGAGTAATAAATACGTACAAACATATATACATATATACAGGTGCTGTGAGGAGGGGAAGGAGGTAAAGCGGGGGGATGGGGAGGGGACATAGACCCTTTCTTAGGAGGGGCTCTCAGTTTAAGAAGGAGAGATAACAGGTACTGGATTCCCCCTTTACAGAGTAGGAAAACTGAGGCACAGAGAAGTTAAGTGACTTGTCCAAGGTCACACAATAGGCCAGGAAAAGAGCTGAGATTAAGGATGTCTCCTTTATGCCTTATTATGCTTTCAGTTATCGGTGTATTTTTTTTATAATTGGGCCTCTTGGGGAATAAGTGGTCGTAGATAGATTGGAACCTTCCATAGTATTTCTACATTTATTTAAGATTGTCCAATAATTACAGAGGTGGGATGTGAGATGTTTTAGTTTCTCCACCACTCTCTACCCCTGTTGCCAGTCCCATTGGCATGTTACTTCATAAAATTTTAATTTCTTGAGAGTGTAGGGACAGTGTGTCTATGAAAGCCCAGCCAAAGGAAGTTCTAGAAAATAGGTTATAACACATGAATTTCTGTCTTTCCACCCCCTTATTAAACATGAGCCTGCAGGCTTAATATTGACGGGAGCCAGGGATTGAGTTCTAATTGCCACAGATGTAGACAGATTGTTAAGTGAGGATAACAGTACTGTTTATTCGGAGATATTTTGAGATATAGCAAATTTAATATGAAACAGCATAGAGATATTAAATTGTAGTTTGTCTTGCAACTTATTTCTTTATAGAGTTCTGCATATTAAAAGAAGATGCTAATTTGAAATTCCTGAATTCAACCTTCCTTTTTCCTGCTGGGTTCCTTTAGAAAGTGATAGTTTTTTCAGCCCTTTCTCATTTAACCCGCTTCTGCTTTATTGATACCCGTATTCCAGGGGCAGCCAAGTAATATTTTAGAATAGGCTGGTGAACCATTTTAAAAAACAGGATGAACATCCCGGAAGCTCACTGAGGGCAGGGAACGGTTGCATTGTAGTTTCCCAACCGCTCAGTACAGTGCTCTGCACACAGCAAGTGGTTCAGTAAATACGATTGATGATGAAAAAGTGGCCCTGACTGTGAGGCAAAAAGGTAGATCCTGTTGTGATTGGGATCACAAGCAGAGAACTGATTTTGTATGTAGTCAGAATTTTCAGGCACACTTAGATACAGGAAATGAATTAGCATTGGCTTCCTCAAAATCAAGAGTCCGCTATGTAATGTGCTGAATTTCATCGGGTATAAAGTACGTTTAAAGTAGCTTGGTAAACCCGGAATATTTGATAAGGGGGATTACCCAGACTGGGCTCTGTGGGACCACTGCTTTCAAAGTCTAAGGGGTCCATACAGAGCTAGATCCGCCTCCAAGGTGCAGCAAGATGAATGGTCCTTTGACTTGATTCATTTGGTTTCCTTTGATGCTTCCTTCCAGGGGCGGTAGGGGATAGGAGGAGAGGTAATGGTAATTCCAGTTCCTCTCTTGCCCTTTCCACCACCTCTGGTTAGGAGGCTAATGCCAAACTCCAGGGGAGTGAGTTTTGTAAATCCTTCAAGTCGGATGAAATCCGCTCTTCCCCCCCCCCCCCCCCACAAAGTTCTCTGGTTCGATTTTGGGACCACCTTGTTTGTACAAGTGCATTTTATATCAGATCAAATCTTGGGTAGCAGTGACTCCGTAGATATTTCCTTTATTTGTCACTTTGTTTGGACAAAGGATTAGACTTCTGCTGTTATCCTAGTCCCCTACCACTTAGTAACTGGAAGTAGCTCGATGCAGACTGTGGAAGTACCCAGCTCAAGGTTTGTAACTGTCTGCGCAGCTCAATGGAAACTAAGTGCCAGTTACAGGTCTCTAGTTACTCTCTTGCCTTCAGGGCTATTTTTAGCTCCGAGGCTCTGGAGCTGGGTTTGTTCTTGTCTTCACACCTCTTCCCACTGCCTCCAGAGCTATTTTTAATCTTGGGGTTTCACAACAGGCTAGTCCAGTAGGCAGTAGGATTAAAGCCCTAGTAGAGCCAAAAGTCCCGTTCTTTCATACCCTTGCCTAGCTGACTCTCCCCAGTGCACTGGCTATTTTTAATGGAGTGGGTTTAGGTGTGCAGCTTGGCATAGATATGGTCAGTGCACCAGTAATAATAATATTTATGGTATTTGCTAGGTGCTTACTAAAAGCTGGAATTCTATTCTCTCAGTTTAGCTAAGTTTTTGGAGTAAAAAATTGTGGTGCATCTGTGAACTATGAATATCAATCAGTCAAACATTGAAAGCTTATTGAAAGCTTACAGAGAAGCAGCATGGCTCAGTGGAAAAGAGCCCGGGGTTTGGAGTCAGAGGTCATGGGTTCAAACCCCCGCTCTGCCAATTGTCAGCTGTGTGACTTTGGGCAAGTCACTTAACTTCTCTGTGCCTCGGTTACCTCATCTGTAAAATGGGGATTAAGACTGTGAGCCCCACGTGGGATAACCTGATCACCTTGTAACCTCCCCAGCGCTTAGAACAGTGCTTTGCCCATAGTAAGCGCTTAATAAATGCCATCATCATTATTATTATTATTATTACTATGTTCAGAGCACTGTACTAAGTGCTTGGGCGAGTACAACAGAATTAGCAATGTTTTGTGCCCTTAATGAGCTTAGTGGTATTTATTGAGCGCTTACTATGTGCAGAGCACTGTACTAAGCGCTTGGGCGAGTACAACAGATTTGGTAGACGTAATCCCTGCCCACAAGGAGCTTGCAGTTTACTTAGAGGCGTACAGTCTACAGTGAGTCTTTATAGAGTTGCTCTCAGTCTTAGATTGGAGGACTGTGTATGGCATGTTGCCCGATGATGATCAAACCAAGAAAAGAGGCACTCTCCTTCAGCACAATCACAAATTTAAATATCGATGTAGGATTGGAATATAAATTAAAAAATACAGTAGAGGGCTACAAGGAGAAAAGTAGAGTGAGGTGATTCTCGGTCGAGCCTGAAAGTGACCACGGCTCCACAAAGTGTCTCTTGATGCCATCCTACCATTTGAAACAAAAAAAAACACACTTATTTGCTTATTTTCTAAAAGTATGCTGTACCATAAATGACGATTCTTTACTTTATACCTGCTGGTCTTTTAATGTGTTTAGAAGTACTGATGGTATAGAGTTAAAGTACCAGAAAAACCACAAAAACATTTCATTGAATCGTTTGTTAAAGAAAAATAATTTGTCTTCTAAACCATGTTTCAAAATGTGGGAAAGGGTAATGCCTTCCTGATGCTGATTTTTTTCTTTCTCAGAATTGAATGGGAAAAGTGTTTGCTTGATGTAATTTAAATTGGTTCAAATTATTTTCAGAATGGTGCAAGTGTACAGAATTTCCGGCAATGCAGAAATTAACAACTCTGTTTTGGTATTGAAATTTTAAGTTTCAAGCTCACTAATCTAGTAACAGGTAGTCATGTTAATACCATGTACGTACTTATAGAGCCTCATTCAACTAAAGAGCTCAAAGTACCTCAGCAGGTACTGCCATTTGCCTGCTGCATGAACTTGGGCAAGTAAGTTCACTTCTCTGTGCCTCGGTTTCCTCATCTGAAAAATGGAGAGTCAATTCCTATTCTCTCCCTTACTGAAACCGCTAGCCCTCCATGGGACAGGAACCGCTTCCGACCTGATTAACTTGCATCTTATCCCAGTGCTTAGAACAGTGTTTGACACATAGTAAGTGCTTAAGAGATACCATTATTATTATTATTAGGTCTTCATTTACATTTAGAGCAGCTTTAGACATAGGGAGGAGCAAATATTGATTGGTGGAAATGTCATGCCATTTTTCAGTTGGGAAAACTGAGGCACAAAAGAGATTTAGTAATTTGTGAAGGGATCCCCAATCAGTAGTGCATCCGGGAGTAGAATCTAGGCTGACAGTCTCCTGCCTCGCCATTAGTCAATTCTGTGGCTTTCCAAAGTTGTCTCACTTTCCATCAGTTCCATTTCTCACTCCCCCAAAATGCATACACTTTCTACTTTAAATCCCCCCTAAGAGGAACAAGTTAAAATTTTAAAGTTATCATTTTTCTCCTCTTTCCCTTCATATGTCATTCCCCCCAAAAAGCTTTTAGGAATGTCTTTCTTCTTTGCTTCTTCTACTAAATGTGCAATTGCAGAAAATGTCCACACTTTTGGAATTCCTCAGAATTGACACTTGGAAAGTACTGATACAATTGCATCATCCAGGAAGACATCAGGAACGCCCGCTCCCGTGGGAGTTAAGGGGTGGGTAATATTGACCCCTTGGTTTAGGGTGAGACTGGTCATTTTCTGCCTGGGTACCTGCAGCTAACCCACCTTGCCTCTTGGATTCCCAGCAAGGGCCGCTCTGGTCATTTAAAGAGGCTGGAATCCCTTTAACATATATATCAGGGGATTTCCAGGAGGGTGGGTGGGATTCAGGACTCCTTCATATATTGCAGGGGATCCGAGCTTCCAACTGCATCTCCTTAGAAACACTGCCAAAAGATAGGTGGCCCAGCTAAGAAAATGGAACTGATTTTCAGAAACCTCTCTCTAAAGGTGGGCCTTTTTAAGAGCCAGAGTTGATGGGGATCTTTGCTGCTGCAGGTTATGCATGTTTTTATTATAGCTACTTAATTTAGTTAATGGAAAAATACAAAATCTACCAAGCTAAATTTCTGGGGTTGAGGGTGAGATACAATTGTTTTGAGCGTGTTTGGAAAGCAATTACTGTCCCTCAAGCCAGGTTGTTTCTTCTCCATTTAGGGAAGTTAGGGGGAATCTGAAGAGTTTGCTTCAGAAATAGGATAGTGCAAATGAGGATGCTTCAGATACATAAGGGCAGCTGAGATGCTGTAGGGAGTGACTGGCTGACAATCTCAGTAGCTTTACCCCATTTAGCACTCTTAATTCCATGAAAATAGAGTGTTAGGTGAAAGAGCACTAAGGGAAGTATAGTTTCCCATAGGAACTGATATAAAGTGCATTCCTACTTCGCCAAGACACAAAACATTTACTAAAACAATCTAAATATATTTAAAATAGTGGTTAAAAACATAATACAGTTACATGATCAAATAGAAATGAAAATATCTACTACTAATAATAGATTTTGACTTTTCTTTTCAGGTGAACATATGTAAATACTTAATTTTCAAAGTGTCATCTCTTCCCATTCAGCAAGAAAGCATCTTGTGCTAGTCAAAGGAGAGATCTGCCATTATGCTAACTAGAGTCTGTCATCTAATGGTAAATTGAAATGGGCTTTAATCACTCCATTCAAATTCAACATCAGAGATTGAGAGGAAGGGAAAGGGAGAGTTTTATGTCATGGTAAACTTTGCAACAGTAGATGAGGAAAAGCACCCTACTAAATTAAAATTCAGTAGTGCTATTGGAAAAGAATGCTAGAGGAATCTTATAATGAGGAATCCCCTGTTTCTGAGACTGCTTGTACCAGGGGTGAGAGACAGTGAAGACAGAGAATGCGTACACTACTTGGATTTTTTTTTTCTGTTTGCTGCTGCTTTTCCTGATGCTGTTGTTGGAGGTTGTTGCTGTTTTCATGCATAAAAGGTTGCAGAAAACCAACCAGAGTCTCTGACTCAGAAAATAATATTAAAACTAGGACTATGTGGAGTCATTTTATAATCTTATATTCTTTGTTCTCATTTATCCAGTGTGTATGTAATTGTGTGCCTAGGAAAATTGAGTTTGATGATATATTGGATCTCATCGGAAATGGTCTCCTAATACCTTCCTATTGATATGAAGATTGCATAGAGTTGGGGAAGATTGGGGATGTAAATAAAATAGGGTTTTGAACAAATATATTCAGTATATTTGTATTTATGAAAAAAGAATCTCAAAATGTATTTTGGGAGCGACGCAAGCAGGGTGGAAAAAGATAAGGCTAACACTTTTAAAAACTACATTGATAGGAAATATTTTTCCACAAGAAAATCTCCTTTTGATGAATTTCCTAGGCTAGATCTTTATAACCAACTCATAATGAAAACTTAAACAAAATAAAGTGTTCCTTTCGTTCTAGCCACCAACTGTGCAATTTAATATGCTTTAAAAAGAATCTTGAGCAACAAATACTCATTTACAAAGCAGCTCTTCTCTCCCCTTTGTGCCATCCCCTTCCCTGCCCCCCTCCCCAAATGCCCCACACCTCCTTCCAGCCAAGTTGGGATCATTGGTTTTGTTGTGAGAAGTTTTTACTGTATTAACCGACAATTCATTTTAGGTTCCTACAGTCAGTTGTTTTTTTTTTTGGTGGCGGTGTGGGTGGGGGATGTGTGGGGAGTAGTGGGGTTGATAGTTGAAAATTTGACAGCTGATCGTTAAATCTGTTTTTCGGTCGCCACCCTTAAGCCCTGCAGCCGTTACTGTTGCTGTGATTTACCTCCCAGGCTGCCTCTTGTGCTGATGGCAGGGATCTCGAGTGTCTCTCTTAGAGATCCTGTTTTTAGGCCATGGGAGTTAATGGGCCTGCTGATGCCTGACCAGTTTGAGCCACTGATTTGGGAGAGGGAAAAGAGGTGAAAAGACAGTTGCCACTGATTTGGGAGAGGGAAAAGAGGTGAAAAGACAGTTGCCCCAAGCCACTTTTCATGGTAAGGAAGAAGCCTAGAGGAGCACCTCACTATGTTTGACGGTGTCTCAGGAACCAAAATTTGACCCTTTCTGGGTAATAGTTGTGGGTAATCCCCGTGGAACCTCTGTATGTCCTGCTGTGGGTTAAGGGCGAGCTTCTCCAGAGTTGGAGTCCTGCAGAAGAGCTGTGTGTTGGAGTGTGGGACCGAAAGGGTAGTTCTTCAGAGTGTAGCGATAAATAGCCAGTTTCAAGGAGGGTGGATCAGTGTTCTTGGAAGGCAGATATCCTAGGGGATCTGTTTTCTTCTCTGACCCCAAGTCTCTCCTACCCCATTCTTTCCACATTTAGAAAACAGGCTTTTCAGCATGCTCATTTCATTGGAATTGGAAATGGTCAAGGGTTTCAGGGTGTTGTGGAATGTGTGCTGGTAGTGGTCCTCTACTCTTTTCTAGGATGGCAAGTTCAGGAGATGATGATGATGATGATGGCATTTGTTAAGTGCTTACTACATGCAAAGCACTGTTCTAAGCGCTGGGGGAGGTTACAAGGTGATCAAGTTGTCCCACAGGGGGCTCACAGTTTTAATCCCCATTTCACAGATGAGGTAACTGAGGCACAGAGAAGTGAAGTGACTTGCCCAAAGTCACACAGCTGACAGTTGGCAGAGCCGGGATTTGAACCCATGATCTCTGACTCCAAAGCCCGTGCTCTTTCGACTGAGCCACACTGCTTCTCTGGTCCCAGATGAGAGTCTGGGACCAGACATGAGAAACAGAATGCCAGAAAGTGAGGGATCTGGAAAAAAAATAAATCTGTCATGGGTGGGAACCATAAGCCCATTTTTTGCAAGGCAAAACAAGTCATGAACTGACCCTATACACAAAAAATGTTTTCATCATTAACACAGAACTTAAAGCAGTCACCAAATTCTGCACCCTGTCCAATGAAATGCATGGCTAGGTAGAGAGAGATAGAAAATGTAATAAAAAAAAGACCAGTATAGCCTGTGGAAGGCTGCAAGACTGTATGATAGTGATGGGACAGCAAAGTCTCTACCAAGTTGAAGGTCTGCAAGGCTGTTGGGATGTCCAACCTTCAGTGTGGGTGAGAGGCCTGCATCTACTCCAGAAGGCACATCCAGGTCCTGGGGCATTTTCATTAGTATCACCTATAAGACCTCACTCTTCAACAAATGGCAGGACAAGACTACTCACAGTGATATCCTTGAACAAAGCATTAAAGTAACGTTCACAGCAACCTGGCTCTACTAGGTGGGACACGTGAGGAGAATGGATAACAGCAAAATAGCCAAACATTTGCTGTAGAGAACTAAAAGGGAGCACACGTGACCGCAGTGGTCAGAAAAATGCTTTAGACTAAACACATTGGAACTATTGGACTGCCAGTCTGCTTGACTTTCATAAAATGGAAGCCATTCTGGGCAGTCTTTACCTAAAACCAATGTTCCTGTTTCCCTCCAAGTCATTTCTCTAAGAGACTAGCTGACTTGAATTTCTATGGCATCTTTGGAGGAGGAAAGAAGCAATGCATGGTAAGGGGAAAGAAATAATTACCCAGATGAGAATACTGGAGATGCATACTGCTCCATAAATTGCAAGATAATTAAAGCCTTTTTCCAGAAGGAAGCCCTCTCAATATTGATACTAAACTCAGCCGGCGGGGGTATGTGTTGTGGGGTGCCCATAAAATAGTATTATTCAGCAAACACACTCCTGGATCCTTGATGCAAAATCTCATCAATATATGCAATTTACAAGGTACACACTTAGTGAATGATTGAGTTCTTTTAGTGAGACCTCATCTGTCAGAATACAGATTTTATTAGGTCTTTGGTTCATCTTCCAGATATATAGGACCATTGAGGTGTAGGTGTCTTAGAATCCATTGGTTCAATTAATGGTTACATTTCTGCCCATTTTAAAGAAAAAGATGAATTTGGAAATTATGGGCAGGCCTCATGACTTTACCTGGGGAATACTGGAACAAATCATTAATCAGTTAATTTTTAAGCAGGAAGATGAATAACAGGCTAAAGAACAGATACTAGACAAATTTAATATCTTTGAAAGACTGAGCAACTCATAATCTATTAGGGAACTCTCTACATGTAATATAATTAGATTTCAGCAGACTCTTTAAAAAAAATCTGTCCCATTTGGCACTTGCATCAACAAGCTGGGAAATTACCATGTTGTACCACAGTACTTTTGGGTGTGCACCTGGCTGGAAGTTGACATCCAGTGGAGTATGAGTGAGGGTTTATATAAAGTGTAGTGTCCTCCAGAGATTTTTATCCTTGCTATTTAATAATTCTACCAAGGGATGAAAGTGTGGGATAACATATTTATTCAATTCTTGAGTAATACCCAATTGGCAGGTAGCATCTTAGAGGGTAGATGTAGGATTCAAAGGACCAAGTCCATCAATCAGTGGTATTTTTTAAGCACTTACTGTATGCAGAGCTCTGTACTGAGCATTGGAGAATACAGTACAATAGAGTTGGTAGACACAGTCCCTGCCCACGAGGAGCTTACAGTTTTGGGTGGGGGACAGACATTGAAATAAATACAAATAGGGGAAGTGGTAGGATGTAAGGTTATGTACTTAAGTGCTGTGGGACTGAGGGGGGGATGAATATAATGGGTTCAGAGGGTACAGATTGAAGTGCATAGGTGATGCAGAATGGAGAGTGAGTAGGGTAAGTGTGAGAGTTTAGACAGAGAAGGCTTATTTGAAGAGATGTGATTTTTAGGAGACTTTCAGTCAGTTGAATTTATTGAGCACCGAGAGTGAGGTGAATAAAGGGTGCAAATCCAAGTGCATAGGTGTTGCAGAAGGGAGAGGGAGTAGAGGAAATGGGGGCTTAGTCGGTGAAGGCCTCTTGGAAGAGGTATGCTTTTGATAACACTTTGAACATGGAGCGAGTGATGGTCTGTCAGGTATGAAGTGGGAGGGAGTGTCAGGCCAGAGGCAGGCTGTGGGCAAGGGGGTGGTGGCGAGATAGGTGAGATTGAGATACAGTGAATAGGTTGGTATTAAAGCGCTTAGTACGGTGCTGTGCACACAGTAAGCACTCAGTAAATACGATTGAATGAATTGACTGAATTAAAGGAGTGAAGTGTGTGGGCTGGGTTGTAGTAGAACAGCGAGGTAATAATAATAATTATGGTATTTGTTCAGCACTTACTATGCATCAGGCACTGTTTTAAGCGCTCAGGTAGATACAAGATAAACGAGTTGGACACAGTCCCTGTCCCATGTAGGGCTCACGTTCTTAATTCCCATTTTACAGATGAGGAAACTGAGGCACAGAGAAGTGAAGTGATTTTCCCAAGATCATACAGCAGGCAAGTGGTGGAGCCAGGATTAGAACACAGATCCTTTTCATTCCTTCATTCAGTAGTATTTATTGAGAACTCACTGTGTGCAGAGCACTGTACTAAGCGCTTGGGAAGTACAAGTTGGCAACATATAGAGACGGTCCCTACCCAACAGTGGGCTCACAGTCTAGAAGAGGGAGACAGACAACAAAACAAAACATGTAGACAGGTGTCAAGTCGTCAGAACAAACGGAATTAAAGCTAAATGCACATCATTAGCAAAATAAATAGAATAGTAAATATGTACAAGTACCACTAAGCCACACAGCTTCCCAAGGTAAGGTAGAAGGGAGCTGATTACTTTAAAGCCAATGACAAGGACTTTTGGTTGGTGGATGGGCAACCATTGGAGGTTTTTAAGTAGTGGGGAACACATGCACTAAATGTATTTATTTATTATTCTTTTTTAGGAAAATGATCCAGGAGGAGAGTGAAACAAGGTGGTCAGTGAGGAGACTGATGCAGTAGTCAAGGGAGGGATTAGTGTGGTAGTTTGGCTGGAGAGGAAAGAGCAGATTCTAGACATTATAGATTATATTAATATCTGTCTCCCCCTCGAAACTTTAAGCTCATTGTGGTTAGGGAGCATGTCTGCTCACTGTTGTATCGTATGCTCCTGAGTGCTTGGTACAGTACTCTAAACATGGTATGGGCGAATGAAATACCTATTGGTAATGTGAAGGTAGAACCTACAGGATTTGGTGACAGATTGAATGTGAGAGAGATGAGTCGAGGATAATGCCATGTTTATGAGCTTGTGAGAGGGACTATGATGAGTCATAAAAAGAGTATTTAAGCAAATGATCATTTTGTCATAAATGTACCAGAAAAAGGTATTGGGGGTCAGAACCACTGCCAACTAGATTCATCGGTTATTATGAAGCGTACTAATGATTCTTAGCTTCCAAGAAGTGGAAGAATGTGGCTCAGAGTCCTTTCCATATCCTCCAGTAGGCCTTCCCTAATTTCATCACACTTCCCCCCACCTCCCACGGTCTTCAGCATTTCTGTGATGTCGAAGCACTTGAATACTCACACCTCCATGGCATTAAGTTTTTCATCTTTATACTCTGTAATGACCTCTTATCTCTAATCTATTTTAGATTGACGGTATTGCCTGCTAAATTGTAAGATACTTGAAGGTGGGGATTATGCCTGTTAACTCTTTCGTCCACTCCGAAATTGTTGTTACAGTGCTCTGAACACAGTAGGTGCTTAATAAATTCAGTTGATGGTTTTTTAAAAAAAAATCTGGAAAAAAAATGGCAGTATTGGTGTGGCACCAAACTAAAAGTGTTACTCTGCCTTGGTCCCTAGAAGTATTTGGGCAAAACATAACTGGTTAGGCAATTCTGTTTAGCTTTTGACTCTTTCTGGCTCAGATGCCAGGGGGTTAGAGATGACCTACACCAAGTAATGAAATCTTGTAGGCAGTCCACTTAAAGGAAAAGATATTTGGGATTCTTGGCGTTTTTCAGTCAGAGATGTCTGAAAAAAAAATCAGGGTCAACTTTCACCTTTTCTTAGTTGACTTGCTCTCTTTAACCCATTTTATATATTCTCTGTTCTTTCAGCTCTGATCTCTATTATTCATTTATATGGCTTCCAGCTATGGGCCAAGTACCTTGGCTTTCTTTTGAATGACCCTGGTACCAGAGGCTGTTAGTAAGCCCTGTCAGCTGATCTTAATAATAATTATTATTACTGTGGCATTTCTTCAGTTTTTACTCTGCGTCAGTATGCATGAGCTCTGGGGAAGATGCAGGTTAATCAGATCCCTGTCCCACCCGGGGCTCACAGTCTAAGTAGGAGAACAGGTATTGAATCCCCATTTTACAGGTGAGGAAACTGAGGCCCAGAGTAGTTAAGTAATTTAACCAAGGTCACCCAGTAGGCAGGGGGCATAGCCAGAATTAGGACCTAGGCCCTGTGACTCCCAACCCTGTGCTCTTTCTACTAAACACACTGCCCTTCATCCCTCATTGCCTTCCACTCCTGGCAGGGTTGGCATGGTGGCTAAAAAAGAGAGGTTAGCATTATGCAGGCCTCACACAATAATCACCGTACATGCAGGTTTATTAGTGACCTTGCCTAAGTCAAATACCCCAGTGGGCATTTGGACATTCTCATAGTAACTCGTTAAATAATTTGCCCCTTTTGTAGTTTCCCAAAGGAGAACTGGGAATAGCAACATCTTTGGCATGATCCTAACCACATCTGCTAAGCAAAATCACTCAGGGCATCGAAAATCCCCATGAACTTTGCACTAGGGAGTACTCCGGGGATTACATTAGACTGTAAACTCATTATAGTCACGGGGCATGTCTGCTAATTCTGCTGTATTGTACTCTCCCAAGTGTTTAGTACAGTACTCTGCACGTAGGAAGTGCTTAAAAAGTATCACTGATTGATTGATTGACTAGAAACTACACCCTTACATCCCTGGACCTCATTGGGTGCTTATGCGTAATAGAGCTAAATTCCGTTATCATTTCAAGAGGAGAATCATTGGGGTTGCTTTGCCTCACTAAATCCCCTCCAAAGACTTGTCTTGGAGCGGGGAAACAAACCAGTTATAGTGATTGCTTTTTTTTTTTCCTTTGAGTTCAGTTTTGTCATGGGTAGTTAGACAATAGCGTCTTAGGTTAGAACAAGACTAAATTATACACAAATGTAGTAGAGGATGCAAGTCATTTGTAGAGCTGCCCATGAAGGCTGCACATATTTTTAAGTCTGAAACTTAAAATAATTCGGGCCTGAAGGGTCTGACTAGACTTAAGATAGGAAAAGCAGTCTAGTACATAAGTGCAATTTTTTTAAGTAACAAAATATTTTGAACCAGCTGTTCACCTCCGTAGGTATATTATATAGTCCTCTTCTATTCATAATCTGTTATTTATCTTTAGTGAATGGCTACTTCGGTTCTAAAATGTTTTCTGATAGAAGACTCAGGTGGCTGTTGGAGCCAAGCATATTATAAAAGATCTTTGGTTTTCTGCTGCTTAATCTTTAATATAGCAGATCCTGAACTGTGATGTTTTACTGCTACACCTTGATATTTGCAAAAATTTTCCACTTATTTACTGTTGGGTTATAGAACATCCCCAGGTTTTTCTGAAGCCCTCTGGGTTTCTTTTTTTTTTCCTTCTCATGGAGCAAAAATACTCTCTACTAGTCAACAGCGTAGGGTATGTCCTTCTCATTGAAAGGCAATCATGTTCTGTGGGACTGGATTCTTTATGTAGGTGAAATGGAATCCTTTGGAAAATATGAATTGGTGTGCTAATTAAATAAGTTAAATGTATTGCTCTTTTAAATGATCCGTAAGTAAGAAGAAGTCTCAGTTTGTTGTTTCTGCTTTTCTTTTGATTACATTCTGAACTGTTAATGGGTTCAGTGGGCCCCTACCAAACTTCTCAGGACAATTTTTAAAGACTCTTCCACCAGGCCTTTACTGTCTCAGAAGACTAGAAAGTTTTTTAGTTAAGTTTTTTAGTGTGGCGTCATTCTGATAATATGGAAGTATATGATTATTTGCCTTATGGTATTAATCTCAAGGTATTGCCGAGAAGGGATGGAACACCCCAGTTGAGCACCTAGAATGAATTTGACAGGTTTGCCCTTCCTCCCACCAGCCCCCGTAGTTTATGCAACCTCCACCTTGGCATGCACCAGCCCTGTGCTGAACCGCTTTCTGTCGATTTCTGCTTGGGGGCAACCCCTACTGTAACAGTGACCGGCAGGAATGGCTGGGAGTTGGATTGTCCTGGTTGTCAGCCCAGGGTCAAGCCCTTGGGAAACTCTCCTTGAGCTCATAGCTAGATTCAGGACAAGGAGGTACGCCTTCCCCCTTCTCCGCATCTAGGGCATGAATCCCGGAGAGCAGCACATACTGAAACATCAGGTGGTCTGTAATATCTTTCAGTAGCCTTTTCTCTGTTGTACCCTGGTGGGTACCTGATTGTTCCATCACTACTCACCTCTTCCGTCATTGTTCAGAGGCCAGATTTCTTCTCTCAAAAACAGTGATGAGCTTGGGAAGAGTGGAAGGCCTGACAGAGCATGGAGGAAGTGGAGAAGGGTGATAATGAAGGAGATCCCAAACATGTGTGCCCCTGGTTCTTTGCCCTGCCCTCCCGTTCTGGAGCTTTCTGTATTTTAAAAAACAAAAAACAGGGTTGGAAACACTAGAGCTGTTAGAAGATGGCAAGTGGGACAGCAGGAATGCTTTCTTGGAATCCCAAAAGTGAACAAATACTAGCTCTCTTCCTTGACACTCACAAACCCATCTTAAAAGTAACACAAAGCTGTTGAGGAGGGAGGAGGGTGCCTGGGTGCCAAGGTTGGAGTTTTCAGCCTCCAGTTGCCTCCTAATGTCTCCCAGAATGTTCCTCTCTCTTTCCTATCATTTTTTTGTTTCTTTTCCTTCTCTTGTTCCTTCCGCAACTCTCCCTCTTTTCCTCCCCATTACCTTTGCGTGGCTTCCTAGCTTGCCCCAAACTCTTTCTTCGTGTTGCCCAATTCCTTGCTTTTTCATGCCCCCTGCCACCTTGGCCAGACTTATTCCCCCCTCCACTTCAACCTTCCATTCCCTCCCACTTAACTCCCCAATATGGTCGTTCCTTGCTGTGTTGTCAGGGTTAATGTTTACAGCACTTGGTGCAGATTTCTCTCTCACCTCCTTATCTCGCTTGCCTTATGAAAAAAAAAGAGCTCCTTTCTTGATAGCAATGTGTCATGCTGGTCCATCTGGGGGTGCAAAACATTTCCTCTTCCCTGTTTGCTTTTGGTTTCTCAGTTTCAGCCCTCCATGCAGCAGTTGTGTTTGTGGTTTTTTGTTTGTTTTTTTTTTAATGGTCAAGCACTGTCCTAAGGGCTGGGGTTTATCAAGTTGGACACAGTCTCTGTCCCTCATGGGGTTCACAGTCCAAGCAGTTGTTGGGCATCCTGCTGTCTCTGATTCTGTTTACATGTCCTGTCTAGCGTAGCTGTTTTAAGGTGTGTAGCTTTGTTACTAGGAAACTGGGTGTTCCAGCATTACATTGTTTTTGACCCTCTTGCCGTTTGATATTGAGTTTGGCCAGTAAATGGCCCCAATGGAACTGCTCAAGGGTACCTGTGCACTGACCCAGGGGCCGTCTTTTCCCTTCTCAGGGCTTCTCCTTTGCTCCCTGCCTCCTCTAAGCTAAT
This sequence comes from Tachyglossus aculeatus, assembly GCF_015852505.1. Classification (NCBI taxonomy): domain Eukaryota; kingdom Metazoa; phylum Chordata; class Mammalia; order Monotremata; family Tachyglossidae; genus Tachyglossus; species Tachyglossus aculeatus. The sequence goes on from NC_052085.1 coordinate 4,603,851, forward strand.
CCTCTCATGGCCAGTTGTTTGCACTTCTACCCCAATGGGAACTCTTCCATGGAGTAAAGCAAAATAAGGGGTTCCCAGGACCAGGAGAGATGGTCAGGTGTTTTCTTTTTATTTCCCAGCCCCATCCTGGGCTGCCCAACCTTTCAGCAACCTGCATGTCCAAAGAAAGAATGCACACAGTGCACTCTGTACAATGGGTGAGAGATTCACACTCCACCCTTTCAGCTCCAGATGTAAGAGTCAAGAGATTTTAAAAAAGAAAAAGAAAGTGTCCACCTAAAGTTTTTAGGAAGGCTGAGTAACATCCTGTCTGCAAAATACAGGGTCTTCTCTACATACGTGTATACTGACTTTGCTGCAGGGCTACGTTGCTCAGTGGAAAGAGCACGGGCTTTGGAGTCAGCAGGGGTCATGGGTTCAAATTCCAGCTCTGCCAATTGTCAGCTGAGTGACTTTGGGCAACTCACTTAACTTCTCTGTGCCTCAGTTACCTCATCTGTAAAATGGGGATTAAGATGGGGTGAGCCCCCTGTGGGACAACCTGATCACCTTGTAACCTCCCCAGCGCTTAGAACAGTGCTTTGCACATAGTAAGTCCTTAATAAATGCCATTATTATTATAAATAGCCTGGGCTTGAGGATATCAAGCTTTGCTGAGACTTTGTTCAGAGGAGAGCAACAAAAAGTGAGAGGATGGAAGGGCTTCTGGATGAGCGTCAGCTGAACGGATTAGGTCGCTTCCATTTGGGAAGACAAAGCCAAGAAGAGACATGATTGAAGTTTAAAAATGAAAAATCTGAAAATCAGGGTGAACATGGTGTTATTCACCAAACCCCCTAATAATGGCATGAGGGGATGCCCACCAAAGCTTGAATGTAATGGGTTCAAAACAATAAAAGGAAACCCCTTCACACAGCAGGTGGTAGACTGAAATTGATCACAGAAAGTTGTGCAGACTGGAAAATAATGACGAGTTCAAGAAGAGTTTGGGTAAATTCATGGATGAGAGATCCTTGTCTTGTCTTATGCTGTCGAGTCGTTTCTGACCCATAGTGACTCCATGGACGCGTCTCTCCCCAGAATGCCCTACCTCCATCTGCAGTTGTTCTGATAGTGGATCCATAGTTTTCTTGGTAAAAAATACAGCAATGGTTTACCATTGCTTTCTTCCGCGCAGTAAACTTAAGTCTCTGCACTCGACTCTCTCCCATGCTGCTGCTGCCCGGTAGAAGTGAGTAGATTGGTAAAGGAAAAGTTGGAGCTGTTAGTTGGTTCATCCATAACTATTAGGATGGATGGCAAGGTGGATGGATCATTACCTGTTCTTAAGCATCTTGTTGTCTCCCTAGGAGACAATACTGGACAGGATGGACTGTTAGATTGATGCACTTGTGGCATTGCTTAGGCTTTTTTGTACACGTGGGACTCTAGCCTTTTTTTTTCCATACTCTGCTCCCTGCTCAGCCTTTTCTGTATTTTCAGCCTGAAGCTGTGCATATGTGGACTGTTCACGGTTAGATGCTGAGGGCTAAAGTGGTGTATTTTAACTGCCATTGTGTTTGATGCACTTTATGCAGATTATTGGAGATCACTGTTTTGACTCCAAGGAGCTCATACTCATTCAGTCGTATTTATTGAGCGCTTACTGTGTGCAGAGCACTGTACTAAGCGCTTGGGAAGTACAAGTTGGCAACATATAGAGACGGTCCCTACCCAACAGCGGACAGCTCATACTCAAAAAGACTATGTCGGTATTAGCAGATGATGGCATTTCTCATTGGAAACAATTTATGAGCTTTGGTCCGGTGACAAAGACTTGAAGACCAAAAGTGGGCTTGGTCTGTGCAGTGCCCCTCGCATTCTCCTGTCTCTGCCAGTTATTTTCCTTCTGGGGCACAGAATTCAGCGAGTGAGTAGTCAGGTAGAGGGGTGGCACATTGTAAAGCGGTCTCAAAAGGGTGGTGGTTTTGTTTGTTGGTTTGTTTTTCATTTCTAATAGGGCACCCATGTGCAGCTGAATGTCAGAATTGTTTGCTTTGACTGAGAACTTGAGCACATTCAGGTCAAGTTAGTGTTTCTGGTCCATTTCCAGTGAGCTACTTGGCAGAGATGCCAGAGAGCTATGTCTCTATTGCTTACAGGCTTAAGCGAGTCATCTCTGCTTCAAGCACTCCCTTTGCCCAGTCATCCTGGCATGTTCCTGGTGCTCTTTTTGCTGTTCGCATAGCTCACGATCCTCTTGAGGCTCAAAATCGCTGTTCCTTTCTTGATTTTAGTGTGTCACAGTTGTCTCCCTGTTTTTAGCAAGGATGCTGTATTGTTTGAAGATTTGTTTTACTGCCACCGTCACAGATACTGAAATTAGACTTGGAAATTGAAGGAAAAACATACCATGTTGGCACATGTAATCCCCTCTCCTTCCCAATTTTTGAGGAGGAAGTAAAAAAATATTTTTTGTAAATAGTGAAAGATGGGCAGGAGGTTGAGAAAAACCAGAACATGTGAATGTGGCAGCTTTCGGCTGCTGATGAGGAGTTTCTCTGAAATGTGCTCACCCTTGTGGGAGGGTTGGAAAAAGAGATGGGTTAGATCTTAAAAATGTAGCCGATAAGGCTCACAAGTGGGGAGGGAATTGCTTCACTGAGACTAGTGAACTCCAGGCTATAGAGGGAAGAGGAGGGGGTGCATTAATTCATTAAGTTGTTGTTGTATTGCAGTTAGAAGTAAGAGAGATTCCCAGTGCCCTATTGGCCTATCTCTTCCATTTTCCCTCTTTTTCTCTTCTTCTCCCTCTCCCTTTATTGTTATATGATCCCACGGAATAACTCTTCTCCTGTTTTGAGGTTTAAAAACTATGCAAAATAGGGCAATTCTTTGAGTAAAATATGGTATGATCATACTGTCTTGTTTAAATTTTTGGAAGTGAAAAGTTGAAAACCAAGATAAACAAATAATTCCTTGGCCTTCCTTTGACTCTTCAAACACCGTCTGGAAGTTTCCCTGGAGTTTAGATCTTAGTTCTGTTTTGTCAACAGCCATGCTCTGAAGTATCCCGGGACGGTAAAACTTTCTATTAAATGCTATTGGAAAAAGTATAGATTTAATGTATTTATTTTTTGACCCAAGTATCTCTTGGTTAAGGTTGAAAAGGAAAAATAAAAGTTTAAGTTGGTAAATATTCAGAAGCCTATTTTATATTTAAAGAATTGCAAAATATGGAAGGTCATTTTACTCTTTGCCTGGACAGAACATAAGAATGTGGTTTTCAAAATGGGCAGACAAACTGCTCTAGGTTTCACTTGGGAAAATAGGGTTTTTGTTTTCATTTTCTAAATATATTTTTGTTTCATGTTTCCCCTGAGGGGTGTATTTAAGCATGGAGTATTTAAGTTTATCACAAGTTTAATTACATGTTTATATATATTATTATGGTATTTGTGTGTGTGCGCATATATATATACATTGTTCATTCTTTCAATGTATACATACATATATATTTGAAAGAAAAGAACAAACAGTCATACAACTCTTGAGTCTTGCAGTTCTCTCCTTTTAAGTTTCCAGTTGATTAGTAAGATTTATTATGGGATCTCATGCTGTTTAACTTTGCCTTATTGTATTGTCACCAAAGACTCAGATATTGGGAAGAGAAAGGGAAACCTTGCCACTTTGTCTCTCATTTTAGAAGTACCTGTAATGAGGGGACATCTTTTACACTGTAAAACAATACATCGTTATATCTCATTAGACCACAATCTTGTGTGTGTTGGTTTGAATTTTGCATGAAAGTACATTACTAATCGGCTCATTCTGCCTTCGTCAAATTATATTATGAATAATAATAGTGTTTTGCATGTTAAATTCATTAACATTTCCTTCATGTTTTCTGTTTTACTCTAGGGTTGAAAGCATTTCAATCATGGCTCACTCAAAAACGAGAGCCAATGATGGAAAGATTACTTATCCTCCCGGTGTCAAAGAAATCTCTGATAAGATATCTAAAGAGGAGATGGTGAGGCGGTTAAAGGTTAGTAACCTGGCTAAAAATACTAGTGCTTGGGTAACCAAAACCCACTGTTACATTAAGGCAGAGTTAGCTGCTGTGCCTGCCTAATGTGTGGGGGAAAAAAGTAAACTCATCAGGGGCGGTGACCTTTACGTTTATACTAGCCATTTTGTGTCTCATTGTCGTCATTTCTAATCCTTTCATCTCCTCCCTTATTGGAATATTCCCCCCTAATTAGAATAGTCAGTCGTATTTATCGCAGTGGTTCCACACATTCAGCTTGGGCCTTCCTGCCCCCACCCCCCTCCAACAGGGGATAGAAAAAGAGGTTAAATATGAGCATTTTTGAAGCATATTTTTGAAGAAGGTATATGATGGTACCTTAAGTACATACCAGAAGTCTAATTGATTACAAGAACTCTTCATGACAACTGAAAGAATCATCTCATTTGAATGACCTGGATTGCCAGTGAATTTGATGAGAAGTATCTTAATGAAGTGTCTCTGCTCAGTCTTTTAGAGAATCTTGGCGGTTGAGCTAAAATCTTAATATGCTTTCAAATTGACAGTTTCTGAAGTTGAAAGGGAAATGAGATCTAGTGGGTATTGACCTAAGCAATTAGCCTTTCCTTGAGAAAAATGAAGATAGTTTCACAAGGGGAGTGCATTGTTATTTGATTTGATATTTTTTTGTGTGTAGATGGTGGTGAAAACTTTCATGGACATGGATCAGGATTCTGAGGAAGAAAAGGAGTTGTATTTAAATCTTGCTTTGCATCTTGCTTCAGATTTTTTCCTCAAACATCCAGATAAAGATGTACGCTTATTGGTAGCCTGCTGCCTTGCCGATATTTTCAGGATTTATGCTCCTGAAGCACCATACACTTCACCAGACAAATTGAAGGCAAGTACTATGAAATATAAGACTTTGTCTCGAGTATTGTTACATTGTATTGTGCAGAAAGCTTCTCACCAAATGTAGGTGAAATTTTTTCATTTAACTAAAAGCAGAACGAAAGCTCCAAGAGTCCTAGAAATTTCCTATTTTACCTGATTGCTTGGTCTCAGTCAACTGAATAGCATTCAGAGAATGTGTCACAGACTTTATTTCTTTTTTAGCCCCTTATGTTTTTAAATGAATATTTGATAGTAACAAAAGGATAAATGTCTCTGTACTTTGTGTCCTAAGACTGCCCACTCTGTGCTTCCACATTAATGAGGCAGTAATGTCTTCCCTGATGATGGCAGAAACTGTTGAATATCTCTTTTGGAGGCAGTGGTCTGTCCTAGGTGACTGCCTGCTGAGTCTTAGAACTTCATCTCTTAGTTCTTGATTTAAAATTATTTCCTTGAAAAGGTATTTGCTCATGGTTGAGAAAGCAACTGGTGCCAAATGAAGCCCTGGTTCAGTTTGTTTCATTATGTATTTTGAAATGCAGAAGAAACTTAATTCCAGCTGACTTCCTTTTTAGCCTTTTTCAATATGAAATCCAGACATTAGGGGCATTTTATTCCTACCAAATGTAGTTGTTCACCAGTTCCATTGTTCTTTTTGTGTAACTTTAGCTATGGGCCTCTTTAAAAGTAGTTAAAAGTTTTATAGGTAAAATATTGTCCATGCGTTGACTGTCTCTTTTCTTAACCAATCAGTCGTATTTATTGAGTGCTTAACTGTATTCAGGGCAGTGAACTAAGTGCTAGGGAGAGTGCAATATAACAGTAACATTCCCTTCCTAGTTATAACAATAATGTTCCCTGGAGCTTAAAGTCCAGAATGGGAGAGACCGACATTAACATAAATAAATAAGTGCTTAGGAGAGTACAGTAAACCAGGGTTGGTAGGCACGTTCCCTGCCTTCAAGGAGTTTGTAGTCTAGAGGGGGGAGAGAGACAGTAAAATAAATTATGGATGTGTGCATAAGTGCTGTGGGCTGAGGGTGGGTGAATATCAGATGTTCAGAGGGTACAAATCCAAGGGCAAGGATGACGAAGAAGGGGGATATGGAGTAGGGGTAGGGGTTTTCTTGGAGGAGATGTGATTTTAATAAGGTGGTCTGTCCCATGTGAAGGGGGAGGGGGTTCCAGGCCATAGGTAGGATGTGGGCGAGGGGATCGCGGCAGGTAGATTGAGTAGGTTGGCATTACGGGATCGACATCAGCGGGCTGGATTGTAATAGGAAATCAGTGAGATGAGATAAGATAGGAGGGGGCAAGGTGATTGAAGTGCTTTCAAGCCAATGGTAAGGAATTTCTGTGAACTAGACATACCTTCTTTTTCCTGATCTCCCTGCTACTCAGCATTCCCAACCCCACCACCTCCTCCTTCGCCACAACATTCCATGGTTCCGTGGTGATTCATTTTAATTGTTCCCCCCCACTTGGTGCTCCGGATTCCCCTTTCTCCATCTTGCTCACTTCACATTTCTGTTGTGGTGGTTTTCCCATGCCCTTTCTCCATTCATCTGACAATTTTTAGTTGAATGAAGTAAGGTGGTGGAAGGTAAGATTCCAAATGGAGAAAATGGCAGATAAAGGCAAATAATTGTTTATCTTTGGAAAAACATTCCCTTTGCTTTCATTTTATGTGTAGAAATAATTAAATGTGTTCTTACTGGATGAGGACAACATATTCTGTTTTCTGCAGCACTGGTTAAATTGTCAGTTGTAAATAAAGATAAGATTTTAATGTTAGTAGTTTTTATGGACACTTCATTTTTATAATCCCTGCAGGATGACAGTTTTCTCTGCATATTATTTCTCTTTATTGTAAAGAATTAGCTGACTTAAAGGTGGACCTTTTAATAGAAGCAGCGTGGCTTAGTGGAGAGAGCACGGGCTTGGAAGTCAGAGGACGTGGGTTCTAATCCTGGCTCCGCCACTTGTCTGCTGTGTGACCTTGGGCAAGCCACTTAACTTCTCTGTGCCTCAGTTACCACATCTGTAAAATGGGGATTAAGACTGTGAGCCCCACATGGGACAACCTGATCACCTTGTATCTATCTCAGTGCTTAGAACAGTGCTTGGCACATAGTAAGTGCTTTACAAATACCATAGTAATAATTATCATTATAATTATTATTGGTTTTCCTTGCTCAAATTGTGATACATGCCCGACAGTGTTTGCCTTGGTAGAATAGATATGAGAAGCAAATACCTGAAGTTATGTTATATGGTTTCTTTGGTGCATAAATGATCTAACATTGTTTGTCACTTGTATTTTTAGGATATATTTATGTTCATAACAAGGCAGTTGAAGGGATTAGAAGATACCAAAAGCCCCCAATTCAATAGATATTTTTATTTGCTTGAGGTGAGCAAAGCATTTTTAAAAACACCGTTCATTCTTTATATTCTCGTACTTTGCTTTTTTATGTTATTCTTGCATTTTGTTCTTCATTCCCCTCCATCCCCATTGTAGAATATCGCCTGGGTCAAGTCTTACAACATATGTTTTGAGTTAGAAGACAGCAATGAGATTTTCACCCAACTCTACAGAACACTATTTTCAGTAATAAAGTAAGTATATTCCATCTTGGGTAGCTATTATTTCCGTATTTTCTATAACAAAAGATCAATGCATATAATATTTTCTTTTTAAATGTTAATCTAGATATTGTTTCATTCCAAAAGATTTCTCTCTTTAGAATTTAGTTTAACGAAATATTTTAGGAAAACCTCCCTGGATTTTAAAAAGCTGTGGTGAGTTTTTCTATAATGCAAAGGTTTTGTACCTGAAGAATCTTGTGTTACAGTAAACTCACATTATATCACTTACTCCTTGACTGAATCCTCATACAGGCCGACCGCCACTTGTAATTGTGCATCGGTTTGTGTCCAGACATACGGACATTGAGAGGCGGGCCGGCCTAGTGGTTAGAGCATGAGCCTGGGATTCAGAAGGACTTGAGCTCTAATCTCGGCTCTGCCACTTGTTTGCTCTGTGACCTTGGGCAAGTCACTTCTTTGTGTCTCAGTTACCTCATCCGCAAAATGGGGATTAAAAACGTGAGCCCTACGTAATAATAATAATAATGATAGCATTTATTAAGCGCTTACTATGTGCAAAGCACTGTTCTAAGCACTGGGGTGGTTACAAGGTGATCAGGTTGTCCCACGGGGGGTTCACAGTCTTAATCCCCATTTTACAGATGAGGTAACTGAGGCCCAGAGAAGTTAAGTGGCTTGCCCAGAGTCACACAGCTGGCTATTGACAGAGCCGGGATTTGAACCCACGACCTCTGACTCCAAAGCCCGGGCTCTTTCCACTGAGCCACGCTGCTTCTCTACGTGGGCCATGGACTATATCCAGCCTGATTAGTTTGTATCTACCCAAGTGCTTAGTACAGTGTCTGGCCCAACTAGCTCTCTTCCTCCCTTCAAAGCTCTACTGAAAGCTCACCTCCTCCAGGAGGCTTTCTTCTCCTCCTCCTCCCCTCTCCATCGCCCCCCTCCCTCCCTATGCCCTACACCCTTCCCCTCCGCACTTGTATGTATTTATTACTCTATTTTATTTGTACTCATTTACTATATTTTATTAATGATGTGTATATAGCTATAATTCTATTTATTCTGATGATATTGACACCTGTCTACTTGTTTTGTTGTCTGTCTCCCCTTTCTAGGCCGTGAGCCCGTTGTTGGGTAGGGACCGTCTCTATATGTTGCCGATTTGTACTTCCCAAGCGCTTAGTACAGTGCTCTGCACACAGTCAGTGCTCAATAAATACAATTGAATGAATGAATGAATGGTCCATAGGAAGGACTTAACAAATGCTGTTAAAAAAATTGAGAAGAAAGTTCCCTAATTCTTAAATAGCATTCTATCCAATATGTATAATGAAAAAAGACTGTATTTTAAAGTAGAGGATGAGGTTGCTGCTTAGCCCACTGTTGGATAGGGACTGTCTCTATGTGTTGCCAATTTGTACCTCCCAAGTGCTTAGTACAGTGCTCTGCACACAATAAACGCTCAATAAATACGATTGATGATGATGTGATATGGCAAACCCCTGATTTGCATGCCCCAAGCCGAGTCAATCGGTTGAGTTTATTGAGTAGTTACTGGGTGCAGAACACACTAAGTGCTTGAAACTGAATCCAGAATTTCAACCATTTCTCTTGTTAGCATAGTTTCCATACTTGGATTTGTAGGAAGACCATCGGAGTCCAAACCTCGAGCACATATCTCAACTCACAATTATTCTTAACTCTTATGGCATTCTATTTTGTGGAGAGCATTTTAGGGGACTGCAGAAGAAGAGTAAGATATGCATTTTCAGGGACCATTGGGGAGGCTGCTCAGGAGGATTTGGGAAGGCCCATCCACAGTTTGAAGAGCAGGTCCCTCTCATCTTGTCTCTCAAAGAACTGCAGAAAGGCCCTCTTACAATGAATACAGGCTTCCCACAAACCAAATCCATAGGGTTGCCCAGTAGTAGTTTTGTCCCCGAACTTAGATACCATTAGCACCAAGAAAAGGACAGTTTAGACTGTAAGCTCCTTGTGGGCAGGGGATGTGTCCATCAACTCTGCTATATTTACTGTTCCAAGGGCTTAGTACAGTGCTCTGCACACAGTAAGCGCTTAATAAATACCACTGACCATGGTTGATTGGAGAAGAACAACAGTTCTTCTCCTTCCTTTGTTTTACCTTTGCTCTTATAATAATGATGGTATTTGTTAAGCGCTTACTATGTGCAAAGCACTGTTCTAAGCTCTTATGTCACCATAGTGGCAACAAAGAAGAAATGGGAGTCATTTACTGTAGGTTAACACTGTTCTGATAATAATAGTCATCACAGTGTTTGTTCAGCACTTATTATGTGCCAAATGGTGAGGTAGCTATAAGATAATCATGTCTGCCACACTTTGTGGCCGGGGTGGCAGGGGGGAACGCACATTTAAGCTTTATCTTACAGATAAGGCAACAGGCACAGACAACTTAAGTACCTTGCCCATCTCTAGACTGTAAGGTCCTTGTGGTCAGGAAACAAGCATACCAAGTCTGTTGTATTATACTCTCCTTAGGGCTTACTACAGTGCTTCTCAAACAGTTAACTCCTAGTAAATTCCATTGATTGATGCCCAAGGTCACGTTCCAAGCAAATGGTAGAGCCAGGATTAGAACCTAGATCTCCTGACTCTCAGCCTGGGCTCCCTTCCACTAGAGTGAGTTCATTCTACTAATATGATTTTTCTGGACAAAAAGAAAATTCATTGTGGGCAGGGAATGTATCTGCTACTATAGTGTACTCTCCTAAGCACTTAGTACAGTGCTTTGCACACAGTGAGCGCTCTATAAATAAGAATGAATGAAAATATCTGAAAAGCACTCTGCCGTGGTGCAGTGAGAAATAGTGAAACTAAAAACCAGATTGTAAGAATTAATAAGAAATTACCTTGTGGAGTGTTGTCACTGCACACCTACAGCGAAGGTCAGTTGCCCAGCAAGTATCATGTCAGGGTCTGTGGTTTTCCTTTTCTGGAAAGTAGTGGGATCCCAGAGAAAAGGAATTCTGGAGGAATGGTAATATAGTAGCAGGATGGACAAGCTTTGGGAGATTAAGCCAGGAATTAGCACTCCATTGTTTACCAGTCTCCAACACTACCACTCTACAGCTTGGACTAAGGCATTAATCTTTCTGTATCTTTTATCGGTATATTAGGTCTGACAATTTCTGTGTTCCAGTAGGGGAATTGTGGTTTGTTTCCAAAATGCTTGAGTTCTTTGGAAGATGTAATTGATGTTAAGTAATGGAAAAGAGATTACTATTGAGCAGAGGATGTGGATCATGAGTTAGGCTCTATATTAGCAGTTTGACGAGGTGTTATTAGTTACAGCCCTGCTATTAGGCAGCATAAAACCATCAGAGAAGAAAAGATACAACCCAGCTTGTTTCCCTGGGCCCAGCTGTTGATTTTTTTTTTTTTTTTTTTTTTTTTGGTGGAATGCCCAGTTAGTTGGAACTGAGCCTAGACTCAGACTTGACTGGAATTGTCCATCTGTTCTTGCCTTTCTTCACTTATTTCCTACCAATCTACCCTCTCACCGCTGCCTCAGAGGGAAGGTGGGAATTGCCCCAGTTTGAACTTCCTACTTGCCTTTACCTTTAGACAGATTCACACCATTGAATGATAAGGTGAAAACCCAGCTCTAATAGTTCTGTCACTCAGTCAATTGTGTCGATTGAGCGTTTACTGTGTGCAGAGCACTGTACTAAGCACTTGGAGAGAGTACAGAACAACAGAGTTGGTAGACCTATTTTCTGCCCACAGGTAGGCCTCGTTTGGAATTTGGTCCCTCAGAACCCCTTCCCTAGGGAGATGTTATTCTGGTCAGAGAGTTGCTCTTGAGACATGCATTCATTTACTTGGTCAGCAGCTAGAGTTCATAAAGTCTGAAGGAGAAATGTTTTAAGTCTTGGAGTCATCTGATCTCTCACTTGGCCGGGCAGAGCAGCAGCTGGGAATTTGGAGAGGTCCTGGGGAAGAGAGCCCCAAGGAGAAACATTGTTATGACCCTATACAGTTTTGTTCTTGGAGATGTCCAATCCTCCACCTAGTTGGGTACGCCAGCAGCTGGGAGTTTGGAATGATCCTAGGGAAGAAATGCGTAAGTAGTAGCCAAGGAAAATCTAATGGGTAGGGGTTACTCATGTCTCCCTGCAATTCTAAGTGTTTGGGAGAGTTCAGTATACCAGAGTTGATAGACATATTCCCTCCCGTCAAGGAGTTTACAGTCTAGAGGAGGAGATAGACATTACAGTAAACTAAGGATGCATGCAAAAATGCTGTGATGCTGAGAGTGGGGAGAATATCAAATGTTTAAAGGGTAAAAATTGAGAGCAAAGGTGACACAGAGGGAGTAGGGGAAATGAGGGCTTAGTCAGGAAGGCCGCTTGGAGGAGATGTGATTTTAATAAGGTTTTGAGGGTAGGGTGAGTGATGGTCTGTCAGATATGAAAAGGGAGGGAGTTTCAGGCCAGAGGCAGGATGTGGATAAGGGACTGGTGGCGAGATAGATGAGATTAAGGTACAGTGAGTAGGTTGGTGTTAGAGCAGCCAAGTGAGTTTGCTGTGTTGCAATAGGAAGCCAGCAAGGTAAGATAGGGGGGGACAAGATGATTGAGTGCCTTAAGCTTTGAGGAGATGTGGAGATTCTTGAGTGGGGAAATATGGACTGAAATTTTTTTTAGGACAATGATCCGGGCAGCAGAGTGATGTACGGCCTGGAATGGGGAGAGACAGAAGGCCAGGAGGTCAGCGACGGGGCTGATGGTGGAATAGGCTAAGTACTTGGATCGGCATGGTGGCGGTTTGGATGGACAGGAAAGGGCATATTTTAGCCATGTTGTGCAGGTAGAACTGACAGGATTGGAAGACAGTTTGGATGGAGAAGGGGTGGATTTTAGCCGTGTTGTACAGGTAGAACTGACTTTGTTGACAGATTGAATATGTGGGTTGAATAAGAGGTGCAGTTTCCGTACCAAATGTGTTCCCTTCTAAAGTGCTGCTCCTCTTTCTATCTGATTTCTAAGTTCCTATCCTGCTGGGGGTTAGTAGTCACCCTGGAGTACCAAAAATCCAGAATCTACATTCAGAACAACTCTCCATGAGATGGGTCACCCCCAATGCTTTATTCTTAGCATCTTCATAGCTTTCCAAAATTAGGGAATTACCACTAATCTTCCCCATACCTTTCCTCTGTCCTTTGTTTTATTCCAATCACTCAGGCAGTTACTGAGTGCTTACTGTGTACAGAACACTGGATTAAGCATTTCGGAGAGTACAACAGAGTTGGCAGACACAGTCCTTGCCCACAACAAACTTAGAGTCTAGAGGGGAGCAGTGGCACATAAAATACCCCCATACGCAGGTATCCTTTAATTAGCTCTCATTAGCCTTTAAAAATTCCTATTTCCTTTAGCATGCTTTTGGTCAGAGGATCAGGTGCAGTATTTGAAATTGGAGGAACTTTGCAAAGGCCCTGTATTTAAAGCTTCTGGTTTTGATTACATTACAGTTAGAATTAAATAGCCATTTCATATTAGCAAAAAGTGGAGGTTAGAATCTTTGTTCAAAAGATATTTAAGGTGACATGATCATAGTGCCATTAAATGTTACTGATAATATGGATTGGAAAAGGAATAAATTTTTAAGCAAGTATTAGATTAGGGGATGAATTGAGGGATAATGTAATAGGTGGTAAATATTAGTTTATCACCTTTTAAAAATTTGGTTCAGGGAAGGTTAATTTTCACAAAGTACAAAAAAATTAAGATTAAAGAAATTTTTTATCTTTATGATTCACAAACGGCAACCTCTGCCAGGGGATTATTTCTTTTGTATTATTATTCTTTTCTAGCCATTTGCAAATGATGCAAATGGCACAAAGGACCAAATGAATGATTTATATCATCATTACCAGTCCACTTAGTGTTAAAACAAACGTTAGGCCACTTTGCTTAAAATAGCGTATCAGACTCCAGATTTATGTATCCTTCATATTCATTGTCGTATTTATTGAGCGCTTACTGTGTGCAGAGCACTGTACTGAGCACTCGGGAAGTACAAGTTGGCAACATATAGAGACGGTCCCTACCCAACAGCGGGCTCACAGTCTAGAAGGCGGGCTCATATCCAAATCTTGGTTTTTGAGGTAAGAAGAATAATGGCATAAGTTATATGCAGTTGCTAGTTATTCAAGGAAACTGCCAAATCTTTCAGTAGAGGAGAAGGGAAACACCATAGGAAAACAAAATATGGTGTGTATACATACTTTGCAGCTCAAAATATATACTCATTATTTTAACTAATTAATCTTTTAGATAGTAAACTCCCTGAAGACAAGGATCATGTTTACTCTGTACTGTCCCATGTGCTTAATATAGTGCTCTGCCCACAAGTGTTCAGTAAGTACTGTGAGTGAAAACAGTGGAGGTACAAAAATGCACTCTGTCCACAGTGACAAAACAAAGATGGATTCATAAATTGACTCATTTCCCCTGGCATTTGAATGCAAAAATGATTTTAAAATTAAATTTTTTTGGTCTTCTGAGGGGTTCAATCTTAACTTAAAAGAATGATTTTGCAGGTAAAAATCAAGCTAAATTGGGTAAACTGTAAAACTCCATGCTCTATGTTCCAGTACATTTCAGCTTAATGGTTTTGTACATAATGCGTTGTCATGATGTATGCATTTATTTTGTTAAAACTAAATGATTTTGCAGGTAAAAATCAAGCTAAATTGGGTAAACTGTAAAAATCCACACTCTATGTTCCAGTACATTTCAACTTAATGGTTTTGTACATAATGCGTTGTCATGATGTATGCATTTATTTTGTTAAAACTTTACTTTGATTTTGGGATAGCACACTAAAACAATCTTGTCTAATTTTAGCAATGGCCATAATCAAAAAGTTCATATGCACATGGTGGATCTGATGAGCTCTATTATTTGTGAAGGGGATACAGTTTCACAGGAGCTTTTGGATACTGTGCTAGTAAATCTAGTGCCTGCCCATAAGGTAAGTAGTAATGATTATTGGATCATTCACATTGTATTTATCCAAGGACAAATAAGTGGATTCATAGTTCTAATTCTTAAACATAGGACAGATTGTAATTTAAATTAATCCCCTGCATTTATTTAGCTCCCATAATTTAGTTTCTTTTGCGTGAATAGGATGAATATTACCTTAAGGATTTCATACTCTCCAGGAAAATAAAATACATTTGCTGTTCAGACTGCTAATGTTGCCCTGATATGCCCATCAAAGAACACTACAGGAATTCACAGTAGGAACTCAGTATCTTCATTTTTGAGAGAAGATGCATCTGTTTATGGTCAGAATGGCAGCCAGCCATTGAGAAGCTTAGTGGACAGGGCACGGACCTGGGAGATTGAAGAAGCTGGGTTCTAATCCGCCACTCGTCTGCTATATGACCTTGGACAAGTCACTTTACTTCTCTGAGCTTCAGTTCCCTCGTCTGTAAAATGGGGATTAAGACGGTCAGCCCCATGTGGGACAGGCAGGGACTGTGTCCGGCCTGATGAGAAGCAGCATGGCTCAGTGGAAAGAGCATGGGCTTGGGAGCCAGAGGTCATGGGTTCTAATCCCGGCTCCCCCACGTGTCTGCTGTGTGACCTTGGGCAAGTCACTTAACTTCTCTGAGCCTCAGTTACCTCATCTGTAAAATGGGGATGAAGACCGTGAGCCCCACATGGAACAATGTGATCACGACTCAAGCAAAAACTCCTCACTCTCGGCTTCAGTGCTCTCCATCACCTCGCCCCCTCTTACCTCACCTTCCTTCTCTCCTTCTACAGCCCAGCCCACACCCTCCACTCCTCTTCCACCGCTAACCTCCTCACTGGGCCTTGTTCTCGCCTGCCCCGCCATCGACCCCCGGCCCACGTCCTTCCCCTGGTCTGGAATGCCCTCCCTCTACACATCCGCCAAGCTAGTTCTCTTCCTCCCTTCAAAGCCCTACTGAGAGCTCACCTCCTCCAGGAGGCCTTCCCAGACTGAGCCCCCTTTTTCCTCTCCTCCTCCCCATCTCCCCTGCCCTCCCTCCCTCCCCTCCCCACAGCACTTGTATATATTTGTACAGATTTATTACTTTATTTTACTTGTACATATTTACCATTCTATTTATTTTGTTAATGATGTGTATGTAGCTATAATTCTATTTATTCTGATGGCTTTGACACCTGTCTACTTGTTTTGTTTTGTTGTCTTTCTCCCCCTTCTAGACTGTGAGCCCGTTGTTGGGTAGGGACCGTCTCTATATGTTGCCGACTTGTACTTCCCAAGCTCTTAGTACAGTGCTCTGCACACAGTAAGCACGCAATAAATACGATTGATTGAATGAATGAATGAATGAATGATTAGCTTGTATCTATTCCAGTGCTTAGCACAGTGCTGGCACATAGTACGTGCTTAATAAATACCATTAAAAGCCAAAAAAACAATAAAAACCCCCCACAGCCTGCAGCCTGGTGGTGCCCCACAGTTTGAAAGCTCCACGTAGGACCCTGTGAGTTCTCAGTCAGTATGCAGAAAAACTGACAGACGGAATTGGCTATTGGCCAGTTAATTTCAGTGTCCACACAGGCAAATTGAAGAGCCAAGTGCGGTGCCTTGTACTAAGCGTTTGGGAGATTCAGCAGAAGAAGAACCACTTCCAGCTCCCAAGCAGCTTTTACTCAGAACCTGGGGATGTAAATAGAGACATGTCAGTGGGGAAGATTGAAAGTGGTAGAGACTTGGAGACCTGTGGAAGGTGTGAGGAGAGCCCCCTGTTTCTGGGTGGAAAGAGGCTTGTTCCGACAGTTGAGAGCAGATCTTGAATCTGGAAAGAATCACCATCAGCTTTAAAGCACTCAAACATCACTGAGCTCCGTTCTACCATACCTTGCTGTTATCTTACTACAACCTAGACCTCGTGTTTCACTCATCCAGCGCCAACGTATTCACTCTACTTCAGTCTCCTCTAACTCACCGCCAACCCCTTGCCCACATGCTCCCTCTGGCCTGAAACTCCCTCCCGCTTCATATCCAACAGACCACCACCTTCAAAGCCATATTAAAATCATATTTCTTTCAAGAGGCTTTCCCCTCATTTCCTTCTCACCCTCCCTCTTGTGTCACCTGTGCCCTGGGATCCGTACCCCTTAAACGCTTGATATTCACTCCCTCAGCCCTGCGCTACTTGTGTATGTATCCTTAAACTCTCCCATTTCCCTTAAACGTAATTTATTTTAATGACTGTATCCCACTCCAGACTAATTGTATTGTACTCTTCAAGCACTTGGAACAAAAGTCCTTGACTCATAGTAAGCGCTTAACAAATACCATATAAAACCCCATCAAAACTCTCTTATTTGCACTCTACCAAACACTTAGTACAGTGTTCTGAGGACGATCAGGACTCCATTACATTGCACCAAGTGGATGTGCCAAAATGCTACTGGTGGTGACTACAGACCACTGGGTACTTTCAGGAATTTGTGGAGGTGGCCAAAAAGATAGTCATCTTTCACGGAACCATTGGATACTCAGACCTGTGGGAAATTTTTGTGTTTGTATCTAACTGTCAACCAGTGGCATTTATTGAGTGCTTACTGCAGACAGAGCGCTGTAGTAAGCGCTTGGGAGAGTACTATGCAATAAAGTCGGTCAACATTATCCCTGCCCACAAGGAGTTTACAGCCTAGAGGGGGAGACAGGCATTAAAATGAATTACAAATGGGGAAAATGGGAGACTATAAGGCGATGTACAGTAGTGTACACCTGTGCATAAGTATTGTGAAGCTTGGGTTGGACTGAATATGAAGTTCATACAGGGTATAGATCCAAGTGCATAGGTGACACAGAAGGAAGGAGTGAACAGGGTTTAGTTAGAGACGGCCTCTTGGAGGACATGTGATTTAGGTGCTTGGGACGTAGCAATAATAGGATATTAAACTGTCTTTCAGTTGGTTGAAATAGAAGGCATTTGATCATATCGCAAGGTGAAAGGGAAAGATTGTCAACAGCCCCTATTCGTTATATCTGTCAATTTTTATTTTAAGCCTGTGGTGAAGGAATTATTTTCCATTTATTTTGTACAACAGAAGACTTGCTGACAGCAATTAAACAATTTACACATTTTCTTTTGCAAATAATTTGTGGCTTCAGTGATTTGTTGGACAACTTCATTATTTCTGTTCATCATACAAACAGTCCTTTGTTTTTTTTTTTGAAGAAAACCCCCAGAGCTCTAAAGAGTGGTAAAAGCCCTGGCCTTATTGTTATATCTACTTCTCAGCTACTTAGATAGTCTCTTGCTGAGATAATGCCTCCAGATTTCAAAGCACCTTGATTAAAAAGGCCAAACAAAGTGCAGGGAGCTTTATTCAAATCATTAAATCATAATCTTTGACCTAATAAACCTTGGCTAGCCACCTGGTACTTTTAATGGGCTGTGAGCAGGCTCAAATGAGCACTTGGTGGCTTAGAGCTATTCAAAACGGCACTCTTTTTTAAGATCATTACCCAGTCATGTGATCTTTTTTGTTATTCTTAACTTGCCTTTTGTTTAATCATTATTGGCATCGATAGTATTTATCGAGTGCTTACTGTGTGCCGAGCACTTTACTACCCCCTTGGGAGAGCACAGTTCAACAGAGTTGGTAGACATGTTCCCTGCCCACATCGAGCACTTATTGTACAGTGCTTTACACACAGTAAGCGCTTAGTAAATACGATCAAATGAATTGAGCTTACAGTCTAGATGGGGTGACAGATACTAATATAAATTTAAAAATTATAATGTATAATATAAAGATATTTTCATAAGTGCTGTACATTAACATAATTGAACCTCCATTACATAAAAATTCAAGTGGGACTGTGTAATGAGGCCAGTTTTGTTTCCTTTATCCTTAAGGATACAAGGGAAACCTGGATATCAATCAGTGGTATTTATTGAGCTCTTACTATGTGCAGAGCAGTGTACTAAGAGCTTGGGAGAATACAATACAATAGAATCAGTGGACACCATCCTTGTCCATAACAAGCTTACAGTGTAGAGAACATACCTTCAATTTTCTGGGAAGCCTTCCTCAGCAAATTGTAGATTTCTGTGGAAGTCATAGGCAAGAAGACACAGTCTTCAGAATAAAGTACTTCTGAATGAGTCAGATGGTGTGCACAAGTGTGAGTCTTCCTGTGCATCGTCATATTTATGGTTGAGGCATGGCGTGACTGGATATCAGGCTCCCCAGGAGAACCAGACCCCTCCATTCATTTAATGGGGTGGATGTGCATGGCCCTGAAGCGGCTATTCATTTTTTTGTCCAGAGCAGAAGCCTGCTTTCTCTTAAAAGCTTTCCATCCTCAGAGCATCCGCCTTCTCAGTCAGTCATATTTGTTGAGCACTTACTATATGCAGAGTACTGTGCTATGCACTTAGACGAGTACACTATACCAATAGACAGTTATATCCCTTGCCCACAATGAACTTACAGTCTAGAGGGGGAGGCAGACATTAATATAAGCAGTCCTTTACAGTGTAGAGAATGTACCTTCAATTTTCTGGAAAGCCTTCCTCAGCAAATTGTAGATTTCTGTGGAAGTCGTAGGCAAGAAGACACAGTCTTCAGAATAAAGTACTCCTGAATGAGTCAGTGTGCATCTCTCCTGCTGCCTGGCCATGTCTTCTCCAAAATTCATATCTCCTGCCTTAGAACAGCTCCAAAGAAGAGCTAATTGTAAAGGGGCAAGGAAAAAGAGGGGAAGCTACCCCTGCTTTACTTGCAGTGGGCATTCAGTACATATCATTGACTGGCGTAGGTGCATAACTGAAATGTATTCTGTTGGCAGTTTGAAGCAGGGGTTGGGGTCTAAAGCTGGAGGTGTCTCCTGGTAAAAATTTGAACTTCTCCCTACGTGATTATTTTGCCACTGTCCAGTTCATAGAGTCTAATTAACAGGCTGTGTGATGACATGCATGCTCATTTTTCATGCAGCTTTATTTGCTTTTGAAATAAAGCTGCTGTTCTTTTGTTCCTAGAGGAATAAAATAGATATGGTCTGCTTAACACAAATATCCTTTTCACTACCAGTGCAACCATTTCTTTAAAAGAGAATTTAAGAGTAGCTAATGTTATAGTCGCGGATTTCCTAAAATCATGGCTTTTCTCCCTGGCTTCCTGTTCACACCCTTTCTGTCCAATTTTCCCTGCTTGACCTGTCTCTTCAATGCTCTTACCCATCTTTCCTGCCTCACAGCTTCAAGTCCCACTGCACTCCCGTGTCTCAAGCTTCCTGACCCTATTTCCCTTTCCTTCTAGGCTCCTTTTGACCTCTTTTTCAGACCCCTGTCCTGTTTATTCTCCACCTCCCCAGCTCTTGAGACACCCCCTATTTTGGGCCTTCCTCAGTTTTCCCCAACTTGCAGTAACCCGCCTTTGCTACCTCCCTGTCTACCAACTCTATTTTATTGTACTTTCTCAAGCGCTCTGCACACAGTAGGTACTCAACAGATACCACTGATAGATTGACTTGCCCCTTGAGTCCCTTCCTTTCTATTTTCCTCCTTCCGCCCCGACAGTTGCCTTTGATATGCTGTCATATGCACTGCATTGCTGCCAGATGATTCTTATTTGGGCGTGATGATAATTTTGTAGTTTATAAAGTTTGGTATTTGAAGGATTTCTGAGCCACTTCCTCAAAATGATTTATGTTTCTAAAGCTAATAAATTAGCATTCTGACTTTCTGCCGTTAGAAGAACAAATCTTGTAGACTGACGTTTAATTTTATTGTCTTTCAGAATCTAAACAAACAGGCTTACGATCTAGCCAAAGCCTTACTGAAGAGGACAGCTCAAGCAATCGAACCATACATCACTAACGTAAGTTCTGACTGTAATTCAACATTCTGTAAGTGTAAGCTAAAAATTATTAAAAATGTCGCTTTGGTATTGTAGTTATTACCAAAAAAATTGTGTATGAACTCAGTTCTGCCAGGGCATGTACCTTTGCTTTGTGTTTTGGCTGGAATACAATGGCCAAATTAGGGAGCATTCTTCCGACAACACAAGCGTGCTTTAGGTACAGCACAACCCAGTGTTGGAAGAAATGGTCGTGCCCAGGTGCATTCACATGGCTTCAGACGTGGTGATTATTTTAGTATGACTTTTCTTTATCATGGGGTTCTGCAAGAATGTAACTGTATTTGTTTTCCAGATTTGAGAAAACATTGACTGTTTTTATTAAAAAATCGTAGTCATTCTTTGGATAGCATTTACTGGACAAGTTAAACCATGTAATTCCTTAACCCTAGTCTTTAATCACACCTGCAAATTTTTCAAATTACTTAGATATACGAAAAATGAGAAAAACACAGTTTTGCATGTTGAGAAATAGGAACTGATACCAAGTATCTCCTAAGCCAATACAACGTTTTAAAAGAAAGTAGAGGTAGCAACTTAAACAGCTAATTCTCTGGCTAAGAATCACCAAAGTTCCTTAAAATCCCAGTGTGATAAAACTATAGGGAAAGTTGTCCATTCCACTGTTCCTTTATCTCTTGCCTAATCCAATTAATTGATAATTCACCTTCATTGCTAGGGAGGATATGGACCCTTTCTCCCAGTTTTGCTTCAGAAACACCGGCTCATTACCTTATCATCACATTGACAAATCCAGAGAGTCTTTGAACCAAGAAGGATGGAAGGAAAGAAGTTGTCATAGAGTCTGTGATAATGGTTTCCTATGTAAAATGTGCTAGCGCTTTGAAAGGTGACGGTTGTAGACGAGTTCTTATCCCAAAGGAGTCGGTTTCAGTCGGCTGTAAGACAAATTCTTCTGGGTCTGTGCAGGTTTTAGCCATTCTCTGTTCTTGCTATCCTTCCCCCAGCACTTCTCTTTTGTAGGTTTTGGGCTGGTGAGCAGTAGCCCCTTGCATTTTTTGTGCATGCTGAGCGCATTATAAGATAATCTGTGCACCTCTTGGAAATATTTAAGCAGTGCCTATGGAAAGGGAGGGGTGGCAGGGGAGGAGGAGGAGAAGGCAAGTAGGAAAAATGGAGAAGGGAATAGGTTGTGGACTCACCAAACACTTGCCCTGCAGTGCTTCTGCAGTTGGCCACTACTACCCCCAAACCTCAGACCCAAAAGTGAATCTGGTAGAGTGGGACACAGTACAGGGAGGAGTTACGTCCAGGGGCCCGGGCAAGCAGAATGTGCTCTTCTTCACTGAAGGGAGGCATTTGCAGACCCTCCAGGTCTGGAATGTGGCACCTTTATGATTACTGTGTGCCTGTGCAGTTTAAAGGGAACTTCGCTCGAAGTCGTTGGCATAGCAGATGGCTCCCAAACACATGTGTGTTCCAGAATTGCCTGTTATCCTCCTGAGCTGCTGGTTCAATTATGGAAGATGAATCCTCCAGAAGCAAAACCAAAAAAAAGATGCTTCAAAGCACTGTGCCTTGTTTCTCCCAAGCTTTTTTTGTACCAGGTGATAAAACTGTGCAGAAATCCAAGCACACAAAGATTTTGTAAAGGTGGCTTTGATTTTGAGGAGTTTTTAGACAGGACACCGTCAGGCCAGTTGGTTATCTTTTTTGGTTGGTTATGTGTTCCCTTTTTCCACCATCATATCTCTGTTCTCAGAGTGACTTGCTTCTTCGTCTCCATGGCCCATTAAAGCACAAGAAGAGAGTTTTCCGTAATGGCTGGTTGTACCTGGCCACTGGGCCAGGCCAAGTGCTCTTCAGTTTGGGGACTTCCTCTAGCCACTCCACACAAGTTTAACAGCCGAGGCGCCGCCATAAATTAGTCCCAGCGACCCACAGTGCCGGAGCAGTCCTCTGGACTGGAAAGCTGAGTACTCCTGGGGCTTTGGGCTGAGAATGCACCTTATTCCCAGGGCTTGACTTTGATCCCCATCACCCCAGGACCGGAATTTCTCTTTATTTGGGACAGTGCAATAAGGGAGCTCCCCCTGTTGGCAGTTGGTAGAAAACGTCAAACGCATGTTAAGCCCTGCATTTTCTTCCGTCATTCCTGATAATAATAATAATAATAATAATAATAATAATGGCGTTTATTAAGTGCTTACTATGTGCAAAGCACTGTTCTAAGCTCTGGGGAGGGTTACAAGGCGATCAGGTTGTCCCAAGGAGGTGGCTCACGGTCAATCCCCATTTTACAGATGAGGTAACTGAGGCACAGAGAAGTTAAGTGACTTGGTCAAAGCCACACAGCTGACAATTGGTGGAGCCGGGATTTGAACCCGTGGCCTTCCCAGACTGAGCCCCTTCCTTCCTCTCCCCCTCTCCATCCCCCCATCTCACCTCCTTCCCTTCCCCACAGCACCTGTATATATGTATATATGTTTGTACATATTTATTACTCTATTTATTTATTTATTTATTTATTTATTTATTTATTTATTTATTTATTCTGCTTGTACATATCTATTCTATTTATTTTATTTTGTTAGTATGTTTGGTTTTATTCTCTGTCTCCCCCTTTTAGACTGTGAGCCCACTATTGGGTAGGGACTGTCTCTATATGTTGCCAACTTGTACTTCCCAAGCGCTTAGTACAGTGCTCTGCACACAGTAAGCGCTCAATAAATACGATTGATGATGATGATGATGATGACCACTGACTCCAAAGCCCATGCTCTTTCCACTGAGCCACGCTGCTTCTCTAATGTTGATGCAAAATGTAGAGGAAAGAAAGAAACTTGCAAGGTACCCATTGTTTTTGAGCTAGAGAAGGAAATCACTGTTTGGCCCAGAAGGTTGAAAATTCCCCAAACGCTAAGAAAATATTGCTTTCAGGAAATTAGAGGCAGTAGGTTCCAGATGCCTTGCCAGAGCACGTTTTCTCTCAGGGACATTCCCATATCTCAGACTTCCCGCTACACGGATAGAAGCGCTTTTCACATTCACTCCTCTCCCTTCATTACTGTGAGAGAAGAGTAAAGCAGCCTGAGGCCACCTTCCTCTTCCCATTCCTCTACTTTTTCCTTCCATTCGTCAGCAAACTGTTAGCTTACGGATAAGGTGTTAGGTTTTGCTCATCCAAAAACTTGCGTTTTCCCAGAGGCACTGCGTAGCAATTTATTTGAGGTGGCCTTATGATTATCCATTAATTTTTTAAACAAAATGACAATTTTATGTCTAGACTGTATTTACTTGTTCCTCCTGGGAAGTATCTAAATGATCGCTATTGTAAACATTATGATGTAGTGAAAGTTAGTGGTGAAGATAGTTCAGTAGCTTTAAAATAGTCAACTAATTTTTAGAGTGAAACTCTGGCATAGGCTTACCCAAATCATAGACCATTTTCTCTCTTTCACACACACACACACACACACACACTCTCTCTCTCTCTCTCTCTCTCTCTCTCTCTCTCTCTCTCTCTCTCTCTCTCTCTCTCTCTCTCTCTTTCATTCATACAGATGCACACCCACACGGAGAAAAGGCTGAGTATTCTGGCACTGTACCAACTGGAAAGCTCATTTCACCACTGGTAGGGATGAGACAATGTGACAGTGCAAGCAATTATTAAAATCAATTCCTTTGCGTTGATTCTCCATCCTGAAATCTCAGGGGTGAGATTTACCCATCATTTTTAATGGGGGTCTCCATCATGATCACTTAACCAGTATTTCCAAGCCGTGACGGATTCTTTGGGATGGAATGCTGTTAGGGAATTAGGGAATGTTCTTTGAGGAGTGTACCTCTGTCTGGATAGAACGCTCTGCAAATGCTGGAAGAAGCGCTGGTGGGCATTTGTGTCATCTCCTTTAGGGTACAAGGTCAATAACTCAACTAGGCCATTCTAAGAGGACTTAGTGTAATTGTCTTCTCCCCTAGGATGCTTATATAAACTCCAATAATCTGATTAGCTAGCATCTTGAGGTCACCTCCAATTACTGATGTTGGTTTCTTGAGCTTCAGGCTGTATGTCCTTCTCAGGGGGTGTTTTGCAGAGCAGGGGAGGGGAGGGTTTGCTTTTAATGTGATTAGGAAACAGACCCCTCCCTATTATAGCACCTTTGGTGGAAGATTATCTCCTAATTTGATCAGCAAATAGTACCTGAAGTAAACGTAGCTGGGATTCACTGTGTTCTGTTCTTTGAACCCTCTGTGTGAGCAGGCAAATCTGCTTGCTATTCAGACTTTTTGACCAACTGTCACTTTCCACTCATTGAAAACGACACATAACAAAGTTTTTATTTTGGTGGGCTATCATACTTGAAGATAATGTCCCCTATGATGACTTTTACTAGGTTCTTCAGGGACTGAAAAGAGTGATTGTCCCCTGTTGTGGGGCCGGTGCATCCGACCGGTTTTGCTCTTATTGTCATGATTTGTCTTTCTTCATTGTAGCATGCCAGGCCGGTCTGTTACCACAGTTGTCTAGCTGTGCTTTACTGGTTCCCAAACATCTTCCTCTTTCTCCCTTGTTTTCATTCTCATCTCACCCCCTCCTCCCCAGCCCAAACACACCTTTTTCCATTTCATCTCACCAAACATTGCCTAATTGAGAATCCTACTACTATTCAGCCACATTTAGTTTTTGCCATGGATCTGCAGTTCTGTAGATCTTCAGTTTAGTGTGAAACTTGGTATCTTCTTGTTGCTACAGTGTGTCTGGCAGCCCCACAACATGTTGGCCTTTTCATTTTGTGTTTCCATCATTGTACTGTTGGACAGTGTGTTGCTTAGGTAGCAGAATGATGTGACCGTTTGCATTTCTGTGTTGCTGATGAGAATGTTTAGTTGTATGCAAGGTTGCCCTGATGTAGGTATCTCATCCTAAACCCTGGTCTGATTTTGCAGAGCAGGTCACAGTCAATTGCCTAAGTGTGTGTGTACCTCTTGATTATGGTTATCAGTGTCTAGCAACAACTGAATGACCCTCTTCAGGACTTTGGAAGATGCTTACATTCTGTTGAGTTTGAAAGATTTTCAGCAGGAATGGAAATTCATTCTAGCATCAGAATTTCGGTCCATTTTTGCATCATCCAGGCTGCGTACATGGAACAAGTCAAATCGATCAGTAAGTCATATTTATTGAGTACTTACTGTGTGCAGAGCACTGTGGTAAGCACTTGGGAGAGTACAAAACAGTATAATAGATACATTCCCTGCCCACAGTGAACTGAATAGGGTACGGCTCTACTTTATATCATTGGTGTTGGGAAATGGGTCACAAAACACCTCTACTTCGGGGATGACTAATCATATTATTGGCAGTTAATTAATTCATTCATTCAATCGTATTTATTGAGCGCTTACTGTGTGCAGAGCACTGTACTGAGCGCTTGGGAAGTACAATTTGGCAACATAAGTACAATTTGGCAACATAATTAATCTCAGGCATATATGAGAAAATTATCATGCAACTACCCAGAATTTAAGCAATGCTAGCTCAATGATTATGTTATTGTGAGGCAGAGGCTGCTATAAAGAACCAAGAACTCAACTGATCATTCTGTTTTCCAAAATCTTACCAGGAGTACAATCAATTTGTTGAAAAGTGGCTTACAAACCATTAAGATTACTGAATACTAGGTTCCTGGAGATTGAAGCCAACTTCAAGGAGCTATGTAATAGATTCCAGTACTTATATTGGAACATGGATCTCCATAAACAGCAGCTTGACTTTATTCATGATTGTTTCCCAGGCAGCCATCTACATTCTGGGCTTAGTTAGCCGACCGTGCCAGGAACGGTTTGAGGAAAGTCCCTCAGACGTTATAGTCCGTACCGCAGAGCAAACAGTGCATCCCCCAGCACCTCGAAGCCTCTGAGAAGTCCAACAAGAGGCTTCACGCAAAACAAGTTAAGCAACCTGGGAAATAAATGGTGAGATGCCAAACCTAAGGAGAGCGAAGTCTACACAGATGGCCACCAACCTCAGTCTTCTGTACAACCCTAAAAAAGCTCTTTGACTTGTAGACACATAACCTCAAAATCCTGGAGGATGCAGAGACAGTTGTCCCGTAGTTAGAGGCAAGAGAATCCCAAGGAAATGGCAGCATCATTTTAGCGTTACTTCATCATCATCAATCGTATTTATTGAGCGCTTACTGTGTGCAGAGCAGTGTACTAAGCGCTTGGGAAGTATAAGTTGGCAACATATAGAGACAGTCCCTACCCAACAGTGGGCTCACAGTCTAAAAGGGGGAGACAGAGAACGAAACCAAACATACTAACAAAATAAAATAAATAGAATAGATATGTACAAGTAAAATAAATAAATAAATAAATAGAGTAATAAATATGTACAAACATATATGCATACATTATACATACATATACATACATACATACATTATTTCTACAAATAATAGAGGAGCTATGAAGTTGGTACTCTTTCCAACCATTAAGAAAGCCACTGCTGCCGTTTAAAGCCATTAAAAAATGAGGGACCTGGGATTTGCTGGCATAATTGCTGAGGTCTACAAACAGGGAAAAACACTCCTTTAGCTTTTAGCACTAAGCTTTCCTCAACACGTTCAACACTGAGTCAGTGTCCCAAGATCCTAAAGATCTTCAAGAAGAAGGATAGAGAGGGAGGTGGTTGTGGCATTTTTCCATTGTTGGCATGGTCCTAGTGGGAGTCCTTCGGCACTGGCTAAGAAGACCATGATATCATCATCATCATCAATCGTATTTATTGAGCGCTTACTGTGTGCAGAGCACTGTACTAAGCGCTTGGGAAGTACAAATTGGCAACATATAGAGACAGTCCCTACCCAACAGTGGGCTCACAGTCTAAAAGGGGGAGATCACAGTAGGGCTTGAAAAGCACAGCCGGGCACAAAGGACATTCTTCACCACATTGAAGAAGTGCTGAGAATAGCCCCAAGATCTTTTATCGACTTAGACTGTACATAAACGTTTAATACCACCTGCAAACCAAAGCTCTCCTGCACCCGTGGTACTCTGAATTACTCGGGGGGCAGACTGACGGTGGGGTCTGCCCCACTGCTACCATCTAAGCGCTTAGTACAGTGCTCTGCTCACAGTAAGCGCTTAATAAATGCGATTGATTGATCTAATAAATGGGAAAGGTGGGTTGGGAAAAAGCCTACCTTTCCGACAGGTTCTGGTGTCTTTGTCCCTGCTTTCATCCATGAGGAGTGGGGATTATCCCTTCCAGACAGTCATGACCTGTTATTTTTTACTATTGTCATTATAATTCACGGATTTTATTGTTTTAATTTTTTTCTACCCTTTTCCCTGTATTTTACATTCTGTCCCCCTGCCTCCTTTCCCCTTCCACCCTTTTTATTTTGTGAGCCCCCGTTGGTCAAAGATATCATCTAAATAAATGTCCATTTATGTTTTTCCCAAGACTTAATCATATTTATTGAGCGCTTACTGTGTGCAGAGCACTGTACTAAGCACTTGGGAGGACACAGTGTAACACTATAACAGACATTTTCTGTGCGCAGGGCTCACAGAATGAAAGCACATGTATTATTGATGAATTTTACTGCTAGGTAAAATTGGATGTTTGACAGTTAATCATTAGGCAATGTCGAGGTTTCCATTCATAGGATTTATTAACTTGCATGTGCATTCCTAGTTAAGCTGTATATATTTGTATGTTGTCATTTATGTAAATCTTTCAAATTTTACAGCACAATAGGAGACTTCCATCATTACTTACTGTTGAAAGAGCAGGTATTAAAAGCCTTGTTTTCGCAGAGAAATCCAGAAAACTGCTTAAACCTATTCAGTGTAGTTGAATGACACCTAAAACATAATGAAATAGCATTTCCTCTCCCATCCCCGTCCTCCCTCTTAAAGAAGAGCTAGCAGGTTATGATATGGCCAAAGGAGAGTAAATTTAGATGGAGGAGGAGGACACAGATTGGAATAATTTACCAAAATGTTAATTTTATTTCATATCTGTGTGTTGTGCAAAATGTGTTAGGTCTTGAGTAATGTATGCACATTATGTGGCTTCTGTCCTCTAGGAATTTAGCCTGCCGTGGTTTCCCCTGAATAAGAAGTGGTACTTACTAGTGTGAGGACACTGCAAATAAACCTACATGCCTTCTGAATACCTCCTAATTTTGATATAGTTGTTGGAAAAAATCCCAGTAAACGTCTGGTTATATAGTGCTCCGAGACAGTGTTAAGGGTGTAATGAATTTGATAAAGAAGTCCGGGTTCAGATTTTTAAAAAACATGCACATAACATCATGATGTTTGTGTTGTTCATGGCAATATTTTTTCTTTCAAGTTCTTCAATCAGGTGCTTATGCTTGGAAAAACATCTATCAGTGATCTGTCGGAGCATGTCTTCGATTTAATTCTGGAACTCTACAATATTGACAGCCATCTGCTGCTTTCTGTTTTACCCCAACTTGAATTCAAATTAAAGGTAAATACCATTAAAGAAATTTTATAATGAGGGTGACAAAAGATCTTCAAGTTTTGTACCAAATGAAAAGGTATGTAATTGACCTGTTTATAGTTTTCTTTCGAGTTTCAGCTCAAGGTGTACATATTCAGTTTAAAGAAAAAGCTATTATTTAAAGATGGAGTTTGGAAAATAATCATAAACCTATAACCCCATTTAAAATTTATTATTCATTGAAAAATATCATCTGCTTTTCTCCCCCGTTATTTGACAAATTGCTTATTTGGAAGACTTTTAAAAATCTGAAGCTATTTACTTTACTCTTTAAAATCTCTGAATCCTGCTCCCCACTAAATATACTTGTTAATTAAAATGTTTTCACATCTTGCTTCAAGGACTGTGGTTGCCTCTAATTTGTTAACTCTCTCGTTTAGTTAGACTTTAGTGTTTACGGTAATGTTCATGACACCTCTGTAAACCTGAAAATACAGACTTTCTGCTTTTGGATCAGACTTGAGTTTTCTGAGTCATTTTCCAGAAGATATTTATTATGGATAAATAGAAATGAATGTGCGTGGGAATTATAATGTACCTAGTAAATCTCTAAGTAGCAGTTACATGTAAACTAAAGGGCAGTTTGAAGACTGGTATGCTATTGAGAAGCAGCGTGGCTCAGTGGAAAGAGCACAGGCTTTGGAGTCAGAGGTCATGGGTTCTAATCCTGGCTCTGCCACTAATCATCATCATCAATCGTATTGAGCACTTACTATGTGCAGAGCACTGTACTAAGCGCTTGGGAAGTACAAATTGGCAACATATAGAGACAGTCTCTACCCAACAGTGGGCTCACAGTCTAAAAACAGTGGGCTCACACTAATCGGCTGTTTGACTTTGGTCAAGTCACTTAACTTCTCTGTGCCTCAGTTACCTCATATGTAAAATGGGGATTAAGATTGTAAACCCGACGTGGTACAACCTGATCACCTTGTATTCCCCCGGTGCTTAGAACAGTGCTTTTCACATAGTAAGCGCTTAACAAATACCATCATTATTATCAATATTATTATTACTGAGGCTGCTTAGTGGATGCTCAGTTCAAAGTATGGAAGGAAGGTCAGTTGTTAAGAGTGGCTGGTTGCCTCCTTTCAATCCATTAGGATTTAGATACTGTTTTTTCTGGCTTGAACTTTGCACCGGGCCTCTAAAAACTACAAGATACAAGGTAATCAGGTTATCCCACGTGGGGCTCACAGTCTTAATCCCCATTTAACAGATTAGGCTACTGAGGCACAGAGACGTTAAGTGACTTGCCCATAGTCACACAGCTGATAAGTGGTGAAGCTGGGATTAGAACCCGTGACCTCTGACTCCCAAGCACATGCTCTTTCCACTAAGCCATGCTGCTGTACACGCCTTAGGTTTATTTTTAGCTGGGGGGGCCAGGGATGGGGGACCAGTTATAGATTATTTTTAGTTTTGGGGGTGGGGAGGAAGGTCCAGATGTCCAGAAGCAATTCTAGTTCATTAGTTTATTCCTGGCTCACTCCAGGTGCATTTAGTTATTTACAAGTTGGTCAATGGCTGGTGTTGGTGTAAGAATATTATTATGGGTTTCTCCATATGCTCAATAGGAATTTCCATTTCATGTTCAAGTCTAAAACTGATTGTAGCACTAAGAAAAATGTGTAAATTGATGTGGGAAACACTTGACTTCCAGATTTTTTAGCACAGTAGTGATAATGTTGCCAGGCCCCAGTGAAGGTATAGGTCAAATTTATCACCAAGTCATTTATGTTACTGTTTTTGCAACAGGAAACAATATTTGACTTTCCAGAGTTGCCACTCTGGGACCAATTCCAAAGGGTTTGAGAGAGAGGAGGCTACGGCAGGAATTTGATGTTGGCACACATGCACTCATAGATCAAATACAGTAACATGCCAAAAACAGTAACTTGGCCTAAATATGGTAGCAATGAAATGATCTTGCAACACAACATAATTTCTTCTTCTGCTCAAATCATGCTGGTACTAGTCAAGAAATTTGAGTAAATATTCTATCTTTTGCCTTTGACAAAAACAAATTGCATATTGTCACAGAAACAAACAGTAAATAACATATTTATGAAATAGACAGTATTGATGGAGATGGTGGGGTCTTTGGTTTGACCCCACCAAATGTTTGTACATATTTATTACTCTATTTATTTATTTATTTATTTTACTTGTACATATCTATTCTGTTTATTTTATTTTGTTAGTATGTTTGGTTTTGTTCTCTGTCTCCCCCCTTTTAGACTGTGAGCCCACTGTTGGGTAGGGACCATCTCTATATGTTGCCAACTTGTACTTCCCAAGCGCTTAGTACAGTGCTCTGCACACAGTAAGCGCTCAATAAATACGATTGATTGATTGATTGATTTGGTTTAAATATTACTTTTATGTCCGTTCTGCTTGTGAAGATGCTTAAAACCCCAGGGTGGGACTTCTGTCTCCCCCTCTAGACTGTGATCTCATTGTGGGCATGAATGTGTCTGTCTGTGGTTATATTGTGGTTATTGTTTTATTGGTTATATTGTACCTTGCAAAGTGCTTAGTCCAATGCTTGGTACACAGTAAGCACTCAATGAATACAAGTGAGTGAATGGTAAGTTCAAATATAGCAGGTGCAAAAATTGTCCCTTAGACCTTCAGTTTAGTCTGTACATCGATGCCATGTCTGGCCATCTTCTCAGAGGACATTGCCCACTGTTGGGTAGGGACTGTCTCTATATGTTGCCAGTTTGTACTTCCCAAGTGCTTAGTACAGTGCTCTGCACATAGTAAGCGCTCAATAAATACGATTGATTGATTGATTGTCTGTGGGTAAGGCTGCAGGGGAAGTTGCCAGACCTTTCTGCCCAAGAAGCCCAGGATTTGGGCCTCTCATGGCTTAGTGGCAAAGCGCATGGGGCTTGGAGTCAGGAGACCTGGGTTCTAATCTTGGCTCCATCTGCTGTGTGACCTTGGGACCTCAGACTGTGCGTCCCGTGTAGGACAGGGATTGCCTAATCTGATCGCATTGAATCTACTCCAGCTCCTAACATAGTGCTTGGCATATAATAAGCACTTAATAAGTACCTTATCATTATTATTGCTATTATTATTATTATCAATTCTCAGGAGAGAATTTTATGGTCAGACCATCCTAATGGACGAGACCTTTTTTCGTTGGTTTTTAGTGGTGTTTGTTAAGCGCTTACTATGCGTCAGACACTGTTCTAAGTCCTAGGGTAGGTACGAGCTAATCATGCTGGATGCAGTCCCTCTCCCACATGGGGCTCATAGTCTAGGAAGGAGGGAGAATAGATTTTGACTCCCGATTTGGCAGTTAAGGAAACAGGCACAGAGAAGTTGTGACCTGCCGGTGGTCACACAACAGGCAAATGGTGGAGGTGGGATAAGATCCCAGGTCCTCTGGTTTCCAGGCCTGTGTTTTATGCACTGGTCCACTCTGCTTCCAGTCTCTGCCTCAGCCATACTGTACTTCACAGTACTTTACTTTGTGAGCAGTACCTTGGATTTCTTCAAGGTTTTATCATTTCATAGTATTTACTACGGTAAAATGAGTAGTAAGGATGTAAAGCCATCTGCTAATGAATGAAGCATAGACCTTTACCTTGACAAGTACCTTCAACCCTTTAATTGGCCTTGAATCGGTTGTTCTTATAAACAATTTCCCTATGACACCAGACTCTTCAAGAACAAAAGCCCCATGTCGTAGAAGAACTTCATAGGAACTGAGTATACGTACTTCTTAAGAGTCTTTCTAAAAAAAATGTTCCTTTACTGTAGAGGCTTCCTGATTCAACCTCTCCGCTAATCCGGTCATTATATCTCTACACACAACTCAGCATGCTTTCATCAGATAGTATGTGTGTATGTGTATCTAGGTATGAGTGAGTACATGCGTGTGCGTGCATGCGCGCACACACAGCCACACCCCACCCCCTGCCCACCTCCAGCCAGAAGCCACCTCCCCGGACTCACCAGCCCAGAGCCATCTTTTTTTTTTTTTAATCTAAGCATTTTAGACATATCTTATCTCTTATCTTTTGCTGCTCGATGCTGCTGTCTGTCTGAGGTTCCGATGGTCCTTAAAGGTTATCTTGCTTTACCCATAGAAGGCACCAGTGATGATGGAAAATACCAGCTGTTCAAGACTTCTGGGGCAGAATTTTCGATTGCTGAATCCAGCAACTACAACCTTCGCGTTTCTGATATGTGCATTCTGTAAAACTCCTCACAGATTTTGTTTTTTTGAAAAACCTGTTCATTTTACAGAGCAATGACAATGAAGAACGCTTGCAGGTTGTTAAACTCCTAGCAAAAATGTTTGGGGCAAAAGATTCAGAACTGGCATCTCAAAACAAACCGCTTTGGCAGTGCTACTTGGGGAGGTATGTAGGATTTTCATTCTTTTTGCATAGAGGCTCAACCCTAGCTATAAAATATTTAACAATTTTTTTTCTTTTGAATGACCTTCTAAAACATACGATTTTGCCATCTGGTATTGTGATTCTGGAGAGGTGATAACCATTGTTTAACTTCCCATTCTCTCCAAATTAATTACTTACTGTATCTTTGTGGCCATTTTTTTTTGAGGTAACCAAATTTTGCCTTATTTTTTCCCACAAATATGAAGTCCAAAAACATGAACATTTAGCACCATTGGTAATATTATGGCTAGTTCTGGAAATCTAATTATGTCTGTACTGATTATTGTATTTCCATTATTCAGCAATGCTAAGCTATGCATGCAGTATGTTTGTAATTTTTTCTGTTTGATTTTGAAACATTTCCTTACTAAAATGAAAACAAGTGCCAAGATGCTTACCTATAAACTGAAAATGGGCACTAGTCTTTGTATGCAAAGTGTTTGATAAAGTCAGAGCCGCCATCAACATTTTTTATGGAATTCTTGATCCATAAGGAGAAATCTTTTTTTTTAAGTCCTGAAAACCTAATGCATTCAGTATTTTCGGGCAGTCATCCTAGCAATTTCAATTTTACACTTTCTCCCATTTGATTATGAATAGAAGGAGGAATAACTAATGGAAAATATTTTATTGAACAAAATATAGTGAAATGTAAAGGTAGAAGTAGTTTAACTTCTTTTCAGTGGATTAGCTGCTAAGCATGCCAGTGTTGGGTAGTAAAGAAGCAGGTATCAAAATATTAAAATGAAGACCACCCTGAACTCTACTATGCAATTATTATGCTGTTCATTAAAAATACCTTTAACTGCAGTTCTAACACTGAAAAGATTGCAAATTGTCAGTTATGTTGCAGATTTCAGTGGCTAAAAGATATTCTATTTCAAGTTCTGGATCTTATATTTAGAGAGCAGTATACTTTATTTGACATCTGGAATTAAATTAAACTTTATGCATTTTTGCAGATTAGAAAACTGAATTTATTTGACTAATTAGGGCCCTTGAGGTACCTTATGAAGCATATGCTTTATTTATTAGCACTTTGAAATTACATTATCTTGGGTTTGTATTTTATTATGAAGCAGTTTACACTTTTTACCATAAGTGAGAAAATTTTAATCACTTCACAGAACATGTTTTTCCACCCAATTGTTTTGCATACTGAAACTGTTTTAAAGTTGATAACTTTCGTTTATAATCATCTTTTCTTTGGAGCTCGTCATTTCTTTAACCCTTAAAATATTTCAATGTGGCTGGAAATTGCCTGATGGGAAAACTGAATCCCAGAAAAATCCAACATTTTTGGGAAAACAGGCAGGCACCCAAGGGTTGAATCCAGGATCATGTACATTGTTTATAAAATAGTTTGAATTTGGTGTTAAGGTCATCCTGAACAGGTAATTTGTCGCCTTCAGCTCTAAATTCAGGATTTCCATTTTTTTCATTTTAGGTTCAATGATATCCATGTTCCAATTCGGCTGGAATGTGTAAAATTTGCAAGCCATTGCCTTATGAACCATCCCGATTTAGCAAAGGATTTAACAGGTATTGTAAATGAGAGCTACAATATTTGAATTAAAATTAAAGCACTGCTTAAAGTTGGTGCTTAAAAATTCCTTTGTTGCATTGCTACCTTCTCTTAGTGTGAAAAATGAATTATATGTTTTTGTAGAGGAGATAGCCAAAATGGTGAGTTCTTTGCTGGGTCTCCTACACACTTGGTAGAGTTGGTTATGATGACTACCCCACTAACTGTTTGTGTGTGATTGTTTTTTTATTTATTTCTTTTGGAGGGGCAAATTTGGCCCTCGTCCTAGGGTCTCACAAACCCTAAATTAGAGACAGGAGGGTGGTTTAACTGACCCTAAGGTCCTTTTGGTCCTTTCCTTTAGACTGTAAGCTCCTTGGGGGCACGGAACATGTCTACCAACTCTGTTATATTGTACTCTCCCGAGCACTTTCGCACACAATAAGCACTCAATAATTACCATTGATGGATTCCAAACATTCTGATTTTTCATGAAGTTATGAATTTAAGGGGCTGTTAGAATTCATCTTTTATATTTCCACATCTCTTAAAAGGAATTGATTTTCATGGGGCAGGATGTAAGCTCTAAGGAGAGACATGAAAGGTTCTAGGGAATTTCTTACTGAAGCTGAAAATGTTCCTAGCTTTGGCTCTTAAATGCTCTGGAATGCTGAGACTCTCCCAGAAGTGACATAGGAAAACGAAGGTTGCAGACAAAAAATTTTCAAACCAATTTCTTTCATAATGAAAAATTCAGAACTCTGGTGCTTGTATCGCAGATGCAGCAGTAGCAGGAACATAATACATCTGGCTGATGTTTTCATTTATCTTTGCCAAAAATGCATATGGCTTGGGAGTGGTCATGAATCGTTTTAATGGAAATGAGATGGAAGAAAATTCAGAACAAAAGTATCCCCAAAATTAAATTGAAAGGTCACTATTCTATATTAGAATTTGTGTTCATAATGAATAATTTTTATAATGTCAGACACCTATTTTGCTGCCATTTAAAAAAATATATAGCATTCCAGTCTGTTTCATGGTTCCTTTGGACTTCATCTAAACTGTGGATCCAAACTACCATTTTTTTTAAAGATCTGGCTAAAGTGTTGCCTTTATACTGATGCCTTTCTCTTTTTTCTTCAGAATATCTACAACTGACTTTCAGTCTTTACCTTAACTCTCTTCTCTTCTCATTGTCTTATGGCCCGATTCTCCTGGGAATGTGGTTGGCATCAGCTAGTCCAAAGGGAAGACTTAATTCAGCATCCGTGTCCACGGATGCTGCCTTAGTAGCCTTACTTCTGGGTAGGCTGAGGTGTAGGCATTGGGAATTTTGGGCAGAATGTCCAGAATCATCTTGGCAGCCAGCAAACTTGCCCCAGGCTTGCTTTTCCGTAGAAACAGGGATGATTCCGTCTTTGGTGCTGGCTCAGAGCATTGATCCATTTGTGTCATGCCTTTCTATCAGAAGTACTTCTCTCACTTGACTCAGGCAGATCTTTGAGGGTCCTCCATTAGGACGCAACCAACAGTTACCTCCATGTTTTCACGTTTATCTTGGGGATAATCAGCTACTGGGTTTAATCCTGCCAATGAGGAACACTTCCCCCACAAGAGGTGTGTTATTCTCACCTGCTGTTAAGCCTCAATTTGAGGTCCTTACATGGTTGTGGCCCAGAATTCATTTCCTGGAGCACTTGTTTTGGTGCTGTGCCTCAAACTGGGGAACCTTGATGAGCTAAAACACTGATGAGCAACCTCCCCTCTGTGAGGATTCTTTTTTTTTTTTTCGCATTTAAGTACTTAGTGTGTGCTACATAGTGTATTGAGCTCTAGGGTAAATACCAGCTAATCCGATTGGACAGAGTCCCTGTCCCACATGGGACTCACAGTATTAATCCCCATTTGATGGTGTGATAACTGAGGCACAGGAAAGTGAAGTGACTTGCCCCAGGCCACACAGCAGACAAGTGGTTCGGAACTCAGGTCATCTGGCTCCTCTTTGCACTAGACCAGGCTGCTTCCCTGATTTTGAAAATAAAATAGTACTGTGAACCCATCCTGTCGGGAAAACAGTTTTTCACTATCTGAATCATCCACTGACTTCATTTGTTTTTGTTAACGATGGTGGGCATCCACCCAAGTGGTCCAGAGCACCATATCTATTGAAGAAATGTGCAGTTAACCATATGGTCTACTCTGCTTCCCTTGGCCAACCACTGTGTTTTTGGGTTCATCTTTTAGGAGAAAGACCTGTTCTGGTCTTTAAGAACCCATTTTAGTAGCCTTAATCCTGTGGCCTTCTTGCGAGCAGGTATGGCATCTAATAGAGCAAGCAACTTGAGTGTTCTTTTTCCATATTTGGGATTTAGAGTAAACTGAGTTCTCTGAAGGTTTGTAGATATGCAAAATGATCACACCAGCCCCCACTTGCCTTCTCTTAAGGGTGGTGTCTTTGTCCTGTCTTTTCAAGTGTTCCATCTCCGTTAGAAAATGGGAGCGGAGAAGGCTTTCAACCCTTTCACCCCTCACCCTCCCCCACAACACCCCAGCTACTCCCTGTATCCCTTGTTCCCTAACCAAACCTATGGAGAAGATAGAGCCTCATCTTTTTCTGGTTAAGGTGCCTGCTCTGAAGGGAGGCAGCTTCTGAACCTTTACAAGACTGTGAGTTGAAAGGGTATCTGGCTTCCAGAGTGGTACCCTGCTGTCATCACACTTTCACAGATTATTTAGAAAGACATGAATCTTGGAGAACTGCAGTAACATCTCTCATCCAGGCAGTGGTATTTACTGAGCTCTGGCTGTGAGCAGAGCATTGTACTAAGTGCTTGGAAAAGTTCCATACAATAAGTAAACATTATCCCTGCCCTCATAGATCTTACAGTCTTGTTCTATTCTGCTGGAATACTCACCTGCCTCTTTAAAAAAAAGCAAAACAACAAAACATGTCTTTCCTGTATATTGGCCAGTGGCTTTTTACAATTTAATTTCTACATCTGGACTTCAAAATCCTGGCAGTTGGCTCATGCTGGTTCATTTTACTTCATCTCTGTCTGCCTCCATAATCTCAATCCTTTTTTCTTCTGTGAACCTTGGCTCTTTTTCCTTTGTCCTTCTATCCACTTCCATTGCTGAGGCTCCTTTATTGGAGCTCCTTCTTGGTGTTGGCCAATTTATCTTGAACCTTTCTCTAAAACTCACTTTATCAATCCCACCTTCTTAACCAAGAGTTCCTGAATTAATGAATAGAAAAGTGAATATTTTCACTTATTCTGAACCCAACAACTTCCACTTTTCATGGCATCCCAACCCCCAAATTGCAAAAAATAAAATAAAGAATCCATTAAGACGCAGATCTAGCTTGTCCCATCTCCTTTAGAATGTAGCATCAGGAGTTTAAGAACTGGAGTTCTGTAGATTTGGACATTGTAAAAACTTCAAGTTAAAGTGATTTTTCTCTTTCAGAATATCTTAAGGTGAGATCACATGATCCTGAAGAAGCCATTAGACATGATGTCATTGTGTCTATAGTTACGGCAGCTAAAAAAGATCTTTTGCTCGTCAATGATCACCTTCTTAATTTTGTGAGGGAGCGAACACTGGATAAAAGGGTAAGAGGACATGCAGTTTAAGACCACTGGTTACTTGATTTAACTGCAAAATATTTGAAATGGATATAAGCGTGTTTAAGACTTTAAACAGTTGACTTTAAGGTGTTTTAGAAATATTATGAAATTCAGATAAAATGATGTAATTAGAATGTCTTTCAAATTTGTTACAAGTCCACTTTATCAAAACAAGCGCAGCACACTGTGGTGCACCCATTAATTATCTTGGGCTCTCCAGTCCCTTCTGGCCAATTCCTGAATTGTTGAAATAATAGATTGAATTTGGAAGAGCCTCTCCTAATTCTCTTTCACTTTATGCTGGCCCACCAGAGAGGATAAAGGAAAAGTGTGGGATTCATGGCAGTGGCTGCTACTCAGCTTCAGTTCAAGAGAAGGAGCAGGAGAATAAGCGCTTCTTATTATTTTTTTCATGGTATTAAATGCTTACTATATGCCAGTCACTGTTCTAAGCACTGGGTAAATACAAGCTGATCAGGTTGGACACATTCCATGTCTTATGTGGGGCTCACCATCTTAATGCCCATTTTATAGATGAGGTAATTGAGGCACAGAGAAGTGAAGTGACTTGCCCAAGGTCCCACAGCAGACATGTGGCAGAACTAATTTGCAATTAGCTAGTTTCTTTCTCACCCCTGTAGTAGACAGCAAACAAGCCAAATTTTAGCGGAAGCATTCCCTCACTCCAACAGGCTAGTAGCAGAAATAGCACTGGACTGGTCCCCTTCTCCCCCTCCCGATGGGGAAAAGGTGGCCATATCCAGAGCTCCTTATTTATTCATTATCCCCCAGCCTCCACAACCTCCCTGACGTCTCAGTTGGCTACGTGGAGAGGAAACTAGGTCAATTATTCAAAATTTGGATTATCCGAACCTACTCTTGGTACTAATGGACTCAGGTGATCCATTGAACATGTTAAAAAACAGGGAACATACTCTTGGTACTAATCGATTTGGGTGATCCATTGACTATATTAAAAAGCTGGGAAAGCTGCTAAACCCGAAGACAGGCAGTTCAATATTGTTCAAATGAAGCAGACCAAAAAAACCTCATTTAATTGGTCTTTCAACTCTAGGATTAGAAAACCAGTCCCAATAGAAAATTTAGATTTTTTCAGTAGCATGAAGGTAGAAACTGTGTCTGCCTGCTTTCTAACTAGAGTCTTTCCGATGAAATTATTGTTTAGATTTTTTTACATTTTACATTTTACAGATAAGGTAACTGAGGCACAGAGAAGTGATGTGACTTAGCCAAGATCACAGCAGACAAGTGGCAGAGACAGTATTCAAACCTAGGTCCTTCTGACTCTAAGACATGTGCTCTATCGACTAGGCCACGAAGTTGCCATCTTAATATTAAAAAATTAATTAAGCTCTTCCGAGTATCATTTTCCCCAGTTCCATATCATGGCAAGTCTTTTGGTTTTGAGTTAAAAGAATGTAATTTTTTTTAGTGGAGAGTAAGAAAAGAAGCAATGATGGGACTTGCGCAGATATACAAAAAATATTCATTACAGTCAGAAGCAGGAAAAGAAGCTGCAAAACAGATTTCATGGATCAAGGACAAATTGCTACATATATATTACCAAAACAGTATTGATGACAGGTAAGTTTGGGCAGTTGGTCTCATTAATGTAAAATTTTATTTACATCCATTGTAATGTTTTTGTTCAAAGAATAAATCTAGGGGTGAGATCCTAGCAATCGATAGTAGACATTTATTTTTGTTTTAAACCAAACCCATTTAAAAACACGTTTTATGGTTGATTTATTTTAAAATGTATTTATTTGCTAAATTAAGTGTTCCAGAATTTGTGAAGATGATTGTTGAAACTCAGGCAGTAGAAATACAAATTTTCCCATGGTGTTGATGGTCAGGTTTTTAAATTACTGCTTATCCATAAACTAAACCTACCAGTCACTCTGGGTGAGGTAGATAAGATACTTCAGTCAATCCTTCTAGACTATGAGCCCGTTGTTGGGTAGGGACCTTCTCTATTTGTTGCCGACTTGTACTTCCCAAGCGCTTAGTACAGTGCTCTGCACACAGTAAGTGCTCAATAAATACGATAGAATGAATGAATGAATCAGGCCATCAGTGGTATTTATTGAGCACTTCTTGTGTAGTAAGTAGTTGGGGTGAAATACAAGGAGCCACTTTAAGTCTAGAGGTGATCTAGAGCTCTCTCTCTTCGAGAGGGCGTTACGCTGTGTAGCCCTCCAAGATGCTACTTGGGTCTACAGTTGGCTCCTGGAAGAGGGGCCCTTCTCGGTCCAATTTTCCAGACCCCAAGTGATATTGAGCGGCATCGATTTTGAAGAACTCAGTTTGACTTTCCAACCTGAGATGGCAAAGCTTCAGCTTTGGAAGCCTGAGGCAGACTGCCTCCTCTGGTTCCCTCCACTGTCGACAACTCTCCCACTGAGCTGCCGGTGACCGAGGTTGTATTGGAAGAAATTGTCTGTGGAAGCGGTGACAATCCCGGAAATCCCTGAGGGCCAGGACTGCTCATCCCACCTCCCTTCTCAATTGCACAGGGGCAGCAGCCCCCTTCCTCAAATCAGTCAATCAATCAATCATATTTATTGAGCGCTTACTATGTGCAGAGCACTGTA
The DNA here is from genome assembly GCF_015852505.1 of Tachyglossus aculeatus. Lineage (NCBI taxonomy): Eukaryota > Metazoa > Chordata > Mammalia > Monotremata > Tachyglossidae > Tachyglossus > Tachyglossus aculeatus. The sequence continues at coordinate 4,644,995 of NC_052085.1, forward strand.
CTAAGCACTTGGGAAGTACAAATTGGCAACATATAGAGACAGTCCCTACCCAACATTGGGCTCACAGTCTAAAAGGGGGAGACAGAGAACAAAACCAAACATACTAACGAAATAAAATAAATAGAATAGATATGTACAAGTAAAATAAATAAATAAATAAATAAATAGAGTAATAAATATGTACAAACATATATACAGGTGCTGTGGGGAAGGGAAGGAGGTAAGATGGGGGGGAAGGAGAGGGGGACAAATCTACAGGAAGCAGAGTCGGTGACAGACTTGAACACCTCTCACCAGTTGGACGATTTCAGTGCCCCACTCTCAGTAAGGAGCCATGGTCTAGGAAAGTAGTTTCCTGAAACTGGAAACCGAAAATGGCAGGATAATTGGAAAGCAAGCTTTCTCCAGTTTTCAAGTTCACTTGCTTTGTCAAAGGATCCCAGTCTTAGAGTTTGTTAGTTTCCCTTTTAATGTCCCCTACATCCAGACACAGTCGTGGTAATTCATATAAAGACTGAGCTTACTTGTTATCTGTCCTTAGTGTAAATCTTAAACCTAATCTTTGATTTTGGGGTTTTTTTAACTGATTAAATTTCTTTTCAATTTCCTCTTGCAGGTTGCTTGTGGAACGTATTTTTGCTCAATACATGGTTCCTCACAATCTGGAAACGACGGAACGAATGAAATGTTTATACTATCTTTACGCTACACTGGACATGAATGCTGTGAAGTATGTTTTAGGTCACGATGATTACCTTGTCTTGTTCTCTACTGATTCTAGTGGGATTGCCAAATGTACTGGAACTATGCTACAACTATGTTGTTCCTAAGACAGGATTAGGGAGAGAGGGATGAGGCACGAGAGAGAATCAGCTCAGAGAGCAAGGCCACGGCTGGTGCTGGGAATGAAGTGTTGTTACCTGACTTGAAAGGGAAACAAGGATAAGCATGTGCCCATTTGGGACTCAAGGTAGATTAAGGGGATTTGGTTGGCCCCACCCCAAGATCAAAAATTGAAGCCAAGCACATCCCACTCCCTTGCAACCCAGGATACCAGTTGAGAGTGTTGTTAAATCTACATCAGGGTTATGAGCCATCACACTTTCTCCAAGCATCTCTTGTGGTTTGACCCGATGAAGCATTTCTTGGGCTTTTAAGATCCTTGAATGTCTTCTGTCTTTGAGTCAATTCCTCCAGCTCCAGGAAGTTACCTAGTGGAACTGAGTCTGTTCCCCACCAACCCCTTCAACCCACGCTGGAGCTCTGAGAGATGGGAGCTGTGGATTTTCCTGGCAGCTCATTTTTGCATTTCTACCATCTCCACCCCAGCCTACTCTGAAGGTGCTTGTGGCAGTGTTAAGAGTAAGGGATTGAAAGAAAGAGACTAAAAATCAGGCAGTGAGGGAAATGGGAGAGGAAGACTGAGATTAACCGAGAGGTGACCGATGACTCCAGTTCTCTTCTAAGTGTGTGATATATATTTTATACAAATGCTGGTCAAAATGATGAAGAATCCAAATCTAACCGTATATTTTTCGGTGAGTAAATTAAGAAACAATTTTGTAAGATCCAATATTCCTAGTAATTGACCTATAGAGTACTGTGAGGGTTGTACACTCTCTCTTAGCCTGTCTCTTTCTCCCATCTCACTTTCCTCCTCTCCCTACCCCCACAGGCTTGCTATAAAGTATGAGTGGCAGGATGTCGTTTGTTAAGAGCCTGATTAGCTTTATACCTAGAAGGCTGATGAGCTGGAACACTCCCTGCTTGCTGTAGTCCTGTGCCCCATGGGAATGGGCTGAGGCTCAGACCTGCCCTCCAGACTGCTTCCATCACAGCTGTGGGAACAAGACGAGTCTGTTCCGGCCCCGGTGGCTACTTGAGAGGCGGCAATCGTGGAGAATTGAACCGTCTGCTCCCTCTCTGTTTCCTCCTCCATTTCATGCAAACCCCAGTTCCCTCCCATCCATTCCTCTGGTTTGGAGTCTGGTGCTTTCTCCTCCACTCAGCACTCTAGATGGCATCTTGGGACAGCAGAGAAGCTGTTGGACCACATCTTCTTTTCCTACTGTGGCCAACAAAGAATGCCTGCCTCAGTGCCCACCAGTAAACATGCCTTCACGTGCTTCTCTGGGTGTTTGCATGCATGCACCTCTCTGCATCACAGCCTGCATCCTACCCATTGGGCGGGATGTTTTTGCTAGTACTGTCTGTATACTCTGGTCTCTCCCCTGAGTAGCTTCTGACTTGCGAGTTTGAAAGGGGCAGGGCTTTTCGACTTCTCTCCTTCCTAGGAACAGAGAATTCATTCTAGGCAACTTGGCATTGGGCCTAGGGGGCAGTTGGCCTTGGATGAGAAACAGTCTGTGGAAGCGAAGGTGACCTCGCCTCCTAAATGCCATGTGCTACATAACTTCACAAATATTTGAAGCTTGATTGCTTTGTCTGAGTGAGAGCACAGAGCTGACAGAATTGAGATCAGGGTTTGCATGTTTTTTTTTTATCCATGCTCTGATCCTGTTCTCCTTTCCTCCTCCCCTTCGCCCCTCTTCTTTTCCCTTTCCCAGTTCTCATTATGCCATTTGTCCAACTACCAACTGATCTTGCTCTATTTCTATTCCACTCAGCATTAACTCATCAGTTAATATTTGCTTAATACACAGAGAGTGCATGGCAGTGTACTGTGGTGGGAAGTCAGAAAATAGAACAAGCATGGTCCTTCCGCCTCCCTTCTTGTTTCTGGGAGGCCCAGGAGACATGGCCGCTAAATGTTTTCCAGCCTGTCTGCGAAATTGGTTTTTCATTTTTTAAACCCTGCCATTCCTCTGCCGAAAACCTCTCCCTTGACTTTTTAGCAGGATATGTTTCCCTTGGTTGTGGTCCCACTGGTCGGCACAGTCAGACTGCTGTGTTAACTTTAAAGCAGCCTCTGGCTCGGCCTCATCACCCCTGTAGCCTGCTGGGACTCATCGACCCAGTGGGTCCATGAGGAATTTTGTTCATGCCTGGCAGTGCCGTGGTCATCAGCTTTGCTGTGGGTTGTTGGGAAAATTTACTTTTCCTTAAAGAGCTTGATGGAATCACAGAATGCAGTTCAGTGTACGTTGTATTGGATTTATTTTCCAAAGAAATACGCAGCCTTCAAGCCAGCTGTTTGCCTTAGAAACACTATTTTGTGGGCAGCTAGACAGCTGCCTCAAGGGGAGAAGTCCCAGACCTTGAAATTGTGTCTTTTTATGAAGCTAAAATAGAAGAAAATGAAAAATAAATGAAAGCAATTGTTGGATTCAGTTTTCAATGAATCAGTATGTAAAAAGTTGTTTTAAAGGGAGTGATCGCTTGCTGTTGAATTTCCATACCTCATTATCATTTGCCTTCCTACTTGCCTCTCAGAAAATAAATACCTAGGAAATCAACAGCCAAAAAAAAAAAAAACCAGTGACATTCTAAAACCCATAGCTTTGTAAATGAAATAAATTACTTTTAAAAGGGTAAAAATTACTTTGAGTCCACTTGGAGGGCAAAATTAACATCAGTGCAGCAAGAATAAATAGTCACTTTCCCATAGTATTTTAAAAATAAATTAAATGTAGGAGAAGTTTGGAAGGATGGTTGTGCAATCAATCAATCAGTTGTATTTACTGAGCACTTACTGTGTGGAGAACATTGTAATTAGCGCTCAGGAGAGTTCAATACATGTGCAGTCAAAATGTGCAGTCATACTATGCTTTCCTAGAAATATATACACACAAATATGGATTGATTTCAATAAACCGGTTACGTCTGCTCTGGAAACATGACAATGGATAGACTGACGTTGCTTTCAATGTATTGGTAAGGTATTCATTCAATTCAGTCGTATTTATTGAGCGCTTACTGTGTGCAGAACACTGTACTAAGTGATTAAGGTATCCCTCCAGGCACTAGTGAGTAGTCAGTCTCACCCGGACAGGTGTTTTCAAGATAGTTAAAATTATGTGGGAATAGATTACTCCGATAAAACTAGGTATGTTTTGTTAAAATAATTCGGTAATGAGTGCTATGTACAAGTCGAAAAGTTTAATTTTAATGGGCATACTCTGAGAATCTTTCCTTACCTTGAAGTTTATATTCGTTGATATTTTTCAGAGCATTGAATGAAATGTGGAAATGTCAAAATCTGCTTCGACATCAAGTAAAGGATTTATTAGATTTAATCAAACAACCCAAGGTAAGTTTTAGTTTTCTCTCTGTTGTGTTTAACTTTGCTCAATCTACTAAGCCACACTGCTTCTCCAGGCACTGTACTAAGTGCTGGGGTAGATGTCGTTCATTACTAACAGATATCAATGTCAGACAAAGGGAGAGCAGGTATTTAATCCCCATTTTACGGATGAGGAAACTGAGGCCTAGAGAAGTTGAGTGACTTGCCCAAGGTCAAACAGCAGTCACGTGGTGGAGCTCAAATTTGAATCCTGACTCTGTGTCCTATGCTTTCTCTGTTAGAACATGCTGTTTCTCTGATTTCATCTTTTAAGCAGAGGAGACCTTTTCCTATGTACCTGATCTGTTGCAAGCATATGTACTATGGTTAGATGAGTTTTGTTTTTCACTCTTCCTGTTTCCTCATAGCAAAGGGACATGTCTGTATCTAGGGGAGAAGAGAGCATAAAGAGATGGGGCAGCGTGGCTCAGTGGAAAGAGCCCGGGCTTTGGAGTCAGAGGTCATGGGTTCGAATTCCGGCTCCACCATAAATCTGCTATGTGACCTTGGGCAAGTCACTTAACTTCTCTGAGCCTCAGTGACCTCATCTGTAAAAATGGGGGTTAAGACTGTGAGCCCCAAGTGGGACAACTTGATCACATTGTATCCCCCCCAGCGCTTAGAACAGTGCTTTGCGTATAGTAAGCGCTTAACAAATGCCATCATTATTATTATTATTATTAGATGGGGTAATAAAAAATAACAGAAAAGAACCCAGGTCACAGGAGGAAGAGGAGGGAGAAGATGAAGCTGGCTTAAAAAGCAGTACAGAAAGTACCTTGGTCAGAGTGTTGGTAGACTGAAAGGGGAAAGGGGGCTTGTGGAAGGAGAAAAACCTGGTGAGAGTGGCGGGGAGAAGAGGAGAGGGGTGGGGGGAGGTAGAGAGAGAATTGGGAGCAGAGTGGAGGTGAGCAGGGAAGGAAGAAAAGGGAGGGAGAGAGAGAGAAGAGAAAGAGAGACAGAAATGAATCAGAGCACACTGCCCCTCCCTGTATTTCAATCTGTGGGGATGGCTGAGAGAGTTGCCCAAAAGTGGCTTGGAGGGCTACATAGCCTCCTTGCTCTGGCTTGAACTTTCTGAGAACTGAAATGAGCAGCGGCATGGGCTTTGGAGCCCACAGTGTCAAGCCAGCTCGAACATTTTGTTTAGTTCTCAAGCTCAAAATAGTAGAGAAGCCAAAACCTACCCTGAGCACTCCTCCACTTCTACACGCCTCCTCAGCACAATGTAATCTCTCCCAGTCTGCGTTTTAAAATGTCACTTCATTTTGTCTGGGTCAAAATGTTGTCTACTCTCCATAATTTGATTAGAAAGCCCCTAGTGGGTAAGGACTGTGTCCTTTTAATCACATTTTATTTAGCTTTGTCAAACAATGAACACCCAATAATTATTTATTGATGATGTGCACACCTGGGGCTTTACAATTCTAATTTCCGTAAGTGCGGGAAAATCAAACTTAAGCCACAATCACCAAAACCATGATGTTCCCTCCAATCCCCTTGGAGTCTCTTACTTTCTATCAAGGCAGCTGCCTTAAAAGCAGCAACAGGTCAAACTCTGTGAGGTTTTGAGTACTCTCGGATTCAAATGTATCCTGTGCCTCAGTTGCCCCAACTGTAAAATGGGTATTACAATACCATGCTTATCCCTACCAATAGGGATGTTGTGAAGATAAAATGAGATAAATGATTGGAAAATGTTTTGGAAAAGTAACACTACTAGAGAAAAAATAAGATAATATTATTTTCTGCCCAAGTAGATGTGAGAAGATGAGCAATTTGTGATGAATTATGGGATGGCAGAGCATAACACAGCGAAGGGGTGGAACACAATTGAGTCGATTTTTATTTTGAAATGTTCATGGAAGATCATAAATATTCTACATTGCATAGATAGTGCTGCTAAGTCTGCTAGATTGCAGTGGGGTTGCAGAAAGAGATCCTTTAGTTTTCAGTAAATGCTTGCTGATTAAAGGAGAAATGATATGTCATTTTTTAACCTGGGGAGGAAGAAGGAGGGAACAAGAAAGGGGGGTGAGAAGAGGTCCTTCAGGGTCAGGATTATAGAGATTGCTCTAGGGTGATTCATCTGATTTGTTTTTTATTTTGTTTTGATTTGTGTTTTTGTAACTCCAAAGACTGAATTAGTGAGGGAAAGCTGTAGCTGATTTTTCATGGTGGGAGAAATGCCAATCGAAGACTTTGTAATTAATTGGAATATTGCAAGGACTGGCAACCGCCAGCCAGCACATGCACTAGAACTTGACACATGGGTTTTGTGTTGTGTCTAGAGCACTGAGCCCCCCTCTGGAGCCGTGCCATTTCTCCCATCATTTCTGGGACTTGTGACATCAACCCAAAGTCCCATGCCACCACCCCATGTCATTGGGCTAACCCCAAGGCTAGTGGCTTGGGATTCTGGAAAAGAGGTGGCAGTGGCTTAGATCAGGAAGCAACACAAAGGTGGTATGGGCTGCATTGCACCCATGGCTCCCTTTTGGAACCCAACATGTACCACCCCATTCTACCCCTCACCCCTTCTCCGTTCAACACAACAGTGCCAGTAACTGGGACGTGGTTTTAGGGAAAAAAATAATATTGAGATCATGTGTCACTGTTGAGTATTCTCAAAGGACGTTGCGTAGTATTACAGTAGTGGTAGTTATATTTTGAAAGCAGAGGGAGCATTAAGTTCGAAAGCATTAGCCGATTTTCTTGTCTAGAGCCTTAGGAAATAGTGTTTGAGTTTTTCCTGTGAACTGATGTTTACATTTTGTGTGGTTTACAGACAGATGCCAGTGGTAAAGCCATATTTTCAAAAGTGATGGTAATTACAAGTAAGTAATATTTAAAGTTGGAAAATTTAAGAATATTCTTGTTACAAAATATGTAGTGTGCATCAATAGCTAATGCAAATTAATGTTAACATAAACATTAACATTAATGTTAATATTTAATTCAAATTATAGTCCTTTTTTTCTACGTTTTCAGAGGTCACATTAAACAAGATGTGCTTATTTGTTTCAGTAGATCATTCCAATTTAAGTCAATATCCACTGGAGCTACTGGACACGTCTATCATTATCCTACATAGAAATGCTAAAGGGTGTAATGAGAATAAAAGTAACTAGGTGCATCTAGATATAAACATTCAAAAGAGGCATGCTAAAGTTCTAAGCAGGGAGTTCGGATTTATGGTCACTGAAATATACCATGCTGTGGGCCAGTTAATGATGAAGGGAGGAGAGATTAGGCTTTAGTAGATAAATTTTAGAATGATGAAAGATCGAATCTGTCTTTCTGGCTAAATTATATACCTTTTCATCTCTACTTCTGTTTTGTTTAAATGTCAGATCTGTGGTGCCACCTACTAGGGTTGGGGAGAGAGAACTGAACAACCCTCAGCAAGTGCCCTGGGGTGGAGATATCTTGGCTCTGGGCACTCCCAGAAAGTTAGAGCCTCCAGTGATCAATCAGCTAATCAATCAAGCAATGATATTTATTGAGCACTTAATGGGTGCAGAGCCCCACACTAAGCACTTGAGAGAGTACAACACAATAGAGTTGGTAGAGACACATTCCCTGTTCTCGAGGATTCCAGGGATCTTGAGCCTGGTTATTGCAGAAGACCTGGGAACGTCTTCCAGGGAGGAAGGGAAAAGATTGGCTGAAGAAGATTGTCCCACAGTGGTTGCAGTTGAAGAAGGTTTGTGGCAAATTGCCAGTGGTTTACAGGTTCCTCCAGTGCGGCCGAGTCAGCTACCAGGCAAATATCCTGTTCCTGGGATTATCTGATGGGCAAGTGAATTATGGATACCTCTTCCCTCAGATGCCCCCATGAGTTTGACTGGGAGCAGAACTAATATACCCTTGTTACTCCTTGTGTCTATGAAGTTCTGTCTGTAGACCTGCAGTACTCCAGAGCTCTAAAGTAGAATCTTCTCCTTGGAATTGGCATGTCCAGATTTCTCTAGGTAACTGTGAGGGTCATTTTAAAATGAACAAAAAATCTGGGTTTTAAGCTAATGTAATCTACCTAAATATTAATTTAGAGGCATTTTCCTGCATAAGGAGAGCCATGCTACAGAAAACTTACCTGATTTTTTAAAACAGATGATTGTATTGGAAGAATGACTTTTCAGCATGTGAATCTCAGCCCCTTGTGAGATTAGATCTGTCCCCTAAGGAGGTTGGAAGTTATGTAATATATCTGGGACTGCTAACTCAAACTTCGCCACTTCCAAAGTCCAGTTTAAGAAAATACATTCATTCAAAAAAATGGATATATGCACATACAGTTAGTTATCCTGTGACTCAAAGATATTACTATCAACAGTGCACGTTTATCCACATATGGATTTAGCAGAAAAGACAGGTACACACCTGAGTCTTTACCTCAGTGTGCACTCCTAAATGTCTATTGTTACATTTCCAGTGTCTGCCTCTGTTTTTTATCCTACCTTTTGATATCACACTCACAAAAGTACTATGCGACAGGCATCGCTTCAATGGCACGGTCTCTGGGAATCCGTACTGTTTGTACTTCTCCATCAAAGGAGTGATTTGATCATGTCCTTTGTTTCCTAACTTTAGCATGTTTTCTCTCCTTAATAGAACACTTCCTCCAGTTTGTATAAATCTGTGGAATCAAAACTTGTCAGAGGCCTTTTGAAAATTTGACCCTAATTTGCCTACTGAACTTCCTCTATGCATCCTCTTGCTGAGAATGCTCACAGATTAGTCGACCAGTGGTATTTATTGAGCACTCACTTTGTGCAGGACAGTGTACCAAAGTGCTTGGGAGAGAGAGTACAATGCAACAGAATTAGTCGTGTGATTTCCCCTTGTAGAAGCCATATTGTCTTTCTCCCATTAGATGCCTGTTCATTGTGTTCACTGATTAAAAGTCGATTATAGATTCTGTTAATTTGCCAGGTACAAAAGTAAGACTGGTTTATAATTCCAAGGGTTACCCACCCACCCCGGAACCTTTCTTATACATAGGAGGTACTGGAACATTGGAAATACAGACTTCTAGAATAAGAAATAAAACTGAGTTCATTTGCTTGGATTTTAAAACATATTTACTGTGTTTTAATTCCCCTTTTCATCAAGGAAATTTGCCAGATCCAGGTAAAGCTCAGGATTTTATGAAGAAATTCACACAAGTTTTGGAAGATGATGAGAAAATAAGAAACCAGTTAGAAACTCTTGTTAGCCCAACTTGTTCTTGCAAACAGGCTGAAGGATGTGTGGTAAGAGAGTTTAAAATGCATGTTTTTTATTGTTTCAAAATAAATGCAATAGTAATTCTCTCAAATATATATTTCAGCGTGAAATTACCAAGAAGCTGGGTAATCCCAAACAACCCACAAATCCTTTTCTGGAGATGATCAAGTTTCTCCTGGAGAGGATAGCTCCAGTTCACATAGATACTGAGTCTATCAGGTATGTCAGTCAATCACTAGCATTTATTTGAGTGCCTACTGTGTGCACTTTGCCATTATATGCACCTATAAACATTGCTTCTCGGTCACCTGTTCCATAGCGTTCTCCCAATTTATGAGTGGCAGTACTCTGCATTCTCTTTTTTCTTACCAATCAAATAGACGTAGTAGAAAGAGATTTGAACTTGTTGGTTAGAAGACATGTGGTCTAGTCTCTGTTCTGCCACTCACATAGAAAAATTACTGATCCTCTCTGAATCTTGACCTCATTCTGTAAAATTGTACTTTGAATACCCACTCTTCTGTCTAGGTCTTTGGAAGCGTAAGGAACTATATGTGAAATTCTTAGAGCTTCCTGAAAGGAAAGTACTCAAACAAATCCACATTCGTTAGCTGCTGTGCTTGCCTTGAGAGGGTTCGATATCAACCTGGGATTTGTTACTAAATAGTTTACTCCAATCAAACTTAATTTTGTTCCTTGGCAAACTAATTTGCCTTTAGATGAGAGGGAGCTGTAGCTGGGTTAGACTGGTCCTAACATAATTGGCCAGCCTGACCAACTTCTGAACCTTTGGTGGCTGGCTCAGCCCTAGAGCACAACTCACAGAAGCTTTTGCTTCATGGAATGTCTCTAAGCACACTCTGTAACCTTTTGATAAGGCATACCTATGTGTGAATATGTAGCAGTACATTTCATGGGCCAGAATGTGCCACTGTCATTGCATACTTTTCAGAAAAGGCTCCAGTAATAATAATAATAATGGCATTTATTAAGTGCTTACTATGTGCAAAGCACTGTTCCAAGCGCTGGGGAGGTTACAAGGTGATCAGGTTGTCCCACGTGGGGCTCACAGTCTTAATCCCCATTTTACAGATGAGTTAACTGAGGCACAGAGAAGTTAAGCGACTTGCCCACAGTCACACAGCTGACAAGTGACAGAGCTAGGATTTGAACCCATGTCCTCTGACTCCAAAACCCATGCTCTTTCCACTGAACCACACTCCAGTACAATGAAGGACCCAAGATTGGTCCTTACGATTTCTATTATGGTCCTTACAGTTTAATTCATGATAGTTTCTAGGCTAATGGGAAACAGGTAAAAGTTTTGGCCCTTCTTTTCATTACTTATGAACAGATTCCTAGATCACTGTTGTTAAGAACTACACGTGAGGCCAAACAGTCCCTCAGTGGTATTTACCGAGTGCTTACTTGGTGCAGAGCGCTGTACCAAGTGATTGGGGGTATACAGTCGAGTGGATAGATGCGATATATGGAAGTTGTATGAAAATCATTTTTATTATAAAGCTGTCATATTTAGGCTCAGGGTGGTATGGGTAATACATTATATTTTGCACCTCACACTAAAACTTCATTTTTCGTATTTCTAATAGATGACTGCTTAAGAAATGAAAATCTTCCCTTTCTCTCCCTTTGCCTTTCTAGTGCTCTTATTAAGCAAGTGAACAAGTCAATAGATGGAACAGCAGATGATGAGGATGAGGGTGTTCCTACTGACCAGGCCATAAGGGCAGGCCTTGAATTGCTTAAGGTAAATATCCTCTTGGTATTCCTTACACACCACATTACAACTCATAGGAAAAGCAATATCAGTTGTTTCCCTACCATCCCAAGCTCTGTTTTGTTGAGCCTTAACAAACTTTTCAAGGGCGCTCCTCTTAATCCCTTAGATTCTAATGAGATATTTACTTGTTACTTCTAACTTTCCTCTGTGAACCTACAGTTTCCAGTTTTTGGTTTGCCTGAGACAACCCAAAATTTCTAGGGCACACCCTCACTCCTAACCTAGCAAAACCTTATGAATGTCAACTGGCTTACATATACTTTTCTAAGGTAAGAGAGTAACATTTTGATGAAATTGATGGTGTATTTTAAAGCAAATTTTAAGTAAAGTTAGGAACTTCAAATGGCAGTGAGGTCATTTTTGGTCTGATAAATGTATTTGACTTTTAGACTGTGAGCCCACTGTTGGGTAGGGACTGTCTCTATATGTTGCCAACTTGTACTTCCCAAGCGCTTAGTACAGTGCTCTGCACACAGTAAGCGCTCAATAAATACGATTGATTGATTGATTGACAAGCACTTAGTAAATTGACTATAAATTCCTAGACTATAGTAAGTCTTTTTGGCATTAACAGGAAAATGCCCATTAATTGTGCCTACCACATTATGGGAGCTCAGGAAGCATCAGCTGGGAAATACAGTTTTTGTAATTTGAAGACTCAATTGTTGAAGACGTAAAAATGCATGGTCAGGTTTTTGAAATTCTTACTGTTACCACTGACCCGCTCAGGTAACAGGACTGTCCCATTAGGTAACCATTCCTGAAGGGAGGGAGAACACATCAGGATCACACACCTCTAGACTGTAAGTTTGTTGTGGGCAGGGAACATCTCTACCAACTCTGTTACATTGCACTCTCCCAGACACTTAGTACAGTGCTCTCAATAAATACCATTGGTTGGTTGAGTGATTAGTCATGGCTTATGATAGATCCTCTTTATTTAAACGACCCACTGGCCTCACATGCCAGGGTGCACCATCCCAGCATAATGTGATAGAAGCAAACCTTTGCAGAAAAATAGCCAAAGAAATCGAAACCCCCAAATACTTCCCAGACTCTTCCTCTTAGTTCCCATCCATCAAAGAGTCCTGTGTGATAAGCAGGGCCCTCCCTTCTTATGCCGAGAGTATGTGGGAATATAAAATAATTTCTCCTCGGGTAATCTCTTCTCAAAGGAAATCCCTCCAGGAATCTCAAAGGAAACTCCTCACCAAATCATGTAAATTGTAGTGATTCCTTCCCCTTTTTGTTGCTTGTATGCGGGAACTTTGAGAGATCTTTGAGAGATCCCTTTTGATACTAGCACTTAGTTCAGTATTGTTTCACAACAAGCACTCAATGAGTACAGTTGATGGACCCTAGTATGTGTTAACCTTCTCCTTGATCAGTTTGAGTTGACCACGTTGTCCACCTTGATAAGATTCAGGCTCAGTGTGGGTTCCTACTTTTTTTTTTAATTTAATTATTTTGGGGGGTATTTGTTATGTGCTTATTATGCCACTGCACTAAGCGCTGGGGTAGATACAAGACAATTGGTTTGGGCACAGCACCTATCCCACATAGGGCTCACGGTCTTCACCCCCATATTACACATGGGGTAACTGAAGCCCAGAGAAGTTGAGGTTCCCAAGGTCACACAGCAGACAAGTGGCGGAGCCAGGATTAGAACCCAGATCTTCCGATTCCTAGGCCCATGCACTTACTACTGTTTAGCTGCTGTGCTGCAGTTAGCCTACCATGTGCTCAGTGAGCCCCTGGTCCACTGGTAATAATTACTATCTTCCCACAAAACAAATACCTAGTTCTTAAAACCTAAGCAACTATAAAGTTCTGTTCATTTTAATCACTCAGATTTTTTATGTTGAAAGACTTGCGGAGTACTGTGTAGTTTCAGTAAACCTATAGGTAAACCTAAATCTGAGTTAGGGACTTACTTTACTGAGCTACACAATCACAAGGACAAAAAAAGTTATTGAGCCTAAATCTTCAAAATATGTCATTAATTTTTAAGGTAAGGCAAAGAATAGTGACTATTAATCTCTTTGTAGTATTAACTATTTGGATAGTGATGTTAATAATTTGGTTCAAAGTTTGTGTACTTCTAGTTAGCATTTAGGTGGGCCACATCAGAAATTTTTAGTGTAGGAGCAAAAATCTATTAGGAAATATTTTTGTGGATGAAAGAAATATTTACATATGGTGTACCTTGAAAACATCCATAAAATACCCAATTTTTCATCATATTGTATTTCTAGTCTTTCTACGCGAACTGTAGAGCAGCTTTCAATTTTTTTGTTTAGGTTGGAGGGGAGAGTGTCAGTTCCTTGTAGGATGATGTGGTACCTCAGATTTTGGATCTATGCACGTGGTCCTGAATATATTATTTGAAAAAGAATAGTATCACTTGGTTACTAAAGGTAAGCGGTATGAAAAATAATTCCTATGACCCATCTTTTTACAGGTTCTTTCATTTACACATCCTATTTCATTCCATTCGGCTGAAACTTTCGAGTCGCTCCTTGCTTGCCTAAAAATGGATGATGAAAAAGTAGCAGAAGCCGCCTTACAAATTTTTAAAAACACGGGAAGCAAAATTGAAGAGGACTTCCCGCACATCCGATCGTGAGTTGAATCCCTTCCAAGTTATTCTTGCGAGTGAACATAACTACTGGATTTAAATTTATGTTGGATGATTTCTGTTCAGGAAAACCACCTTCCAATCAAAGAAGGTTGCAGGAGCCTTATCTTTTTGATGAGAAGACCGGCATTGCTTGATTAACTTGAAATACATTACCAGGTTGAGGTGTTAAGAAGCTGGAGTGGGGGCAAAGTCATAATAGAACACGTGTTCTTAGAACACCCTAAGAGCCTCATGTATGACTTGGGAGCCTCAGTCTGACTACCCTCCACTGGAAATGGGAGCAGATTTGCTGGGGTTGTTTGTTCACGGATCCAAAATTGACGGTTCAAGGATCCACCTGTCTATCTCCTTGCTTGGATGTAATTTTTCAGTACCCAGCTAGGAGGACAAATTATAATTCTCCAAGTATAATTATAGGTTTCATCATTTCAGTTGGAGTATGTCAGTCATGTCTGTTGTAATTAATGTCTCTTGATATTTAACAGCAATCAAGTTACGGTTAGGCTAAGAGATGAAGTCATAAACAGAATCCCCAAATCAAGTACACATTTGGTAATATTAATGTTCTACTGTAGTACCAAAATCAGTGCAAAAAGACCACTCTGAAGGAGTGGAGCAGTAAATTGGTTATATAAGTAATCATATGATTTAATATTGACTTTTGTAAACTGTAGACTTATTTATCTGAACGTCTTTTGGGATATTTTTCCTCCCTATTTTGAAAGTATGCTTAATATAGCCAACATCATTAATTTTCCCTCAATTGTCTATCGTGATACTTATTTTTATTTTAGAGCTTTACTTCCAGTTTTACACCACAAAGCTAAAAAAGGACCTCCTCGCCAAGCGAAGTATGCCATCCACTGTATCCATGCAATATTTTCCAGTAAAGAAACACAGTTTGCACAGATATTTGAGGTAAAAAGAATATTTGGTTTAATTATGTCATTTGTAAGCACTTATAATGCTGTAATTCCAATTAGACTTGAATACTTAAACATAGCCCCACAAAATATTTGAAAGTGCGGGATTTGATAAATATTTAAATCTTTCTGAATTCACAGTTGGATTGAAAACAATAATTCACATTCCTTTTTAGTGGCTCATGGTCCAAAATATGCCTTTTTCAAGAGGAATTTAGGTATGCTTTATATAACCTGAACCCTCAATAGGTTTTCTGACCTGGATTCTGGAGAATTAAAATCATTTTTAAATAATTGTTGTGCATATGCCCTGATGCCTGTATGACTGACTCAACATGTGAATGAAATTAACAGAGAAAATACTGTTTTGGCAAAGTAATTAATCTAATTATTGACAAGGCATTATATTAAACTGCAGATATAGTATAATAGTGAATATGCAGTTTACATTTAGAGATATCAGTTCTTGATTGTTTAAATATCAAGTATTCTCACTCAGCACTATTTACTGAATATGCACAACATGTACAAGTGAAATAGTTATCCTAGATGGTTCAGATTTTCAGCAGCCACAACATTTAGAATGTGATGCCCTAAAAAATCTCAGGATTGAGATTTAAGAACCTGGTGGTAAATTTCCGCTAATGGACAATAGTTTTGAATACCAGTTGGAAATAAAATACAAATATTTTGTGAGTGTTTTGATTTTACCTATTTCTGTTTTTATAGTTAAGGTTTTCTGCAGAGTAAAATGTGTTTAATCTCATTGTATTGCTACCTGGTTCCATTACGATTGCTTTGTGGACTACCACTTAGCTGAGTGTGGCAAAGATTGGAAGTCAATAATGTTGAGGGAAAGATGTAAAAACAGGTCTCTTGACTTTTTAAAGAATGGAAAATTCTTACTGCATTGAGTGCAGTGTAAAGTTGATGACATGTTTTGCAGTTACCAAAAAGACTACAAAAACTTTTTTGTCCTGAAAGGATCTTTATTATTTCCTCACTGGACAGAAAAAAAAACTTTCATATTTTATATACCAAGCTTAATACACCTGAAAAATACTTCTTGTGCATACCTAATGTTTAGATTAAAAGTGCTTGACACCCATTTGTTGTTTCAGCCACTGCATAAAAGCCTAGATCCAAGCAACCTTGAACATCTCATAACACCATTGGTTTCTATTGGTCACATAGCTATGCTTGCACCTGATCAATTTGCGGCCCCTTTAAAGTCTTTGGTAGCTACTTTTATCGTGAAAGACCTACTAATGAATGACAGGGTAAGTTTATTTGTTTTACCTAAATCTTTTGTTTCAGGATCCTTTCAGTATGGATCATCTTTTAGACTGTGAGCCCACTGTTGGGTAGGGACTGTCTCTATATGTTACCAATTTGTGCTTCCCAAGCGCTTAGTACAGTGCTCTGCACATAGTAAGCGCTCAATAAATACGACTGATGATGATGATGATCATGTGGCTACGGAGATATCAGTGATGAATATAATACTTGTTTATAAATAGATTTGCCAGCAGGCGTTTTTGACTTGAAGGAAAATTCAATTAAAAAGAAAAGAACACCTTTTCTCAGGTAGCAAGTGTGATAACTTTTCATTTTAATCCGAGTTTTGGATTAGCAACACTCAGATCCCGTAACTCTGGAAAACGTGGGTCTCAACCCTGTTCAGAGAAATAGTGATTGGGATAATTCAGGATTGGGGGGCAGCACAGAGACCTAGAGATGCTAATCCAGACGCAGCTGATCCAAACATCTCCCAGTGCCATTTCTTTCCTTAGGCTGGGACATCAAACCGTCCCACACATCTCTCAGGGTATCCTGCCTTCTGTGGAGGTGGCATGGCTAGGAAGGAGTGCTGAATCCATTCCTGGGCCTTCACTCTAGGGGTGTGCAGTGATTCTAGCTCCCCGCCACCACTGGGCGTTGCTTGAGGAGGGGAGAGTGTTGACGGATGCCTGTGACCATGGCATAATCTCCTAGCACCCCAGCGCTTCCCATAGTTGCACTTCCAATTTAATTTCATTCCCCCTCGTCCCCCTCTCCATCCCCCCCACCCATCATCCCTCCTTCCCTTCCCCACAGGACCTGTATATATGTTTGTACATATTTATTACTCTATTTATTTATTTATTTTACTTGTACAGATCTATTCTATTTATTTTATTTTGTTAGTATGTTTGGTTTTGTTCTCTGTCTCCCCCTTTTAGACTGTGAGCCCACTGTTGGGTAGGGACTGTCTCTATATGTTGCCAACTTGTACTTCCCAAGTGCTTAGTACAGTGCTCTGCACACAGTAAGCGCTCACTAAATGCGATTGATTGATTTCAGGGCAGCATTAGTGGCTCAGTGGAAAAGACACAGGCTTTGGAGTCAGAGGTCATGGGTTCAAATCCCGGCTCCGCCACTTGTCAGCTGTGTGACTTTGGGCAAGTCACTTAACCTCTTTGTGCCTCAGTTACCTCATCTGTAAAATGGGGATTAAGATTGTGGGCTCCACATGGGACAATCTGATCACCTTGTATCCTCCCCAGCGCTTAGAACAGTGCTTTGCACATAGTAAATGCTTAACAAATGCCATCATTATTATTATTATTATTTATTTCCGGATATAGTTTGGGGATTTATTTGTTTGTCGACCTTGCCCCAGATTACCACTCCACTCCTGCCCTATTTGTAGCAGCAGCTCCGAGAACCCAGTACTGCATTCAACTTCGTTTAGGAGTCCTAGACATAGTAATGGAGATTTGGATCTACTGGTTTAATTTAAAGAGCACAATTCATTTTCAGTTCATAAACTCAAGGGTCAAACCCTATTATAGTACTGAAGTGCTAATGTTCCCCAAATTGCTTGGGTGGGGTATTAAGATATGGGTATTGATTTGAAGAAATAAAAACTGGATTTGATGGAGATAGGCTGGAGGTGGAGGATTGGTGATTTTGCATTAAAAAGCGAAATTTAGACCAGTTGGAATCAGAATGCATACTCTGCAATTTGGGGATTGAGTATTGAATTCCTGACAAATAGAAAGGGACTGTGTCTATTCTGATTGTAATGTATCTACCCAGGTGCTTGGTGTAATATTTGGGGCACAGCAAGATCTTAACAAATACCACAATTACAAATGTAAAGGTAGCCAGTCAATACAGTATAAAGTCACTAATTTAAAAAAAAAATCAAAACCTGTTGTGACTGCAGAAGCAGGGAAAGTGAGGTGAAATGAAATATAATAATCATTGTGGTATTTAAGTCCTTTCCAAGTGCCAAGCACTGTACTAAGTACTATGGTAGATACAAGATAATCTAGTGGGACAGAGTTTCTGTCCCACACAGGGCTCAGAATTTAAGTAGGAGGGAGATCAGATCTTGAATCCCCATTTTGCAGATGAGGGAATTGAGGCACAAAAAAGGAATGATTTGAACAATTGTCACAGCAGGGATTAAGAAACCCAGGTTCTCTGACACCTAGGTCCAGACTGTTTTCACTAGGCCTAGCTGTTTTCCCTAAAGTTACACTATAGTTTACTAATTTGTGGTGGTATTGCTAACAATGTACAGATAATAAAATATTCATTAAAAAAAACTAAAATAATCATTTTGGTTCAGCTTCCAGGGAAAAAGACAACCAAACTGTGGGTTCCTGATGAAGAAGTTTCTCCTGAGACACTTGTCAAAGTGAGTATTAGCATCATCATCTTTCCTTTTAATGCATATATTTAGGTGTGATTACATCCGTTCTTGCAAATGGTTACCAAAGAAAGAAGAGGGAGGTAGGAGGATATTTGAGACTGAGTCTCTTAATCATTTTGCACTCTACCAAGTGCTGTATACAATAGATATGCAGTGAATTAACTCCCCTACTGTATTTTCTTTTTCCCTTTTGTTTCCACTCTTCTGCTCCCAACTCCTTCCCCTTCCTCACCAGCTCATCCTCATTTCCCTGGTCCAGGTTTGTCTTAATGAGTTGACTTCCCATTCTCTGATCTGTTGTGGTAGTCTCATCTTTGCTCCTTGTCTTCCTCCTTTCCCTGTAGTGCTACTCCATTAACTGCTTACAATTACATAGTTAAAAGTCAATTCTAACGTAAAACACTGAGACTTTCAAATCTAGGGATCACTTTCCAACCATTAAAATGTTAACTTCCTAATTTATTTTCCAACAATGAGGTATTTCCAGACTAGCAAAACTGCATTTGATGGTGAGGTAAAATTCCCAGTGACAATATTATCGTTCACTGTATTCTTTTTTCTTCAGAATCTAGGATTAGCATTTGACAGAGATTTCCTATTGAATGGGATTTGCCTACCGCTAGCTAAATGAGCCAGGTTCACCGAGAGCTTGGGCCCTGAAGCCCCAGATTCAAAGTCACTGCTAATTTTGCAAGAGTGGCTGGCACATCACGCCTCTTCCCATCTCAGAGAAGCCAAGCCATCTCCAGCTCGCCCTCTCAAAAAATTAGCAGAAGGTCCTTAGAGAATATTCCCTTCCTTGGGCATTAAATGCCCCTTCAGTCTTTTAAGGTGGAGTGGATTTAGTTGGGGATTTTGAGGAGAAACTTTTTATTTTATTTTATTGCAGTTTGTGTGCATTTAGTGAAACCCTGGAAAATTGCAGGGAGAGCCATCCTTGTTACCAACATGATTAAATCCCTGACTTTAAACATTCGAAGGTGTAACTTCCTATCTCCTAAAAAACCTACTCTGTAATTATAAGAAAGCCGTAGAAACCCTATCTTGGTTTTGTAAGGTAACTCCTGTTTGCTTGAAAAATCTTCTGCATGATGTAATTCATTGATTCATTTTTCAACATTTCTTTCAGATCCAAGCTATGAAAATGATGGTTCGATGGTTACTAGGAATGAAAAATAATCACAGTAAATCAGGAACCTCTACACTGAGATTGTTAACGACGATATTGCACAGTGATGGTGACTTAACTGAACAGGGAAAAATTAGGTATGCAATCAGTAATTAGGTTTTTGCATTAAACACATTACTCCTTAGTTGATTGAAGCCACCTAGCACCTTATCTGGGTTTATTTGGCGTACATGTAGAGTAACTGGGTTTTCTAATGTCCTTCCTGGAAGATAGCACGTTGTACATAATTTCACATCAGAGCTGATTAAATAAAATTTCCAGTAAGATCTGTGCCCTTTTAGCTTCTTTTACAGCATGCTGTGATAAAGTGACAATTTGGTCTTAAAATTAAAAAAAAAGCACGACACTGATCCAGAGCCACACTGCAGATGGTAATGCGGACAATAGTTTCCTCCCAAACACTTCTTGTCTCAGACTCTGCTCTGTACCCGGCCCCAAATTGGATCTCTCCTCTCATGGCTGTTGCTCAGAGACTCCACCTGTGTATGCTGTAGGGACAGGGACAGAGGGGCAACTGGAGGTGGAGGATTTGCTAGGAGGGGCTGGGGTGAGGGGGTCTTTGGAGAATGTGTAGGGGATTCATATTTATATTGGGTGCCTGGTAAAAAAACAAAGAAGAATACTAAGATGATGGGTGTGGGGCTGGTTCATCTTCCAGTTGCATTAATTCTGGCTAATCCCTCTAATCTGGAGCAGGAATAGTGTCTACCCACTCCGTTGTCTTAGCCTCTTCCAAACGCTTCATACAGTGCTTTGCACACAGTAAAAGTGCTCAGTGTTATTGATTGATGGATTTATCCTGGGGCAAAATAGTATGAAGGCAATACGATGGGCTTCTTATATCCTAAGTTCCTACTCTTGAGATTGGAGGAAGAGAAAACAACTCTCCATTAAAATCAGGATTGTTTCTTTCCTGAACTGAGGTGCCAGTCCTCTTACATGGATTTGATTTCCCTCCTTCACATTGCCTCAGTTCTTTTGATATCCTAATGTGATCTAATCATTTAGGATTTAGACTGTGAGCCCACTGTTGGGTAGGGACTGTCTCTATGTGATGCCAATTTGTACTTCCCAAGCGCTTAGTACAGTGCTCTGCACATAGTAAGCGCTCAATAAATACGATTGATTGATTGATTGATTTGCCCTTGGAAATTAATTTTCAGTGGATATGGTTTTGACAAAAGAGGAAATTACTGTTTTCTAGATCACCATTTATTAAAATGTTTTGTTCTGTGGCATCTTGAATCGGCCATTTCTGGGATGCACTTCAAGGTTCATATCTTCAGAGGACTAGAAAGGCATTTAGCCTCAAATGTGCACGTGTAGCAAACTCAGACATGCTACCATTTGGTTGAATTTGGGTTGCCAGAACACATCCAAAAGATTGCCTATTTATATCAGTGTTCTTTGGTCCACCAGTTATGAAGCATCAATGTATTTTTTCATTTATGCTCCAGAAACATATCAGTTCTCTGAGTAATTTGACAGTCTGATGCTTGACCCTAAAAGAAGGCTATTGATAAAGACCAAATTTTCTTAGTAGTCAAAATGATTACTATAGCAATGAGAACCCGTTTACTAAAAATGTACTTTGTTTTTATTATAAACTAAACAAGAATCCAAAATCTTGGGAGCAAATTCTGGATTCTAGTTAAGAAATGATTAATCATTTTATTTACATGCACTACAAGAATGAAGGCTGTGTGGCATTGTGGTATTTTCAGCATATTGAATAACCACCAGAGAGCATCAAGATTTGCCAGATTGCTAATTTTTAGCATAAAATTCCTTCAATTTTAGTAAATGAGCAAATGGCCACCAACCTTCAGATGGGCTTGTTCTGTGCTTGGCTGCACCCTGTTTGTGTCAGAGGGGCAAAAGTCTATTTACAGAACTTTGGTTTAGTTCCATCCCTTATTAGAGCTAGAGTGTTGTAGATTTAGAGGGTTAGATTCTCTTATTTAGTAATGTAAATATCATAGGTGCGGTAGCATATTTTTTCCTCCGGACAACTTTGAAAAACAAAAAAAGAAACAAATAAATGCTGTGAGAAGAAATAAAATAAACTAACCTGTCACCTCTCCTTGCTTATTTTTCAGCAAACCTGATATGTCCCGCCTGAGGTTGGCTGCCGGTAGTGCTATTGTAAAACTGGCACAAGAACCCTGCTACCATGAAATCATCACATTAGAACAATACCAGCTATGTGCATTAGCTATCAATGTAAGGGAAATGTCTATGGAATGTGAAATGATAAACTCTTTAGCTTTCTGTCATTTAAAAAAATGTAATTATCACTAATGCTGAAATTTATCTAGTACCAAACCTGGCAATAGTGAAATTTTTCAACTCCCTGAAAAATGATTTGTGTTTAAATTAGTCCATTGGATTGAAATGATAATGATAATAATAATGATGATGGTATGATGGTATTTGTTAAGTGCTTACTATGTGCAAAGCACTGTTCTAAGCACTGGAAGAAGTTCATCAGTAATTACCAACTTAATATCGTGATGAATCTTACCTTTAATTCTTGAGCAGAACTAATTATTGAAAACCTGAGTCTCCTATTTTTAACTAGCTTCAGTGAATTTAAAAACAGAGGTACTTGTCTCATTTCCGTATTTTTCAAATACCACTATATGGGAAAAATAGGTTTGACTTGTTAATAAGTGTCAGTCATCTCTGTGTGGGTTTCTTCCTTTTATCCAGGTAATTCCCTTAATCAGACTTCATTTCTGCACCCCCTAATCTGGTGTGTCTGGAGCTGATTCCTTCCCGGCCCATTGGCCAAAGGTTGGCCAAAGGTCCCTAGAGCTAGCCCAAGAGACTGACCCACAGATAACAATTTCTATCCTTATTACCCTTCCCTCCAACAATTCTATTGTTATATTCAAAATGCACTTTGTTTTGGTGTTTCAAAATGCTATTTTTATTCAGTGTGTGAAATATCATTACAGTTTGACCCCTATTATAAAATAGCTACTGTTCATTCCGGCTCAGGGAATAAAGCTTTCTAAATATTCATTCAATCGTATTTATTGAGCGCTTACTATGTGCAGAGCACTGTACTAGGTGCTTCTAAATATGCTAGTTGTGCTCCTATCAGCTAGTAATAATTTTAAATCAGTTCTTTCTAGTCCCGTCCCTGTGTAGCTAAAATAACTTCCTCTAAGAAGCTTCTCTGTGCCCCAGTTTCCTCAACTGTGAAATGGGGATTAAATACCTGTTCTCCCTCCAGTTTAGACTGGGACAAGGACTGTTTCCAACGTGATGAACTTGTGTCTACTCCAGTGTTTAGAACAGTATTTGACACACAGTAAGCGCTTAACAACCGCCACAATGATGCTGATGATATTTGCGAGACCCAGAGAATAGAGTTTTAGAATTGCAACAAAGGAATCGTATTTGCCCTCATTTGAAAGCTTGGTGTTGCTGTCTGATAATGGGGATGATTACATGTGCTCTTTAGTCATTATCTAAGGGGACACGTGGTGAATAATAATGAATGTAAATGATTTAAGCTTCAAAGATAGGCCTGCTTTCATTCTGAGGACCGAGTGGTTTCTGGTTACAAAAGTGAGAAATAATAACTTCCCTGCTGCTCAAGGGGCCATCAGTTTGACTTGGAAATTTCCAGGCAGGAACAGAGGCTCATCTAAACTGTGGATCTCTGCTGGAGCCCACCTGTCTGTCTTTACATATTACGGGGTCCCGGGAGATCACACAAAACCTCCCCCGACCCTTTGCGAAACAGCATAATGCCCTTATTTGGTTGGCCCAGATAATTTCTCTCTAAGAGAATGGTGAGTGATTATTTTCATGGCTGTCGAATCCTAGCTAAATGCCCCTGATTATTTTGTTTTCACAGGATGAGTGTTATCAAGTAAGGCAAGTGTTTGCTCAGAAACTTCATAAAGGCCTTTCCAGGTTACGGCTCCCACTGGAATACATGGCAATATGCGCATTGTGTGCAAAGGATCCTGTCAAAGAAAGAAGAGCACATGCCAGGCAGTGCCTGGTGAAAAATATCAACGTGCGACGGGAATATCTGAAGCAGCACGCAGCAGTTAGTGGTAAGACTACGAGAAACAGAAAGTCGGCTTGTTAGAAATGATTAGGTTTACGACTCAGGGATATCTGTGAAGTGACCTTTATTTAAGAAAAAATAAACGCGTATTTAACGCTCAATTTTGTGAGCTAAGAAGTCAGCTAAAAGGCTGATGAATTTTATACTGGGCTTATATCCACCTGGGCAGAGTTGAACTGCTCAAGTAGGGAAATAGAGGACTGAGAACTGTTGTTGCTGGGGTGGTGGGGAAGAATTACAAAAAAATGTTTAAAAGAGTCTTTGTATTTTGATGAGCCAGTTTTACTAAGATTACAGGGAATTTATACTAAGATGATTCGGAGGCTTTTTTTTTTCTATATCCATCACCTTGGCCTAGAGTAAACTTTGGTTTGAAAACTTGTGAAAAATACAGAATAAAAGGATTGTTTTGATCCTCAATAAAGGGAATTCAGAAAGACCAAGATCAAAGAGAAAGTGGCATTGCTGCTGCTGGGATGTTGCCAACTTGTACTTCCCAAGCGCTTAGTACATTGCTCTGCACACATTAAGCGCTCAATAAATACGATTGAATGAATAAATGAATGAATGAATGGGATGATTATCAGCATCACTCTTGCAAAACAATCTTAGCATCAAAGGTCTCAAACTTGAGGTTCCCTTTTCCCACTGTATTTTGAATATGGAAGACCAAGTTGACACTTGGAGGACTTTTCAACTTGGCCACTCATGTAAAGACTAGAAATGTATCCAGTGTGCAAATGGCAACTGTCAGCACTCCCCTCTCCCCTTTTTTATTTTTAGATTGTGAGCCCTCCAAGAGACAGGGACCATTTCTCATTCCCATTTGTGCATTCTTTCCCAATGCTTAGTACAGTCCTCTGTCCAAAGTAAGGACTTAATGAATATTACTAGTACAAACTTTGCATGCAAAAATGTGCAGACATATGGCATAAACGGGGAGGGGAGGGGGAAATAATTCCACTTGAGCCATATACAGCACTTCTGACAGATCTCTAGACCAGAGCTGAGATGGACTAAAATTTTACGGAATACCAGACGTCCTACATAGACAGTTAATGGCATTAAGCCTTCCCAGACTGAGCCCCCTCCTTCCTCTCCTCCTCCTCCCCCTCCCTATCCGCCCCTGCCTTAGCTCCTTCCCCTCCCCACAGTACCTGTATATATGTTTGTACATATTTATTACTCTATTTTACTTGTACATATTTACTATTCTATTTATTTTATTTTGTTAATATGTTTTGTTGTCTGTCTCCCCCTTCTAGACTGTGAGCCCGCTGTTGGGTAGGGACCGTCTCTCTATGTTGCCAACTTGGACTTCCCAAGCGCTTAGTACAGTGCTCTGCACACAGTAAGCACTCAATAAATACGATTGAATGAATGAATGAATTTCTGTGGAGGGGATTTGTCTGTCGGGTAGGATGCGTGTGCTGTGTATGGCTTCTATCCGCTTTCCACTCTATTCCCTCCACTTCCCCCTGGACAAAACCAGTTCCATAAATTCAAAGAGGCAGAGGAATAAGTAGGCTTGGAAGAAGGGAGAAAAGGAAAACCATATCCTTCTTAAATCCTCTCCCACCACCCCCACCCAAAGAGCAACAAAGTTCTTTGTTGAGAACTCCAGAAAGAATTTAATGTGTGGAGAATAGATTGCTAGTTCATTGAGGACAGGAAAGATGTTCTTTGACTGTTCTTCCCCTAGCACCTCCTGTAGTGCCCAATATTGTTGAACAAAGAAGAGGAACCATGAGCGAAAGGAATATCATCTTTCTAACCCAAAGAATAAGAGGTGTATTGGTCTTCAAAGAAAGTAATTTCAAAATGATCTGGGTTCCAAAAGGCTTCAAAATGTTCTGATGGGCACCTATGAGTTTGTTTATTAATGCATTTTTGGTTGTTCAAATATTTCACGTTAAATTTTTTAGGTGGCATTTGTCTGTGAAACTTAACTAAGTCCAAGTGTTTGAGAAATCGTGATTGTGGAGCTGTATTTTATATAAATTTCACACTTCTATGTTTGCAAACAATTCCATTCTTTTTGCTCTTTCCTACCCATTAGTCTGTAGCTGTAACTGCCAAAGCGGGCTGGCTATATGCATGTTTTGCCATGTAAAAGTGCAAGCAAGAATAACGTCTAAAAGCTCAAATATTCATTTTGCTTTTGGTTCAGCTCAGTAGTGAGAGAGGTTTTGAATTGTCTGAGGTTTCTGTTAGGATGATAAAGTAAGAAATAAAACTGTTTTTATCCAAATCTTGAATTAGGACTTGTTCTGACAAACATAATGGTTCATGTAAAATTGGTATATTTTACATGGGCTGTTCATGACGGTGAGGGTGAGCGAGGAAAATAAAATTCAAGATGTTTGCATGCTTATGATTTTCCAGTGTGTTCATCTGAACTGGCCTCCTACTTGCTGCTACTTTGATTCCCATGCAAAGCAAGGAATGTTAATTGGAAAATCATTTTTTTCCTAATCCAAAACTTCTGTTCTTTCTTTTGCTTTTCAGAAAAATTATTGTCACTTCTGCCAGAATATGTTGTTCCTTATACCATCCATCTTCTTGCACATGACCCAGATTATGTCAAAGTCCAGGATATTGAACAACTTAAAGATGTTAAAGAGTAAGATTTTTTTTTTCCTGCCTAGATTGTTCCAACATTCGCTTCAAGTTTTATGTCCCAGAAACTTAGAGTTTCAGTTTGCAACCACAGCATTATGTGTATTTGTCCTTCCCATTTGGAGATAATACCAGTGGTGATGTGATTTACCCAATGTGTGGGTATGGCCGAAAAGTCAATATAGGACCAAGAGGCTAAAATGTTGACGTCCTTGCCTTCCAGTGCTTGATGTTGTCCAATTACATTATGTAGCATTGTGTCCTAGGATCTAGAATTTGTAGCAGTTATTTTTATAAAGGGGTCTGAAGTGTTGATCAGATTAGTGCATTCATTTCCCTCCTTTAGTGATGAGAACTTGGGCTATGAATTGCCCAGGTTCAGACAATTGGTGGAGGCTAGACTGAACTTTTTATGTCTCCCAACTGCAGCCCTTTCGCTTTTTCCACTGGATCAAAGTGGGAAAGAATGGCTGAAGGGGTACTGGAAGCTAATCAGGAAGCAGTGCAAATAATTAATTTTAGATGTGGCTAAACTGCAGGGCATTTGGACATTGTACATAAATCTATATTCCCAGTCAAACCATCAGTGACATTTATTGAGTGTTTACTGTGTGCAGAGCACTGAACATAGTGCTTGGGAGAGTAGAATAATAATAATAATAATGGTGGCATTTAATAATAATACTTATGGTATTTGTTAAGTGCTATGTGCCAAGCACTGTTCTAAGCACTAGGGTAGATACAAGGTAATCAGGTTGTCCCACTTGTGGCGCCACAGTCTTAGTCCCCATTTAACAGATGAGGTAACTGAGGCACAGAGAAGTGAACTGGCTTGCCCAAGGTCACACAGCAGATACGTGGCGGAGCCAGGATTAGGACCCACGTCCTCTGACTCCCAAGCCCTTGCTCTTTCCACTAAGCCATACTGCTTCTACTAAGCCACGCTGCTTCTATTTGTTAAGCACTTAGGTATGTGTGTCAGGCACTGTATTAAGCTCTGAGATCGAGACAAGCAAATAGCATTGGACAGAGTACCTGTCTCCCACATGGGGCTCACCATCTTAATCCCCATTTGACAGATGAAGTAACTGACAAGTGAAGTGACTTGTCCAAGGTCACACAGCCGGCAAGTGGCAAATCCCATGCTCTATCCACTAGGCCATGCTGCTTCTCCAATACATTTTGTTGGCACAATCATTGCTTTCAAGGATCTTGTAGTTTCACGGGAGAATTCTCAAGAGGATAATTTCAGAAAGTAACTTTTTACTCTTTGTTTGGAGGAGCACACCAGTGCAATGTAGTGAAGCAGTGAGGCCTAGTGAAAAGAGCATAGGCCGAGGACCTGGGTTCTGATCCTAGCTCTGCCACTTGTCTGCTGTATTGTCTTGGGCAAGTCACTTAGCATCCTGCTTATGTAGACATTTAGGCTCAGAGGAAGAGAAAGATCTGAGATCGGGTCACACACACCCCCAGGTGTAGATCCAGAAAGCCAATTCATGCCTCAGTGGAGTTGGAATCAGAAGATCCACCCCTGCTTCGTGTTTGTGGGAGTGCTATGTGTTAAGATTTCTTCAATTCTTTTTTAAAAAAGATGCTGCATTTTAAAAAATTGTTTTGAATTGCCAAACTGCACATTTACCTAATGAAAGAACTATTTTTTCCCCCTAGATGCCTTTGGTTCATCCTGGAAATCTTAATGGCTAAAAATGAAAATAACAGTCATGCCTTTATTAGAAGGATGGTGGAAAACATTAAACAAACGAAAGATGCTCAAGGACCAGATGATGCTAAAATGAATGAAGTAAGTGACTGTTAAACTTTACCCTGCCCAGACTGTTAGTTTTGGGGATGGACTAAGGACATCGCCTGTCCCCTCTTGCTCCCCGAGAAAGAAACCCCAAACTGTATGCTTCATTTTTTTCATAGTCCTATATGCATGCTAATTATAATTCTTTCCAGATTTTTCTTTGAGTCGATGATTTTCCTCATTTGTAATATGCTAATTCTAATGCCTTTGCATAGACTCAAACACAACAGACAACAATACTTTCAAGTCAGGAAATCTTGTTTTTCTTTAAATGCCAAGTTTAGGTTTCTAACTTACATATTTGTTTTGCAACATTGCAGAAACTGTACACAGTGTGTGATGTGGCAATGAACATCATTATGTCTAAGAGTACGACATACAGTTTGGAATCCCCCAAAGATCCGGTGCTTCCTGCTCGGTTCTTTACCCAGCCTGACAAGGTTTGTGGTTTTGGATTTATTACTTTCCGCAGTTTAAATATCAGAATCCTATGTTGTGTCCCTAAGAGTTTATAAGGGGATTCATTTTTAGGTTTAATAATAATACCTCAAATCAGAGAAAATGGTGTCTAACTGGTTGGTTATATCTCTTCGTAAATGTTTTCACTGACTTGCTTTTTCCTTGGCAATAGAACTTCAGTAACACCAAAAATTACCTGCCTCCAGAAATGAAGTCCTTCTTTACTCCCGGAAAGGTAAGGTTTTGCTGTTTAGTTTTTTTTGAATAATGGGCCTGTAATTTCAATGAATTTTATAAAATAGAAATTCTCAATTTTTGACTGTAAGGACGTAATTCAGAGTTAGATGTATTTGCTCCCTGTGCTATGTCCAATGAAATGAGAAGGTGATATTCCAAAATTGGTCTTGATTATTCAGTGCTGATTATTCAAGTGTGTGGAATATTCATTCTCATTAACTTTTCTACTTTCTCCATCTAGCTGTCACCCTTTTGCTAGCTCATTGCTTATAAGACCCTCCACCTGAACAGAAGAAGTAAGAGGAGTAACTCAGATCATTAAGGGATCTTTTACAAGAATGTGTTGATGGGGAAGGAAGCTGGAGATTTTATATTAAAAAGGACTTTGGATCATCTCTGATTCTTTTCGGAGGATAGAGGCTTTTTACAAGGATTTTTAGAAATTCTTCAGGAATTTTTTAGCTGTCAAATTGTATGAGAAAATAAAAACGGGTAATTCTCTAGTAGGTTCTTTGAGCACCATCAGCTGATAAAAAGGAAGCCCTCTGAGCGTCTCAGAGGGTGCTCATCATGTTCTAGTGTACAGCAGAGGAGTGAGGGCTCAGAGACCTTTCATTCCTGGCTGCTCTCTCTGGTTTGTGATCTGGGGAATGCATCGTCCGAGAGGTGACATTTCCAGTTCAGGAGAGTTATTGTTAGAACTACAAGGGAAATCACCAGTTTGCTCAGTAGTAGGAGAGGGGAACAGAAGCAGAATTCCCCGTTATTGTGTGGGAATACTTTCCACTCCGTCTTGTTTTGAAGGGCCTTGTATGGATCAGGAATCTAGGGCCCCCAATACCTAATCCATTTGGGTCCCAGCTCCTCCCAGGCAGCTCTGGGCCATTCCAGGGTTGACCGCAGCATGACTGGTACAGCCCTAAACTGTACAACAGCCAGACCAATCTGAAAGCGGCCTCTAACCTGGGCTGAGGGTCTGCTGGCATGTTCAAGATGGCCCTGATATATATAAATAAATATATATAAATAAATATAAATAAATATATATTTATTTATTTTTATATAAATGGACCCTGTCAGAACAGTGGTGCGGTGGTCCGTAGCCCAGTACTGGCCCAGGCCTGTCGGATCAGGTTTGGCTTTGGGCCGGCCCATCTCAGGCTGGGGGACTCTGGTCCTACTGGCCAAGCTTAGCTTTCATAGTCTTCTCTTACAGTAGAGCAGAACATGTATTTATTTATGTTTAACAGCCACAACTTTTCAAGGCAAAAATTTTTCAGCAAGCATCCCAACAGGGAAAGGAACTGTATGATTCTTCTCTTTTGAAATAGTTCTGAAATAACAGTGTGAAGAATAAAGTTCTTTCAGGTCATTCTAGAGCAGGAGTGCATCTATTCTCATTCTGGAGTCTGGCCATCATTAGTGAAACCTTTTGGCTTTACTTTCAAGACTTCTTTTTTATTAATGGAAAGGATCATTCTACTTCCAGATATGGCATTTAATCTGTCATGTCTAAGATTTGGCTTGTAGTCTAATAAAAAAATACCAGGCAGGGATGTATTTTATAAATACGCATGCAGATGTTTTGACCTTAGCTCACTCCAAGTTCCTTATAGTTTTTTAACATGCTTAAGTTTTTAATTGAACAGAAAATTAAAATTAATAGTGATGTATTTCTGATTTTGCTTATGTTTTTAATGGAATAGAAAATTAAAATTAATAGCGATGTATTTCTGATTTCAGCCCAAAACAGCCAATGTTCTGGGAGCTGTTAATAAGCCTCTTTCATCAGCAGGCAAGCAGTCTCAATCCAAATCTTCACGAATGGAAACTGTAAGCAATGCCAGCAGTAGTTCAAATCCAAGTTCTCCAGGAAGAATCAAAGGGAGGTAAGTGGAAGGCCACCATTTTTTAGTTTCCTAATGAAGCTTCAAATGTTGGGCTCCCTGATGGCTTCTTCTAATGGTAGGGAAAAGACTAAATAAAGAGTAAAAATAAACTTCACGTAAAGCTTTAGAATTCATCATGCTTCACGTTTTTAAATATATATTTGGCCTTCTCCTCTAACATCTGCATACAAAGTCACTGAGTTCCAAAGAAACCCAGGTTGCACCCACTCCAAGAGAGGATAGAAACTGAGCCTCCTTGTTAATGTCAGATAATTGATCTTATTGTCCTGGGTCGGTAGCACGTTAATCGTTCAGTCTTCTTCAACTACTCTTTTCACTTTCCTTTGAACACTTTGTCACCAAAAACCTGAGCTGTTGAAAAAATGAATTCCTCATAACTAGACATCTTATAAATTCCCAAAGATTCACATGATAGACATGTAATGGCTAGAAGCAGAAAGTTGCACAGAAGTAAACTCCCCAAGGCTTTGACTTGTTCAAATTGATGCTTGGGAATGTGCCGTCCTGGCATTGCCCAAGAAGAACCACATCGGCATATTTTCCCTGGCCTCAGATGTCACCAACTTGGCCTCTGACCAACCCTAAAGCAGCTAGAGAGGCATCGCCAAGAGGACAACTCGCTCATCCAATATCCCAAACCTTGTCCTTCTTCAACACCCGGAACCTCATTGACTGATAAAACAGCCGGAAGGCGGGATGGGCGGTGTTATTGGCAACAGTGCTGGGCACGCAACTTGGTGGCTCAGAAAAGAGCCCGGTGGGCCAAGTCCTCTGTCTTTCATGGAAGGGGAGAGGGAATTGAAATTGTGGCTATGAGCCACTTCCTCCTCCCATGGCAGCTCCTACCTGGCTCCAACCCAGCATCAGGCACAGCCAGTGAACTCCAGCGTGCCCCAGTTCTGAGCGCAGTGTGGCATGCAAGTTCTGTGGTGTGGACTGGCGGGCCACGGTAGGCTCAGAAGCAGGTAGTCATAGATTGAATGGCAGCCGGGATCCAGCTAAGGGTCTGAGGTTTGCCTATTTGTGCTATGCTGGTGGGTGGTACCAAAATGGCTCCTTGACTCCCTGCGGCTCCACAAGTTTCTGAGGTGGGCCTGAGCCAAAATCAAAGCCCTTTGCCCTCTCTGCAGTCCACCTGCTCTCAGGAACCTCTCGTGTGGTTGGGGAATTGAGAACGCCAGAGAGGCAGCCCGGCTTCTTCCCCACCCCAAGTTGACGTAGACCGGGGCGGGTCGTGGACCTGTACCGCGCTCCCATTTTCCCTCCCACATTCCATAAAGAAATCCTTTGTGACTGTGTTAATATTACAAGAATAACCTTAGGGTATAAGGTTTAGAAAACGAACTACAGTTTTGCCTTTCAGCTCTTCGAGTCGGTCTCTGTTCGAAGGAGGCTGCTCTGCCGGGTGATTAATTGGGTGGCAAGTGGGAGAGAGCTCTTGGATTGAGGTTTCTGCGAGGCCGCCCCAAGGAAGCTGTGCGTGGGTCAAAAAAGTTGTTGCGTCACAAGTGGTAAATAATGCTACATGTTTGTTTTGAAAGGCTTGACAGCAGTGAAATGGATCACAGTGAAAATGAAGATTTCACAATGTCTTCACCTTTGCCAGGAAAGAAAAGTGATAAGCGAGATGACTCTGACGTTGTAAGGATGACCTTTTTGGTGGCATTGCTTATTTTTGTGTCTTAAAGTCTAACTGAAACTACTGTTTGCATGTCATGATGTTGGAATCCCTGAGTGAATGCCTTTGTAATAACCTAACTTTGTCATTGGCTACTTTTTTGTAAAATTTAAACTCATGTGGTTTGTAGCTTTCACAAACAAAACCCTCAGATTGATTTGAGGGGATTTTCCCTAGCAGAGTTTTGATCAGAAAGGTGGTGATCTAAAAAGGAATTGTTGATTAGCGGGTGGTTGCATTCTGATTTTAACCAGGTGCCGACCTGCAACTGAATCAGCAGGAAAATGTCATATCTCTGCATGCTTTTTGGGAAGGGTCTCAGAGAGTCTCTGCAGGGGCCACACACCCCGACCCCTCTCCAGGAAGGGAGCTAGGATCACAGGTTGGCAGAGTCACCTGAGGATTCCCGTGCCCCTTTGTGGAGGTGAGACGGGCAGATCGGAGTAGCGAAGGGTGTCCACGTCAGCGTAACGACTCTCTGACAAACCCCATTCCCAACTGGAGTAGACACAGCAGACAGACCCAGAAGTCCTGCTGCCAACCCAGAAGCAGGGAAACATCATGGTTTAGTGGATAGAGCACAGTCCTGGAAGCCAGGAGGTCATGGGTTCTTATTTCAGCTCTACCACTTGTCTGCTCTGTGACCTTGGGCAAGTCGCTTCAGTTCCCTCATCTGTAAAATAGGGATTAAGACAGTGAGCCCCATGTGGGACAGGGACTGTGACCAACCCAACTTGCTTGTATCCACCCCAGTAGGTAGTACAGTGCCTAGTAAGCGCTTAACAAATACTATTATTATCATTATTATTATTTAGAAGGGGCATCAGTGTCCCCAGTGCAGACCACCTTCTGGCATAATCCCGGACATGAGCCTTGGGGAAGCATTTTAATTTTGGAGGCTCCTTTTGAGATTCTTCAGAGAAGGATAGACTGAGGGATTCATCAGAGGGTGGGGATAAAAAAAAAAATCATCTTTAAAAATGAAAGCTTCTCTCCCCCGTGGAGACCGACAGATCAGGTGCCAAATGCAAAGTAGGGGGCTAAAATGGAGTTTTAAGGAGCCACTTGGTGGGCAATCCCCAAACCAGTGAAAGGCTCTTCCAGCATTCCAGAAGCAGGAATGCACGTGTCCAGAGATTTGGCGGGGCCATTTGATGATTGTAGGAGGTAGGTGCCCCTGGGGCTCGAGAAGCTCAAGGAATTCTCTAGCTCGGATGTTATCCAGGAAAGTGTTGGGAAGGTTCTCACACCCAAATCATTTTTTATAACAGGCAGGTCAGGGAGTAACCACACAGGAAGTTGTAGGCCATTGCAAAGATGCTGTTGATAGAGAAGCCGCGTGCAGGCCTGGGAATCAGCGGACCTGGGTTCTAATCCTGGCTCTGCCACGTGCCTGTTTCATAACTATGGGCAACTTCTCTGTGCTTCAGTTTCCTCATGTGTAAATGGTCAAAGTTAAGTGACTTGCCCAAGGTCTCACAGCAGGCAAGTGACAGAACTGGAATTAGAACCCAAGGCCTCGACTCCCAAGCCCACGCTCTTTCCAATCAGTGAATCGATCTTATTTTTTGAGTGCTTACTGTTTGCAGAGCACTGTACTAAGTGCTTGAGAGAGAACTATATAACAGAGTTGGTGGTCACATTCTTTGCCCAGAGCAAGTTTACAGTCTAGAGGGGGAGACAGACATTACCGTAAATAAATGAATGAAATTATGGAGTTGAACCTGTGTGCTATGGGGCTGAGGGAGGGGTGTATAAAGGATGGAAATCCTAGTGCAGAGGGCTTAGATGGAGAAGGCCTCTTGGAGGAGACATGCTCTTAATAAGGCTTTAGTGCCCGAAACTGGGCAGTAGAGGCCACGAGGTCATGCTACGTCTTTGATAAGAATATTAAAAGAAGTAGTTAACCTCCTGTTTGTGAAGTATAAGCATTATTCTCTTTATAGTCATTTCTGCTAAGCAGTCCACCCACTTTTAGAGTTGTCTTCATGATTCAGATTCATCCCCGTGTGCAGTTGTTGCTTCCCACCCTCCGACCGAGACGGACCTATTGTGAAAAGAGCACCAGCCTGAAACTCAAGGAAGCTGGGCTCTAGCCCCAGCTTTGCCATCGGCCCACTGGATGAGCTTGAGCAAGTGTCTTATTATTAACCACTATGGGCCTGTCTCCTCACCCAAAAAATAGGGGTGAGAATGCCAGTCTCTCCCTATTGTATTTGAGTGTGGTGAGAACACGGTGAG
The DNA here is from genome assembly GCF_015852505.1 of Tachyglossus aculeatus. Classification (NCBI taxonomy): domain Eukaryota; kingdom Metazoa; phylum Chordata; class Mammalia; order Monotremata; family Tachyglossidae; genus Tachyglossus; species Tachyglossus aculeatus. Next base: position 4,679,765 of record NC_052085.1, read on the forward strand.
AAAAAGTAAAAACCTTTGAAACAGTAAAAACTCCATATAAGATTTTTCTCGGCATTTCAAGGTGAAGAGGAAGAGGGCCCAGATAACCCAGAACATAAACTTCAGGAGATTAGCAGTGTTCCCAGATGGAAAGGGATTTGTTTACATTCTACTCCTAGGAGGAGCAGAGATGACCTTTTTTAAAGTACTCATTTTGGAAGTTTAAAAATCTGTCCAGCTAAATGTTTATTTGTGCAAAATCCTGAAAGGAGCACAATTCCCCATCCAGATTCTTAGGCAGATTCTGTGTTTCCATCTGCTGGCAAGGTCCCTAAATTCTCCTGATTGCTCTGTGGGTGTTCAGAGTACAGTATTATGATTAATCTGAACTGAGGGGGAAAAAGAGAAACTTCTCTTAGGTGAGTTGGAAGTAATACCCTGATTCTATTTTGGTTTATACCCTGAGGCTTGGTTTCTTTCATCCTATTTATGAAGTATTTCATTTGGCCTCCTTGACTTTTACTGTAATTATTTTAGTTGGCAGAAATACCAAAAGCCATTGCAAATTGCTGAGTTACGTTAATTGTGAAATAAAACGAACGAATCAGTCGCCATTTATTGAACAGCCCTGTGTTTAGAGCCCTGCTCCGGGCAGTGTTGAAGAATACTAATACTCAAGTTCATATCCTAATATTTCCCGCTTAAATGATATCTAGACACCGTTTACAAAATCTATCATTGGGAAACGTAGAAACAGAAGCCAAAAATGGAACATGTCATGATGAAAATGTTGTTTTAGGATACATCCATCATTAGATCAGCGACTCAAAACTGGAAAAAATGGGGTAATTTCCTGATAGGTAATACACAAATGTGTAAGATTTATATTTAGTAAATGCAGGATCGAGTCTGTAGTATCCTTTAAATATTTTATTTTCGTTTCATTTTGGCTCTAGACATATTAACAAGAACCGCTGTTTGCTTTACAAATTTTCCCACACACGAACATAAGTAATCATTCATTAAATCCGTCATCCAAATTTGTTTTCCAGTCTGAGTTAGAGAAGCCCAGAAGCCGGAAGAAAGCATCCACCACCGACTCAGAAGAGAAACTGGGTATGGACGACTTGACGAAGCTGGTACAGGAACAGAAACCCAAAGGGGTGCAGCGGGGGAGGAAGAGGGCTACCACCGTGTCAGAATCCGACGAGTCCCAGTGGCCGGAAGAAAAAAGGCTCAAAGAAGATCTGCTGGAGAACGAGGATGAGCAGAACAGCCCGCCAAAGAAGGGTCGAAGAGGCCGGCCGCCGAAAGCCGTTGGTGGGGTCCCCCCTAAGGAAGAGCCAGCGGTAAAAGCCTCCAAAAGAGGAAATCGGAAAAGATCCGGACCCCCCGCGGCAGCAGCAGTGGCAACAGAGGAGGAGGATGAAGAAGAAAGGCAAAGTGAAAATGTGGAACAGAAGCCAAAAGGCAGGCAGTACAGGACACCAAGAAGAACGCAACAAAGGCAAGCATCCTTTACTGTTAATTGCCCAGCGTTTTAGAATTTAGAATAAATTTTAGAATAAAATTTGATGCCATCCCAATCTGGGTCTTCTCACCAGCAGAACAGAATCATCCGAATCCAGTGCCGTTGAATCCGCACAGTCCACGCCGCAGAAAAGACGTGGCAGACCACCGAAACCGCCACCACCCTCGCAACAGAAAAAAGCGTAAGTCGTGAATGTCAGAATACGTGAAACTGTGTAAACTCTCTTCACAGTGAATCGGATACTTCCTCGATCCCAGGCTTAGGAGATCAGTGCCATTATCCTATCTGAAATAAAATGTGGACGTGGTGTTAAACGAGTGGGTAATGGATACTCTCAGGTGGAGAAGCAGCGGGAACTAGTGGAGAGAGCTTGGGGGTGGAAGTCAGAGGATGTGGGTTCTAATCCCAGTTCGGCCACCTGCCTGCTGTGCGGCCTTAGGCAAGTCACTTAACTTTTCTGTGCCTCAGCTTCCTCATCTCTAAAAAGGGGGGCAAGGGGTTTGACTGTGAGCCCTATGTGAAATAGGGACTGTGTCCAACCTGATTACCTCCTACCCCAGAGCTTGGCACATAGTAAGTGCTTAACAAATACCATAATAATAATAATAATTATTACTTGGACTGCCAGCCTTATGTGAGTATGTGACTGTGTTCAACCTGATTATAATAATAACAATAATAATGGCATTTATTAAGCGCTTACTATGTGCAAAGCACTGTTCTAAGCACTGGAGAGGTTACAGGGTGATCAGGTTGTCCCACGGGGGGCTCACAGTCTTAATCCCCATTTTACAGACGAGGGAACTGAGGCACAGAGAAGTGAAGTGACTTGCCCAAAGTCACACAGCTGACAAGTGGTGGAGCCGGAATTGGAACCCATGACCTCTGACTCCAAAGCCCGGGCTCTTTCCACTGAGCCCTGCTGCTATCTTGATTCTACCCCATTGCATACCTAGTAGTATGATTGGCGCATAGTCAACGCTTAACAAATACCACAATTATCATTATTAGCAGTGGTGGTGTTTTTACTACCACTACTAGATTACCCATGTGGGGCCTCTGGCAAGGCTACTCTGTTCTTTTTCAATGCACACAAGCTTTTAGTGAAATTTCTCATGGAGCTGATGGGGCTCAAGGGATTAGTAAGGTATCTGGGAAGCAAAGGGACCTGGAAGACAGTCAGATGGCCTTTTAATCATCTGTTTCATTCCCAGTTCTGTCATCCTGAAAACGCAACAACATTCTATTTATAGGATACCATAGTAAAACTGTTAAATCCTCTCATCCCAGGCTTTCTCACATGACTGAGCTTGTTTCTGTTTCCTCAGCTTCTGAATATATAAATCCAAACGTGTTTTCATGTTCCTGACTCAGCTTTTAATATGTCTTTTCCGTGTGGTTTCAAATACCGTTTTTTTGCTGGGGATCTTTGCTGCCGCAAAGACGTAGAAATGGGAGCTGTTCTTCTACTCTGTCTTTTCGTATTCCAAAGCTTTTTTTTTTCCCCATTGGAAGCCTTACAGGTTTGAGTAGGAAAAGAATTGATGAGTGATTTCACATCAAACCATCAGTCATATTAAGCACTTACCGTGGGTAGACCACTGTATTAAGCGGCTTGGGAGAGGGCAATGTAACAGAGGTGGTATTGATAGAATAAGAGTTGAATTGTTTGCGAGGTCAAATGAATAACATCTGTCAGTCTCTCAGGGTCCCATTAGTACCGTTATTCTGTTGTTGCTTAATTTAACGCTCTGCACACAATAAGCGCTCAATAAATGCCATTGATGGACTCCCCAAAGAAATGGGAGCTGTTCTTTTCCTCTGTCTTTTCATATTCCAAAGCTTTTTTTTTCCATTGGAAGCCTTACAGTTTTGAGTAGGAAAAGAATTGATGAGTGATTTCACATCAAACCATCAGTCATATTAAGCACTTACCGTGGGTAGACCACTGTATTAAGCGGCTTGGGAGAGGGCAATGTAACAGAGGTGGTATTGATAGGATAGGAGTTGAATTGTTTACGAGATCAAATGAGTAACATCTATCAGTCTTTCAGGGTCCCATTAGTACCGTTATTCCGTTGTTGCTTAATTTAACGCTCTGCACGCAATAAGCGCTCAATAAATGCCATTGATGGACTCCCCAAAGTTACTCCTCCTTTAAGAACATAAGCTAGTGCTATCGTGTGGGCAGACCCTTTTACTCCAATGCCCAGATCAAGTGCCCGCTTCAATTAAGGAGGCCTCTTATCCCCAAGGGCCCTGCTGGGATGAGTGGAGCTGCCAGGCTTTTTGGTCATTGTTTCAGCAGCCGGGCGTGATGAAGAAGATATGTTTTTAAAACCCGAGGCACAAATGACGGGATATTACCCGCTGTATTGTCTATGGAAGCACAGTAAGGCCCTCAGTTGTTGCTTGTAAACGGTAAACGCCCTGCGAACAGGGACCGCACCTACCAACTCTGTTATATTGTACCCTCTCAAGCTCTTAGTACGGCGCTCTGCACACTGTAAGCACTCTGCAGATACCGTGGATTGTACGAAATTGCTTCCCAACAGGAGTTTCTGGCCAGTGAGCTTCCAGTTCCTGGAGGGCTAGGGAGAGAGTCAGCCGCAGAGCTCTTTCCTTAGCCCAGCTTTCCTAGCTGTGGCCTCTGGGTCTGCCCCTCCTGTTGCCGTCATGCTTGGAAAGCAGCACGGTTGCCCACCATCCTTCGAAGAGGCCCTTTAGCTATTTGGTAATAACTAGGGGGTGTGGAGGGGCAAACCACACATCAAATCCATGTCATTCGTTTAATGCTCGGATACCATAAAATGAGAGTTCTAGCCTGCCCCACTTCCAGCCAATTCAGCATTCGCACCCACCCATCGCACTTCGTGTAGCTCTCACAAACCGGATTATTAAAGCATTAACTCATATACTTACTCCCTCTTCGTCCCATTTCCTCCCAATCTGTAAGTTACTTTAATGTCAGGGTCCCCCTCTATACTGTTTGCTCCTGGAGGGCAGGGAACAGGTGTACCAACTCGGCTGTATGGTACTCTCCCACGCCCTCAGGACAGTGCTCCGCACAGAGTAAGCACTTAGTAAATACACTGATTTCGCTTGTGTGTGCTTGATTTAAGGCGGGCCGGGCGCTCCAAACAAACAGCGAGTAAGGAAAATGAGTCCAGTGAAGAGATGGACGTGTTCCAGAGCAGCTCTCCCATCCACGACGACATTCCCCAGGAAGAAGTGATGGAGGAAGAAGAGGTTTCTACAATCAATGTAGGTGTTGAAGTACCTCCTGGAGGACTGCGTTAAAGGGATTAAGCAATTTGGCCGGAATTTATGGAGGCAGAGCAGCCTAGTGGAAAGAACCCGGGCTTGGGATTCAGAGGTCCTGCCACTTGTCTGTCTGTATGGCCTTGGGCAAATCACTTAACTTCTCTGTGCCTCAAGTTCATCATCTGGAAACTGGAGATTTAATACCTTTTTTCCCTCCCGCTTAGACTGTGAACTGTGAGAGAAGGGACTGTGTCCAACCTGATGAACTTGTCTCTACCCCAGCACTTAGAACAGTGCTTGATGCATAGTAAGCCCTTAACAAATATGTTAAAAATAATAATTTTTTAAAAGATTTCAGTTAAGCAAGTTTTACACTTCCTTCTGTCTCCGGGGTAAACATTTCCTCGGTTGGTAGAATAGGATTTTATTCCCAATTGACGATCCCCAGTGGCTAACTAAATAGGCCTTAGAGAGCGATTGGATGAATTTCCAGGAGAGTCTGAGCACCTTCTTTTGGGAAGATAGTGAGCCATCTTGACTCAGGGCATGCTCATAATCCTATCTCCCCTTTTGGAGGAAAGGCTAAAAAAAAGTGTAAAAACGAGTTTCCCTGAGAATATACTGGTATTAGGTCCTCTCCACTGTGATGTCTGAAGTATGTCGACTGATCTGAAGATGGGGATTAAATTAGCCCATTTCAGGGTAACCAGATTTTTAGACTTAGGTCCGCAGAGCTATCACCTTTGCTAACCTGTCAGTGTATTTTTGGCTTAGTAACATGGAAAAGGTAAGCCTTTGAGAAGTAGCAAATAGGCCCACAAGAAATTGAATAAAAGCTCTTTTATTCTTGATAATGGCTTACACCATTATTTGATCATCTAGCCGTGTTGCGCATTTCATAACGTTTTTAGTATGTTTACGTTGCTTTAGTCAATTTGGGGGACCATGAGAACTCACTGAAATACTTTGCATTATTTCCTGCGGGAAGCTATAGTTGATTTTGCACTCTTTTGTTTAACGGTCCGTTTTCCCCCAACCAATTACAAGTGCTAATAGCATCAATAAGAGGGTGGTGGGGTGTGGGGGGGAACGAAGCTGTAAAATTTCAAAATACAAAGTACGTGCCAAAGGTTGACTTCTTTAAAAATAGGAGACGATGGGTTACAGCTTTAGACTTGTGGAAGGAGTGGAGCCTGTTTTCAATCCAGCTGTCTACGTGGTCAAGCGTTCCCTTTTGGTTAAACCAGCTGCTGATCTAGCTCTTCTTTTGAACAGGTACGTCGAAGGACCTCTAAAAGGGAACGGCGGTGAGCCAACGTGTAAATTAGCAGCCTTCCAGGTGAAAGCAGCGAAGAAGGATTTGGTGTGTAAAGTGCAAGGCAGAACGAAGGTTTTTTGTGCACAACAGGGGGGTTGCCAATCCCAAGATGGATGTCCTTTCCTTCCTTACCCAGCCCCGCAGGCACAAGCTTTGGCCAATGACCTTGGTATCATGACCGGGGGGTTTGTGAGGTATAGTAGGTGCTGCCTGCAGAGACCTGAATCAAGAAGAAACTTGTAAATAATCCCTTTTTTTTAAAAACGTTTCCGACCCCTGACGTGCTTGTATAGCTTTTATCTGCGGCTTCAGACTGACAGGGTCCAACTGTTAACTGATCTATCGATTTGGAAAAGCGTGGTAGAATAGATCTCTCTAGCAGGATCTGTCAGCGTTTGTATTTGTACCCTTCTCGGCGTTTTACTGTGAAAGAAATAACCAGGCAAATGGTGGCATTTCCTGTTGCCACAATTCGTTGGAAAGTCAAGCTGGGTTTCTTCATTACGTAGCTAATCTAGCATTTACTCCTGGGCACCAATTGTCTTTAGAGGTGCTGGACTGCTCTGCTTCAACAGCTCAGAGATATTTGATGGGGCGATTATCGCAGGTGCACCTTGTGAAATCGTCCTCAACTTGTACACCTCAGTATTGGTGCCAGAATTTTCTGGCTTTCTAGTGGCATTGAAAATTAGAGGACAAAAGGTTGAAAATATTTTAATTTTAAAATTGTGTGCTATTAAATAATGTACTGAACACCTTTCCCCATTTATCGTCCCCTTTCAGTTTTTATTAATCTACTGTATCAATAAAATCCTGTAACTGAATGAGGTTTTAATAGTCTTAGTATGTTAATGTGTGTAGATATTCCCTCCTGAACATTACGTTCAAAAATGCAAATTATTACTACGATATATGAAATCCGATATATAAACAGTAGTGAAATTACAGTTCTTGATACAGTGTAAAGTTAATCAGAAAAATTTTATTGATGCAGTGTGTCTTTATAAAGCTGTTCTTGAGAGCCAAGTGTTTTGTATTTTATAGTGAGTTGCATGTTTATGAAAAACTGTGCTGAAAACGGGATGTAATCTTTTCTGGAAATTCATAGCTGGCAGTAGAATATTAGAGATTGCCTCAACAGAGAATTTTCCACCAAGAATTTATTGTACTTAGTTTTTGTGAGCCAACTTCCCTCTTTTTTTGGTATATCAAGCTACATTTTTATTGACTCAGCTATAGATTTTTGCAGTCTTACAAGGTTTGAATGAAAATTCCACTTTTGCAGAGGCTACACTTAGAGTGGCTTTTTTTTTTTCGGTTGTTCGATGAGTTCTGCAAGAAACAGAAACAAATCGCTTAAGGCAGTACCTGTATACAGTTTTGCCAACTGTCTTTGAACCAAAATGTATATGTTACTTCTTTATGCTTAACTAAGCTCATTTCATTATTTCGGGTGCTGCCCTTTTGTTTTCTTGCAGGTGACACGAGGAGGGGAAGAAATTAATTTCGAACATTCAGTTTTATCTCACTGAATTTCTTGAGCCTCTTCATGCAACCCACCCATATTCTTAAATTATACTTCCAGGATATACTACAGTGGATGAGGTTGTAATAAAGAGGATACTTGGTTGGAAAATGGCTTTTTTTCTATCCATTTTTCCAATGTATATAGCACAGGAAAGTTGGTTTTCTTACAAAAAAAAATTGCTCTTTGCTGACGAAACGGTCCATCTTATTTAGCAAAGGAGCTAGAAAATGGATTTAACGAGCTTTCTCAATGTCTCGTTATTCTGCATTGACACCCATCAGCCGGCTTTGGAGGACACAACTGCACAGAGAGGCGGTTTGTGTTGGGTTGAGGAACAAGAATTGTGGCATCTCCGTTAGCCCAACTCTCCCAAATAGGTCGGCTACTTACCTTTCAGCAGTGCAAATGCAAGTTTTTAACCTATTAGATAAAGAATAAAAGTTAGCTTTATATTTTCTTCATTGACTGAATTGCACTGAAAATGTTTATGGAAAAATATATCTTTGAGACCGTTTTATAAAAAAAAAAAAAGAAAAAAGAAAGAAAACCAGATCTTGAACTGCTTGCTGACTTATTAGGATTTATTTGCATGAACCCAGTTAGCTAACTTTCATGGAGGATTGATGATTTACATCACTTTTCATAGAAAAAAAAGTTTAATGCAAATTTTTGTCTCTATAATGCAGTTTTGTCTGTCGTTTCAAAACTTCAGTGTTCACGTTTTGGGTTATATTGTGTAATACTCATTATTCCTTGGGAAAATGATGGGTGTCGCAGATTATATGGAGTTCTCCTGATGTTCTAAGCCTTCATCTTCAAGGATTGTCTTCCTTGTCTCATTTCAGTAAAATTAGTATTTCATGTACTAACATTTTGAGATCTGCATACAATAGCTAGAGTAAAATAAGTATGTATAAAAACATTCACTGCTAACCTTGGTTAGCATATTTTTTCTGCAGTGATAATGTTCAGTTTGAAAATATGTACTGTATTCCATTAAAATGAAATGAGCTCACTGTACCAGGTTCCAGTATGAAATTCATGTACTACAGTGAATACATGCTGCACACCCTGTAGCAAATCCAGCTAATACGAACGTGCATTTTCTTGCTGCAGTGCAACAGGAAACGTTTTCAGTGATCTCCACTGTATATGTAAATTACCAAAATGGCTGTAAGACTTGTTCTAGGTATTAAAGGTGAAACTACTTTCTATATATTCTTCCATCTTGTCAGCTGTGTTTTTAAGAGGTCTCTCCCTTTCCTCCATCAGGGCATTCGGGGGAAATTCTTAGGCATATTTTCACGGCAGCATATATTAAAGAAATTGAAACAGCCTGCCTATCAGCTAGTTTGATCTAGGCATGTCTCCCCTGAAGTCTGAGTCCCTTTCCACAGTGAATCACAGGTAATCACACAAACAGTTTATAAGTAGGACATGGATCAGCTGTTCAGGGTACTTTGGATTTTGATGTTGAGTTAAACCAGGGGGAAACAATGCAGTGCTTCCATCTGAATCCACAGAATGCTGATTTAGAAGTGCTTAATTGTAAAATGGTATGTAGATGACCATGATGATAATCCCAGTGATTTGGGATTTTTATTTCCAACAGGTCCAAATTGTCACCTGGTATCTTGACAGACACAAATCATGTCCCCCAAATATCAAAGCCTTGAGGAATAATACTGTGTGTGTGTGTGTGTGTGTGTGTATTCATGATATTTACACACACAAAGTATGTCTATATCTCTCCCTATTTATATATATATATAATCTAGATGATACACATATCATCTAGATTGTACGCCTGGTGTGGGCAGGGATTGTCTCTGTTGTTGAATTGTACTTTCCAAGCACTTAGTACAGTGCTCTGCGCAAAGCGCTCAATAAATGATTGAATGAATATAAAATATAACAGGGTGATGGCTTTGGGTAAATTCCTGAATCACACTATAGAATTCTTCTAGTCTGACCACACACACCCCTGTCACCTAACAGACCCTTAAAGTCAGTCACATCTTCATTCCTCAACAATCCCTTCTGCCCCTCAAAATGTTCTGCCTTGACCAGAATATATTACCATCCTTCTAACTGCCAAGCCTCCAGGCAAAGATAAAGAATTTCCCCTCTGTGTGTCTCTTTCCGTTTTCTCATCTTCGTTCAGCTACCTTCCCTCTCTTTCCTCTCTGCTTCAGCCGTTCAACTGGTTTTTTGTTTTTTTTTTGCTCAGTCTGTGGGAGGAGAGAGCACGGAGACTGGTTGGGAGTGAGGGGACCTGGACTCTATAATCCCGGCTCCGTCACTTGCCTGCTGAGTATCCTTCGGCAAGATGTTTAATTTTTCTGGGCCTCAGTTTTCTCATCGGTAAAATGGGGATGAAATGCCCGTTCTCCCTCCCCATTAGGCTGTGGGACAAGCACTGTGTCCGATCTGATTATCCTGTATCTACCCCAGCGCTAGAAGGATATTTGGCACATGACAATACCAAGAGAAAAAAGAGTGAACATTCTAGGTCACAAGCCTAAGTGCTAAGGGTAGGTGTATAGTCATTAAGCAGGTGCAAAACCATGTGCTTGGTTGGCTTTTGGATAGATGTAATAATAATAATAATGTTGGCATTTGTTAAGCGCTTACTATGTGCAAAGCACTGTTCTAAGCGCTTGGGGGGATACAAAGTGATCAGGTTGTCCCACATGGGGCTCACACTCTTAATCCCCATTTTCCAGATGAGGTAACGGAGGCTCAGAGAAGTTAAGTGACTTGCCCAAGGTCACACAGCAGACGTGGCGGAGCCGGGATTCAAACCCCTGACCCCTGACTCCAAAGCCTGTGCTCTTTCCACTGAGCCACGCTGCTTCTCGCTTCTCCCAGATCAGGTGTGATCTGGGAAGGAGGAACCTAGTTAAAGGCTGCTTCCTGGAGGAGGTGGGCTTCTATCAGTTACGAGTACTGACGTGGAATGAGAGTCGGAACTCGATGACGGGGGCAGGAGAGGGAACAAGGCATGCCCAGTGAGTGGACAGGTCTCCCAACTCTGCACTGTACTCTTCCAAGCACTTAGTACAGTGCTCCGCACCCCCAAATACCATTGATGATGAGGATGATGACAGCGAAGGGGACTCGGGAAAGAGAGAGACACTGCCCAGGAGGTATTCAATAAGTGCTGTGTCTACATTACTCTGCCTCCTGCTCGCTTCCCAGGGGCTGCTGCATTGCCAGGTTCCCATGAGGAAGTAGAGCCCGCGCAGATAGGAAGGAGGACTGTTTTACACTGGCCTCCTTATGCTCTGGGACAAGGACAGAATCCAGTTTCAGTGCTCTCATTCAGGCCCACTGTCTTCCTGGTCCCTGCAGACACTGTGAAAAAGACAAAATAAAGCAGTGTGGCCTAATGGATAGAGCACAGGCTTGGGAGTCAGAAGGACCTGGCTTCTAATCCCGGCTCCACCACTTCTCTGCTGTGTGACCTCGGACAAGTCACTTCACTTCTCTGCCTCAGTTACCTCATCTGTAAAGTGGGGATTGAGACTGTGAGCCCCGTGTGGGACGGGGACTGTGTCCAACCCAGTTCGCTTGTGTCCACCCCAGCGCTACCCAAGGCACAAACTCATATCCTCGGAAGAGGAGTGATAGAACATTACTGATGGATTGGCTGGATGACTGCTGCTTCCTTTGGTTTCCCTGATGGGACAGAAAGTCTCAAAATTATTCTGGATTTATTTCCCCCACTAGACTGTAAACTCCATAAGGACAGGAATCATGTCTACTAACCCCACTGTAGTCTCTCAACTGCTTAGTACGGCGTTCTACACAAAGTGCTCAATAATTGATTGATTGATGGACTACTTGTAGACAACATAACAAGTGTCCTCTAACGTCTTCAAGAGGCTAAGACCAAATACAGTGCCCCCCCACCCAAGCCCTCTCGATACTGGGGTAATTCAGATGTTCAAGGCCGCGGGGCTGAGTGAACCCCAAAAGTCGGCCGGCTACAACAAGCACGTCCTTGGTTGTGAAAGGTTTGATAAAGCTTTGCTTAAAATGTTTTGATAGAACTTTATTCTTTCAGCTCCACTCTTTCCTTTATGCCTTTTGTTTGGGCTTGTCATTATTTTCTACCCGTCTTTCATGGGGCTTTGCAAAGGATTAGGTACCCTAATTTGTGTGTGTATAAAGGGGTGAGTCACGAGAAGTGTCTTAGGGAATGGCTTTGAAACTGGCTTTCAGTGATTCACCCTGTGAACAGGGAGAGTGAAATTGTTGAGAGCAATAAAAACTTTATTATTGCACAAATATGTATCCTAGTGGGGTCTAACTTTCCATCATTCTCAATTCATTTCTGCAGGAAACTTTGGCCAAACAAAAGGAGAGTTTACTCTCCCCTAGGTAATAGCAACACTGAATCATTGTCGTGATTTGCCAGCTGTGTGCGTATTTGTGTCCATCGGGGGGATGGATACGCAGTGTATCCTCAAGCGTGAATCTCGTTTCCCTCAGCCATGTGTGGGGAGTTCAGCGAGGACCCGGGGGCCTTTGTTGCAGTAGGTCTAAGGGGTCATTCCCAATTCCACCTGAACAAATTTCCTGGGAGCACTGGGTTTCCCAGAAGGCAACCAGGCTTGTGGTTGATGTGGTAGGAGCTGTCCAGACTGTGCCCAGAACATCACTTCTGACCTTTGAGCTGGGTACCTAGCTGGAGTGATTTTCAAGAGACAAGGTCACACTGGGCATTGAGGGAGATAGAGAGGGCTGGGCAGGCCTTCAGAGTAGACAGAAACCACAATGAATGAGTGGTTGTGAAATTTAGAACAATGTTATGGAAACGGGGTTGGGGTGATCACAGGGAGCTTAAATCTTTGGTGTTATGGATTATTCACACAGCCCTTCATCTCAGACAGGGAAAATGGCACCTGAACTATAATGGGATGCTTCAGGGCTATTAACACTTTATCCACCCATATCCTCTTTCCATTCAGCCACCTTCACCAAGCTGGGTTCACCAAGCTCCGCTTCTTACTCTCCGAGTCTCCCATCTACAGCCCCACCAGTTCTCAACTCTCCACCCCCTATTGCTCCTTTCCTTGGCTCACCTACTCCCTTTCTTCCACTGGTCCATTTTCCTAGTTCAATCCATACTCTCCCCCTCCTGCTAGCCTGTTCTGCTGGTCTCTGGGTGCTGCTTCCTGTCCAAGGAGGTGTTATGCCCGGAGACAAGCAGGGAGAGAATGTGGCTTTTGTGGGCAGGGAACATGTCTACTGACTGTTGTGTTGTACTCTCCCAAGGGCTTAGCACAGAGCTCTTTACAGACTAAGTGGTCAACAAATACCGTTACCTGATTATCATCTTCCTAACGACCAGCTCAGCAGTTCTGTACCACTTCCATGTTTTTGCCTTCATAAATAACCACAGCACTTCTGTACTTAGATTTACTTAACTACTCAAGCACATATTCGTAGACATATCCACCTTTCTATTCTCCTCTTCCCTTTGCCTGTAATTATTTTACATCTACATCCCCTCCTAGGTATTCAGCTCTTCGATGGTAGGGATTGTTGTTTTTGGTTTTAACTGGTACTTGTTAAACATTTACTACATGCCAAGCATTGTACTAAGCACTGGGATAGATACAAGCTAATCAGGTTGGACATAGTCCTTGTCCCATATGAGGCTCACAATCTTAATCCCCATTTTACAGATGAGGGTAACTGAAGCACAGAGAAGTGAAGTGGCTTGCTTAAGGTCACACAGCAGACAAGTGATGGAGCGGCATTAGAACCCAGGTCCTGCTGACTCCTAGACCGATGTTATAATAATAATAATGGCATTTATTAAGTGCTTACTATGTGCAAAGCACTGTTCTAAGCACGGGGGAGGTTACAAGGTAATCAGGTTGTCCCGTGGGGGGCTCAAAGTCTTAATCCCCACTTTACAGATGAGGTAACTGAGGCCCAGAGAAGTGAAGTGACTTGCCCAAAGTCACACAGCTGACAAGTGGCGGAGTGGTGATTTGAACCCATGACCTCTGACTCCTAAGCCTGTGCTCTTTCCACTGAGCCACGCTGCTTCTGCTAGGCCGTGTTGCTTCTCAAGTGTTCCCTCCCTAACTTAGAACAGTTCTCTGCATAAAGGAGGCACTCAGTAAAGTCAACCTGGCACAGGGACTATCTGATCTATAATATTTGAATCTACCCCAACCCTCAATGCAGTGTTTGACACATGCATCCTAAGTGCTTAATAAATACCGTAAGTATTTATGTTAGTACCTTTTCGTTGATTTGATTAATTTTAGGCCCCAAGCCTCCTGGAAGTCTTCCTCCTGGAAGAACTGCTGATGACTTATCTCTCTCTGGACCAAAGCGAGGATACCTGTAGGTGAAATGACAACCAAGTTTAAACTTCAGCTCCTTTGGAGAAACCAGAAGCAGGGGTTGTTGAGGCTGTGTCTTGTTTCTTTTGTCAGTCGCTTATATTCTCTGATTGGGCAAGGTGATAGTGCAATGGCCTTCTGCAGCTTGGATTATAACCCGTCACCCGGAGCAAACGGACAATTTATCCCCGTCTACTGAACAGTCACATAAATGCTGGCCCAGCTATTGCCTCCTGCCAAGCTAGGCTTCCTGGCTTTATTACTTTTCCTGTGGCTAAAGTTTAATAAAGTTATATCTGACTTAAGATGTAGGTGCGTGTCTAAGATGCCTTGCTCTTAGAAGAATGGATGAATCCATCCAAGCTCTGACTAGATTAGAGCTGTTGTCTCTGCACACTGTCAGTAAGTATTATGAGTAGAGGCTTCTGCCTCATCTGTCACATGCTAAGGAGGTGCTCAAATTCCACGGATTGAGTTTCTTTTGCTTCCAGGACTGGGTGACTAGGTGACTAAAGGCTTTTCCAGTCTTCCTATGTTTTTATATTTACGTGGGACTTAAATCTTCTTTCCTAGAAGACTCAATTTTGTGGAAGATAAGAATAAAGATGGTATTTGTTAAGCACTTACTATGTGCCAGACACTATACTAAGCCCTGGGGTGGATACACGCAAATCGGGCTGGATGCAGTCCTGTCCCATTTGGGGCTCACAGGCTCAATCCCTATTTTACAGATGAGGGAGCTGAGGTCCAGAGAAGTGAAGTGACTTGCCTGGGGTCACACACCAGACAAGTGGTGGTGTCAGGATTAGAACCCATGACCTTCTGACTCCCAGCCCATACTCTCTCCACTATGCCATGCTGTGTAGGGACCGATGTCTCTTATTCAGTTGAACTCCCAAGTACTTTGTTGGTGTTAATGGTGGAGTATAGAGCTTCCCATTGAGGTAGCAGGCTAGAATTGGTGCTATTGCTAGTGGGTCTGCCTATCTTGTTCCCCCTGGGGCATAAGGTACAGTGAGTGAGGAGGCAAGAAGGAATGCGGCACATCAATCAATCATATTTATTGATTGAGAGCTCTGTGCAGAGCACTGTACTAAGTGCTTGGAAGAGTACAACATAAGACTTAGTAGACACATTCCTTTGCCCACAGTGAGTTTAGTCAATCATATTTATTGAGCGCTTACTGTGTGCAGAACACTGTACTAAGCACTTGGGAGAGTACAATATAACAATAGACACATTCCCTGCCTAAAATGAGCTTACCGTCTAGGGTGGGAGACAGGCATTAATATAAAGAAATTATAGATATGTACATAAGTGCTGTGGAGCTGAAGGAGGGGTGAAGAAAGGGAGCAAATCAGGATGGTGCAGAAGGGAGTGGGAGAAGAGGAAATAGGATTGGTCAGGGAGGGCGTCTTGGAGAAGTGCCTTCAATAAGGCTTTGAAGGTGAGGAGAGTAATTTTCTGTTGGATATGAAGCGCGAGGGTATTCCGTGCGGTTGGCGGAGAGACGGTTGACATCAAGGTACAGATCAGATTAGGATTAGAATCCAGATCCTCTGACTCCGAGCCTGTGCTCTTTCCATCAGGCCATGCCGCTTCCCTTGTCTTTAAATGGAGACAGCTGCAAACAGTCACTAAAATCCTCAGAGACTCAGTTGTGACAGAACTGGGAAGAAGGGAAGTAATTTGAGTGGGACTCTCACGAGCTCAGGGATGGTCTTTGCTTGGCCTTGGTCTCTCTGGAGTTAAACGGATGCCTTCAGAACCCAGGGAAATTATTAATGAGGTGAGAGATGCCGAGCCTTGCCCATTTCTGTTAAACCTTCGGCTCTGCATCCTTGCATGGCGCCACTCTTGGCATAATGGGAAATAGCTCATTAAAATGTTCAGCTTGGTGGCCTGCCTTAATTGATAGGACAATAAATATTGCCACTAAATACAATTCACAGAGCAGTTAGTAGACCTATCCAGCCCTCCTGAAACGGGGTGCTGGTGGGAGGTTCTCACAGAACTTCTGTGCTGTAAAACTCCCCGTATCCACAGCCATGGCCTTGCTCACAGCCTTTCTCTCCTTCCCCCAGCAAGTGGCCACCATATCCAGAAAGCCTCATGCCATCAGCCAAACAGCCCCTCACAGCACGGAGGGAAGGCAGAACTGAATGCCGAGTGGAAAGGGCCACTTGAAAGACAGAACAGAGGACTAAGTCACCTAAACAGCTGCATGGGTCCTGTCGGGGAAGAAATTTTTCCTTCACCTTTTTCAGAGGGTACTTGGATTGGGTCACTAGATAATACTGTGGTTTGGAATCATGTCAGCCCTCATCGCCACTGTTGGCACCTGGGGCACGTGGCGGGGCTGATGGAAAGGGTTCTCACCCACCCATCTCTTCCTGGACAAGGCCTAGTCTTGACACGCTCTGCTCTGAGCCCAATTTGGGAATCTCAGGATCGAGCTGTCTCCCTGAGCAGATGAAGCAGGCCTTGAGGAAATCTCCCCTAACGTCCGACTTCATTTTCCTCCCATCTCGGTTTCACGAGAAGCAGCGTGGCTAAGTGGATAGAGCCATGGGCCTGTGGGTCAGAAGAACCTGGGTTCTAATCCTGACTCCGTCACGTCTGCTGCGTGAACTTGGGCAAGTCAGGCCACTTCTCTGGACCTCAGTTACCTCATCTGTAAAACGGGGATTAAGATTGTGAACCCTCTTGTGGGACGCTGACTGTGTCCAGCCAACTTGTATCTACCCCAGCGCTTAGAACAGTGTTCGGCACATAGTAAGCGCTTAACAAGTGGAATAATTATTATTATTTCACCCCCGTGAGTCCCCGTTCCTAAGCCAAAAGCAGCATCTCTCTATGGTGGGGGGAGGAGGGACCTCGCCATCTCTGGTGTGACCCACGACCTGCTGCTGCTTGAGGAGGGTGTCTGTGATGGCCGGGAGTGATCTGTGACTGCACGGATCTTGAAATCCCGGGGAAAGTCAGATGCCATCTCAGGCTCTGGTCTAACTCTAGGCAGGGCCCGCGCTGCTGCTGGGACCTCTATTTGAGTAATGGCTTCATTTGATTACTTGAGTCCCGAGGTGATCTTGGGAAAGGCCCTCTTGAAAAGCAGGACAGAGAAGTAAATCATCAAAGCTGCCTCGGTCTTGTGGGGGAGAAACATTCTCCTTCACCTTTCTCAGAGGGCACTTGGGCTGTGTCACTAAATAATCCTGTAGCTTGGAACCATATTTCAGATGTTACAATTGGTTTTAGGCATTCACAATGTCCTAGATTGCTGGTTCAGCCCCCGGGAGGAGGTGTGGTGGTAGGTTTTCTATCAGCCTGAGCCCGTTTTGTTCCTAAGACCTTTACCCAGCTGCACTACCATGTGATCTTAGAACAGTGTTTTGCACATAGTAAGCGCTTAATAAATGCCATTATTATTATTATTATTATTATCTGAGTTCTTTACTGAACTATCTGTGCTCACGTAGCATTTGTAAGATTTTATTTTCCTTCCGTTCCTAATCCCGATTTCATTAGGTTAAAGTAGCTTCCTAAGTGGGAATCATTATTATTGTTCATTCATTCATTCATCATATTTATTGAGTGCTTACTGTGTGCAAAGCACCGCACTAAGCGCTTGGGAGAGTACAATAGAACAATAAAAAGACACATTCCTGCCCACAACAAACTCACAGTCTAGCGGGGGAGCCAGACATAAATATAAATAAATAACAGATCTATACAGATATATACATATGTTCTGTGGGGGTGGGAGGAAGGATGAATGAAAGACCAAGTAAGAGTGGCGCAGAAGGGAGTGGGAGAAGAGGAAAGGAGGGCTTAGTCAGGGAAGGCTTACTATGTGCTGAACGCTGTTCTAAGCGCCAGGGTAAATAGAAGTTAATCAGGACGGACACAAGCCCCTACCCCACATGGGGTTCACAGTCCAAGCAGGAGGTAGAGCAGGTATTGAATCCCCATTTTACAGTTCATCACCATCATATCACCCGATATCATCAGGTTAGTGATTGACACCTCCTGTAAGTAAAATAGCTTGCCCTCTGCATGGGAGCCTGGGGTATGAGCAGTTTCCTCACTTGGGGAACTGTCTGTGGTCAGGGCCTGCCGAGATCAGTCACCAAGGATGCAATACAAGAAGGGAGGCCAGTCAGCAGGTTTTATACCAGATGGTCTAAGTTTTCAGCTGAGCTGTCCCATGTCTGGGGGACCAAATGCTTTCGTGTCCTTTTTTTAAAACTTTAAGTACTGAGACTTGTTCCACCAGGGCTCCTGCTGTCGACTTTGGAGACTCAGACATGGGAAATGCTGACCTAGAGGAGAAGCGCCAAGGCTCCACTAGAGGAACTAGAGGGTTCAGAGGTCTAGGATCATGTGAAATCCACATGCTTCTGCAACATATCATCACCCTCTACTGCGTGCTGGCACAACACATATGACTTTTTTTAAATGATATTTGCTAAGCACTTACTATGTGCCAGGCACTGTATTAAGCAGCATGGCTTAGTGGATAGAGCATGAGCCTAGGAGTCAGAAGGCCCTGGGTTCTAGTCTAACTGAAGCTCAGAGTCATTAATTTGCCCCTAAGTTACTCCTCATTTGCTCCCTTTATTCACCCCCAACCCAACCCCCAGCCCCACAGCAGTTATGTACAGATCCGGAATTTATTTACATTAATGTTTGTCTCCCCCTCTACGCTGTAAGCTCATTGTGGGCAGGGAACACATCTACCCACTCTGTTATATTGAACTCTCCCAAACACTTAGTAAAGTGCTCTGCACACAATAAGCACTTAATAAATAAACAATTGATTGGCTTATGGATAGGATCCCTGCTCTCCCTTCTTCTTAGACCATAAGCCCCATGTGGTACAGGGACTTTATCCAGCCTGATTATCTTGTATCTACCCCAGCACTTAATACAGTGCCTATAGTAAGTGCTTAACAAATACCATAACAATAATAATAAGTGATTTACCCAAGGTCACACAGAAGGCAAGTAGTGGAATCCAGGTCTCCTAACTCCCAAGCCCATGCTCTTTCCACTAAGTCATGATGCCTCCTGAGAACTCAAATGGAGGCTGTCTATTTTCATGCGCTTGTTACAGGCCTCTTGCTTTCTTGTTCTGTTTTCCCCATTTGGGTACTTCCTTTCTGCTTGTAAACAAGTGTCCTGTTTTCCTAGGAAATGCTGACTGTGTTGGTTACAGCAACCACCTTCAAATTAGTGGTGAAGGTCAAGTTGGGCACCACAGGTCAACCTGACAGATTTTACCTAGATGCAGGAAAGCCCGACTTGTTTATATCAGCTGCAAAGACTATTTTTAGGGTCTGAATTGCCTCTTAATCACACAACACTGTTTTTCCGAACCCCAAGGAAAATGATTTGCTTTAGAAATTAGCCAATAGCTATTCCTGGAAGCAGGAACAAAATGGTGGATTTTAAAATGAATTATCCTAAGAATTATATCGAAGGACATTCGGATGATGCAGTCACAAAAGCAGATTATGATCGGGCCCCTTTTGATCTCATTTTGCCTGCCATTTGGACAAAGCAGGAGGAGATGCTAATTAAACAATGACTTGACTTGGATGGCTTGACAGGTGAAGAATATTGCATTTGCTGCCAGAGCTGTGAGAAGCAGCAACAACAAGAGGTTGGTTTATTAGCCAATCAATCAATCATATTTATTGAGCACTTACTGAGTGCAGAGCACTGTACTTGGGAGAGCACAATATAACAGGGTTGGTAGAAACAAGCCCTTCTCACAACCAACTTACAGTCTAGAGGGGGGAGACAGATTAATATAAATAAAAATAAGGATATGTACATAATTGCTGTGGGGCTGCAGGAGGAGTGAATAAAGGGTGAAAATCCAAGTGCAAGAGTGATGCAGAAGGGAGTGGGAGAAGAGGAAAGGAGGGCTTAGCTGGGGAAGGTCTCATGGAGGAGATGTGCTTTTTAATAAGGCTTTGAAGGTGGGGAAAGTGATGATCTGTTGGATGTGAATAGGGTGGGTGTTCCAGGCCAGAGGCAGGACTTGGTTAAGGGGTTGGTGGCAAAACAGAGGAGATGATTGAGTGGTAAGGCATTTCTGTTAGATGTGGAGATGGATGGGCGACTACTGGAGGTTCTTGAGGAGTGGGGAAACCTGGAGGGAATGGTTTTGTAGAAAAATGATCCGGGTAGCAGAGTGAAGTATGAATGGAGTGGGAAGACACAGGAGGCCGGGAGATCAGCAAGAAGACTGATGACAGTAATCAAGGAAGGATAGGATAAGTGCTTGGGTTAATGTGGTAGCGGCTTGGATGGAGAGGAAAGGGTGGATTTTAGCAATGTCATGAAGGTTGAAGTGACAGGATTTGGTGATAGACCGAATGTGTGGGATGAGAGAGATGAGTCGAGGATATTGCCAAGGTTCCGTGCTTGCGAGACAAGGAGGACAGTGGTGCTGTCTAGAATAATGGGCAAGTCATAGAGAAGATAGGGAGCAGGTGGCAAGATGAGGAGTTCTATTTTGGACATGTTAAGTTTGAGGTGTGGACATCCAAATAGAGATGTTCTGAAGGCAGGAGGAGATATGAAACTGCAGACTGTCAAATTGAAAGTGCTTACTCTGTGCCAAGCACAGGATAATTAGATCAGACATAGTTCCTGTCCCAAATGGGGCCCCCAATCTAAGCGGGAGGGGGAGCAGGGCCCTTTATCCCCATTTTACAGTTGAGGAAACTGCAGCACAGCGACTTGCCCAAGGTCCCAAGCAGGCCAGTGGCAGAGCTGGGACTAGAATCCAGGTTCCCGGGCTCCTGATCCCATGCTCCTTCCACAAGCTCAGGCCGCTGAAATGGGTAATAAATATATCAGCTTCCTCCATAAAGAGCACACAACAGAAATATTTACTTTACCTCACCTTTCTGACAGCAGGATGCTATGTTACATAAAAGAAATGAGAGGAAAAGACTTATTAGCATGAGGTTCTCACTTGAGGTGCCACAAGCTCTATTCTGTGCCAGCATATAAACATTGGGAGATTAAATTATATAATCAACTACCAGCCTGTCCCTTCTGCGACTCACAAAGTGCAACATAGCTGAGTTTCAAGGAGGAGCAGAGACTATCACTGGAATTATCCAAATAATAACGATGGCATTAAGCGCTTACTTCGGAATTGTACTCTGGTTTATGTGTATGCAGAGTACCTGCTAGGAAGAGAGGGATAGGTAACATATAGGAGCTACTAAGAGTTTGCTTCCCCTTGCTCTCATTGCTCTAATTGCAGGATCTGGGCATCGTTTCTCAGAACAGAATCCAAACACAGAATGACCCTCCCTGCTCCTGTCCTTGGGGTTATTATGTGTGGTCAACACCACCTGGAAGGGTCAGAAACTATTAGAGACAAATGGCAAGCTCTGCAGCAGGTCCCTTCTTCCCATGATAATAACTTGGGGCAGGATTTCTTTGGAAAGGGGTGGCTGATGACCAGCGGCTGAGTGAAGCAACGGCTACTTTAGAGATGACCTGGGTGGGAGAGCTGACATGCTGCTGGAGGAACCTTTGCTAGGAGCGAGTGTTCTTGGCCTCCCTGTTAATCGCGGTGGAGCAACCCCTCTTTGAGGTGGGATCAGCAAACAGGAGAGGCACGTTGGCTTTCTGTTGGTCCCATAAAGCTGCGTTAATTGTACCAAGTTTAAACCTGACCGAGAGGCTTAAGTGCGGAAGTGCTCTTTTAGGTTTCTCCCTGAAAAGGTCCCGCCATAGGTTTAGCTGACTGCTTAGGAGTCACCTTATTTAGGCTCCGGACCAGAGTAAGCACTATTGTTTGATAACAATGGTGATGATGATGATGATGTGGACAGGAATACATAGTCCTGGTATTACTGGTATTAAAAAAATTGGATTTCATAGCAAGCCTCTTCTAATGCCAACCTCCTCACTGTACCTTGATCTCGTTTATCTCGCTGCCAAACCCTTGCCCACATCCTGCCTCTGGCCTGGAATGACCTCCCTCTTCCCATCTGACAATCACTCCCCCCACCCCCTTCAAAACCTTGTTAAAAACACATCTCCTTCAAGAGCCCTTCCCCAACTAAAGCTCTCATTTCTTCTTCTCCAACTCCTGCTTCACCCTTGCACTTGGACTTGCACCCTTTATTCACCCCTCCCTCAGCCCTTCAGCACTTATGTACTTATCTGCAATTTATTTATAATAATGTCTGCCTTACCCTGTATAAGGTTGTTGTGGGCAGGGAACACTTCTACCAACTCTGATATACTGTACTCTCCAAAGCACTTAGTTATGTGCTCTGCACATGGTAAGTGCTCAATAAATAGGATTGATTGATTGACAGCAAAGCCCATTGTTGGCCAAGGTGACCACAAGAACAGGAAGAAGGTGACCCATTACTGGCAAGCGGGCATCTCAGTAGTTGTTGCAATCTTTGTCGCCCACGTGAGCTCCCTATTTTCAGGATTCTTGCTGGGCCTTTCAACCCTATGGAATGCCCCAGGCGATTCTTCGTTCAGAAGTTTTGCCTTTGGTGGATATTCTCCTATGTGCAGAGCTAGGACTGGGACCCAAGTGTCCTGATTCCCAGAACCAAGCTCTTTCCACCGGACCCACAGCTGGGCTCAGGTGGGCATTGATCCAGACAGACTGGAAGCAGAAACGCCGATCGGAGACCCTAAGAGGCAGGCGGTTGAGTCAGGATGGCCAGATGACTGAGCTGACCGGAATGATGGCTGTGACTGACCTAGCCTGGGACTCCATTCCTGGACTCTCCCACCTCCATATGGTGGGGCTACCGGCTGGCTCGCCATCTCCTGCCCCAGGCTCCCACACACCAAAGACTGTGCTAGATTGCAGGGGACTTCTGAGGTGTTTACCTGCTCTGCCAGATAATAGGGGGATTTACTCACCAGGGATTGCAAAATGCTTTGAAACCACAAAATGTACAAATAATACACTCAAATTATTGCTGCTGCCATTAGGTTATTGATTATAATAATTTTCTGACTCTCTCCACCGCACAGATTTTCCTGAATATGAGAAAAGTGCTTTTTTTCTTTTCCTCTTTTTAGTATTTAAAAGCTTGGCTAGGTGATGGTTGCTAAGTTACCTTTTTCTGCGTTTCCCTGGGAAATTTGATCCACTCTTATTAGTAAGGGCATTTGTTGAGCACCCGCTACATGCAATACATTGTACTTAAGTGTTCGGGAAAGTACAAAATGAAGAAGTGACATGTCCTCCGCCCACAAGGAGCTTTCACTCTAATGGGGCTGGCAGAAATCAACGAGGTGGTTCTGTCTGTCCTCCAAGTGGCCAAAATGGCCCCTT
This sequence comes from Tachyglossus aculeatus, assembly GCF_015852505.1. Classification (NCBI taxonomy): domain Eukaryota; kingdom Metazoa; phylum Chordata; class Mammalia; order Monotremata; family Tachyglossidae; genus Tachyglossus; species Tachyglossus aculeatus. Next base: position 4,703,096 of record NC_052085.1, read on the forward strand.
CGGACACATTGAGGAAACTCTGCCGGTCACTTGCCGGATTTGTTGGAGCCTGTAGAGCTACCTCTTGTCCCTTCCTCACCCTCCTCAACTCTGCAGCCTGCACTGTGATCTGGTCCATCTGGGCTGTCCATTCATGCCTGCCGTTCCTGGTAGCCCCACTTCTTCCTTCACCCTGTGTTTGTGCTCAAATAAACCATCCCCTGGAGTCTTAATCCATCCGTGGTATTTACTGAGTGCCCACTTTGTGTGCAGTGCCCTCTAGACTGTAAGCTTGTTGTGGGCAGGGAACCTATCCACCAACTCTGTTATAGTGTACTCTCCCAAGCGATCAGTACAGTGCTCTGCACACAGTAATCGCTCAATAAATCATCATCATCATCAATCGTATTTATTGAGCGCTTACTATGTGCAGAGCACTGTACTAAGCTCTTGGGAAGTACAAATTGGCAACATATAGAGACAGTCCCTACCCAACAGTGGGCTCACAGTCTAAAAGGGGGAGACAGAGAACAAAACCAAACATACTAACAAAATAAAATAAATAGAATAGATATGTACAAGTAAGATACATAAGTAAATAAATAGGGTAATAAATATGTACAAACATATATACACGTGCTGTGGGGAAAGGAAGGAGGTAAGATGGGGGGGGTGGAGAGGGGGACGAGGGGGAGAGGAAGGAAGGGGCTCAGTCTGGGAAGGCCTCCTGGAGGAGGTGAGCTCTCAGCAGGGCCTTGAAGGGAGGAAGAGAGCTAGCTTGGCGGAATAAATACCATTGATTGTTCTGAACTCGGCACTTGGCAGGGTACCGACTGAGGCAAAAGTCACAATCCCCGCCCTGGAGGGGTTTGCAATCAAAATTATTACAGGTAGGAGGAAAAAGACCATCAAAAGATGGATATGTGAATAAATAAATACAGAGGTCCTGTAAACACCTCTGCCAGGCAACTAGTCCCCCAGCCATGTTTTGCCCTCTCCCAGAGGGAAAAACAGAGGAAGAAACAAAAGAAAAATCCATACCCTAATTTGCCCATGAATGTTTAGAATCTAGGCAGTGTCCTTACAGTCAGTCCTTGCAGTGTGTGCAAAGGACCTGAGGACCTAAGCGTCCTAAGAGCAGCAGTATGCATGTCCTGTCAATGTGCAATATATACAGCACCTAGCTAGCAGTTTTGTAGGCTGTTAATTTATTCCAGGGAACAGTAATCCCACTCAAAATCGCTGCCCAGGCAGGACTGAAGGAGAGAGGGGTCTCCCTCAAACTCTTCTCAGAACTAAGCAATTTTTAACTATGTGTTTAGCTGAAGTGGACAACGCCATCATAGCCTTGGCTTAAATCCACATATTTGCCCTGGACGTGAATGCCACAGCCAATACGGTTATTTATTAAACATCCTGTGCACTAACAAAGAACGTTATTTTTTAACAAGAGTGATATTTGATAACTTTTTAATTCCTTTTGCGTGGTCTCTTTAAAGCTTCGGCTTCTTAGAGTTTATTTTCAGTCGCGCTCTTCGTCTTTGAGCAGAAAAGCTCATGGATCTATTGTTAAATTAGTTTTCTATCACTACATCCTTTATGACGGCAATTCATAAAGAACTTCTTCAGGAGTTTAAAGAACAAAAGCCTAAGGAGCATAAAGAGGCTGTGAATCGTTCATATTAAGAGCTATCCAGCCTTTCCCCATACCTGTATTCTTCTCCCATAAAAATCTGCTGGAGTGTCATCTTCTCCACTGGTCATTTTGCCTTCATAGCTCAAAATTCAGAACTGAATGTATTGAAAACATTATTGAATTCATTCCGCACAGCCTAGTGAAATGAGCAAGGGGTCAGAAGACTGAGGTTCAAATCCCAGCTTCACCACTGCCTTACCATGTGACCTTAAGCAAAGTCACTTAATGTCTCTGGTCCTCAGTTTTCTCATCAGTAAAATGGGGATAAAACACATCTGTGTGCCCCTTTTGGGATAGGGACTGGGTCTGACCTCAAAAACTTATGCTGACCCCAGCATTTGAGCCCGTTGTTGGGTAGGGGCTGTCTCTATATGTTGCCAATTTGTACTTCCCAAGTGCTTAGTACAGTGCTTCGCACACAGTAAGTGCTCAATAAATATGATTGACTGACTGAATGAATGAATTTAACACAAAGTAAAGGCTTAATAAATGTGATAATTATTATTCCCTAAGCCTCAATATACTGTTCTCTCCAATTGTGGATGTAGATCTTATGCTTTCACTGTACTCTCCCAAGTGCTTAGAACAGTGCTTTGCACCGAGCAGGTGCTCAGTGAATACTGTTGATTGATTCAGTGGGAGAGGAATGGGACCATCAGGGGGATGAGAGGCAGGGTACTGTCTCCCTTGGACAGCTTGCTGGACTGTAAGGAGCTTGAAATTTGGACATAGAGAGCATCCTCTCCTCAAGCCTCTCCCTCACCCTTCCCCTCCAGTGCTCCCAAGCCCTCAGTCCCCAGGTTTTCCTGTAAGTTTTCTGGGTTCTGAAGCCCCCCCAAAGGCCCAGAAAATGGTGAAGCAGATTCTCCACTCTACAGCTCACCGTCCTTCAGAAGCAATGGCAGCAGGTGTAACTCACAAATTACTGATCTCATCTGTCCTCCCAACATCACCTTGAGGCAGGAAGAAACAGATATTATTAGGGCCAGAGAGGTGAAGTGACTAGCCTAAGGGCACCCAGCACGCCAGTGGCAGAACTGAGATTAAGGTCTGGGTCTTCTTCTCTTTCCACTAGACCACACTGCCTCTTTTATGTTTTTTCTTGCATGTGACATGTAGGGAAGATAGCTTCTGTACTTAGGACCAGATGTCCTGAAACAGAGATTCAAAACACTCTCATTTGTGTAGGTACCCTTATAAGATCCTGCTGGTAATGACCCTTCGCTGAAAGTCCAAGGTTAAATCTAAAAATTAACAGCCCTCAAAGCCATCTGGGAGAGCTGGGCTATAATTCCAGCTCTGTCCCTGGCCTGCTGTGTGACTGGAACACGTCACTCAACCTCTTTGGGCCAGTTTTCCCAAGAGTGTAGTATAGTGCTCTGCATGCAGTAAGCGCTCAATAAATACAGTTGATGGATTGATCTGTTAAATGGAATGAGAGACCTGTTTTCCCTTTTTTGGTGGGGCAGGGACTGGTTCTGATTTGACTATCTAGGAATGCTTGGTACATAGATAGTGCTTAATCAATATCACCCTTCACAGGGGTGAGTGCTGCTCAGATCCACGCACACTCCCAACAAATTCTTCCACGCAGCAAAAACTGCTTGTGAGAGGCAGCTCCAGGTAATTTTCAATTCTGCCACTCCAATTCAACCACCAACCACCTACTGTATGCACAGCACTTGAACTACCCTCTTGGAGAATACAACAAAACTCCAGTATGGCTTAGGGACACAAATGATTCATAACTACAGGATCTTTGCTCACATATTAAGCATGAATATTTTTAGTCTCGTGGTCAGACGTATATGAAGGTGGTTGTGAAACTGGTTCACATCCTGTACCCCAGGGCATGGTGGGAAGATTCCAGCTACCAGCAATGGCCTGGGAAATGCTACCTTTAATAAAAGGTTTTATTGTCCCACACATTTTCCACTGGTTGGTTTCGTAGAAATCTTTCTCCCATCCATTTTCATTTTCTTAGCAGGCAGCCCTGGACTTTTTGCACCATTTTTATGGTTAGTTTTCTTGTGGCTTTTCTTACGGTATTTCAGTTCGTTCCTTCTCTTTCACCCCTCCGATCTGCTCTTGAGGGCACCAGAAACCCAAAGGAATGGGAAAAAAATTCACGTTATTGTTCAGATAAATCTTGCTGCTTTCCTGGCTCTTGTTGCTCAAGGTCCTTTCTAGGCCAGCTGCAGAGGCGAAGCTTTTTAATAAGATTTTCCAGAATATTAAATTTTTGGACCATTTTATGTGGTTGTGCGAAGGACTGCAGATTTCACAACTAAAGGGAAAGATTCACCTTGAATCCCCAAACTCTCACCACCCTTTCCTTAGTAATGGGACAGTCATCCCTCAAGCTTTCACTAGACCATAAGCTCGTTCATTCATTCAGTCCTATTTATTAAGCGCTTACTGTGTGCAGAGCACTGTACTAAACACTTGGAAAGTACAATTTTGCAACAGAGACAATCCCTACCCGACAACGTGGTCAGGGGATGTGTGTATCATCTCTGTTATATCGTACTCTCCCAAGCGCTTAGTACAGTGCTCTGCACACAGTACAGGGTTGATGCATGCCACTGATTGATTAACTAAGCCAATTTGAGTTCCGTTGCTGAGGTCTGAGACCTTCTGTTCCATGACCCATTCTCCCTACCAGGTGCCCTGTCATGCTTGCTGCCGGGCACAGCGGAGGCTGGGAGAAAGACGAAGGATGGCTCAGGGCAAACCATCACCACTATTGCAAAATCAGCTCTAACCCACGTTGTGCTAGTAGTCATGTACCTTTCCTCCCTTAAACATTTAGAGACAGTTTTGCCTTCAAAATGGTTGCCTTTGAACTGAAAGACCACTGTATCAATCAATCAATTGTATTTATTGAATGCTTTCTTGTAAAGTGCACTGTACTAAGCATTTGGGAGAGTACAATACAACTGAAGAAGCAGACATGATACCTGTCCATAACGAGCTTACAGTCTAGAAGGGGGAGGCGGACATTAATATAAATAAATATATATAATACATCCTACAGTCCGTTTGTGTTTTTTTATGTGTCTGCGATAATACAGTATTAAACCTTGTAAAATAGCAATGGATATTCTTTGAAGAGAGGGGTCATGTCTACTCTTTTCATTGTACTCTCCCAACTGCTTAGTACAGTGCTCTGCACAGGTAGCTGTTCGATGAATACCGTTGATTGAAAAATTGAGCGAAGAGACTGTAAAGCATTCTGCTAACGGTGGACATAATAGTAATATGCAACTTGGTTTCAAAAACAGTTCAGTCATGGTGAGATCTTTGAATTATCTACCATCTCCCCCAGTCATTACCAATGAACCGAAGATTTTTACAATTTCCTATCATATGCGGGTCTTTAAGAACACAACCCCTGTGTCACTGAAGAAGCCCCCCACTATAATAGCCATATCCTTTAGATTTAATGCAAAATAAGGGTGGAAACATTTTGGCAGTTAATAAAATGCAATTTTGGAGCCCTTTCTTCCACAGTCATTACCTCTGAGGATGTTTCTTCATTTGAAAACATGAATAATGCTTACCTTGGAGGGTTGCGCTTATGAATAAACTAATACTAAACAATTAAAATGCTATGTGTTTTGAGATTAGGTGCTATGTATTCCAGCATTATGAGTCAACAAAGATGCTTAATGAATCCCAAATTTCTGAACCACAGTTGCATCTATCCATAAAACAAAGGCTGAAGTTAGCCAGTGGGGATTGTCTTGAAACTCCTCTACTTAAGAAGCTAGACCATATTAACAAAAACTCATAAATAAAAGCAAAGATTCCAAAAAAATCAGCATTGTACTGCTCTGATTCACACACGTAGTGCATTTAAATACGTTAGTAAAAAGGTGAGTGCATAAATTATTACTGTTCTCAGGCAGTCCCAAATCAGCACCTCCTCCAACTTATTAGGGAGTTTATAAATGTGTAAGTAGTATTTACTTCTGAAGCATGGCTTTTGTTTCTTGGTTCTATTTGGCTTTATGCCCTGTGTTATTTACTCGGGTTGTAATAGGGACTAGAGTTCCACTTACTGGTATTTTGGTTATGATCTGAGGTTGTGAATCCAATTGCCATTTCCAGGGTTGGGTGACGATGGCTGAAGACTGCTCCTCCCGTTTCCCAAGGGACAACTTTTTGTGGTGAATCTGGCAGGGAGAGGACAGAGATTTTAGTGGATCAAGGAGTGGCAGGGGACAGGCCAGACCACTGCCATTTTGGTGCTCTTCCTCCTGAAGATTGGAAATGCTCAGGTCTCATGATAGAGTTGGGATGAGTGAGGCTGGGAATCCAGCTTGCACAGCTGTGGGGTTGTTTGTCCCCATCACCCCTGGGAACTTCACACCTATGACCTATTTACTTTCAATCGATCAATCAATCAATCATATTTATTGAGCACTTACTGGGTATCCATCCCTCTGCTGCTTGGGACCTCAATGGGGAAAGCAAGGCAGTTGCCAACTTTGAGGAGGCAGGACCAATGAGCATGAACCACCAACACAGAAAGGGGGGAAACCTCTAAAAAGCTGAGAGGTTCTGTTCCTGGCTATATTTTTCCCAAATGATGTTAAGAAAATAAATACCCAGAACCCTCCGCTCACGGCAGCGAAGTAAGCAACCCAACCAGATGTAACATCATGGATACAGTGGCAAGTGTGAGGGACACTCTTCAGCAAACTTACTCATGGATACATTCTCACTGTCAGTAGCTTCGTCTTCAAACTGAAGGGCAACTCTGCTACTGCAGTACTTGGCCTGAAGACTCTTTCAGTCAATCCGTGTAATTGACTGAGCATTGTACTAAATGCTTACGAGAGTCCAGTAGAGTTAGCAGACAAAACTTCTGCCCTCAAAGAGCTTATAGTCTAGCAGGGGCAATATGAATGCAGGCCAGTGTGTTCTGGGAGAAATGTTTCTGAGCAGAGGGCTAGGGGCTGTTTGGCTGTCCTTGTTATTATTATTAATAATAATAATATTAATAATGGTATTTATTAAGACATTAACCCCCCCAAAAACCAACCTTTTGTGGGTAGTTCATAGTGTATTGCCCTCTGCTTGCCTTCTTGTCCGTTGCACTCCGGGCCCCAGCAGGAACATGCTGGGCAGGGATGAGAGAGAGTGAGCAAGCATAGAGCAAACCACCAGCGCTAGAATCAATTCCCCTGACAGATTCTCAGTTCTGAAGTCTCTGGACCAAGGCTCATCTGGATCTCATTAGAAGACTTCATTCATTCATTCATTCAATCACATTTATTGAGTGCTTACTGTGTGCACAGCACTGTACTAAGCACTTGGGAAGTACAAGTTGGCCACATACAGAGACGGTCCCTATCCAACAACGGGCTCACAGTCTAGAAAGGGGAGACAGACAACAAAAAAATACATGTGGACAGGTGTCAAGTCATTAGAATAAATAGAAATAAAGCTAGATGCACATCATTAACAAAATAAATAGAATAGTAGTAGTAATATCATTATCATCACCCCCACCACCACTATCGAAAAGCAGCATGACGTAATGGATAGAGCATGGGCTTGGGAGTCAGAAGGACCTGGGTTCGAATCTCAGCTCCACCACTTGTCTGCTGCGTGACCTTGGGCAACTTACTTGACTTCTCTGTGCCTCATCTGTAAAATGGGGATTAAGACTGTGAGCCCAATGTGGGACAGGGACTGTGTCCAATCTGATCACTTTGTATCTACCCCAGCGCTTAGTATAGTGCCTGACACATAGTAAGCACTTAACAAATTCCATTAAAAAAGTCATCTGGAATTAATACCTAAAGCGCAGTGGCACAGGGACAGGTTTTCCTAAATAGATGCCTGGTTCTGGGGAAGCTTCATCAGTTCCTTTTTTTCTACTAGTATTCCATTCTTGAATTCCAGCTCCCTAAAGCACTGATTCCCTCTGGTTTCCTGGGTCCTTGGGGTCCAGGTGGGCCCAGGGAAGCGAGGGAGTGACACACCAAGCACTGCTGAATGTCCCGTTTTGTTTCCACTTGATACTGTCACTCTGCTGAAGTCAACCAGCCATTTGGACACAGTGGGAGACTAATTCCCCTGCCGGGAATTCAGCGACATTTCTCGATACTCGCATTATTTTTCTTCTCTGAGACAGACATTATGCAGGCTGAAGAATTCAGAAAGCAAGTTAATGGAGGATTAAGAGCACACATTCTTTTTACACTGACAAGGTGAAAAATAATAGCCCATATTCATTCATTCAATAGCATTTATTGAGCGCTTACTGTGTGCAGAGCACTGCACTAAGCACTTGGGAAGTGCAAATCGGCAACATAAAGAGATGGTTCCTACCCAACAACGGGCTCACCGTCTAATCCCAGCCCCTCCACTTGCCTGCTGTGGGACCTTGGGCAAGTCACTTCACTTCTCTGTGCCTCAGTTTCCTCATCTGCAAAATGGGGATTCAAAACCTTTTTCCCTCCTACTTTTTCTGTAAGCACCATGGGCAGCCTGATTAACTTGTGTCTGTGCCAATGCTTAATGCAGTGCTTGGAAGCACTTAACAAGTGCTATGATGATTATTATTGTTATTACTATCATTCCTGGATTATATATCCCCTAACACTTCAGTACCTCTGTGCCAACTACACACTTGTCTACTCACAACTACATGTAGCACTTCTGCACAAATATTACATAGCCTCTTAGGTACTAACTCATAGATATATATGAGTTGTATATATATATATATATATATATATATATATATATATATATATGCATATCCCCTTTTCATTATTCCTTCTGTCTCCCCAACAAAATAGTAAGTTGAGGGAAGAGATCATGTTATTAACTTTTACCCTCCCAAGCACTTAGTTCAGTATTCAGCACTAGTGGAAGCTCAGTAAATACTACTGATTGACCAGAATGGCTAGAGCTTAGGCCCTTTGAAGCCTCTCCTGTGGGAACTTATCAATCAGTCAATCAGTGGTGCTTATTGAGTACTTATTATGTGCAGAGCTAAGCACTTGGGAGAGTACAATAGAGTTAACATAATCCTTGCCCTCACCTAAACTTAGTTTATTGTGTGGAGAGCACTATACTAAGCATTTGAGAGAGTAAAATTGAGAGGGTAGAAATGATTCCTGCCCTCAAGGACCCTATACTTGATCAAACATGTGCGTTTCATCCTGGGGTTTGACACATTTGCTCCCAACTTCCTTCTACCGGAAAGGCCTTCTCCTTCAAATCCACCAGACCACAACTCACCCCATCTTCAAAGCCCTCCTTGAAAGTCCACTCCCTCCAGGAATCCTTTCTTGATTAATTCCCACCAGCACAGGTCAGCCAAGCCAAGAAGCAGCCCCTTTAGCAATTATGCATTTATGCAGCCCTGCTTTTGGTTCTATGTAAAGGGTACAATTCTAAGAATGGAGGAACTGGATTCTAGTTCTGGCTCTGCAAGTAAGGGAATGCCAGCTGAAATAATATAAGTTTCTGACCAAAGACCCACCTAGCAAAAATCTTGAAACAAATGGCTAATGGAAGCGGCAATGATCTCAGCAGCCATCGAGGCAATGCCTGCTTGGGTTATGGTGTTCAGATCCCTCAACTAGAAAATGGGGAAAAGGAAATTTAGAAGCAGTGTGGCCTAGTGGAAGGAGCACGGGGCTGTGAGTCAGAGGACCTGAGTTCTAATCATCATCAATCGTATTTATTGAGCGCTTACTGTGTGCACAGCACTGTACTAAGCGCTTGGGAAGTACAAGTTGGCAACATATAGAGACAGTCCCTACCCAACAGTGGGCTCACAGTCTAAAAGGGGGAGAATCTAATCCCTGCTCCACCACTTGCTGGCTGTTTGACCTTGGATAAGTCACAGCTTCTAGGTGTTTTGGTTTCCTCAACTGTAAAGTAGTGATTTAATACCTGTTCTCCTTCCTATGTAAGACTGTGAGCCCTATGTGGGTCAGGGATTTTGTCTGATCTTATTAATCTGTATCTACCCCAGCACTCAGAACAGTACTTGACACAGAGTAAACGCTTAACAAATATTCATTTTATTATTATTCCTGTTCTCCCCTCCTACTGAGACTGAAAGCCCCATCTGGGAAAAGGCCCGTGTCTGACCTGATTACCTTGTGCCTATTACCTTAATGCTATTATTAACCATTATTATTATTATTATCACTGATATCATCATTATTATTATTTCTTCAAATTTTGGTTCAGTTATGTTTTTTCATTAATCATCCCTCCAAATCCACTTCAGAAATGCATGACTTGAAACCCTTACACTGAAATTGAAATTTAGCTCCTGCCTTTGTAGAGAAACAGGATAGGTGGGAAATGGAGGTAAACGTACAGGTACTCTGAACCTTCTGGAGGGAGTTGGGTGGGTTTCCCATGGGCAGTCAAGCTGGCAATCTAGAGATTCTGAGAGGGGTGTAGCACCCCTTGGGGTGTCGGGGTGCTGGACAGGGTTTCAGAGACAGGCTTTTTGGAAGATGTGCTGTGGGGACTGCGATCAGCTCAGGGATGGTCTAATCTAGCCTTGCGGCCTGAGCTCCGCGCTCAGAATACATCACCAATTGTGAGAACTATCTGGTCCGGTCTGGCCTGGCCTGGCAGCCTAGCAGTGAGTGGGCTCTGCCAGGACTAGGCCTGGGCAGGTGCTGAGCATATTCTATCAGCACGAAATTCCTTGTGGTGGTTTTGTTTTTTGCTGGATTGGAGTTTTGGACCCATCCTCTTGCTCCACTGGCTCTCCAGTGTTGTGGAGTCAGCAGCCTTCGCCTCGGGACTTTGGTCTGGCTCTGAAAACCCTTAGCACTTTATGAACTTATTTACAACCTCTTTAGCACATATTTATATACATCCCCCCACATATATATTTACTTACATATATACTTCTATGCATTTATTGAGTAGACAGATACATATATATATCCATCCTCTCAATTTATTTTTGATAGTGTTTTAAATATGTATGATATTCTATTTACTCTCAGGTGTAAGATTCTTGTGGGCAGGAATTTTTCACTTCATTATTCAGAACTTCCCAAATGCCTAGTGGAGTGCACTAGGCCAAGTGGTTGCTCATTAAATACAGCTCTTATTATTACTCCTACTCCTCTTAGATCCCCTAATGCCACTCAGGTTCTTCTGCACTACCTAAGCATTTTAGTAGTCATGATGGGTACTTAATATGCCTCTATTTTATTACTCCCTCCAATCTGTAATTTTTTAAGTGCCTGTCTCTCCCTCCAGACTGAAGCTCCTTGATGGCAAGGATGATGATGTATGCTAATTTTTGTTGTATTCTCCCAAGCTCTCAGAACAGTGCTTTACACACAGTAGGTGCTTGATAAATACTAATGATGATGATGATGATGATAGTGTGGTGGTGACAGAGATAGACTAGGGGTGGAGCAAGTGGAGGGCAGCAAGAAGTACAGTATTTCCACAGGGTTTGGAATTCCTAGGAATATCCCTGACCAGCCCTAAACTGCCATTTTCCATGGCTGTAGTTTTATTAAGCCACAGTAGTGAAATTAAGGTATGAAAAATCCATTCATGGAGTTCAAGCTGACTGAGACACCCAGAATATACCTGAACATTAATACCCCCTCACTTGCAGACTGTAAAATTAATTACATTTTTAAAGCACTAAACGAAATGTTCTAGACCTGTTTGAATGGTCCTTGTCTTCTTTAGTCTGGCATCTTAGTTAAGATTTGAGAAGCAGTGTGGCTAAGTGGAATTAGCATGGGCTTTGGAGTCAGAGGTCATGGATTCAAATCCTGGCTCTGCCAACTGTCAGCTGTTGTGACTTTGGGCAAGTCACTTAACTTCTCTGTGCCTCAGTTACCTCATCTGTAAAATGGGGATTAAGACTGTGAGCCCCACGTGGGACAACCTGATCACCTTGTATCCCCTCAGTGCTTAGAGCAGTGCTTTGCACATAGTAAGCACTTAATAAATGCCATCATTATTATTATTGTTATTTGTGCAATATCTCGATGAAAGAACTGAGGCTCATTCATTACTCCCGAAAGGAGATGCCACCATTAATAAGAAAACTTTGCTCTCACCAAAAAATAATAATAATTACTCTGAAAATGATAAAATATAGTTTAAGTAGACTTTATGATTTAATGCACTTTCATTTTCCATAAGCTTTTTTAATAGTCAAACTTTCAGTGGCTGGATTTCTCAGCTCTCTATTGTTCCCAGCACTCGCTCCCATCTGGGGAACTCAAACCAATGGAACAGTTCCCGCAAACAAGTGCAGCCGTCGGCTGCAGTTCTTACAGATGAGAAAACTGGGCGGGGTAGCGGGGAAGAAAAGGGAAAGCATCTGGTCTGTGTTTGCTGAGTTACCGAGTGCATGATGCCATGTTGCCTAGCAATCCATGAGGTCACGCAAGCCAGTGCTAGGCAACCAGATGCAATCTGTCAGCTGCATCCTTTGGGTGTTTTCCGCTAGGTCTTAGGAGACCTGCAGAGATTTCAGACATATGTGAGCACCCCTGATGAGGAGTAGGTCTCACTCCCTTTTATTCTAGGTATTCGTTGCTCAAATCTTCAAACTTCCTCCCCCTGGAGCATGCCTCTTCTCCTCCAGGCACTATGGGATTCTGAGCCACAGCTAACAATACGGTCTGCTCTACAGAATGCGGGTTGACTGCCCCGGGAAACTGAAATAATTGTCTCTTCCATTCCTTTAGGCATCTTCACCCTGTGCTAGGGATTCCTACTGACAACCGAATTGTTAAGATTTCACAGTGACAGATTAACTCTGTGGAGGGTGAAGACATTTTCAACCAAGGACACATACTATTAGGCAGTGAAATGTAATATTAGACAGGTTATATGGAAAGGGGACGAAGAATCATTTTAACACCTTCACGGGTAGGAGCGTCACTTCGGGAAATCAATCAATCTAGTTTAATGAGCTATTACTGTGTGCTGTACAAAGTATTTGGGAAAGATAAAAGATACCATCCTTACCCTCTTGGAGCTTTCAATCAGATGGAGGAGACAGGCAAAAAAACTTAGGGCAGAACCCAGTAAACGCGCTGGCTGCTTGCAGGGGGGTAGAACTAGAGGCAGGTTCATGCTGTAGGCCTAATTCTTTCTAACACATTTCACGCACTGTTTCATGAAACTAGATTTGAAGTTCATCCAAATGGGCTTGTGCATGACCACAAAGCATTGCCAACAGTCCCAAGGGCAATGCACAAGAATAAATCGTAACATCTAGTGGGCTGCTTCAGGGGGTCCATATTGAATTTTATTTAATGGCCTCATTGATAATCTAGGAGAAGGGGGCAGACACTAATAGAACGTAATTAAATTTGGGACTTACAATGGTGTGGAAGGTGTCTTGAACTTCAGAGAAGATAGAAATGTGACTCAAGGGTCTTGTGCACTAAGAAATGTCAAAGTGAAATGCTACGGAGATGAAAACAAAATGTCGAGAATGACTCAAAGGAAAGGAGATCTGGGGATGATGGCCACTTACCCAGTTTTTAGCTGATCTGTCCCCAGGATGGATAGGACACCCAAAGCAGCATGGTGTAGTAGAGAGCAAAGGCCCGGGAGTCAGAAGGTCATGGATTCTAATCCCAGCTCCGCCACTTGTCTGCTGTGTGACCTTGGACAAGTCACTTAGCTTCTCTGTGCCTCAGTTCCCTCAGCTGTAAAGTGAGGATTGAGACAGGGTTCCCCATCAGGGACAGGAACTGTGTCCAATCTGATTTGCTTATTTCCAACCCAGTGCTTACTACAGTGCCTGCCACATAATAAGCACTTAACAAATGCCATAATAATAACAATAATAATAATAATGAAATGGTGTCCAGAATTCATTAGAGAAGCAGCATGGTTCAGTGGAAAGAGCCCGGGCTTTGGAGTCAGAGGTCATGGGTTTGAATCCCGGCTCTGCCAATTGTCAGCTGTGTGACTTTGGGCAAGTCACTTAACTTCTCTGTGCCTCAGTTACCTCATCTGTAAAATGGGGATCAAGACTGTGAGCCCCACGTGGGACAACCTGATTCGCCTTGTAACCTCCCCAGTGCTTAGAACAGTGCTTTGCACCTAGTGAGCGCTTAATAAATGCCATTATTATTATTATTATTATTATTATTATTATTATTATTAGTGCATCAATAACCTTCCTAGTTTTGGGTCTCTGGCTCCAGAGTCCCTAGGTCGACCTGAGAGGAAGAAGTTGAGGATTAGGCTCTTCTTCATCTCTAGGGAGGATCGATTGATAAAATTCACTGAGAGCTTACTCTTGAGTAGAGCACTGTTCTAAGTCCCTGAAAAAGTGCAATAAATTTATTAGTCACAATTCCTGTCCTCAAGGAGCTTAAAATCTCGTGGGGAAGACAGTCAAAATAAATTAAAGGTAGGAAGAAGTAACAGAATATAAAGATGGCTAGATAAGTGCTGTGTGGGGAGGGAGGTTGTGAATATTTAAGTGCTTCGGTAGCACAGAATTACTGTTGTTGCAGTAGGGGGATATGAGATTGGGAGATTAGAAATTGACTGGGGAATTCCTCCAGAGGACCTGGAGTCACAAGAAATGTAGGAACTTTCATTGTTCTTTCCTTTCTGTTAACAGGCTGACTTTTCCTCTGGTGAAATACAACTCTAGAGAAATCAAGCAAGAGACCCAAATTCTAATCCTGGCCCTGCCACTGGTGAGTGACCTTGGTGACTTCATTAAACCTCCCTGGGCCTTAGTTTCCCCACCTGGAATATGGAAGGCAAGTGACTTGTCTGTCCTTCCCTCTTAAATTTTGAGCTCCTTGTGGGATAGGGATGGTGAACCATCTGATTACTTTGTACCTAACACATTGTTTGGCCTCAAGTAAGTGCTTAATAAAATATATGTTCAAAAAAAATCAAGAAAAAGACACCAGAGATTGTGGAGCATCAGCCTGAGGCTGATGGAAAACCCGACCTACCTAGTGATCAGCTGGCTATAGCCCAGCTCAGATGAACTAGTCACTAGCCTGAGCACATGGAGTATGTGGTCTGTTGAGGTCTAGTGCTTTCTGGGATCCTGATGTTCCTTCTGGAAGCGAATCTAGAAGCTCAACAGAAATATCCAATTCTGTGCCATAAAGATGCTGCTCTGGTGGAAGGAGTCTCAAGAAATCGGGACAATTTCACCCAAGAGAAGGAGGTTGGGAGAGACCACGGGAGTCTTCAAACAGAGCCAAGGTTTGGATGTTTCCCTGAGACGAAATGTCTTGTCCTGGCTACCAATCAATCAGGAGCATTTATTGATTTTTGGCTGGAGACTGCCTCCCCATTTAAAATTCCAGAGTTGTTAGGTTTTTAGGCAATGGAGAGAGAAGTGTTAATATAAATAGATGTTTAAATAACGGATATTTATTCCCCCGTGCAAGAAAATTAAGACTCGGTGTTCTATTAAGTACATGATTACGTGGAAAATGCAGTCGCATGCCTGCGGGCGTGACTGCTACTTACTGCACCAAGTCCTTGCCCAGGTCTCTAGAGCTGGCATACATATTGGTACTGAGTTCGCAATCATAATCCCTGCCTGAGTGTGGTACTGATTTTAAATTCAAACAAGCAGCAAGAGAAGGCCATCTCAGGGCTGGAAAGTTAGAGCTGAGCAGACAGAGCCCAAAGAGGCCCCAGAAAGATCTGGGCCCGGAGTCGGATTTTCTTCTAAGAGTTTTCAAAATTGAGAAGTACTCAGGCTGCCCCTTTTTCCTCACCCTTCCCCGGCTGGAGTTGCGGGGCTGACCAGAAGTCCTGATGGGATGGGGGCTGGCTGGGCAGCTTCTCCAGTGGGCTGCAGGCTTCTGGTCTGGTGGTGAGGTGACGCTCGTAGTTCTATGACTACGGAGCTCGGGAAGCAGCGTGGCTCGGTGGAAAGAGCACGGGCTTTGGACTCAGAGGTCATGGGTTCAAATCCTGACTCCGCCACTTGTCAGCTGTGTGACTTTGGGCAAGTCACTTCACTTCTCTGTGCCTCAGTTACCTCATCTGTAAACTGGGAATTAAGACTGTGAACCCCCCGTGGGGCAACCTGATCACCTTGTAACCTCCCCAGCGCTTAGAACAGTGCTTTGCACATAGTAAGTGCTTAATACATGCCATTATTATTATTATTATGACCCGATTCCCCACCTGACCAATCTTCGGGACCTCCCTCTCTTCTTAGCTATCAATCAATCAATGGTATTAATTGAACACCCACTGCATGAGGAAAACTGTCCTAAGTGCCTGGGAGAGTACAATGCAAAGGAATTGATTAGATGCAATCCCTATCCTCATGGAGCTTAAAATCTAGTGGGGTTATTGTCTGGAAAATTGAGATTTGCACCCCAAAGACTGAACCAAGGAAGCTCTAATAACCTAGCTTTTATCTCTGTGTTTTCAGGGGGGCTTGACAGACGAAAAGATCCTAAGGGCTTGGAGGGAACAGCTCAAGCCTTTTGTGAAGAGAGATTCCTAGGAAAGTGGGCCTGGCCCTCCTAGCTGAAGAAGGGGAAGATACAATGGTTACCTAAACATCTTTCACATTAAAATTTAGTTGGACTTTCTTTTATTTCTTATACTTTGCCAACATGTTTCCTCCATTTGGCATATTATTCTCCTCATTAATGGTCTGCTTTGTACTGCCTCTTAGACTGTGGGCTGTTTATAGTTAGTCAGCCAAATATATTTATAGAACACTTACTGTGTGCAGAGCAATGTATTAAGCGTTTGGGAGAGTACAATATAACAACAGACACATTCTCTATCCACAGCGTCAGTGTCCAATCCCATTTTCTTGTATCTACTCCATCACTTCGCAATGCACTAGGCTCTTTGTAAGTGCTCAATGGCATAACTAACTGTGGCTTAATGAAAAGAGCATGGGCTTTGGAGTCAGAGGTCATGGGTTCTAATTCCTGCTCCACCACTTGTCTGCTGAGTGAGCTTGGGCAAGCTGCTTAACTTCTCTGCCTCAGTTACCTCATCTGCAAAATGGGAATTAAGACTGTGAGCCCCACATGGGAAAATCTGATTACCTTGATTCTACAGCAGCATTTAGAATGGTGCTTGGCACATAGTAAGCGCTTAACAAATACCACAATTATTATTATAATTATTATTATTATTATTATTAACTCTAACTCTTACAATTAATACTTCTTCTTGCATGAAGGAATATATGATTCAAAAACAGATGGGTGAAGTTTACGAAGCCACTGATAAAACATACTAATTGTATTACAACGGAGTTACCCACAAACTATAATTCTGTTAGCAGCACATTACTTGGGTTTCCCACCTAGGTCCCCTTCATAATCGAGTTTGTAAGAGGAAAAGTACAGAAAAAACACTTAGAAAAGAACTGAAAGCCCAGTTTGGCTGTTCTGAGAAATTCCTCTTTTCAATTACAAATAATGGGTTTGTGAAGGGAACAGTAATATGTGATGGCCTTGAAGAGGGAGAGAGAACTGTTGAAACAAATCAGCTTTGTGCATTTGGAATCAGAAATTAGCCTCTTCACAATCTTATATATTTTTTAAAAACTTGCAAGGCAGTGTAGTTCTTAATAGCTAAAATAAAGTCTGGAGAAGAGCATGGAAGAAACAATAGATCAAGTAAGTCTTTCAAGTAAATGGGAAAGCAAATGACTCAGACTTCAGAGACTCTTTAGTGATCACAGTCTCCAGATAATGAGGAAAAGTTTACAGAATTCAGAAAACCTAGATAATTTACATTACATTATCATGTCAAATTCTTAAGGAAAAAATAGCGTGGCCTAGTGAATAATGCATGGTCCTGGGAATTAGAAGGACCTGGGTTCTAATCCGAGTTCTGCCACTTGTCTGCTATGTGACCTTTGACAACTCAATTAACTTATCTGTGCTTCAGTTACCTCATCTGTAAAATAGGGATTAAGACTGTGAGCCCAATGGGACATGGACTGTGTCGAGCCTGACTGTCCTGCCTCTACCCCAGCGCTTAGTATAGTGCCTAGCACATTGTAAGTGCTGAACAAATATCATTTTTTTAAAAAAGGGGGGAAGCAGCATTGCTTAGTGGAAAAAGCACGGTCCTGGGAGTCAGAGGACTTGGGTTCTAACCCCAGCCCTACCACTTGTCTAAGGTGTGACCTTGAGCAAGTCAGTTATCTTCTCTGTGCCTCAGTTTCTTCATCAATAAAAAGTACCCTGGCACTTAGTATGGTGCGTGGCACATCGTTAGTGCTTAACAGATACACAATTATTGTTATTTTTGTCGTTACTATTAAAATCATGAGATTGATCTCTCTGATTTAGTAATTGTAGACATACGCTCTGGATAGAAAATGTCCTGCAAAGAATTCCAAATCCATCGTGTTTACTGTCTTAGCCCCAGCTGATTATAAGCAAGAAAACAATCAAAACTGAGTATGATGAAGCTCTCTGTCTTGCCCTCCACAGTTCTGTCTTCGGCGAACCACGATCACCCAGCTCGATCTGAACTGGCCTTTCTGGACTATGGATGGGAGCTTCTGGGACAGCTAAAGGCTGTGTTTCCAGTGGTAAGACAAATGACTTTCAGTGGCCTACAAGAGCCAGTTTGGCTGTGGTGGTGATGGTGCTGGCAGATATATTTGCTGTTGCTGAAGAACAGGAGGAGGAAGAGAGAAAAGAGGAGAAGGAGGAAGAGATGAAAGAGGAAACTGGACCACCTTCTCTTCCTGTTCCTCTCTTCTGCCGTGCCACTACCACAATAAAAATAATAATAATAGGGGTGGTATTTTTAAAGTGCTTACTAATGTGCCAGGAACTGTACTAGGCTCTGGGGTGAATACAAACTAATTGGGTTGGTCACAGTCTTAATCCCCACTTTCCAGATTAAGGAATTGAGGCAGAGAGAAGTTAAGTGAGTTGCCCAAAGTCACACAGCAGACAAGTGACAGAACTGGGATTAGAACCCAGGTCCTCTGACTCCCAGCCCACTAAGCCATGTTGATTCTAATCCACTAAACCACAGTCATCTCCCTTGCAGCAGAAGAGTTCTCTTTGCCCATTCCAGGTAAAAAGGAAGCTCCTATAATGGGTCCACTTTAGGGTTTTTGGGTGGTGGGACGGAATTCAAAAAAACATGAGCAACCAAATGAATATGTGGCATCCGTTCACTCTATCCAGAGATGGCTCTGCACTCTTTTTCATTCTTTGTATAAAGGGACCATTTTCTTTATGGTGCTGTAACTCAAATCTCAGCATGAGCCACATAAATGTCAAGGTTATAGGCCTGAGCTTTTCTCATTTATGTTCCTATTCTAATGATATTAGGGGGCTTAAGGAGGCTCTGTTCAGGTGGAAACTATTGTGATTCAGCTTCACAGCCAATTTTGGCCTCCCATCAACCTGCTGTGCAATATGGGGGCACCTGCAACTGCATTTCAAGATGGCATATCTCAAATACATTTGATTTGAAGACCAGGAACTAAAAATACACTATTCAGAATGCTCAGGAAAGGCCTGTTGTAATTGCCCTCAAAACATTTTTTAAAAATAACAATTATTTTGGGATATCAAGAGGTAAGATTTAAAACCTATTTTCCCTAAAAACATTTGGCTTTGTTTTTATTGATTGCCTAGGAGACTAAAAATACTTTATACTCATCAAATATCATTTTGGAGAGAGAGAGAGAGATAATATTGGTGATGTCCTTGTGAACAGAACTGAAAAATTTATGTTTTATAAAAATAGAGGAAAACAAAATTAAATATTTAATTTTGAATGAAAGCTCAGATACGTATTTACTGTGCTCTTAGAAGAGAATACATTGACTGCCCAGAAAATGAGATTACATTTTAAAAATATATTTCTTCTTATGGCACCGGAGGCTTTTAAAGCCTAAAGAACATTATTCAGAAGCTAGAGTAATAAATACAAAATAGGCTTAGTAAAGCATAGACATAATTTACATTCCCTTCATAAGAAAAAGCTTCTCCCCTATAAGGATGGTTTATTTAGGAATCAGGATACCAAGTTTGGGCACTAAAGGCTGATAAATTGGTTGTCGTCATTGTTGCAGTGCAAATTATAATAGTCCTGTGGAAGTTCTAAAGCCAGCCCTTTGGGCTTTCATTCTGGTGGAAGGCCCAGATTCCATGGCTTCAGTAGAATATCCAAGGTATCCTTTAGCTACAGCACCCAACTACTCTTATTTTATTTATCATAGTATGTCTCACTGTCTTTTATGTTTAGTGTCTTTATGGTTTTATTTTTCCCTTTGTGCCTGTCACCAACCCTTTCTCTCCTTATATTCTTAGACTGTCGGCCCCTTGGGGGTCGGGACTATGTCTAATTCTCACCCATTTTTTCCCAGTGTTTGGCACGGTGTTTGCACCTGGATTTGCACCCTTTATTCTAGAACCTGCTTAGAGAATGCCAGAGCACATTCTTTGATTAGAATCCAGGTCCTCCAATATTATTAAGTGCTTACTTTGTGCTAGGCACTGTGCTCTGCTCTGGGATAAATATAAAGTAAGTAATACAGACACAGTCAAGATGCTCCATCGGACAGAAACATAAATTAAAAAGCGCAAAATAGCCGTGAAACCCTGGGAAGCCAACATGCCAGCCTAGCATACAAGCAAGACAATTGGCATCAAGGCTTTATACTGACACATCCCACCTTACTCATCTGCTCTTTACGCGTGCTGCCACCCAACCTGCTTGCTTCATCTCTCCCAAATCAACCTTCTAATTGTACCTTAATCTCGACTCTCCTTCTTCATCTTCTTGGCTCAGACTGTTCTTTCAGGTTTGAACCCCTTCATTGTCTGCAAATCCATCAAATCTCAGCCACCTCCATATCAAAGCTCTCCTGATAGCCCACCTCTCCAACATACCTTCCCTCGATCAATCATATTTATTGAGCACATACTGCATACAGACCACTACACTAAGTACTTGAGAGAGTTCCAATAACAATATAACAGAGTGAGAAGGCATGTTCCCTGCCCACAAGGAGCTTACAGCAGCATGGCTCAGTGGAAAGAGCCCGGGTTTTGGAGTCAGAGGTCATGGGTTCAAATCCCAGCTCTGCACTTGTCAGCTGTGTGACTTTGGGCTAGTCACTTAACTTCTCTGTGCCTCAGTTACCTCATCTGGAAAACGGGCATTAAGTCTGTGAGCCCCACGTGGGGCAACTTGATTACCTTGTATCTACCCCAGCGCTTAGAACAGTGCTTTGCACATAGTAAGCGCTTAATAAATGCCATTATTATTATTATTATTACAGTCTAGAGGGGTGCCTACGGTTTAGATTAGGTCCCAGCATCTCAAGCCACATAAACCCAACGGTCATCGCTAGCACTTACATACCTACTTAGACTCATCCTCATCATTTACTTAGTACAGTGCCTGGCACATAGCGCTTAACAAATACCACAATTATTATTGCCTACATACAGTTAATCAACTATACCTCCAAGTATTTATTTTGATTACTTTGTAAATACTTTTCTATCTGTCTCATTAGAGAATAAGCTCCTTGTTAGCAGGACTACGGCACTTGTTTTGTGCTTCCCAAGGGCACTGCACCCAGGGTTTGCTCAATAAATTCTACCACCTCGATAACTGTTGCTGCTACTGCAACTACCACCACTACCACCCTTACCCTGTACTGTCAGACTGTGTGATTTGCCGATGCGTTTGGCTAGAATGCTGCTAAGTCATCAGGGAAGGATCATCCAACAGCTTGAACCTATTTGGATACTAGTAACGGTGTCAGAAGAAATGACTGACATGCATGCATTGAACACGGTGAGTACCACAGTGCAAGTTTTCTTGAATGAGGGAATTCTGCAAGAATGCCCAGTTTGGGCTCTAGGAAACCTAATTACATAGAATACCCATATTCTAAAATAAAAAAAAAACTGACCTGAAAGTGTGTGTGTGTGTGTGCGTGCGTGTGTGTGTGCGCGCGTGCACAATATACGGTAAAACAAATTATTATGATGACTGTATTACCAGACTGTGATGCCCATGTAAGATAGGGACTGTATCTGACCTAATTAACTTGCATTAACCCCAGTACTTAGAACAATGTTTGGCACACAGTAAGTGCTTAATATGTACATTATTAGTATTACAGTGTATTTATTGCTTTCTCCAATCTTTATTTTTTTTGGACCATCCCCATTTCTGGACTATCATTTTTGAGACAGAGTGACCAGACCTGAACATAGTGTTCCAGGGCGGGAATGAGTCATTTATTAATTCATATATTGTTGTTTCAATTTTTTTCAGTATCCATACTCTGTAGCCTCCTTTTAATGTAGCCTGATAAACTTATTAAATTTCTGAACCCCCTTGCACTGTCAGCAGATGTCTTCATTTAAACTGCATAGGATGACTCTTACATCTTCTCCCCCTGAGGTTACAATTAATTCAAAACCCATTAGTGTGCATGAGTAATTTAAATTATTCCTTTTAATGTCCCTTACCTTGCTTAGATCTGTGCTGAATTTTCTTGGACATCATGAAGCCCAATAACTCAATTTGGCTAAGGTCCCTCAGGAACTGCTCATCATGTATTTCGGTCTTAACGAACCTAAATCGCTTTTGTCCTTGGCAGGTTCTTCCACCCTACGGTTAACCCTAGAGCCCAGGTCTGTAATAAACACATTAAGCAACCTTTCACTGATTCCAACTCTTGGGCTGGCCCTCTGCATTTCTTTCATCAGTAGTAAAGCCATTTTTCTCATTGCGTTCATTCACTCCGAGTCCATTTGCTTCCCAGTGGGGATTTACTCTCTCTCTGGGTGCTTATCAAAGTCCCCTTAACCTTCACGTCTGAACTCAGTGCATCTGACCCGATCAATTGATCATATTTACTGAGTGTTTACTGTGTGTAGAGCACTGTACTAAGCGCTTAGGAAAGCATAATACAACACATTGGGTGGAAATGTTCACTGCCCACAAGAAACTTACCTCTGCATCAATCAATAGTATTTATTGAGCACTTACTCTGTGCAGCGCACTGTATTAAGTGCTTGGGTGAGTATGATATAATGATATAACATGTGCATCTTCAGTGTGTGCACACTGAAGGAAAGGGAGGCAGGAAAGAGGATCACAGACTGCTCAACAAGAGCCATTCTGTGCTGTCTTCCCTAATCCAATCAATCAGCAGCATTTATTGAGTGCCCACTGTGAGCAGAGAACTGGACTAAGGGCTTGGGAGTGTCTCATCAGATTGTCAGACCTGATCTCTGCCCTGCCTTCAAGGAGTTTATAGTCTCTAGCAAAGACCCAGAGTGAATATTTTCTATGTTTCTTTTAAGTACTTACAAAAGTCTTTTCTTTCTCAGCTACAAGTGTATCTGGGGATATGGGGGTTAATCCATCAATCAATCATTGGTATTTATTGAGCACTTACTATGTGCAGAGCACTGTTCTAAGTGCATGGGAAAGTACAATACATGGGAATGAGCAAACTCATTCCCTGCCCACAGTGATGAGTTTACAGGTATAGGAGCGGTGGTGGTGGGAGGGGAGCCTCATTGGTTTTCCAGTATGTAAAATGGGGCTAGTCTAGATCTAGACCAAGGGCTAGATTCACCTTGTAGAAAGAGACTGTGTCTTCTCTTGCCTTCTCCCAAATGCTGAGGGCTCTGCACACAGTAGATGCTCAATTATTATTATTATTGTTTGACTGACTGGCCAAAAGTCACAGAAACGGGAGGTCCGATGAGATGACCAATGTTAACATCAAGGGAGCCATTTACAGGGCACTCCGTTTGTCGGGGTCTGACAAAAAATTGCTTTAGTTGTCAAGAGTGTTTCACAAACTTGACTTTAATTTCAAACGGTGTCATCTGCTAAAAAGCAGGACTATCAAATATAATGAAAAGCTTATTGGCAGAGTTTTTAAATGATAAGAACCAAAAGTACCATATTGGTCTCATTATCTCAGCTACAGTAAGATATCCCTGATTTAAGGACTGATGCAGGAGCTTAACTCGATAGCATTTTGCTGCAACTGAACTGTTATAATTTAAACACAGTCATTTCTTCTGAATCTGAGTGTCACCTTTCGATAAAAAGAAGTCATATTAGCACAAGCTGTTGCCTCCCTCGCCGCCCCCCCCCCCCCCCCCGGCCCCCGGCCCCTACACACCCTGGAAATGAGCATCTAAGACGTCATTACTTAGAAATATGGATTTTGATAGTGGTTACTTGTTCTCTTGGCTGACTGCAGCAAGAATAATTGGCTCAATTTGTCTTCAGTAGGAGCCGGAGTGAGTCTGAGGGGACAAACTCTAAAAAACTCGTTATGGGCAGGGAATGTGTCTGTTTATTGTTATACTGTACTCTTCAAAGCGCTTAGTACAGTGCTCTCCACACTGTAAGAGCTCAATAAAGACAACTGACTGACATACTTTCTGGGATACACTATTACATCGGTCACATCCCTGAAAGGAACTCTGAGGTGTACTCAGATACATAAACCAAACTGACTTCCTAAACACACTATTTTTAATTGCTGAGTTCTCCTTTCTGCCAGATGAGGTGTGGTACCCACAGGATGAAACAGAAGAACTAGAGGAAAAAGGCATCCAAACATCAGTCTGACCGGTCTGGTTTTGCTTCCGTTTACAAAATATTGTATTTAAATAGAAAAGGTCACTATGAGATATGTGAAAGGGCCAGCTGTTACTTAAGCAAGTCTTTCTGATCCAGTGTAAATTTGGTGGTTCTTTCAAGATCATTGAATCCTAATTTCAAAACAGTCACCGCATGTGGGAGAGAGAGGTAACCCCCCCAAACGCTT
Source organism: Tachyglossus aculeatus (assembly GCF_015852505.1). Lineage (NCBI taxonomy): Eukaryota > Metazoa > Chordata > Mammalia > Monotremata > Tachyglossidae > Tachyglossus > Tachyglossus aculeatus. The sequence continues at coordinate 4,727,587 of NC_052085.1, forward strand.
AGACTATTTTAAAGATCAAACACTTGAGGCTATATCTTAAAATATGTCTATAAAACATACCTTAAATAAATTACTCGGCTTTGAAAGTCGTTTCCATTCATCACCTTCCGGAGACTGAAGGGAGCTTTTCTCTTCTGTGATGAACAGAGCACATGAACTCTGCTCTCCTGAAGGGTGAACCAAGGCACTGCTTTGGGATGATACTCGGCAGAAGAATTCCTCAATTCCTCTCCAGAAGTCTTGAGCTGAGTTTGGCCTAGCTATGGAGAAGGGGAGAAGGAAAGGGGAATTCAGTCAATCTGTGGTATTGATACAGTGCCTACTGAGCCTTAAGAACTGTAATGTGCCACTGAGGAAAATACAACAGAAACGAGGTCTCTCTTCCCCGTTCTCAAGAAGTTTGCAGGCTATTAATGCTGCCTTATCACTGCCTCAGGGGCAGTATTTGTGGTTAGTTGGGTGGGGGAGGAGGAAGGAGGGTAGGATATCTTGTGCTAGCAGTAAGGTAATGGGGAGACTGAGAAAAATTGGCAGTGGAAGGAAGCATTGGCTTTGCCATGGGTTTGGTGTTGGACACATGATATGGATTTCTGGTCACCTAAGGAGGTAAGAGGTTGGAGGAAAAAGGTGGGGTCAAAAGGAGAGGAACCAGAGGGGCAGGTAGAGCGAAGAGAGAGAGAGAGAAAGAGGAAGAGGAAAGGGGGGAAAGGAGAGCAGGATGAGGGAGGAAGATGGTGAAACTCTAGACTGAGCTCGTTGTGGGCAGGGAATGTAACAGCACTGTTGTACTGCACTCTCCCAAGCACTTAGTACAGTGCTCTGAACACAGTAAGCACTCAATAAATACGATTGACTAAAATACGATTGAAAATGAGAAGGGAACGGGTGAAAGGAGAGTCAAGTGAGGCAAAATAAAGACGAGAACCAGGTTCTACAACTCCTAGTTCCAGTAACACACCAGAAGTTTTGTGGGTGTAAATTCTGAATATTGTTTTGTGCTGAACATCTCTAAGCTTTATACATTTGCCATTATGTCTGTGTAAGAACAGATGGGGTAATGATGAGTCTCCTCCTCTTGAGGAGAAGTTGATTTTATTGATAGTGCACTGCCACTAACACTCTCTAGCCCCTGCTAGCCATAATAATAACAATAATAATGATGGTATTTGTTAAGCGCTTACTATGCGCTCTCATCCTATCCCGACCGGATTACTGCATCAGCCTCCTCTCCAATCTCCCATCCTCCTGTCTCTCCCTACTTCAGTCTATACTTCACGCTGCTGCCCGGATCATCTTTGTGCAGAAACGCTCTGGGCATGTTACTCCCCTCCTCAAAAATCTCCAGGGGCTACCAGTCAACCTACGCATCAAGCAAAAACTCCTCCCCCTGGGCTTCAAGGCTGTCCATCCCCTCGCCCCCTCCTACCTCACCTCCCTTCTCTCCTTCTCCAGCCCAGCCCGCACCCTCCGCTCCTCTGCTGCTAACCTCCTTACTGCACCTCATTCTCACCTGTCCCGCCATCGACCCCCGGCCCACGTCCTCCACCTGGCCTGGAATGCCCTCCCTCTGCATATCCGCCAAGCTAGCTCTCTTCCTCCCTTCAGAGCCCTACTGAGAGCTCACCTCCTCCAGGAGGCCTTCCCAGACTGAGCCCCCTTTTTCCTCTCCTCCTCCCCATTCCCCCAGCCCTACCTCCTCCCCACAGCACCTGTATATATGCTTGTCCAGATTTATTACTCTATTTATTTTACTTGTACATATTTACTATTCTAATTATTTTGTTAATGATGTGCATCTAGCTTTACCTCTATTTATTCTGATGACTTGACCCCTGACCACATGTTTTGTTTTGTTGTCTGTCCCCCCTTCTGTGAGCCCGTTGTTGGGTAGGGACCCTCTCTATATGCTGCCAACTTGTACTTCCCAAGCGCTTAGTACAGTGCTCTGCACACAGTAAGCGCTCAATAAATACGACTGAATGAATGAATGAATGTGCCAAGCACTGTTCCCACTGGGACACAAAGAACAATGACTGGGTAGGGAGAAGCAGCGTGGCTCAGTGGAAAGAGCTCGGGCTTTGGAGTCAGAGGTCATGGGTTCAAATCCCGGCTCCACCACTTGTCAGCTGTGTGACTTTGGGCAAGTCACTTCACTTCTCTGGGCCTCAGTTACCTCATCTGTAAAATGGGGATGAAGACTGTGAGCCCCCCGAGGGACAATCTGATCACCTTGTAACCGCCATAGCGCTTAGAACAGTGCTTTGCACATAGTAAGCGCTTAATAAATGCTATCATTATCATTATTATTAGGTAGGCAGTCAGTGATGAGGCACATTGCAAGATGCATGTGCCGACTTCCCCCACGTAAGCCAGCTACAGATAGAGTTGAGACTAGAACACAGTTCTGATTTTCAAATTGCTTAAAGTGCTTTCATACTTTCCTCCTCCCTACACAAATACCTAGACTTTAGAACAGACTTGGACAGGGTACATTGCTTAATATATTGATATTTAAGTTTACTCATGCTCATGTTCCTCTACTGTGCCTTCTTATTTTTTAGTTTTTCCCTCTACAGTTAAAAACATTTCTTCCATTCCCTTCCTCTGAAGTTACGGTGTGAGAAATGATCCTTGAAATCTCTACTAGAATTTAACTAACAATAAAAGTGCTGAAGAGTACTGAAAGGCAGTATGCCCTAGTGGGAAAAACACTAGCCTGGGGGCCAGAGGTCCTGGGTTCAAATCCCAACTCCACCACTTTTTCTCCACCACTTTGGGCAAGTTATAACTTGTTTGTGCCTCAGTTACCTCATCCCTAAAATGGGGATTAAGACTGTGAGGCCCAGGTGGGGCATGGACTGCATCCAACCTGAGTATCTCATATCTACCCCAGCGTGTGGTACAAGGCCTGGAACATATTAAGTACTTAATAAATACCATTAAATAAATCATTATAAATTTTATGAATTTACTAGACTGCAAGCTCCTGCTAGACTGTAAACGCCTACTAAACTGTAAATTCCTCTGGGTAGGGACCATGTCTACCAACTCTGTTGCACTGTCCTCTCCCAAGCACTTACTACAGTGTTCTGCACACAGCAGGTGCTTACTAGATACCACTGAACTGAATTTTTTCAACGTAGGGGCACTTCACTTCTCAAAGTGGTGACGCTTCAATAGCAGTTTAGCAGCAGCCGAGTATTTCGAAAGATTCACCCATCTTCATAAATAACATATCCCCACAAAATGTTTCTGGGGTAGAGAACTGAACAAAAATTCAGGTTAAATTGTTAATGGCAATTGTGAAATATAAGAATCAACATCAAACTCTCCAGATCAGCAATAACCAGCAGCAACCCGGTACCCGGCATTTCAGAAATTCCACAAAGCCCATTATCAGCAATACTGAACCTCTATCAACAAGTATTTCCAAAAATAAAGTAAAATTATCATAGAATCTCATTCTTCGGTTAAAAAATAACTTTATCTCCTGGGAACATCTCTCGGAGGGGCCCGTTTCTATTAGCCTCCAAAGGAGATGCATATTGACCCGAAATCATTTGAATTTTAATCCGCCTAAAACTCGACTTGGAGTGGAATATGCCATTTAAAAAAGAAAAAGAGAGTGATTGCAATCTGTCCTATTTCTAAATCCACCTAAAAGTGAATCGTTTATTTAACCTGTTTTTCTCTGTCACCTCAGGAGGGCCGGGGAGACAGAGAAGCAGTGTGGCTCAGTGGAAAGAGTGTGGGTTTGGGAATCAGAGGTCATGGGTTCTAATCCCTGCTCTGCCACTTATGAGCTGTGTGACTTTGGGCAAGTCATTTAATTTCTCTGTGCCTCAGTTACCTCACCTGGAAAATGGGGATTAAGACTGTGAGCCCCATGTGGGACAACCTGATTACCTTGTATCTTCTCCATTCATTCATTCAACCATATTGAATGCTTACTGTGTGCAGAGCACTGTACTAAGCGCTTGGGAAGTACAAGTTGGCAACATAAAGAGTCGGTCCCTACCCAACAACGGGCTCACAGTCTAGAAGTGCTCCAGTGCTTCGAATAGTGCTTGGCACATAGTAAAGCGCTTAACAAATACCGAAAATTATTATTATGATTTCCAAGTGAAGCTTAAATGTTCTTTTAAAGGACCGGATGGCTCATCTGGGGGAGGAAAACGTGGCACTGTGTCACAGGTGGGGGAAATGTGACATTGTGTCACAGGCAGGGGGTGGGGAAGCTTCAAACCAGGGACTAATTTTTGATCGGTGCGATCGATGGATCGGAGCGATTGATCTCCTCAGGGAAGAGACACACATCCCTCCGCAAATCCGCCAAACTGGCTCTCTTCCTCCCTTCAAAGCGCTACTGAGGGCTCACCTCCTCCAGGAGGTCTTCCCAGACTGAGCCCCCTTTTTCCTCTTCTCCCCTTCGCCCCCCCAACCTACTTCCTTCCCCTCCCCACAGCACTTGTATATATCTGTACATATTTATTACTCTATTTACTTGTACATACTTACTACTCTATTTTATTAATGATGCATATAGCTATAATTCTATTTATTCTGATGGTATTGAGGCCCGTCTACTTGTTTTGTTTTGTTGTCCGTCTCCCCCTTCTAGACCATGCGCCCGTTGTTGGGTAGGGGCCGTCTCTACATGTTGCCGACTTGTATTTTCCAAGCGCTTAGTACAGTGCTCCGCACCCAGGAAGCGCTCGATAAATACGATTGAATGAATGAATTAATATAGCTATAATTCTATTTATTCTGATGGTATTGAGGCCCGTCTACTTGTTTTGTTTTGTTGTCCGTCTCCCCCTTCTAGGCTGTGAGCCAGTTGTTGGGTAGGGACTGTCTCTATATGTTGCCAACCTGTACTTCCCAAGCGCTTAGTACAGTGCTCCACACCCAGGAAGCGCTCAAAAAATACGATTGAATGAATGAATGAATGAATATAGCTATAATTCATATAATTATTCTGATGGTACTGAGGCCCGTCTACTTGTTTTGTTTTGTTTAGTTGTCCGTCTCCCCCTTCTAGGCTGGGAGCCCGTTGTTGGGTAGGGACCGTCTCTACATGTTGCCGACTTGTACTTCCCAAGCGCTTCGTACAGTGCTCCGCACCCAGGAAGCGCTCGATAAATACGATTAAATGAATGAATGAATACAGCTATAATTGCGTTTATTCTGATGGTATTGAGGCCCGTCTACTTGTTTTGCTTTGTTGTCCGTCTCCCCCTTCTAGGCGGTGAGCCCGTCGTTGGGTGGGGACCGACTTGGACTTCCCAAGCGCTTAGTACAGTGCTGTGCACACAGGAAGCGCTCAGCTGTGTGACTTTGGGCAAGTCACTTCACTTCTCTGGGCCTCAGTTTTCCCTCATCTGTAAAATGGGGATGAAGACTGTGAGCCCCACGGGGGGGGGGGGGGGGGGGGGGGCAACCTGATTACCCTGCATCCTCCTCAGCGCTTAGAACACATAGTAAGCGCTTAACAAATGCCATCATTATTATTATTATTATTATGGAGAAAGGGCCGGGGGGGGGGGACCCCGGATCTCGGGGCGGGGGTGGTGGTGGTGGAGGATGCCCACCTGTGGCCGCGGCCAACTGAAGGGTGCTCTGGAGGGGGGGCGTCTTCCTCAGGCCCCCACTCGTCCTCAGCCGGTCCCCGTTCGAGGGGGGCGCGTGGGGAAGGGCGCGAGGAGAGGGGCGTGAGGAGAGGGGCCGTGTGCCGAGGGGCGCGTGCCGGGGGGCGCGAGGAGAGGGGCCGTGTGCCGAGGGGCGCGCGGACGGGGGCGCGTGGCGAAGGGCCGTGTGGTGAGGGGCGTGGAGGGGGGCGCGAGGAGAGGGGCGCGTGGAGAGGGGCGCGTGCCGAGGGGCGCGTGGAGGGGGGCGCGTGGAGAGGGGCGCGTGCCGAGGGGCGCGTGGAGGGGGGCGCGTGGAGAGGGGCGCGTGCCGAGGGGCGCGTGGAGGGGGGCGCGTGGAGAGGGGCGCGTGGCGAGGGACCGTGTGGCGAGGGGCGCGTGGACGGGGGCGCGAGGAGAGGGGCCGTGTGCCGAGGGGCGCGTGGAGGGGGGGCACGAGGAGAGGGGCGCGTGGCGAGGGGCGCGTGGACGGGGGCGCGAAGAGAGGGGCGCGTGGCGAGGCGACGTATGTCGAGGGGCGCGTGGAGGGGGGCGCGAGGAGAGGGCCGCGTGGCGAGGGACCTTGTGGTGAGGGGCGCGAGGAGAGGGGCGCCTGGCGAGGGGCCGTGTGGGGAGGGGCGCGTGGACGGGGGGCGCATGGAGGGGGGCGCGAGGAGAGGGGCCGTGTGCCGAGGGGCGCGTGGACGGGGGCGCGAGGAGGGGGGCGCGTGGCGAGGGGCGCGTGGACGGGGGCGCGTGGACGGGGGCGCGAAGAGAGGGGCGCGTGGCGAGGGGCCGGGTGCCGAGGGGCGCGTGGCGAGGGACCGTGTGCCGAGGGGCCGTGTGCTGGGGGGCGCGTGGCGAGGGACCGTGTGCCGAGGGGCGCGTGGACGGGGGCGCGAAGAGAGGGGCACGTGGCGAGGGACCATGTGGTGAGGGGCAGGTGGGGGGGGGGCTCGAGGAGAGGGCCGCGTGGCGAGGGGGGCGCGAGGAGAGGGGCGCGTGGACGGGGGCGCGAGGAGAGGGGCGCGTGGCGAGGGGCGCGTGGAGGGGGGCGCGAGGAGAGGGGCCGTGTGGGGAGGGGCGCAGGGAATGGGGCCGTGTGGGGAGGGGCGCGAGGAGAGGGGCTCATGGTGAGGGGAGCGAGGAGAGGGCCGCGTGGCGAGGGACCGTGTGGTGAGGGCCGCGTGGCGAGGGGCCGTGTGGGGAGGGACGTATGGAGAGGGGCGCGTGGAATGGGGCCGGGTGGGGTGGGGTGCGTGGTGAGGGGAACGAGGGGAGGGGCGCGTGGCGAGGGACCGTGTGGGGAGGGCCGTGTGGCGAGGGGCGCGTGGTGAGGGGAGCGAGGAGAGGGGCGCGTGGTGAGGGACCGTGTGGCGAGGGGCGCGTGGTGAGGGGAGCGAGGGGAGGGGCGCGTGGTGAGGGGAGCGAGGAGAGGGGCGCGTGGTGAGGGGAGCGAGGAGAGGGCCGCGTGGCGAGGGACCGTGTGGTGAGGGCCGCGTGGCGAGGGGCCGTGCGGGGAGGGACGTATGGAGAGGGGCGCGTGGAATGGGGCCGGGTGGGGTGGGGCGCGTGGTGAGGGGAACGAGGAGAGGGGCGCGTGGGGAGGGCCGTGGGGCGAGGGGCGCGTGGTGAGGGACCGTGTGGTGAGGGGCGCGTGGCGGGGGGCCGAGGGGCGCGAGGAGAGGGGCCGTCTGGTGAGGGGCGCGAGGTGAGGGACCATATAGTGAGGGGCGCGTGGCGAGGGGCCGGGGGCCGAGGGGCGCGAGGAGAGGGACCATATAGTGAGGGGCGCGTGGCGAGGGGCCGGGGGCCGAGGGGCGCGTGGCGAGGGGCCGGGTGGTGAGGGGCGCGTGGCGAGGGGCGCGAGGCGAGGGGCCGGGGGCCGAAGGGCGCCGGGCGAGAGGCCGGCTGGTGAGGGGCGCGTGGCGAGGGCCATAGGGTGAGGAGAGAGCATGGGGAGGGGCGCGGGGCACTCATTCATTCGTTCAGTCCTCTTTATTGAGCGCTCACTGTGTGCACAGCACTGTACCAAGCGCTTGGGAAGGACAAATCAGCAGCAGATAGAGACGGTCCCTACCCAACACGGGCTCCCAGCCTAGGGACCCGAAGCGAGGGGATGACAGAAAGAAGTAGTGCGGCCTAGTGGCTAGAGCCCGGGCCTGGTTGTCAGAGGTCGTGGGTTCTAATCCCGCCCCTTGTCTGCTGTGTGACCTTGGGCCGGTCACTTCACTTCTCTGGGCCTCAGTTCCCTCACCTGTAAAATGGGGATTGAGGCTGCGAGCTCCACGTGGGACAGGGACTGTGTCCAAACCGATTCTCCTGTAATGATAATAATAATGCTGGTATTTCTGAAGTGCTTACTATAATAATAATAATTAATAATAATAATCATGACGGTACTTGTCATGATTATTACTATGTGACAAGCACTGTTCTAAGCGCTGGGGGAATACAAGGTGATCAGGTTGTCCCACAATCTTAATCCCCATTTTAATAATAACAATAATGGCATTTATTAAGTGCTTACTATGTGCAAAGCACTGTTCTAAGCGCCGGGGAGGTTACCAGGTGATCAGGTTGTCCCACGGTGGGGCGCACAGTCTTAATCCCCATTTTACAGATGAGGTAACTGAGGCACAGAGAAGTTAAGTAACTTGCCCAAAGTCACACGGCTGACAATTGGCAGAGTCGGGATTTGAACCCATGACCTCTGACTCCCAAGCCCGGGTTCTTTCCTGCTAAGCCAGGCAGCGCTTAGTACAGTGCCTGGCGCACAATAACCGCTTCACAAACACTACCATTATTATTATTATTATCAATAATAATAATAATTATGAGAAAATAAGGAAACCCACGCATCCCCCCTCCCTCCTCATTCATTCAATTGTATTTATTGAGCGCTTACCGCCGGCCCCATGGTGTAATAATAATGATGGCATTTATTAAGCGCTTACTACGTGCCAAGCACTGTTCTAAGCGCTGGGGAGTCACAAGGTGATCAGGTTGTCCCCCGTGGGGCTCACAGTCTTCATCCCCATTTTACAGATGAGGTAATGGTTAGCACTCTGGACTCTGAGTCCAGCGATCCGAGTTCAAGTCTCAGCGGGATCTAAAGTTTTGAGCGCTTAGTCCAGTGCTCTGCACACAGTAAGCGCTCAATAAATACGATTGAATGAATGCGGAGCCCCTCACTCGGAAATAATAATAGTAATGATGGCATTTGTTAAGCTCTTACTATGTGCAAAGCGCTGTTCTAAGCGCTGGGGAGGTTACAAGGTGACCAGGTTGTCCCACGGGGGGCTCACAGGCTTCATCCCCATTTGACAGATGAGGTAATAATAATAATAATAATAATAATAATAACAATAATAATAATAATAATAATGGCATTTGTTAAGCACTTCAGCGTGGCTCAGTGGAAAGAGCCCGGGCTTTGGAGTCAGAGGTCATGGGTTCAAATCCCGGCTCCACCAACTGTCAGCTGCGTGACTTTGGGCAAGTCACTTAACTTCTCTGGGCCTCAGTGACCTCATCTGTAAAATGGGGATTAAAACTGTGAGGCCCCCGTGGGACAACCCGATCATCATCATCATCATCATCAATCGTATTTATTGAGCGCTTACTGTGTGCAGAGCACTGTACTAAGCGCTTGGGAAGTACAAATTGGCAACATATAGAGACAGTCCCTACCCAACAGTGGGCTCACAGTCTAAACCTGATCACCATGTAACCTCCCCAGCGCTTAGGACAGTGCTTGGCACATAGTAAGCGCTTAATAAATGCCATTATTATTATCATCATCATCATCACTTACTATGTGCGAAGCACTGTTCCAAGCGCCGAGGGGGATGCAAGGTGATCAGGCTGTCCCACAGTCTGCACCCCCATTTTCCAGAGGAGGCTCAGAGAATCAATCAATCTTATTTATTGAGCGCTTACTATGTGCAGAGCACTGTACTAAGCGCTTGGGAAGTCCAAATTGGCAATATATAGAGACAGTCCCTACCCAACATTGGGCTCACAGTCTAAAAGGGGGGAAGTGAAGTGAAGTGACCGGCCCCAGGTCACACAGCAGACCAGTGGCGGAGGCGGGATTAGAACCCAGGCCCCGGGAAAGGGGCCGGGACCCCGGAGAGGAGGAGGAGGAGGAGGAGGAGGGGAGAGCGGAGGATGCCCCCTCCCACGGGGGAAGGGGGGTGTGTGTTTGGGGGGAGTGTCTCGCTTTGGGGAGGGGGCACCTGGGCGGGGAGACTCCCCGTGCCAGCCCGAGCAGGGCAGCGTCGAGAAACGCCAGGAGCCCCTCTTCTCCGGGGGCACAGAGGGCAGGAGAAACGCGACCCCCTTTCCGACGCCCCCCGGAAGCCCCCCAGGATTGCGGCCGAGGAGGGAAGCAGCGGCTGCGGCTCCGGACACCCCGACAGGTGCTTTTCTCTCACTCCCAGGAGGGGAGCCGGGGGGGGTGGGGAGGGGGTCTCTCCCTTTCCCCCCAACCCCTTCTCCCCCCTCCTCCCCCAGGTAATGCCTGCGCTTAGAACAGTGCTTTGCACCTAGTAAGCGCTTAATAAATGCCATTATTATTATTATTATTATTACTAATGACTGCCGACTTCACCCAGGAGGGGGAGGGCCCCGGGGAGGGCAGAGCGCCAGGCTAGGGAAGCAGCGTGGCTCAGTGGCAAAAGAGCCCGGGTTTGGGAGCCGGAGGTCGTGGGTTCTAATCCCGGCTCCGCCACTTGTCAGCTGTGGGACTTGGGGCCGGTCGCTTCGCTCCTCTGGGCCTCAGTTCCCTCATCTGTGTAATGGGGATTAAGACTGCGAGCCCCCCCGTGGGTCAACCTGATCTCCTTGTAACCTCCCCAGCGCTTAGAACAGTGCTTGGCACATAGTAAGCGCATAATGCCATCATTATCTGTTATTACTATTCTCTGGGCCTCAGTGACCTCACGGGGATTAAAACTGCGAGCCCCCCGTGGGACAGCCTGATCACCCTGTAACCTCCCAGTGCTTAGAACAGCGTTTGGCACATAGTAGGCGCTTAACCAATACCGTTATTATTATTATTATTCTCTGGGCCTCAGTGACCTCACGCGGATTAAAACTTTGAGCCCCCCGTGGGACAGCCTGGTCACCTTGTAACCTCCCCGGCGCTTACAGCAGTGCTTGACACATAGTAGGCGCTTAACCAATACCATTATTATTATTATTCTCTGGGTCTCAGTGACCTCACGGGGATTAAAACTTTGAGCCCCCCGTGGGACAGCCTGGTCACCTTGTAACCTCCCCAGCGCTTAGAACAGTGCTTGGCACACAGTAGGCGCTTATCCAATACCATTATTATTTATTATTATTATTCACTTGGCCTCAGTGACCTCACGGGGATTAAAACTGCGAGCCCCCCGTGGGACAATCTGATCACCCTGTAACCTCCCAGCGCTTAGAACAGCGTTTGGCACATAGTAGGCGCTTTACCAATACCATTATTATTATTACTCTCTGGGCCTCAGTGACCTCACGGGGAGTAAAACTTTGTGCCCCCCGTGGGACAGCCTGGTGACCTTGTAACCTCCCCAGCGCTTAGAGCAGTGGTTGGCACATAGTAGGCGCTTAACCAATGCTATTATTATTATTATTATTCTCTGGGCCTCAGTGACCTCACGGGGATTAAAACTTTGAGCCCCCCGTGGGATAGCCTGGTCAGCTTGTAACCTCCCCAGCGCCTACAGCAGCGCTTGGCACATAGTGGGCACTTAACCAATACCATTATTATTATTATTATTCTCTGGGCCTGTCAGCTGTGTGACTTTGGGCAAGTCACTTAGCTTCTCTGTGCCTCAGTTACCTCATCTGTAAAATGGGGATTAAAGCCGTGAGCCCTCCATGGGACAAGGTGATCACTTTGTAACCTCCCCAGCGCTTAGAACAGTGCTTTGCACATAGTAAGTGCCTAACAAATACCATCATCATCATCATTATTCTCTGGGCCTCAGTGACCTCACGGGGATTAAGACTTTGAGCCCCCCGTGGGACATCTTGGTCACCTTGTAACCTCCCCAGCGCTTAGAGCAGTGCTTGGCATGTAATAATAATAATAATGGCATTTATTAAGCACTTACTATGTGCAAAGCACTGTTCTAAGCGCTGCTTACTATAGTGGGCGCTTAACCAATACCATTATTATTGTTATTCTCTGGGCCTCAGTGACCTCACGGGGATTAAAACTTTGAGCCCCCCGTGGGACAGCCTGGTCACCTTGTAACCTCCCCGGCGCTTAGAGCAGTGCTTGGCACATAGTAGGCGCTTATCCAATACCATTATTATTTTTTATTATTATTCACTGGGCCTCAGTGACCTCACGGGGATTAAAACTGCGAGCCCCCCGTGGGACAACCTGATCACCCTGTAACCTCCCAGCGCCTAGAACAGCGTTTGGCACATAGTAGGCGCTTAACCAATACCATTATTATTATTACTCTCTGGGCCTCAGTGACCTCACGGGGATTAAAACTTTGAGCCCCCCGTGGGACAGCCTGGTCACCTTGTAACCTCCCCAGCGTTTACAGCAGTGCTTGGCACATAGTGGGCGCTTAAACAATACCATCATTCTTATTATTCTCTGGGCCACAGTGACCTCACGGGGATTAAAATTTTGAGCCCCCCGTGGGACAGCCTGGTCACCTTGTAATCTCCCCGGCGCTTAGAGCAGTGCTTGGGACATAATAGGCGCCTAACCAATACCATCATTATTATTATTCTCTGGGCCTCAGCGACCACACGGGGATTACAACTTTGAGCCCCCCGTGGGACAGCCTGGTCACCTTGTAACCTCCCCGGGGCTTAGAGCAGTCTTCTAGACTGTGAGCCCGCTGTTGGGTAGGGACTGTCTCTATGTGTTGCCGACTTGTACTTCCCAAGCGCTTGGTACAGTGCTCTGCACACAGTAAGCGCTCAATAAATACGATTGATTGCTTGGCACATAATAGGCGCCTAACCAATACCATCATTATTATTATTTTCTGGGCCTCAGTGACCTCACGGGGATTACAACTTTGAGCCCCCCGTGGGACAGCCTGGTCACCTTGTAACCTCCCCGGCGCTTAGAGCAGTGCTTGGCACATAATAGGCGCCTAACCAATACCATCATTATTATTATTTTCTGGGCCTCAGTGACCTCACGGGGATTAAAACTGCGAACCTCCCGTGGACAACCTGGTCACCTTGTAACCTCCCCGGCGCTTAGAGCAGCGCTTGGCACATAATAGGCACCTAACCAATACCATGATTATTATTATTTTCTAGGCCTCAGTGACCTCACGGGGATTAAAACTGCGAACCCCCCGTGGGACAACCTGGTCACCTTGTAACCTCCCCTGCGCTTACAGCAGCGCTTGGCACAAAATAGGCGCCTAACCAATACCATCATTATTATTACTTTCTGGGCCTCAGTGACCACACGGGGATTAAATCTTTGAACCCCCCGTGGGACAGCCTGGTCACCTTGTAATCTCCCCGGCGCTTAGAGCAGCGCTTGGCACATAGTAGGCGTTTAACCAATACCATCATTATTATTACTTTCTGGGCCTCAGTGACCACACGGGGATTAAATCTTTGAACCCCCCGTGGGACAGCCTGGTCACCTTGTAATCTCCCCGGCGCTTAGAGCAGCGCTTGGCACATAATAGGCGCCTAACCAACACCATCATTATTATTATTTTCTGGGCCTCAGTGACCTCACGGGGATTAAAACTGCGAACCTCCCGTGGGACAACCTGGTCACCTTGTAACCTCCCCTGCGCTTAGAGCAGCGCTTGGCACAAAATAGGCGCCTAACCAATACCATCATTATTATTATTTTCTGGGCCACAGTGACCTCACGGGGATTACAACTTTGAGCCCCCCGTGGGACAGCCCGGTCACCTTGTAGGTAACCTCCGCGGCGCTTAGAGCAGCGCTTGGCACATAATAGGCGCCTAACCAATACCATCATTATTATTATTTTCTGGGTCTCAGTGACCACACGCGGATGACAACTTTGAGCCCCCCGTGGGACACTCTGATCACCCTGTAACCTCCCCGGCGCTTAGAGCAGCGCTTGGCACATAGTAGGCGCTTAACCAATACCATCATCGTTATTATTCTCTGGGCCACAGTGACCTCACGGGGATTACAACTTTGAGCCCCCCGTGGGACAGCCCGGTCACCTTGTAGGTAACCTCCGCGGCGCTTAGAGCAGCGCCCGGCACATAGTCGGCGCTTAACCGATCCCATCCTGTCTCGCCGTCGACCCCCGGCCCACGTCCTCCCCCGGGCCTGGAATGCCCCCATTCCCTCTGCCCCTCCGCCAAGCTAGCTCTCTTCCTCCCTTCAAGGCCCTGCTGAGAGCTCACCTCCTCCAGGAGGCCTTCCCACACTGAGCCCCCTCCTTCCTCTCCCCCTCGCCCCCCTCTCCACCCCCCCATCTTACCTCCTTCCCGTCCCCACAGCGCCTGTATATATGTTTGTACATATTTATCACTCTATTTATCTATTTATTTTTACTTGTACATATCTATTCTATTTATTTTATTTTGTCACTACGTTTGGTTTTGTTGTCCGTCTCCCCCTTTTAGACTGTGAGCCCACTGTTGGGTAGGGACCGTCTATGTTGCCGACTTGTCCTTCCCAAGCGCTTAGTCCAGTGCTCTGCACACAGTAAGCGCTCCAGAAATACGATTGATGATGATGATGATCATCATTATTATTGTTGTTGTTATTAAAGGAGACCTCCCCAGGTCCGGAGCCATGTCCCCCGGGGCGTCGTCGTCGTCGTCGTCGTCTTTGTCTTTGCCGGCGGCCCCTCTGCTGGTGGTGCTGCTGACCCTGGGGGGGGGGTCCCCAGGCCCGGGGGTCCCCGGGGGACGGCGCCCGGACGTGGGCCCGGTTCCCGCGGCGCCCCTCCCCGGAGGAGCAGCGGGCCCCGCAGGGCACCTTCCCCGCCGGGTTCCGCTGGGCGGTGGGCACGGCCGCCTACCAGACGGAGGGCGGCTGGCGGCGGCACGGGAAGGCCCCGTCCGTGTGGGACGCCTTCACCCACCGGGCCTCCCGGGAGCGGCCCCGGCCGCCCACGGGGGACGTGTCCGGCGACGGGTCCCACCACGTGGCCCGGGACGTCGAGGCCCTGCGGGCCCTGGGCGTCACCCACTACCGCTTCTCCATCTCGTGGGCCCGGGTCCTGCCCCGGGGCGGGGGGCCCAACCGGCGGGGCCTCCGCTACTACCGGCGCCTGCTGCGGAGGCTGGGCGAGCTGGGCGTGGAGCCCGTGGTCACCCTCAACCACTGGGACCTGCCCGCCGGCCTGCAGGAGGCCCACGGCGGCTGGGCCAGCCGGGCCGTGGGGGACATGTTCCGCGACTACGCCGAGCTCTGCTTCCGACACTTCGGGGCCCGGGTCAAGTACTGGATCACGCTGGACAACCCCTACGTGGTGGCCTGGCACGGCTACGCCACCGGGAGGCTGGCCCCCGGCGTCCGAGGGGGACGCCGCCTCGGCTACCGGGTGGCCCACAACCTGCTGCTGGTAAGCCCAGGGGACCCGGACCCGACGGGGGGGGGGGAGGGACGAGGGACGAATCCCGCTCCCGCTTAACCGGAGGGGGGGCTGGGAGGACGGGAGACCCTCCCCCCCACCTCGTGGGCGTTGGGGTGGAGGGTGGCAGTCACGGCAGAGGAGGAGAAGGGCGTCCAAATGGGTCTGGGGAATCAGGGGGTCCCTCATGGGCCTTTGGGTGGAGGGGGGCAGTCATGGCAGAGGAGGAGAAGGGCATCCAAATGGGTCTGGGAAGATAGGGGACCCCCTCATGGGCATTTGGGTGGAGGGGGGCAGTCATGGCAGAGGAGGAGAAGGGCACCCAAATGGGTCTGGGAAGACAGGGGACCCCCTCACGGGCATTGGGGTGGAGGGGGGCAGTCACGGGAAAGGAGGAGAAGGGCACCCAAATGAGTCTGGGAAATCAGGAGACACCCTCATGGGCATTGGGGTGGAGGGGGGCAGTCACGGGAAAGGAGGAGAAGGGCACCCAAGTGAGTCTGGGAAATCAGGAGACACCCTCATGGGCATTGGGGTGGAGGGGGGCAGTCACGGGAAAGGAGGAGAAGGGCACCCAAGTGAGTCTGGGAAATCAGGAGACCCCCTCATGGGCATTTGCGTGGAGGGTGGCAGTCATGGCAGAGGAGGAGAAGGGCACCCAAATGAGTCTGGGGAATCAGGAGACCCCCTCATGGGTATTGGGGTAGAGGGGGGCAGTCACGGGAAAGGAGAAGAAGGGCACCCAAATGGGTCTGGGGAATCAGGGGACCCCCCTCATGGGCATTGGGGTGGTGCGGGGCAGTCACGGGAAAGGAGGAGAAGGGCAGCCAAATGAGTCTGGGAAATCAGGAGACACACTCATGGGCATTGGGGTGGAGGGGAGCAGTCACGGGAAAGGAGGAGAAGGGCACCCAAATGAGTCTGGGAAATCAGGGGACCCCCCTCATGGGCATTGGGGTGGAGGGGGTTAGTCACGGGAAAGGAGGAGAAGGGCACCCAAATGGGTCTGGGAAGACACGGGACCCCCCTGACGGGCATTGGGGTGGAGGGGGGAAGTCACGGGAAAGGAGGAGAAGGACACCCAAATGAGTCTGGGAAATCAGGAGACCCCCTCATGGGTATTGGGGTGGAGGGGAGCAGTCACGGGAAAGGAGGAGAAGGGCACCCAAATGAGTCTGGGAAATCAGGAGACACACTCATGGGCATTGGGGTGGAGGGGGGGCAGTCACGGGAAAGGAGGAGAAGGGCACCCAAATGAGTCTGGGAAGTCAGGGGACCCCTCATGGGCATTTGGGTGGAGGGTGGCAGTCATGGTAGAGGAGGAGAAGGGCACCCAAATGGGTCTCGGAAGACAGGGGACCCCCTCATGGGCATTGGGGTGGAGGGGGGCAGTCACGGGAAAGGAGGAGAAGGGCACCCCTCTCTTGTGGGCAGAGGACGGGTCTGCTGATTCCGCCGGGTCGACCTCACCCGGGCGCATAGTACAGTGCCCTACGCATGGTAAGCGCTTCATAAATACCATCGATGAATTGGAAAGAGAGGGGGTGCCCCCAGGAGATCCGGGTGTATGGTGTCAATCACAGGAAAGATGGGGAGGGGACACGTCTGCTAATTTTGCTGGATCGTGCTCACCCGAGCAGGGCTCTGTACCTAGGAGGGGCTCAAGAAATGCAATTGATTGATTGATTGCACCTGGCCCCAGCGTGGGTCTCCGGAACACAGCCGGAGGTTGGGGGAAGCGATGAAGCCTGGGGCCAGGGGAGCACGTGGAGGGAACAGGCTGGATCCAGGGAGGAAAGGCCCGGCTTTTTTTTTTTTCTTTTGGAATCGTGTCCTCAGAGAAAAGAGTTTGAGAGGAGCATTCTGGAGGTGTAAGTGATTCCTTTGGAGGCAGCTGAGAAGAGAGTGTAGCGGCTACGAGGTGATGCCCCCCAGACTTTGCTGGGGTAGTTATTTCCCCGTATGGGTTGATGTATGCGATGGAGGTTGAACCTGTTAAAATGCTTGTCCGTATGTGTATGTGCAGTGATGAAAACTTTAGGAATCTGGCTTAAATATGTGCCCAATATCAAATCTGTAAATATACATAACGGACACAAAGCCAACTTGTCAGTACTCGGAGTGGTTAAATGTTTTTTTGTTTGTTTGTTTTCTGAGAGGAAACAGGATTTTGTCTTTCCCATGAAAACGCTTTTGGAGTCAGTTTGAGCAAAATAGGCACGTGATGCTGACATATGTAGTATGTACTTTGTTTTCATTACGTTATGAGTGATCCTGCATAAATATACGCAGTTGCGGGGCACTCAGCCTTGAGTTTGGGTAAATTGGCCCTGGCGAAGTGCTTAATGCAATTTTTTTCCGTGTTTTTCTCCGAATGTATTGACCCACTTTGAAGCTTGTAGGTTTGTGGGAAGAGTGTATAATTCGTAGTCAGACCAATTAGACGGCTGTGCATTTTGTAGGAATAGTCGTTTCAAAATAAAACATATCTTATTCACTGGGGAGGTTTAAAGATGAACTCTGGATGTGATTTCCACCATACTATGCAAATAAAACCACTAAGTTCTAAATTTGAAAAAAAAAGGCTGACTGATTTTAGAAATGTGAAGAAAGGGTGTCAAGCTTGTTTTGAGTGGTCTAGCAGACTGTGGGCTGAATAATTTATGTATTCCACATCAGTATCATAGAGATGATCAGTTTTAGAGTGGAGGAGGCTATGGTTTTTAGAAGTTAGAGTACAGCCTCAGTTTTAATGTAGGACAGATGGCCATATTTTCATAACAATTTCAGTGCTTATTCCAGTTGCAAACTGGGGAATTAGTATGCCCATGTAATCAGATATTCAGTTGTGCTTTCCAAGTTTCCAATATCCAAAAAGTGTAGTCCTCTGGTGTACTCATTAACCTTCCTGATCATTAACCCACCTAAGGAGCCTTTTAACATAGAAGTAGTGACTAAACAACCACTTGCTATTTTTCTTCACTGAAATATGCAGTGGACTTCGAAACAAAAAATAAAATGGTTGGTAAAACGGCGCTGCAAACAAAATGTTAATTTCTGTAAAATATTAACCTGTGGCATATTAATGATAACAACAATAGAAACACCAGTTTAGTAGAGACTTCAGGGTCATGAAGTTCAAACCTCTTTCAGGGGCAGAACAAGTTGAAACCCTCTAACCCGGTTAGTCTAAAGCCTTGTTGACTCAGAAATTTCCATCCATTTGCAAACTTTTCTTTGAACCCATCCAGCTATCTGTGTGTCAGCCAACCACAACTTTCCCCTCTTAAAAGTTTTGCGCATTACAAAGGTACAATAACAGGACTGTCTGCTTTTAGCAGGTGCCCTATCTGTTTGCTTTTTTTTAACCAATTAATTTTTTTAACCACTTAATCAGTGCTCTCATTTCTCTAGGCTCTGTCATTTTAACGGTTTATTAAAGTACTGAGTGTACTGAGCGCCCAGTGAGAGCAAAAGCATTGAATGGGTCGCCTCTCTAGGTCTTACAGTCAGTCACTGTTTGAGAGGCCGCAGGGTCGTCTTTTCAGCCTGTGTATGTTTGAATTGTCAGAGTGGGTGTTTGCGGCCTGAAACAGGGCAGGTTTGGGGACTTTCTCAGTGTCTGTCTTCCCTGTTAGGTTAGAAGCTCCTCGAAGGCAGGGACCTGGCCTACTATCTCTTTTGTACTCTCCCAAGCACCCAGTATAGTGCTCTGCTCATAGTAGGTGCTCCATAAATATTGCTTTGACCGAGAGAGCCAGGGGATGGTTTTGAGGATCAGGAGTTCATTTATACCCCACCACATCACTCGGTAACCAAGTTTGAGTGAAGGAGTGTCTTGGATCCAGGAAGGAGACTGGCAGTAGGAATATAACTTTTGGGAGTTTCCTGGCCCCGTGTGGCTCACACGAGCCCACTGGGATTTCACTAGCCCTCACGGCTACCTTGAGCTTTGGGTGATTGTTTCTTTGGCATTGGGCTTAATCTGGTTCTGTGGACTAGTTAAGTTCTGTGCTTAACTGCTGACTAAAGGCTGTGCTGGCAAGTCAGTTGAGCCTCCAAACTCATATTTCTTGATTGAGTGTAAGTTTCCCAAGGGCAGGGATCATGTCTGCTAATTCTTTTGAACTCTCCCAAGTACTTAGCACAGTGCTCTGCACACTGGCTCTCTGTGAATACTTTTGATTGACCGGAGTGGTTTAATTTAGTTCAGTTCCCTGAGCTAGTATCAATATTCCCCCAAAAGCCCACATTCCCACGAAATTTTAAGCAAATAAAATGTTGAACGGAACCTAAGTATATCCTATCTTTTAGAAGTGCCCTGATTTCTCTAGGACTTTGCTAAGCTCTGTTTGTCATTTTAACTGTTTGTTATCGTGCCTGATTTTTATCCTATCGCTTCAGATAACTTAGTTTTTAAAATATTCGCTGAAGGGGAGGCTACACCTTCCCTAGGATTTGACATTTCATCACTTTTTAAATCTTGTGCCCATCTCAGCTCTGCATAGTGTAAAATGAAATCGCCTTTACCTTGTTTTTCCTACCCAGTAGTGGTAGTAGAAGCAGCTTGGTGTAGTGGAAAGAGCATGGATCTGGGTTCGAATGCTGACTCTGCCTCCTGCCATTTGCCTGGCCTTAGGCAAGTCACTGTTCTTCTGTTTCCTTATCTGCAAAATGGAGATTCATTGCATAGTCTTCCTCCTACTGGATCTGTGTCTGGCCTGAGATTATCTTGTATCTAACCCAGTGTGTTGCTTGGCACTGTGAGAGCTTAAGCAATACCACAATCACTATTATTAATAGTATTTATTGAATGGCTGTTGAATGAGGTACACTGTAATAATGCTTGGGAGATTCAGCAGAAACCAAAGACGTATTCCTTGTCCATGAAGTAATTATCCTTCTACTGGCCCCCTAATAGCCATTCAAGAACAATAATAATAACAATAATAATTGTGGTATTTATTAAGCATTTACTGTGTGCCAGGCACTGTACTAAGCACTGGATCGGATACAAGCAAATCGGGTTAGACCCTGTCCCGTGTGGACCTCACAGTCTGTCCCCATTTTACAGATGAGGTAAAGTTCAAGGCCCCAAACCTGAACCAGTGCACTATAAGAACAGTGCTTGACACATAGTATGTGCATAACAAATACCATTATTATTATTATTATTATTGTATGAATCCTCTCCTCACAATCAAACAGTGGCACTTATTGAGTACTTCCTGTGTGCAGAGCACTGTAATAAGTGCTTGGGAAATGCAGTAGAGCTGATCCCTGCCCTTAAGGATCTTACAATCTCCCTGGGGGAGACAGACTTGAAAATAAATGGATCAGTCCATAAATGCTGTGGGGGTGGTGTATCAAATTGTTTATGGAGCACAGACCCAAATGCCTAGGCACTGCTTTAGGGTAGGCACTACTCAAGTACTCCAAATGTTTTAACCTTTTTTGGCCAATACATAGTATGCTTTTTGAATTAATATTCTGCTTGCCATCCCTTTTGACACTCAGATGTTTTCATCTGTTAGTGGTTGGTTTCCCCATTGAATATTTATTGATGCTTTTAAAAATTATTATTTTAATAGTATTAAGCACTTACTATGTTCCAGGCACTGTACTAAGCACTGGGGTAAATTCAAGATAATTAGGTGGACCCAGCCCATCCCACATAGGGCTCACAGTCTTAATCCCCATCCCCATTAATCCCCATTTCACAATCTTAATCTTATCTGAGGCACAGATAAATTAAGTGACTTGCCCACCGGTCATACAGCAGACATGTGGCAGAATCATAATGAGAACCCAGGTCCTCTGAATATTTGGCCTGTACTCTTTCCACTAGACCGCACTGAACTTCTAACTACAAAACCTCACTTTTTTCCCTAGTTAATTTCCCTGCTATATTTAACCATTTGTTCAGTTTTTAAGATCAGTCCAAAACCTAGTCTGGACAGTGCTCTGTACACAGTAAGTGCTCAATAAATACAATTAAATGAAAATACTGACACCCTTCACCAACTTGGTTACTTGAAGTTTGTTAGGTGATGTACTGTATTTTGTATAAATGACCCAGATTGGACTTCATATTTTCTATTATCATCCAATCAATTCAATCCATAGTATTTTTTGAGTTATTTACTATGTGGGCAGATCACTCTACTAAACATTAGGGAGAGTACAGTAGTTAATAAGCATGATCCCTGCTTCCAGGAGCTGAGCTTATAGTGAAGTGGTCTCAGAGAGTACCCTGTGGAATTCAGGTGTAGCAGTTAATTGATTGCTGTGGCAGCTGACAATTGTGATTACTGTGAAATGAAGGACTAAGGCATAAAGGTGTCAAGGGGTCTGGGGAATCCAATGAGCAGAAAAAAATGAAACAACCACTTGTAAACAGCTAAACATGATTTAGTAAAATGATAGTCCTTGAATGACTGAGAAAAGAATGGGTATTTTCCTCTTGCTGACTTGTATTGGTTTCATTGGTTACTGCATTTGGTCCGCCCAAGGCACCCCAGAAGTGAGCCTGAATCAGTTGGAGTCATTCAGAGCCTTAACCAGCAGTTGGAACCAATAACAGATGATGCCAGGGGGAATCTACCATCTTTAGTGCCCACCAGGCTGACAAAGCTGGCAGCTGCCACTCTGTTTTTGTAATGTCTTTTGTATAGCTGAGTCACCCATTCACCTTAATTAGTTATTGGTATTTTCATGTTCTGGTGTGATGCAAGGGGATGCCACAGAGACCCTTTCCTGGGAGACCATCTGAGGGTTGGGAAAGGGGCCACCGGGCAAGTTCTCCCTGGGCATCTGCAGCACCATTTTTGCCCTTGCCCGGGAACTGACTTCGGAGCAGAGCCCACGCAGGCTTGTAGGGATTTCTGAGGTTGGGACCCACTGGGGGCTGAGCCGAGCCCAGTGGCTGTTGCCGGCCTCCTGAAGATGCCGTCGGCATTCATTCAATCATTCATTCATTCAATCGTATTTATTGAGCGCTTACTGCGTGCAGAGCACTGGACAAAGCGCTTGGGAGGTACAAGTTGGCAACATATAGAGACGGTCCCTACCCAACAGTGGGCTCACAGTCTAAAAGGGGGAGACAGAGAACAAAACAAAACATATTAACAGAATAAAATAAATAGAATCAATATGTACAAGTAAAATAGAGTTATAAATACGTACAAACATATATACATATATATAGGTGTCCGTTATATTGTTGAATTGTACTCTCCCAAGCCCTTAGAACAGTGCTCTGGGCACAGTAAACGCTCAATAACTTTTCATTCATTCACTCATTCATTCAATCGTATTTACTGAGCACTTACTGTGTGCAGAGCACTGTACTAAGTGCTTGGGAAGTACAAGTTGGCAACATATAGAGACGGTCCCTACCCAACAGTGGGCTCACAGTCTAGAAGGAGGAGACGGACAACAAAATTCCTACCTGACATCTCAGGGACACCACCTCAGGTGAGTCCAGCCCCTTGTCTAGGGGCAGGCCCACAAGATCCACGAGAAGTAGTGGGGCCTAGTGGAGAGATCTCGGGCCTGGGTGTCAGAAGGACCTGGATTCTAATCCCAGCTCCGCCACTTGTCTGCTGTGTGATCTTGGCCAAGTTATTTCAATTCACGGGGCCTCAGTTACCTCATCTGTAAAATGGGAATTAAGACCCTGAGCCCCATGTGAGACTTGGATTGGGTCCAACCTGATTAGCTTGTATCTACCCAGAGCTTAGTAGAGTGCCCGGAACAGAGGGTGTGATTAACAAATACGCGCCCCCCCCCCCCCCCCCCAAATAAATAAAATAAAAAATACCGCAAAGAGGAAGGTGGGATTGCTGTGGTGACCCATCTCTGTCCCACCACTCTAAGGGGGAGCCCTGGAGTTAGAAGGGGTTTGAGATTTCCCCCCAGAGAGTCTAAGGGGGCAGATCCCCTGAATGGAGTGTCCCTTAGCAGCACTGCAGGCAACTACCCCTTCCCACCCCAGTTATAGCCCCTCAACAGATGGCTATTGCTTCAGCTGACCTGCTCATTCCCAGGTCCCTGCAGCAGGTCCTCCCTGGGGGGTCCAAACGTCATTAAGTTGGAGGAAGCAGCATTGATTTTATTGAGGTGAATTTACCCAGTAGAGAGACTGTGCTATAAGGCAAGTGACTTAATCTGATTTATTTAATGCTGTTCCCTAAAGTGAGTTATGAAAATCACTTTCAGCTCCTCTGAAAGATGTGAGGTTCCAAAAAGCAAACAAGTACGGCTTGCTTGTGGTTCAGTCTGTGGTAGAGACACCACTACAGGAAGACTATTCAGAGTTTAAAGGGTTACCTTACATGACCCCCAATATCAGGGCTAATTTTGGGTAAGAGCTCATGGGATCTTTGATTTTTATGCCTTTTTTTTTTATGAGAACCAGCAGTTATCTTACCTGTTGTTGGTAAAAGGAGGCTGCATCATCTCTTTTTACAACTGAAGCTCCGTGGTGGATGTGTGTGGAGGGGCAGGGGAAGGATTATTTTATTGGCCACCAGATTTAAAAAACAATTCTTGTCTCACTTACAGCCCTAAGCAATCCAACAGAGCTTAATTTTCACCCTGTTTAATACATTGTAGATAGAAAATTATACTTTCAGTCCCTATGTAGTTGCTGAATCCATCAGTTTTTATTAGTGGGAAGGGAATGTGTATGTTGTATTATGTTGTATTCTCTCAAGTGCTTAGTACAATGCTCTGCACACAGTAAGCACTCAAATATGATTGATTAATAGCTGAAATTGATGGTGATAAAATCTGAAAATTGTAGAGTGGAAATGTTAAGCCTACGGACTGTTTTCTGTAGAAATCAATCAGTAATATTTATTTGAGTGTCTACTCTGTATAGAGCACTATACTAAATATTTGGGAGAGTACAGTAGAGCACGCAATCCCCGCCTACAAGGAATGTACAACCTAGCAAGGAAGACAGACATAAAAGAATTGACCAGTGGGAGGAAGTGATACTCAGAGTATGTAAAATGATGTTTTCAAAAAGGAAGACAAGAAAGCTGTGAGTGAAAAAGTGAACTTCAGCAATGAGGAGTTTTCTCAAGGGGTGGAACAATTTAAGTGAAACTGAATGGACAAATCAAGATCATTGCTGATTCTTTTCTGACCTTTTGTGGGCTCCTCTACCCACCTGGTACCTTTTACCTCCGGAAAGAGCATGGGTCAAGAAGACAGGTTCAGGTTTCTGCTCTGCCACTTACCTCCTCTGTGCTTTTGGGCTAGTGGTTTTTCTTTTCTGTCGAGAAAAGCACTTACGTACATAGCCATCATGTATTTATTTATGGCAAGGTTTGTCTCCCCCATCTAGACTGTAATCTTGTTATGGGCGGGAAATGGGAGCAGCATGGCATAGTCTATAGAGGATGGGCCTGGGAGTCGGAAGATCATGGGTTCTAATCCTGGCTCTGTCACTTTTCTGCTGTGTGGCCTTGGGCAAGTCACTTCACTTCTCTGTCCCTCAGTTACCTCATCCGTAAAATGGGGATTGAGACTGTGAATCCCACATGGGACAGGGACTGTGTCCAACCCAATTTGCTTGTATCTGCCTCGGTGCTTAGTACAGTGCCTGGTATATAGTAAGCACTTAACAAATGCAATAATAATAATGACTTATAATTCATCCTCTTGATGTTTAAACCAGGATCTCTAGACAAACCCCAGATGACATCCCAGAGCAGATGGTTCTCCATTTGTACGCACACACACAAAACCAAAAAAACCTCACCGGGAAATCAGTAATGGGCTGTTTCCTCACAAAAGACTGCAGTTTTAGGGTTTGGAATCAGGGAAGGGGAGTTCTACCACCAATAGCACGTGTGGCGGAATTGATTTTTCCAGTAATGGTGGAGGATTTCCAGGGGGTGGATTTGCACTGCTCTGGGCCATGTACACACTGCTTCCTGCTCCATGTGTGGCCAACAGCACATGTTATGAGGCAGCTAGTTGGAGTACCAGGTGTGGATGGGTTGCTGCTGCTATCCCCTCACCCATTTATTTGGTAAGCAGTTGTTGAGATCCCCTAAAATGCTTTATCGACATCATCACACCCTCCTCTGAATGAGCACTTCAGATAATACAATTCTGAAAGCGCTGAAACTGTTAGATTTCTCCAAAGTGGGAAATATCACGCCCTGCTTTGATCCCTGTAGCTCTTTTAGAATTTGCTGGAGGCTCCAAAGAAATATTGTCACTCCTGGAAGAAATTCAGGAAATAGTGAATAGAGTGGGGGTGGTTGGAGTGCAGAATAGAGCAAAACTATAATATTTTTGGGTTGTAAGATGAAGTCAACCTATCATTAGATATGTTACTTTCAAGAACTCTGAGAGCTCTTTATAATCATGATGGAGTTTTAGGATCTTTACAGTATATGTGCTATGTCAGAATTGGTCTCAAAGGCCCAAGGAACTTAAGAAACAGATGCTAAAGTGAGGCTGCAGAGTGTTCCACGCCATTACATCTGCAGTAGGCATTACTTTACGGTTGTTTCCAGAGCAATTCAATCAGTCAAAAAGAACTGTATAACAAAGAATAGCTTTTGAAAAACGTGGGTGGAATTTGTTGGTCTGTTGATCTCACTGAATAGTCTCCTGGTTATCAGCTGGGATCCGGCATTGTTGGAGATTTTGTTTAAATGTGTCCTTAAAATGCTTCCTTGGTTCTCCCTCATTTTGGATTGCTCAATTTCAGTTGGTGGGTACAGTATGCTCACTGGCTATTTTTTAAGTAATATACGGTCTTGTATTCTCCTAGTATGTCCCACCCATTGAAGCTGGGTTATGTTCAGCATGACTTCAGTGCTAAAATACTGACTTCCAGGATTTTATTATATAGCTGTTTATAACAACAATAATAATAAGTGCAGCATTTAAGTGCTCACAGTGTACTGAGCACTGCACTAAGTGCTGGGGCAGATGCGAACCCGAGTCCCTGACCCCCATGAGGCAAACAGTCAAAAGGGGTGAGGTAGCAGGTATTGAACCTCCTTTTTACAGATGAGGAAACTGAGGCACAGAGAAGTTGTGACTGCCCAGGTGAGTATCAAGGCTGGGATTAGAATCCAGGTCCTCTGACTCCCAGGTTCGTGCTCTTTCCTCCGAACCACACTCCTTTTCTCATCCTCAATGAAAACAGTAATGCTAGTATAATAATAATAAGATAATGCTGTGTGACCTTGGGCAAGTCACTTCACTTTCATTCATATTTATTGAGTGTTTACTGTGTGCAGAGCACTGTAATAAGCGCTTACTTCACTTCTCTGTGCCTGTTTCCTCATCTGTAAAATGGAGATAAGATCCCTGCTCTTCCTTCCTCTTATGTGGGACAAGGTCTGTGCCTAATCTGATGATTTTATATGTACCCCAGCACTTAGCACAGTGCTCGGTATGTTGGTGAGCACTTAATAAATACCATCACTATTATTAGAGAATCAGCATGGCTCAGTGGAAAGAGCACGGGCTTGGGAGTCAGAGATCGTGAGTTCTAATCCTGGCTCCATCACTTGTCACCTGTGTGACTTTGGGCAAGTCACTTAACTTCTGTGTGCCTCAGTTACGTCATCTGTAAAATGGGGATTAAGACTGTGAGCCCCACAAGGGAAAACCTGTTTACCTTGTGTCTCCCCCAGTGCTTAGAACAGTGCTTGACACATAGTGAGCACTTAACAAATACCATTATTATTATGCATATTGTTTTGACTCCCCAGTTCTTTACTACATCTTGCAGGGAGAGGCTTCTTTAATGCACTCAGAGAATAAAGGAGGGTGATCCCTTCATTTTCATTTCTTCTGAGGATTAAACAAGAGGAAATAGGCTTAAATGTCAGCATGGTGTAGGTGGGTCAGAAATAAGAATTTCCTAACGGGGTTATAAGGCACTGGAATACTATTCCAAGGGGATGTGTAAAGTCACCTCCTGGGAATATCTCGGATGTATTATTGTCGAGTGGTCCAGCACCTCCCTGCCTAGAAGCAGGGCATCGGGAGGGGTATTTATGGCTTCAGTTCTCCCGGGCCTGCTCTCTGCTAGCCTGAATATTAGGCAACAAATCCAGTCAAATGCAGCCAGACACATGGGCTGGGGGTGGGGTCGGGGGAGGTGGCAGGTATTTAATGAAAAATCATCAAATGTGCCTTAGGTTAACATCTTGGAAAGAAATTTTAAAACTGATGTAATCCAAAAGCCTACTCAGTGTGATTTTTTTTTTTAGGTAAGCCATTTATTTTAACTGTTCATTAGAGGAACTCAACAGAAATTGATAAATGTTACTTTCCATATAAAGCCCTTAATGCGCTCAGATGAATGTCTGCCCAAATTGATGTTTAAATGATACTAATAATAATGATAATAAAGTAATTGTGGTATTTGTTAAGTGCTTACTATGTGTCAAGCACTGTTGTAAGCCCTGGGGAAGATACAAGGTAATCAGGTCAGACACAGTCACATCAACTCTGCCTGTAACTCTGTCTGCTAGACCTTCAGTCTTTTTCCTTTGAGTAATCTAACGTTTGGATGAATGAATCATCCTTTGAAATGAGGGCAGCATTATCCCGAGGCAGCTAGTAAACTTTTTTAGCCTATTTTGGAGAGTTTTCAATAATTTCAAGTGCAATTTACTGGGGATTTTATACAAGAGGAAATTGAAAAGTGTCTGATGCGCAGTGCAGAGTGATTGTGAATTCGATGCCATTCATTGATTCATTACGCCGATTGAGCTTCACGTAACTATAGAAATAGTACAGTTAGAATGTGTCGCGGGTAGGCCTACTGATCCCAATTGTTTCTTCTCTAAGAGCTGCAGTTTTGTTAAATTGGGTTCAGTTCCTGAGAAATTTTGTGTGTGCATGCCTCCTATAGTGTACTAACTTACCTTAATCGGTCACTTCCATTGATTTCAATAAGAGTTATGCACGCATGCAAAGAGTATTTTGCTGAGAGCCTCACTGTTGGCCAACTGGATATAGAGCACTGTCATCTGTCAGTACTAATTTAACTGTGATACGTTGCATTCACAATTTATGAAATAGATTGGCCACTCTCTAATCACACTCAACTTGTTGGAGTAACATTCAGAATAAAAGGATTGCTGGTGTTTCAGCCTGATGCCTTTAAACAAGAGAACCAGCATATATAATGTAGGGAATGACAATTTATAGACTTGAGAGGAAAATCGTTAACTGTCTGAAGTGTAAAAGATGAGCTTCCTTCCGGTATTGATCTGGAGGTGAGACTAGGAGAATAAGGCTCCATAAGCACTGGTTCTGTCTGGGTGGTGCAGTACCCGCTGATGGTAGGCTGGGCCCTAATGTGAGATTAGCCCTGTGCAGATCTGAGCCCAAACCAGCCCTTTCTACAGGAAATTTCTCTGAGCAGTGCCACAGTTTTGGAATCCCATCCAGCCCAAAGCAGACAATCTTATTTAGAAATTCCTATTTTGAACCAGCTTGGGTTTGGTGCTTGAAAAAAAATCTTCCTCGCATTAATCAAAAAGCCCATTTAGATGACACCACACTTTCACTTTCTGCAGAGTTTTCAGCCCTCCCCCCATCCCCCCAAATCTGAACCTCCAGCATGTTACGTTGAACAATGGCATTACTTAATCCTCCCTCGTGAGTGACATTAATCTGAAGCGCTGGGAAGCGGGTTGGTTGTGATCAAAGCTGGGATTTGTGATTGCTGTCGTTTATCAAGACTGAACTGAAGGCAAATCACTGTGGTCTTTCTTCTTACCAGGCTCATGCCAAAGTCTGGCATCTCTACAATACTTCATTTCGTCCTACTCAAGGAGGCCAAGTGTCCATTGCACTTGGCTCCCATTGGATAAATCCTCAAAACATGACTGAGAATGACATCAAAGAGTGTCAAAAGTCCCTTGACTTCGTGCTGGGCTGGTTTGCTAAGCCCATATTTCTAGATGGCGACTACCCCCAAAGCATGAAGGATAACCTCTCATCTCTTCTGCCTGATTTCACTGAATCCGAGAAAAGGTTCATCAAGGGCACGGCTGACTTTTTTGCTCTTTCCTTTGGACCAACTCTGAGTTTTCACCTCTTGGACTCTCAAATGAAGTTCCAGCAGTTGGAATCCCTAAGTCTGAGGCAGCTCCTTACCTGGATAGACCTTGAATATAACCACCCCCAGATATTCATTGTGGAGAATGGCTGGTTTGTCTCTGGCAGTTCCCAGAGAGATGATGCCAAATATTTGTATTATCTCAAAAATTTCATTATGGAAACCTTAAAAGGTATGGCTCTGGATCAAATGCTGTTTTCCTACCAAGGTCCTTTAGGGAAAAAAATTCGTCTATTAGGTTAGGTAGCTTATATGTCAGTTTCCATTATAAAGAAGCCTGATCATCCTCATCATCATCAATGGTATTTATTGAGCACTTATTGTGTGCAGAACACTGTACTAAGCACTTGGGAGAGTGCAATGCAACAGAGCTGGTAGACACATTCCCTGCCCTCAACAAATGTACAGTTTAGATATTAAAATTATGGAAATTGTTAAGCACTTACTGTGTGCCAAGCACTGTTCTAAGCACTAGGGTAGGCACAGGTTAATCAGGTTAGACACAGCCCCTGTATCACATGGGACGCACACTCTTAATCCCCATTTTACCGATGAGGTTACTGAGGCCCAGAGAAGTGAAGTGACTTGCCCATGGTCACATAGCAGATGTGTGGCAGGGCCAGGATTTGAACCCAGGCCTTTCTGACCCCCAGGCCCAGGTTCTATCCACTAAGCCACACTGTTTCTCAAAATGATGGTATTTGTTAAAGCTCTTACTGTGTGTCAAGCACTGTTCCAAGTGCTGGGGTACATACAACCTAATCAGGTTGAGTAGCCAATCATATTTATCAAACACCTGCTGAGTGCAGAGCACTGTCCTAAGCACTTAGAAGAATATTACAAAGTTAGAAGGCACTGTCCCTGCCCTCAAAAGGCTACCAGGGAGGACAGACACCCAAGCACATTATTATAACAGCAACAGTTGCCCTTTGCACTTGAAGAGTAATTTTGAAATTTCAGTTCTCTTAAGCCCTTCACACTTTTATTAGTATTATTGACTCAATATGTAGTCTAGAAAATGAGGTCTGTAGAAGTGAAGTGACCACATTCTTGTTGGGCTTTCAATACCTGATTCTCAGTTCTATGCTACTACCCGATTTCAAGCCATCTAGCACCTAATAAGCATTCATTGAAGATGGTCCTTTGACAGGGAAAAAAAAATGAAACTTTTGGGAAGAAATGTTTCTACCACCTGTAGAAGTAAGGATTGTTGTGCTTTTAAAAAAAAATCACCTTTGAATGAAATACAAAAAACAAAACAAGAAACCAGGCCCAGTAGTAGCATATCCTATATCGCATATCGCATATCTTTTAGACTGTGAGCCCACTGTTGGGTAGGGACTGTCTCTATATGTTGCCAACTTGTACTTCCCAAGCGCTTAGTACAGTGCTCTGCACACAGTAAGCGCTCAATAAATACGATTGATGATGATGATATCGTATTTATGGTGAACTTGCTTTTGAGGTTCTGTCATCTGTGAAATTTTAGAAGTGATCAAGTTGACACATAGTCAGAAAAGAAACCTGAGCTTACCAAATGCATTTTTACCAAATTGTTGGCCAGCTGACTCTAAATATCTGTTTTAACAAACATTTTTTTTAAAAGGTGTGCTTTTATCAGTGTCATGATGCTGATACTTCCTTTGAACCTCTCAAAGCCTTCCTACCCACCCGATCCGTGAAGGGCACGTGTTAGGAATCCAGGTCCTTCCCTCCTTGCCCTTCCCGAGGTTCATCCCAAGGCCAAGCCAGTTGGTCAGTGGGCCCTGGGCCAACCCAGAAGTGGGTCTGTGCTCAATCCCAGCAGTCCCAGGGTATGCCTATGAGGACATGGAATTCTCCTGGGAAATGATCCATGGTGGCCTTCGTCCTGCCCTGGCCTGCAGCCCCCACGGCCCCGGGGGAGGGGGTGGTCTTCCAGAATCCAAATGGGTTTGTCTCAGGGTTGGATCCTGTCACATTTTTCCCCACCCTTGGGCGGCCCGGTCGGTGAACACCAGGGAATTGTGGAGATGCCAGAGAGTTGTACTCCCTTTCACTAATGTGGTTTTTTTTTTCCTCTGTCTTTGTTTCCACAGCCATCAAATATGATGCGGTCAATGTCACTGGGTACACTGCGTGGTCCCTCGTGGATGGCTTTGAATGGCACAGAGGGTACAGCATTAGACGCGGACTGTTCTACGTCGATTTCCTGAGCCGCGAGAAGAAGTTGCTGCCCAAGTCTTCAGCCTTGTTCTACCAGAAGCTGATCGAGAGGAATGGCTTTCCTCCCTTACCTGAAAATCAGCCCATTGAGGGGACATTTCCCTGCGGCTTTGCCTGGGGGACCGTCGACAACTACATTCAAGTGAGTCTGCGGGCTGCAATCAGTCCTCCCACCCAGGGTAGATACAAGTTAATCCGGTTAGACATAGTCCCTGTTCCACAGGGGCTCATGGTCTAGAGAAGAGGGGAGAGCAGGTATTGAATCTTCGTTTTACAGACGAGGAAACTGAGGCAAAGAGCAGTTATGTAACTTCCCCACAATCACACAGCAGACAAGTGGTGGAGCCTGGATTAGAATCCAAGTCTAGATTCCAGGACTGTGCTCTTAAGAACAACCAACAAAGCAGCCCTACCCCCACAAAGTCAGGGGTGGGGTGAGAAGAAAGTTAATGTGAGGAAAAACTCCTTTAAAACATGGGCAGTTGTATTTACTCTTCCTTCTCTTTTCGGACTGTCATGCCTGAGAGCACTACATGAGTAGGGAAAAAAACCTTTCAAAGTTGAAATCCACCTTACTGATACTGGAAACCCCAAATGTCCCCATACGTTTTCCTCAAAATAAAAACTCAAGGGACTTTTTTGTTTTATAAAAGGCTGGGAAATGTGTCCCTGTTCCTCTGGATAAGTACTGCAAACCCCATTTGTGACCCTCTTGTTTTCAAACCGACTCAACAATATCGGCCATTATTTGTTATCTAACCGGCCAGTGGTTGCGATGAAACAATAGCCTGTGGGATCAATAATTGTCTAACGCTTTGATTTGGTCAACCCAGAGCTCTGCAGAAAGCACCAACCCTACAAGCTCTGAACACTTTCACCTCCAAAGGGCATTCAAACATTTTCTACAGCGAAGCCCATCACAGTGGAAAAATGTCCCTGACAGCTTCCCCACAGTATCGGTGGAAATGTAGGCATTGGAAATCTACAAGGGACAATTCTCCAGAAAAACAATTTCCCTCTGACATGTTTGTTTTATTACCTTGCTTCATAAGCTGTGCATGGCCCCTCCAGAGAAGGTAGCGGCTTGATGTGTAGCGGCCTGGTAAAATCCCTCCAGACTCATTCATTCATTCAGTTGTATTTATTAAGCGCTTACTGTGAGCAGAGCCCTGTACTAAGTGCTTGGGAGAGTACATTACAACAATAAACAGACACATTCCCTGTCAACAACGAGCTTACCTTCTAAAGGTGGGGAGACAGACATTAATAAAAAAAAAAATTGCAGATTTGTGCATAAGTGCTGTAGGGCTGGGAGGGGGGAAGAATAGAGGGGACAAGTCAAGGTGACGCAGAAGGGAGTGGGAGAAGAGGAAATGGGTGGGGGGCTTACTTGGAGTAGGGTAACCACTAGGCTTGAAACAGGGTCAGATGAAGAGCTCCCTAAAAGAGATTTAGAAAAGTGGCCTTCATCTATGACATAGGCCGAGTGAACGTTATACAGTTTGTACCTTTCTAGGGCAAGGGAAATATTAATCAGCTTTATTGATTGAGTGCCGGTTGTGTGCAGAGCACTGTACTAAGCACTGGAGAGAGTCCAGAAGAGGTAGGAGTCAATGTCCTGGCCCCTCAAGGAGCTTGGCTTGATTTTATTTTTGAATCTTGCCAGTTTTTCCCAAGACATGTATCTTTTGCTGCCTACAGTGAAAAGTTGTTAGTACTACTACTACTACCTTAGTAGTAGTCACTAAGTAGTAGTAGTGGAGATGATTAAAGAAAAATTATTTAGAAAAGTTGGTCTTTAATTTCAATGATTTTCTTACTGTTAAGTGAATCATATCTCAGTATGGCCCTGAAATAAGATTATTCCTTTCTGGTTATCTTTCGTCTACTTTAAAATGTTCCAGGTTGATCTACTCATTCCTCTTTCCATTGGCTTATATATGCAATTAGACACATTAGCTGTCCTGTAGTATATACACCGTATTTCATTTGTTTCATATCTGTTTCATTCAGAGATGCATTTTACCACATGTAGAACAGGCATTTGAATACGAAAATGATCGTGCTGGGAAGGAAAATTCATTTATTTTTAATTTTGAAGTGTGGCTATGAGGGAAGCATTGTGCAACTCTACAGCCATTTATACCCATCCTCATTACTTATATATAGTCAACTATGTGTTCAGTTATTCTTTCTATTTACTCTATTTGTAAATATTTTCAAAGCCAGTCTGTTTGGGCAGCCTTATCCCTTGACAGGGACCTTGGGCTTTCCAAGCACCTAGCGCAGTTCTGTGCATGCAGTAGGTGCTCAATAAATGCTGGTTTGGGCTGAATTCATCCAACAGTAGTTCTTGTTACGGCTTATTTAATTTCTTAGGTTCTCCTGCCTGTCCAGCTGAAGCTAATATTTCCTTTATCTTTCTTAGGTAGACACAACTCTTTCCCAGTTTACTGACCCAAACATATACCTGTGGGATGTCCGCGAGAGCCAGAAGCTTATTAAAGTGGCCGGGGCTTTTACCCCAAAGCGGGAGCCACACTGTGTGGACTTCGCTACCATCAGACTCCAAATCTCCTTACTTCAGGAAATGCACATAACTCATTTTCTTTTCTCGTTGAAGTGGGACCTGATTCTCCCCTTGGGCAACCAGTCTCAAGTCAACCATACGATGTTGTACTACTACCGGTGTTTTGTTAGCGAACTAGCTCGGGTCAACATCACGCCGGTGGTTGCTCTGTGGCAGTACACCCCGGAGCACCAAGGACTCCCCCTCTCCTTAGCCAAGCACGGGGCCTGGGAGAACCCCCAGACCATCCAGGCCTTCGTGGACTACGCCCAGCTCTGTTTTAGAGACCTCGGCCCCTACGTCAAACTGTGGCTCACGATGAAGGAACCTTTCCTGCAGAATCTGACCTACTCCGCTGGGCATAACCTGCTGATAGCCCACGCCTTGGCCTGGCACGAGTACGACAGATCGTTTCGAAGCTCCCAGAAGGGCCAGATCTCCATAGCCCTGGAAGCCAACTGGGTGGAGCCGGCCTGCCCTTTCTCCCAGAAAGACAAAGAGGTGACCGACCGCGTCCTGGAATTTGGCATCGGCTGGCTCGCCGAACCCATCTTCGGCAGCGGGGACTACCCCCAGGTGATGAGGAAGTGGCTGCACAGGCAAAACAACTTCCTCTTGCCTTATTTCACGGAGGAGGAGAAGAAGCTGATCCGGGGCTCTTTCGACTTCTTTGCCTTGAGCCACTACACAACCATCCTGATGAACTGGGAAAAGGAGAATCCGGCCAAGTACGATGCTTATCTAGAAGTGCAGCCCATGAAAGACACCACCTGGATAAACTCCCCCAAAATGGTGGCCGTGGTGCCCTGGGGGCTGCGCAAGGTCCTTAACTGGATTAAAGGCAAATACGGCGACATCCCCATCTACATCACTTCCAACGGCATTGACGATGATCCTCATTTGATGCAGGATAAGCTGAGGGGGTATTATCTGCAGAATTACATCAATGAAGCCTTAAAAGGTAAGAGTCCCTTTTTGTAAGCTCCTTAGCTCTCAAGCCTCTTGGTCTTCCCTATTTTCAGTGTCATTTAGTCGGTGGTATCTATCGAATGTGTGTTACCTGGGAGAGTACAATACAGATTAGTAGACCGGATCCCTGCCCTTAAAGAGGTGACTGAAACTCTCAAGTCTGAAAGACGTCAATTCCCACCTCCTCTGTCTAAAAGTCCAGGTGGTCCGGGGGGCGGTCAGTGAGCTGTGTTGTGGACAGTATTTATAGGGAGTCTTCAGAGGTTCCCCACTTTGCTCCATGCCTCTGGCTATCTGGTTTTGGGGGTACCTTCAGGAATGGAGCACCCTGAGAGGGTGGGTTTTTTAGACATGAGGGGTTGTGTCTTCTCTGTAGTAACAGGACTTCCCAGTTCCTTGTAGACATAAGCCGTCCACTAGACAGGCTCTTTCCATGAGAGATGCATGATTGCTCTGAGAGATTGCTTCACGGTGTCATGAAAGACAAAAAATAAAAAAATATAAATCCAATTCCCTGCTTCCCAAATGGGGTTGCAGAGAAGGAAGAGGTTTCCAAGTCCCCACCCAGAATCACGCCTCCACTTAGGTCCGGGGATGGGCAAGAGTCAGCTGGCTCCCTGCAGGAACCATTTTCTGGCTCAGAGGCTCCTGGTGCTCTTATCTTTTCTTTTTCAAAAAATAGTAAAGAGGGTGTGAGAGAGCATACTGAATTTGCAAAACTTCCAGTTCCCTGTGCATGAGGGAGAACTGAAGTCATTAAGTTTGAAATTAAATTTATGGAGACCCGCTGTCCACACCGTTCATGCTTTCATAGGCCTTACTCTAGAGTTGATGGTACAGTGATCTCATTCTCAATTCCAGGCACTTAATACAGTTCTGTGCCCAAAGTGTTCAGTAAATATTACCGATCGGTAGGCATATTTTGAAGGTACATACTGTGACGTAGGATGGGAAAAATCATTTTTAACTACTGTGCCTGTGTAGTAGTAGTGGTAATGGTATTTATTGACCAGAATCTGAGGGTAATGTGAGAGCTAAGAGCTTGGGAAAGAACCACAGCTCAAGCTATCTTCCCTGCCCTCAAGAAACTTCCACCGGCTTGAGACCAAGCAAAAGCATAGTGGGAGGTTGTGAGTGCCAAAGTGAGGAGGTGACAGTTGGGAGAATATGCCCTGGAGAGAAGAAAAATTAATGAGGGAAGCCCTCCCGGAAGAGGTAGAACTTTAGAAGAGTTTTGAACATTGGGAGAGCTGAAGTTTTCCACGTATGAACTTAGACCATGAGCTCCATGTGGGACAGGGACTGTGTCCAACCTGATAAATTTGTATCTACCCCACTGCTTAGAATAGTGCTTGACACTTTATTAAGTGCTTAACAAATACCATTTTAGAAAAATGAAAGCAAAGGAGCAGTGGGGAGTTTGTGTGCAGAGGGCTTGGGGGTAGGTGAGATGAGAATTAGGAACAGTGAGTGGTTTTCAGGCAGTGTTGGGCACTAAAATTCCTTCCCTCATATTTTTTTCCCCCTCCCTGAAACACTGCTGAAACCAAAACATTATTCACAGTAAACGTAACCAAAAGTATTAATCATTGCTTCCTCTCCTGTTCTCATGGCCAAAGGCACTATTTATTTATTTCTTCCATTACTCCTGACTATTATTTTCTTCCTCTTGATATTCTCATGTGTCCAACTGCTTAACTCTAATTTATTGTCATGCTTGGAACTGGAAAAATACCTATAGAAATGATAGTTTGTTTCCCCTCCTTGGCACAAAATCTCCTCTCCAGTCCATCTTCCTGTTCTTTCTTCCTCCTCTTGAATCATCAGGTTTTGCTTTTTAGCTGTCCCCAGGACTGCTCAAGGTCTTTGCCCATTTCTGCCACTTCATTCAATCGATTGATCAATCACTAGAATTTATTGAGCACCTCTTGGGCTTTAACCATAATCCAGGCTGGCCTGGCTACTCGTGAGGGAAATTTAAAAATCGTGCAAGTTAAAAAGAAAATGATCTGGTGCTTGAAATCAGGGACCAAAGGGAATATCATTGGATTAAAAGAAGACTGGAGAGGAAAGCTTTCTTCAGTGAACAGACGGGATCGGATCCAATGCCAATAATTTTCGGGAGAGAAAGTTATTTATTTTTTTTAATAATGGAAAGGGGATATTGCCTAAGCACATATGTATATATTCCTCCATTCCTGGATCATTTATACACATATATACACTTTATCCTCTATTGGTTCCTCCTATCAGAAATTTATTTTAGTGTCTGTCTTCACTCTGTAGAGTGTAAGATCCTTGAGGGCAGGGATCATGTCTGCTAACTCTGTTGTTCTCTCCCAAGCAGTTAGTAAAATGCTCTGCTCTCCGTAGGGCTCGGTAAATAGTAGAGATTGATTGTTTCATTCTTTCAGTCGTATTGAGCGCTTACTGTGTGCAGAGCACTGTACTAAGCACTTGGGAAGTGCAAGTCGGCAACATATAGAGGTGGTCCCTTCTACCCAACAGCGGGCTCACAGTCTAGACGGGGGAGACAGACAACAAAACAAAACATGTAGACAGGTGTCAAAATCGTCAGAACAAATAGAATTAAATCTATAATTCTGTTGATTGATTGAACATGTCAGTTCCGTGGGCCTGACTGGAAGGTTTAACTTCATTTCTATGCCTTGTCCTTGGTTAGTCTTTAAGTTGCTAAGCTCTTTGGTTTTTTTTTAAAAAATATATAATTGGCATCTCCCACCTTTCAAGCCCCACAGAGTCTCCTTTTCACATAATGTGAAAGGATGGTAGAACACATTATTTTAACTATTCTTCCCCCTCCCTCTTCCCTGTCCTTTCTGTTTTTCTTTGTACAGCCTACGTATTGGATGATATCAACCTCTGTGGCTACTTTTTTTATTCGTTTAATGACCGAACCTCTCCCTCGTACGGACTCTACCGTTATGCCGCTAATCAGTATGAGGCGAAGCCATCCATGAGACACTATCGTAAAATTATTGACAGCAACGGCTTTCCGGGCCCCGGGACTCTGGGAAGGTTCTGCCCGGAAGAGCCAGATCTGTGCACCGAATGCAGCTTCTTCCAGACCCGAAAGTCCCTGCTGGCCTTCACCTCATTTCTCCTTTTTGCTTTTATCGTTACCATTTCTCTGATCATTTACTACTCCAGGGCCGCACCTACCCCCCAAAAACTGAACCCCCCGGGGGGTGGAGGGAAAGACAAACCCCTGGGCGGGATACTGCCTTGATCGTTCCTGCCTCTCCCAGGGCTTTTCACGCTTCTCCTCTTGATGTTCCCAGCTCCAGATTGTCATTCATTGTGGTCAGGCTGAATTGTTTCCCCCCACTCCCTTTGGTTGAGTTATTTGCAAGTAGGCAAGATGCCAAGCTCGTTATTTGCAACAACAGGCAAATTACCAAGCATCCTTTAGCCTGCCATCACCGGGTATCGGCCTTCTTGGTGAAGGGCAGTGGAATCCTGAGCCAATAGTCCCCTCTTCTCTCCCCCGCTACCCCCTGAATTTTCAAAACTGGTACCTAGACCTCTGATCTGTGAACCAAAAGGCCTTGGAGTGACAGGTGCTCCCCAGTGGGTCATTCTCAGATGAACACCACTCGCCATTAGAACTTTTTGGAGCACGCCAAGGGGTCCTGAGCCTAACTAGGCTTGGCCAGAGCCAGCCTAGGGTACCCCACCTGCCATCAGTGACGATGTTTATCGCGTACCCACTGGCCTCAATGCCCTGTACTCAGCATTTGGGGAAAGCAGAACGGAGCACGAGATACGTTCTCGGCTCACAAGGAGCTGCTGCGCCAGTGGAGGAGCTTAAATTAACCTGCCTCGTGACAGGCCGGTCACTTAGACCTACTGAAATCCAGTTCATAGTGTGGGCCTCCCCCAAGATTGCCTCCTGTGGGGAAGGAGGCCTCTTAAGGGAGGTCGTGGGTTGGCTTGTGACACAAGTGCATTAGCATTCACTGAATTCACTGGAAAATTCTGTGCTGTGAAGTGTGCTCTTGTGGTGTAGACAACACTGGAGGCGGGAAAGAAGGCAGCACTGGTTCTGGAGTCTGGAAGGCTGGATCCTTCCCTCGTTCCTCTGAGGGTTTGGGAATGCTAGCCGCTAGCGTGGGGGCGGGCAAAGCCTCTTGCACTACTTCAAGTTGATCACTGTCTACACCCCAGCTACTGGAAAGCCCTTTTTGTGCTGTTGCGTGTTTTACTGCGACGCAGATGGTTTTGTTCATATTTTTAAATCTTTGATGTTTGCAGAAGAGTGGAATTCATGCCAATTTTAAGAGGAATTTTTACCGCTACCGCATTTGCCTCAGATTTTTTTTTTTTTGAGTTTGTGTTTGAAAGACTCATAAGTGAACAATCCTGGTATTAGATCATTAAAAGATGCTCTTGCTTTGGCCATATGGGTCGTTCTGCCTTTCCTTCTTCCTGTGTTATTTGGGCGTCTGTCTCACCTGCAACACCATAAGCTCCTTGAGGGCCGGGCTCCTGCGTCCTAAATCTATTGTGTTCTCCTAAGTGCTTACTACAGTGCTATGCCCATGGTAGGCACCCAGTCCTATTGCCTGAGTGATTGATTTGCTGCCGACTCTAGAGCACATCTTGGTATCTGGTTTGAACTTTTGGTGCTTCTGTAAACCCCAACTGAATGTGTGGGTGGTTTTTTTCTTTTTAACGCTATTTGTTAAGCCCTTACTAGACACCGAACTAAGTGCTGGTAGATACAAGCTAATCAGGTTGGACGCAGTGGTCGTCCCACATGGGGCTCAGTCTTAATCCACATTTTATAGATAACTGTGGCACAGAGATGTTAAATGACTTGTCCAAGGTCATACAGCAGGTAAGTGGCAGATCCAGGATTAGAACCCAGTTCCTCTGACTCCCAGTGCTCTAGGCCACACTGCCACGTGGTGGTAATTTTATCTTTTTATTAATTTTCTCTGGGTTGTAGGCCCTTCTCCATCCCTGACCCCATCCTCCCTCTTGCATCTGGTGGGAACTTTTGAGACGGAGGGTGTCCTGGAGCCTGAAGGACTTGGACCCCCAAAGCATCCAACCAGCGGTTTAATAGCCTTAGAGGAATACGAGGTACCGAGAGGAAATCACTCAGTTCTCAAATAGCAAGGGCTTTCATGACACGATTCGGTGAGATCACCGCTGGAGCTTGGGTGCGTCAGTCGGATAACATGCATGTGTCCAGATAGAACACCGGCATGGTGTCGGCAGAACGGGTTGTGTGTGATAACAGCGCAGTGGGTGCCGGAACACCAGTTTTCCTTAAAGCAGAGCTCGTAGACAACATGCCGTCTTCCCCCCTCCCTGATCTAGGAGGGCAAGGGTACGATAAAGCTCCAATCCCCATCTCCATCATCATCATCAATCGTACTTATTGAGCGCTTACTGTGTGCAGAGCACTGTACTAAGCGCTTGGGAAGTACAAATCTCCACCCCACAGAGGCCAGACGCTTCTCTCCCTGAGGACATTTGAAAGGGGGAGGACCGGGGGTCTCCAAAGCCTGGCTGTGTTTAGGCTACCAAAGTTCATCCTTGGCAGTAATCGATTTTCTAGCAGCGGACAGAGTTGAAGAAAGAGCTGAACTTCTAGTTAATTTATTTCCAAAAAAGGAGCCAAACCCCTTGATTATTTATTCATAAATTCCAGCTGAACGGTGCTGAGGTCATCACATCTATCTCCCTTGGATTGTGACATTATTAACTTCCACACCGAGCAGGGGAAATGATAGTTTCTTCAATCCGGGGGCGCCCCTCGTCTTCAGATGTATCTGTGTTTTTATTTCTACCCAGATGTGGGAATTACTCCGCACAGGGAAAGGACTGGATCTGAACCACGAGCAGCCGTGAAGTCGTGACACTGCTGCCACTGCTGCTCCTGCTCAGGGGCTAATCGTTCCCTGAAGAAAATGAATATTCAGGTAACTGGAAAAATACTTCTTCTGACTTACAAATGCGATATTTATTTTCTACCCCGGGGAAAAGAACGATTGTCCTGACGTCAAAACACGGCTATAAAAAACACTTCATTTCCGAATTACATTTGGATTAATGAAAGAATTGGATGCAGACAGTGGAATGTTAATTATCTTTGTTGAAAAAGGAACTGTGAGTTGAGTGCATTCATCCCAACCTATTTTACTGTCTGGTTTCTCCAGTGCCACTGCCCGGCTGTTCTCCTGGGATATGTGGAGCTCTGATTCAGATGAGTCACAGTTTACTTTTCATGCCCCCCCTTCCTTCTTAACTAAGGTTTAAAAAAAAAAAAGGTTTAAAAGGCCAAATCTCTTAGCAGCTGAGCTTTCTCTACTTTTTGGACTTCCCAGTGTTTAGTACAATGCAGTCTACCCGCTCCACGGACAGAGCATGTGTCATTTGATTCTGGGTTTCCCAAATGCCTAGTACAGTGCACTGCACCACGCGTGTGTTGAATAAATATTACTACTACTATTCCAACTAGCTTTGAAGCTCATGCATTAGATTGTTAAGATCCTCAAAGGGAGGGGGCCATTTGAGTCTTTCTGCTTCTCTGTACTGTTCCAGAACATATTGTGGTGCCTTGCACAAGTAAGTTCTCAGTATATCCTGTTGATAATAGTAGGATATTGGGGAGGAGGTAGCAATCCGGAGGAGAAAAGCGAGGAGATAGGAGGTGGTGGACATTGAGAGTAAAGCATAATAGGTTCAGGAGCCCAAGACTGCTGTTCCCTATGGGTTTACAGATAAACTTCAACCACTGATTTAAAATGTACAATGGACAAAGCAAAGTGCTGGCCTTTGTGTGAGTCCCCAGAAGGTGCGTAGGTGATGGGACTTACATTTCAGCTGTATGCACAGTCCTTGCACTCTGTGGTATTTATGATTCCCGGGTTTCTTCCTCATTTTAAAACAATACATTTTTAATTAAGGTTATTTATGGAGTGAAGTGGCTTGCACAGGGATTAGGCAACAGGCGATAGGGGCCTAATAAAGTCCCTTGAACCAAAAGTCCAAACCTGTTCAAGGACCAGTTGAGAAGCAGCAGGACCTTAGCGAATAGAGCTTAGGCCTGGGAGTATGAAGGACCTGGCTTCTACTCCCAGCTCTCCCACTTACTGCTAGGCAAGTCACTGAACTTCTCTGGGCCTCAGTTACCCCATCCGTAAAACAGGAATTGACAGTGAGCCCCATATGGGGTATGGACTGTGTACAACCTGATTACCTTGTATCTACCCCAGCCCTTAGAGCAGTGCATGGCACATAGTGAGTGCTTAACAAAGACCATTAAAAAAAGAAAAAAATGGGGGAGGCAGGCAGCAGGGTTAAGTGACTTATGCGGGGAGGGGCAGGCAGCCAGGAGCCCAGATTCCAGTCCTGCCTCTGCCATCCATTAGAATAATAATAACAATAATAATAATAATAATTGTGGTATTTGTTAAGCACTTACTATGTGCCAGGCACTGTACCAAGCACTGGGGAGTTGCAAATCGAGTTGGACACAGTCCCCGTCCCACATCAGGCTCACAGTCTTAATCCCCATTTTACAGATGAAGTATCTGAGGCCCAGAGAAGTAAAGTGACTTGCCCAAGGGCACACAGCAGACAAGTGGCAGAGCCAGGATTAGAACCCATGTTCTTCTGACTCCCAAGCCCGTTTTCTATCTACTATCTGTTTGTACCTCATCCCCCTGGGCTGAAGTCAGGATATAATC
This sequence comes from Tachyglossus aculeatus, assembly GCF_015852505.1. NCBI lineage: Eukaryota > Metazoa > Chordata > Mammalia > Monotremata > Tachyglossidae > Tachyglossus > Tachyglossus aculeatus. The sequence continues at coordinate 4,770,359 of NC_052085.1, forward strand.
CTTGCTCCTGTATCCTGCCCAGGGACACTGGCCTGACAAGAGGGGATCATCCATGTCAGTGTGAGTTGGAGAAATAGGGAGCTCCCTTGTTCATTCATTGTCATATATGTTGAGTGCTTACCGCGTGCAAAGCACTGTACTAAATGTTTGGGAGAGAACGATACAACAACAGACACATTCCCTGTTAATAATTGCAGTGCTTGCTAAGCACTTACTATGTGCCAAGCATTGTTCTAAGCGTGGGGTAGATACGAGCTAATCAGGTTGGACACAGTCCCTGTCCCACTTGGGGCTCACAATCTTAATCCCTTATTTTACAGATGAGGTAACCGAGGCCCAGAGAAGTCAAGTGAATTGCCCAAGGTCACACAGCAGACATGTGGTGTAGTGGAGATTAGAACCCATAGCCTCGGCTTCCAGGCCCGGGCTCCTTCCCTTATCATCATCATCATCATCAGTCGTATTTATTGAGCGCTTACTGTGTGCAGAGCACTGTACTAAGCGCTTGGGAAGTACAAGTTGGCAACATATAGAGACAGTCCCTACCCAACAGTGGGCTCACAGTCTAAAAGGGGGAGACAGAGAACAAAACCAAACATACTAACAAAATAAAATAAATAGAATAGACATGTACAAGTAAAATAGAGTAACAAATATGTACAAACATATATACATATATACAGGTGCTGTGGGGAGGGGAAAGAGGTAAGATGGGGGGGTGGAGAGGGGGACGAGGGGGAGAGGAAGGAAGGGGCTCAGTGTGGGAAGGCCTCCTGGAGGAGGTGAGCTCTCAGTAGGGCCTTGAAGGGAGGAAGAGAGCTAGCTTGGTGGATGGGCAGAGGGAGGGCATTCCAGTCCCGGGGGCTCCTTCCCTTAGGCCGTGCTGCTTCTCTGGAAGCCTTCATTAGGCTTGGAACAGCCTGGGCCCGGGCTCAGGGAGAATCAGGAGGCCGTCACGGTTGCCCCTCACCCCAGAGTCCTGGGCCCAATGCTTTGCAAACGGTAAGCGCTCAACATATATGACTGAATGAACGAACAAAGGAGCTCCCTATTTCTCCAATGCGCACTAACATGGATGATCATTACTCTATTTATTTTACTTGTTCATATCTATCCTATTTATTTTATTAGTATGTTTGGTTTTGTTCTCTGTCTCCCCCTTTTAGACTGTGAGCCCACTGTTGGGTAGGGACTGTCTCTATATGTTGCCAATTTGTACTTCCCAAGTGCTTAGTACAGTGCTCTGCACATAGTAAGCACTCAATAAATACGATTGATGATGATCACCTCTTGTCAGGCCAGTGTCCCTGGGAGGGATACAGGAGCAGGGATTATATCCTGACTTCATTGGTGGCACCTCTCACCTCTCTGCCTTCCCCCTGGTGAGCTTCCTGCAGCTCTCAATGCATTTTAAGTCAGGCCCGGAGTCACGGGGGAGCAGAATGAATGGTCTTTGAGCAGAAGCCGGGGAGATGGTTAGTGGCTCAGGCCGACTCGAAGCTTCACTTTGGGTGCCTACTCGGTGCAGAAGGCAGAACTAGGTTTCTGCTTGAATGTGTTCAGGGCAGATCTCTTTCTGACCCTTCCCCCCGGCCCGAGCCTCTAAAGCTCACCAGACGCCTGTTCGCCGCTGCCCGAGACTCTATGGAAGTTCAAGCTAATGCCACCGCAGCTCTTAATAGCAACCATTTAGCCCAGAACCAACTCTGGGTCAATCGGTAGCATTTAATGAGTGCATACTTTGTGCAGAGAATGGTCCTAAGGACTTAGAAAAGGATATCAGAAATAAGATCCATATTTCCGGTCCTCAAAGACCCTACAATCATCATCAATCATATTTATTGAGCGCTTACTATGTGCAGAGCAGTGTACTAAGCGCTTGGGAAGTACAAATTGACAACATATAGAGACAGTCCCTACCCAACAGTGGGCTCACAGTCTAAAAGGAACAATCTACAATCTAATGGAACAACCACACTTTTGCCTAACCAACCTTGGGTGGTCCTACGGCTTTCTTACTGTTGTCTGCGCCCATTGAATTTTGTGTTTTTTTCTTTGCATCTTTGTGCTCCTTTCTGTGCAGGCATTGTTGGGGTAATGTAGCAGCATTTCAGTGCCTCAGGAGCCTCCAGGGGCATTGAGATGGGTGTATCCCAGCAGCAGGGATTGTGGCATATTCCCCCTGTGGTCTGATAAACAGGTTCTGAGGCTGCTTATTAGCCAACTTGGGTCATAGATGGTGTTTTCTCAGTTTCTTTACCAGCACTTGCTTATAGATGGTATTTTAGCACTTTTCTGGGCATTGAACAGCTTGCAATGTGCCCAGAGCCAATGATAGTGCCCCCAGAATGTTATTCTTGTGACAAATGTTTTGTCCCATGTTCTTTGAAATATAAATTTGGAAACCTACGCATTGTTCTAAATGAGCTGTAAAAAGCACATTGTTGCTAAGATTTTTGGTTGCTCTGAAAAAAAAATGCGCTCATTTTCAGTAGGTTTCCAGAAGCAACAAATCTAAAAATTCTGTTAACTCTGAAGTCATATTTTTATTCCAAGTATTTTATGATGAGGTGGCATGGGATCAAAAACCAGTTACAGGTAAGAATTTAATCAGAGCCAGCCACGTGGTGTGGAAAAGGGTTACCGCTTATTTCTACTATTAGCCCCACCCTCAAACCTGAATCTCTTGTCTTCCTTCCCTCTCCTTCCTACAGCTGGGCTTCTCTGTCCCATTCTCCCCTGCTAACATAGGGCTGGGAATTGGTGATCACCCATCTCCAATACTCTACCCATCCTGTACCAGGAATACTGAATCTGATCTGCTCTCAGGAACCCCCGCCCCGCTCCTTCCTCCATCTCTGCCCAGCCCCTCATCTTAACTGTAACCCTAACCGACTACAGACTTTATTTTGTATAGGCAATTAAATAGACCTTTCTGAAGTTACCTGAGGCCTAGTGGGAGAAGTCCAGGTGTGGGAACTAGACTTGGATTCCAGCCCCAGCTCTACCACCAGGTGAGCCTGTCTCATGGGGCTAATGATCCTGGCCTCTCCCTTCTCCGAAGGGAGGATTTGAGCATAAATTGAGATCACTGGGAAGCTGTGGGCTCCCAGATACTCTCTCCCCAACCTGTCATCTCTTCCTTTTATGATACCAAAGTCCCCACTCTATCCTTCCCAATGAGCTTTCTGATCCTCCTCTTTTCCAGACCCCATTGGACTCTTGCCCCAACTTCCTTTGGCTTTCCCCCAGCTGTTCCAGGCCTGTTCCATCGGTCACATTCAAATCAATTCTTATTCTACTTTGTTTTTTTCATAGTTTTGTAGCCCTTGGAGATCGATCGTTGGGGCACGAGAGCAGGACGCTTCGGACCCTTCGTCAACAACTTGGGGAAACATGGAGGAGAGCACAGTAAGCCCATTCATGATGAAGTCAGTATTTTGTGTTTGGTGCATTTCACCCTCTCCCGACCCCCACGCTCCCTGCCGCCCAGTGATAGCCGCGCCTTGGCTGCTCTGAGCCAAACGCCGTAGTCACCTCGGTATTTGAGACGGAAAACGAAACCGATGGGAGGCTTGGCACTAACCCACTTCTCTTGGAAGGTCTTTCCAGGTCAGGCTGTTGAGGATTCAGACTTCTCAGAAACAGCACTTGCCCCGTCACTGAGTTTTCCAGCCACTGAAGCAATTGTAGTGGTTCTGGGAAATACAACTACTTTCAATCCCTGGGGAGTTCCCACATTAGGCAATGACACCGATGGAATCTTTTGGGAATTTTTCTGCATCCTGGGGGTGGGGGGTGAGGAGCTCTGCTACTCCATGTCCCAGAGGGACACTTTACAGTACCATTAAACAGCAGGACAGCTGCTCTGGGAAATTATTTCTGTTCAACAGACTTCAGTTGTTTTCGAATGACTTTCTAATCAATTGATTGTCGTATTTACTGAGCACTTACTGTGGGCAGAGCACTACAGTTAGCGTTTGTTTCTAAGCCTTTGGATGTTACTTGAAGGCTGAACACTAGGCCTGAGAGGTCCCACCCTTGCTTTTTGGGACTGAGCTGGACTGTAGTAATAGTAATGATGGTATTTAAGTGCTTACTATGCGCCAGGCACTGTGCTAAGCGCTAAAGTGGATAAAAGCAAATCGGGTTGGACCCAGTCCCTATCCCCATTTTATAGTTGAGGTAACTGCGGCACAGAAAAGTGAAGTGACTACCTCTTTCTCCCCCACCCCTCCCAGGGTAATTGTGAATGCCCCACTTACTGCTGCGACCGGTCATCAGACCTGTCACAGCTCATGACAGAACTGGAACCCACTCCTGCCTTCATCCGTGTGTACCGTGAACTGAAGGAATTAACGCCCACAACATGAATGGATCAAAACGCGCACCAGCTAAGGGCAGATCGCCTCCAACTCCAGTACCCGGCAGGTGAGCGGGGAGGCCCGGTTGAAGAAAGGCTGCGGAGAAAATACGACGAGGCAGCGAATGTTTAATGTTGGGGTGGAATCGTGACTAGCCACCCACCCGCCTCCTCCTCCCCCAGCCGGCGGCTGGCCTTCATGGTGGTCTCGGAACTCCCTGGGATGGGCCGCGTCACAAGCCCCCAAACCCCCAGGTTCTGGGCAGAGCTGGTGGCAGGCCCAGGCAGAAACTCCTCACCCTGGGCTTCGAGGCTGTCCATCCCCTGGCCCCCTCCTACCTTACCTCCCTTCTCTCCTTCTCCAGCCCAGCCCGCACCCTCCGCTCCTCCGCCGCTAATCTCCTCACTGTACCTCGTTCTCGCCTGTCCCGCCATCGACCCCCGGCCCACTTCATCCCCTGGGCCTGGAATGCCCTCCCTCTGCCCATCCGCCAAGCTAGCTCTCTTCCTCCCTTCAAGGCCCTACTGAGAGCTCACCTCCTCCAGGAGGCCTTCCCAGACTGAGCCCCTTCCTTCCTCTCCCCCTCGTCCTCCTCTCCATCCCCCCCATCTTACCTCCTTCCCTTCCCCACAGCACCTGTATATACGTTTGTACATATTTGTTACTCTATTTATTTTACTTGTACATATCTATTCTATTTTGTTAGTATGTTTGGTTTTGTTCTCTGTCTCCTCCTTTTAGACTGCGAGCCCACTGTTGGGTAGGGACTGTCTCTATATGTTGTCAACTTGTACTTCCCAAGCACTTAGTACAGTGCTCTGCACACAGTAAGCGCTCAATAAATACGATTGATGACGATGATGCAGCCTCGAGCCAACTGAGCAGGTAGGTCTGTTCGGAGCTCCCCCCGGGCCGCCCCCATCCCCAGCAGAGGAAGCTCAATAACCGAGGGGCGGCGTAGCATATATATAAATTTATTTGTCTTGGCGAGTCTATTTACAGTTGATGATTGATACCCACAACTGAGGTAAAAATATACATGAGGTATAAATACGAGCATAACATTAAAAATGCACTTATACTGTATTCCCAATGGCAAGATAACACTCAATGAGCAAATACTGTAGTGTTTGGCCCGAGAGACGGACCCACGCTTCTGAAGGCTCCTCGCGATGCTTTGCACGTGGGGAGGCTCAGTCGGGTGGGTGGGTGGTGGGGGGCACCCGGATGAGACCCAGCCTCCCGGTCCCCAGCTAACGGAAAACTCACCCGCAACCCTTTCACCCGCCCGGTAGCGGGAGGAGCAGGGGGCCCCGATTCCACAAACCAGAGTGGAATAGGGCTTGTTTTGCTTATGAGAAGGTTTCCCAGTGGGCCTTGATGGATGCAGTCTTTTTTCACCTTACTTTGTTGGGAAAATGGGTTGACTCGGGACTCTCCTCTCTCTCTAATACCTCTATTCCTCTCCGCAGCATCATTGCACATCGCAGACAACAGGAAACACAAAAAGGGACGTGGAATACAAGCAGGTTCAATGAATTACTGGTAAGAGTCACCCTGGGTAGCTTTCTAACCTTCACTAATTGTTGGATCAATTTTATATCTATACAGACCTCTAGGTATATAGATATAAATATAGATCTCTGTCACTGAAACCCCACACTCAGTAATAAAAATCAGCCTCATTGCCGGGGCAGTAAATTGTTGCAGACAAAACACACACCAAGGAGATTATGACCCTGTTCTGAATTTGGCCGTACAATAATAAATAAGGTGTGGGGAAACACTTACATGGAGTTAAAACTGACTTAACTGAGGAACACAGAATGAATACACTTGTACATTTTTCTAAGACTACTCGAGGACTATGCTGCTGGTCTTCCATTAATTAAAAACCCTGTCTTTCAGACTGCAAAGCTTGGACGAATTACATTTTTAAAGCATTAAACGCATAGCACATCGTGAATTCCCTGAACACGGAACAGTCTGGTCCTTTGGAACGGCCATCGTCCACCTCAGTCTGGCATCGTCGTTAAGGTCAGTGCAACTTATAAGAAAATGTTAATTAACTTGGTCTGTAGAGTTCTAACTCCGCAGTTAAACAGAATTAAATTTCCGAAACGCACAGAGGAAAGCTGTGGGGGTAAAAAAAAAAAAAAAAAAAAAAAAGCACAGGCCTTTCTCACTCTGAAGGTGATAAGGGTTACGTGATTTCTCTGTGAGTCCCTGGTCCTCAGAGGAGACCCCGCTGAGGTCCAGCAGAGAGACGGGTCATCGTCCTCTTTCACCCGATTCTGGTCTGATGCTGGGGATGGGCTCCCCTCCACCCGCCGCTCCGCTCTGGCAGCCACGGTGGCGGTTTGCTCACCTCTACCACCCTCGCTCACTTTTGAGGATGGGGGAGACGGTGACGGCACCGGGGACAGAGAGGTTAAAACGGGTCTTTTTTGGTTAGCCGCTGGGGCCCAGGGTAGAAGGAGAGTCGATCCCTCGCCCAGCTGAGAAGGCAGACACCACAACACCACGGGCAGATCTACAGCCCTTTTCACGTCCTTTCCTTTTAAAGCTCTCTTTTCATATAAAATAATTACTTTACAAATATACAGTAGAAAGAGAGATATACATAAATGTACACAATACTGTCTACACAGCACCTTATTTACACTTACACATATGCTTCTCAGAAGCCCTTCCGGAGGCCACGGAGCCTGGCGCAGGGCAGAATCCACTGCCTTTTTTAGGTTAATGGAGACGGAGGCTCCGGCTGGCCCTCCCAAGACGTCCACTCTAACGGGAGGGTCAAAGTGAGGCCCGGCTGCTGGTTCCGGCCTCGCCACCCTCCACTTCAGGCCTCTCCCGCTCCGCTCTCTAGTCATCCCTCTGTTGGATGCAGGCATGCTCGTGGGGGAAGCGCTTCAGATTTTGGTTTCGGGGCCCCCGGCCAGGAGGGGCTGGAAGGAGTTTCTGATCTTGGCCACCTCCACGGCACAGAGATGTCCAAAGCCCTTGTTGTACCACTCGGGGGAGTGACCCCTGGGGAAGAAGAAGATTGAGAACAGGTGTTTCAAAGTGGAAAAACTCCATTACGGTCTATAGGTAACTGACCTGTGTCGCCCATCAGTCGGTACTAATAATACCTGTATATATGTATATGTTGCCAACTTGTACTTCCCAAGCACTTAGTCCAGTGCTCTGCACACAGTAAGCGCTCAATAAATACGATGGAATGAATGAATATATGTTTGTATGTACTACTCTATTTTATTTGTACATATTTATTCTATTGATTTTCTTTTGTTAATATGTTTTGTTCTCTGTCTCCCCCTTCTAGACTGTGAGCCCACTGTTGGGTAGTGACTGTCTCTATGTGTTGCCGACTTGTACTTCCCAAGCGCTCAGTACAGTGCTCTACACACAGTAAGCGCTCAATAAATACGATTGGATTGATTTACAGGGTACTAAGCGTGTGGGGAGTAAAACAGAGCGTGTGGACCCGATCCCTCCCCTCAAGGAGTTTCCAATCAGTCGATCCAAGCTCTGGCTCGGCTTAAAGGATACCACATCCTGTGAGTGGAAGGGGGAATTGAGCAGAGGTTTGGTTTACCGAGCATGAGGAGGCAATGTCAGTCAGCCGTCCAGCCTGTGACAGCGGGGTGGTAGGAGGGAGGCTTGAGTCAAAAGTGGCCTGCTGCTCAAAGGAAGGGGACAGTTGGGTAGGGACTGTCTCTATATGTTGCCAACTTGTACTTCCCAAGCGCTTAGTACAGTGCTCTGCACACAGTAAGCGCTCAATAAATACGATTGATTGATTGAGAGAAGGGGCAGGTGGCTGCAGACAGCCAGAAGGAAGGAAGGAGGTGGAGAAAGGGGAAGTGCAGTGATGGTTCCTGGGGTGAGCGGAAAGGTGAGTGGGGCAAAGTGCCCTGGAGAGCAGTGGACATGGAAAGGAGGAAGTGAGAGAATTGGTGACAGCTGTGCAGGGGGAGGGGCGGCCAAGGTAAGACCCCCAAGGAAAGGGAGGGGGGGTTGTGTGTATGTGTCAGGAGATATGGGGGAGGCAGAGCAAAAAGCCGCAGAGAGGGTCGAGGGAGGTACTGGCGTCCCGAGCCCTATCTCGCCCCCTCCTTGTGCCGGGCCGCGGGACTCACCTCAGGTCAATCCTGCAGATGTGTGTGAGGCGGGATTTCCCGGAGCCGCACGGCTCGATCAAGTACTGAGAGTCCAGCACAGCCGCGCGCACGCCGCCCAGGAGCGGGGCGTCCTCATGTTCCACCGACATGGCAACCAGCGTGCACGTGCCCCGGGGCAAGTCCGTCTTCCACGTCCTGGAGGGAGACGCGGAAAGTCACCCTGGGGCCACACGCCCCTCCTTCCCCCGCCCCAAACCCGGACCAGTCCTGCTCTGCTCCTCACCCCCTCACCAAGCCACAAGGCTGATGAGCGCTTCCTGACGCAGAACCCTGTACTAAGCAGTTGGGAGAGAACGCTAAAGTAGACATGACCTCTCCTTTCAAGGCACTTACAGTCTAGCAGAGAGGGGAGGGAAACAGCCCGCCACTTTCCAGCAGCCTTCTAGGAAGGTGCCATTTGGGGTCAGGGTGATGGGGTTTTGTTTTGGGTTGTATTGTCATTGTTCTTAAGGTATTCGTTAAATGCTTACCGTGTGTCAGGCAGCGTATTAAGCGCTAGGGTAGATACAACCTAACCACATTGGACACAGTCCATGTCCCATGTGAGGCTCACGGTCTTAATCCCCATTTTAAAGATTAGGTAACTGAGGCACAGAGAAATGAAGTGACTTGCCCAAGGTTACACAGCAGACAAATGGTGAATCCAGGACTAGAACCCAGGTCCTTCTGACTCTCAGGCCCTTGCTCTATCCATTGGGCCATGCTGCTTCCTCATACTGATTGAAAAGATGCACCTGGGTGCTCCCTGGGCATTTTGTTAAGACAAGCAGCCTGCTCTTGCAGCAAAGGCACAGGACTGAGTCAAGACACCTGGGATCCAGTCTTGGATCCGGCACTTACCGCTGTGTGACCTTAGGAAAGGTGCTTCACTTCTCTGAGCCTCGGTTTCTTCATCTGTAAAATGGGCATTAAAAAACCTTTCCCCCAATTAGGGCAGGAGCCCTGTTGGACCTCATTGCTTTTCTGTCTAGCACTGTCCTTGGCACATAGTTAAGCATTTAAACACTACAATTATTACTATTATTAAGCCCCTGGATGGTTTCATCTTCTCCTTCTGGTACCCCTTCCCAAATGCTTAGTTGAGTGGTCTGTATATATGTTTGTACATATTTATTACTCTATCTATTTTACTTGTACATATCTATTCTATTTATTTTATTTTGTTAGTATGTTTGGTTTTGTTCTCTGTCTCCCCCTTTTAGACTGTGAGCTCGCTGTTGGGTAGGGACTGTCTCTATATGTTGCCAAATTGTACTTCCCAAGCGCTTAGTACAGTGCTCTGCACACAGTAAGCGCTCAATAAATACGATTGATGATGATGATGATGGTCTGCACACAGCTCAGCAAATAAATACCACTGACTGCGAATGAAATCTGATTGCCTAAGATGTCTAATTGCCCAAATTCTCTCCTCGGTCCCAGAGGTCCCGGGGAGGCGGTGCTTGATGTAAACCCGGATGCTTGGAGTCAGTGGACCCTGGAGCAAGGTGAGCTGGCTGCAGGCGGTGAGCAAAACAGAGACAGACGCTGCCGGGGGAGGAGAGAATGTGAAGAGGTGGCAAAGGGCTGAAAGTTTGAAAATGCCCCCAAAAATGCCTTCCCAGGTTCAAAGCAGTGCTGGTATAAATGGGCACCGGGGGGTGGGGGTGGGGGTGCAGTGGCTCTGGAAAGACGGGGGAAACACCCTAGGAAAACCATTTCTGCATGGTGACATCATGTCATAAAGCGCACGCAGGCTGCAAAGCACAATGACATCATAGGAAACAGGAGGGGGAGGCCAATCGTCTCAAAGCGGCCCTGGACATGATGTTCCAATCTGAAAAGTTTAGGGTCCCTGTCTAACTATTTTATTGAAGTATCTTTAAAAGCCCTCGGAGAGTCCATTAGTAACTTCTTTTCTACCGGCAATGCCTGCAAGGTGCTAATCTCCGACCTCCGGCTACAAGAGTACTTGGGTCCCACCACTGAGCCATAAAAAGGATTTACTGGCACAATGATATTTTACTGGATTCTCCTTATTATCTTCAATCATTGTTCTCACTAGAGTAATCCTGACTCAACAGGCCATTTCCACAGTGAAGTGGCATCTCACTGGCCTGTTGTCCCTGGCTTATCCCAGCAGTCCACGCATCTGCAAGTTAAGAGCTGCCAGGAGACCCAGCCTGACCAGGCCAGGGCCTCGGGTCGACCTTACCGCAGGGCTGGAGGGAGGACTCAGAAGGCCAGGCTGCTGCCCCTCATTTTTCTTTAAATGTTATTTGTTGAGTGCTTAGTATCTGTCAGGCAGTGTACAAAGCGCTAAAATAGGTACAAGCTAATCAGGTTGGACACAGTCCCTGTCCCACATGGGGCTCACATTCTTAACCCCCATTTTACAGGTAAGGAAACTGAAGCACAGAGAAGTGAAGTGACTTGCCCGAGGTCACACAGCAGCCAAATGACGGAGCCGGGCCCCGCCCAGGGAGAGAGGCCCAGCCAGCTCAGGGTGAGGGCTGCACAAAGACGAAAGTCTCATGGCAGAAGGGGTTGGCAGGGGGCAGAGAATGTTGGGGCCAAAGCTTGTCTCAAGAGCTCCATCAGTACTATTCATCATCCTCATTAATGCTTTTTATTAATTAATTAATTAATTAATTAATTAATTAGCAGAACTCTGTACTAACCACTATTCATCAAACCCTGTCTCTCCTGAGCACAAGAAGTTAGAAGACAGGATTTCTCTAGACTGTAAGCTCACTGTGGGCAGGGGACGCGTCTACCAACTCTGGCATGGGGGATACAGCGTGGGCCTGGGAGCCTGAGGGTCGTGGGTTTTAATCCCTGCTCTACCACTTGATACTGTGTGGTCTTGGGCAAGTGACTGCACTTCTCTGGGCCTCAGTTCCCTCATCTATAAAATGGGGATTGAGACTGTGAGCCCCACGTGGGACAGGGACTGTGTCCAACCCGATCTGCCTGTGTCCACCCAGGTGCTCAGTACAGTGCCTGGCAAATAGTAAAGTGCTTAACAAATACTCTCAAGCACTTAGTACAGTACTCTACGCACAGTTAAAACAATAAATAACACTGACTGATAGTTTTCTGGGGGCAGAGCACTGAACCCAGCCCTCGTGAGAGAGTCCGGTAAAGGCAGGAGACCACATCCCTGACCTCAAGGAGCATGGAGGAAGAACTCAGTGCAGACCAACCGAGCAGGGGACCAAACCTGAATTTTGTCACTCGCCCCCGAAAAGCCGAGGAAAGGGCACTGCCCCTTACCTGAGAACGGCGAAGTCTCGGGTGGGAAGGGGGGCCATGCTCCTCAGCACATACTGATAGATTTCCGTCTGCTTGTCCCGCGTCTCCACCAGCTTCTCCTGCACCAGGTCCTCGTCCCAAAGCTGCCGCTCTCGGAGCACGCGGTTCAGGACCACCGCCGGGGGAGCTTCCACTTCCACACTGGCCTTCCACAGCCTCAGGGGGTTCCCATCTCCCACCTGCCCGAAGGAGACCAAGAAGGAGGGTCGTCAGGCTGCGGCACGGGAGTACGAGACCGGCAGGATTCACGTCGGCCCCTCGAAGGAGCCTCGGAGGTACGGCATTCGACCCCTTTTCCCGGCGAGCTCTGTGTGACCCCTGCTCCTGTGTTCTGTCTTGGAGGGGGTTAGGAGAGAGTGACCCCCTCTCCTGCCAACCGTCCCTCATCACCCCTGTGCTCTGCCACTGTGGTCACCAGCCTGCAAGAATGAGAGGGGGTGGCGAAGATGGCTAATCCTTGGCAGGTTCACTCAAATGAGTACTGAACCTCAATCCGAAGTGACTCCCGCCTGGGTGACGAGGAACGGTGAGCCCTCTCCGCCCAGCTCGGCTCACAGGGCTGCTCGGGGGACTTCTCCTTCATTACAGGCACTGTAAACTGATGGGGCCTTGTATACCAATTGAGGGGGAGACTCGGGGTCATTCAGCATACTCAGAACACGCTGCTCGAGCTCCTGTTCCGCCCTCTGGCTAGGGGCCCGATGCTGCTTGAAGCGCTGTCACGTGGTGGACCTCCCAATCAGTCAGTCATATTTATCGAGAGCTTGCCGTGTGCAGGGCACTGTACTGAGCACTCGGGAGAGTTCAGTGGAACAACATAACAGAGCCGGTAGACGCTGTTCGCGGCCACTCGGATGCGAGAGTTTGGGGCCGTGTGAATGCCGGGCACGGGGGTAGATGGGGCTCCCATCGGAAAGGGGGACGAGGGAGTAGTCTGCGGGCGGTACCTTTTTGAAAGCCAGATCTGCATGGTCGATGCTGGAGCAGGTGACCCAGCCTCTGAACTTGTCCTTGGCTTCCTTCTGCAGCCCCTGGGAGAGGCTCTCCAGGTACATTTGGAAATGGCTCCCTTCCTCTTCCAGTTGCTTGCCCAGCTCCTCCATCGTCGGGGGGCAGATTCCCGCCTCAATGTAGGAGTTCAGAGACTGAGCTACCATTTCATACGGGACCTGTTCCAAAAGATAGATTACGCCTTAGAGGATGGCCTAAAATGCTTCTCTTTACCAACAACTCAAGCCAGGGATTTTGGGGGCACATTCTTAGAGTGAGAGATCTTTCCCCAAAGGAAGGAAATGATGCAAATATGGAGACTGTTAAGGAAGTTAGCTTTTCAATCAGTGGATGGTATTTACTGTGCCAAACGCTATACTAAGCACCTGGAAGGATAAAACAGAGCCGTTCCCTGCCCAAAAGGAGCTGTAGAACGCCTTACACTTTTCACCTGGGATGAAGAGGTTAGAGTGGATACTATTTGAGTGAATTATTATGGATTTATTTAAAACTTACTACGTGCTGAGGGCTGGGGTTGGCAGTAGGGCATGAGATTGGACCATCTCTGTCCTGCTTGGGACTCACTGTCAATCTTATCACCATTTTACAGATGAGGGACAGAGAAGTTAAGTGATTTGCCCAAGGTCACACAGCAGACCAGGGCAGACCCAAGACTCAAAACCAAGGCGCCCAACTCCCAGACCCTCACCCGTTCCCCTAGACGGTGAAGCATCGGACATAACCAAAACCTTACATTTCCAGAGCATCACAGTTTTTGACAGGTCCCAAAGCCTAAATCTGTTCTAAGGCACTAGTTCAGCTACTGTTTCAAAGCAGCCCCTGCTTCAAAGCAGTCACAGGAAAGCCCTACTCCAGGAAGTAAACTGACTCCGAACCCGTTGTGGGGTAGGGACTGTCTCTATATGTTGCCGAACTGTACTTTCCAAGTGCTTAGCGCTCAATAAATACGATTGAATGAATGAATGAAAGAACTCCCAGATACAGAGAACAAATTTAGCCGGAGGCGGTATCGGACCGAGGAAGTCGACGCTTCCGAGTTCATGTGAGTCTCCAAAGCACTGCTGTCGGTCCCGTGGAAACAGCAGGGCTCTACTCTCAGCTCTGTGTGCAGCGCACTGTACTAAAAGCTTGGGAGAGGATGATGCGACATGAGTTGGTAGGTAGGTTCCCTTCCCACCGTGAGCCATTAGAAGGTGGCCTTCTGGTGGTAGGGTGGGATGAACAGGCCCAGAAGGAATCCTGAAAACTATCTGGTTAGCATCAGTGGCTACCAAGGCAACCGCCTGCTGGGCCACGGGCCTCTGGCCCTGTGCAGAGTTTGCTTCTGCCACCCCTCAGCCTGCATCTTCAAGGTGCTGTGCCCTCGTCTGCGTACGTGCTGGTCGTTCTCTATGCCCCAGCAGGATGATGAGTGGCACAGCACACAACCCAGCGGCACCAGAATTGATTTTTCTCCACGCCTGTCCTCGGTCCTCAATTCCCAGGACCCGGACCCCTGTCGTTGTCAGCCCTGCCCCGCGCAGGATGCCCTTCTGGCCCCTCTAGAAGACCCAAGTACCAACCAAGACAACGCCCCACCCCTGCACGGCTTCTCCAGCTCCGGGGCCTGGAGGGAAAGCAGTCAGAGTGGCCCACTCACCTCGAAAAGCCTGTTACATTCTCTTATCATATGGGCAAGCCCCTGTGTAGCTGCCAGATTCTCGTTGAGGTCCTTCTGGTCTGGTTTCCCAGTTGCGTATTTCTTCTGGATCATCCTGGAATCGAACGCCCTCGTCACCAATCACCCCGCCGCGGCCTGGGATCCCCCCACTGGTTAGCCGACGCCACCCAGGTCCCACGTTTTTGAACCTAGACCACCGCAGCTATCGGCAAGGATATTCAGGCATCTGGACAGAGGGGAGTGAGTGGAGGTTGGCGATAGGGCTGAGGGATCCATTTCTTCCACTGGTCACCCCGTGTCCTACGTTCACTCTTAACTGCAGCCGCTATTGGCTCCTGAGAGGCGAGCCCTTGCTCTCACCTCTTCCCTCCGTCTCACCCTCCCTGCTCAAGAGGCTCAGGCCAAGATCTGGGATCTCCTCAGATCCTTCCTTTCCTGGGTGACATTTCGCTGGGATAAGAATAACGGTAATCACAGTGACCGTGGTATTTGTTCAGTGCTCGCCAGAGGCCCACGCAAGGGACCAAGCACAGGGGTAGGCAGAAGACGATCAGGTAGAGTCAGAAACATCCACACTCCTGAATGTGAAGCCACGGGACTGTTTCCGATTCAGAGAGGGCAGATTTTAAGCCGCAAGGATCCGGAGCCCGGGGCGGAGGGGCTTCCGTCTGACACATCCCGCACCCCGCACCCGATCAGGACTACCCACCTCGGGGAGGCTTCTTTCTTTAGTAAGTTGAGATGGAAGAGGGAAGGGGCCAGGCAGACGGCCAGGTTCATGGGAGTCATCTGGTTTTCTTCCACCACGCTGACCACATCGTTGAGGAAGTACAGCAGCATCTGCAGGACCTCCCGGTTTTCGTCGGAGAGCAGCAAGATAGCGGCCTGCACGGCTTGCAGCCGCTGCTCCACGGGAACATCTGAGGGGAGACCGATGGGAGGCAGTCGGGGGGGGTGGAGCGGGAAGGGACCCCCGCCAGGGAAGATACAGCAACTCCGATCAATGCCGAGGAACAGACTCTTCTGTGGCTCGCTGGCCACTTGACTAGAGTTGGGGAAGGCTGCTCTCTTATTCTGGGGCATCAGGTAGGAACAATGGCACTTAACTGAGGACCCCCCTGGCCATACTGTGCTGTGCTAAGCACTCGGGTGAGCTTTGTGGCTGGGAAAAGCCTCACCAACGCTTCTGCGGGAAACAGCACTTGAGGTGGTGAATTTTTCCCCTTCTTTGGGCAGGCATCTGCTAAGCTCTCCTCCGCTAACTCTTGTCCACAGCTTCATTTTTACCTCACTGCTCTAGAGAATGACCCACCAACACTAAGGGAAAAGGGAGGAGGGAGAATCAATCCATGGTGTTACGCACTATGGAGAGAAATGTCCACCACCATTCATTCAATCAATCGTATTTATTGAGCACTTACTGTGTGCAGAGCACTGGACTAAGCACTTGGGAAGTACAAGCTGGCAACATATAGAGACAGTCCCTACCCAACAGTGGGCTCACTATGGAGAGAAATGTCCACCACCATTCATTCAATCATATTTGAGTGCTTACTGTGTGCAGAGCACTGTACTAAGCGCTTAGCACTGTTCCAAGTGCTTGCGGGTCACCACTAATAGCAGTAGTAGTACTAGTATTAATTAAGCACTTACTGTGTGTAGAGGACTGTATCAAATCCTAGGAAATAATGCACAGCTGGGAATTAGAAACTCCTAGGTTGAACTGAAAATCCTAGCAAGTAGGAACAGAGTGGTGGCAGGGTGGATTTTAGCTATCCACACGGGACTTCCTACAACTATAGGGGCCCCCCGCGGGCTCTACTCTGCCTGCAGCAGACCTACACATTAGACCTACAGGAGGCGGGGAGCAGCTTAAACTCGACTAGGAACCGGTTGTTTCTACAAGGATGATAACCCAGCTGGGAACATGTGGCTTCAATTATTAATAATGACTAGCTCGTGGGCAGGGAACAATGTCTACCAACCGTGTTCTACTGTACTCTCCCAAGCGCTTAGAGTACCGCTCTGCACGCAGTAAGTGCTCCATACCACTGACTATTAAGCACTCGCTAGGTGACAAGCACTAAGGCTAAGCACTGGGGTTGAAACAGACTAACATTTGAGACCCATTCTCCACCCTCAATGGGATGCCCAACTGAGGAGGGTGGGAGGCCACATAGCTTAGTCTCATTTTCCAGATGTGGATATTGTGCACTTGGATTTGCTCTCTTTATTCACCCCTCCCTCAGGCCCACAGCACTTTATGTGCATATCTGTAATTTATTTACACTACTCTCTGTGTCCCCCTCTAGACTTGTAAACCCATTGTGGGCAGGGAATGTGTAATAATAATAATAATAATAATAATAATAATAATAATGGTACTTGTTAAGCATTTACTATTTGTCAAGCACTGTTCCAAGTGCTAGGGTAGACACAAGTCATTCAGGTTGGGCACAGTCTACCAACTCTATCTGTCTTCCCCATTCTAGACTGTGAGCCCGTGGTGGGCAGGGATTGTCTCTGTTGCTGAACTGTACTTTCCAAGAGCTTAGTACAGTGCTCTGCACATAGTAAGCGCTCAATAAATGATTGAATGAATGAACTCTGTTGTAGTGTACTCTCCCAATTAGTACAGTGCTCTGCACACAGTAAGCGCTCAATAAATACTACTGATTGATTGACTGAGGTCCACAGCATACGTGGTCCTCAGGTTATGTCCTAAACACAATTAAAATGAAGCAGTGTGGCATACGTGGCCCTCAGGTTATATCCTAAACACAATTAAAATGAAGCAGTGTGGTCTAGTGGATAGAGTACGGGACTGGGAATCAGAAGGATCTGGGTTCTAATCCCGGCTCCACCACATGTTTGCTGTGTGACCGTGGGCAAGTCACTTAACTTCTCTGTATCTTAGTTACCTCATCTGTAAAATGGGGATTAAGACTGTGAGCCCCACGTGGGACAGGGACTGTGTCCAACCTGATTAGCTTGTAACTATCCCAGTGCTTAGAACAGTGCCTGGCACATAGTAAGCGCTTAACAAATACCTCGATT
This sequence comes from Tachyglossus aculeatus, assembly GCF_015852505.1. Classification (NCBI taxonomy): domain Eukaryota; kingdom Metazoa; phylum Chordata; class Mammalia; order Monotremata; family Tachyglossidae; genus Tachyglossus; species Tachyglossus aculeatus. Next base: position 4,787,935 of record NC_052085.1, read on the forward strand.
ATTGGTATTAGAAAACCCAGGTGAGAAGGCGGGTGTCGTGGCCCGAAGGATCGTAAGCGGCACGTTTACTCGCCACACTTACACTGATAGATGTGGAGGAAGGTCTCCCCCAGCTTGCTGGTCAGAAGGGGCTCGGGCAGGTCACGGAAGAACTGTTTCACCATGTCGGCCACGTCGTACGCCGACTGGTCCTCGTAGCTGACGTTCTCTGGGAAGCTCTCGTTCATCTGGCGCAGAGCCTGGATTCGAGACTTCACTCCCGATTTCCGAAAGAGACCCACCTGAAACCAGAAGAACGTGGCTTGAGCACGCTATTCCTACCGTGAAGGTTTGGAGGGGCAGCGCCATCCCTGTGTAGCACACCCATTCTCCCTACCAGCCGCCGTACAATTCGGGCCCTCGGGCACAGAGAGACCGGGCGAGACAGTGCAGATGACTCAGTGCAAGCCATCGCCACTACCGCCCCAAAAAACCCTTTTGCCGTGGGGTCTGAACATCGCTCCCCTGAATGGCGAGCCTAGAAACGCCTCGGGCGTCTATTTTTGTGTAAGTGGGCAAGTTGCTCCCCCTCAGAGACATTCACATTCGTCGTCGGCCGCAGGATCTCCGAGTTGCCGGACGACTCTACGTGCGGAAGATGGGGTAAAACGTGTCTTATTTGTGGAGGAAAATTAGCATACCCTCTAGCTCACACTGCGGAAGAATTTGTAATGAGTAACGGGAGGAATGATGTGTGAACAGGGAGCTGCCGGGTGGACGGGTACGGGAGCTGATTGGCAGCCTTTACCTACCTCATTCTCCACTGCAGGAGTGGCAGCGGTCCGCTTAGGGACCCTGGATGTGTTAGCATTCCAACGCTTGTATCCCAGCTGTACAGAAAGGGGTGGTGGGCCCACCATCCCAGGATCACCCCCCTCCCTTCCCACCTTGGTTTCTGGGTTCCCCCACTGCCTCTCCCGCACTTCCAATAGCTTAACTCTGGCTCTCATCAGCAGCCTCCTAACGGGAGGCGCTGATGGTTTTAAATTGCACCGACAGCGAGGGAAAGCTTCCCAGCGATCGGAAGATCCTCCGGCTTATGGAAATGTCAGCGGAATGGGCCGCGAGGGAAATCAGATGAGGCTCTATTTGCGGCAGACAGAACGGAACACCTAGCGATGCTTCCGCGTGTTCTGGATCCCGGCAGCAAAATCCCACAAAGCGGGATGCGCCCGGAACTGTCTCCTGCAACGGGTTGGCTTTGGGAAAAATCCTTCCCCAGGTCATCGGAGGGAATCTTTTCTGCGGAGAGATTAGCTGTCCGGCTCGGCCACTCGAAACGGTTGTGGCGTCGTTATTCGGCACCCACGGAGGTAGGACGTGGAACGAGGGGCTGGAGAAGTTACGAGGAATTTAAAGCACAGAGACCCAGAGTCCCAGCTCTCCTTTCTTTTAGAGGGGGAGCCCCGGGTGGGACGGGGACTGCGGCCCACCTGATTATCTTGTATCTACAGCGGCGCCTGGCCCGCGGTCAGCGCTCGGTAAATCCCGTAACTTGCCCAAAGCCCAGCCTTGGTCCCTCCGGCTCAGGGTTCCAGCTGCCCCCAGGGGGCCTCAGTTTCCCCCGGAGGAAGGGAGGATTGGAAGCTCGTGGAGGGCAGGGCCGGGGGCCTTTCTCTTTAGGGATCTTCCTCTGCCACATACTCCAGGGCTGGGCACAGGGCAGGTGCTCCTCCAACACCGATGACTGAATGAATGCGGGATGGGCGCCAGCCAAATTAGGCCTCTGGCCACATAATTAGGCTTTTATAATCAAACACAAGGCTCTGCAGGATGGCTGCATTAGAATTCAAATTTCTCCTCCGTACTACAAAACCTCCCGCACGGCAACCTGTTTAGCTTCTCCCCGCCGGTGTTTAATGCTGCCTGTCGGAACCTCTTGTTTCCCTCGCCTTAGAAATGTGCTTAATTAATCAGGAAAGGTTTGTTTTCTCCCGAGAGAGAAAGTCCCGTTAAAAAAACCCGGCAGGCTGCCGGTTCTCCCGGACCCTTTCATTACGGGCTTGATCCCTGGAGCGGCGGGGACTGCATTTTCCCCGGGACCAGAGAGTAACGGGCGCTGCGCTGCACAGCCGATCGTGGGCCGGACTAAACGCCCTGCCCACAGAAAAGGCCCAGAGACTCCTCTTACCCACTGCTCTGTCTGCATACAAATGGTTCCTAATTGGAGACATTTCCTCACTCCTGCTGAAAGCCAGCTGCCTGGGCAGAGAATAGACAGGCTGAGCCTCATCACCTACAAACTCCATGAAGGAAATGGAGTTTCACATTTACTCCTAGTCAACCATAAAGCCTAGGAAGGTAAGGGATTCTCGCGTGACAGCCAATCCGGAGGAGCGGGGGGGAAGGAGAAGAGGAAAACCACCCACGAATATACATGTTCTGTGGGAAGAGGATCCAGAATGTCCCTCCAGCCAGAACACCATGCTAGAAGAAACTGGCATTTGTTACGTGCTTACCATGTGCCAAGCCAATTAGAGCTAGGGTAGGTACGAGATCAAAGCGTCGGACACGGCCCCATCCCGTCTGGGGCTCGCAGTCAAAGTAGGAGGAACATCATTCTACAGATGAGAAAACTGAGGCCCAAAGGTACGAGATCACCACGTCGGACACAGCCCTTATCCCGCCTGGGGCTCGCAGTCAAAGTAGGAGGAACATCATTCTACAGATGAGAAAACTGAGGCCCAGAGGAGTTAAGTGACTTGCCCAAGAGGCAAGTGGCAGAACTGGGATTAGAACCCGGGTCCTCTGATTCCCAGGCCCGTATTGGTTCCACTAGGCCCCACTGCTAGGAAAGGAAATGGGGATTAGCTGGCTGCTCTCTCTCCCTAAATCTCCCCCTCCAGACTGCAAGCCTCTTCCCTCCTAGGTCCCACCTGCCCCGGCACCTCCGCTAACGGTCTGCCTTCTGTTCGCTTCTGAACTAGAGTTTCTCTTTGCCATCAGTCTTCTCTTGGTTTGTCTTTTTGCTCTGTTTACCCAAGAATGGATTCCCCCAAACACGTGGAAGGAGGTGTAATGGACCCGTCCTGGGGTAATTCTCTAGAATTCATGGCAGTCACTGGGGGTAGTTGTCCCCAAAGTGGGGACAGAAAGAGGGGAGGTTGGAAAGAACTGGACTTCATTTGGCTGTAAAGTACTCTCCCAAGGGCTTAGTACTTGCTCTGCACATAGTAAGCGCTCAATAAAAACCATTGACTGATTTTTAATTTTTTTTTAACGGTACCTGAGAGGCACTTACTATGCACCAAGCACTGCACTAAGCGCTGGGGTAGATACAAGCTAATCAGGTTGGACACAGTCCCCGTCCCACAAGGAGCTCACAATGTCAATCCCCGTTTTGCAGATGAGGTAACTGAGCCACAGGGAAGCAAAGTGACTTGCCCCAGGTCACAAAGCAGACAAGTGGGACTAGGTCCCAGCCCGAGGCCCGACTCTCTGAATGACTGACCAGACTGCCCTCTGCCACCGAGGACCCTTGGCCTGGAGGCAAATAAAAACACAAGAATCACAAAAACCCACCAGAACCGCCGGTTATGGAAAGAATATTCAACGTGAACGTGGCTGCATCCGCCGCAGGACTGAGCCACAGCTGACGGCTAAGCCGACGCAGCCTTAAATATCAATATTACCATGAAGTGCAATGAAACAGTATGCTAGGCATTATGCACAACTTGGAAGGAGACACGCATATCTTACCATATTTTCCCCCAATAACAACAAAGTCAATAGAGAAGAGGGTAGTCAGTTGTATAGCTGATATTGTTTTCAGATGTTTCTGGCAAATGTTTGCTTTTTGAATGTAAACAAATCTGTTTTTAGTTTTAAAGATTTCTTCTGGCTTCGAGCAATACTTCAAGGAGGAAGTTAAAGAGGGGAGATGTGTAGTCTCGATCTTCAAAATCAATACGAAATAGATAAGAGGGACCTCGGGGGTTGGACAGTCTCACGGCCGAGGGGCCGTAATTAGGAAGAAAAAGGCTGTGCAACTTCTCTCGAAGCTCTGGAACAAATGGACCCAGCCTAGCAGACACCAGGGTCAAAGCCTAAACGTGACCTGTTTTTTTTTTCCTCAATTCTAGCCTAGTACCACTAAAGACAGCACCGACCAAACACTCTCAGATGACTTGGTGATTTCTCGTTTGGTCCAATTCAGTTTTGTTTTTTCCCTTCGGAAAAAGTGCTGGGAAGGCAGCGTGACCTCCTGGAAAGAGCACAGACCTGGGCGCCAGAGGCCCTGGGTTCTAATCCTGGCTCTGTCACGTTCCTGCTCTGTGGTCTCGAGCAAGTCACTTCACTTTTCCGTGCCTCAGTTATCGCAGTTGTACAATGAGGAATAAGACTGTGAGGCCCACGTGGGACCCGGAATCTGTTCAACCGGATTAGATTGTACACCAAAACAATACCAGTCTACGTTGCTGGCCACCGGCTCTCCGTGCTGGGAGAATCGTGCTGGAAATATTGTGATGGGGCACCAGTGCAGCCCCTGCGGCCATTCCCCGGGCAGGGCCGACTCCGCATGCCACCTGCCACCTTAGGGCTGATCTCCGGGTCCACCAGACAGCCAGAGGAGGAAGAAAGCTCTGCTTCTGCTCATCCCTGGGCACGAAGCGCATCCCTCCTCCCAACCGCCCTGCCACCATTAACCTCGAAGGCCATACCTGGTCCAGGCAGTTGGTGCGCAGGTATTGCAGTGCCTGTTGTATACTCTGAGGAAGGGGCTGGCCTGTCCTCTGGACGTGAACTATGAGAGGAACGCCAAACACATTCTTGTCCCTGTAATCGGGAACTTTGATCCTCTTCATGAACTTTGGCACCGCCCTAAAGAACCCAACGAGAGCAATCACACAGAGCAGGGTACAAATTTCCACATTGTCCTTGCTGGCGAGTTCTGGGGCTTACTGGAGGGGCCAGGTCTCACCAACTCTTTTGTCCTCTCCCAAGGGCTAAATATTCAATCAGTGGCATTTTTTGAGCACTTTTTATGTGCAGGGCACTGTACTAAGCACTTGGGAGAGTACAAATCAACAGAAGTAGCAGATACATTCATAACTTGTCCTTAACAAGCTTTCAGTCTAGAGTACAGTGCTCTGCATACAGTAAACATTCAATAAATACCACTGATGGATAAACTGATTTTAGGGAGTTTGGGTGGGATTCCAGTTTTCTCTCCTTGGGGAGAGGGAACGTGTCTCAGGCTTCTGCTGTGCTTTCCCAAGCACTCGGTATAGGGCATTGCACCAACTGGGTGCTAAATTAAATACCCTCCTCACTACGGCTTCTCGCCTAACGAATAAGTATCATGGCCTTGACATCATCATCATCATCATCAGTCGTATTTATTTTTTGCAGATGTCCTCTAGTTAGGAAAATGTACCTCAATCAAAGAGGCCAAAAGTCACACTGCTTTAAAATGCTCGACAAAAACCCTCAAGTGGGAAAGCCTGAGAGAAAATCTGGGTGGATGGGGTGCTTATTTCTCATGTAGCTCTGAGATGTTTCTGTCTTCTGTTTTAGTATTTCTTGCGTGGCTCAGTGGAAAGAGCCCGGGCTTTGGAGTCAGAGGTCATGGGTTCAAATCCCGGCTCCACCACTTGTCAGCTGTGTGACTTTAGGCAAGTTACTTGACTTCTCTGTGCCTCAGTTCCCTCATCTGTAAAATGGGGATTAAGTCTGTGAGCCCCACGTGGGACAACCTAATCACTTTGTAGCCTCCCCAGCGCTTAGAACAGTGCTTTGCACATAGTAAGCGCTTAATAAATGCCATCATTATTATTATTATTCTTGGGCCGGTATCATCAGCAATAAAGCACAGTTCCGTTTTTTCAAATAAATGGTAAGACATTTCCATCCCCAAAGCCCGTTGACTCATCAATGTCATTACTCTACTTTTTTGGCTTTCCAATCCTATACACCCACCCTGGAAAAGCTGACAAGCAACTGTAATGGATGTTTTGGATATTTTAGGTACGTAACAAATGAAAGTGACTATATGGACATTAACGAGAGTTGAGCCCGTATAGAACAGTTTTGGAGATTACCTACGATTCGTCGAAGCAAGAGCCATTCAACAAGGGTACTTATTGTACATATTTTCACTCCCCAGTGAAATAAAAATAAAGCACCCATCTTTAAATTCACCAATTAAAGTGATGAACTACTGCCACAAACCAAGCACTTGTAATACAAGTCCAAGATGTTCCTTCAAACTGCTAGGCTGATATTTTGGCAAATTTAAGAAGTGGCATGGCCTAGTGGAAAGAACATGGGGCCGGGAGTCAGAGGACCTGGGTTCTAATCCCGGCTCCGCCACTTGTCTGCTGGGTGACCTTGGGTAAAGTCCCTTCACTTTTCCATGCCTCGGTGACCTCATGACCTCATCTGCAAAATGGGGGTTAAGACCATGAGCCCCACGTGGGACATTGACTGTGTCCAACCCGAGTATCTCGTATCTATCCTGGCGCTTAGCACAGTGCCTGGCACGAACAGAGCTCTTAATGAATACCGTATTTAAAAATATTTATATTTTTAATTCCTCTCATCATCAGTCACATAATTTATTGGGGCCTACTGTGCCCAGAGTATGGGATTGGGCCTTGTCCCAGCCTGACCATCCACCTTTCCATCCTCTTTTTTTGCCTTCTACCTATAATTATTTTGTGCCTGTCTCTCAGCTACTAGAAAGTAAGCTCCTGGCAGAGGGGATCGAATTTTAAAATTCCCGGGTACTCTCCTAATCCCTCAGTACAGTGCTCTGCCCCCAGTAATAATAATAATGATAATAATAATAATAATGATGGCATTTGTTAAGCACTTACTATGTGCCAAGCACTGCTCGAAGCGCTGGGGGGATACAAGGTGATCAGGTTGTCCCTCGTGGGGCTCACAGTCTTAATCCCCATTTTTACAGGTGAGGGAACTGAGGCTCAGAGAAGTTAAGTGACTTGCCCACGGTCACACAGCGGACATGTGGCAGAGCCGGGATTAGAACCCATGACCTCCGACTCCCAAGCCGGTGCTCCTTCCACTGAGCCACGCCAATCGATACTATTAATGGATGGATTCATTCGCCTTTTCATCATCACCAATCGTATTTATTGAGCGCTTACTGTGTGCAGAGCACTGTACTAAGCGCTTGGGAAGCACAAGCTGGCAACATATTCCTTTCCTGGACTTTGACTACTGTTCCTCCTGCCCCCACGACAGAGGAGTGCTCGCTCCAGTCGCTAGTTCCCCGGAGTCCAGGCCTGAACTGTGGACTGTGAAGTCAAACCCAGCTGGACCACGGGAGTAGAAATAGCCTCCGGGAGAGAAGGCGGAGCGACTGTGGGGACTTCGGGATGCAGCAAATAAATGCCATCGATCAGTGGCATTATTTAGTGAGCACTCACTGTGTACAGAGCGCTGCGCTGAGCGCTCAGGAAGTTACAACGGAGTTGGGGGAATACAGTCCCGGCCGCCAAGACTTCCCAAACCACCCCGCAAACCGAGAAAGTCACTGGCTCCTTCGCGGGGCTACTTCTGCCGGGAACTCACCAGGTCCAGCCGTGCTTGTTGGACAGAGAGTTCTTCTCCATGATGGCGGTCAGGCGAAGAAGGGAGAATCTCTGCAGCAGATTCAGCTGGCCGGCGGTCTGGTCGCTGATGCGCGGGGACGCGATGGCGTAAGCGGGCAGGCGGGCGATGTGGAAACTGTTCCAGCGCGACCGCCTAGAGCAGGAGCCCACAAGAGCGCGTTAGAAAACCGAGCCGCTCCCGTACCCCGCCTGTTTGTCAGTCGCGGCACGTTACGGTGTTTGCGGAGTTAAACAAACTGCTGAAAATGAAATGCAGCCGGAGATGAACCGGGGTTCGGGCTGAACGGTCGGAAACGCTTCTTGACAATCCAATCAGTTAAACCGAGTCAGAATTTCACCGGAGGGTGGACTGTGGGGTGAGTCTCGGGAGGTCTTGAAGGGTCGATTAGGCAGTCGTTTTAAAGGGATCGGGTTGAAGAAATCGAGGGCTGGGGGTGGGAATCCAAGTCAGTTCTAATTCAATTTCAATTCCAATATTCCTGCCCTGAGACCGGGAGGAAAAGGGAGGGAAGAAAGGGGAGATGGGGACTGGGGGGGAGGTCCCCCAACCCCCTGGGGGAAGCTGGAGGGCTTGACGTCGCTCCCCATTCCCCCCTTCAATCCTCACGTGTCTCCCTCCTCTCCAAGTGTTTAGTATAGTGTACTGCTCACAGAAAACAAACTGTAAGCCCGGTGTGGGCACAAATCGTCTCTCTTCATTGCTGAATTGTACTTTCCAAGCACTCAGTACAGTGCTCTGCACACAGTAAGCGCTCAATAAATACAACTGAATGAATGAATGGAAGGAGGAGGCAAGGGGGAGAGAGAGACACCCTCCACTTCCATTTCCTTGGGTCTTTGGACATGGGATGCCACGTTACTATTTCCCAACCTGCCCTTCAAACCGAGACCAAAGACACGAGGAGGTGATGTGGAAGTCTGAAGGTTCCTGTTCCCGTTCAGAGAAAGCTTGCTACGGTTATTTTTTTTTGTCCTCTAATGGTATTTGATAAGTGCTTACTATGTGCCAGGCACTGTACGCAGTACTGGGGTAGACAGAAACTAATCGGGTTAGACAAAGTCAGTGTCCCACTTGGGGCTTGCCGTCTTAATCCCCACTTAGATGAGGCAACTGAGGCCCAGAGAAGTTAAGTGATTTGCCCAAGGTCACACAGCCGACAAGTGGCAGAGCCGGGGTTAGGACTCAGATCCTTCTGACTCTCAGGCCCGGGCTCCATCCGGGATTAATCCATCCTAGGATTAAGACTGTGAACCCTATGTGGGACAGGGACTCTGTTTAACCCAATTACCTCCTATCTACCCCAGCTCTTAGTATGGTGCCTGGCACATAATTAAAAAAAAAAAAATAATAATAATGGCATTTTATTAAGTGCTTACTATGTGCAAAGCACTGTTCTAAGCACTGGGGAGGCTACAGAGTGATCAGGTTGTCCCACGGGGGGCTCACAGTCTTAATCCCCATTTGACAGATGAGGTAACAGGCCCAGAGAAGTGAAGTGACTTGCCCAAAGTCACACAGCTGACAACTGGTGGAGCCGGGGTTTGAACCGCTGACCTCTGACTTCAAAGCCCGTGCTCTTTCCACTGAGCCACGCTGCTTCTCCTAGTAAGTGCTTAACAAACACCACAGTTAGTATCATTATTATTATTACAACCATGGTGCTTCCGCTCTCTGTTATTTGCTCTCTCATATCTTGAGGACGCCTTAAGCAAGAGATGAGGGATTAACCCCAACCAAAGAAATGCAGCAGGAATTAGTCTATTCAAACCTTCTTTTTCTTACCTATGAACCTTTTTTCCAGATTGTGAGCCCCCGGCCCCGAGGGATGGCAACCGAATCTAATTTCCGCCTGTGTTTTCTTTCCCAGAGCGGAGTCCAGTCCTCTGTACACAGCAGGTGCTCAATAACTGCTATTGCAACTACTATTACTACCTTTCCCCAAATAGCATATGAGACAATAACAATATAATAACGATAGCATCTTTTTTAGACTGTGAGCCCACTGCTGGGTAGGGACTGTCTCTCTATGTTGCCAACTTGTACTTCCCAAGCGCTTAGTACAGTGCTCTGCACACAGTAAGCGCTCAATGAATACGATTGATGATGATGATGATGATGATAGCATCTATGAAGTAGTCCCTATGGGGCAAGCACTGGGGTAGATAAGAGATGATCGGAGAGGGCTTGGGTTCTAGGAGGGAGGGAAGAAGGGGCAGGCGTGAGCCAGCGCGGTCAGGTGACTTGCCCGAGGCCACCCAGCAGGGCCACGGGCCCGCCGTATCCGGCTACCGACCTGTTGGGGCGGGTGAGCGATGCCCCGACTCCAGAATCGCGCCTCTCCCTGACTCCGGTCACCTCCGACTCGTTCAGGGAGGCTCCGTCTCTCTCCACGTCGCTGGGCGTCGTCCGACCGTCGGACACCGAGTTCCCCTCGAAATCCAAAGCGATGGGGTGGAGGGTCGGGCCGCCCTCCCCCATCGCCTTGGCTCTGTCCTGGAGCTCGGGCAGCAGCCTCTTGGGCCAGCAGTCCACCGCCTCCGGCTGCCCGCCCATGTGCTGCAGGATCTCGTCCACGGGCGGGAACAGCTCGTCCCGCTCCAGGTCCAGGAGGTCGCCGGTGCTGGCGCACAGGTGGGAGCCGGGCACGTTGTCGTAGACGCTGAGCCTGCTCCCCCGGGGGCAGGGAGCCAGGAGCCCGGGTTCCCGGCGGCCGGGACCCTGCCGCTTGCCCAGGGAGATGCTGCCCGTCCTCCAGTTGACGGCGCCGCCGGGGTCGGCCGGGGAAAGGCTCTCGATGGACAGGGCCTTGGGGAAGGTTCCGGGTTTGTGGTCCTTGGGCACGAGCACCACCAAGTCGTCCTGCGAGTGAAAATCGCCGCCCCGACTCTGCTCGCTCAGCTGCTGCAGGGTGGTCCCCACCAGCTCCTCCAGGCCTTCAAAGTACATGCCCCCGCGCTTCCCGGCCTCGTGGCACCTGCGCTCCTTCAGACCCGGGGTGCTGCCGCTGCTCTCGCCGCTGCTGCCGCCGCCGTTCTCCGAATGGTTGCGGTCGCAGCCGGGCTGGGGAGAAGCGGAGGGGCCCCCGGGGGCCGCCCCGCGCAGCTCCCCGTTGGCCAGCTGCACGCAGTGCAGGGACTTTAAGGCCTCCGACTCCTGCTGAAGGACCGGCCCGCTGATGACCACGCCGCCCGCCCGCCCGGGCCCGCGGGGCTTGTCGGGGGTCCCCCAGGCCCGCAGCGTTTCCATCCGCTTCAGGAAAGTCTTGGTTCTGGCCCGCGCCGACTTGTCGTTCTTCGTGGCGTCTCCGGGGGCCGGCGGGACGCCACCGGCCGACTCCGGCCCGGCGCCGGCCCCCGTGCCGCCCCGGTCCGAGGCCTCCCGGCCGGCGCCGCCAGCCTGGCCGCGCCCGTCGCTCCCTCCGCTGCTCTCGCTGTGGATGGAGGAGACCTCCGGCTCGCTCAGGTCCGTCACCACGCTCTCGCTGCTCGTCGTGGTTCTCATCTTAGCGTCCCCCAGCGAGCCATGGCGGTCCGAGTCGCGGAACAGCGAGTCCGGGTCGTCCACGCGAGACCACCTCCTGCTGCTCCTCTGAAACGTCCATTTGCTGCTGATGCATAGGTCCTCTTCGTCGGAGTCGTCACTCTGAAAAACACAACGCCGGGCACTCATCGCTGTTCCGGGGGGCCCAGCCCCGGGGAGGGAATCTACCGGGCACCTCCTGGGGCCGGCGCACTGGACCGGGCGCTCCGCACAGGCCCGCAGACCCAAGGGACACCTGCCCAGCCCACGAGGAACTTGCACTCTGACGGGGAAAACCCGCCTGACACAGAAATCACGTCAGAATCGGCAATAGGATCGGCAATCAAACAGAAACATTCTCTGGTGACGGGTACGGGTACCCGCCTGAGCACTCTAGGGTTGATGGAAATTCATTCATTCATATTTATTGAGCGCTTATTGTGTGGAGAGCACTGTACTGAGCGCTTGGGAACGAATCAGGGATGGTCTGTTGGAGGACGTGGATTTGGGGAGGGTCGGTGGGGAGGGAAGGGACTCTGGGCCGGGGGAAAGTGCGAGCGAGGGGACTGAGGCGGGATGGCGGAGGGTGAAGGACCAGTTTGGAAGGCCATATGGGGAGGGATGAAGAGTCACCTTTGGAATAAGTAAAATCTGAAATACACAGATGAGTACAGGATAGGCAGCTAGCCGGAGGTCGAGTCATTCCATTCACCTTTGACTGCCAAGGAAGAGAATCTCTGATTTCTGAACAGCTTAACCGACGGTTGGACAAATAGCTGAAATTCTCCACTGGATTTCTTTTGACTCAAAGAATAAAAAACTGAACCTCAGTTTCACTCTGAAGAGATGCTTCTCTACAGTTGTTTAGATATTATGTTGCTCCGTGCAACCGACTCATGTACTCGAGTCAAAAATAGCTAAGAGACAAAAATATCCTGTTTAGAGCAAGAGGAGTGAAAGGTCTAACTCTGGCCTGGATGACTTCCACAAACCCCAGTTTGACGGTGAAGAACTAAAACCTCAACTCGATCTTGCCTGGGTTAGCTGGCTATGCGGGCCGCTTTTGAGCCCTTGCCGATTTCACCACCGTCATTATGGAGAGAAAAGCGATATTAAGAAAGGCAGAGACATCACCTTTCAAAGACATGTGCTTGTGACAACCACACAAGCAATGTAATGTGTCACTCAATGGGTAATCAAGTAACACTTGCTAATTGAAATCCTGTCTTCATCTATTTTAGTCTTTCTCTTTCCTGCCTCAACATTCTCCAGAGTTAAAAAAAGAGGAATGACTTCACACACCGACACGGTGCCGAGACAATTTTAATTCTGGAGAATGCCGAGGAAGGAAAAACGACCATTCATTACCTAGTTCCATGTTCCCCCAAGGGTAAGGGAAGGTCTGGTCCTTGCGTATGGGCCGCTAGTAGTAGTACTACGAGTAGTAGAAGTGGTAATAGTTACTAATGGAGCTTTTGGATGCCACTCAAGACGGTGGCATCCCAGAAAAGGAAAGCATTAGAAAAACTGTTCTGGAAAACCGCCCCATGGCACCAGTGGAGAGAGACCCAAGATGATGGCAAGTGTGCGATAAAATAGCATCAGCTGATAAGAGACTCGTGAAATAGTCAAGCAAATAGTCTCAAGGGCACCCAATTTGGAATGGGAAAAGCCCGGGCTTGGGACTCAGAGGTCATGGGTTCAAATCCCAGCTCCGCCACTTGATAGCTGTGTGACTTTGGGCAAGTCACTTAACTTCTCTGTGCCTCGGTTACCTCATCTGTAAAATGAGGATTAAGACTGTGAGCCCCACGCGGGACAACCTGATCACCTTGTATCCTCCTCAGCGCTTAGAACAGTGCTTTGCACATAGTAAGTGCTTAACAAATGCCATCATTATTATTATTATTACCCTGCTTTCGTACACATTTCTAGGTACACCAGCAGTTCTCCCCATCTCTGAGCCCTCTCACCTCCTCCAGAACGCCTTCCCAGATTCACTTCCCTTCTCCCCAAGTCACACCCTCCCAACTCCCCACCGTAGCACTTTGGGGCCACCCGCACCTCCACTCTGTGGCCAGCGGCCACGGATTCACACTGTGCACGTCCCGGCCAGGGTGAGCTTGGCTGGAGTCAGAGACCATGGGAGTTGGGGGAGAGGGATGGTGTCAGGCCTGTCTTCTCCCTCACTTCCAAAGAGCCCGCTGAGCACCTCAGGGAGCTGTGAGGACAGATTCCAATCCTACAATTCCTCTGTCCTGGAGGAGGCCCCCGAGGCGGTGTCTACCCCCTTACCTTTTTCCTTTGGAAGTTCACATCGAGTTTCATTGAGGCACACTTGTTCAACGTGAACAGTCGTCTGAAAGAAAGCACAACGTGACAGTCAGTAGCACTGGGGAGACCCGACTCCAATTTCCAGCCTCAGAAACGGGCCTCCTCTTTGGTTGGGAGGGGAGCAGGACAATGGCAGCAGCTGCTCCTGGTGAGCACCTCCAATGGCATCCCCACCAGACCCTCGGCAAGGAAAACTGGCACGTGCCGTTTGACCACACCCCCTTCCCACGCACAACTTTCTCCCCTAATTGCAATTCCATCCCATTCCGGCAGGTCCACGATGCCGAAAGGACGTTCCCCAATTCCCCAACAGCGATCGAGCCGAGCCATGAAGTGTAAACACGTGGAACGGAAGGACCGAGAGGACACGGTTACCGTCCTGGGAGTGGTAACCTGCTCGATACCACAAAATCGTGGGCAGTCAGAAAAATGGAGTCAGTTCCAAACATTTTCGGAAGGCTCTAATAAGGGTATATTTCCTACAACGGGGGATTGTCCCGTCCTGAAGGGAAAGCGGGCAGAGTTGATGGACAGCACATCTATCAACCAACTGCTCTGCTTCCTCCTTAACATGGATGATCCTGGACGGGAGATGACTACCCCCAAAATGCAATGTTTCTGAATGGAAACAGCTTTTATGAGGCAAACGGTATTCATCAGCATATGAACAATCTGCACACTCTCATATACATAGCCAATTTGCGCACTTCTACACACAGACGCAATCCGCTCACTCTCCTACACACAAGCACAATACACACACTCCCATACAGACAAGCAAGGTCTATGCACTCATACACACGGGCATAATCCATACCCTCATACGTGCATGGTCCTCACACTCTCATCTACATAGCCGCACACTAACACACACATGTGCGCGCGCGCGCACACACACACACACACACACACACACACACAAACAACCATTTTCATTACACTTGGCTCACACTGCCCTTCCCCTTACAGCCCAGCTGCAGAAGCTCAGTTGGTAGGAAAGCCAGAAAAAGTCCTTAAAGTCCACAGTGGTGTGGATTTGGGTGGGAAGAAAGCATCCCGCTGTAGACTCCGAACTCTGCCACTGTGCTCAAAGCTTACTCTGGGGCTCTTTTGGCATTCCTGCTGCCATGGTATTCCATTCAAAGTTTGGCCCACATGCCCTCTAGTTCTCTCTGGCCTTTAAACTCTGGCACAGCAGAGAGCTGCCACACCAAGACAGCTGTGGCACAGACTGTGACCAGTGCCCGGCACAGAGCAGCAGGGACAAGGAAACTGAACAACCTCTCAGGGGTCCATGGCACAGAGAAGCTCGGCAGAGAGATGGGGGCTCGGAGGGTATTTCTGCAGTGATGGGTCTTGACACCGCGTGCTGGCTGGACCGCCGGCAGGGCGGGCCCTTCTGGATACAGTGGCCATGGTGTCGGACAAGACCGGCGGGAGAAACGGCGAGTATGCCCTGGCCCAGCCTCCGCCTCCTAGGAGAACTGGGATCATCGTATTTTCCCTGTCGGCTGCCCTGTTCCAGCCTACTCGAGACGATGGAAGCGCTGTAAAAACTGTCGGCAAGGTCCCTGCAGCCGGACCTCCACGCACACGCTGAATTTGAACCACGTATGGCTCGATTTGGACCACGAGGCAGCCGGCCTCCAGGCCTTCTCCAGCTGGCGATGAGCCAAAGGCAGGCAGGTGTTTCTCAGAATGGGCGGGGCACCCGGTTCCTATTCACCTTTCATTCATTCACTTATATTTATTGAGTGCTTACTGTTTGCAAAGCGCTATCCTAAGCACTTGGAAAGTACAATTCAGCAATAGAGACAACCCCTGCCCACACCAGGCTTACAGTGCCAAATGGGGAGGGGTAGCTCCATTTGGAACCACATCGAATCAACCGAGAGGACAATCTGTATGGTGGATGGGGCCCAGTGCCCAAAGGGCCTCGCGTGCTCATGTGAGCTCACTGTTGCGGAGTGACTGTCTCTACCGGTTGCCGAGTTGTACTTTCCAAGGGCTTAGTACAGTGCCCCACACAGTAAGCGCTCAGTAAATATTATCGAATGAATTGCAAATGGGAGAGTTGCCAATCAGAGTTGAAAAGACCCAAAACGGTGACTTTCCGGCCTACTCCCTCTTTGACGTCTATCCTATCCCAGTCCTCCTCCGCCCTCCTAAAATCCCTGTCCGCATTCTGCCCCCGGGCTCACACTCAAAAGCTGGCCCCTTTAGGTCAGAGCACTGTGCTAAGCACTCGGGACAGGACAATGGACGCCATGGCTCCAGGGGAGCCTCGGCCCCGAGAGTCTGGGCTGGACAGAAACCGAGGGAGGAACAGAAGGAATGCCTGCACTCACACATCAGGGAGAAGAGTTTCTGGGTTGACCCGCTGGTCAAAAACGCATTAGTGCCAGCTCCTGTCTATACGGGAATCAGAGGGAAGGGGGCTGGAATTGTACACCCGTTTTACCAATAAGGAAGCTGAGGCCCAGAGAGGTTAAGAGAGCTGCCTAAGGTCAAACAGCCGGTCGGTGGCCAGGTGGCCTAACTCTCAATTCCATGGTCTTTCCAAGAGACCATCGCTGCCAAGAGAAGTGAGGGAAAAAACCAATCAGGGACATTAAGGCATCTGGTAATTAAACCCCTGTCAGCCTGAACTTCTCACCTTTTGTCGACATGTCAGTGGCAGCAAGGTAGAAAGCCCTACTGGTCGGATAGCGTGCCAGGTGGGGTGCCTTTCCCCGCGGGGAGACGCAGGGTCTCCAAAGGTACCACCGTTACTGGCAGAAAGAGCAGAGACAAGAGAGGCAGGCAGAAGCTCCACTCATCTTCAGGCTCTTGCTCCTGCTGCAGCTGCAGGGCCATGGGAAAGGACTCTGTGCTGTGTTTGGGGGTATGTGTGTGTGTGTGTTGGGGGGGAGGGCCGTTACATAACTCACATTCTGGCAGGAGAGGCAGTTACATATATGCCAAATAAACAACCCTGGTATGTAATCCGGGGAGGGGCGGGCCTCTCCAACAGCCCTGTCAGGAGAGTCCTAGGGTATCTGGATCCCAAAGCAAGCCAAAAGCAGTCTGGTGAACCTAACGGGCTGTTGGCAGGCTGATGAGGGCTCCCCGGGTTTAGGAGTGGGCTCGTGGGCTTCCACGAGACTTCCCCTCTTCTGGCCAGTGGCCACAGGCTTGCTTGACAGCTTCTTTCGGCCGGCAAAAGCGGACTTTCTGGGAGGTGGGGTACTTTACGTGGTCTGCCCGCCACCTAAAGCTCAACATGTCGAAGACTGAGCTCCTTGTCTTCCCTCCCAAACCTTGTCCTCTCCCTGACTTTCCCATCTCTGTTGACGGCACTACCACCCTTCCCGTCTCACAAGCCCGCAACCTTGGTGTCATCCTCGACTCCGCTCTCTCATTCACCCCTCACATCCAAGCCGTCACCAAAACCTGCCGGTTTCAGCTCCGCAACATTGCCAAGATCCGCCCTTTCCTCTCCATCCAAACTGCTACCCTGCTCATTCAAGCTCTCATCCTACCCCATCTGGACTACTGCACCAGCCTTCTCTCTGATCTCCCATCCTCGTGTCTCTCTCCACTTCAATCCATACTTCATGCTGCTGCCCGGATTATCTTTGTCCAGAAACGCTCTGAGCATATTACTCCCCTCCTCAAAAATCTCCAGTGGCTACCAATCAATCTGCGCATCAGGCAGAAACTCCTCACCCTGGGCTTCAAGGCTGTCCATCACCTCGCCCCCTCCTACATCACCTCCCTTCTCTCCTTCTACTGCCCAGCCCGCAACCTCTGCTCCTCCGCCGCTGATCTCCTCACTGTACCTCGTTCTCGACTGTCCCGCCGTCGACCCCCAGCCCACGTCATCCCCCGGGCCTGGAATTCCCCCAATCCCTCTGCCCCTCCGCCAAGCTAGCTCTCTTCCTTCCTTCAAGGCCCTGCTGAGAGCTCACCTCCTCCAGGAGGCCTTCCCAGACTGAGCCCTTCATTCCTCTCCCCCTCGTCCCCCTCTCCATCCCCCCATCTTACCTCCTTCCCTTCCCCACAGCACCTGTACATATGTATATATGGTTGTACATATTTATTACTCTATTTATTTATTTATTTTACTTGTATATTTCTATCCTATTTATTTAATTTTGTTGGTATGTTTGGTTCTGTTCTCTGTCTCCCCCTTTTAGACTGTGAGCCCACTGTTGGGTAGGGACTGTCTCTATGTGTTGCCAATTTGTACTTCCCAAGCGCTTAGTACAGTGCTCTGCACATAGTAAGCGCTCAATAAATACGATTGATTGATTGATTGATTGATCTCCAAGAGACCCCAGTTTGAGGAAATGAGTGTTGAGGGTTTGGCAAGCCCCCGTGGGTGGTGCCATTCTGGAAACCGCTTCTGCCACCAGAAAACCTTCGGGATCTTGGTTTGCCAACAGTCGGGGCCTTTCTAGCTCCACCCTGGCGAGCACCAATTACCCGGCTAGCTGTGGTGCAGAATCGCCCACTGCCACCTTTGCCCCCGCTTTGAAAGCGGGGCTCACCGACCCGTCGAGAGACCCCCACAGTTGTACCCAGGGGCCTGCCTGACAGGGACTCCTTTGGAGATCCACATTCTTGGAAGGCTGAACACTCCTCATTCCACAGGTTGCTTTGCTTATGACTCAACTTGTTTTTTTTTTTACCTCACCACTGCTCTGGTTTGAGCCAACCGTATCTCCAGGCAGAAGGATAAAAACTTTTCTTTCAACTCTCAAACCACCCGGGCGATGGTGGTTTCAAGCTGACCAACAGCCTCTTGATATTCTCCCCATTACCAGCCCCACTAGAACAAATGTCCATATCTGTACACCCTGCCATTTCCCATATCTGTAATTTATTTTCATGTCTGTCTCCCCCTCCAGACTGTAAGCTCCAGCGGACCAGGACTGGGGAGACCCCATGCACCTGCAAAACAATTTAGAGCAGAAACAACTTGTTTTTCCCAGTCAAGGAATCTCTCTGACGAGAAGTTGCTCGATTTCAGAGAGTAGCTGCAACTGGAAATACTGAGTTTTACTTCAGTTATATTTCCCCAAGCGCTCAGTGCAGTACCGATGGTAGTATACCCACTAGGTACAATGCACTGAATAGTGCTTTTGGGAAAATACAAATACAACTCTGGCCACTAGGAACTTCTACTCTAAAGGGGGAAGCAGGGCAGGGTAGGGTACTCAGCAGGTGCTCAATAAAACCCATTACATTTACTAAAGAAGTCTGCGAAAGTGAGAGAGGGTGAGGAGGCTGCATACCCCTTCGACAGCTCGCTCTCACTAGGACTAGGATGGCCAAACCCAGAATCCATCAATCAGAACACAGAACAGTTCAATCTTGTCTTCCTCACAGTACACTTTTTTTAAAAAAAAAAACAAACTAAAAATAATGGCCCTTACTATGTGCCAACCACTGTGCTAAGCGCTGAGGTATTTACAGATTGATCAGGTTGGATACAGTCCATGTCCCACATGGGTCTCTCAGTCTCAATCCCCATTTTACAGATGAGGTAACCAAGACATAGAGAAGTGGCTTGCCCAGGGTCACACTTTCATTATAGGCAGGGAATGTTTCTATCAACTCTATTGTACTGTACTCTCCCAAGCGCTTAGTACACAGTACGGGCTCATTAAAAACCAACGACTGACTGATTGATATAGACCTGTCCACCGATCACTTAATGATCAAACATACTGTCCTCAACAACTTCCACTGGTTGGATGATTGATCAAACAACTAATCTGCCACCACCCTGGAGAGCATGAAATTCTAAGAAGCAACCCTAAGAACAAATCTAGCTAAATAAATGTCATTTTATAGGCGTGACACAAAGGGGAAAAAGGGGAGAACGTGATCCATCTCAGCATCCACATACCACAGAAATCAAGGCTTAGTCGAATGAAAGTTTATGCAGGGTTTTGGGGGCGCCTGAGCAGGTGGGAGCCAATCTATGTCCACTCAAGACTAAATGAGAAGAATTAGACTCAAATTAAAGCATGAGAGACTGGTTGAGCACTGAAAGCAGTGCCACTGGAGGAAATGGGAAGGTGTGTGGGGGGGGTGGGGGGGGGCGGGAGAGGGAGAGAGAGGGAGAGAGAGAGAGAGAGAGAGAGAGAGAGAGAGAGAGAGAGAGAGAGAGAGAGAGAGAGAGAGAGAGAGAGAGAGAGAATGTGTGCACGTGTAGAAAACAGTTTGTCTTCGACAAAGAATAGGAGGAACTACGCTTCAGGCAAGTCGTGTTCTGGCCAGACAGGGCTCCAAACTGAAATCAAAGATGATGATGATGATAATGATGGTATTTGTTAAGCGCTTACTATGTGCAAAGCACTGTCCTAAGCTCTGGGGGGATACAAGGGGATCAGGTTGTCCCACGTGGGGCTCACAGTGTTAATCCCCATTTTACAGATGAGGGAACAGGCAACAGAGAAGTGAAGTGACTTGCCCAAAGTCACACAGCTGACAATTGGCAGAGCTGGGATTCGAACCCATGACCTCTGACTCCAAAGCCCGTGCTTTTTCCACTGAGCCAATCCCCAAAAGCTCCGGTTAAGAGGTGAGGAAGCCCTCTGGAGGCTAGCCCAGAGCCTGTGGGGCACTGAGGAAGGTGGGATCCAGCAGCAGCCCAGCAGCCAGGAAGTTAATGGCTCATTTATCTCTGGAGGTTAAGGAGAGGCCCTCCCCTTCGGGACTCTGATCCCCGCGGGGCAGGGCGGCTCCGGACGCCCTGCACGGGTACAGGGTGTGCGTGTCTGTGGTCACCCAAGCCCCAGCAGAGACAGGCGGCCCGGCCCAGTGCTCCCCAGAACCCAGCCTGTGGGACAAAAGCCCAGACCCCGGATGAAGATACAAGGGGGCTAACTAGTGCCTCAGGCTTGTAATCAATCAATCAATCAATCGTACTTATTGAGCACTTACTGTGTGCAGAGCACTGTACTAAGCGCTTGGGAAGTACAAGTTGGCCACATATAGAGACAGTCCCTACCCAACAGTGGGCTCACAGTCTAAAAGCGAAGCCCACTGTATGGGATGCAAGCTGGAACTTGTGCGTCAGGGGCTCTTTTGCCGCTGGGGACTTGTCACTATGGAGTGCTTGTGGCTTTCTGGGCTGCTGTTGGAAGAACCTGGGTTCTCATCCCAGCTCTGCCACTTGTCTGCTGTGTGGCCGTGGGCAAGTCGCTTCAGTTCTCTGGGCCTAAATTCCCTCATCTGCAAAAACGGGATTAAGACCGTGAGCCCCATGTGGGATGTGAACTGGGTCCAGCCTGATTAATTTGTACCTTACCCAATGCTTAGTATAGTGTCCGGCACATAGTAAGCACTTAACCAATACTATTAAAAAATTGGTAGTAGTAATAACGAATAGCATTTATGAGGGCCTACTATATGCAATGCATATATGCATATGCAATGTATATATGTTTGTACATATTTTTTACTCTATTTATTTATTTATTTTATTTGTACATATCTATTCTATTTATTTTATTAGTATGTTTGGTTTTGTTCTCTGTCTCTCCCTTTTAGACTGGGAGCCCACTGTTGGGTAGGGACTGCCTCTATATGTTGCCAATTTGTACTTCCCAAGCGCTTAGTACAGTGCTCTGCACATAGTAAGCGCTCAATAAATACAATTGATGATGATGATGATGCAATGCACCAGAGGGACAGTACAACCGAAGCGTGAGACACTCTCCCTGCCCACAAGAAACTTCCAGTCTAATGGAGGATGCAGATATGAAAAGTGTATAAGTAGGAATAATCAGAATAAGTAATTTACTGTACAGTTGGTTACACAGATACACACACACACACACACACTCACACACACAGAGTGAGGAAGGGTATAAGTCAATATGTAAGTGCTAGAGATGGATGGCGGGCTGATACGACCCTGGGTATTTAAAGTTAATCACGGAAAGCTTGTTGGAGGAGGTGATATTTGAAAAGTCTGTTGGATTAGAGAGCCTGAGTCTCTCTAAAGCACTGAGCCTACTAGTGACTAGCGGCAGGGCCCTAGGCACGTCACTTAGCCTCTCTAGGCTTCGGTTTCCTTGTCCGTAAAATGGGAATTTCATACCCGCTCTCAATCCCACTTAGACTGCGTGCCCTGTGTGGGACAGGGACTGGGTCCGATCGGATTAATCTACCCCGGCGTTTTGTAAGATGTCTAGCACATAAGAAGCACTGAATGAATACGGTAATGATTGAATAAACCTTACTGAACTCCCTCTGCGACAACGGCCGCTCAAGTGATGGGGCTCACCACTAGTCAGGGAGAACGGCCGACAGACGGAATAACTTCTCGACTGTCATAAGGGCGATAAGTCTTTTAGACTGTGAGCCCACTGTTGGGTAGGGACTGTCTCTATATGTTGCCAACTTGTACTTCCCAAGCGCTTAGTACAGTGCCCTGCACACAGTAAGCACTCAATAAATATGATTGATTGATTGATAAGACTCTGAATGAAGTCCCGGAACTGGCCGGAGGTAGACCTGGAGATCATTAAGGATCATTAAGATAATCCTCCATCCGGGAGGGCTTGGTCACTTACCTGCCGCGAGACCAGGTGGTGCCTCAAGATCCCTTCTGGCTTTATGACCCTATGATTCATAACTCCTGTTATCCTTAAGGAAACTGTACTCGTTTTTAGCTGATGATTTTCGGGATACCACCCTCCGCAGGGGGCCCTCGGGGCTTTTAGCGTTCAGAGCCATTTCGAAACTCTACCGTCGTAAACTTTTTGTCAGTGACCTATGAGAGTGGTTGTAGAAGTGAAAGCTCCAGGAGCTCACAAACGGAAACGCATTCAAGAATGTGCACAAGCAGATTCCAGTGTGAACAACTGTTCCCCGGTCTCCTTACACTGCCCGCGACTAGAGACGTAAGCCCCCAGCCTGAGGCACGACTGCCATCACACTATAACTACGCTTCTCGGAGCAATAGATGAATAGCATATCCTGTGTGTACTAGCAATGTTCAAGTCCATCACTGTGGCTTCAATAAAGTGTACTGTGGCATTACTACAGATTCGTGCCTGTTCTGCTTATTGGAGACTAGGGCTTTCTCCATAAACAGGCACATTCAATTAAAGTAGAAATACTCCCTCTGCTCCTTCTAAATGTCAAGCATTTCCAACTAAGAAGAAGTGGTCTTCAGTAAAGAATGACGTCCATTTAATGCCTGTCTGCGCAGGGCAGGCAGCTCAAGTGATTTTTGATGTCATGCAAAAGAGCACTGGCCTGGGATCAGGAGACCTGGGCTCCAGTTTCAGCTCTGGCTCTGCTGTGTGACTCTGGGCAAGTCACTTAACCTGTCTGGCTCTGTTTCCTCAACTGCAAAATGGGGGTCAGATATCTGTTCTCCCTCTCCCTCAGACTTACTTTAGACAGCCAGCTCATGGTGGGCAAGGGAACATGTCTACCAACTGTGTCATACTGTAGACCTGGCAAGACCCCAGGGCTTGCCACAGTGATTTGGCATTTAACAACAAATACCACTATTACCTCAAATGCAAAACAATACAGAAGGGTATTAGAACTCTCACGTTCTTCATAATAAACTCACCTTTCCTTGGACATAACAAAATGAAGGTATTTATGGTGCACTTCCCCTATGCAAAGCACTGGGGCAGATATCTGATAATCAGATCAAACACAGTCCCTGTCCCAAGTGGGAAGAGCAGGTTCCTCATCCTCATTTTATAGATGGGGAAACTGAGGCTCAGAGGGGCCAAGGGCCTTGCACAAAGACACACGGTAGGTTAAAGGGAAAGCTGGGACTCACTCGGACTTCTTTCCTGGCTTCCATTTCGGGGGCTGTTTCCACCAGGCCACGCTGCCTCCTATCTGCATGGGCCAACCCGTGCCAGGGTCTTTGGCATGTGTGTTTGTGGCCACTTGCCCAGCAGTTTGGTTAAAGACTTCAAATAAATGCAGAAATCACTCTCATCCCAATCCTTTTTTGGATGACCAGGACACTCTTTAGCCTCTGGCATTCCCCATCAGAGGGGTGCACGGAGTAAAAGAGACACAATCGGTACTCCCTGTCACCCTCCTGATGGACAGCAGTGTTCCGTGAGTGGCTAAATGGCTAGCAGATCGATGGGGTACTAACATCAGAGGAGGCAAATTATGTTCAGCCGACCGTCATCACCCGGAGGTCTGTGGCCTTTCGGTTTCCAACGTGGAAAATCTACGCCTCAGAGGTGGGGCCAGGGGGAGAAGAATCTATTCTTTTACTGACTGGGTAAATATTTTATATCTATAAAATACATATACACACAGATATGGGGATGAGTAAATGTTACCATTTCACTTACTGCCTCACCCAGTGATTGGCTGAAAAACCCACCCAAGTGATGGCAATTGGCTACCCAGAGGAACTGCAGTAAGGATTGTCTCTATATGTTGCTAACTTGTACTTCCCAAGCGCTTAGTACAGTGCTCTGCACACAGTAAGCGCTCAATAAATACGATTGATGATGATGATGATGATGAACTGCAGCTACAACCTCCTGAGCCGTCACCTGGAGTCACTGTGGAAAACTAAAGTGCCCAGTCTTCCACGATAGCCACAGCAGAATCCTTCCCCGTCAGCTGTTCTGCTTCCCTCCCCCTACCCCGCTTCCTCTCGGCCCCCCTGAAATTTTCTGCTCATGGTCCATCATCTGTCCCTACACTGGTCAACAGCTGACCACAGCAGGACTCTGGCCAGATGCCAGACACCGGGAAAATAATTTTAAGTGAACGCAAGGACTCTCTCTAAATAATTGACTGCCATCTTCCTCCACTAGATTGTATTCTTCTCGAGGATAGGGAATACCGATTGGTCTTGCTATTGCCGGTACGCTTCCACTCTCTCAGTACAGTGCCTAGCCCTCGGTAGGCACTCGATGAATGCCCCCGATGGATTGAATGCTCAGAGTATTTTCAAACACAGAGCAGACTGACACACTTGCATTGGTAGGTAGCCCCTTGTCAATAAGTGACTCTGAAATGGCCCCAGAGAATAACCACCAGCGTGGCTTCCCCTCAAAGAGAAGACCTGTGGCCTAAAACGACTGAAAAGCCAAAATAAATCATCTGGTTTACCTGCAAAGAGGTTCTACAAGGTCCTTTTCGAGGAAATCATGATCTTTCTTTACCGCTGCAATGTTGATGGGAAACTGTGAATCTACAAAAAATGAAGACAGAGGATGTGTTTAATTTACGCCAAAATCAACTCAGCTCATTTTGGAGATACAGAGCAGGGATCCTATCATCCAAACCCATGTGACTTATCAAATTTGCCACCAGCTTTTCCCCCCACTAAGGTATCTGTTGCCATCGCCCAAGAGAACAGGCATTTTATTTTTAATATAAGTGCTGTAGAGATTGCAAAAGCAAGGGGAGAGATGAGTGACAAGGTGTCTGATAAAATATTGAAGGGTCTGAGCTTTTCAATGTGATCATCATCACACCAGCTCGCTAAACTGGGAACTGCAAATAGCTCCTTACGCTTTCATGATCCACATAAGCAATCAAGTCACTCCTTGCCACCTTTCTGGATCGGAGACACATGTGGCCGACAGATTTTTCTCAGGAAGGAAAAGTGCTTTGACTGTGGTTCTCAGGGAACATGAAACTCAATCAGATGTTGGCTCCACAAATTGGCAAAAGCCCTGCTGCTGCTGGCCCAGTGGCTCTGGCTTCTAGTCCTGGGCCAGTTGGCTAGACAGCCACCATAGGGGGTAGAGTTTTCTGACTAATGAACCACCTAGGGTATTCTGCGAGGTGATCAGGCCCTGAGGGATCCCCCAAACTAGCTGGCTACCATGAGTGGCAAAGACTGCTCTGGCTAGCGAGATAACCAGCCGCTGGCCACGGTGCTGGCCACGGCATCGGTCCTGGGCTGTGGTCAACGGGTCCTTGCACATAAAACCACCTGGTGTGTGCAACAACCCTGACCGCCCACTCGCTCGTGGCCCTCTGGTCCCCAGGGGCACCCGCCCGGCAGGGGCGAGAGCCCGCGAGGGGAGATGTGCAAACGTCAGGGTTCGAACTGAGTCCTTCGGGCAGGATCTCAATCCAGGAGGGGGTGGGGGGAGCGGCAGCTTCGTGGCTAAAATAAAAGGCTCAAAAAACACTTCACTCAGGATGTTCACAGCTGACTCCCTTTCTCACATTCAGGATGGACAATGAGCTGGTGGCTCATCTTACTTCTCCCCGCTCAAAGCGGCAAGAATTTCCACAGCGTGACTACTCTCCAAAGAACTCTCCTTGCCCGTGGCCACTGTCAATAACCTGAGGCCAATGCTCCCTAATTATCTGGATAACTGATGCCCAGAAATACTCTCTGGCCTCCAATCAATCAGTGATATTTACCGAGTGCTTACTGTGAGTACAGCATCATACTAAGTGCTTGGGAGAGCACAATACAATGGAGGTGGTAAACACGATCCTCCTCACGAGGATCTTACAGTCTAAGAGACAGACAGTAATGTAAATTAGAGACAGGGGAAATGGCAGGGCATAAAGCTATGTACCTAAGGGCGGTGGGGCTGGGTGCGGTGAATATTAAGTGATTAAAGGGTATAAATCCGATTGCACAGGTGATGCAAAAGAGACAGCAAGTAGGGGAAATGGGAGCCGAGCTAAATACTGGAGACAGACTCAAGCCACAGTAAGTCTGGTCCGATAATCAACATCTTCTTCCAGGTTCTTGGCCTCAAAGTCTCAGGGAAACGAGGGTGGTCTGTCACTCCCAACGCGAGTCACCCTCGCCACCATCATCACAGCATCCTAGCTGGCTTTATTTTAGTTACAAGAATGGGTCAATCGGGTAAGGGCATTTATTGAGCACTTACTGTGGGCAGATCACTGTACTAAATGCTTGGGAGAGGAGGATACAACAGAGTTGGTAGACACAATCCCCGCTCACAAAGGAGCTTACAGTCTACAGGGGAGAAAATGGACATTAAAACAGATTAGGGTTAGGAACTGGGATAATTTCTTATGGCAAAAGCAGAAGCAGTATTGCCTAGTGGATAGAGCCCGGGCCTGGGAATCAGGACCTGAGTTCTAATTCCAGCTTTTCCCCTTGTCTGCTGCATGTCCCTGGGCAAGCCACTTAACTTCTCTGTGCCTCAGTTACCTCACCCATAAAATGGGGGTTAAGGCTGTGAGCCCCATGTTGGTCATGGACTGTGTCCAACCTGATTAGCTTGTGTCTGCCCCAGCTTTTAGTACAGTGCCTTATCCATAGTAAGTGCTTAACAAACAGCATTAAAAAAAACCCCACACACTACTGATTTGCGATTTGAATAATTAAAAATTACTAAAAAGTACGGCAACAGATTAAAGAAAGCACATCCTCCATAACATGCTAGTGGATCCCAAAATATTTCACATTTTTTCCAAGGAAAATCTGCCACGCTGCAGTAGAACTTTATACACAGATTGGCATTTGTTTTCTAGGAATTTAGCCACAGGCAAAGAATGCTAAGCTACTTTCTTGTGCCTCTGGCAAAGAGGAAGGGATAAAAAGAGGATCGTCTGCTGATAAGCAGAGAGAAGAAAGTTGGAAGCTGAACCTTTCAGGGAGGGACTGCACCTGAGGACTTCACAGGGAGAAATGCCAGAACTCGCCAAGTGTGCCGAGGAGGAAGTTGGAAAGGGAGACGGGGGAAACAGAGCTGGTGTCCGTGGGGATTTAAAGCAAGACCTGGCTAAAAGCGGGAAGGAAGGAGGAGCCAGGGATGAACAGGGAGAAGGAGGGAGAAACAGGCAATCGATGGTTATGCCTGCTTGGGCAGCACAGTCCAAAGATATTTTCCTTTTCACCACAGGAGAAATGGGAAAAGGACACTTACCTTCGTAGAGTTGAGCATATTGAGGGAACCCAGCGGCTCGTAACCAGTCACACGCTTCCTTTGCTTCGATTTCTGAAAAACACGAATGCGGCAGAATGAACAAATCCAACGGCCTCATTGGCTTGTGATTCTCCACCCGGGGCAAGATGCCTGGGTGAACTTGACAGCCCTGGCGTCCTAATAGTGTCACCATCAGTCAATCAACACTTTCGATTGAGCACTGCACTGAACGCTTGGTACAACACAAGCAAAAGAGGCAGTCTCTGCCCACTACGGGCTTATATTCTGATAGGGGAACAGACAGGCAGACAAATTCTTTAAAAACAATGGGAGCAGGAAGAAGCACAACGATAGCACAGGCTGAGACAGCTGAATAAATAATCGATCAAACGCAGAGGCATAACTGCTGAGTGGCGTAATACAGCCTGTCTTATAACCCGCCTCCGAGAAGGCGGCTACTTCCCCTTGACTGGCTGGGACGGTCCAGGCTAATAAACGGAGGTAATCTTGCCCACAGGGTCGGGGGAGCAATGATTCCTGGGGAGACTATACGGGATACAGCCATTTCTACGTCACGATCAACTTTTCAAAATCAGGGTGAGAGGAACCCGGCGCCAGTACCCTGGAGCTACCCAATCCTAGGATTAACCCCAGGCAGCATCAGAGACTCAGGTTCAAGACTTGATTTTCAGCTGTTCAGTGGCCTGGCCGTGGACACAGCGGAGATCGGGGTCAAAGGGTCGAATCCCATAACTGCTGGCTCCCAGTAGCAATGCCCCGCTCTCTAAATGGCTAATTTCTATGCAGGCCAACACCTCCAGCCCATCGTTATGGAGGAATTGAGTTGTGATGGGAGAACTCTGCACTTAACTGGAACCCAAGCCACTTAATGACCTTGTGAAAACTGGAAGACTCCCCTAGCAACAACTCCATTACATTCAGATTTAAGTGGGAAAGAAATTCCACCTGGCAAAAGCTCAAATCCCTGTCCTCCATCAACTCTCTCCCAGCCCCTCTCCCAGTCTGGGCTCTTCAAAGAGCACATGGGTAATTATAACAAGTCGATATCGGGCCCCCTGGACTTCCACCCAATTTGCTGATAATTTCTCTCAGCAGCCAAAAAGGTCAGAGTGCCATGGAGTTATTAGGATTTCAGAGAAAATTTTTAAAAGACCCACATGAAACGTGGCAGTTAGGATTGCGCATCTGGATTAAAGGCTACGGTCTGTTCTATAGTCTAGTCTCATGGAATATTTTTGGTCTAAGATTGGAAGCCAAATCAAAAGGGAGAGGCTGAGGCCCACCAGGAAAAATCTGTACCCATCCCAGAGGTAGAATCATCCTCTCTGTTCCCCCCAACATCAAGAGCCACTGATCCAGCTGTCCTTAGACTGAGCCCATCATTCTCAATGGGGAAGAACAGCTGAGGCAATGTAGACAATATTGAGGGTATTTATTAAATGCTTACCTTGTGCCAAGCACTGTGGCAGGCAACAAGATCATCAGATCGGGCACAGTGCCAATGCCACCTGGGACTCAAAGTCTAAGAGGGAGGGAGACCAGGGTTTTTTTTTTAACCCACCCCCATCTTAGAGATGAGGTAGCGTGAGCCTTAGAGAAGTTAAGTGACTTGTCCAAGGTCACACCGCTGGTAAACGACAAAGCTGGGATGACAACCCAGGTCTCCTCCCTCCCCGGTCCCTATGCTCTTCCTACTAAGGCACGCTGGGTGGAAGTCCCACAGAGACACCTCTCACCCCCAAAAATACTCCCTTCAGCCCCAAAACAAACTCGGGCGTCGATTTTCCGGTCAGAAAAGAGACTGAAGGTCCTTCAGGAGGCTCCGAGCGTCCAAGCTCCCCAGGAAATGCCAGATCCCTGGGCTGGCAAAACATTTAGAGAATCCATCGGGACCGCGTGCTTCGGCAAATATTTCCACCGGCCAGCTAAACTGCCCGTGAAAGCCATCACGGCAGTTTTCTGAATGAGTACACGTGAGCAGTTACGCAAGGCTTCCGGCTGGGAAGTTTGGGAAGTTTGACCTCTGGAAGTTCCGCAGGGAATTTCTGTTACTGGCTTTCTTTTAAGCACCCTTCAGTGTCTGTGATTCACAGTTCAACTCTAGACTGGAAACTTGTTATTGGCAGAGAACACGTCTGCTAATTCTGCGGTACTGTACCCTCCCAGGCACTTAGTACAGAGCTCTGCACATAGTATGCGCTCACTAAATACTATTGATTGATAACTGGAAAGGCCAGGCAGCGAGGAGAAAGGGGATTTCACTAGCTCGGCTTCCCTTGCCACGTGAATATTTCAAAAGAGAGTCAGGAAATGTACAACCTGCTGCAATTAGTCAAAGGGGATGGTGATTCACTTCTTGCTCATCAAGCCCAGGATCGTTAGCCTGAGTGCCTCGGTGAGGCACGTCCTCCGACGGACAACTGGGGCCCGACGACAGTGAGAAAATAACTTCTGTTTCTCAACGTGCTCCAAATTTGGAGGGGTGGAGAGGGGGATTACGCAGCCTGGGGCGGAGGCTTAGAGCTCATGTCACACAACAGATATTCCTTTCAGCACCATTAACCTTCAGCCTCAGAGAAGACTTCTCTGAGAGGGATAGTTCTGGGCTTCAGTTTCCAGGAGAACCCAGGGAGGAAGTGATCAACAGGACAAGGGGGGGTCTCGTAGTGGAGCCCCAGGAAGGGTCGAACGGTGCCGCGAGAGGGTGTCGGGGCAGCAGGACAGCCCAAGGAAGAAACCGAGTCCCTTCCCCCGGGACTAGATCCCATGTCCTCTCACTCCCAAGCCCATGCTCTTTCCATTAAGCCACGCATACCTCCGCCCAGCCACCCCACGATTGTGAGCCCCGTGCAGGTCAGGGTCTAGCTCTGATCTGATTAGCCCGTGAAGTGCTTACAAGAGTAATTAGGAAATCATAAATGCCATAACTCAAATGTTCAGAATGGAAAAGCAGGGAAATGGAACTTACCAGATGGATAGTGAGGTGGTAATTGGGAGAATAAAACTCCAACAATTGATATCAAAATTAAAACAGTATCCATATAACCGAATACAGAATTCCGGAACTGGAAGGGGGTCCTCAGGAGACCATCTGCTCCAGTCCCCACCTCCCCCTACGCAGCTGAGTGACTAAACTACCCGGGGCAGAGTTTGGGTTTGTCAAGCTGTACTCGGAAAACCAAGATTTGTCTTTTGTGTTGACGATGCCACAATTTCCCACTACCTCCAATAAAGCCTGCCAACCAGAAGCACTAAACCGTGCCACTTTATAAGTGCTAACAAATTAAGGACTATAAAGGAAGAACATTGCCAGGACTGTGTCACCATTTCGCAGTGATCTCCGGAACACAATTTAAGTGGCATCTGAAGGGAAGAGACCTTGAAAAATCTCTCTCATTGGTTTTTCTGGCTAGGGCAATATTGCATAAAGGCAATTACACTCACACTTTGACAGTTTTATTGGTTCTCTGCTTACACCACTGGCCTGGCAGTCATCGTGCCACAGGATATCAAATTGTACCAGTGCAGTTAACTTTCTGAAAAGATGACTGATGGGAGTAAAATGAAACTTTACTACTGTACCAAACTGTAACATTGTAACCTCTGCTCCTCAGCATCCTTGATGTGAAGAGTTTCACCATGTATAGTATTATTTTATAATTATTTGAATTCTACTTGAAAAGGAGTGGTAGAGCAATAGTAGAAGCAAGAGTATTTATTGAACACCTACCCAATTCATCACACTGTGCTAAGGGCTTAGGAAAGTACAACAGAAGCCCAGGCACAGGGCCTACCTACAAGGAACTAAGACTCTTCAATCATTGGTATTTATCGAGCACTTACTATGCGCAGAGCACTGTACTAAGTGCTTGCAAAAGTACAAAACATCAGAATTAACAGGCACACTCCCTGCCCAAGTGAGCTTAAATGAAAGCAATTCTACGTGTTGCAGGATTAGATGCGACCACCCCATTACTGTCCATTATTATCAATTTCCCTTTAAACTCTTCTGTTAGGAAAGGGCACAAGACACAGCAATTTTATAAAATGAAGGTCAACACAGACTGCCGGCTCATGGAAGAGATGAGTGGCAATAATAATAGTGATAATAACAACAGTAACTGTGGCACTTAAACACTGCATCAAGAACTGTCCTAAGCCCAGGGGTAGATACAAGATCACCAAGGCGGACACAGTCCTAGTCCAGCAGCCTAAGAGGGAGGGAAAACGGGTATCAAATCCCCATTTTACAGATGAGGTAACTGAGGCCCAGAGAAGTGAAGTGACGTGCTTCAGCGATTAGAACAGTGCTTTGCACATAGTAAACGCCACCCCCCCCCATCTTACCTCCTTCCCTTCCCCACAGCACCTGTATATATGTATATATCTTTGTACATATTTATTACTCCATTTATTTATTTATTTTACTTGTACATATCTGTTCTATTCATTTTATTTTGTTAATATGTTTGGTTTTGTTCTCTGTCTCCCCCTTTTAGACTGTGAGCCCACTGTTGGGTAGGGACGGTCTCTATATGTTGCCAATTTGTACTTCCCAAGCGCTTAGTACAGTGCTCTGCACATAGAAAGCGCTCAATAAATACGATTGATGATGGTGATGATAAATGCCATCATCATCGTTATCATTATTATTATGGGTTTTGCTTCCGTTGTTCTCCCCGAAACACTGCGTAGGAGCCCAATACAGAGTACTTACTGACTGACTGGCATTCAGAGTTTTGCTAGAACTTAGCTCATGCCCCTACTGAATCCCTCTTGGAATTTTAGAGAATTTCATTTCACAGACCAGCCATGCTACTTTTTCTATGGTTGCAATGGAATGCATAAAATTGCAAACACAGTGGAAAG
Source organism: Tachyglossus aculeatus (assembly GCF_015852505.1). Classification (NCBI taxonomy): domain Eukaryota; kingdom Metazoa; phylum Chordata; class Mammalia; order Monotremata; family Tachyglossidae; genus Tachyglossus; species Tachyglossus aculeatus. The sequence goes on from NC_052085.1 coordinate 4,820,166, forward strand.
AGCACCATGCAAGCCACTAGTAACAGAATCAACTCCTCTGCTCAGGGTAACTGTCCTAAAGTCTCAGAGCCGAGGGTTCATCCGCTGTTCCTGATCGACGTCTCCATCATTTCAGCCCAGTGGTTTCTGGCAGGAAGGCAGTCTAGACGTACTACGCATAGTTTCCGGATTACTTTAAGGTCAGCGAACTAGACCCACACAGACAAAAAGTCTATACTTGTTTTCAATAGGATGAGCACTTTGAAGTCTTGGATTTCCTACTCAAACGCTTCTTAAAATCAAAATAAAATTACAGGGCCCAACCTGGATAAAACAAAATAACCCAAGTCTGCCCCAGCATTTCTCTCAGGGATTTGAAGACTCCGACTAGGCCTACACTGCATGAACTGCAAGCTTGTTGGAAAAAAAAATGAAAAGGTAAAATCTTTCTAACTTCGGGGTCAATCAATAGATGTTATTTATTGAGTCAACTGAGTGCAAAGCTCTAGGCTCGGTACAAGAGCAGCAAAGAGAAGGGTCATGGGTGACAGGAAAGATGTTGGCAGAGATAACTGATTCACTCCCAGACACTTCCAGTCAACAAAGCTGAGAGGAAAAGTGCGGAGAGGCACAAGAATGTCTTTTTCCCCTTAGTCTGACAGTGTCTTGTGCTCCACAACCAGTCAGAGAACCAGGAATTCACTTTGGGCTTCTGATATCTGAACCGGCATCTGTCCACCATCCTCCCTGCCCTTACCACCCACACTCTGCAAATGTAATTCATCTTTTATTCCATCATTTTGCATTCTGTTGTTTCTGTAAAGTCAATCTGGATTATTGGATGCCAAATTTCATACCACGTGTGGCAATTAAACAAGACATAACGAGACTCATAAGTGTAATCCGGGCGCTTTAAAAAGAATAATGAAACTCTTGTAAGTAGTTATGTTTAAGCATTGATTAAAATTATGTGACGGTAGAATTATATTTGAATTTGCAGTGTATAACATGCTTACTGTGTGGATAATACTTATATTCTCTCTCTGTGTATATATGTATATACAGAGAGAGAGAGAGAGAGAGAGAGAGAGAGAGAGAAAGAGAGAAAGAACTCTTGTGTTTGAGGAAAATGCTACTGATAGCCGCGTGGTATCAGCACATGCACGTGGGGACTGGAAACCTTTGGGAGTCAAGGACAATCCATTCTGCACCAGGCACTGTACTAAGCACTGGAGTAAATACCAAATCGTCGGGTTGGACACAGTCCCTGTCCCATAGGGATCCAAAGTCTATGAGGAAGGGAGAGCAGATATTTGATCCCATTTTACAAGTGACGAAACTGCAGTCAAGGAATTAGTTTAGGGTCACACTGCAAGAAAATAGCAGAACTGGCACTGGAATACTGTTCTTGCCACTCTCCGTCCCCATGTCCTTTGCACTAAGTCACACTAACTCCATTCTCCTAGATGGAGGTCCCGCAAACTGCCCTTCACCCCCAAAGCAACCATTCCCATTGGCCCAACTGCAAACGCAGAGCCGCTCAATAAATGAGACTGATAATGATGAGTCAAGTTATGACAGATGCCATGCAGAATATATGCTAAGTGCCGACTTCTGTGAACAGAGACTTAGAGAACAATCAATTAAGCACAGGTCAGAGACATGAAAGTCAGTTACAGGAATTATCCTTTGGAGAAACAAATGCATTTGAATGAATAAACACAATGGACAAACCCCAAGCATGCTTATTGAGACTGAGAAATCAGAGACTTTGTGTTTGGCTCCTACTTACACCTCCTGCTACTAGCAGTCGAGCGGAACTTTCGATTCTCAAATGGCCTCTGCAGTATCAGGGAGAATTCCAAGCCTCCACACTTCCTCTTGCTATTGTTTTGATTCATATTATAAAACACTTCTGGCGACCTTCAGCCCGGCTTCAAAATCCAGTCACATAATGAAAGGATTTGATCTTCCAAAGCAGGCTGACTTCAGAGCCATATAAACTGGACAATGAAGAGTTCCTCCCCTCTACACTCCCCCGAACCCCGCCACCGTATAATTAAAATGGACAGGGCAAGGAGGCTCATTTTACTCTTATCCCAGGATTTCACTCTGGGTGGGATGGTGCTCAACCGTGACTACTACTGTCTGTAGTCAGGAAGAAAAACATCAGCAGCTACTTTATAGAGACTGACAGCCTGAGGTTGAAATTTCATTCCTTGTGAGACGTCCTCAAGCGTCATAAATACAATTCAGCGAAATTCTCAAGTCGACTACGGAAGAGAGACAACTGTTTCCAACATCTTGCTTTCGGAGTTTTTCACGGTAAGAAATTACCCCGCTCGGTTCGATTCATGTAGAAAGAGACGGTGTCAATTTTCCTGTAGCTTAATAGATTCTTCCTCCTAGCGAAGCGTGCCTGCCGGCACTGTGGAAAGGAAAATACCGACCTCATCAGGTTCAACAAATATATGGCCGAAGAAATGGCAATAATCGTCCCTTGCAGGGGATTAGCACCCACCTCAAGTGAGGCAAGGATGAACCTTTATTAAATAGGAAGCTCTGTGCGGCCACCAATGGTGTCTCTTATTCAATACTATCCTCCCAGGTGCTCTGTATAAGTGTTAAGAGCTCTGCCTACAGTAGTCATTTGATATATGTGAATGACTGAGGATTTCAATAACCAAACTAAGTAAAACAAAGGGAGAGCTGAGGATCACACACCCCACCAAAGGGTGGAGAACAACCAGCAGGGGTATTTGTGGTTGACTAAATCAACACTGGTGGAGCCCTAATTCACCAGCCATTAGCTTTTATGACAGAAAGGGGCTGTGACATGGACCATGAGATGCTCTGCTTGACCCGTACCATGTTTCTGGGTAGAAGACAAAATGGGAGAGCATGATCCAGTGGAAAGATCATTGTTAGGAGGCAAGAAGTCAGCTCAGCTTGGCCACTGGCTATCCCTCTGGGCCTCAGTTTCCTCATCTCTAAAAAGGGGATTATAATGCCTGGCTCTCCTGGCCTCCCGAGGATGATGTGAGGATAAAAATGTGATAAAGGAGAAGGAAAAACGCTCTACCAAACAACTAGGGGTCATTTTAAACTCCTAGTGGACAATATGGACTCGTCCATGTACCGGAAAGGCACCGGTTTGGGAGCTGGGGCTCCGTGTTCGAGACCAAACTCTGCCTTCGGCCAGCTGTGTGATCACGGGCAGGTGACTCCGCAAAATGAGGATAGATACCTGCCTTTCTACCTAGCTCACAGGGATGTTGTCAGGATAAAAATAAGATAAGTGACATGAAGGGGTTGGGGAACAGAAGTACTGTACCAAAACTAAGGTATTATTACTATTATTATTATTGTCGTCAGCATCTTGCTGTTTGTCTTGCTATTGGAGAATCAAAGGCATTCTAACCTCTCACTGGGTTAGGGTAGCGTCCAAAGCCCATTCTCCCAGAGGCGACTGGGAGGGCTGGGCTTGACTCCTTGCTTGTTCCAGGGCTCAGTATTTCCTACAGAAAATCTCCAGCTTGGTAGGATCACTGAGCCAAAGGAGGGGCTGTAAGAATCATTTGTTCCAAAAAGCCAACACCGCCACAAGTTGTTTGTCCTTTTCTTGAGGAAGCTGTAATTTACGGGTTCAAAAACAGGGAGTAACTTCAGAGGCTTTCTTACCTCTCCATGATCTTTACTGAAAAGTGGGGGCGGTTTTGAAGTGATCTGTGCTCCTTTCACATGGCTTTCATGTCTCATTTCCCTCTGTTTTTAATGGTTGGATAATGATGAACAGTGCCATCTTGACATGCTCATAAACTCATTAAAGATTGTTTTTTCTTTCCTCAGTGTGTCTCCTAGAGATGTCAGGATGCAGGCTCATTTTATTCTGCAGTGCAGCTCCTTAAAGAAAGAGCGCTGGCTTTCTGAACTCCAAATTAAGGTCCTTGTCTTCCTTTCAAAACACCAAAACGACTCGACCCACAAAAAGCAACAAAAGGAAACAGCCATGGCACCCACTCTTCAACGGCCCAAACCACCATGCTAATCCCTACTTGACTCAAGGCACCGATTTCTTATTAACAACATGCCCTGCTTTGGGCCTGGCTTCATCCCAAGCCCGGTTTACTTCAAAAGACAGGACGGGCGCTGAGGCCGCTCCTGAGAACCCACCACCACCTCAGACGGGTTGGCAGCCTGATCGTCTTGCCATCTTCCCTGGTGCAGATTTTGAATTGTTTTCCCAACAAATGATGAAGCGGTGAGTGGGGTAAAAACCGTACCTCCTTCTGTGAGACGACCTGCTGGTACCAGCTCCACTGGGAAGAGCTCTGCCCTGGCCATCAGGAGATCTGGGTTCTAGTCCCTGTTCCCCTCTGCCAGAGGGCAAGAGCGTCTGTCCACGCCCTTCGCAATCTGCCCGCCTACTAGCTAGTGCCACTCCATGCCGCAGCTGGAATCAGGCGGAGCAGGGATCAAGGGTCCGAGGAGTAGCGCTGGGCAAAGCACCAACCTAAAATCAATTCCCCTGGGAGACTCCATCTATTGGTGACCTACTTTTTTTGCTTTGCCATGTAAAATTAACTGCAGAGAAAAAAAAATCCGCTATTAGCCCATTCCTCTGTTTCACTCCAATATTTTTTCCACAAAAACTGATCTCCCAGAAGCATTTAAAAATACCCTATTTATGTTTTTATTAGAGCAATGCAAATAAAGCCAGAAGGACGAGTGGATGGAACACAGGCCTGTGAATCCGGACCCGAGCTCTAATCCTGCTCTGCCACTTGTCTGTTGTGTGACCTTGGGGAAGTCACTTAACATCTCTGGACCACAGTTACCTCACCTGTAAAGCATGAATAAAGACTGTGAACCCCATGTGGGACATGGACTGTGTCCAACCTGATTAGGTTGTATCTCCCCCAGCGCTTCGTACAGTGCCTGGCACACAGTAAACACTTAAAAATCATTAAAATGATTAAAAATGATTAAAAAATCATTAAAAAAAAACGCCCAGTTGGCCGCATTGGGCAGCTGACAGTTGAAATCCACTGGGGATTTCACGCTTCACGCTAGGAGCATTTAATCTAGGGCAGGTATGGTGCCAAACTTTGGTTAATTCCATCTCAAGATGCAAACATTACCTTTTGGATCCTCCTGATCCTTCTAATCAGGGCCTTGGAAGAACTGGGTTGATTAATTTAAGCTGCTTTCTTTCCTCTTCTTCATTCCCTGGGCCTGACATACAGGGAAAGGGCTGAGTTCTCACTCCTCCAGCAACTAAAAAGCTACATGACTGATGATAATAGTAATGATAATAATAATGGCATTTATTAAGCGCTACGTGCCAGGCACATTCCCACTGGGGTCCCGAGTGCAACAAGCGAATAAACGGGGCAAGGGTGCAGCACAGCACGGTGTGCACATGCAATCTTCACCTGAGCTGAGGCACCAGTGTGGACCCTGGGAGTCAGGGGATCTGCGTTCTAATCCCGGCTCAGCCACTGCTTGCCTGGACACGTCACCGACCTTCTCGGTGCCTCGGTTTCTGCATCCGTCAAATGGGGATTCCACAGCCATTCTTCCACTTATTTTGATGACAAGCCCCACGTGGGGCCGGGACTGGCTCTGGCTTGATTACCTTGTAGGTGCCCCAGGGCTTAGGACGGCACTTGAACAAATGCCACCACTACTACTACATTGGCCAGCTACAGGCAGAACTGGGACTAGAGCTCTCTCCACTGGGCGAACAGCAGACTTTAGACACTTTAGAAAAAGGAAATTATAGGAATGGCTCTCCTTTTCAAAGCACAATGCGGAAACCGGAAAATCGGGAGCAGAATTAGCATGAGTGGAAGACTGGAGGTTATAGCTCAGTACTACTTGTGGACCCAAAGCCCGTACTACGATAAAGATGCAACAGATCAAATTTCAATTTGCCACTACAACTGGAATTGACAACCATTATTCCTAACTTTCAGTCGGCTGGTTTTTTGGTTTTTTTTTACATATGTTGAGGAGGAGGGACATGATCTGTAGACCACTAAGATCCTTGCAACGCAAATGAGAAACACCAGATGGCTAGCAATAGTTAAATTATTTCTTAAAATTTCTTAGGAGAAGCAGCGGGGCTCAGTGGAAAGAGCACGGGCTTGGGAGTCAAAGGTCAAGGGTTCTAATCCCGGCTCCACCACTCGTCTGCTGTGGGACCTTGGGCAGGTCACTTCATTTCTCTGTGCCTCAGTTACCTCATCTGTAAAACGGGGATGAAGCCTGTAAGCCCCACATGAGACCTCTTTACCTTGAATCCTCCCAGCGCTTAGAACAGTGCTTTGCACATAGTTAGCGCTTAACAAATACCAACATTATTATTACTATTATTATTATTATGCAATCTTTCTCCCTCCTAAACTGTGATCCCCATCTGTCCAACCTGATTATCCTGTATCTACCCCAGGGCTTAGTACAGTGCTTGGCACAAAGTAAGCAAATAACAAACTTCTTATTAAAAGGAACCGGAGAAGGGACTGAACAGTCTAAGGAGGGCTGAGCCCTTCCCTGGCTGGAGAAGACCTGACACCGGACGGTGAACAAGTTTGGAAAGAGGAGGCTCAGGTCTCACTTCTGGGAGGGAAGATGCTCCAAGGGCTGCTGGAAGCTGTAGTTCTAGCAGCTCAAATGGCCACTGAAAAGAGGTCAGGTCCTGCCTGTTGAAGAGCTCCATTAACGGTCTTCCTTCCTTCATTAATTCAATTGTATTTACTGAGCGCTTACTGTGCGTAGACTCCCTACCCCTGGATGGGGAGACCACGGCTACGAAAGGGTCTAGATGCTTCAGTGAGAAGTGATGAAGTGGAATCTCAAGTTTTAGACCTGGACTCCTGTATATATGTATATATGTTTGTACATATTTATTACTCTATTTATTTATTTATTTATTTTACTTGTACATATCTATTCTATTTATTTTATTTTGTTAGTGCGTTTGGTTTTGTTCTCTGTCTCCCCCTTTTAGACTGTGAGCCCACTGTTGGGTAGGGATTGTCTCTATATGTTGCCAATTTGTACTTCCCAAGCGCTTAGTACACTGCTCTGCACATAGTAAGCACTCAATAAATACGATTGATGATGATGATGATGGACTCTCCTGGAAGACACCTTTCCAAAGGATGCCAGGATCGTGAGCCACCCCAATTCCTTGATTTCCTACGCTGCTCCCATTCAGGAGGACAGCCCGCTGAGGGTTGCTAAGCTCGTCTTGGGCCGGGAACATGTCTACCAACTCCGTTATATTGCACTCTCCCCGAGTGCTTAGTACAGGGCTCGGAACACAGCAGGCGCTCAATAAATACGACTGATCGATTGATCGAACCTAAACGTAGATCTCTCGCCCCGAAGTGGATGTTCACTTAAAAACCCGGTGGACCCTTAGGAAAGGTTGAACGTGGATTGGCGGCATTTCGGCATGGTTGTTGATGGAAATTGATTTTCCCCTGAGCAGGCAGGATGGAGGGAATCTTCCACGGGATGAGAAGCAAATGGCAGAGAAAAGAGGGGCTGACTTGGGAAAATGGGTATTTAAGCATCTTGGAGAATGGGAAATGAATAATGAGCTCGAGCACTAAAGCTGATTATGTATGCCGCTAATCGTTTTTTAAAAACGAGTGTGGCTGCCATGGCAACTCTGACATCATCCATTCCTACTGAGATACAAAGCCCTCCCTTAGATAAACACAAATGAATACCAATATCTCATGTGAACTCCTGCCATCTTGCAATGACTTCCAGGAAAGATATGTTTTCATAAAAGCACACATATTTTCCCAGGCTTCTTCACTTCTTGTGCAAGACCTTCTATGAGACTGATGGAAACTATATTTTTGTTTGGTTTCCTTTGTTCTGCTTTCATTCTTCCTGGAAGTGAACTAACCACTTTCTGTGGAAATAAAGGCAATCTAGTGAAACAGCGCACGCAGTTTGCATCCATTCCGGATTAGATAATAGTCTGTGTTCCTCCACACACAGAAGTGGCACCCTGGGGTCCGGAGAAATATAAGGCTGCCTTTCAGTATAACTTTCACACTGGTTGAGAACAATGCGAATACTCTTCTCTCTTGGAGAACTACCTCATGGCTCCCTGAACGACCTTTCACGTTTCCCAAGGCCGATGCGTCCCCTGGACTACACCCAGGTCTCTGATTACGTATCCATGTCGACATCCCCCGGTACTGGATCCCGAGCAAGAATTCAGTTGGATGGCCACGCTTGTGTCACTATTGATTATTGGGATCGAACGTTTTTCGAGGGCAAGGATCCTGATGTCCCCTGGAACGATGCCCACCCGGACCACTGATCCACACTGTGAATGATGGGCGGTGGCGGCATAGGGGTAGGGAGCTCTCGAGCTATCAAGAGGACAGAGGAGGAGGGTGAAGTACGAAGATAAAGTGATTTGCTCAATGCCTCATCCTGCAAATACGCATATCCAACTGTACAAACATTTATTTATGGTAATAGTAATAATAATGATATTTGTCAAGGCACTGTTCTAAGCACTGGGGTAGATACAAGATAATAGGGTTGGCCGCAGTCCCTGTCCCACATAGGGCTCACAGTCTTAATCCCCATTTTCCAGATGAGGGAACTGAGGTACGGAGAAGTGAAGTGCCTTGCCCAAGGTCACACAGCAGACAAGTGGCAGAGCCAGGACTAAAGCCCATGACCATGTGACTTCCACTCATTCATTCATTCGTATTTATTGAGCGCTTACTGTGTGCACAGCACTGTACTAAGCGCTTGGGAAGTACAAGTTGGCAACATATAGAGACGGTCCCTACCCAACAGTGGGCTCACAGTCTAGAAGGGGGAGACAGAGAACAAAACAAAACACATTAACAAAATAAAATAAATATGCACAAATAAAATAGAGTAATAATAATAATAGACTTCTCTGACTCCAAAGCCCATGCTCTTTCCACTGAGCCACGCTGCTCATGAAGAGGGATTCAGAAGGCTCCTGGACACTTCAGGCTGCAAAGACGCCACCTCTGTCAAATTGCCCTCTCCCGAGACATGTGGCGGAGTCGGGATTCGAACCCATGACCTCTGACTCCAAAGCCCAGGCTCTTTCCACTGAGCCACGCCGCTTCTCTGTGTTGGTTATCGACTGCACAGATGCCAGTCTGAAAGACTACGGTCCCGCCTCTCCCCGCCTCCGGGCAGTCCGGATAGAACGGGATGTGGGAAGTGGCACATGAGAAGCGGCCCGGCCCAGATCCCTGCTCCATCCACTAGGTCATTCTACTTCTCATTTCTCTAATGCAAATATTCCTCTGCTTGTCTCCCCCCAGTAGTGTGCAAGCTCCTTGTGGAGAGGGAACATGCCTTGGGGTTTTGTTGTATTTTCTGAAGTGCGACTGCACTCGGTAGGTGCTCAGTAAATACCATCACTACTGCCACCGCCACCACCACCACCAAGACTACTACACACATCTTGGCAGTGGCGAGGCAGAAGCTTAAATTACACCTCCTAATTCTCAGTTCAGGGCCACAGCCATTACAGTCCATCAGCGAAAGCCCATTTTCAGTATTCAGTTTATCCTGATCCAACACACAGAGGCTATAATGACAAAATGGCTTTACTTCTGCCACGTATTTAATGTGAAAAGGGATTAAATAGGAGCTTACAGAAACTGCCTTGGTCGACATAGTTTTCCACACAGTCATAGAACAAGCACACTCAGTTTCCTTCTTTTAATGACCCTTTACCTCGGCTTGACGGGGAAAAACTGAAACCCCTAACATTCGACATCTTCCTGCCACAGTCCTGCCAAAGAAGAGGTTGGGAAAATGACCTCTAAGGGCTCTTTCCGGCCCTGTGACTCAGTTGCTTCTCTCCACCCAACCGAGGACAGGTGGTGACACTTCATTTCTGATCCACGCGGTTGCAAATTAGGCCACGATGGGTACACTTTTGGAGCTTCTCAGATTTCAAAAGCAATTTGTTTTCATTTTTAAAAAAGGAGCAGCGTGGCCCGGTGGATAGAGTCAGTCCAAACCCAGCTCTGCCAACTGCCTGCTGTGTGACCTTGGGCAAGTCATTTCACTTCACCGTGCCCCAATATCCTCAACTGCAAAATGGGGGTTAAATACCTGTTTTCCAGCCTACTTAGACTGTGAACCCCATGCGAGACAGGGACTGGGTCCGACTTAATTAAACTGTATCTAACCCAGAGGTTAGAATGGTATGACACATAGTAAGCACTTAATAAATACCATAAAAAAAGGAGATTAAGAAAGGAATAGCAAGTCTGGAAATTTTATCCTTGGTAATAAAGATCACAATAATGATGACATCATTTATTAAGTGCTGACTGGTTGCCAAAGACTGGTTTAAATCCCAGAGTTGGTACAAGATAGCCAGACTGGATCCAGTCCTGGATACATATGGGGTTCACAGTTTAAGACCTAAGGAGGGCACAGAGATCTTTGGATGCCTGTTTCCATCTAAATCGCGGGGGCCATGATACTAACTTCTCTCTCATCAGGCAAGGAAGTACTTACGTCATAGACGGTGAGGTCTTACAGTGTGAAAATACCCCATCAACAGTGTCATTCATTCATTCATTCAATCGTATTTATTGAGTGCTTACTGTGTGCAGAGCACTGTACTAAGCGCTTGGGAAGTACAAGTTGGCAATATATAGAGACGGTCCCTACCTAACAATGGGCTCACAGTCTAGAAGGGGGAGACAGACAACAAAACAAAAAATGTGGACATGTGTCATCAGAATAAATAGAAGTAAGGCTAGATGCCCATCATTAACAAAATAAATAGAATAGTAAATATGTACAAGTGAAATAGAGTAATAAATCTGTACAAACATATACAGGTGCTGTGGGGAGGGGAAGAAGGTAGGGCGGGGGGAATGGGGAGGGGGAGAGGAAAAAGGGGTGTCTTCACCCAGGGGCACAAATGGCCACTCAACAGATGGGTGCAGTCCCAATCATGCTACGCACGGGGGTTACTCATCCTTCAGTAATTGACCATGGCCTCTGCTTGGATGGCCGCCTGAGACTTGCCCCTCAGCCTCTCCATCAGCAAGTTTCCGTTCTAAATTTTAAGCTGTTACAACCCACGTCGGATGGAGTTCTTTGTTCCCATCCCAGAGGTTCCAAGTGTGGGAGGCCCACGAACCACCCACAGACATTTAGAAAGCTCAGGGTCAACTGGGCTTGCTTTGATTCAATGGTGGCCAAAGCCCACCACTGGAAAATTTTCAATCCAAGGATACAGAAAATCCTGGAAAGGTGCCCAGCTTGGATGCACACCAGTGAAGAGACGTTAAGACCCAACTCTGCCACTCCAGTACTCATTCACTGCTTTTAGGATTGGTTTACTGGTTATTTTCTTCATCTATTTGTTCTGGTTATCTTTACCCACACGTGTGTACTCTACATCCACCATCATATGAAGGTTTGTTTTCCCCCACTTGAGTGTACGTTTTCTGGAGGTCAGGGGCTGGGGATTGTACATCTTCTGCATGTTACCCTATCGATGATGAAGATGAGGCGAAAGCATTCACTTTCCTAAGGCAGAACGCTCAAAATCTGGCAATGGAGTGCCACTACCCATCACACTGTGGGCTTGAAGACAGGGGACATGTGTCTTTCTAGTGATATATGCTTAGTACAGTGTCTAGATGCTCCATAAAGGCCATCGGGCAATCGATGTCCACAGGCAAGAACCACAAAAAGAGAAGAAACCATGCAGATGGTCTGGCCAAGTATTCAGGAAGGCCTTAACCTAGGTTCTAATTAGGATGGATCTGAAAGTCAGTCAGTGCTCAAGTAATGAGCAAAGATGTGTCACATCTTGGTTTTGTACATCCCAAGAACTTGGTACAGTGCGCTGCATCCCAAAGGGTGCTCCCTAAATGCCATTCCTACTAAATGTGGTTCTATTGCAAAGAAAATGATGGAAGGAAAGAGCTAGAGGTCCAAAACACTAGAATCCTTTGAAAAGTAGGAAAACATACTGAACAAGTAACTAGGCAGGGTCAAGGGATCTATTTGGCTTCTAAAGCAAAGAACTGTCAAGATATAAGGGGCAAAGATGCTGTCCAGGTTGGTACTGGAAAATATTTTGTAATCTCCATTAGCTAGAAGAATCATTAAAACAGTAATGGTAAAAAAGTCCTTTGTTCCAACAAGTTCAAAGCACTTTACAACCTTATCTTGTTGATACTCAAATCACCTTCACTAGACAGTGGGAATGGCAGCATTATTATTATTCTTGCTTTAAAGGGAAAGTACTAAGGCAGAGATTTAAGTTTCTTCCCTAAGGATATACTGCAGGCCTTCCCAAAATTTGAGGCCCGACCCGGGACTTTTAACTCTTGATACATGATGCTGAAATGTTCTATCAGAATCTGACACATGTGAGAAATGGGCAAACATTCTTTCATGGAAAATATGACTTGGGGGGAGTTGGGGGAGGGGGAACACCCCCTATCATCTCAACACCTGGTGAATATTAAACTAACACTAGACACTTCTGAAAATAGTTACTCTATTATATACTGTACGTTCTGGCACACAGAAGCGAAATTATACACCACAGATGGTGCCAGCCAACCACCCTGAATGTCACACCTACAGTTCCAAATAACTACGGGTGGAGTACACGCTTAAGTTACATGGAACTTTATCAAGGATATCAAGGATACCGTCTCTCACCAGAAGGAAATGGCTGAGCACTTGAAAAGACAGGACAAAACCTTCCGCTTTTCACTCACTGAGACCTCAAAATAGGAAGAGGCAAAATTATGTCCTTTATTAGGAGGGCTCTGGCAACAGCCGACAAGAAACCATACGGTTGTCATTAAAGGTACAATCTTATTAATGAAAAGGACGGAAATGTTCACAAGCCGAGACTATCAGGAAGACTGTTAGAAAGAAAGGAAAATAAATTATTTTTTTCAATTGTCCCATCAACAATTCATGTGCTGTTTTCTCCCCATGCCACGCCCCCCTGCAAACAAAATCAATCAGCAGGAATTTCTGTAAACTACATAAAACAGTCATCTTCCAGACTCGACCAGAAGATAAATGATTCCAGACATTGGATTGCAGCCACTTTCCCACACATGCTACGGGGTTTTGTCATCCATCTTGGACCATAACCCTGAGTGGCTTTTGCTCTCTGTGAGTTTGCGGCCAATGCGTCTATTTCTGGCTCAGAACCGGCAGCTCGTAAAAGTGAGGCAAAATAACACCCATTTTTTCTGGGTTAGGGTGAGGTTGCTGGATTCTGAAGAAGAGTCTCAAAGGTGTCCCCTTAGTCACTTTCCATACATTTCTTGCTATCGCTAATGTAATCCAACTAAATCTCAGAACCTGTTGGAAGTGGTCCGATTCCCGCCTCCTAAACCATAGGGGATCGGACTCCAAACCCCAACCACTTAAAGAGGAGCAACAAGTAATTTGTACACAATGACGTCTGAAGCCTTTTAAATATGAAACAACGGGAGGATATTGTCCCACACTGAGTACTTCCCAGTTTTGGGGGAGCAGTGAAACACGGGCACTCTGGAGAAAGAGAGGCTGAAAAGGAAGGTCACAGGGCAGCTTCAGAAACTTCTGCTATTTCCTTACCAACAGAAAGAACCCCAGTAAAAAACAGCGATAATGTGTTGCTGGGAGCCGGGTGTGGGGAGACAGGGAAATCTCTACGGGTTCATGAAGGGCACATTTTATTCAAAGGGATGAATAAGCAAATGCAATCTTTCTCATCTGCCCCCTCCTCTCATCTAAGAGCCAAGTTCCCCTCTCACCAAAGTTAGCACTGAGGAAAGACCCTCACTAATACTGCACTTGCCCGCTGCTGTAGAAAAAACAAACAATCCCTAAGTCAATAAAGTTCTACAAATAGCACTGAGAAGCTGAGCTAGAGTGCCGCAAGCCCCTTTTACCCATTTGCCAATTTGCTTAAAAAGAACCCCAAATAACTGCACAGGGACTGCATTTCATTTTTTCCAAAAAGCGTTGTGTTCTCCTGAGTCGGAGATATTTCAGAAAGGAATCTGCTTCAGTCCCACACTTTCTCATTAAACAAAGAAGTGACTGCTATATAGGACAACCGACCCCATCGGATACCAACTTACTTCTTCTATAACTGTCCTTAGGAAGAAGACCGGACCTCTAAACCCAAATCACTTTCTTCTTCACTCCCGTTTCTGCTTTCTTGAAAACCGCTTCTCAGAGTCTGACAGACGGCTTCTCTGCCACTGGCTGCCTCCTCCTCCCCATTACGGTTGCCAGCTAATATTTCCACGATGCTTCCCTGTTGTCTGTGAGCCTGGGTTCTACTTCATTCCTTGCTTGATCAGTGGTCTGTCTGCCCTGAGGTTGGTCTTTAGTCCCTCCCCTCCAGCTCCTGGAGAAAGGAAGACTCACAGCTGGATTTCCTACAAATCATCCCATTGAGCGCTGGGCTGCGGCTCCAGGATCTCACTCGAACTTGGAAGACAATCCTTCACCTTAATGCCGCCCATACCGGGCTCAATCAGTTTCCTCTTAAAGGCCCCCACTGAAGCCATCCCAAGCTTAGCAGGAAGGGAAGAGAGGCAGAGCACTGATCCCAACTATCCGCTCTCTCACGATGGGCAGCCCTGATCGGAAAACAGATTTAATTGCCGAATCGTGGGAGCCAAAGCCAGTTGTGTAACACCGTCTCCGGAGGACTCTACAGCAGAGGACAACGTTGCGGAAAGCTGGTTTATGTAATTGTCTGCCCTGAAACAAAGGTCTTCATTCTTACAGAGATAAAGTGACTCCCCGAAGAACTGACTCGGCTTTCATCCCCCTACTGTACTAACAAGCGCGGTGGAGTGAGAGAATGCACGGTATATGCCTTTGTCGCTCAGTGCCAAGAAACTGGATCTTCGTCTTCGCTTATACGCAAGTGAGGACTAGCAGACTGCTACCAGTCTACACGCTTGAGGACCAGCCGTCCATCCGGCCGACGTGACCGAAATCCCACCCCATCAACAGACTGGAGCTAACTCCAATCAAGCAATCGTACTTTTTTTCAAGCACTTACGTGCCGAGCACTGTACTAAGCACTCGGGAGAGTACAACACAACTGGATTAGCAGACGTGTTCCCTGCCCATAACAAGCTTCCAGTCTAGATTTGTCCAGTCCCTGATAATAATAATAATAATAATGGCATTTGTTAAGCGCTTACTATGTGCAAAGCACTGTTCTAAGCGCTGGGGGGATTCACTGTGATCAAGTTGTCCCACGTGGGGCTCACAGTCTTAATCCCCATTTTTACAGATGAGGTAACTGAGGCTCAGAGAAGTGAAGTGACTTGCCCAAGGTCACACAGCAGACTTGTGGTGGAGCCGCGATTCGAACCCATGACCTCTGACTCCAAAGCCCGGGCTCTTTCCACTGAGCCACGCTGCTTCTCTGAGCCACGTTGGAGAGGCGGCGAGGTGAGCCCCACGGAGGGCGGAGACTGTGCCTGAGCTGGCTGGACTCTCTCTGCCCCAGAGCTTAGCACAGAGGAAGGGCTGAACAAAAACCACAATTAGCAGTATTACTACCCATTGCCAGGCTGAAACTGTGGAAACCAAAAAGAGAACCACTTTATGGGCAATGTGGAGAGGCACAAAGTGTTGACAGAGGGTAACAGTGATTCAGATGGGGGGACATGAGGGCTGGAGAGACTGTCTGTAGATGAACTAACTGAACCAGTCTGGTCTGAGAAAAATGTATTCACAATTCACCCTACAAAGACCCTACCACCCCGGACACATAAATACACCCATGTGTCTCCGTTGACACAAAGACGCACCACCCCCTCCTCACCCCTGCAGGGTAACCCGACTCACAGAGACCTCAAGCTGTGCCAAACCCAGAAAGACACACACACCCACGGACACGGACATAAGCGTACACCCACACAAACATATACCTGCCTTCGAGAACGAGAGGCAGAGTGACAGGGAAATACCGGGGCAGAAGAGACTCAGCAAACCAAGATATAACCTGAGGAGGGAAACCCAGACTGGAGTTAGGAAACGGAAACAGGGATGGGAACGGAAAATGCAGAAAAACAACAAGAAATACATTATCTATCCAATCTGGACAGAGACTGGCATTGCTGCTAGAGGCGCGAGAAAACCAGTAGAATGTCTGTTTGAGAAATAGGCTAGCTAGTGCAGGTACAATGCTTGGCACATAGTATGCACTTAACCAAAAAATGACAATTATTATTATTACACTATTAATCTGGATAGAGCAGCCCCTTAAAAACTGAGTAAGCAGTGTGGCCTAGTGGAAAGATTATGTTCCTGGGAGTCAGAGGAGCTGGGTTCTAATCCCAGCCCCACCTCTTGTACGCTGTGTGACCTTGGGCAAGTCACTTAACTTCTCGGGGCCTCAGTTTCTTCATCTGTAAAATAAGGATTAAATACTACTCCCTCCTACTGGGACTGTGAGCCCTAACTGGGATGGGGACTTAACAAATATCATTTTTAAAAGCAAACAAACAAATGAAAAAAAAAAAACTAGGATCTAATCCCAGCTCTGTCACTTGCCTGTGGTGCGACCTGGGGCAACCTCTCTGAGCCTCAGTTTTCTCTTCTGTAAAACGGGGATTAAATACCTGCTCTTCTGTAAAATAGTGTTAGGATCCTTGGGAGCCCAGTGTGAGACTGGGACTGTGTTCGATCTGATTGCTGCGTTTCTGTACTAGGGTTTGGTCCAGCGCTGTGGCACCCTAGCAAGTGCTTAAGCCATAGCATAAGCGTTGTGTTCGTCAGCCTCGGACCAACTCGAGAAGGGTCACATCTGCCCTTGTTTCTCTGCTGTAGTGCCATCTTGGAATATTTTGCGTTAGCAGGCTCAGCTGCACAGCCCAGGGAATCTATTCTACTAGTGCACCAGGTGAGCAAAGTGAAGCACTACTAGAAAACATTCACCCATTCATTCAATCGCATTTATTGAGTGCTTACTGTGTGCAGAGCACTGTACTAAGCGCTTGGGAAGTCCAAGTCGGCAACATATAGGGACAGTCCCTACCCAACAACGGGCTCACGGGCTAGAAGAGGGCGACAGACGACAAAACACTTACGAGAGCGCTCAGTAAATAGGACGATTTGACGGATTTATGACAGCGTTCAGTAAACAGGCTGATTTTAGGGATTCACGAGACCGCTCAGTAAATGGGCTGATTTTAAAAAGTTACGGAAGTGCTCGGTCATTACGGTTTTAGGGATTTACGAGCGCTCGGTAAATAGGACGATCTGACAGATTTCTGAAAGTGGTCAGTAAACAGGAGGATCTTACGGATTTAGGAGCGCTCAGTAAATAGTTGACTTTACAGATTTACGAAAGCGCTCAGGAAATAGGCTGATTTCAAGGAGTTCAGTCACGACGATTTCTCAGCGCTTACAACAATGCTCGGCACCTAGTAAGCGTTTAACAAATACCACCGTTGACAAATTGCCGAAAGCGCTCAGTAAACAGGAGGATCTGACGGAACAGCCTAACGACCGTCAGTTCACCGCAGGAGTAAGAGACGGGAGAAGCAGCATGACCTAGTGGAAAGATCACAGGCCTGAAGTCAGAGGATCAGGGTTCTAATCCCACACGGGCACATTCCTGCTGTGTGGCCTTGGTTAAGTCGCTTCACTTCTCTGTGTCTCCATTACATCCCCTGAACAATGGTGATTAAAGACTGTGAGTTCCATGTGGGACAAGGACTATGTCCAACCTATCCTGAATCTGCCCCAGCGCTTAATACAGTGCCTGGCATGTAACAGGCACTTGACAAAACAACAACAACAACAACAAAAAAACCCACATGGAATTTAAAGTGGTGCGTGTTCAGCTTCAGATCAGGTACAGTCTGCAAATGTCTGGGCTTGATGTTTTGTCGAGAACAAAAACAAGCCATGAAGCTATCTGCCTTGTACATTTTTCAAACTCAAGGACAGACGAACTTCTAGCTGACTTTACCTAATTTGGGAGCTGGTGAGAGGATGGGGGAAAATGGTTGGAAGTCAGCAGAAAGTTAAGTGTGTGTCCTGAAGTCTGGTAATTAAAACCTGGAAAATGGATCATCGGCAGCGAGACTTTACTTCTGTAAGCAGAAGGTTCAGAAGTATGCAGTATGGGAGAGCACCGATTAAAATGTCCCATCAGCTTTTTCCGGAGACAGCCAGTGCTTAAGTAGCTAATAGGAAGTGGAGGAATGCCCTTTTCTGGCTTGGGGGAAAGGTTGTGAAATGCCACAATTCAGAACCTCAAGCGAGGGACAGTGAAAAGGTGACACGAAGCATAAACTCTTTTGATTGTGCTACCTGCATCGTTGTCATCCATGGGGTACCAGAAATCTGAGGCGCTCAGGGTGGGGATTGTGCCTACTAACGCTATGGTGCTTTCCCAAGCACTTAGTACAGTGCTCTACACACAACAGGTGCTCAGTAAATACTACTGATTAAAAATGATTCAATGGTGCTAGTTGAGTGCTCACTGTGTGCAACAAAGCATGTTCTGGACGCAGTGCCCAAGTGTAGTACGGTGCTCTGTATACAAGGGGTACTCAGTAAATACTACTGATCGATAAATGTGTGTGCAAGAGTGGAGGGAGAGTGAGTTCTACAGAGTTAGCTTTACCCAGTGAACGGTCCTGTACGAATATGACTCCCACAGTTTAGGAAACCCGGGGGTTTCTGCTGGTGCATTTTTAATCTAGGCGTCGGCCTAAGGAATTGATTTGCATTTACCATAAGCAGCTCTGTATTAGATTTCTTAAAATCTAAAAAGGCCTAACCCTCCCCTGACTCTTTCATCCTGAACAAAAGGAATGAAATTTTTTTACTAACAGCAGGGTGACCTTGATGAGTTAAGGCTGAACTCCGCCCATGAGCATCAATTAATAATAATAATAATGATGATGGCATTTATTAAGCGCTTACTGTGTGCAAAGCACTGTTCTAAGCGCTGGGGAGGTTACAAGGTGATCAGGTTGTCACGCGGGGGGTTTACAGTCTTAATCCCCATTTTACAGATGAGGGAACTGAGGCCCAGAGAAGTTAAATGACTTGCCCAAAGTCACACAGCTGACAAGTGGCGGAGCCGGAATTTGAACCCATGACCTCTGACTCCAAAGCCCAACCTCTTTCCACTGAGCCATGCTGCTTCTCTAATTAATAATTCTCTAATTATTCTCTAATTAATAAAAACAGACCCCTTCCTCCGCCCCCCCCCCCAAAAAAAACGATTAAAAACGTCTCTTCCTTGTTTGTGTTCATTCCTGTTTTCCATAAGTACCAACTCTTTGTGTTTGGATCAGACACACTTCCAGCCCGTTTGAGAATTTCATCTTGGAAATGTTTTCCAAAGGCCTTTGGCATCCTACGCTTCCAAGGCTCTTAGCAAGAGGTCACCCTTCCCTGATTCAGCTGTGAAGTGTGGGTGGCCATTAAGCGGCCCTGGCAGCTGTGAGGTATTTGCTAGCATGTCCGACTTTTAATAATAATAATAATAATAATAACAATAATAATAATAATAATAATAATGGCATTTATTAAGTGCTTACTATGTGCAAAGCACTGTTCTAAGCGCTGGGGGGGGATACAAGGTAATCAGGTTGTCCCACGTGGGGCTCACAGTCTTCATCCCCATTTTACAGATGAGGGAATGAGGCACAGAGAAGTTAAGTGACTTGCCCATAGTCACACAGCTGACAAGTGGCGGAGCCGGGATTTGAACCCATGACCTCTGCCTCCAAAGCCCGGGCTCTTTTCCACGGAGCCACGCTGCTTTTAAAAGTCCTTAATCGTACCGATCGGAGCAGGCGAGCAGCCCTGACCACGGAAGCTTAGCTGCTCCGTGCTAATGGCAACCCTAATCATCAACCGCATTTATTGAGCGCTTACTGTGTGCAGAGCACTGTACTAAGCGCTTCGGAAGTACAAATTGGCAACATATAGAGACAGTCCCTACCCAACAGTGGGCTCACAGTCTAAAAATCCCAGCACTGACAGTCTGGAGGGGTACACGAAGCTGCCGGCTCCCCGGTGTTCAGGGGGGCTTACTTCTTCCAACTCGTGGGGTGGCGAGTGAGCTGGGAAGCAGCAGGTGTAGACAGCACGAACACTACTAAACGGTTGATTCTTTGGCGTTCAGTTCGCTGTCCTGGAGGCCTAAGCATGCCAACTTAAGCCCTTGGGAGAGTACAATATAACAACAACTTATCACTCTGCACACAGAAAGCGCTCAAAAAATATGACTGAATTAAGTAAGCGCTTGATAAATACCACTGATTGATTCATTCCAGATATCCCCGGGTCCCAAACACTGTTTCACAATTGCTCAGGGAAATCCGGGTGTCAAGGTACAGTAGGATGTTAAAAAAAAAAAAGAAATCTTTCCTGAGAAAGTTTACTTTGCTAAGTCAAGGCAGAGCTGAGAAAGTTCGTAGTTATAAAGAGGTCGAGGAAAAGACTGGAAAATCTCAGTATTCTAAAATACCAGGATTGACAAATAACTGAATTCTTCCCTCCTCACCCCCCGAGGAAGCAAGAATACATATTTTGAGGCTAGGGGTGGGGAGGGAAGGGGGCGGACCTCTCTTCTGCTCTTCTATCATATTTTCTCCTAGAACTGGACGAATGCCCAGGGCGGGCTTATGCCAAGTGCTAAAAAGGAATGATCACGGTACAACATACAAGGCACGGAAAATGTCTGGATGGTGAGAAAGTACAAGGATAATTAATCATCAATCGTATTTACTGAGCGCTTACTATGTGCAGAGCACTGTACTAAGCGCTAATCAATTAATTCCCTTCGGTTTGGGGAAGGCATAAACGGCATGCGCCGTCAGTCTCCTCCTTTAGATTATAAACGTGGGCAAGGACTATGCCTCTTCCCAATTATTTGTCTGTCCTCACTCCCTCCCCTTCTCTGTCTGGTATTTATGAAGTGCTTACTGTGTGCCGGGCACTGTAATAAGTGCTGGGGTAGATATAAGGTGATCACGTTGGACACAGTCCCTGCCCCCCACGGGGCTCACAGTCTTCATCCCCATTTTACAGATGCAGTCACTGAGGCCCAGAGAAGTGAAGTGACTTGCCTAAGGTGACAGGGCAGCCAAGTGCCAGAGCCGGGAGTGATCTGCCCCCAGCAGGCACTCAGTAAATATTTTTTTTTTTTGGTATTTGTTAAGCGCTTACTATGTGCAAAGCACTGTTCTAAGCGCTGGGGTAGATACAAGGTAATCAGGTTGTCCCACGAGGGGCTCCCAGTCTTCATCCCCGTTTTACAGATCAGGGAACTGAGGCCCAGAGAAGTGAAGTGACTTGCCCAACGTCACACAGCAGACAAGTGGCGGAGCCGGGATTTGAACACATGACCTCTGACTCCAAAGCCCTGGCTCTTTCCACCGAGCCACGCTGTTCCCCAAATATTCTTGACTCAAATATTATTGAGAAGCGGCGTGGCTCAGTGGGAAGAGCCCGGGCTTTGGAGTCAGAGGTCGCAGGTTCAAATCCCGGCTCTGCCAATTGTCAGCTGTGTGACTTTGGGCAAGTCACTTCACTTCTCTGTGCCTCAGTTCCCTCATCTGTAAAATGGGGATTAAGACTGTGAGCCCCCTGTGGGACAACCTGATCACCTTGTAACCTCCCGAGCGCTTAGACCAGTGCTTTGCACATAATAAGTGCTTAATAAATGCCATTATTATTATTATTGACTGGTGGATTTAAATGGACCTTTCGCTGTTAACAGGCCCAGCGGGTGGGCACTTCCAGACATGACCCAGGAATAACACTTTGTCTGTCCCTACTGTAAATGGGGGATACCGGCCCTGAAGGGATCTTTTGGGAATCCTCTCATTGAAAAGTCCACCGTCCTCGCTGGAGGGGGTCTTATCTTCCATCATCATCATCAATCACATTTATTGAGCGCTTACTATGTGCAGAGCACTGTACTAAGCGCTTGGGAAGTACATATTGGCAACATATAGAGAGAGTCCCTACCCAACAGTGGGCTCACAGTCTAAAAGGGGGAGACAGAGAACAAGACCAAACATACTAACAAAATAAAATAAATAGAATAGATATGTACAAATAAAATGAATAAATAAATAGAGTAATAAATATGTACAAGCATATATACATATATACAGGTGCTGTGGGGAAGGGAAGGAGGTAAGATGGGGGGGATGGAGGGGGGACGAGGGGGAGAGGAAGGAAGGGGCTCAGTCTGGGAAGGCCTCCTGGAGGAGGTGAGCTCTCAGTAGGGCCTTGAAGGGAGGGGGCCTTCCAGTTTCAGAATAAATAACTGCTTACTGACTAATGCTTCTATGTAGAAGCAGTGTGGCCTACTGGAAAGACTACTGGCCTGCGTGTCAGAGGACCCGTGTTCTAACCCCGGATCTTGCCACTTCCCTGCTGCGTGACCTCGGGCAAGTCACTTAACTTCTCTGTTCCGGTTGTTTCCTCGTGTCCCTTTCTTCTTCCCACTCCGGCCCCAAATGGGATAGTAACCGTATATGACCTGATTAACCTGCATGTACCCCAGTGCTTAGAACAGTACTTGTGCTCAACCAACACAATAATAATCAGTGATTATATAATGTGATTATATAATAATATAATAAGTGATGTAATAATAATAAGTGATTGGGGAATTACAACAGGAGCTTACAGTGCACTAGGAGAGGCAGGTGCATAAATATTTACAATTAGAGGAAGTGGAAAGAATGACTGCCTGGACAATTCATTAGGGATTTATACATGAGTGCTAACTCCAATGACACCTAGCTAAAACCACTACCAAGTGCGAAAGAAGGGCTGAGAATTTTATTTCCTCCTTCAGGGCTTTCGCGGTGGTTAATTTCTGAAGACTGATAAGGCAGAAATCAGACTGTTTACTACAGAAGCACTGTGGGGAGACATAAGAGCCGTAATTTTCAGCATCTACTGGTGACCCAAAGAGGCTAATATGAGATTTTTTTATGGTATCTGTTAAGCACTGAACTAAGCATGGGCGTAGATACAAGCTGATGAGGTTGGACGCAGTCCACGTCCCACATGGGGCTCACAGTCTTAATCCCCAATTTACTGAAGCAGAGAAAAATGAAGTGACCTGCCCAAGGTCACACAGCAGACAAGGGGCAGAGCTGGGGTAAGAACCCAGGTCCTTCTGACTCCCATCCCATCATCATCATCATCATCAATCGTATTTACTGAGCGCTTACTATGTGCAGAGCACTGGACTAAGCGCTTGGGAAGTACAAATTGGCAACATATAGGGACAGTCCCTACCCAACAGTGGGCTCACAGTCTAAAAGGGGGAGACAGAGAACAAAACCAAACATACTAACAAAATAAAATAAATAGAATAGATATGTACAAATAAAATAAATAAATAAATAGAATAATAAATATGTACAAACATATATACATATATCCCATGCTCTTTCCACCGAGCCATCCACTAGGCCATGCTGCTTCTTTGACAAGGTTCTCTATATTCAAAGACGGTACTACTGTTGGGGAGTCCTAGTCATGCACGCGCATGTGGCTGAAAGAAGACCAATGCACTCTTGTCCCTTCTGCAACTGAGGACTGATCTTTAATAACAACAGTGATAATAATAATACTATTACGTTAGTATTTGTTAAGGGCTTCTATGTGCCAAGACGGTACAAGGCACTGGGCTAGATAATACACGATAATCAGGCCGGACACGGCCCTGTCCCTCATGGGATTCGGTGTCTAGCTTGGATGGCAACCTGGGGTACCTAGTATGCGGATGCTTATTTGCATGCCCGCTGTGGGCAGGGATTGTTTCTGCTGCTGAACTGTAATAATAATGGCATTTATTAAGCACTTACACTCTGTGCAAAGCACTGTTCTAAGCGCTGGATAATGATGGTATTTGTTAAGCGCTTACTATGTGCAAAGCACTGCTCTAAACGCTGAATAATGATGGCATTTGTTAAGCGCTTACTATGTGCAAAGCACGGTTCTAAGCGCTGGATAAATAATGATGGTATTTGTAAAGCGCTTACTATGTGCAAAGCACTGTTCTAAGCTCTGGATACATAATGATGGTATTTGTTAAGCGCTTACTGTGTGCAGAGCACTGTTCTAAGCGCTGAGGGGCGAATACAAGGTGATCAGGTTGTCCCACGCGGGGCTCACGGTCTTAGTCCCCATTTTACAGATGAGGTAACTGAGGCCCAGGGAAGTTAAGTGGCTTGCCCAAGGTTACACTGCTGACAAGTGTTAAGCGCTTAGTACGGTGCTCTGCACACAGTAAGCGCTCAATAAATACGATTGAAAAAAAATACGATTGAAGTGGCTGAGCTGGGGTTCGAACCCATGACCTCTGACTCCTAAGCCTGCGCTCTTTCCACTGAGCCATGCTGTACTTCCCAAGCGCTTGGTCCAGTGCTCTGCGCACAGTAGGTGCTCAATAAATCCGACTGAGTGAATGTATTTGAGATTCCCAAGCACTTAGTCCATCACCATCGATCGTATTTATTGAGCGCTTACTATGTGCAGAGCACTGTACTAAGCGCTTGGGAAGTACAAATTGGCAACATCTAGAGACAGTCCCTACCCAACAGTGGGCTCACAGTCTAAAAGGGGGAGACAGAGAACAAAACCAAACATACTAACAAAATAAAATAAATAGAATAGATATGTACAAATAAAATAGAGTAATAAATATGTACAAACATATATACATACATACAGGTGCTGTGGGGAAGGGAAGGAGGTAAGATGGGGGGGATGGAGAGGGGGACGAGGGGGAGAGGAAGGAAGGGGCTCAGTCTGGGAAGGCCTCCTGGAGGAGGTGAGCTCTCAGCAGGGCCTTGAAGGGAGGAAGAGAGCTAGCTTGGCGGGTGGGCAGAGGGATTGGGGGCATTCCAGGCCAGGGGGATGACGTGGGCCGGGGGTCGACGGCGGGACAGACGAGAGCAAGGTATGGTGAGGAGATTAGTGGCGGCGGAGGGTGCAGGCTGGTCTGGAGAAGGAGAGAAGGGAGGTGAGGGAGGAGGGGGCGAGGTGATGGACAGCCTTGAAGCCCAGGGTGAGGAGTTTCTGCCTGATGCGCAGATTGATTGGTAGCCACTAGTCCAGTGCTCTGCACACAGTAGGCGCTCAATAAATACGATTGATTGATTGACTGACTGATTGATGGAGCTGCGTTTCTCAACTGGCAGTCGGGGTTCGTTCTGTGTGTGGCCGGTGGAGTAAAAAGCTTGTGCAGTTCTCCCAGATGCCCACTAGAGGCCGTGAAGAGCTCATGTTCTTTCCAGAACCCACAGTTTGGTCACCATTCATTCATTCATTCACTCATTCATTCATTCATTCGTATTTATTGAGCGCTTACTTTCATTCATTCATTCGTATTTATTGAGCACTGGACTGGACCTGTACATATGTTTGTACATATTTATTACTCTATTTATTTATTTATTTTACTTGTGCATATCTATTCATTTTATTTTGTTAGTATGTTTGGTTTTGTTCTCTGTCTCCCCCTTTTAGACTGTGAGCCCACTGTTGGGTAGGGACCGTCTCTAGATGTTGCCAACTTGTACTTCCCAAGCGCTTAGTCCAGTGCTCTGCACACAGTAAGCGCTCAATAAATACGATTGATTGGACTAAGCGCTTGGAAAGTACAAGTTGGCACATATAGTGACGGTCCCTACCCGACAGCGGGCTCACCGTCTAGAAGGGGGAGACAGACAACAAAACAAACCATATTAACAAAATAAATAGAATAAATATGTACAAATAAAATAGAGTAATAAATTCGTACATATACTTATATACAGGTGCTGTGGGGAGGGGAAGGAGGTAAGGTGGGGGGATAGGGAGGGGGAGGAAGGGGAGGGGAAGGATGCCAAGGACCAAAAAAAAACAACAACAAAGAAAAAGCTGTGTTCACTGACATTAAAATTTTAGGGGGGGGGGGGGAATCTGATTGGCAGACATTAACCCCTCACTCCCTTTCTCGGTGTTGAAAGGTTCTATTTTGATATTATCTGATGCAATGGACGATCAAGCAACTTGTACTTTTTAGACTGTGAGCCCACTGTTGGGTAGGGACTGTCTCCATATGTTGCCAACTTGTACTTCCCAAGTGCCTAGTACAGTGCTCTGCACACAGTAAGCGCTCAATAAATACGATTGATTGATTGATCAAAGGTACAATGTGATTTTTGACTTGAACACCAAAGACACAGTGTTTACGTGTTCCATTCGAACGCAACCTTAATTCGTCAATGAGCTTGGAACCACTTTTCTAGTAAAAGTACCCAACTGTGTCTGACAGTTTCTTCGGCAGGAATCAGTCGGGTGAAGCGCAACAGGGTCATTAAAAGTCAAAGTAGGCGGCATTGGAAGAATCAACGGATCAGAGAGGACCTGGGGAAAGGGCGGTTCTCACTCAAAAGATGGTTTGGGGGAGGAGTTTTTAAGACGACATGAGATTCATTCATTCCATCGTATTTATTGAGCACTTACTGTGTGCAGGACACTGTACTAAGCGCTTGGGAAGTACAAGTTGGCAACATATAGGGATGGTCCCTACCCAAAAGCAGGCTCACAGTCCAGAAGATAGTACACCAGGTCAGAGTAGAATAAGCCTTATCCTTAGTACTAACAATGACTAATTACTACTATACTCGCCTAATGCTAACGATGACTAATTACTACTTTACTCACCCAAATGTGTGCTCTGCACAAAGGAGGCATTCAATAAAACTGATTATCAGTATTATTGTGGTACTTATTAAGTGGTTACTATGTACCAAGACCAAGGAGTGCTGAACTCCTAGAGAATGGAGCGCAATAAAAGGGGAAGAACTGGAAGACTGCTAGGCCTTTTCATCTGTGGGCAGGGACTATGGCTGTTACATTTTGTTGTGTTGTGCTTTTCCAAGCGCTTAGTACAGTGCCCTGCAAATGGCAAGCGCTCAGTAAATCAATCGACTGATTGATTAGTACTTACTGAGTGCTAAATGTGGGCAGGGCACTTGCCTAAGCGTTTGGGAGAGCACAACATAACAGATCCATTCCCCGCTGATGATGAGCTTGCAGTGTAGAATGGGAGACAGACACTGACCTAAATCAATAAATAACGCACAGAACCCACTTAGCCAACCAGCAGCTCTTCGCAGTAGCAAAATCTGCTCATGAAATGAACGGGGTTGGCGTTCATTATGCTGTGCGGCTGAAATTCCAGTAAAAATGCATCAAGAAGTTATATCTGTGGCAAGAGGTAATCTTCACTCTGTGTCAACTCTGAAAAGCAGGCACTTTGTTGGCCAGAAATTTCAAAAATCACTCAGCTTCAATACACAGCTTTCTCCTCAATACGACTTGTTTATATACGTTCGTACGTATTTATTACTCCATTTATTTTACTTGTACATATTCTATTTATTTTATTTTGTTAATATGTTTTGTTCTCTGTCTCCCCCTTCTAGACTGGGAGCCCGCTGTCGGGTAGGGACCGTCTCTATATGTTGCCGACTTGTACTTCCCAAGCGCTTAGTTCAGTACAGTGCTCTGCACACAGTAAGCGCTCAATAAATACGATTGAATGAATGAAGAAAATAAAATGATAGAGAGAATTGCTTTTTTTAAAATGACATTTGTTAAGCACTTACTACGTGTCAAAGCACTATTCTAACCACTATTTTATTTTACTTGTACATATTAACTATTCTATTTATTCTGCTAATAATGTGCACCTAGCTTTACTTCTATTTATTCTGATGACTTGCCACCTGACCACATGTTTTGTTTTGTTGTCTGTCTCCTCCTTCTAGCCCGTTGCTGGGTAGGGACCGTCTCTATATGTTGCCGACTTGTACTTCCCAAGCGCTTAGTACAGTGCTCTGCACACAGTAAGCGCTCAATAAATACGATTGATTGATGACTGAATGAATGAATGAATGACTTGAATCCCACTCATGGAGTTGACAGGTTTTACACGTGTGGGATTAAGGGAATTGGCAGGGAGGAATGGATACGGGATTTGAGGAAACAAGCTGCTGTGTGCCCAGAACTTGTGACGCGGGTCATTCTGTGTTTCTGCTTCTCATGCCGCCTCCATCTCTCTCTCTCCCCCTTTGTGTCTCATCCAGTCTCCGCTTCTGTTTCTCCCCCTACCCCTCTCTCTGTCTCCCTCTTTCTCTGAGTCCCACCCTCTGGGTCTGGAGGCGGCGAACAGGTCTACCAACTCTGCCGCATTGTAGTCTCCTAAGCGTTCAGTACAGTGCTCTGAACCCAGTAAGTGCTGGGTAAATATGACTGATTGATTGGATCCCTCTCTTCAGCAGGCATCCTCTCCCCAAGGACATCGCTGGCCATGCGGTCTTAGATGCCTGGTCCCCAACAAGAGGCAGCCTCTTTCTTGTTTCAAAGAGGAGTTTCAGTTTAATGGGCCTGTAACCCTGGCCTTTTTTGGGGGGGCGGCGGGGGGAGGTGGCCCGTCATCTGTGCTTTGCTGCCAGAGGCGGAGCCTGAGACGAGGCCTGTGAACTCAGCAGCTGTTGTGGCTGCACCATGGGAGAGAAGACCAGGTGCCTGGAGGCGCTTGGGAGAACAGGAAGAACAGAGAGTTTATTAATCCAGGAAGGGAGTTTGGAATTTTTGTGAGCAGGTGGTCAGTCCGCATGGTGAAAAGAGTCTTGGGTTTGCTGTAAGATTTCAGCAAGGGGTAAAACGTCGAGTCTGATGCCTCCAAACAAGACTCTGTCCGTACAGGCAGGCTCATAAAATATTTTCATTCTGGGAAAGCCGGCTCAGACCTCTATAATCAATCAATCGTATTTATTGAGCGCTTACTGTGGGCAGAGCACTGTACTAAGCGCTCGGGAAGTACAAGTCGGCAACATATAGAGACAGTCCCTACCCAACAGTGGGCTCACAGTCTAAAAGAGTGGGCTCACAGTCTAAAAGCTCTATAAGCTTGATTGCCCACCAAGACAACAGCTCTGAGCATAAACAAACCATGGGATGGACATGACTTCTCTCTTACAAATAAACACTCAAGATGAATGGCTGCATTTCTGTGAATCACCGAAGTGGAAGGGTCACAAAGAGTCATCTGAGCCAGTCCCCTGTTTCTAGGCAGACCCCTTAATCCTCGCTAGACAAATGGCAGCCTATTCTCTTGTTTTAACCATCTGCTGGGTTGAAGATCCACCTAATCCGGAGAGGCTGTTCCAGTGTTGAATCTTGCTTTAGGTGGAGAGGTTCCTCTAGGACTAATCGTAACAACTGTGGTATTTGTTAAGTGCTTACTATGTGTGAAGTGCTGTGCTAAGTGCTGATATAATTAGGTCTGACAATGTCTACTTGCTGCACTGAAGCCCATTCATTCAATCGTATTTATTTATTTGCTCTCTGCTCTCTCCTCTGACATAGGGGGAGCTAATATTTTAAGTTTATTCCTGGCTTCTCCCCCAAGATTGTAAACTCGTTGTGGGCAGGGAACGTGTCTACCAACTGTTACATCTGTACTCTTCCAAGCACTCGGTTCAGTGCTCTGCACATATTGCGTGCTCAATACATACAACTGATCGATTCCAAGCATTAACAATTTAAGCCAAGCTGGGCTCATCTGCAGACCTAATGAACAGTCAGATTTCTCCGGTACCACTGTCTCTCTCTTGTTGCCAAATCCTGCAGTATGAAAAACTCACAGGGCATTACTCATCTCTTCCGGTGGCCACAACTTGCCACGTCCCAAAAGGGTGACAGAAGAATGTTTCCCTAACAGTGCTCTCGCCCAAAATAGCACTGAAAACTTGGGTGTGTTCAAGTCCACAATACAGGTCACTGATAACCGTAACAGGATGGCAAGGCCCTTGAGGACAGGGATCATGTCTCCCAATTCAACTGTACTCTCCCAGTACAGCGCTCTGCCCAGAGCAGATATTCAACCAATACTATTGATTAACAGTTCCTTATCTGAAGGCACTGGAGTTCCTCATAGACATTTGGGAGGCGACTGACCAAGCTTCACTTCTAAGCCACGTTGCTCAGATTTAGAAAGAGTTCTGAGAGAATGCCTGGTTAATGAGAAAATGGCAGAAGAAATACACTTTTCACAGGTCTGGAGGCGTAACACATGACGGCCCGGGTGACGGACTGATAGGCAACTGTGAGTTCTCGGGCAGGAGTACTTTTCACAAACGTTAAACCTTGCTTCAAAGACAAATCATTGGGTGACCTAAGAGCTACCATTTCATTTTTCTGTGTCTCAGCTGCCTCATTTGTAAAATGGACATTTCCACAGTTAAACGCCTCCTCCACAGGCGGGGATTATTGATTATCTAGAATTGGTGAATGATAGGATATTAGCAGGGTACGTGGAGGAAGGGACCTGAAGTGAAATGTCAATTCATTTCCTCGATGGCACAGAGCCCTTCCCTTCGATTTTAAGCTTCTTGGGGCCGCGACAGACTGTGTCTACTAACTCTACCGCACTACCTCAAGTGGTTAGTTCAACTCCCTGCCCACAACAGAAGCAGCGTGGCTCAGTGGAAAGAGCAAGGGCTTTGGAGTCAGAGGTCATGGGTTCTAGTCCTGGCCCTGCCACTTGTCAGCTGTGTGACTTTGGACAAGTCACTTCACTTCTCTGTGCCTCAGTTCCCTCATCTGTAAAATAGGGATTAAGACTGTGAGCCCCACGTGGGACAACCTAATCACCTTGTATCCTCCCCAGAGCTTAGAACAGTGCTTTGCATGTAGTGAGTGCTTAACAAACACCATCATCATTATTATTACTCCAATAAACTTTACTGATTAACTAAAACTTTGAAAAAAAGGAGAACACGTGACAATTTTATCAAGTTGGAAAAACAGTTTCATCCTAGCTAGCCCTCACCGTTACCTCCTCTGAGGCCTAAGGCTAAGTCGCTTCCGAAGATTATCAATCCGACGATCTGTAAACTGAGCTTAATAAAAATAATAATTATCTACCTCACAGAGCTGGCCACGGTTAATTAGGAATGTTTGCAAGGTGCTTTGAAAAAAAAAGTGCTTTTCAAGGCTCTGAAACAACATCAGTGAGTGTGCCGGACTTAAAAACTGCTTTACAAAGAGCTGCCTGTCCTTATTCAGTTCTTTGGCACAGAGCACCTTGGAGGGGAAGTTTTAGTGAAAGAGAAGCAACGTGGCCTAGTAAGACAGACCAAGGGCCTGGGGATCAGAAGGACCTGGATCTAATCCCGACTCCATCACATGTCTGCCATGTGACCTTGGGTGAGTCACTTTACTTCACTTTAATTCCTCAACTGTAAAATGTAAATTTAGACTGTGAGCCCATGTGGGAGATATGGACTGTGTCCAATTGGATTAGCTTGTATTTACCCCAGCGTTTAGTACAGTGGCTGGCACATAGTAAGTGCTTAACAAATACCATAAAAAAAGCCTGGGTTTCCCACTTTCTGAGATTTTGAGAATCTTCCAATGCTGCCTATTCTAAAAGGAAACAAAAACATGAACCAAATCAGAGAAATCGCTCGGTTGCACTGTGTCTCCCAACAGACTGCAGTTTTCAGGGGAGAGTGTTTATTTTGAAACTAACGTCTTCTGCCACTGCACGGTTAAAGGAAAGTCACTGCCACCAGGACCAACGTAAGTTGATGCAAGAAACACTTTGTCATGTCAGGAAGCTCAATCCAGCCCCTGAAAATGATGAAAACACAGAGCAACTCTCAGAGTGAGCGAGGACAAATCTCCAGTCTGGGCCATTTTTTGGGTGGGAGATTAGTGAGGTGGGTTGGTTTGGGAGTTTGTTTCTTAAGAGTTAAAGAGCTATCCACAAACTATACTACTGCTTTGCAGAGCTATGCTGTATTATTAAAGCAACCGACATGCTATTTTTCTCCCTACAAAATCTTCTTATGGGTGGCACAAACGCTGGGAATTATGGATAAATTTGGAGGACAACTTGTAGGCTTTCTGGTCTACTGACTTTTTAGAAGAAAATCTGCCCCTCTCTCTAAAGGCCTGCTCCTCAAATCCCCAACCCAATGCTCACTCCAAGGAAGGAGTCCAGACCTGCTACCTATCCCCAGAGTCCCTCCTCCTAATACTGGAGCTGGGGGGAACTGCCGTAGGTCTGAAACACATACTCCGCAGGCTGCTCGAGTGTAATAATTACGGTAGTTGTTAAACGCTTACTATGTGCCAAACCCTGTTCTAAGTAGAATAAAAGCATCCCCTCCCCGACAGGAGAGCTGGGCACGGAGCAGGGGACGAGCTAGGCCTTAGCTTGGGGAAAGTCGTCCAGCGGTGAGCAAATCGCTCAGGACCCAGCTCGGTGGATATGCTAGGAAGCGACCAGAATGTCACTTCCTAAAGAAAAACAGGGTTGGGGACCAGTTCAATAAACTAGCACCTTAAGCGGCTCATTTTTTACAGCAACATAATTGAAGCATACAAATGGTTTAATGCCCCCTGCCTGGGGCCGGGCTGAGAGGGGAGGCCTGAAGCACGCGTGATTGATTCTGAACTTTAGCCAAGGAGATGGGACAGAGTCTCCAGCAGAGAATAAGTTACTTATTTAATTTTCTTATCACTGAGATCAGTGGGCCTGCCACACACCGACCAAAGGGACGCTCTTCATTTGAGCTGTGATGAGAAAGTTGAGTCGGTGCATCCCCAAGCACAGGGTTTCCATTAAAGGAAACCGATTCAATTTGCCTCTACCTCTCGGGGTGGAACCAGCTCATGGAGACGATGGGACATCATTCAGAGAGCAAGACAAATCCCGGGAGAGAAGTAGTACTAATAATAACAACAATAATAAAATAGTATAATAATATAATTATATTATTAATTACATATAATATAATTACTATAATTGTAATTATAATATAATAAGCATAATAATAATAATAATAATAATAATAATAAAATAGTAGTAGTAGTTGTGGGTAGTCGAGAAGCAGCGTGACCCAGTGGATTCAGCAGAAGCCTAAGAGTCGGGATGACCTGGGTTCTACTCCCGGCTCCGCCGTGTGACTTGGGCATGTCACTTCACTTCTTTGGGCCTCAGTTCCTGCATCTGTAAAATGGGCATCAAGACTGAGAGCCCCGTGTGGGGCAGGGACTGATTAGCTTGTACCTACCCCTGCATTTAGTACAGTGCCCAGCATATAGTAAGCGCTTAACAAAAACCATAAAAAAAATAGTAGTACTCAAAATGGTCTTTATGGACTGCCCTTTGGGTAAAATGCACTATGCAAAACACTTGAGGAGAATAAAATAAGCAACTGACACATTCCTGGCCTTCAAGAAGCTTCCACTCCAATGTGTGAGATACACACAAAAGTATTTACCAATAGGGTACTCGAGACTCGAAATTTTATTCTGGCATTTTGGGCTAAAGTGCTCTGCAGTGGCAACGAAGACACAGTTGCTGATAATTTGGGTCCAGTCCTGAATAGGGTTAGCCTGCCTAAAAATGCCCAGCTCTCTTCTGAACATGATCTCTGCTCACAGCAGTAAAATTTCACACAATAGAAGCACGCACCACATCTATCTTTAAGGGAGTATCGAGGACAGCAAATCCTGCAAATACAATTCAGGTCATGAATCAAAGCCAAACTAATGGGGAGTGACTGGGAGTGATCAAATAGTCTTCTTCCTCCCCCTCAGAGATTGTGTGCTGTGGTCATTAGGCTCTATTTTCCTAAAAACCTATTACTTATTCATTCAATTTGTAAAAATGCACCTACTGTACCACAGGCACATAAATCAATTCCCAGCATCAGCGAGAAAATAATGGCACTCACAGTTTCCATTACTGCCTCCTTTCCTCCGTCCTCACATTTAAAAACCAGAAACATGCTACTCCTGACAGGATTCTCTGTGTCTCCACCAACATATTTGTTTGCTTAGGTCCTGGTTTGCCGTCTCCAGTTGAACAATTACTCTATTTATTACTCTATTTATTTATTTATTTTACTTGTACATATCTATTCTATTTATTTTATTTTGTTAGTATGTTTGGTTTTGTTCTCTGTCTCCCCCTTTTAGACTGTGAGCCCACTGTTGGGTAGGGACTGCCGCTATATGTTGCCAACTTGTACTTCCCAAGCACTTAGTACAGTGCTCTGCACACAGTAAGCGCTCAATAAATACGATTGACTGATTGATTGAACACGATCCCAACAGAAAGAAACGTCGCTGGCATCCTCGATGAGACACCATTTTGGGTCTCATTCCTAGAAGTAGTTGGGGTATGGGGAAAGAAGTCGAAATTGGTGACTAACTAGACTTCTAGACTGCGAGCCCGTTGTTGGGTAGGGACTGTCTCTGTCTGTTGCCGAATTGTACTTTTCAAGCGCTTAGTACAGTGCTCTGCCCACAGTAAGCGCTCAATAAATACGATTGAATGCATGAGTAATTAGACCCCAGGCTCTCAAAGCAGACTGGGTCCATCCCTCTAAAGGCTACCTCTTTTGGACTTATTCACACTCCCATCGGCACTTAGTCCTCAATTATTGATTCTGACTACTCTAGTTGGTAGATATTTGCGTTTATCTCCCCAAAGTGTAACCTCCTTATGGGCAGGAGGTTCTTTACTCTCTGCTTCTTTATTCAGTCCTTCCTAATTGCAGTGCCTGGCATTAGGTGGGCATTCAGTAAATGCTGCTGCTACTACTACCACTGCCCTACCACGCTAAAACTGCTGGGAGTCAGAAGACCTGGATTCTAATCCTGGATCCATGATTTATCTGCTGAGTGACCTTGGGCAAATCAATCAATCGTATTTATTGAGCGCTTACTGTGTGCAGAGCACTGTACTAAGCGCTTGGGAAGTACGAGTTGGCAACATATAGAGATGGTCCCTACCCAACAGTGGGCAAATCACTTAACTTCTCTCGGCCTAAGTTTCCTCAACTGTAAAATGGGGATTAAAATATCTGTTCTCCCTCAGACTGGGAGCCCCACGTAGGACGTGATTAGCATGGATCTACCCCAGAGCTTCATAATAATATACGCCACGATTACTATTACGATTATGATCGTTACTATTGGTTCAGACTGTCACGGGTGCCAGCTTTTTGTAGAAAATTTGCAAGGGGCGAAGCCCGGATACGTTAGACTCTGGAGAGAAGCATTATTTCTTTGGCACCACCACAGGGCCATTACTGACTGCACTCGAAGGGAAGAGTTACGGCACCTCTCAAAAGAGTCAACTTGGACTCTAGGAGAACTGAGCTCAGCAATGACGTCAAAATTCCTGAAGAAATGGAAGTCAACGACTAAAACGTAGTGAGCGCTAGAACACAAAGGCATCAGAAAGCATAAATGGTACAACTACCAGGCGAAACACAGCTGGCACTTAATACAGTGACCCAGTGCTTAGTACGGTGCCTGGCACATAGTAAGCGCTAAACAAACACCATGGTTATCATATCACAGAGGCTGGGTTCCTGAAGTACCTCACACCACGGCAAACCCCCGACACGGCCTTCCCACCAAAGCCGGCACCACGTGCCCCGGCCCGGCCCTTCCTTCTGATGCCAAGCCAGACTGGATCCGGGCAGACGCGTGGCTCGGAACAACTTTCCCCTGTTCTGCAATTGCAGTCTAAAACACGGGACGAGACGCACACGTGTTCTGACACAGCTGACTCTTACCATGACTACAATGTCCCTTTGGATGCCCTACTTATTTTTCTTCAGCAACAGGTCAGAAAACCACGATGACTCTGGAGGGGTCCAATATATCCAACTTCAGGTCTACCTGACAGATTAAACAGAATGAGCTAAAACGTTCACGGGTTGAGGGGAACGGGTTGGGACCACGTCTATTCTATTCTAAATCTGTTGTACTCTTCCAAGCATTCAGTACAACACTCAGCTCACAAGAGACGCTCAATAAAAACTACTAACTGACTCGCTTCTCTGCTCCTCTCCCTTCAGAATGTCATTTAAAAAAAAAAAAAAGATGTGCAATTTGGTTCTCTCGTTGTCAGAGTTTATGGACTTGGTCGTTCTAGGTGTTAAAATAATCCCTTCCTATTAAAACTTCTATTCTCCTACACATTTCCCAGGACATGTCTTCAAAATGCACACACATATCTCCGTCACTTTTAACCAACGTTTTGCTGGATGGTCAGCAAAAACTCAATTATGCCAGTTGTGTTGTGGGACCAGAACAATTCTACCTCATTTGAGATAGAATGATAGATTGCACATAGTAAGCACTTAATAAATGCCATTATTATTATTATCATTATCTGACTATTGCATCTAAATATCCCGGGCCCGCCTACCTGCCCGTAGCACTCAGTGTCCAGATGGAAACACAACTGGCAGCGACGAAAGAGGATGAGTAGCACTATGCTAGTGATTAGCACAGTTGTTGTTGTTGCATGTTGTTGCCAACTTGTACCTCCCAAGCGCTTAGTACAGTGCTCTGCACACAGTAAGTGCTCAATAAATACGATTGATTGATTGATTAGCACTAGAATCAATTCCTCTGCACAGGTTTACAGGCCTGAAGTTTAAGGATCAAAGCTCCTCTGGCATTCTTAAGGGGGACTCCATCTTTTAAAACAAAGTTTTACATTCATCCACGCACACTAATCAGGAGCATATGTCGGGCATGTTACATTGATCAAGAAACACAATAAAAAATTTGGGAATCATTAAGGCCTGTCCCCAAAACAGATGCTTGCATAAAGCTGCCACCTAGATAATTCCTGCCTTTTGTCTAACTCTTTGTCTGCTTTTCCTTCTCTGCTTCATGTTTACTTGAGCCACCATTCATTAATTTCCTGCCTAGACGTAATTAAAATTGGCAAGGCGAGGCTAACCTTTATCACCTTCTCTTCTTGATAAATGAGGGATTTTAATCAAGATCCAATACTTGACGGCTTAGGTTTGCAATGCTGTCAAATTTGCTTTGATCATCAGAGCGATGGACACTAACCCAAGGAGAAAACACTAATACGCGAGTAATTGGGCACTCCCCTGGGAATTATGGGCCTGTCCCAGATGTCCAGTTTGTACAGTAAGGAGATCACGGATCCCAAATACCAGATATTCTCCCTTTGGATCTCTGCAGCAAGGAGGCATTTGGGGAGACCAAAGAGTTGACACTTCCACCAGCCCGTAAGCTCTTTGAGGGCAAGGAATGTACCTACCAACTCCGTAATAGTATACTCTCCCAAGTGCTTAGTACAGTGCTCTTCTCACACTAAGCTCTCAATATCAATAGAGTGACTGATATCATACTCCATGAGGGTTGGGACCACGTCTATTCTATTCTAAATCTGTTGTACTCTTCCAAGCATTCAGTACAACACTCAGCTCACAAGAGACGCTCAATAAAAACTATTAACTGACTCTCGCTTCTCTGCTCCTCTCCCTTCAGAATGTCATTTAAAAAAAAAAAGACGTGCAATTCGGTTCTCTCGTTGTCAGAGTTTATGGACTTGGTCGTTCTAGGTGTTAAAATAATCCCTTCCTATTAAAACTTCTATTCTCCCACACATTTCCCAGGACATGTCTTCAAAATGCACACATATATCTCCGTCATTTTTTTTTTTTTCTAAGGTGGCCCTACTGATGGTTAGAGTCTACTCTACCTACCTGTACAGAACTGAACCCAGAAGGCAGTTTAATTTAACTCTAAAACCACCTGGAATAGGGGGCCAAAACATTTGGATTTATTTGCCAGGACCATTGGTGGCCATAAAAAAGGGCAGGGGAGGGCCATGACGACTCACGGTTTGTTTTTAGTAAACTGGTTACCTGCCTGCATCTCGATTTCTTTCAGACTCTGGGTCAAGTCAACCGCTCTCCTACCTGATACCTTTTGTCTAAAACTACAGCAGTAAATCACTTTCTCCCAAGGATGTTCTTGGACTCCACTTTGGGGGCTTGTCAGTGCTTTGAGGAAGGACACAATAAGGGCGTTCAAGATTGCCTTAGACTTGTCAAGCTGTTAAAACACTTGTGCCTTAACCTTATTTCAGTGCTCGTCTTAGCTGAATGAATCACACTGTTAGGACCCAAGATCAGTAAAACTTATTTTCCTGGGAGGAGTGATTCATCCTGCCCAGCTGCAGTCGTCACTAGAAAGCCATGTGCGTTGAGCGTAGTTATTTTTCCTGAATAGCCACTGATTTGTGAGGATTTGGCCTGTGCCATTTATTTACGCATTTCAAGACAGGAAGTGTATAAGACAAGATGGTGTCAGAAATATGTATTAAGCCATTAGGTTTGCAGTAAGCAGACACGTTTCCTTTCCAAATGTTTTACTTCTTACAAAAAGAAAATACACAAGGATATTAGCTGTTTATGTGAATTTTAGCCATGCCTGGAGGCTTGTTGCGTTTTTTTCCCCCTCTTGTTTTAAGCTGCATTACACAGAGCTCTTACGTTTGATAGGGTCTACTTGTAAGAATAATGCTCAGTCCCCTTAACTTGTCAAATAAGGCAGGCTCATCAAAACTCAGTAATTTCAAAATTCCACAATTCAGAGCAAAAAGATACCTAAACCAGTGTAGCAATAAAAAAATCAATTTTTCTCCCTGCATGGTGATTTTTCTAACTTTATAAAATTGTAGCACACAGGATGACTACATTGAGTCTTCTCAAACACCGGGGTTACGTTCCCAACAAACCTCAAGTTCAGTGAAACTCAGCCTTGGCACGTGTAGCCAGTAGCTTCTTCCACCGTCATGTCATGCTCCATCCGGACTCTCGCGTGTTATCGTGTGGCACGGAAGGCACTTGCCCAACTAAGAAGCAACAGCTGCACAAAACGTGTTCGTTAAGTATTCTCACAAAGCCAAAGAGGTAGTCTGGGAAGATTTGAGCAATTTTAAATAAGGCAGTGACTTCTAGCATTTTTTTTTTAATTGTGGGGTTAAGGGGCCTAAGTATCACCTAAGCAATCCCTGGAGTGTAGGTATGCAGGGGGTGGAAAGGCCAAAACGGAGTGAAGAAGCATGACGTAACACATAGATCACGGGCTTGGGAATCAGAAGGTCATGGGTTCTAATCCCGGCTCCACCACTTGTCTGCTGGGTGACCCTGGGCCAGTCACTTCACTTCTTTGTGCCTCAGTTACCTCATCTGTAAAATGGAGATTGAGACTGTGAGCCCCATGGGGAACAGGGACTATATGGGGAAGCACCGGGCTTTGGAGTCAGAGGTCATCAGTTCAAATCCCGGCTCCGCCACTTGTCAGCTGTGTGACTTTGGGCAAGTCACTTCACATCTCTGGGCCTCAGTTCCCTCATCTGTAAAATGGGGATTAGGACTGTGAGCCCCCCCGTGGGACAACCTGATCACCTTGTAAACTCCCCAGCGCTTAGAACAGTGCTTTGCACATAGTAAGCACTTAATAAATATCATTATTATTATTATTATTATTATTACATCCAACCTGATTTGCTTGGATCGGCCCCAGCACTCAGAACCCACGTCTCTTGGCTCCAAGTCTGTGGTCTTTCCACTAGGCCACGCTGGTGGAAGAACTATTACAGAATCGGTGGGGGTGGTCAGGTTTGCGATGGTTGTTTTTTTGTTTCCGTTGGGTTTTTTTATGGTATTTGTTATGCACTTTCAGTGTGGCAGGAACTGTACTTAGAGCCGGGGTAGATGCAAGTTAATCAGTTCGGACGCAGTCCCTGTTACACATGGGGCTCACAGGCTTAAATCCCCATTTTACAGATGAGATCCTGCCTCACCAATCGTTGGTAAACAAGATCGAAAAACCGCCACAGCCTTTCCAAGTCCCTCGGTTTTCAAATTAATCTCAGTGGTGCCCAGGTTAATGACCAGCTGCCAGTCTTTCCTGCAACAAAATGCTCTAATGACTTGATTCTTTGCAACTCACTCAAAATACAAAGCAAATTCTACTGGATATGTCATTTATCCTCAAATGCAGCGATGTGCCTACATTTAAATTAGCGTGAACAAGTAAGAACAAATCCATAGTGGATTTATGACTAGCGTTCCTTTTTGCTGTGAGTGACATGCAATAAGCATTAGTATTTCATTTTGCAATTTACGACAAATAAGCAGGGGAGCTTTAAAAACAAAAACAAACTATCCAGCATTTTGGAGGAGGGTCAAACTGATCCCTTTTCCCCTTTTCCCTTAGGTGGTTCAATGAATAGAGAGGGGTTGAGGGGTGGTTCTCTGATTGTTGATGTGAAATAGGCAAATATTTTTATCTGATTTTCAAAAGCCAACTTTCTGGCTCATCTCCCTGATCATAATATCAAAGGTTCAGGTAGATTTCAGTCACCACATTTATTGCTGTCCTGACTCAAACAAATACCTTAGGGAAATAGAATTCTTTGGTTTGTATTAGCAAAAAGCCATCAAAGTGGCTGAGGCAATGGAAGTTACATAGGGGCCTTGGAGGGTAAACCGGGGCAATTTATTCAGTACTGACAGATGTTAAAAGACAAATTCATCAATTCATCTCCAAGACTTCAAATCAAAGTGGAGAGGGCCACTGAAAACTATCTTAAAGATAAACTATTTTAAAGATCCACTAGGACTTGAATGAAAATACCATTTCAGGCCAGGTAGACAACAAACTGTAGTTGTTCTGTCCTAACCACCATCAAAAATGCACACACAATTAAAGAGCACACACTGAGGGACCCTCTGTATGGAATATCGAATTAGGCAGGCCACATAAGTCAGCATGATTTAAAAACATCTCTTCCGGCCAGAGACTCAACTGCAAAGCGTATCATTTCTTTTCAGGAATATTATCACATGAGATGCTATCTTTTCTCCTCCTTCAGGGTGGGAGAAAAAGCTACAAGTACGATAACTGTTTCAAAGGGTTATGCTTTACGTAAAGCTAGTCTTTCGCAAAGAAACAGCTATGTAATCTTTGTGCAAAGACATTAATAGTGGTCAGTGGCCAACAGGGAGGTCAAAGATGAAACTGGCGGACATGATGCCACCGGTCATCAGGGGAAATTCAGGGAAAAAGTAGCATCTACGCATAAGGAACTCTTCACCCCTTGTCCAGAATCAGCTCTTCTCAGGATTTCTAGAGAAAAATGTTCAGAAATCAGCTGTTCTTAAAAAGGTTAAACTCATGCTGATACCCAAAGGACTGTCAGTGTGATCTGGGGCTGGGTCAGATGGAAATTTTTAAATCTTTAAATCTTTCCTAACCACTATTCCCTGCTGCTTGGCAAGTCTCACGTCCTCTTAGCTAATCTCAGTTTCCCGCAATCCACTGCTGGCTTATATCTACCATTTTCCAGCCCCGGACTCTGGGACCTGAGACAAGCTGCGATTTCTGGGTCACCATCGGCACTGGCGAGTTACTGAGCAACTACTGTGTGCAGCTTGGGAAACACACGACAGAAGGAGAAGACAGGGTTTCTGCCCTCAGGAGTTGAGTAGCTGGTTTTCCCCTTTGAAACTTGGAGACTGTACAGGTTCCTTCCTAGCTCACAATGCGATTACGGAAAATGTGAAAAATATTTTTAAGTAGCAAAGGCATTGGAGCATTCGCCTTGTTACCCTGCGTCCCCATTCCACTGCAGTGAGGCCTAGCGGAGAAAGCACAGGCCTGGGAGTAAGAGGACCTGGGCTCTAATCCCGGCTGTGCCAGTTGCTTGCTGTGTGACCTTGGGCAAGTCACTTCACTTCTCTGGGCCTCACTTCCTCAACTATAAAAGGGGGATTCAACACCTCCTCTCCCTCCTATTTGGACTGTGAGCCCTATGCAGGCATCTGGCCTAATTAACTTGTACCTATCCCAGCGCTTAGTACAGTGTTTAACACATAGTCCTGTAACCTAGGACTGCTTGCTCGGGGTGTTGACGTGATCCAGGGACTACTCCCTCCAAATTCTGTAGTTAATATCATTAATACTGCTTATATTTTATGGCTATATATCAACTTATCTTACTTGTGTTTACGCAACAGTCTTCTATTTTATGTGCTGCATTCTATTCCCCTACTTGGGTTGTAAGTCCCTGGTGGATCACAGTTTAGTACAGTGTCTTGCAAACAGTAAGCATTTAATAATAGTTACGCACCTCATACATGACTGACAGTGTTAATAATATTAAGTGCTTACTGTGTGCAAAGCCCTGTACTAAACACTGGGGAAAAATACACAGGGGAGAATTAGACATGATTCCTGGTTCTCTAGGTGCTCACAATGCAAGTGTAAAGCAAAAGGATGACAGACACATAGGGAGAAATAATGAGTTATAGACACTACACACTTTGCATCACAATCTTTCTGGGGAGAGGAGGAGCTGCTATAAAATTGGGGGCTGGTACTGTTTCAAATTTATTTGCATGGCAGTTTATCCAAAATCACCACATAATAATCCCTGAGTTTCACGAGTTATTAATTTCATTGGATTGCCTTTACCTCTGTCACTGCGTAAGGCAATAAATGACTAATGAAGTCAGGGACACATTAGAATCATTCGGATTTGGCCAGATTCCTCCATTCCCGCCCAAGAGGGCAGCAAAAATAAAGAGGGGGGAAACCAAATTTCTGTGTGAAAAGTCCTGGGTATTTGCAACCAACAAGAAAACATCATCGCTTGTAAATACATGGTCCAATTCATAACGGTTTGGGACAGCTGAGCCTCATAAATGGATCATGCATGTCAGCGGAATCTAGCAGCTGACGTATGCGTTGGCAACGGCCCTTTGTCTCCTGAAAGATAATTAAGATTTGCTACAGTTTCCCAGCTGCTGCACTTAGTTGGAAATATGATTCTGTTCTAGCGGCACAACCCAGTTCAGGATTTATTTCCAATGGACGATGTCTCTCTCTAGGCATGCTTGGGTCCAAGATACACCATCCTATCTCCCCTCCTGAAAGAGTCCTTCCATTCACATGCTCAACTTCTCCAAATAGGAACGGTTTGAGGTTGGTGGGGGTGGGAGAGTGGCAAAGAGGCCCTGTGGCCATCTCAGTTGCCAAAACGTACCCTCTTCTTATCGACCCCCTTCCTCCCCCACCTTAGGAGTTGGCACATTTTTGGTGAGCCTCGTTTAGGGTGGGGATCAAAGGAGGTCCTCTGTTTAGGCTGCGATTGGAGCCAAGACCCCCTCAAGGCTTCTGAACTCTCTGACTGAGTGCCAAGACAAAAGCAAAGGCCTCGGTTGGACTTCGACGTGATCACTGCTTGTCTCGAAACCTCATCTGAAACAGACACCCAGATTGACTATCTGGGATTCTCTCCACCCACTCGGGCCCCACGACCATCTTTTTAAAAGCCCTATTTTGAAAGACCGTGAATGAAAGAGAAAAGGAAAAAAAATGAACACAATTCTTCTGCCTGAGCCTGATTTCCTGTTGGGTTTGCTAAAATAGAAGCCTGGTGATGAGCCCCAAATGGCTATAATCGTAATCCCCCCGCCTCGTCCCCCTCTCCATCCCCCCCTTCTTACCTCCTTCCCTTCCCCACAGCACCTGTATATATGTATATATGTTTGTACATATTTATTACTCTATTTATTTATTTATTTGACATACATATCTAGTCTATTTATTTTATTTTGTTAGTATATTTGGTTTTGTTCTCTGTCTTCCCCTTATAAACTGTGAGCCCACTGTTGGGTAGGGACTGTCTCTATATGTTGCCAATTTGTACTTCCCAAGGGCTTAGTACAGTGCTCTGCACATAGTAAGCACTCAATAAATACGATTGATGATGATGATAATCTAAATGAATAATATACATGAATAAAATAAATTAGGCACTTGAATACAGTGCTCTGCACATAGTAAGTGCTCATTAAACACCACTGATTTGGTCTG
The DNA here is from genome assembly GCF_015852505.1 of Tachyglossus aculeatus. NCBI lineage: Eukaryota > Metazoa > Chordata > Mammalia > Monotremata > Tachyglossidae > Tachyglossus > Tachyglossus aculeatus. The sequence goes on from NC_052085.1 coordinate 4,864,002, forward strand.
AGAGCTTTTGCTAATAGACACACTGTAAAGATGGATTTTCTTTAAAAACCTCAAAGCAATCAAGAAAAACTGATAAGCAGAACATTGAAGGAGATGATAAGTAGCGGATGTGTAACTAACGTGGCTTTTGCACAGGAACTAAGACTAAGGTGGAAATTAAAGAACAGTAAATTAAAGATAAAATGGACATCTTTGCGACAGGTGGTTCAGTTAAAACTAGCTGTTTTTAGAAATTGAAGATTCAGTATTTACAGACCCCAAAAAGAAAAGGGGATCCCTGTCACACAGCCAAGAGGTATTAATAATATTACTTAGCCAAAGAAACATATTTTGGGAAGGTGTAAAAACCAGAGAAAGTCAAATGATCATTAACAGTTTGGGGGGGGGGGGGGGGGGTGTTGGGCAGTGGTTAAGAGTTTTAACTCCCCATCAAGCATCTTGGATTAGCCTAAGTCCTATTTCTGCATGCTGTCCTCACAGGCTGCGGTTTCACAGATGACCCAATTCCCAGGTCCGAGCAGCAGCGAGGCCTAAGGTCAGTCGGTCAATTGCGTTTCTTTGGCACTTATGGTGTACAGAGCACTGTGCTAAGCACTTGGGAGACTACAATATAACAGACACATTCCCTGCCCACAATGAGCTTACAAATGAACAGGCATCTGGGCTTCAGGAGTTGGGTTCCAGACCCAGCTTGGCTTGCTGGGAGATTGTGGGCAAGTCACTTAACCTTTCGGGGCCTCAGTTTCATCACTTGTGAAATGGGGATAAGAAACTTGTTCTCCTTCTCTCCTGGATCGAGTGCCCTATGTGGGAGAGGGCCCGGGTCTGAACTGATGACCTTGCATCTAGCACAGGACTTGAAAAATGCCATTATTATGATTAAATCCTTGATCTTTCTCGCAAAGCTCTAGAAACCAATCCCGCGGGAATGGCTGCCTCTTTGGAGAATCTGCCTAATCCCAAATAACCGCCCCAGGTGAGTCACTTTCACTGCCCCAAATTCTGGCTCCCTGCCCTTTCTCCTCACAGTCAGCGGTCACCAGTGAAGCCACGACCAGTCCCCCCCACAACATCCAAGAGAAGGCCACTTTCATCCGCTAACACTGGCATTATTTTCTACCACGGGCTGGGCTCATAGTATTGCGATTCAGCCGAATGGGAAAGGCACAAAGCATCTGACATGAGTGGCGGGAGAAACATCTAAAAATGCTTCGGCACAAAAGGGGATTAAAATGTCACAGGAAATTTTTTCTGGAAAATGGAACGGCTTATGAATGCTTCATTCTCCCCAGAACAGTTAAAACACTGTACGTGCGAGCTGTATGGGTGAGGGTAAATGGGGCGGCTTCCCCCTTTGTTCGATGTGCTGGCACTTTGGAATGCTTTCACTGGTGAACCCGGGGCGGTGAGTCACCGAGGGTGAGGGGCGGAAGGAGCCTTGTCTGAGCCAACGATCTCAGCGCCCATTATTTAGCCTATTCCAGAGAAAGAGGAACCGTCTTCGAACAGGAAGGGATGGATCCAAGCATAAAGGGGAAAGGGCCCTTCACCCTGCACCGTGGCCTAACAGAGACTGCACGGGACTGGGAGCCAGGAGCTCTGGATCTTTATCCTAGCTCGGCCCCCGGTTTGCTGGGAGACCTTAAGCAAGTCACTTTACCTCTCTGGGCCTCGGTTTTCTCATTGGGTACGATGGGGAGATGACACCTGTTCTCCCTATTTCTTGTCCTCATATGGGACAGGGACTCTGTCTACTTGTCTGCTGTCTATGCCAGCATTTGGCATGGTGTTTGGTACGTAAAAAGCACTTAATACTACCGTCACCACCCTTATTATCATCTCCGTTAGCTGTTCCTCATTACCGGGGGCCTCAGCCATCCAGTGCAGAAGGAAGATGACTCTCCTGCAAAGGGGAATGATGAACGGCTCTATCAGAAGGGGTGAAGCCCATCTAAAGCTATTAGGTTCATAACAGACTAATAAGACAGTGATGTGGAGCTCAAACCTGTGTGTGAGGGGGGCCGACCTGCTTTAGGCAAATTGGATCGTTTTCTTTCTATTATCGGGAGCTCAATAAAATGGAAGCAGCACATAAGTTCTTGTGAACCCATTTCTTTCTTCAACTTGCCCTGCCTGAGATGGGGTATAAGACAGCGGAGGCCTTTCTTGACATTCCTCAGTAGAGCCAAGCTTTCGGGACTTGAGATTAGCTTCCTTTCTTTTTGGTGTGATTGCAGGAAGACAATCAGTCAATCAATCGTATTTATTGAGCGCTTACTGTGTGCAGAGCACTGTACTAAGTGCTTGGGAAGTACAAGTTCGCAACATATAGAGACGGTCCCTACCCAACAGTGGGTTAGCCTTGAAATTATACAGGTGATCAGCTGTTTGGCTTCCATCGTAAGAAACAATGGGGAAGGAAATTCTTTCTCCCTGTGCACATAACAATAATAATAATAATGATGGCATTTGTTAAGCGCTTACTATGTGCCAGGCACTGTACTAAGTGCTGGGGTGGATACAAATGAGTCAAGTTGGACACAGTCCCTGTCCCATATGGGGCTCAAAGCCTCAATCCCCATTTTACAGTTGAGGTAACTGGTGCACAGGGGAGTGAAGTGACTTGCCCGAGGTCATACAGCAGACACGAGGTGGGGCCAGGTTAGAACCCACGACCTTCTGACTCCCATGCTGCTTCTCAAAAAAAGAAAGATAATAATAATGACATTTCTTAAGCACTTAGAACAGTGCCTGGCATATGGTAAGCGCTGGGGTAGATACAAGGTAATCAGGTTGGACACAGTCCATGACCCACATGGGGCTCACTCTTAATCCCCATTTTACAGATGAGGTAACTGAGGCACAGAGAAATAAAGTGACTTGCCCAAGTTCACAGAGCAGACAAGTGGTGAAGCTGGGATTAGAATGCTCCCTCCCTCCCTCCCTCCGTGTCAGAAAAATCTTCAGTCCCTGTGAGCTCAGGAATGCTTAACTGAAGCTTGATATTGCCAATGTTAACACCACCCCCATTTCCTGAAAGATGGAAAAAAATGACTCTTTCAGAGTGGCTCTTTCCCATCACCACAGATCCGCTGTACAGCAAATTCGGTTGGGGTTAACCTAGTGCTAGTAATTCCCCATCAACTGAGCCACTGTCCAAAATCCTTCTAAAATCCCACCTCCTCCAGGAAGTCTTCCCCACTTGATTCGCCACAGCCAAGTGATGCCAACCCAACAAACCTCCCTGTAGGTTACGGCTGTCCTCAGAATACTCTGGTATTCATTCAGCTCAGCTATGTCATCCTTGTTCTTCCTCCGGTTCCCACTCTCCGTAAATTGTTTTGATCTGTTCCCCGGATTAGACTGTAAACTCCTTGAAGGCAAGGAACCTGTGTCCTGCTTCTGTGTACTTTCCCCAGAATCTTAGCACAGGGCTCTAAACTCATCAGATGCTCCATGAATATCACTGCTTGATTGGAAACCTGTAGGTTGGTTTCAGGAATCTGATTCACTTTGAAACAAATGGGGGCTGCAGGCAGACTCCAGAAATCACACTGAGGAGTAAATTAAATCTAACTCTGATGACCCCTGGAAAAGATTTACTGAAGGTATTCTATTTATTTTGTTAATATGTTTGATTTTGTTCTCTGTTTCCCCCTTCTAGACTATGGAGCCCACTGTTGGGTAGGGACCGTCTCTACATGTTGCCAACTTGTACTTCCCAAGCGCTTAGTGCAGTGCTCTGCATATAGTAAGCGCTCAATAAATATGACTGACTGATTGATTGATTGAAGGCTCACCTGAATGTTGTTCTCTTTTTTCTTTAAGCTTATAACCACCAGAGGGGCCCACAAGACAGATGTACTTGATTCAGTTGTTCCTAAAATCTTTACCTTCCGAAATTTTTTCTTGGAAGGGCCCGAATTTGCAATTCACCTTCTTGATAAAATCCTGACTCAACTCTTAAGAATGTGGTTCACACACCGCAAACAGGAATCCCTAGAGATGTCCGTTTACACTTTCCTCCATATTCATCTTGCTACTTCAAACCTTCTCCTGCAAGTCAGCCTGATTTACGACGGTATATAATTTGTGAAAATAAAGCTTCTGAAATCTGGCACCCTTCGAGTTTCCCCTTTACGAAATGACCAAAAGGCCTCTTTACCGAATTTAAGCCAGAAGCAATGTCAACATCCTTCTGCGGGGCAAATTATATCCGAATGGTTCGAATCACTTATTTTTCAAGTTTGACTTTACAGGGCTCCCTAGTTACAACAATTCCCCCCTCTTAAAAGTAAGAACATAGACAGGATTTGCCCAGGACCTTTCTCTGAGCAACACCCTGCAAAAGCAGGCTTGTAGCAGTAAGTGGACTCCTCTCCCGGCCTCTCTCCTGCCACTTTGCCAAGCCAAATACATTCGGCCGCTTTTATCCTTCCCTATCAGTCAGTACCTGCCTTCCCTTAATCAGTCTTGCTGTAGGTCTCTGGAAAGTGTCCAACCCGCCTCCTAAGATGTCCGTTGAGAGGGATCTACGAGGCGGGATACTGGTTGGCGGTGGGGGGGAGGGGGGGGGCGGCCAAAAGGCGGAGGGAAAAAGAAAAACCCAATAGACTTTCGAATCCTCTTGTTCAGGAACAGGCAGAGCTGCCTAGAGAAGCTCTGGAACTTGTCCGAGCCCTACTGTTCCTCCGGACACCATCCCGCCCCCGCCGCCAGTCATATCTAGGAGCGGCCTCAATCAAAACATTTCATAACGTATCGACGGCTTTCCACCTCGCCGCGGCAGGTTCAAACAAGAAACGCATCTTGGCTTTCACGCCAACTGGCTGCAGGGGAACTGCCAATTTGTACTTCCCAAGCGCTTAGTACAGTGCTCTGCACATAGTAAGCGCTCAATAAATACGATTGATTGATTGATTGACAGGCGGATCACAGGCGGGTTGGGGTGGGGACCGTGGGGACCTTCTCTTGGGTCCAGAAGGAAGAAGTCCCCCATCACGTTGTTTTTTAAAAGGTATTTGCCAAGCACTTATTATGAGCCAGGCACCGTACTAAGAGCTGGGGTGAGTACAAGCTAATCAGGTTGGACACAGTCCGTGTCCCACGTGGGGCTCACAGTCTTAATCCCCATTTCCCAGATGAGGTAGCTGAGCCCAGAGAAGTGAAGGGACTTGGCCAAGGTCACACAGCAGACGAGTGGAAGAGCTGGAATTAGAATCCAAGTCCCTCCCACGGGGGCAGCGAGTCTCCCAGGGCTCTGCAACCGCTGAGACAAGGATACGTGGGTCTGGGATGGCGTCTCCCCTTCATTCGAGATCCTTCCCACAGCCCACTTCCCACTTGGGAAGGCTTCCCAAGAGGGAAGGAAGAGGTCTCACTGGGCCCACAGATATTTCTAGCAACCGCCTCCTCACTAACGCACGTTTGTGTGGCAATAGTGGTATTTCTAAAGTGCTTATACATATGTGCCGGTCACCGTACCAAACACTGGGGTCATCAATCATCAATCGTATTTATTGAGCGCTTACTATGTGCAGAGCACTGTACTAAGCGCTTGGGAAGTACAAATTGGCAACATATAGAGACAGTCCCTAACCAACAATACAATCAGGTGTGTCGTCGGTGTGCCGGCCCACGTACTGCGTGATGGGGAACGGCAGTGACAGTACCTACTGAGCACCCACTGAGTGCGATGCACTGCATTACGAGCTGGGAAAAGCACAACAGAAGCCTCGGACACGGTCCCTGCCCACAAGGGGTTTCCATTCTTTCGGAGGAGACAGGCATAAATACGTTTACAAAATGGGTGTCACTCTGCCTTGGATTGGAAGCTCCCAGAAGGCAGGGGAAGGTATAGTAAACAGTTTGAACTGCACTAAAGACATTGTGGACAATCCCGGGGCACTTTACAATGTACTCAGATGTCACCTCTGACACTGAGATAGTACACTCAAGGAATCACCATTCTTTTGGGGCCACAGGCCGCTTTCCTACCTCGAAGGGCTTGATAAATCAGCGGCATTTACTCAGCACCTACTGTGTGCCAACGCTGAACTACATTTTTGAGGGACTGAAGACACAATCCCTGCCCTCCAAGGGTTTATAATCCACAAGGCAAGGAACTCTGTTTAGTACAGTACACTACATTTAACAGGTGCTCAATACATGCTATCACTACTATTACTGCTGTTTGCAATTCCCTTACCGCCTAATTTGTTATTTTTACCAAGCGAACTTAACTTACCTCTGACAAGTCTTAGCTTTGAAAGAATTTTTATAGGCTTTGCTAGACTCTAACTGGTGAAACGTCCCTCGTCCCTCAGGAAAATAACAATCTTTCAGTGACTGGAGGTTGTTGTGTTGCATGCTTAGAAGCTAATGCACTCAATTACCAGACGAAAATATTCCTCCACCACTTGCAATAAATGAAACAAGGACAAACAAGAATTAAGATGAGGCTGATTAATCATAATATTCAAATGATATTGCTTTCTCTCCTGAAGAGGCATCCAGAAATGAATTTGATTACTGAGGGAAATAAAACGAGATAAAGGATGAGTCTAGGTGTCCGAGGGATCTCCGGGTGAATAATGGGGGTGTACCAAGACACCGTGTTTTCTGGGGTTGCCCAAGTGCCACCACCACCCTGGCCCCATCTCAAGGGGTGCAAACAACTAGTGTAAGTTCCAGCATCAGACTGTAAGTTCCTTCCACTCAATCAATCAATGGTATTTACTGAGCGTTTACTATGTGCAGAACAACAGAACTGGGGAAGCAACATGGCCTTGTGGAAAAAGCACGGGCCTAGCATTCAGAGGACCTGAGTTCTAATCCCAGTTCTGCCAATTTCTTGCTGTGTGACCTTGGGCAAGTCATTTCACACCCTCTGTGCCTCAGTTCTTCAACTGCAAAATGGGGATTCAGTACCCGTACTTCCTCCGACTTAGACTGTGTCCACCCTACCTCATATCTATCCCAGTACTTAGAACCGTGTCTGTTACATAAAAAAGCGCTCAACAAATACTGTTTAAAAAAAAAAAAGAATTAGCCGACACATTCCTTGCCCATTATGATCTGAGGGTCTAGAAGGGGACAGAGTTTCTATTTGGTGCTTTTATGGCTAAAGTACTTTATGTTAGCTATTTTTAATTTGCTCCCCACAAAACCCCTGCAAGTGTTCATGCTAGCGTTCATCGCCACATGCTAGTGTTCATCCCCAGTTTACAGATGGAGAAACTGAGGCATGGCGAGGTAAAGCGACTTGCCCGAGGCCACATTCACTAGGCAGGTGGCAGAGCCGGGACTAGAACCCGAGCCCTCCGACTTCCAGCACCTTAGCTTTCTCACTCCACCTCTCTGCATCCCACTCCTTCTGGGTCATCCCCAGAAGGAGATGCTGGAGAAGCAGCGTGGCTCAGTGGAAAGAGCCCCGGCTTTGGAGTCAGACGTCATGGGTTCGAATCCCGGCTCCGCCACTTGTCAGCTGTGTGACTTTGGGCAAGTCACTTCACTTCTCTGGGCCTCAGTTCCCTCATCTGTAAAATGAGGATTAAGGCTGTGAGCCCTCTGTGGGACAACCTGATCACCTTGTAACCTCCCCAGCGCTTAGAACAGTGCTTTGCACATAGTAAGCGCTTAATAAATACCATCATTATTATTATTATCCCCATTTCCTACCTGATTCAGCAGAGCAGATGAGTGGATTACCATGCTAGTGGTTTGAGCCATCAATCAATAGCAGTGTCACTATTTGCTCATGGCAGCCGGCTACAGGCAGACCTGAGACCCGAAACCTGGGGGTCTTTCCACCAGACCAACAATGGGACTGGTTTATAAACTTGAGGCAAATTGGCCCGGGGAATGCAGGTGTGGCACAGAGAAGTGGCCGCCAGAAAGGACGGGCAAGGGCAGGGTGGCTCTTTCCAAGTCTGCCATCCCAGAAGGCAGCATCAGCTCGTTGCTGCGAAACCGAACCGAGACTGTCAAGTGTCGCGCTAACAGCCCAAGTAGTGCTTCGGCTGGAGGTCGAAAGGCATGGTTGGATTTTAGACTGTGAGCCCACTGTTGGGTAGGGACTGTCTCTATATGTTGCCAACTTGTACTTCACAAGCGCTTAGTACAGTGTTCTGCACACAGTAAGTGCTCAATAAATATGACTGATTGATTGATTGATTTAGCAGTGGGTCTATGGCTTTTTCACCTTTGGTGTCCACTGTGATCAGCTGTCAGCACCAATCATTCCCAGAGGCTCAGCATGAACCCGGGGCGGGGGGAAACCGCATGCCTAAAGGAAAGGCTGCATCTACCAATCAATCGCTTCATCAATAGTACTTCCTGAACATTTACAGCACTATACTGCACAGCTGGGAGAGCACAACAGAGGTGGGCAGGCTGTCAGTTCATAAAATCTCACCCACCTATATAGTGAGAATTTAAATCCCCTCCCCCTTCCATGTCCCTCTATCAGTATGCACATATTTATATTCACAGTCTCTCTCTCTCTTTCCCCCCTACCCCCATTAATCATTGTTCTTAATGTTAAAGCTGCTTCCACACTGGGGAAGCAGTGTGGCTCAGTGGAAAGAGCCCGGGCTTTGGAGTCAGAAGTCAGGGGTTCAAAGCCTGGCTCCGCCAATTGTCAGCTGTGTGACTTTGGGCAAAGTCACTTAACTTCTCTGTGCCTCAGTTACCTCATCTGTAAAAGGAGAATTAAGACTGTGAGCCCCCCGTGGGACAACCAGATTACCTTGTAACCTCCCAGCACTTAGAACAGTGCTCTGCACATAGCAAGCGCTTAATAAATGCCATTATTATTATTATTATTAATCTCCCTGTGTGCTTACCAGGCACACAGGTAAGCAAACAGTGAAGGGAGAGGGCTTGTTCACTGTTTACCATCTTGTTTGGCTTTTGGCAAACGTTCCCCAACAGGATTAGCTGGCAGAATGTTGATTTTTCTCCAGACTCCTGCAAAAGACATTGGCATTTTCCAGGCCCCCGCCTCCCTGACTCATGCAGGCGACCCTGATGAATCAATCTCTGAACGCACCCTCGGCCTCTTCGTTCGGGTACGGAGTTTAGGAGTTGGGCGATACAATGGATAAATATTCTGTGTTTCCTCTCCGGGCGAAATGACTGAGCCCGATTCCCATCTTCCTCCCGGAGCATGGCCAGCTTTGCCAGAGCTCCTTGGGCTCTTGGAGATCCACGTGGCACACGTGAGCTGAGCCGCGCGCGGGAAGCGGGGGACCGCAGAGCTTGGCAGAGGAGGATGGGAATTTGGTGCAAGGGCTTGTCTGAAAGGGCAGTACGTTCCAGGAAGGACAGAAGGAATCCGGGAAGGGGCGGATGATGAAGGGGAGAGGCCACCCGAGCCGGTCGGTCCCAGATCCTACCCTGACGCTGGGACATTTCCCTCCAACAACGCGTTCCTGGGGGAGGGTGTGTTCTCCGGGAGGCAGGCCGACAGAGACTGACATGCTGATGGCCAGGGCTCCTAGACCCAGAGGAGCCCCGACTGTTCTTCTAGATTGCAACTCATTGTGGGCTGGGACTGTACCTGTTTATCGTTATACTGTACTCTCCCAAGAGCTTATTACAGTGCCCGTCCCATAGTATGCGCTCAATAAGTACAACTGCCTGACTCAGGCGCTGGGATGTCAAGGGATCAAATGCAACAACTCGGCAATAAAGCGATCCAGCAAATCTTATTCCACAGCCCACCTTACAGAACACCTATAAAACGGGGATGTGAGGGAGCGTGGCTTAGAGGCTTAGTGGATGGGGAATCGGGTCTTATCCGCTGACCTTTCCAAGCACCGAGTGTTCACTGTGCACAGGAAGTGCTCATTCATTCAATTGTATTTATTGGGTGCTTCCTGTGTACAAAGCACTGTACGAAGTGCTTGGGAGAGCACAATATAACAACAAACAGACCCCATTCCCTGCCTACAATGAGCTCATATCACTACGACAACTGCTACTGCTAGAACCAGTGGAAAGAGCGGGGCTGGGAGTCAGAGACCTGGATTCAAGATCCAGCTCTGTGCGCCTTTGGGCAAGTCACTTAACCCCTCTGTGCCTCAGTTTCCTCACCTGTAAAATGAGGGTACACTACCAGCTCTCCCTACCCCGAAGAGCGGAGCCCCGTGTGGGACAGGGACCACGTCCAACCGAATTATCTTCTATCCAGCCCCAACTGAGCAGTGTGTTTGGCACAGAGTAAGCGCTTAATGCATAGCAGAACAATTATAAAATTAAAGGAGCAAGTGGCAACCTCAAAAATCAAACACCAGCCGTAGATCTACACCTAGACTGGAAGCTCGTTGTGGGCAGGGAACGAGTCTACCAACTCTGTTAAGAGGTACTCTTCCAAGCGCTTATTACAAGGCTCTGCACACAGTAAGCACTCAATAAATACCAACTGATTGATCTACAGCAACTTGCGGGACTGTTTAGGCCCCCCGATCAGTTTACAGTCTGGCTACACAGCACCCACTCACCAAGCAATACAGGTCCAGTGCTCCCGGTGCATCGGCCAAGCGCTCAATAAATACGATTGATGATGATCGGCCAAGCCAAGATTCAGGCCACTGCTGCCTCAGTGGGCTGCTGGGTTCAGGAGCCTCTAGAGAGCCTTGCTCTGACCTTGTCTCAGCCCAGTGTCATTCTTGGCATTGCTGAGATTAGTCAATGGCCTTCTAGGGAATGGGGGCTAGGAGACAGGATCACACGGATCACGAGACCAAACTGAATTCCCACGAGCCAATTTGAGAGGCGGGTGTCTCAGGAGAGGGCAGGGAATACACCTACCAATTCTGCTACATTGTACCCTCCCAAGCGCTTAGTACAGTGCTCTGCACACAGTAAGCTCTCTATAAATATCACCGACTGGCTGATTGATTGGGTGTGTTGGTAAATGAAACCCAGGACGAATACGCAGACAACTAATGACTTGGTCAGGAATGAAAAAGAAAATCACAAGGGGAAAAGTCATTTTCCTTCCAGGGAAATGTAAACAGAGAAAAGAACACAGCAATCTGTAACCTCTATGGCTCAACCTGCGGGTTAATGTTTTACAACAAGAGAAGGCCGCTCCAGTCAGGCCATATGCTACCATAATTCCGTGTTCCAAAACGTACCTCAAATCGACTAAGATCCATTCTGTTCGGAGGGAAATCTGACCCAAGCTGTGTTCCCTCGAAGTACTTTCCAAAGGCCTGAGTGAGCAACTGCCACAAGGAAGAATGGTATTTACCGATGGGAAAAACCTCACCTGCGCAGCGTCCTCCAAAAGATAAACTATCAGCATTCAGACAAATGATCCACAATCAAACCAATGGTGAAGCGTTGACTTATCCGCTGCGGAAAGTCAACAAGACCAATCACCAGACCCTATTTCTAACCCACTGAATGGTTTTCAAGGGCGGAGAACATGGCGGGTTGATTCTGTGGGTGGTTGTGCTTCCATATGTAACACCTGTCTGGCTACATTACTAGGGCAGCTGCTAATCAGAAACACCTGTGCACTCATCATTGGACACGCTGGACCGGCTCTCAAGCAGCAGCCCCAGGTCTCCTTCTCCACAATTCCCTGCTCTCACCAGTCGGCAAGTCCATTATCATGCCAATGCTTGATCGCGAGTTGTTTAACTCGGAATCATTTCTCATGCAGTAATGATGATTATAGTATCTGTGAAATGCTTACTCTGTTCCAAGCACTTACCTAAGCACAGGTGTAGATACAGGATAATCAAGTCAGGCAGAGTCCCTGGCCCACATGGGCCTTACGGCCTAAATTCAGGGGATAACAGCTGTTTAATCCAAATTTTACAAATTAGCAAATGGAGGCCCAGAATTTAAGACATTTCCCAAGGTCACAATGAAGGCAAGTGGCGGAGTCAGGATTACAACCCAGGTCTCCTAACTTCCAGGCCCATATTCTTTCCACCAGGCCTCGCTACTTCTCCAACACAACTCCAACATGGCAACCGTACCTACGGAACAGCGTTTCGCTGCAGAAGTAGCACTTCTCTCCTGCCAGATCGAAAGCTCCTCAGAGCCGCGGTCAGATCTTCTAACTCAAGCGAACGCTCCTAAACACGATTAACAAAATAGTAGAATGGGGAAGAAGAATGTACAACACAGGAGGCTCCTGAAAGTTGGGCCTTAAATTTTACCGTTACTTGGCAGAATCAGTTTTAAAGATGGGCAGAAGATCCATCTGTTTCCACTCCACCATGATGCCCCTCTGGGTAGATAAAACGAGCAACAGGTGCTCTCAGCAATATCTTGCTGCACTCAACTCTGGCTGTGACAAAACCCAATCCCACCTTTCCAGGGATGCCTTGCCTTCATGAGAAGCAGTGTGGCCTACTGGATAGAGCCCAGGTCTCGGAGCCAGAAGGACCTGAGTTCTAATTCCGGCTCTGCCACTTGTCTGCTGGATGAGGTTGGGCAATTTAATTTCTCTGGGCCTCGGTCCGCTCATCTGTACAATGGGGATTAAGACTGTGACCCCATGTGACCCCCAGTCCTCCCAGACTGAGCCCCTTCCTTCCTCTCTCCCTCGTCCCCCCTCCATCCCCCCCATCTTACCTCCTTCCCTTCCCCACAGCACCTGTATATATGTATATATGTTTGTACATATTTATTACTCTATTTATTTATTTATTTTACTTGTACATATCTATTCTATTTATTTTATTTTGTTAGTATGTTTGGTTTTGTTCTCTGTCTCCCCCCTTTTAGACTGTGAGCCCACTGTTGGGTAGGGACTGCCTCTATATGTTGCCAATCTGTACTTCCCAAGCGCTTAGTACAGTGCTCTGCACATAGTAAGCGCTCAATAAATACGATTGATGATGATGATGATGATGGTGTGGGACACGGACCGCATCTAACCTGTTTAGCTTGTATCTCTCCCAGTGCTTAATACAGTGCCTGGCATATAGTAAGCGCTTAATAAATACCATTTAGAAAAATAAAACAAAAATGTTGGAAGGTGCCCCCTACCCCTTCCTGACAGCTAGGAGACAACCTATACTATTAGTGAGGTGATGTCAAAACTGATCATGTGACAACTCCTATGTGTATTCTTGGCTTGAAACCCACTCCATCCCAGGGCACGGACACATATTCTTCTCCTCAAAGGAAGCCAGGAAAAGTCTCGGTGGGTTTCTGTTGAAGAATGATTGGTTCCTCAGAATGATGGCATTTATTAAGCACTTTCTATCTGCCAAGCACTGTGCTCAGCGCTGAGGTAGATACATGACAATCAGTACACACAGTTCCTGTCCCACGTGAGGCTCACAGTCGAAGAGGGAGGAAGAACGGGTATTTTAATCTGACTTTACAGCTGAAGAAATTGAGGCCCAGGAGACTAAGCGCCTCTCCCAAGGTCAGCCAAAACCAGTGGCACAACTGAGTCTAGACTCCAGGTCTCTTGGCTTCCAAGCCCAGGCTCCTTCCCCTAAACCACACTGCTTTGCTTTGTGGAAAGGAGTGATAATCTGCCTTGGAGATCAAAATGATCCATTCTCATATTCCAAATGCTAACCAAAACACACTGAAATTAAGAACCAAGAATTCCCTAAACACAGTAGAAGAGAGTTTTATATAGAAAAATTGCTAATCTCATGCAAAAGTCCAGACTTTACCAAACTGAGAGAGGAAGGAGTTGGGAGAGAGGAAGTAGTTGCTGCTACACTGGAAACTCCTTGTGGGCAAGAATCACATCCCTTATGTCTATTGTACTCTCACGAGTGCTTAGTACAGTGCTCTGCACACAGTATTTGCTCCTAAAAATACTACTGAGCTCCAGATTATGAGAGGGAGTAGAAGAGCAAAAAAAAAGAAACCATCCAAACAGCATCCCGGGGCCCGTGCTAAAATTTTCCCCTCTCCCATCTCTACCATCTCCTTTGAGGAGTGACGGAGAGTGAAAGCTTTCCACATCTCGCTGCTCAACCGAAGAGGACAAAAATTTTGGTGAGTGGTTTTCCTTTCACTTGTCAAGCCACTGTGGCACAAACCACAGATCCCGTCACGTGGCTGTGCCTGATTCTGTTGGTGGCTAAAGGGCCGAGGAAACGAAGGGCCCAGAATCTCAACACTGAGAGCGACCGGGCATCCAGACGCAAGAAGAAAAACCTATTAGCAGGAGGGAGAAGTCAGCTTTTCTTAAGCCTGTCTGCAAACCCTCCCTCTCTGAGCTAATCTGAATGGGATTCTTTGGAACGGCCCATGCAAGTTGTAAAATGTATTTTTCTCAAGTTTGTTTTTCAGCGGTGTGAAAGCGCCAGAATCCCTCTCACTCTCAAAGCCCAGCTGCTTTCAAAGTAACTGGCTCATGCTAATTATCACCGACTAATTTCCAGCCTAATTACATTATCACGATGTAATGCTTGGACAAGAGCCAAAGTTAACTTTACTTTCCCGACATTTTCCAATTTCACCTTCACTCATTCCGCTCCCTCACCATCCTTGACCTCTCAACTGTTTTCCTTTACTTTCAGTGAAACAGCGCCCTTTATATATTGCATTTCAGCCGTGAGTTCTGAACAGCAGGAGCCTCTGACTCACGGGACATAAATTCAGGGTAGCTCACTTTTCCTTGCTCCGAGGAGAACATGACCGTAACCAGCAGGCACTGCCTTCTCACCCTGGATTCTGAGCTGCGTGGCAACCCGGCTCCACCCCTCTCCCTCTGCCAAGCAGCTCACCCCTCTGAACTGGAAAATAACGGAGCTGGAAGGGAAGAGGGGGTGGGGAGAGGGCCGTGTTTCAAAGGGTACATTTTGGAAAAGGCGGCTAAATGTCTGACCGAGAAGACTCCACCTCGGCTCTCCCTTAAAAACAGCTGCTGGACGGAAATGCCCGTGAGCGCGCGCAAACACACACATACCCAAACACCACGTCACCCCAAGTGCAGTGAATAATTGATGGACCCCATGAGGGACAGGGACTGTATCCGATCTGCCTGCCTGCCAGTTATTCCAGTACTTAGGACAGTGCTTGGCACATAGCAGTCACTCAATAAATACCAGTACTAACTGAAACCAAAATCTGATATTCACTACATTACCCTTGTAACTGTTGGTATTTTTCCACTGTGAGGAGAGCTGGCTTCCTTCATGTACGTAAACCTACTCACAGACCTTCCTCCTCCAATCAATCAATCGTATTTATTGAGCGCTTACTGTGTGCAGAGCACTGTACTAAGCGCTTGGGAAGTACAAGTTGGCAACATATAGAGACTGTCCCTACCCAACAGTGGGCTCACAGTCTAAAAAGACATTCACATTGCTCCAGCTATACCCAAATCCAACCTCTCTCTCCTCTCATTCATTCATTCAATCGTATTTGTTGAGCGCTTACTGTGTGCAGGGCACTGTACTAAGCGCTTGGGAAGTACAAGTTGGCAACATACAGAGACGGTCCCTACCCAACAATGGGCTCACAGTCTAGACGGGGGAGACAGGCAGCAAAACAAGACAGGTGGGCAGGTGTCAAGTCATCAGAATAAATAGAAGTAAAGCTAGATGCACATCATTAACAAAATAAATAGGAAATATGTACAAGTAAAGTAGAGTAATAAATCTGTACAAACATATGTACAGGTACTGTGGGGAGGGGAAGGAGGGGGAGATGAAGGAGGGGGCTCAGTGTGGGAAGGCCTCCTGGAGGAGGTGAGCTCTCAGTAGGGCTTTGAAGGGAGGAAGAGAGCCAGCTTGGAGGACGTGCAGAGGGAGAGCATTCCAGGCCAGGGGGAGGACGTGGTCTGGGGGTCGACGGCCCTTTATCATGGACAGAAAACGTTTCTATTTATTGGGGCTACAGAGATGTTAACAAGAACCCCTCCACACCCCCCGCCCCCCCCCCCCGGCACCCCCCCAAACTCCTCCTCATTAAAGTGATAAATAGCCAGCAGTTGTAAATACCACTTGCATGTCTTACACATTACAGATGCCAAGAGAATAGAGACTGGCAGAGAGTGGAATGACCACGCAATATTTGGAGAGAAATAAAATAAATGCACTTATTCCCAACACGGGGAAGAAGAGAATCTAATGTGACCTCTGATTCAAATAATGTAATGGGAATCCAATCGCTTATCATCTCACTCCTTACGGCCGGAGGCTGGGGGAGGTGACTGGACTTTCAATTTCTCCCCCCTCAGATCAGTTCTCTCCCAGTCTTGTGGGTGGGAAAAGGAGACATGGGTACAGTGGAAAGGAAAGTGATGGTGAATTTTCATCCTATTCACAAACACCCCTCAGTTTTTCAGGATTTTACATCCCTACAATTGGAATGCTTGCAGGCTTCTGAACTGCACCCCAAGATGAGCAAGTATAGAGTCATACTGGACTTCAGTGTCCTTAAGTAATTCATGGGTAAAGAATCTCATTCTTCGCTCCATGGGTCTCAGCCACAGGAGATTATCTGCTACTGAATCACGTCCATGCTACGTCATTGAAATGAAGTCAGTGAGGAGCAACTTTTCCTTTACCGGAAACATTGAGACAACAGCAATAAAGATGACGGCTAGATGTCACTGAGACCACTACGTTGGTATCACCTTCCGTTAAAAGATACGGTTAGGATTTTAACTGAAGCCCATTTTATCTGGGCACAGATTATATACACATATATAAAAAAAGCACAAAAATTCCAATTGGCACCCAGTACATGATAAGTGAAGTTTCTGTTGTGCTTTCCCAAATGCTCAGTACAATTTCTGTACCACAACTGGCGCTCCATACATAGAGTTGATGGACTAAGATACAATGAATCTAGCATCCGGCACTGGGAGTACTGGTTACTCTGGTGATGTTGGGAAGTCTAATTTCTTTCCCCTGGAGAGCCTATTCACAAACCCCAAAAGGTCAACCACACAGTCAATCTCACAGAGAAGGACCACTGTAGGCTTATAGGATGTCCAATGGAAATCTTGGGCATAAAGCGTTTAGTACAGTGCTCTGCACACAGTAAGCGCTCAATAAATACGATTGAATGAATGAATGAATAAAGGTACCTGCCAGTCTTTGTGTTATGTTGTAACATATGGTTACAGGATAGATAGATGTGAGGAGAAAAATGGATGTACGGATGAGTACGTGTCCTGGTAGCAGGGCGTGACAATCATTATGTACACAAGTTTTACAGGCAGGTGTGACTGCACGGTTCATTCGCGGCTAAAACAATGAAAATGGGATGCAGATGCACATGCGCAAATCAGGCAAGCAACCGATTTATCTGCTCTGTATATAAAGTAATTCTCTACCTAAGTGTGCCTTGTGAAAATGGACACAAAGTCTTCAGCAGGATGAGAAGCCTACTTCTGGTAGCGTGGCTGCATCTTGTACTCTCAGTGAGCTTTTTAACTAAAGCTAAGTCATTTTGATAATGTGCCTAATGGATTTTCAAGTCATAAGGGGAACATTGCTTTTCTTTCCATTCAATCAAGACTCGTACACAGGGTTTATGGAATGACATAATATCCTTCCTGAAATCAAACCTGCATGAAGGACCAGCATCCTTCACACATCACCAGTTCCTGAACTTCCACAAACAAATCCTGATTTCCAAGGAAACAATCTCATTCATCAAATGCAGGTCACTAAAATACATATTGTTCTTTTCGTCTGTAGTACAATAAGATTTCGGTGATTACAACTCTACTTTCCTCCAAAAGCCGTTATCTCCTCAAACAATGTACGCTTTCAAAATGTATAAGTTTAAACTAACGCACTTTAAAAATTTCCGAACGCCAGACATTTTGCTAATTTGATTCCGTGACTCTTTCGAACTCACTTGGAAGTCAAACAGATTTGTTCCCGGAAAACTGCGAGCCAAACTCTGAAAGAATGTTCCCCTTCCAAATTTCTACGGCAGCACGCAGACCAACAAGCTTTAGGGATACTTTTGCCTTTCGAATGCCCTTTCAAACTACACCGATACATTACAAGAGCTTTTAATCTGTGTCCTCTCCTCTCTGCCTCAGAGGGGATAATTGGAAATCGATTATTCGGAGGTTGTGTTCTTGCACCCTGCAAGTCAGAGGACTTGTTCCGAGGCTGGCCTCTGTGTTTTTCCTTTCCCGGACAAACACTATCAATAAACTTGTCAAGATTGCCCGGATAAGTCTACAACAGAAACAACATGTGAAGCTGGCAGTCAGTTTCATGGATTTATGAGACGTTTTACTATATTACCCACCTAGCCCTAAAGAAAGGTGTTGGTTTTGTTTTTTAATAAGTTGACATTTTCCATATTAAAATTCTGGACTGCTCATTTTGGAATATTCAGATTTTAAACGACAGTCGCCTATACCCATAAGGACATAGAGAGAGAGGGAGAGAGAGAGAGAGAGAGACATAGGGAGATATATGTAGAGAGAGAGATACACATAGAGAGATGTGGAGAGAGATAGAAAGATGAAGAGATCGAAAGATGTAGACAGAAAGATATAGAGAGAGATCAAAAGATGGAAAGATGGAGAGATAGATAGAAAGGTGTAGAAAGATGTAGAGATAGAGAAGTACATAAAGAGAGATAGGTAGATGTAGAGAGAAAGATAGCTACACATAGAGAGATGTGGAGAGAGAATAAAAGATGGAGAGATCGGAAGATGCAGACAGAAAGATATAGAGAGAGATCAAAAGATGGAGAGAGACGAAGAGATAGATAGAAAGGTGCAGAAAGATGTAGAGATAGAGAAGTACATAAAGAGAGATAGATAGATGTAGAGAGATAGCTACACATAGAGAGATGTGGAGAGAGATAGAAAGATAGAGAGATTGAAAGATGCAGATAAAAAGATATAGAGAGATCAAAAGATGGAGAGAAAGATGAAGAGATAGACAGAAAGGTGTAGAAGGATGTAGACATAGAGAAGTACAAAAAGAGAGATAGATAGATGTAGAGAGATAGCTACACATAGAGAGATGTGGAGAGAGATAGAAAGATGGAGAGATCAAAAGATGTAGATAGAAAGATATAGAGAGATCAAAAGATGGAGAGAAAGACGAAGAGACAGACAGAAAGGTGTAGAAGGATGTAGAGATAGAGAAGTACATAAAGAGAGATAGATAGATGTAGAGAGATAGCTACACATAGAGAGATGTGGAGAGAGATAGAAAGATGGAGAGATCGAAAGATGTAGATAGAAAGATATAGAGAGAGATCAAAAGATGGAGAGAAAGACGAAGAGATAGATAGAAAGGTGTAGAAAGATGTAGAGATAGAAAAGTACATAAAGAGAGAGAGATAGATGGAGAGAGATAGCTACACATAGAGAGATGTGGAGAGAGACAGAAAGATGGAGAGATCGAAAGATGTAGATAGAAAGATATAGAAAGAGATCAAAAGATGGAAAGATGAAGAGATAGAAAGGTGTAGAAAGATGTAGAGATAGAGAAGTATATATAGAGAGATAGATGTAGAGAGATAGCTACACATAGAGAGATGTGGACAGAGATAGAAAGATGGAGAGACTGAAAGATGTAGACAGAAAGATATAGAGAGAGATCAAAAGTTGGAGAGAAAGACGAAGAGATAGAAAGGTGCAGAAAGATGTAGAGATAGAGAAGTACATAAAGAGCGATAGATAGATAGAGACACCCCCTGAATCGAAAGCAACTAAGCCCTCAGACCCCACCTGACCAGACAGATGCCAGGTGAGCTGCCCTGTGCCGCCCGCCCTGAGCCCCCCAAGCTTCACGGAGTCCGCCTGGGGCAGTGCTCGGCACACAGTAAGCGCTCCAGAAATACGGCTCAATGAAATACGATTGAATGAATGGTTCTCGGACTTCTGGGGAGAACCTGCCAGCTGAATTCACGCCCGTGACCTGACAGCAGAGGGTACGTGTGGTGTGTATGTGTGTTTGTGTGTGTAGCAGAGGGTACGTATGGGGGGTGTGTGTGTTCATTCATTCATTCAATCGCATTTATTGAGCGCGTACTGTGTGTAGAGCACTGGACTAAGCGCTTGGGAAATACAAATCGGCAACAGACAGAGACGGTCCCTACCTGACAAAAGGCTCACAGTCTAGAAGGGGGAGACAGGCAACAAACAAGTACACAGGTGTCAAGGCCAACAGAATAATAATAATAGTGATGGCATTTATTAAGCGCTTACGATGTGCAAAGCACTGTTCTAAGCGCTGAGCACTGTTCTAAGAATAAACAGAATTATAGCTATCTGCACATCATTAATAAAATAAATTGAGTAATAAATATGCACAAGTGTGTGTGTGTGTGTGTGTGTTTACAGAGTTTCTGCAAACTGGGGTGCAGTGTGCTGTGGGAGGGCAGCGCAGCCTGGGGGCAGATGGGGTTGGGGTGTCAGAGGTCGTGGGTTCTAATCCTGCCTCCGCCACTTGTCAGCTGTGGGCAAGTCACTTCACTTCTCTGAGCCTCAGTTCCCTCATCTGTCAAATGGGGATGAAGACTGTGAGTTCCACGTGGGACAACCCTGATGAACTTGTATCTTCCCCCAGTGCTTAGAACAGTGCTTGGCACATAGTAAGCGCTTAACAAATGCCATCATTATTATTCCCTCATCTGTCAAATGGGGATGAAGACTGTGAGCCCCCCGTGGGACAACTTGATCACCTTGTATCCCCCCAGTGCTTTTCATTTATTCATTCATTCATTCGCATGTATTGAGCGCTTACTGTGTGCAGAGCACTGTACTAAGCGCTTGGGAAGTGCAAGTCGGCAACATATAGAGATGGTCCCTACCCAACAGCGGGCTCACAGTCTGGAAGGGGGAGACAGAGAACAAAACAAATTAATAAAATAACATAAATAGAATAGTAAATATGTACAAGTAAAATTGAGTAATAAATCTGCACAAACATGTATACAGGTGCTGTGGGGAGGGGATGGAGGTAGGGCGGGGGGGTGGGGAGGAGGAGAGTCTTCTAGACTGTGAGCCTGCTGTTGGGTTGGGACTGTCTCTATATTACTTCCCAAGCGCTTAGTACAGTGCTCTGCACACAGTAAGTGCTCAATAAATATGATTGAATGAATGAATGAAAGGAAAAAGGGGGCTCAGTCTGGGAAGGCCTCCTGGAGGAGGTGAGCTCTCAGTGCTCGGCCCATAGTAAGCGCTTAACAACTGCCGTCATTATTAGGATTATTTCCCGGGCACTCTGGCCTCGCCCTGTCGTAAGCGCTTAATAATAATAATGATGGCATTTATCAAGCGCCTATTATGTGCAGCACGGCTCAGTGGAAAGAGCCCGGGCTTGGGAGTCGGAGGTCATGGGTTCAAATCCCAGGTCTGCCACTTGTCAGCTGTGTGACTGGGCAAGTCGCTTCACTTCTCTGGGTCTCAGTTACCTCCCCCCGTGGGGCAACCTGATCACCTTATAACCTCCCCAGCGCTTAGAACAGTGCTTTGCACATAGTAAGCCCTTAATGCGTGCCATCATTATTATTATTATGTGCAAAGTGAGAAAGGCCAAGAGGAGGGTGATTTATGATTTCTAGACCGTGAGCCTGCTGCTGGGGAGGGACCGTCTCTATCTGTGGCCAAGTTGGCCTTCCCAAGCGCTCAGTCCATCATCATCATCATCAATTGCATTTATTGAGCGCTTCCTATGTGCAGAGCACTGTACTAAGCGTTTGGGAAGTACAAGTTGGTAACATATAGAGACAGTCCCTACCCAGCAGTGGGCTCACAGTCTCAAAGTCATCATCATCATCAATCGTATTTATTGAGCGCTTACTATATGCAGAGCACTGTACCAAGCGCTTGGGAAGTACAAATTGGCAACATATAGAGACCGTCCCTACCCAACAGTGGGCTCACAGTCTAAAAGGGGAAGACAGAGAAAAAAACCAAACATACTAACAAAATAAAATAAACAGAATAGATATGTACAAGTAAAATATCTTCAGTCTTCCAAGCTTCTGGAATTTCCTGTCATCTAAAATGCTGACAGTCAATCATTTCCACCCTCTTCTCTCTCAACAACCGTGACTATCTCTGCTCCGGCTTCTTTCTTTTCATTTTGATATCCTTTTAAATCAAGCAGGACCTTTTCCTGCGTACAGTTTTCATTATTATTATTACTATTATTATTGTTATTACTATTATTATTATTAAGTCCAGTGCTGTGCACACGGTAAGCGCTCAGTGAATAGCGTGGCTCACTGGAAAGAGCCCGGGCTTGGGAGTCAGAGGTCATGGGTTCGAATCCCGACCCCACCACACGTCTGCTGCGTGACCTCGGGCAAGTCACTTAACTTCTCTGAGCCTCGGTTCCCTTCATCTGTCAAATGGGGATTAAGACTGTGAGCCCCACGCGGGATAACTTGATCACTCCGGATCCACCACCAGCGCTTAGAACAGTGCTCTGCACACAGTAGGCGCTTAACAAATGTCATTATTGTCATTATTAAATAGGAGTGAATGAGATGGGGGGGGGGGGGGGGTGTCTGACCTTGCTGGATGCAGGTGAGGAGGCGCTGCCGGGCGAGGAGGCGGCTCAGGGTGTAGGGCGAGCGGCGCGGCCCGGCCTCCAGCCACACCAACATCACCGGCCGCCGCCTCGGCATCGCGGAGCGGCGCGGAGCGGCGCGGAGCGGGCGGACTGACTGACGGGCGGGCGCGCGCGCGGACTGACGGGCGCGGACGGATGAGGCGCGGACGGGCGCGCGCCCAGACGGACGCCCGCGCAGACTGGCGGGCGGACGAGGCGCGGACGGGCGCGCGCGCAGAAGGACGCCCGCGCAGACTGGCGCGCGGACGCACGAGCGCGCGCGCGCAGACTGGCGGACGGGCGCGCGCGCAGAAGGACGCACGCGCAGCCTGGCGCGCGGACGCACGAGCGCGCGCGCAGACTGGCAGACGGGCGCGCGCGCAGACGGACGCCCGCGCAGAATGGCGGGCGGGCGGACGTGCGCGCGCGCAGACGGACGCCCGCGCAGACTGGCGGGCGGGCGGACGAGGCGCGGACGGGCGCGCGCGCAGAAGGACGCACGCGCAGACTGGCGGGCGGACGGGCGCGCGCGCAGACGGACGCACGCGCAGCCTGGCGGGCGGACGGACGAGGCGCGGACGGGCGCGCGCGCAGACGGACGCACGCGCAGACTGGCGGGCGGACGGACGAGCGCGCGCGCGCAGACGGACGCGCGCGCAGACTGGCGGGCGGACGGACGAGGCGCGGACGGGCGCGCGCGCAGACGGACGCACGCGCAGACTGGCGGGCGGACGAGCGCGCGCGCAGCCTGACGGAGGCACGCGGGTCTCGGCCGTCCGTCCGGCCGCCCCACGAGGGCCTGACGCGAAGCACGGGGGACACGGGGGAGACGCCCCCCCTCCCGGGGAGGGGGGGGGTGGGGGGGGGCAACTCCCAACTCCAGCCCCGCCCCCCCGAGGGCACGTGACCGCGCCGGGCCAATGGGGGCCGCGCACCCACCCGGCGAGGCCAAGGGGCCACCGACAGAATCAGAATCACAACGACGGCAGTTGTGAGGCGCTTACTACTACTACTAGTACTACTAATAATAATAATATTTATTAAGCTTTTACTATGTGCAAAGCACTGTACTAAGCGCTGCGGAAGTTGCAATCAATCGTATTTATTGAGCGCACCCCACAGGACGAGGCCAAAGGGCCACGGACAGAATCAGAACGACGGCAGTTGTGAGGCGCTTACTACTACTACTACTACTACTAATAATGGCATTTATTAATGATAACAATGGCATTTATTAAGCGCTTACTCTGTGCAAAGCACTGTTCTAAGCGCTGAGGAAGTTACAATCAATCAATCGTATTTCTTGAGCACACCCACAGGACGAGGCCAAAGGGCCACAGAGATAATCAGAACGACGGCAGTTGTGAGGCGCTTACTACTACTACTAATAATAATAATAATGTTTATTAAGCGCTTACTCTGTGCAAAGCACTGTACTAAGCGCTGCGGAAGTTGCAATCAATCGTATTTATTGAGCACACCCACAGGACGAGGCCAAAGGGCCCCTGCGATAATCAGAACGACGGCAGTTGTGAGGCACTTACTACTACTACTACTAATAATAATAATGGTATTTATTAATAATAACGATGGCATTTATTAAGCGCTTACTCTGTGCAAAGCACTGTTCTAAGCGCTGAGGCAGTTACAATCAATCGTATTTCTTGAGCGCACCCACAGGACGAGGCCAAAGGGCCACGGAGATAATCAGAATGACGGCAGTTGTGAGGCGCTTACTACTACTACTACTACTAATAATAATGGCATTTAAGCGCTTACTCTGTGCAAAGCACTGTACTGAGCGCTGCGGAAGTTGCAATCAATCGTATTTCTTGAGCGCACCCACAGGACGAGGCCAAAGGGCCCCTGCGATAATCAGAACGACGGCAGTTGTGAGGCACTTACTACTACTACTACTACTACTAATAATGGTATTTATTAATAATAACGATGGCATTTATTAAGCGCTTACTCTGCGCAAAGCACTGTTCTAAGCGCTGAGGAAGTTACAATCAATCAATCGTATTTCTTGAGCGCACCCACAGGACGAGGCCAAAGGGCCACGGAGATAATCAGAACGACGGCAGTTGTGAGGCCCTTACTACTACTACTACTACTAATAATAATATTTATTAAGCTTTTACTATGTGCAAAGCACTGTTCTAAGCGCTGCGGAAGTTGCAATCAATCGTATTTATTGAGCACACCCACAGGACGAGGCCAAAGGGCCACAGAGATAATCAGAACGATGGCAGTTGTGAGGCGCTTACTACTACTAATAATAATAATGGCATTTATTAATAATGACAATGACATTTATTAAGCGCTTACTCTGTGCAAAGCACTGTTCTAAGCGCTGCGGAAGTTACAATCAATCAATCGTATTTATTGAGCGCACCCACAGGACGAGGCCAAAGGGCCACGGAGATAATCAGAACGACGGCAGTTGTGAGGCCCTTACTACTACTACTAATAATAATAATGGCATTTATTAAGCGTTTACTATGTGCAAAGCACTGTTCTAAGCGCTATGGAAGTTACAATCAATCATTTATTGAGCGCACCCACAGGACGAAGCCATAGGGCCACGGAGATAATCAGAACGACGGCAGTTGTGAGGCACTTACTACTACTACTAATAATAATAATGGCATTTAAGCGCTTACTATGTGCAAAACACTGTTCTAAGCGCTGCGGAAGTTACAATCAATCGTATTTATTGAGCGCACCCACAGGACGAGGCCAAAGGGCCACGGAGATAATCAGAACGACGGCAGTTGTGAAGCGCTTACTACTACCACTAATAATACTAATGGCATTTATTAAGCACTTACTATGTGCAAAGCACTGTTCTAAGCGCTGCGGAAGTTTCAATCAATCAATCGTATTGAGCGCTTACTGTGTGCACAGCACTGTACTAAGCGCTTGGGAAGTACAAGGTGATCAGGTTGTCCCACGGGGGGCTCACAGTCTTAATCCCCATTTTACAGACGAGGGAACTGAGGCACAGAGAAGTGAAGTGACATGCCCAAAGTCACCCAGCCGACAATTGGCAGGGCTGGGATTTGAACCCATGACCTCTGACTCCAAAGCCCAGGCTCTTTCCACTGAGCCACGCTATGTAAGCATAGTAGCGCTTACTATGTGCCAAGCACTGTTCTAAGCACTGGGGAGGATACAAGGTCATCAGGTTGTCCCACGGGGGGCTCACAGTCTTCATCCCCATTTGACAGGTGAGGGGACTGAGGCACAGAGAATCAATCGTATTTATTGAGCGCTTACTGTGTGCAGAGCACTGTACTAAGCACTTGGGAAGTACAAGTTGGCAACATATACAGTCCCTACCCAATAGTGGACTCACAGTCTAGAAGGGGGAGACAGAACAAAACCAAACATATTAACAAAATAAATAGAATAGATATGTACAAGTAAAATAAATAGAGTAATAAATACGTGCAAACATATATACAGGTGCTGTGGGGAAGGGAAGGAGGTAAGGCGGGAGGGATGGAGAGGGGAAGGAGGGGGCTCAGTCTGGGAAGGCCTCCTGGAGGAGGTGAGCTCTCAGTAGGGCCTTGAAGGGAGGAAGAGAGACCCACAGGATGAGGCCAAAGGGCCACAGAGATAATCATAACGACGGCAGTTGTGAAGCGCTTACTATGTGCCAAGCACTGTTCTAAGCACTGGGGAGGATACAAGGTCATCAGGTTGTCCCACGTGGGGCTCACAGTCTTCATCCCCATTTGACAGGTGAGGGAACTGAGGCACAGAGAAGTGAAGTGATTTGCCCAAAGTCACATATTTATATTGCAAAGGGAATGCTCCCCTTGTGTAAGCCCATTATGACACTCTTTATGGCTGTCCTGTACTGTCCAAGCGCTTAGTACAGTGCTCTGCACATAGTAAGTGCTCAACAAATGCCCACTGTTGGGTGGGGATTGTCTCTATCTGTTGCCGAATTGTACTTTCCAAGTGCTTAGTATAGTGCTCTGCACACAATAAATACAATTGAATGAATGAACAAATTTGATTGAATGAATAAATCAATCAATCGTATTTATTGAGCACTTACTATGTGCAGAGCACTGTACTAAGCGCTTGGGAAGTACAAATTGGCATCACATAGAGACAGTCCCTACCCTAGAAATGAATGTATTTCTAGACTGTGAGCCCACTGTTGGGTAGGGACTGTCTCTATATGTTGCCAATTTGTGCTTAGTACAGTGCTCTGCACACAGCGCTCAATAAATACGATTGATGATGATGATGATGTTGCCAACTTGTACTTCCCAAGCGCTTAGTACAGTGCTCTGCACACAGTAAGCATTCAATAAATTCGATTGAATGAATGAATGAATGTATTTCCTTTCAAGACTTAACACCTCCCCCTTTCTACTCCAGAGCCATGCTCCACATTGCTTTAAATCAACCCGCAGGTTGCCTCGAAAATGGAAATCTACCAAGTCATAATAATTACCACATAACACACAACAAAGCAAATGCCGAGAGAATTCAAGCTTCACCATCTTTATCCCATGGGGAGAAAACCCGGCATGGAGAACTAACTGTACAGTCTCCATTCCCCAGAGGAGCCCAGACCCAGAAAACAATTCATTCTGTTCTGTCTCCTCCAGTGTCACCCTCACACGGATTTCATCCCTATTTCAGAGATGAGGAAACTGTGGCCTAGAGAAGTGAAATGACTTGTCCAGGGTCAGACAGCAAGCCAGTAACAGAGGTGGGATTAGAATCCAGGACTCCCGGTTCCCAGTTCCAATGCGCTTTCCACTGGCTCTCCTTGCTTCCCGCTTCTGGTCCAAAGGCTCTCTAGCCTGCACATCCTCATCATCAATCATCAATCGTATTTATTGAGCGCTTACTATGTGCAGAGCACTGTACTAAGCGCTTGGGAAGTACAAATTGGCAACATATAGAGACAGTCCCTACCCAACAGTGGGCTCACAGTCTAAAAGGGGGAGACAGAGAACAAAACCAAACATTCTGACAAAATAAAATAAATAGAATAGATATGTTCCCTAATCCCAGATCCTCCAATCCCATACTCCCTATCCCCACCTGTCTGCTATGTAACCTTGGGAAAGTCACTTCACTTCTCTGTGCCTCCATTTCCTCAACTGCGAATGGGCACACATGTGGCTGCTTATGTTTCCCAGCATTCACTTCCTGGGCCTAGGTCAAGCAGAGGCAGAACTCGGCAACCTGACCTCTCATCAACATGTTTTGTTTTCGAAACCACCACATCAGTCTCTTGTTCAGGGGACTCAGAATAAAGTCTCGTGGAATCTGATTTGCCCACAGCCAAGAGCCTCGAGCACTTCTACAACCATCAAGGATCTCTCGAACCTTCTTTCCTTCACCGACTGCTGTTCCTCCTCCTCCGCCTTCCCCCAATACATTCCACCTTCATCTTAAGTGAATGCTGGGGACGGCGAAGTGGACCTGCCGAGTGTTAAGCTGGCAGACGGAAAAGTGAGCTTTGAGAAGCAAGCTGAAGGAGCAGCCTGAAAGAACTTCAAGCATCTCTAGCATCTGACCTCACCATGATTTAATCAGCCTCATCTTGGACTCCTTCCTTCCCCACCTCCTCCAGCCCAGCAGAAACATTTTCTTGACATTCCCCCCTCCTGGGGCCACCTGTTCTCCTTCCCTTTGCCACTTTTTCTCCCCATCCTCTACGCTATAACTTGGAACCACGTCCTGTGGAAACCCTAAAGTGAACTCAACCTGACACACGCATATCCAGCAGTGTATTCAAATGTCGACACGCACATACGATAGCGCTGAATCTGGGTTCACCATATAGAGTTGGCAGGGATCCCGGGTGATCTGTCATGGAACAGGCATGTACCCTGGTGGGCTCAACGAACGTCTGTCCACGGAGAGACAGAGGGGGTGCGATGTGAATTCCCTGGTAAGGCCATTACTGGAGGCAGGCCACGGATTTCTCTCAGAAGCAAGTCAGGCTCAGAAGCAAGCAAGTCAGTTTTTCCGAGCCTCCCTCGGAAAAACTTAGCCCAGGGGCATCCAAAGCCTTTTTTTCCTCTCCTTAGTTCTCACATCAAAGGATTATCCCGCTAAGAATGGCAAGTGCAGAGGAGAGTAACAGCATTAAAACTTATCCCATAATTAGAGCAGTATTAACAGCTTGAGCCAGAGGCAAAATACAGCTCTGATACAACAAGCGGGGGCTCTGGATTTTGGTGACCCTGGGCAGGTACGTGAAATGCGGGAGATATCTTTGAGCGAGAGAACAGAAGTTTACTTTTGGGGTAATGTGGAGCTATTTTACTGACACCGGATGGGAAATGTTTGAGACGATAGAGCGCAATGGTTTCACTTCCTTGAAAATAATAATGATGGCATTTGTTGAGCGCTTACTATCCGGGAGGGGCGGATCCCCAAATGAACTTGGGCTGTTTTGAAAGAAACCTCCCTTTGACTCCCACTGCTACGAGAATGAAGCAAAGCCAGGGTAAAAGGCCGTCCCTCCCTCCACCGGTCCAAGGCTACCAATCAATCAATCGTATTTATTGAGCGCTTACTGTGTGCAGAGCACTGTACTAAGCGCTTGGGAAGTACAAGTTGGCACCATATAGAGACAGTCCCTACCCAACAGTGGGCTCACAGTCTAAAAGACCAATGACCTCCCCAGGGTTTTCAGTCTGGACTAGACCCGATGCTTAGGAAAGAGGGGGTCGGGGAAGGGGAGGGGGACAGGGGAGAACGAAGGTGCAGGAATCCTTTGGCCCTGGGAGGGGCAACAGCTGGAGAAAAAAAAAAATTCAACCCCTTGGGCCATCAGAAATTGGTGATTTTTTTCACCCTCTAATGAAGTGCCGTTAAAAGAACCCCCACATAACGAACTCCTCATCTATTAGCCTGTTCTGGACCTGCTTGGACACCCGGGCAAGTTCTAGCACAAACAGCTGGGAGTGGCTAGTTTCTCCACCCGCTGCCTCGCCGAGAGCAACAACGGTGACTACTCACTTAGAGGCAGCCTGACCCAGTGGAAAGAGCACAGGTCTGTGAGTAAGGAGACTAAGGCTCTAAACCCAACTTGGCCGCTGGCAGGACCGTGGCAAGCCACTTTACCTCTCTGGGGCTCGGTTTCCTCCTTTGTAAAATGGGGATAAAATACCGATTCTCTCTCCCTTTATCATCATCATCATCAATCGTATTTATTGAGCGCTTACTATGTGCAGAGCACTGTACTAAGCGCTTGGGAAGTACAAATTGGCAACATATAGAGACAGTCCCTACCCAACAGTGGGCTCACAGTCTAAAAGGGGGAGACAGAGAACAAAACCAAACATACTAACAAAATAAAATAAATAGAATAGATATGTACAAATAAATTAAATAGAGTAAAAAAAATATGTACAAACATATATATATACAGGTGCTGTGGGGAAGGGAGGGAGGTAAGATGGGGGGATGGAGAGGGGGACGAAGGGGAGAGGAAGGAAGGGGCTCAGTCTGGGAAGGCCTGCTGGAGGAGGTGAGCCCTTAGGTGAGCCCTTTAGGATTGTAAGCCCAAGTGGGAGAGGGACTGGGTTGCAGTGTGATTACATTCTAGTCCCTTATTGATTAATTGTACTTATCAAGCCTCTGCGATATGTTAAGCCCTGGGCTACTTACAATATAATCGGTATAATACAATATAATACATATAATACAATATAATCAGACCAAACACATTCCTCCCTTCAAGGCCCTACTGAGAGCTCACCTCCTCCAGAAGGCCTTCCCAGACTGAGCCCCCTCCTTCCTCTCCTCTCCTCCCCCCCGCCTTACCTGCTTCCCTTCCCCACAGCACCTGTATATATGTTTGTATGTATTTATTACTCTATTTATTTTACTTGTACATATCTATTCTATTTATTTTATTTTGTTAATATGTTTTGTTTTGTTCTCTGTCTCCCCCTTCTAGACTGTGAGCCCACTGTTGAGTAGGGACCGTCTCTATATGTTGCCAACTTGTACTTCCCAAGCACTTAGTACAGTGCTCTGCACACAGTAAGCGCTCAATAAATACGATTGATGACTGTGAGCCCACTGTTGGGTAGGGACTGTCTCTATATGTTGCCAATTTGTACTTCCCAAGCGCTTAGTACAGTGCTCTGCACATAGTAAGCGCTCAATACTATTGATGATGATGATTGATTCCCCAGCCAACATGGGGGCTCACAAACTAAGGGGGAAGAACAAGCAGGTGGTATCCTCATTTTAAAGGTGAGGAAACTGAAGCCCAGAGAGGTTAAGTGACTTTCCCAAAGTCACCCAGCAGGCCAAGTGCAGGGCTGGGACTAGATCCGGAGTCTCCCGATCCCCATGCTTCCTCCTTTCAACCGTTCAGTTTATTTTAAAATCGATTCTTCAACTTTTCTTCCGTAGCCTCCCTTAGGGGACTGACTCATATGGGAGTAGCAGCCAACCTGAGCCAAGAATTCCTGACAGTTGAGTCTAGGATCGTCACCGGCTCCACGTGGGCATGGAACGTGCCTACCAGCTCTGTGGTATTGTACTCTCCCAGGCGCTTAGTACAGTGCTCTGCTCACAGTAACCGCTCAATAACGCTGATTGATAAAACGACACATAACCCTAGAACTCATCAACCTTTAAGCCACCACTTGCAATCAATCAATCAATCAGTGGTACTGCTCTGAGGTTCGATCAACCTTAAACTCCGAGGACAGGGACTGTGTCAACCAATTCTCGTTCTGTACTCTCCCAAATGCTTAGCGTGGCTCAGTGGAAAGAGCACGGGCTTTGGAGTCGGAGGTCATGGGTTCGAATCCCGACTCCACCACATGTCTGCTGTGTGACCTTGGGCAAGTCGCTTAACTTCTCTGAGCCTCAGTTACCTCATCTGTAAAACGGGGATTAAGACTGTGAGCCCCACGTGGGCCAACTTGATCACTTTGTATCCCCCCAGTGCTTAGAACAGTGCTTTGCACATAGTAAGCGCTTAACAAATGCCAACATTATTTATTATTACCATGCTCTGTACTCAGAAGCCACTCAATAAATACCAGTGATGGATTGGTAAGGAGAAAATAAGAATGTATGGCAACTTACTGATGGATAAATTGGACCAAACTCTGCATACCACAGGGCAGATCCTAATGATTCATTTTCTTCTCCTCCCACCTAACACCCTCAGCCCTCACAGTGGTTCATCACACTTTTGGCCCTTGACTATTTATGTTCGAATTTGTTCTCCCTCCCCTCCCCGGGACTGTGAGCCCCGGGTGGCACAGGGATTGGGTCTGACCAGATTATCTTTTATCTACCCCAGCGCTTGGCACTTGACAAAAACCAAAGCTATTCACGTCTCCATTATTTCATTCTCTTTTGCTCCTATCTTAATTATTTCAATGTTGGCCTCCTCTGTTGCACTGTAAGCTCCTTGAGGGCAGAGATAGTGTCTTCTGCCTCTATTATACTCCACGCAATGGACACTCAACATACACCAATGGTTGGTTACGGTGATAATTAGTGGAAGAGGACTCATATTCTGATTCCTATAAAAGCAGCAGTTGGTAACGTGCTCTAAGGAGAGAAAGAGGGCACTATTGCCCTGAGAATAGAAATATTTCTATGGGGATCTTTTCCCCCCCAACTATTGGTTTGGGGGCTTTTGACATGACAAGCGTCTTCATATTTTCAAATTTTTCTAGTTTGGCAAGTTTTTCTGGTAACCCTGGGGAGGGGAATCTCTTCTAATGTAAAAATAATCTTCAGACTTTGTTCATATCCTTTAAAAAAACAGGAAATTGCACCTGGTATTTCTAAATCTGGCAGGAAGAGCTGCCTGGTCCTGCTTTTGGTTTACTACTTGGGAAAGAGTTCTCTCTCACGAGCCAGTATAAACGTTAGCCTGTCTGTCTTCCATCTTCTCTGCCCACACATCATTGTGGAACCCTGGCTGGGAAGCCTTGGTTCTGCAAATGGAGCTCTTAATGAACATCCTGCTAATTGTTTGAAAGGTGGCACGGCCCAGAGGAAAGAACGTCCGGTTGGGAATCAGGAGACCCAACTTTGCCACCAACCTGCTGTGTGACTTGGGGCAAGAGTCTTAACTACTCTTTGCCTCAATTTCCTCATCTATAACTCGGGGATAAGGTACCTGCTCTCCCAAGCTCTTAGATCAGGAGCCTCATGGGGGACAGGGGACTGTGTCTGTTCTGATTATCTCAGCACTGTGCTTTGGCACAAAGTCTTAGTAAATGCCATGATTTGTTAATGCTGTTTCTTCTCTGCTTCCCATTCGGTCAGGGTCAACTTCAGACATTTGGCTGCCCTGTCCCGTTCCAAACGACGTCATGGAAAGCCAATCCGAACTAGAGCGTCTTTTCCAAGGGGATCCCTAAGCACTCCCATCCTTGATCTAGGGATGTTATGTACCTGAACAGGTCTCTCTTTCCAAAGGCACTACTTCAGATTTGGGCAGAGGGAGGCTGGGTGCTTTCAACAATTCAGTCACCCCCACCCCTGTCCCCCCAACCCCAGAGGGTGGGCCTCATTGAGACGGCTTGCCTCACTGGGTTTACCATCTTGTTCCGGCCCTGGATTCGGTCCAACAGAGCATCCCCTCCACCTCGGGGATGTATGGTGAGGAGAAGAAACTTACTGCTTTTCCCCACCTTCCTCCCCTTGCAGTTCCCCTTTCCCACCTTCAGCCTCACTGGGGACCTTGGGATACTGCCATTAAAAAAAAACAACCACACATACACAAATCCCTAATTTGTTCTTTTTAGTCCACTTTGTGAGGAACAAAGTCCCCCAGTTCCAGCGAGTGTCTGCGGTTCTCACGAGCTGCTCTATTCAGCAGCTGACCCAACAGCTCTTTGGAAGCAGTGACTACAAGAGCTGGGGGAGTTTGGCCTAACGGGAGGAATAATTAAATCATGAGCTTAATTACAAGGTGGCGGGGTTAACTCTTCCCCAAAACTTCCCTCTCCAGCTGGAGGAGATGTCAGATTTCATCCACTCCGAATCCAGGCTAGCACCTAGTCAAGTCCTTGTTACTTTTTACTCCGTTGATTCGTTCTTTTAAAGAAAATTTTCCAGGCTATTCAGGAATACACAGATGACGGATGGTGAACGATAACGGAGGTAGCGGACCCTATTTGTGAAATTAGGTCAATCAATCAATCAATCGTATTTATTGAGCGCTTACTGTGTGCACAGCACTGTTCTAAGCGCTTGGGAAGTACAAGTTGGCAACATATGGAGACAGTCCCTACCCAACAGTGGGCTCACAGTCTAAATGGGGGAGACAGAGAACAAAACCAAACATACTAACAAAATAAAATACATAGAATAGATATGTACAGGATAGGATGAGGTCATTAAGTTAAAACATACATAGAGATTGTAGTATAAAAATGTGGGAAGGCATCTGGCCATTGCAACCTTACACTGTTTGGAGCAGCTAAATCTGGACCAATTAATGACCTGTTGGGTTTTTTTTCCTCAAATTTTCAATAAAATATCTTAGCCAAAACAATCTTTCTCAGGAGAACAGCCATTTCCTCCCATATGGGGCTTAATCTGCCCTCGACAATAAATGCGCCGTGAACCTCTTCCAAGACAGGGGGGTCAATAGTCCCGCTGGCAAAGAGTGGCCAGCCGCCCAAGGTCTCTAACAATCGCTCTGCCCCTTACCCAGAGAGCGGCCTGTGAAACCCCAGTGGGCCCGGCTGCAGAGGTTCAATTCACGGGAAGCATCTGGATGGACACTCAGTTTCCTTATCTGTAAAATGGGGATAAGATTTCATCCTAACTTGAATGACGTGTTTCTGACTGTACTGGGAACCCCAATAGATAGCCCCAGGTCAGGCTAGTCCAGCTTGGCGGGGAGGGGGAGGAACACAGCAAGCTGCCATCACTTCTGCCCACCGCCGTTTCTTTAATAATAATAATAATTATAATTATAATAATGGTATTTGTTAAGCGCTTACTATGTGCCAAGCACTGTTTCTGGGTGGGGGTGGACCTTGGCAATGACGCCTAGCAATCATGGCTCAGTGAGGTGCCTGGAGTAGGGGGAACAGAGAATCCTCTCCCTTCTCTCTCCCTCCCCTACCTACATTGGGTTTAAAAAGGTAAAAATGGTGGTTTTTAGTTAGCACTTACTATGTGCCAAGCACTGTGCTGAAGGCTGAAGTGCATATACGATAATCAGATGGGACGCAGTCCTTCTCATATGGGTCCACGGTCTAAGGCGGGGGGAGCATAGGCATTTTTATCCCCATTTTACAAATTGGGAAACTGAGGTTCAAGGTCAGATAGTGGAGATGAGCACTCTGTCCACTGGACCCATTTCCATGCCTTAGAGACTGCTGCTTTGAGCTTGAGAGTCGTGATTCATTTTTGAAACCTAAAACACTGATATCTCATTTTTATAAATGCATTTTGAAAAGAGAAAATAGGCTGACCTAACATGTTTCTAGTACAATAACATGGTTTGTTCCCACTGCCCCTCCTTCGCCATCAATCTGTATAAAATCTGTATTCAGAAATTCAATATATCTGGTCAAGCTGATAAAGAGCTGTAATTACATCATTTTTGGTAACCTAGTGGAGGTCAGCTAATAACCTGCCAAGTGTCTTCTGTCTTGGCTTTGATATCGAACTAGAACTGCTGCTGGTTCTGTATATTAAAAAAGCATCATAAAACCCAATGAATATGGGCTTTCATTACACGTGGGTACTATACTGATCTAGCTGAAGGGAGAATGTTTCCCTTTTTCCCTGTGCCCAAATCCGAAATGCACACTTTTGTGAAGGGAGTGTGTGTGGGTATCTTATTCCCACTTTACAGAGAGGTGATGTGACTTGCCCAAGGTCACATGGCAGGCCAATGGCTAGAACCTGGGTCACTTGGCTCCCCACCCCAGGCTGCTTTAATGCTGCCAAATCTTTACTGCTGTGGCCAGGAAAAAATTAGGGTGGGCAGTGTGGCCTAGAGGAAACAACAAGGATCCGGGAGTTGTAAGATCTGGGTTCGAAACCGGCTCTGCCACTGGGCAAGTGATTTCATCTCTCTGGGCCTTAGTTTACTCACCTGTAAAATGGGGAAAAGAATCATTTGGAAGAGGATTGAGTCTCATCTCATACCCTTGTATATACCCTAGTGCTTAATACTTAAGGATTATCATTTATATTACTTTTGTTAATAACTGATCTAAACATCTTGAAAGCAAGCAACTCAAAGAGTTAAAAAACAAAAAAACCTGGTAATTCTAACTTCCTGCCTACCAAACATTTCCATTGTTTGTCCAAAGATTTCCTTTTATTTTATGGTACCAAATCTGAGCTTCTATATTTATCTTCACAGGCTTCTTGGAAATAAGCAACACATTTTGCCCCAAGACATATTACTACTTTCCTCTCCCTTCCTGGTTGCCAATCATAGGAACTAGATGCCACCTAGCTGGGGAAACTATTCTCTCTTGAAGTGAGATTCTCTTGCTGGAAGAAATCAATCAATCATTCGTATTTATTGAGCGCTTACTGTGTGCAGAGCACTGTACTAAGCGCTTGGGAAGTACAAGTTGGCAACATATAGAGACGGTCCCTACCCAACGGTGGGCTCACAGTCTAGAAGGGGGAGACAGAGAACAAAACCAAACATATTAACAAAATAAAATAGGATAGATATGTATAAGTAAAATAAATAAATAGAGTAATAAATACGTACAAACATATATACATATATACAGGTGCTATGGGGAAGGGAAGGAGGTAAGGTGGGGGGGATGGGTAAATGCTGTTGATTGACTGATGTGTCTCCACTACACTTTTTTGGCTGAAAGGTATAGTGAGATATAGCGAAGTAGAGGGAAGCACCATGGCCTAGTTTAAAGAGCATGGGCCGGAGAGTAGGAGGACCCGGCTTCTAATCCCAGCTCCACCACTTGTCCGCTGTGTGACCTTGGGAAAGTCACTTGGCTGCTCTGTGCTCGGTTACCTCATCTGTAAAATGGGGGTTAAGACTGTAAGCCCCATATGGGACATGGACTGTCTCCCACTTTGTATCCACCCCAGCGCTTAGTACAATGCCTGACACATAGTAAGCACTTAAATACCATTTAAAAGAAAAAAAAAAGGTGGAGAGGAAGCAGTCTCTATGCACACAACAACTGGCTGGGTTCCTTATAATAATAATAATGTTGGCATTTGTTAAGCGCTTACTATGCGCCAAGCACTGGGATAGATACAGGGTAATCGGATTGTCTCACTTGGGACTCACAGACTTAATCCCCATTTTATAGATGAGGTAACTGAGGCACAGAGAAGTAAAGTGACTTGCCCAAAGTCACACAGCAGGCAAGTAGGAGAAGCAGCGTGGCTCAGTGGAAAGAGCACGGGCTTTGGAGTCAGAGGTCGTGGGTTCGAATCCCAGCTCCACCACAAGTCTGCTGTGTGACCTTGGGCAAGTCACTTCACTTCTCTGAGCCTCAGTTCCCTCATCTGTAAAAATGGGGATTAAGACTGTGAGCCCCACGTGGGACAACTTGATCACATTGTATCCCCCCAGCGCTTAGAACAGTGTTTTGCACATAGTAAGCGCTTAACAAATGCCATTATTATTATTATTATTATTATTATTATTATTATTATTATTAAGTAGCAGAGCTGGAATTAGAACACATTACCTTTTGACTCTCAGGCCAGTACTCTAAGCACTAAGCCATTCTGCTTCTCACAAAATGTCTTGGGCAAATTGCACATTGTGGCACAACTGGTGGTGGGGGGGGGGGAGGGGTGTGTGTGTGTGTGTGTGTGTGTGTGTGTGTGTGTGTGTGTGTGTGTGTGTGTGTGTGTGTGTGTGTGTGTGTGTGTGTGTGTCGCTCTCTCTCCAGGACAACCCTTGAAACCTGAACCAATGCCTCATCTTCTGAGGCGATTTAGCAGGTTTTCCAAGGAAAACCTTGGAAAAATACCCGAGAGAAACTTGGGCTTCATGGTCCAGGGAAGTTGGCCATTCTCCTTTGGAAATTCGGCCTCGAACGTGGAAAGAAGCTGGCTGTGCAGCTGCCACCACCGCTCCAACATCTGTTGAAACTCCTCATGGAGGATATTCATCCGACTTTAAAAATGGCTTCTGTCACACTACTTAACAATGGGCCTTGTAGAAGTGATTAACTGTTGCGTACTATGAACGAGAAGTGCATCGGAGATTTATGAGCTATAGTGAAATAGGTTGGCCTCCTCCCAGATTTACAGAACCACTGTGGACTGAGCTTTGAGGAAAAGCTGTGGTTAAAGAAGAAAATCACTTGGAGCTCCCTGCTCTGTTTCCTTTTCCTGGGGAACCCTAGGACCCAGCAATGGGAAGATACATTCCGGATCTATTCTTAACCACTGGTGCCTACTCACCAACAAAGCAGTTGGAGCTGGATTTTAGACTGTGAGCCCACTTTTAGACCGTGAGCCCACTTTTTAGACTGTGAGCCCACTGTTGGGTAGGGACTGTCTCTATATGTTGCCAACTTGTACTTCCCAAGCGCTTAGTACAGTGCTCTGCACACAGTAAGTGCTCAATAAATACAATTGATTGATTGATTGGATTTCCAGACTTGCTCATCCCGGCTCTCTGACAAAACGTGGGGGTTTCCAGTCAGAGCCGAAAAGGCCCAAAATAAATCCGTACAAACACATATATATATATATATATATATATATATATATATATATATATATATACAGGTGCTGTGGGGAAGGGAAGGAGGTAAGGCGCGGGGGATGGAGAGGGGGTAAAATGGGGATTGAGACTGTGAGCCCCAGATGGGGCATGGACCGTGTCCAACCCGATTTGCTCGTATCCACCATGGCGGCTTAGTACAGTGCCTGGCACTTAAAAACCACAATTATTATTAGTAGTAGTAGTAGTAGTAGTAGTATTATTAAAGCGTAGGATTCAGGTTCTGGGATCGGGGCTGTTCAGTGGAAATTCTCCACTTATCTCCTTAACTGATAGTTTTCCTTGCTCCACCAGCTGGACAGCTACTCCCCCAAGTGCATCACTTTCTGACACCTGAAACTGGGCCCCGACGGTGCCTGGTCCAGCGGGAAAACTTTGGGGGCTCTGTCGATACAGGACGATCCTTCTGAGGGTGAAATGTGCAGACTGGATGAAGGAATTTTTAGGTAATAATAGCATTAGCAGAAACCATCAGCGACTGATCCATATTTGGTAGCTGCACCTGTTCCGTAGAAATATTGCAAAACATTTGTTCGAAGGGTCGCGCTAGCAGAGACAGCCCTGTCAGAATCCATCTGTCTGAATCTATTCCCTGGCATTTTCCCAGCCTAAGACATTCCTCAAGGCCGATATAACAAGCTCCTTGTGAGCAAAGTGGTGGACACCTTCACTTGGAAACTGGATTTCTGCAGGACGAGACTGGAGGCTCAATTTTGGAGTTTCTGAAACTTTAGAGGAATGCACAGACACCTTCTGTGAGAGCAAGGACGGCATTCCAAGGAACTAGAGTTTGGACTCCTGAGCTCTGTATGGTATACAAACCACGCTTCCCTTCCAAATTTTACTGGTCAACATTGTTCACATTTGGGTCAATGGAAAGAGCCCGGGGTTTGGAGTCAGAGGTCACGGGTTCGAATCCCCCCTCCACCACATCAGCTGTGTGACCTTGGGCAAGTCACTTAACTTCTCTGAGCCCCAGTTCTCTCACCTGTCAAATGGGGATTAAGACTGTGAGCCCCATGTGGGACAACCTGATCACCTTGTATCCCCCCAGCGCTTAGAACAGTGCTTTGCACATAGTGAGTGCTTAACAAATGCCGTCATTATTATTATTATTATTATTAACACCTTGAAGAGTCTCACGTTCAGTTTCAGGGTAGAGAAGCTCTGAGTAACACATTTTATGTCAAATCCACCCAAATACAGTGGAGAATAAAGACACTCATTTTTCAGCTATGAAGGAGAGTAATTCAATTATGAGACACTGGACGTTTGAAGGGTGGGCAAGTTTTTTTTTGTGGCGGGGGGGGGGTTGGGGGCATACTGAAGGGAGAAGTTAAGGTGACCAGTTTTGTTGATTTTAAGGGAGAAAGTCTTCACTCATTCATTCATTCAATCATATTTATTGAGCGCTTACTGTGAGCAGAGCACTGTACTAAGCACTTGGGAAGTACAAGTCGACAACATATACAGACGGTCCCTACCCAACAACGGGCTCACAGTCTAGAAGCGGGAGACAGGCAACAAAACAAACCATGTAGACGGGTGTCAAGTCATCAGAACACAGAATTAAAGCTAAATGCACATCATTAACAAAATAGAGTAGTAGATATGTACATGTAAAATAAATAGAATAATAAATCTGTACAAACATATATACAGGTGCTGTGGGGAGGGGAATCAATCAATCAAATCGTATTTATTGAGCAGTTACTGTGTGCAGAGCACCGTACTAAGCGCTTGGGAAGTACAAGTTGGCAGCATATTGAGACAGTCCCCACCCAACAGTGGGCTCACAGTCTAGAAGGGGGAGACAGAGAACAAAACCAAACATTCTAACAAAATAAAATAAATAGAATAGATATGTATAAATAAATAAATAAATAGAGTAATAAATATGTACAAACATATAGAAGGAGGAGGGAAGGAGGTAGGGCGGGGGGAAGGGGAGGAGGAAAGGGAAAAGGGGGCTCAGTCTGATGTGGGCCAGGGGTTGTGTACCATCTGATTATCTTGTATTTACTCCAGTGCTTAGTACAATGCTTGGCACATAGTAAGCACTTACCAAATACCACAATTACCATTATTATTATTAGATTAGTCTTCAAAAACAGCCCACGAAAAACGTTACAAAGTTTGACATTAAACAGTAAAATTATTCTTTGAAAGTATATTGGAATGCTTTTTTTCCCCCCAAACCCCAAGTCCCACCTGTCATCCAAGTACGCCTGTTCATTAACATGGTTTCCTTCCCTGTCCGGCCCAATTCCTCAACCAACTTTGCCTGCACCTGCCTCCCATGTTCTGTTTCCCTGCGCCATTCCCAGGCTCTGATTTCATTCATTCAATTATTTATTGAGCGCTTACTGTGTGCAGAGCACTGTACTAAGCACTTGGGAGAGTACAATACAAGAGACACATTGCGTGCCCACAAAGAGCTTACTGAATCCCTCCCCTCCTCCCCTGTGGCCTGCTGCTGCCCACACCGGCCCCACAGTGATTGAGTCAGCCAGTCAGTTTTATTGGGCGCTTACTATGTGCAAAGCACTGTACTCGGCACTTGAAAGAATACAATATACCAATAAACACACACATTCCCTGCCCACAACGAGCTTCAGACTCTAACCTCATTATGGGCAGGGAACGTGTCTGCTAACTGGCTCAGCGGCAAGAGCACTGGCTTTTGGAGTCAGAGGTCAGGGGTTCAAATCCTGACCACCAATTGTCAGCTGTGTGACTTTGGGCAAGTCACTTAACTTCTCTGGGCCTCAGTTGCCTCATCTGTAAAATGGGGATTAAGACTGTGAGCCCCCCCGTGGGACAACCTGATCACCTTGTAACCTCTCCAGTGCTTAGAACAGTGCTTTGCACATAGTAAGCACTTAATAAATGCCATCATTATTATTATTATTATTCTCTGTGCCTCAGTTACCTCAACTGTAAAATGGGGATTAAGACTGTGAGCCCCCCCGTGGGACAACCTGATCACCTTGTAACCTCCCCAGCGCTTACAGCAGTGCTTTGCACATAGTAAGTGCTTAATAAATGTCATCATTAACTTCTCTGTGCCTCAGTTCCCTCATCTACAGAATGGGGATTAAAACTGTGAGCCCCCCTTGGGACAACCTGATCACCTTGTAACCTCCCCAGCGCTTAGAACAGTGCTTTGCACATAGTAAGCACTTAATAAATGCCATCATTATTATTATTATTAATTCTCTGTGCCTCACTTACCTCATCTGTAAAATGGGCCCCCGTGGGCCAACCTGATCACCTTGTAACCTCCCCAGCGCTTAGAACAGTGATTTGCACATAGTAAGCGCTTAATAAAAATGCCATCAATATAATTATCTTGTGTTATACTCTTCCAAGCACTGAGTACGGTGCTTTGTACATGGTATAATCATTCAATCAATCATATTTATTGAGTGCTTACTGTGTGCAGAGCACTGTACTAAGCGCTTGGGAAGTACAAGTTTGCAACATATATATATATATATGTTGCACATATATGTATAAGTGCAAAATAAATACTATTTATAAAAGCAAAAATAAAAGAAAATGAGAAACCGAAGCTCCAAAACTCCCAGAGTGGGGTAGAAGTGGGTAAAAAAAAAAAAATCTAATTCAGAACAGGGCCTTGCAATTCAAGTCTCTGACCTCTCCTTTGTCTTCCACATGCGGATAATTTGTTATGCAATAATTGAATTCAGGGTTTCTAAATCGCCAGGGGTACAGAGGGCCCATTTTGTGCATTTCCCTTTGTTGTTGCCCCGGTGACATCTGAGGACCCCCTTAGGCAACAACAGTTCTCCGACAATCCCAAGCACACTTCCATGGAGATAAGGAGGATAAGGATTACAGTGCAGCTGTTCGGTGGAAATTCTAGTTTTCCTTGCTCCGCGTGGGCCGGAAAACCAGGCCCTGCCCGCAGCCTGAAGAAATGCCAAGGAAACAGAATTGAAATGTGGATGAGGCTATCCTATTTATTTTATTGGTATGTTTGGTTCTGTTCTCTGTCTCCCCCTTTTAGACTGGGAGCCCACTGTTGGGTAGGGACTGTCTCTATGTGTTGCCAATTTGTACTTCCCAAGCGCTTAGTACAGTGCTCTGCACATAGTAAGCGCTCAATAAATACGATTGATTGATTGATTGATTGATTGAGGGTGCCACAACCAAACCTCCCTCCGTACTCCTAGGATTAGACGTCTACTGCTAGAAATCGTCGAGTCCAGTTTCCATCCTGCGGTGCTTCAGGGCTGAAAAGTGGCATTTCACTTTTTAGACTGTGAGCCCACTGTTGGGTAGGGCCTGTCTCTATATGTTGCCAACTTGTACTTCCCAAGCGCTTAGTACAGTGCTCTGCACACAGTAAGTGCTCAATAAATACGACTGATTGATTTCACGCACTACTACTACTAATAATAATCTTGGTATTTGTTAAGCGCTTACTATGTGCAAAGCACTGTTCTAAGCGCTGGGGGGATGCAAGGTGATCAGGTTGTCCCACGTGGGGCTCACCATCTTAATCCCCATTTTACAGATGAGGAAACTGAGGCACAGAGAAGTTAGGCCACTTGCCCATAGTCGCACAGCTGACAAATGGCAGAGCCGGGATTCGAACCCATGATCTCTGACTCCCAAGCCCGGGCTCTTTCCACTGAGCCACGCTGCTTCTCTACTCAGGCGCACTCGATCAATATATGTTGCCAACTTGTACTTCCCAAGCGCTCAATAAATACGATTGAATGAATGAATCAAGGAGCACTTAGTAGGTGCAGAGCGGTGTACTTCCACACTAGTCGGGGAAGCTTTCTAACAAACCCTTCCTTGCCAATGCACTGGGGAGTGATATCATCATCATCAATCGTATTTATTGAGCGCTTACTGTGTGCAGAGCACTGTACTAAGCGCTTGGGAAGTACAAGTTGGCAACATATAGAGACAGTCCCTACCCAACAGTGGGCTCACAGTCTGTCCGGCTAACTTGAGGTTAAGCTCCCTGTGGCCAGGAAAAATATCTTGCACTTTTATTGTACTTTTTCTAGTGGTTAGTCAAGTGGATCATGCCCCACAAGTACTGTTACTACTACCACTATTCATTCATTCATTCAATCGTATTTATTGATCGCTTACTACGTGCACAGCACTGTACTAAGCGCTTGGGAAGTGCAAGTTGGCAACATATAGAGACGGTCCCTACCCAACGGCGGGCTCACAGTCTAGAAGGGGGAGACAGACAACAAAGCAAAACATAGTAACAAAATAAAATAAATAGAATAAATATGTACAAGGAAAATAGAGTAATAAATATGTACAGACATATATACATATATACAGGTGCTGTGGGGAGGGGAAGGAGGTAAGGCGCCGGGGGGAGAGGAAGGAGAGGGCTCAGTCTGGGAAGGCCTCCTGGGTAGGGACCATCTCTATATGTTGCCAACTTGCACTTCCCAAGCGTTTAGTACAGTGCTCTGCACATAGTAAGCACTCAATAACACTAATAACAACAACTGTGGTATTTGTTAAGCACTTACTATGGGCCAAGCACAGTACTAAGCACTGGGGGGCAGGGGAGAAGTACAAGCAAATCGGGTTGGACACAGACCCTGTCCTACATCAGGCTCACAATCCTCATCCCCATTTTACAGATGAGGGAATTGAGGCACAGAGAAGTGAAGTGACTTGCCCAAGGTCACATGGTAGACAAGTGGTGGACATGGGATTAGACCTCCCAGGCCCATGCTCCAACCACTAGGCCGTGCTACTACTATTAGAAGCAGCGTGGCTCAGTGGAAAGAGCACGGTCTTTGGAGTCAGTGGTCAGGGGTTCAAATCCTGGCTCCACCAATTGTCAGCTGTGTGACTTTGGGCAAGTCACTTAACTTCCCTGAGTCTCAGTTACCTTATCTGTAAAATGGGGATTAAGACTGTGAGCCCCCCGTGGGACAACCTGATCACCGTGTAACCTCCCCTGTGCTCAGAACTATGCTTTGCACATTGTAAGCACTTAATAAATGCCATATTAGCACATGAACATCTTCCTATTGCTTAGCTGCCACCACCCACACCACTGTTCAACTGGCCTCATTTCCAGGATACATGTCAGAAGATTTCATTTTTTATTCAGAATTTTAATAAACCACATGGCTTAGTGGAAAGAGCACGGGCTTGGGAGCCAGAGGTCATGAGTTCTAATCCCAGCTCCGCCACTTGTCAGCTGTGTGACTTGGGGCAACTCACAGCTTCTCTGGGCCTCTCAGTTCCCTCGTCTGTAAAATAGGGATGAAGACTGTGAGCCCCATGTGGGACAACCTGATTACCTT
This sequence comes from Tachyglossus aculeatus, assembly GCF_015852505.1. Lineage (NCBI taxonomy): Eukaryota > Metazoa > Chordata > Mammalia > Monotremata > Tachyglossidae > Tachyglossus > Tachyglossus aculeatus. Next base: position 4,908,560 of record NC_052085.1, read on the forward strand.
GTATCTCCCCCAGCACTTAAAACAGTGCTTGGCACACAGTAAGTGCTTAAATACCAAAATTATTATTATCATTTTTATTATGCCTCTGTTACCTCATCTGTAAAATGGGGATTAAGACAGTGAGCCCCACGTGGGACAACCTGACTACCTTGTATCTACTCCAGTGCTTAGAACAGTGCTAGGCACATTGTAAGAGCTTAAAAAATATCATTATTATTATTATTTTTCTTGCAGGGGGAGAGAGGGAATGAAAAGAAACAGGGAGGGCTAAGGGGGATTTAACCCTTCTGAAATGGATATGGACTTGAAGAGTCAAATTCGGATTTCTAAAGTTGGATGGCCTTTCCACCAGATTCAAGGAGAGTGGGAGGTCAAAACTCAGAGAGTGGAAAATGACCTATCATTTGATGAACTGATTGGCTTTAACTCTTAGAACTATTTTAATAAGCCTGAGACTTCTTGGGAAACTCACTGTCAGACTCCAGGAAGAGATTAAGTGGGAGTAATGGGTTTTTTTTTCTTTTTCTTCTTCCCAGAACCCCTTGGGGCTAAATAATGAATGCCTTTCAAAACTTTCTAACAATGGAGAATGTCTTCTCCCATTACTCTGTGGGGGATTTACATGTGTCACTCCTATTAGCAAAAATAGGCTTTACCCTTGTAACTCTTCAGCGCATCAGAGGGAGAATAGATCCAGTGTGCTATGGTGTGCTTCCCACAGACAGATGGCTATCATTTCCAAATAACATGTAGGAGGCTCTACACAGGCAAACCTCCATGATAAATAACAGGCTTTATGAACACATCTCCTATGTTTCTTTTTGACCCCATAACTCTTGAACAAGTAGCTCTGGGTGCAACTCACGGTGGACTTTAACCGGTTCTCTATGTGGAACGTTACTCTATTTATTTATTTATTTTACTTGTACATATCTTTCTATTTATTTTACTTTGTTAGTATGTTTGGTTTTGTTCTCTGTCTCCCCCTTTTAGACTGTGAGCCCACTGTTGGGTAGGGACTGTCTCTATATGTTCCCAACTTGTACTTCCCAAGCGCTTAGTACAGTGCTCTGCACACAGTAAGCGCTCAATAAATACGATTGATGATGATGGAACCACTGAAGTTAAGCGGTGTTGTAAGCAATGAATTATATGAAGAATTAAAAAAAACTTAAAAAGGCAACTGACTCCAAAGCTGGGAAACCCAGAGTGAAAACCGTTTTACTCTTATTTCCCGTTTTTTCTAAGGGTGCCGTAGTTGTACTAACTGAACTGAGAAAAACATCATGGATAAGAATACAAATTGTGCATCAATTAATGGCCCCACCTCACCTTTATTTGCAGAAAGAAGAAACTATTCTTTGAGACAATATCTAACCTATGTAAAAGCTTTCAATGACCTTCATGGCGTACTAACTGAACTGAGAAAAACATAATGGATAAGAATACAAATTGTGCATCAATTAATGGCCCCGCCTCACCTTTCTTTGCGGAAAGAAGAAACTATTCTTTGAGACAATATCTAACCTATGTAAAAGCTTTCAATGACCTTCATGGTCACTCAGCATCATCATCATCACCATTATTCCCTTCCCTCCCACCTGGACACCCTTCCTCCTTAGCTTTACTCAACCACCTCTTTCGCCTCCTTTAAATCCTTCCTAAAATGTTATCGCTTCTAGAAAGCGTTTTGTTTCAAACGGTATTTATTAAGCCTGCTATGCGCCAGGAACTGTTCTAAGCGCTGGGGTAGGTATGAGCAAAGCAGGTTGCACTCAGTCTGTGTCTCTCATGGGGCTCACCCTCTTAATCCACATTTTATAGAAGGAACTGAGGTACAGAGAACTTAAGTGACTCGCCCAAGGTCACACAGCAGACAAGAGGCAGAGCTGGGACTAGAACCCAGGCCCTTCCGACTCCCAGGCTTGTGTTCAATCCACTAAATGATGCTGCTTCTCCACCCACCTACCCCAGCCCCCTCCCCTGCAACACATTTCTCTCTCTCTTATGAATTGGTCTTTCTATTTGGCCTTTGTTTATTACTATGTGTATTAACAATACAGAGGATGCCTGTCGTCTTTCCCATAAGACTGGAAGCTTCTGGAAGGCAGGGATTGCATCTTGTTTTCTTGTCTGTCTCCCCCTTCTAGACTGTGAGCCCGTTGATGGGTAGGGACCATCTCTATATGTTGCCAACTTGTACGTCCCAAGCGCTTGGTACAGCACACAATAAGCACTCAATAAATACTGTTGAATGAATCTTGTTCCCATTTTACTCATTCCCCAAACAATCGATGGTACTTATTGAGCACTTACCGTGCGCAGAGCACGTACTAAGTGCTCGGGAGGGTTCAATATAACAGAGTTGGTAGACACGTTCCCTAACCACGACAAGCTTACAGACTGGAGGGGAACACTGGGCATAGTGCTCTGTGGTACAGTAAGGGCTCTATCATCATCATCATCATCAATCGTATTTATTGAGCGCTTACTATGTGCAGAGCACTGTACTAAGCGCTTGGGAAGTACAAACTGGCAACATATAGAGACAGTCACTACCCAACATTGGGCTCACAGTCTAAAAGTTAATGTGGATACTACTGCTACACCAGGGTGTTACGAGCAACTTCCAATAACAATCCAAGAAGAACATCTTCCTTCTTTAAATTACTCAGCCCCAACCCCTCTCTTCTGGCACAGTTTCTTCTTTTGGGGGGCCTTTATCCCAAGCAGGCAGTTCTGGTCAGGGTGCATCGGCCTTAAATCAAATCAATTTAAACCCCAATTTAATTCCCTGGCCCGGAAGCCTCAACTTAATCATTGCTTTCTATAGAAGTGCAATTGTGTTGCTTGGTAGAACCTTAATCACTTTGCTCCTAGATCAGAAACTGAATTACGATTTGAATATTTTATTAACCCAAGCTAACTGAAACAGATCACTGTGATGTCTTTGGGAAGAAAACTATCTCCAGTTCACTGGAATATCCTGCTTCAAGATGTTGATTTGTTTCTACTGACAATCACTCCTTGCATTTTCTTTCCAGACTCCTCCTCCTTGCCAAGATATACCCCACTCTCCACAATCCCCCAAATTCTGAAACTGGTAGGGGAGAGGACTTGACCCTGTTTTTATACACTAGAGACACAGTAGGGTTTACCGATAGGTAAATCACCCCTGTTGTCTTTCATTGCCATACACTGCAGCTATCAGTACATCTTCAATTAATCGATAGCATTTGCTGAGCACTTGTACACTGGTACACTTGTGTACACGTGCACAATAAAGTTAGCAAATACCTGCCTTCAAAGAAGGGGATACAATCCACACGTCGTCGAGCATTGACATTAAGGACCACAGAGGTGCTTAATGGATTCATGGGCACTAATCCCGACTCAGCCACTTGTCTGTTGTGTTGCCTTGGGCAATTCACTTCACTTCTCTGTGCCTCAGTTACCTCATCTTCAAAATGGGGATTGATACAGTGAGCCCCATGTGGGACAGGGACTATGTCCAACCTGAATTGCTCGCATCCACCTCAGTGTTTAGTACAGTGCCTGGCACAAAGTAAGTGCTTAACAAATACCACAATATTATTATTATTATTATTATTAATGAGATCTCAAAGGCTCAGCCCTGAGGCCCTTTGGAAAGAATCTATAGAAGAATCAGATTTGGGCCCCTGAAACAGTCCACAGGCATGGCTGGATTTGACTTATTGACAGGGTTTCCTAAAGAAGATACTGTGACTATATAATCTTTAATACAGATCTAAAGGTAGGTGTGGACATGGCTCTTCTTTATATTTGACGGTCACCAGGCAGGCAGTGGGACCCCACCCAGGTAGGTAAATGTTTTTTATTGAGCACTAACTGAAGGCCAAGCACTATATTAAGCACTTGGGACAGTACAGGACATCAGAGACAGTAGATGCGATCCCTGCCCATAAGACCTTACAATCTATGGGGAGGCAGTAACTAAAATACATTAGGGAAAGGGGAAATAGCAGAGTATAAGAATATTTACATAAGTATTGTTGGGCTGAGGTGCTTAGAAGATGCTGCTGGACGGTCGAGAACTTTCAATCTTATACTGGAATATACAAATCTCTATTCCCTGATGTCATCTTTGGGCTTTCATGCCTTTTTAAACAACAACAACAACAACAAAAATTTTTAGGTTTTTTACAGCATCTTAAAATATAATTTTCAAACTTCTGACTTGAGTTTTGTTTAGATCATTGATTGGGCATGTGATATTCACCCCACCCTCAACTGCACAGCACTTATGTCCATAGCCTTACACTACCATTTCCTCTTTCTGTAATTTATTTTAAGGTCTGTCTCCCCTGCTAGACTGTAAGCTCCCTGTGCAATTCAATTGCCTCGCACTCTCTCAAGTGCTTTAGCACTGTGCTCGGCACACAAGTGTTCCATAAATACTACTGCTTGATTGATTTTTATCTACCTTGACTCCATTCCTTCTGAACTTCAGCCAGCATCACAATTACTCCCCCTCCTCCATAGTCACCCTCCTTCACAAGCTGGAAGCTAAGCCTCTACCCTTTCGCCAGCCTGGAGACTGACCCAAAAAGGCTTTACCAGGAAGAAAAGAAAAATACAGAGAGAGGCAGAAGCACCTACAGAGAGACACCCACTGAAAGAAAGAAAAGGAGGTGAGTACACCTGCCCCTTACCCACACACAGACACACACTCTCTCCCTCATTCTCTCTCCCCTTCTCCCCACCCCACTCCCCAGCCTTCCCTCTCCCCAGAAAGAGTCAGAAACTGGAATTTCCTTGAGAGGAACTCTGAAGCAGTGTTGAGGGGCTTTGATCACTACGATGTTGAACTAATTATTTCTTAAGTGGAATACTAAGCCACAGTCTCGGTTCCTTATAGATTTGAAAGCTGCACAACTCCGGCAGCAAGATGAAATTTTGATTTGAACGTCAACATTTTTCCATACTTGCTCAGCACACGTGTTCCATAAATACTACTGCTTGATTGATTTTTATCTACCTTGACTCCATTCCTTCTGAACTTCAGCCAGCATCATTTGCTTTTTTCTTTTTTTCCCTCTGCCCTGAACCATTTTACGGGGATGCTGTCAACTCGCTTCCCAACCACCTCTCTGATACCAGGAAGAAGGGGAAGAACACAAACTTTGCTGGTACTTTAATTTTCAGCCCAAACAGCCGTAACATGCTCCTCAACTTGTACCTAACACATATTGCCTTAAGTACTCCCCATTTCACGGACTCCTAGGAGGATAATTTAGGAGACACAGAATGCAGTGGATAGCCTGCTTAATAAAATGCCTTCGGATCCATTTGTTAGACAATGTGGTATCACTCTGAACATGCTTAAAAATAACCCTGTTATGATTTTAGTCCATCTATGCTGACAAGCTGAAATTCATAATCTTCCTGGTCTGAAAAATACAAACGCAATACACAAAAGGAAAGTGTGCTACAGGATGGCTCAAATGGCTATGGACCAAAAAGGAAACAACATTTGTTACATGTGAGATGAGATCCCATCCCAATGTTTTTCAGTCATTTAACTCCCAGTTCGATAGCCCAGTGCCAGTTCAAGGTTAAAAGCTGATATATTTGAGTGACTTTTGAATAAACTCCACTGCACGCATGAATGATTTTAAAGCACCTCTTAAACCAAGAAGTTCTATTTGTATCTTGATGAATCAAAACAATATCCAGGTATGGTGGATTTCCTCCTCTTTCTGCTTCTTGGCGCAAGAAGCAGTGGTTAAAGAGGCAATCATCTATAGCCCCAAGATCCTATTTGTACATAAATCCTTACCAACTTACAAGCAACATTAGTATAATTGCGAATTGGAGAAACACAAAGACAAAAAGGGCAACTATGTTACAGAAAATCAGAATTGCAATCAACAGGGGTGTGGGAAAATAAATGACAGCAATATGAATTGAATTTAAGGTAGTTGTTATTGCCTAGTTGTTACTGCCCTGCATGGAAGTTGGTGACAGTCCCTTTGCTTCAAGAATCCTTGTAACTCTTGCTAACACACGGCGAGTCTCAGCTTTACGAAAAAGAAGGAAGGAAGGAAGGAGGGAGAGGGAGAGAGCAGGGAAGAAGGGAGATAGAAGGAAAGGAGATAGATTGATGGATGGATACTGTCCGATGTTTTTCTTTGATATCGTGGAAAACAAATGCAAGTAATGCGATAATAAGGAGTTTTCTCTTCTGATCATTCCCTAGAACAAAGTCCATAACCCTATGTTCACATCACATCACTGGATGCATCTGTTGACACTGAGAACCTGTTTTGACATGACAGGAACCCACTCAAGTTCAATGGAACTAGAGTTTCTAATGAAAGTAAAACTGCTTGGTGTTTTGAGTTAGTTTGCTCTTGGCAGCCGGTAACTTCCTGTGCCTAAGAGAAGTGACTTTAAATGAGACCATTAAAAAAGATCAAAAGGTTTGGACATCAATTAGCTCTCAAACCATCAAAATATTGTTTTGTGAATGTAAGAGAATCAACCATATGGATTCCATTTCCATTAAAATCCACAAGGGCTTAAAAATGAAGGGGAAAGGGGCTTGGGAAAGCTCATTTGGATTTTATCAAACCCCAAACATTTGAAAAGTAGTTCAAGATGTTTGCAGTCACCCAAGCCTGCTTGGTGTGCTGCTCTCTGCGGAATTTCACTGTGGGTTTTCAATTCAGCACAGAGTCTACAGAGAGGAGATTAAAAGAGGTGCCTAGATCTACCTGCCACTTCATCCACCATGAAAAATGCCCACCTTTCTTGTCTCAACAGCAGAAGGAGTAATAAGTATGAATTGAGTGTCCACTGCATAAAACACATTGCAGTAGACGGGAAGTATCAGCATGAAAGTGATAAATTCCCAGCCCACGGGTAGGTCACTGAACTGCACATGCACGTGAATATTGGCTTTTGTGGGGAATGACCATTTGTGATGAGGTTATTTTTTTTTGTTTTTAGTGGTACTTATGCACTTACTATGTACCAGACACTGTGCTAAGCCCTGGGATGGATGCAAGTTAATCAAATTGGACACAGTCCCTGTTCAACCCAGGGCCCACAGTCTTAAGGCCCACTTTACAGATGAGGTAACTGAGGCAAAGTTAAGTGACTTGCCCAGGGTCCCTCAGCAGACAAGTGGCAGAACTGACTCCAGGTCTGGGCTCCTTCCACTGGGCCATGCTATTTGTCGGCATTAAACGTTAATGCTCTGTTAATATTTAAAATGTTAAAATGTTCAGCTCGGCCTCCCTGCCCCCAAATTCAATGGAATTGATACTACAATAATCAATGATACCTATTAAGCAGCTTTCAAAGGTATATCACTGTACTTAGCATTTGGAAGAGTGGAAATAAATGCACAACCTAAGGACCATTGATATCTGGTGAAAGAGACCTAATAATTAGGCTTCAAAAGTGGGCAGAATGGATGATTTTAAATGGAATTGATACCACAATAATCAATGATACCTATTAAGCATCTTTCAAGGGTATATCACTGTACTTAGCATTTGGAAGAGTGGAAATAAAAGCACAATCTAAGGACAATTGATATCTGGTGAAAGAGACCTAATAATCAGGCTTCAAAAGTGGGCAGAATGGATGATTTTAAATGGAATTGATACTACAATAATCAATGATACCTATTAAGCATCTTTCAAAGGTATGTCACTGTACTTAGCATTTGGAAGAGTGGAAATAAAAGCACAACCTAAGGACCATTGATATCTGGTGAAAGAGACCCAATAATTAGGCTTCAAAAGTGGGCAGAATGGATGATTTTAAATGGAATTGATACTACAATAATCAATGATACCTATTAAGCATCTTTCAAAGGTATGTCACTGTACTTAGCATTTGGAAGAGTGGAAATAAAAGCACAACCTAAGGACCATTGATATCTGGTGAAAGAGACCTAATAATTAGGTTTCAAAAGTGGGCAGAATGGATGATTTTAAATGGAGTTGATACTACAATAATCAATGATACCTATTAAGCATCTTTCAAAGGTATATCACTGTACTTAGCATTTGGAAGAGTGGAAATAAAAGCACAACTTAAGGACCATTGATATCTGGTGAAAGAGACCCAATAATTAGGCTTCAAAAGTGGGCAGAATGGATGATTTTAAATGGAATTGATACTACAATAATCAATGATACCTATTAAGCATCTTTCAAAGGTATGTCACTGTACTTAGCATTTGGAAGAATGGAAATAAAAGCACAACCTAAGGACCATTGATATCTGGTGAAAGAGACATAATAATTAGGCTTCAAAAGTGGGCAGAATGGATGATTTTAAATGGAGTTGATACTACAATAATCAATGATACCTATTTAGCATCTTTCAAAGGTATGTCACTGTACTTAGCATTTGGAAGAGTGGAAGTAAAAGCACAACCTAAGGACCATTGATATCTGGTGAAAGAGACCCAATAATTAGGCTTCAAAAGTGGGCAGAATGGATGATTTTAAATGAAATTGATACTACAATAATCAATGATACCTATTTAGCATCTTTCAAAGGTATATCACTGTACTTAGCATTTGGAAGAGTGGAAATAAAAGCACAACCTAAGGACCACTGATATCTGGTGAAAGAGACCTAATAATTAGGCTTCAAAAGTGGGCAGAATGGATGATTTTAAAACCCAGGCTACTGAAGGGAGTACTTTACATCCTCTTCGCATTTTGGACTTTTATCAAGCTCTTAGTACAGTGCTCTGCACACAGTAAGCGCTCAATACAATTGAATGAATGAATCCAGCAGCTACTCAAATTACACACAGACAGAGAAAAGATGTTGCAAGGAAAGTTGACCACCTTTTTGAGAAGACTGCAGAGTCACTCTGTGTATGGACACAGGGAAACCCGCCAAATAAAGGCATCAGCGCTGCTTTCCTGAATAAGAAGAGAGAACCAGGGAGACAGGGTGATGTGGAAGAGCCAAGACTGGCTAGGATTTGAATGGGCCACCTGGCAAGGAACAGCTCCTTTCCGAGTCCGGAGGTAGCGCAATCCTGGCATGGGCATTTACAGAGAAGCCACAGCTGCAGCAGGGCCTACTAAATGACTGTTCTATCGCTCGGAAATCCATCGGAAGGGAAAGTAGAGTCGCATCAAGAGCGACTTTTTTATTTTATTTTGTTAGTATGTTTGGTTTTGTTCTCTGTCTCCCCCTTTTAGACTGTGAGCCCACTGTTGGGTAGGGACTGTCTCTATATGTTGCCAACTTGGACTTCCCAAGCGCTTAGTACAGTGCTCTGCACACAGTAAGCGCTCAATAAGTACAATTGATGATGATGATGACTTGGTCATTACCAAGCCCTGCAGTCAAAACACTTACAAAGGTTAAATCAACAAGCAATATTGCTACAAAAGCGTTAAAATGCCTAAATAAAGCAGACCCTGTTGACAAAATATGGCAACGCTGAATTCCCTGTTCCAAGAGGTGATGCCCACATGCCATATTCTGAATGCTGTCGGGGTAGATGGGGCACTCGAAGCTTTTTGGTAGAGAATCTCTAGGTTTCAGCTGAATTCTGCAGAGCCCAGCAAATTGTGTGGTGGAACCCAATGCTTGGCACAGTGTTTGTGCAGGAAGCACTGAGGGCCAAAAAGTCATCTGAAGCTTAAGAGAAGAATAGAACAGTGCTTTGCACATAGTAAGCGCTTAATAAATACCATTATTATTATGATTATTATTAATACACTGGTCCAAAACCTCCCTGGGCCCCAGGACACTTATCCGTAATGTATTTATATTAATGTCTGTCTCCCCCTCTAATAATAATCATAATAATGTTGGTATTTGTTAAGCTCTTACCATGTGCAAAGCACTGTTCTAAGCACTGGGGTAGGTACCAGGTAATCAGGTTGTCCCACGAGGGGCTCACAGTCTTCATCCCCATATTACAGATGAGGGAACTGAGGCCCAGAGAAGTAAAGTGACTTGCCCAACGTCACACAGCTGACAAGTGGCAGAGCCGGGATTTGAACCCACGACCTCTGACTCCAAAGCCCGGGCTCTTTCCACTGAGCCACGCTGCTGCTCGTTGTGGGCAGGGAGCGTGCCTACCAACTCTGTTATAGTGTACTCTCCTAAGTGCTCAGTACAGCATTCTACATACAGTAAGTGCTCAATAAATGTATTTATTTATTTTACTTGTACACATCCATTCTATTCATTTTATTTTGTTAGTATGTTTGGTTTAGTTCTCTGTCTTCCCCTTTTAGACTGCGAGCCCACTGTTGGGTAGGGACTGTCTCTATATGTTGCCAATTTGTACTTCCCAAGAGCTTAGTACAGTGCTCTGCACATAGTAAGCGCTCAATAAATACGATCGTTGATGATGATAATAAATGCAACTGATTGATTGATGACCACAAACCACACCTCCTTTCCAGGGTCTGCTGTCTTCCACTGCTTGTCCTAGGCAAAGAAGCCTAGTGTAGCTCAGCACAATCCTTCAACATTCCTGGAAAGTCAAGGCACGCCCATGTCCCCCCACCCTGGAAAACTAGAGAACTTTCCCAAACAGTTAGCCCAGGATCCAGGTGGAAGCCGCTAAAGGAGCTACTAGAGAGGCGGCAGTACGGTTGGACTGTGCATCTGGACGTCTGCCCCACTCCCGCAACATGGGCGAGGGCCAAGGAAAAGTGTTCTCAACATTACCCATCTCACACCCAGGTACGGTGTCTGACGGGTTTCTCTTCCGTGAAACCACAAGCGGAAAGCTACCCCACGCAAAGAAAATCCCAACTGCACCACTGCACATCCGGACTCTCCGGGACAACCTGAACACCAGTCAGGCAGAAAGAACACAGCACAGGTTGCACAAGAGTTATTCAGATTGGAATCTGTCACTGCACTGGGCCAAACCAAGCTTACTGAGGAAGGCCAGACCACAGAGAAAATTAATCAATCAGAGAAAGCTACTGGTTTCCCACTTGAGACTGATGGTTATCAAGCATCAGCTTTGCAATCAGACAGACAGACAGGCCCTTGTCCTGAAGCTCTCAAACATACTTTGTTTTCTGGACTACCTCTTTGCTTCACGGCTTCTCTAAGACAGAAGCACCACCATCAGGATATGGGCACTCATCGAAACACACGCGGACCAGAAGAAAAACAGTATGAGGAGCTGGAGACCCATCACAGAAGTAACAATCAATGGTGTTTATTGAATATTTACTATGTGTAGAACACTGTACTAAGCACTGAACAGGCACACTCCCTGCCCAAATCAAGCTTACAGGCCAGAGGGGGAGATGGACATTAACATGAATAAATACTTAATCATATATAATATACAGATATGTATGCAAGTGATGTGGGGGTGGGGCAAATATCAACTGTCAAAGGGTCACAAAGTGAATAGATGAGGCTATGCACAATACTGATACACTGATCAAAAATGTGTCAAACTACGGGTGGGCTGGGGTGACAAAATGACAAAATGTGGTGGAAGAATCAGATCTACCAGACTTGGAAATCTTACCTACTATTGCCTCTTTCTTTGCCATGCGCCAAGCATCGATTTTGGACCATCAACATTAACTTCCCAGCACCGACCAAGAGGAAGATGCCATGGATGGAAGCAGCCTGGCCTACTAGAAGTGCTTGGGGCTGGGAGTCAGAAGCCACGGATTTGAGACCCAGTTCTGCCTCTGTCTGGTTTTTTGACCTTGGGAAAGTCCCAAGACTTCTCCATGGCTCAATTTTCTCCGCGGTAAAATGGGATTAAAACATCTATTCTCCTACTCTCTCTTACACTGTGATTCCAGGGAGTGATACAATCTGTTTTCAATCTGATTATCTTGAATTGACTCCAGTGCTTATAGTAAGCACTTAATAAATGTGTCACTGTTTGATATGGGGACTTTAAGGATGTCACTCAAGAACCTCCAGTGGTTGCCCATCCACGTCAGCATCAGAGAGAAACTCATCACCATCGGCTTCAAAGCCGTAAATTACCATGCCCCCCCCCCCCCCCCCCCCCCCCGCAATTTCCTAGAACAATCCAGCCCACACCCTTGGCTGTGGGCTAATGCCAACCTACTCAACTGTACCTTGAGCTCGTCTATCTCACTGCCGATGCTTCATCCGTGGCCTGCCTCTGGTCTGGAATGCCCTCCCACTTCATATCTGACAGAAGATCATTCTTCCCACCTTCAAAGGTGTATTGAAGGCACATCTCCTCTAAGAGGGCTTCCTTAAGGCCCCATTTGCTCTTCTCCCACTTCCTTCTGCTTTGCCCTTTCACTTGGACTTGCCCCCTTTTTTCACCCTTCCTTCAGCCCCACAGCACTTATGTACATATCCATAATTTATTCAAACCGTCTCCCCCTCTAGACTGCAAGCTCATTGTGGGCAGGGAACATGTTAACCAACTCTGGTATATTATACTCTCCCAAAAGCTTAGTATAGTGCTCTGCACACAGTAAGCGCTTAAATACGATGGCTGCAGTTATATCTGGTGCTCAAGTACTGGGCTCTCTCGCTAGTGATACAACTAAACTTTCAACATCACATCATGAGAAGCAGCATGGCTTAGTGGAAAGAGCACGGGCTTGGGAGTCAGAGGTCATGGGTTCTAATCTCGGCCCTGCCACTTATCAACTGTGTGACTTTGGGCAAGTCACTTAACCTCTCTGTGCCTCAGGTCCCTCATCAGTAAAATGGGGATTAAGACTGTGAGTCCCATGTGGGACAATCATCATCATCATCAATCATATTTATTGAGCGCTTACTATGTGCAGAGCACTGTACTAAGCGCTTGGGAAGTACAAACTGGCAACAATTGGGGACAATCTGATTACCTTGTATCTACCCCAGTGCTTAGAACAGTGCTCGGCATGTAGTAAAGTGCTTAACAAATGCCATCATCATCATCACACCATCTGAAGCGCTTGGAGAACGAAGTTAGTTGAAAGCAATTCCATGGAACACAGGAAAACGTATGGTTGAAGAATCACTACTCAACACTTTTCCCTCCCACACTTGGGCCTGGGGGTCATAGGGTTCAGGGAATACCTGTTTCGAAACTCCTTAGCCAGCCTGTAGGAAACAGACTGGAAGCCAAGGAGTGGGAGGAGAGGATGAGTTCTGGAATGCCAGTGCTAAGAAAGGCAGGAGGCAGTGAGTGGCTGGGGGCCCAGGCAGAGGAAGGTGAAGAGAAACCTCCTTAATTCTTGTCCTAAATCCCCTTGAGAGTGTAAGCCCCTTGAGGGTTGGGACTCTGGCTCATACTTCCTCTCCGACTCCCCACAGAGTATCTAGTTCAGTGTACTGCCCCCGGTGAGTGTTCAGTTAATACAGATGCCTGGCTGATAGGTACATCTATTTATCTGGAAATTCTGTTAAGTGTCTACCTATTCATTAAATTAAACGTTCCTATATAAAAGGTGCCTTTATTCTCAAAAGCTGGCTGGTACAAGATGCCAGAATTGAAAATCTTCTTAAGCATTTCTCTATGGCGCAAGTTCAGTTTTTAGCCTTGTGAGCAAGAAAGCCAGGAGTAAATCAATTTGCATCTAAAAGCTCCTTTATGAACCTGGCCATGACCTGTGGCAGGCAGGCGGTCAGACTTGCTCATGGAAACAGAAGTTGAGGTCTGTCTCGGAGAAGATTGCTTGGTCCCAGTTGAATAAACTGCTGGCATTCACTATAAGCCAAACAGTAAGCAGATTATGGGTAAACAGATATTCGTACTCTGATAAAGCTTTTTCTCATTCATTCTTATTTACCGAGCACTAACTATATGCAAAGCACTGTACTAAGCACTTGGGAGAATACAACATAACAATAAACAGACACATTTCCTGCCCACAGCAGGCTTACAGTCTAACTTTACACCTCTTTTCACAAATCTATGCATCTCTCACCATATCAGAGAACTTGGAAGAGTACAATAGAGTTAAAAGTAACAACCCGGCCCTCAAGGGGTTGACATTAGAGTGGGAAGTTTAAGGTAAACCAATTTCTAACCAGAGTCAAACTCTTCAACTCCCCTCGGGTAAATTCCCCTCAGACATACATTTTGCCTAAATACTTGGTCTTTGGGATTTTCATATCATTCATTTTTTCAGAGAAGCAGCGTGGCTCAGTGGAAAGAGCACGGGCTTGGGAGTCAAGAGGTCATGGGTTCTAATCCCGGCTCCGCCACTTGTCAGCTGTGTGACTTTGGGCAAGTCACTTCACTTCTCTGTGCCTCAGTTACCTCATCTGTAAAATGGGGATGAAGACTGTGAGCCCCACGTGGGTCAACCTGATTACCTTGAATCACTCCCAGCGCTTAGAACAGTGCTCAACACATAGTAAGCACTTAACAAATACCATCATTACTATTCAGAGGCACTGTGACCTTGTGACAAGCACATGGGACTGGAAGACAGGAGACCTGGGTTCTAATCCCAGCTAGACGGTTGGTCTGCTGGGTGACCCTGGGCAAGCCACTTAATAAATCTTGACTACTTTCTATGTGCAAAGCACTGTACTGAGCGCTTGAGAGAGTACAGTGCAGCAGAGTTGGTAGACACGTTCCCTGCCACAAATCTCCCTAGGCCCGAGTTTCTTCATCTGTAAAATGGAGATAAGGTACCTGCTCTCCCTACCTTTTAGACTGAGAGTCTGATTAGCTTGTATTTACCCCCAGTGTCTGGCAGTGTTCTGGCACTTAGTGTTTAATAAATCCCACAATTATTTATTATAATACCACAGAAGTATTTTGCCCAAAGGCAGGCGGCGCCTATCATCTTTCCACACCAACTCTTGGATTATTTCTTCCCTGCCTTTCCTTGGAAAATTCTCCCAGTTACCTCAAGTCTTGTTGAGCTCACAAAGTAAAGTGAAAGGATGATGAAGAGCCATTAGAATAAACTCAGACTTAGAGAGTCTGGAGATTAAATACAATAAGTTCACCAGCCCACAAAAATGTCTGCAGCCTCAATCCTCCCCCTAGGCTATGCAGTTCAGTGCCACATACTCAGCAGGTAGTCAATACAGAGGAACGGATGAGCCCTAAGGGAACAGTCTGCCATTACAAATAGTAAAGCTTCTTTACTAATGATCCTCCATAAGGCCCTTCTGAGTCTGGTGGCATAGCTGTCAAGGAACTTTTGGGGACTCTCTCCTAGCAGCCCCTTCTGGGCCACCACACAAAGCAAGGAGATTGAGAAAAAAAAAACAGTTTCACGGTTCATCGCCAGCATGTGACAGATGCAGGGTTAGGTAGCTGATCCCATATTCCTGTTCCCAGTCAAGTTCCAGCCAGGATACAGGGCCATGCTGGCTAGGGGAACTGGCCCCTGGAATCTCCAGGGCAGCAATCAATCAATCAATCGTATTTATTGAGCGCTTACTGTGTGCAGAGCACTGTACTAAGCGCTTGGGAAGTACAAGTTGGCAACATACAGAGACAGTCCCTACCCAACAGTGGGCTCACAGTCTAAAAGGGGGAGGAGGCAGCAGTGCTCCCTAAGTCTAGCTGCAGCTTGCTCAGGGTCCGACATCGGCAGTGAAGTTTTCAGGAGAGAGGAGAGAAAGTGAAGAAAGCGAAGAGAAGGGAGGAGAAAAAGAGAAGACAAGGGAGAGAAGTCATTCTGCTCTCTCCCTAGGAGGTGTTTTCAGGCCTGCGTAGAACTCCATAAGTAGGAAGGGTATTCATAAGCGCTTAGTGCAGTGCTCTGCACACAGTAAGTGCTCAATAAATACGACTGAATAAATGAATTTTGCGCTTAGTGTGGAGGGCCCCATGCCGGGCTCTGGACAAGAATGCCCAGGTGACAGTTTGGCGGCCCCCTAACACCCTCTTCCAGGGCCTTGCCTCATGGGCCACCTCTGGAGCCCAGCACAGGTGAGGGGAGCTGCCCATCGCTCCCCTCCTGCCAGCAACTGGGGGGAGGCAGGGTGGAGGAGAGGGGAGGGGAGGGGTGTCCTCGCCTGGCCCAGGGAGCTGGTGGCCAAGAAGAGGGGCCAAGGGCCAAGTCATCCCTCCTTCCCCGGTGGGGGGCTGCAGGTTTCCCCCTCCTCTGGGCAGGAGGTGGAGGGAGCCTGAGAGCTGCTGTGTGTGTGGGCTTGGGGTGTCCTCCCCCCCCCCCCGCTCCGTGGCCCCGATCTCCCCGGGGAGGTGCCCCCGTCCTCCGCCCTCACGCCCTCCAGAAGGCCGCCGTGGGGCAGGCGCTCAGGCCAGGCGGGGTGCGGGGCTTCGCGGGCCCAACGCCAGCCCCCCGGTTGGCGGCCCCGTTGGCACACTGACCTGCCAGCCGCCTGTCGCGGACGTTTTTCCAGAGTAAATCCCAGGCTTTGGCCGTGGAGTCCCGCAGCTGCTCGCTCAGGGACCGCCTGAGCTGCGGCTTGTTGGCTCCGCGCCGGCTGCTCATTATAGATCCGTGGGCTCCCGGCCCGGGCCCCCTGGCCCCCCGGCGCCCCCCGGCCCCCCTCAGCACCCCATGGGGCGCCCACACTGCTCGCCGCCAGGCCCGCCCGGAGAGGCAGGGCAACCTGGGTGCTAGGGCTCCATCCCCGTCCTCGAGCCTCCTCTTCCTCCTCCTCCTTCTCCTCCTCTTCTCCCCTCCCCGCCCTCGGGGGCTGCTGGAGTTCAGGTTCACTCCAGGACCGCCCCCACCCTCTCCTTCCCCACCTCCTCTCTTCCTTCCTTCTTCTCTCTCTCCTTCCCTTCTCCTTCCCTCTTCTCTCTCCCCTTCCCCTTCCCTCTTCTCTCTCCCCTTCCCCTTCCCTCTTCTCTCTCCCCTTCCCCTTCCCTCTTCTCTCTCCCCTTCCCCTTCCCTCTTCTCTCTCCCCTTCCCCTTCCCTCTTCTCTCTCCCCTTCCCCTTCCCTCTTCTCTCTCCCCTTCCCCTTCCCTCTTCTCTCTCCCCTTCCCCTTCCCTCTTCTCTCTCCCCTTCCCCTTCCCTCTTCTCTCTCCCCTTCTCCTTCCCTCTTCTCTCTCCCCTTCCCCTTCCCTCTTCTCTCTCCCCTTCCCCTTCCCTCTTCTCTCTCCCCTTCCCCTTCCCTCTTCTCTCTCCCCTTCCCCTTCCCTCTTCTCTCTCCCCTTCCCCTTCCCTCTTCTCTCTCCCCTTCTCCTTCCCTCTTCTCTCTCCCCTTCTCCTTCCCTCTTCTCTCTCCCCTTCTCCTTCCCTCTTCTCTCTCCCCTTCTCCTTCCCTCTTCTCTCTCCCCTTCTCCTTCTCTCCTTCTCCCTTCTCTCCGCTTCTCCTTCCCTCTTCTCTCTCCCCTTCCCCTTCCCTCTTCTCTCTCCCCTTCCCTCTTCTCTCTCCCCTTCCCCTTCCCTCTTCTCTCTCCCCTTCCCCTTCCCTCTTCTCTCTCCCCTTCCCTCTTCTCTCTCCCCTTCTCCTTCCCTCTTCTCTCTCCCCTTCTCCTTCCCTCTTCTCTCTCCTTCTCCTTCCCTCTTCTCTCTCCTTCTCTCTCCCCTTCTCCTTCCCTCTTCTCTCTCCTTCTCTCTTCTTTCCCCTTCTTCCCTCTTTTCTCCCCTTCTCCTTCCCTTTTCCCTCTCCCCTTTTCCCTCCTCCTTCCCTCTCCCCTTCCCTCTTCTCTCTCCCCTTCTCCTTCCCTCTTCTCTCTCCCCTTCTCCTTCCCTCTTCTCTGCCCTTCTCCTTCCCTTTTCCCTCCTCCTTCCCTCTTCTCTCTCCCCTTCTCCTTCCCCCTTCTCTCTCCCCTTCTCTTTCCCTCTCCCCTCTCCTTCCTTCTCCCCTTTTTCTTCTCTCTCCCCCGTCTCCTCGCCTCCAAGTGCCTGGACCAGATGTTCAGCAACTTCGGACACTTTCCACTTCTCCCCGTGCTTCTCCCCCCAGTTCAGTTTTACTGTTCCTTCCCTCCTCCCTCCAGCTCCTTCCCACCGCACCGATTTTGGTAATACGAAATAGAGAGAGCATGTCTCTCCGGCGCGCTTCAACCACAGTTGTCCGGATTTTTCGGATTCGAAGATAAAAAAAGAGTTAAACTCTCATCGAAGTTTCAAGCGGACGACGAATTTGCCCTTCACAGCTGATAGCCCTTTTAATCTGGGGGCTGGGCAATAAACTTGGGCAAGAACGCCGGGATTTTCCAGGTGCTCTCGAGATCTATTTACGTGCATACTGGACCCTGTTAATCTTTCATTTGAACTGCAGAAAGCAACCACCTGATGTAAACAGATTAGACCGTGTTGGAAGAAAAAAAAATTAACACATCTACACCATGGCTTTTCAACCATGTGTATGTAGGAGTATGAAAAGTAAAAACATTCTGAGATGGAAATGTGATTGGGGCACGTAGGATAGGCATAAATAGGGTTTTTACATTCGAAAGGACTGGGGCGGGTGTGCTTGATTGGCTGCAAACTGGAGGTACACAGCGTTTTGTCTAATATCAGAGGCGGGTGGGCGAAAGCCTTTCACTTCCAGTGTAGGGAAAGAAAAATGTTCCCTTTGGAAGGGTCTGAAGGGTCCTGTGGGATTCCCAATTCTACTCCGTGCTGTTGGAGAATTTTTGGATTAGATATTCAAATTTCTCTGGCCTCAGTTTAGCCACCCATAACAACAATAATAATAGTAATAATAATGGTATTTTGTTAAGGGCTTACTATGTGCCAAGCACAGAAAGTTCTAAGCACTGGGGGAGATACAAGGTAATCAGGTTGTCCCACGTGGGGCTCAATCCCCATTTTACAGATGAGGTAACTGAGGCACAGAGAAGTGAAGTGACTTGCCCAAAGTCACACAGCTGACAGGTGGCAGAGCTGGAATTAGAACCTAAGATCTCAGACTCCCAAGCCCGGGCTCTTTCCACTGAGCCAAGATGCTTCATAAAAAGGGCTTGTCTACTACCTGACAAAGTACTATGAGGTGTTCAGAGGTTATTTTTCTAAAAGGTCAGACAGGAGAAAAATGCTTGTACCAATTTCATTTTCTAGAGGGCATTATTGCAATGTTTAAGGTAGAACACACCTGGAGTGTTGGAATTAGCTACTTTAGGCTGGCATTATGGAAGACAGCCTAGATATATGCTACTTCAAAAATTTAAAATTCTATTTATGAACTACTCAGACGGTCTTGGAGTTCTGAGATTAAAGTATTCGTCTGATTTTTCAAATGAGTTCAAATATTGATGAACTCAAGGTAGCTATGGAGTCATAGAAACAAAAAGAAAGTCACTTCCTTCTCCAGTAAGGCTTCCCTGATTGATCTTTCCTCTTCCCACCTACATGGCCCCCCACTGCCATTTCAGCATTGTCATTTAAACTTTTAGGCAATCTCCCTCCCCCTCTCCCTCAGCAATTTTACAAACATATCTTTAGATATTATTGCTTCCTCCTAATTTATTTTACTGTCTCCCTACCCCCACTTCCCTAGATATACATTTCTTGAAGGCAAGGATCATGACTACTGATTCTCTTTTACTTTCCTAAGTGCTTACTACAGTGCTCTGCACAGAAGAGTGGGCGTTAAATAAACACTATAAACTTGACTGTTTGAGAGCTGCTGTCCAACCTGTCCTGGTTTTGGGAATTGGCACCAGGAATCCTTTCGAATCCATCCTCGGTTTTCAACGAGTGTAGCGGTAACATATATGTTTGGTCAGAAACAGGATTTGTGTAATCTGGAGTGGCTGCTAGAGAGGGGGACAACGAAATGTGTCAAAACCACATTCTCAGGCACAAATGGGTTGTATTTTAACAAGGACAGCTCTCCCTATTGGATCAAAGGCAGTGGCAGAAACGTTATCTACGCAAGTGGGGAAAAAGGAAAACTCAGTGAACACACAGGCACAATCTTACTGCTCCTTTAGTTCTAAGGATTCCACTGCCCTACCGTTTCCTAATCTGACCTTGTCCAGGAGCTGCAGAATGATGTTTGTCTCAAAATAGATGAGCTCTGTTTCAGCAAACCATTCTAACATGAAGTCCCGTTAATATATGTTGGTTGAGGCTGATTCCCCGTAGTGCAAATGGATTTCAGTCTGGCCAGAATGTGCCACATGGATAGCTGAACAGGTGCAGCCCTGGGCAGTTGACCATCACTAGCTGCAATCAATCAAGGGTATTAACTCAGCACTTCTTGTGTTTAGTGTACCATACTAAGTGCTTGGAATAATAATAATAATAATGACTGTGGCATTTGTTAAGCGCTTACTATGTGCCAAGCGTTGTTTTAAGCACTGGGGTATTTACAAGATAATTGGGTTGGACACAGTCCCTGTCCCACATAGGGCTCATAGTCTTAATCCCCATTTTGCAGCTCAGGTAACTGAGGCACCGAGAAGTGAAGTGACTCACCCAAATCCACACAGCAGACAAGTGGCAGAGCCAGGTTTAAAACCCAGGTCCTTCTGACTCCCAAGCCTATGCTCTTTCCACGAGGGCATGCTGCTTTTCACACTGTTGGAAGAATAGAGTTGGTAGACAAGATCCCACGGGCTTTGGAATCAGAGGTCATGGGTTCAAATCCAGCTCCACCAACTGTCAGCTGTGTGACTTTGGGCAAGCAGACAATCAAAGTGCTTAAGGGGTAAAGACTCAAGTGCATAAGCAATACTGAAGGGAAAGCAAATGCTTAGGAAAATGAGGGATTAAATAGGGAAGGCCACTTGGAGAAGATGTGAGTTTAATAAGACTTTAAGGGGAGAGTGAGTGGTCTCAAAACTGCCGATCTGTAACTGGCTTCTAGTTACAGTTCTAGTGAGAAGCAGCGTGGCTTAACAGAAAAAGCACGGGCTTGGGATTCATAGAACATGGGTTCTAATCCCTGCTATGCCACTTATCTGCTGTGTGATCTTGAGCAAGCCACTTAACTTCTCTGTGCCTCAGCTACTTCATCGGTAAAATGGGGATTAAGACTGAGAGCCCCACGTGGGACAGCCTGATTATCTTGTATCTACCCCAATGCTTAGAACAGTGCTCGGTGTGTAGTAAGTGCTTAACAAATACCATCATTATTATTATTATTATTCTAGTCCCTGCTCTGCCACTGGCTTGCTGTGTGACCTTGGGCAAGTGACTAAACCTTCCAGGGCCTCAGTCTTCTCACATATAAAACTGGGGTAAGACACTTGCTTTCCCTGCCTCTTAGATTGTGACTACCACGTGACTGTGAATGACCTGATTATATCTACCTGAGGCCTTAACATAGTGCTTGGCACCTACTAAGCATTTTATGATTAATTTGATTAGTGTTATTCAAGCTTGCAAATGAAGTGAAAGAAAGCCACATAGAGTGGGAGGCTGGAGAACGGAAGGGGAAAGAAAACTTCTGCTTATTCCCAGTCCTCCTCCCCCAAGTCTGGAGAAGCAGCGTGGCTTAGTGGCAAGAGCCGGGGTTTGGGAGTCAGAGGTCGTGGGTTCTAATCCCGGCTCCGCCATTTGTCAGCTGTGTGACTTTGGGCATGTCACTTCACTTCTCTGTGCCTCAGTTCCCTTGTCTGTAAAATGGGGATTAAGACTGTGAGCCCCACGTGGGACAATCTGATAACCCTGTATCTAACCCAGTGCTTAGAACAGTGCTCGGCACATAGTAAGAGATTAACAAAAACCATCATGATTATTATTCTCTGTTCCTCAGTTAACTCATCTGTAAAAAGAGGAGTAAGAATGTGAACACTTTGTGGGGCAGGGACTGTGTCCTACCAGATTAACTTGTATCTACCCCAGAGTTTAGAACAGTGCTTGGCACATAGTAAGCACTTAACAAGTACCGTAATAATAATAGCAACCAATTTATCCTCGTCTGCCCTGCCAGCAAAGCCTTTCAAAAGGGATGTGGATGGCATGTACCTGGGGGGTAGTTACAAACCCAGGGTTCTAAAATTCACTCATTCATTCAATAGTATTTATTGAGTGCTTACTGTGTGCACAGCACTGTACTAAGCGCTTGGGAAGTATAAGTCGGCAACATATAGAGACGGTCCCTACCCAACAACTGGCTCACAGTCTAGAAATCTAAAATGAATTAAAGCATTTCTAAACACCACTGACCTCTCTGTCCATACCCTGGAGTCCTGGCCCACATTCCCTTAGCCTAGAGGGGAAAAACTCCCTTTTTTTTAAAAAAAAAAAGGTATTTATTAAGCACTCAACATTTGTCAGCACTGTTCTAAGCACTGGGGTTCTATTAATCAGGTTGGACGTAGTCCCTGTCCTCATAGGGCTTACAGTCTAAATAGGAGGGACAGGTATTGAATCCTCGTTTTACAGATGAGGAAATTGAGGCAACTGAGAAAAGGAAGCTTTTCTTTTCTCCCTCCCCATCATCATCATCAATCGTATTTATTGAGCGCTTACTATGTGCAGAGCACTGTACTAAGCGCTTGGGAAGTACAAATTGGCAACATATAGAGACAGTCCCTACCCAACAGTGGGCTCACAGTCTAAAAGGCTCCTCATCACCCATTGCTCTAGTTCTTCCTTCCTGCTACCATCACCACCACCAGAACCCCTAGCTGGAAAGGAGAATGGAGAAGTAAAACCATGCCAAAGTTGCCTAGGTCTTTATGCCTGTTCTTTCTGCCTCATTTCAGGCTGAGGGGCTGTGAGCGGCAGGGGTTGGTGGGCTGAAAAGCAGGTGGCTGAGATTTTTTTCCCAATGCCAAGTGTTTGCAGTGAGCCGCGCGGTGGGGGGCTGCTATACCTTACTACGTGAGGGGGCCCGGACACTAGCCCCATTGCACATCCCCAATCAGTACCATTTGCCCCTCTCCGGGGCATCGAAAAGTAGTGTAGCCTAGTGGAAAGAGGATGGGCCTGGAAGTTGAGAGGACCTAGGTTCTAATCTCACTCTGCCACTCATCTGCTGTGTGGCCTTGGGCAAGTCACTTCACTTCTCTATGCCTCAGTTACCTCATCTGTAAAACGGGGATTAAGACTCTGAGCCCTTATCTGGGACAGGGACTGTGTCCATATCTAATCTCCTCACCGTACCTCACTCTCGCCTGTCCCGCCATCGACCCCCGGCCCACGTCATCCCCCGGGCCTGGAATGCCCTCCCTCTGCCCATCCGCCAAGCTAGCTCTCTTCCTCCCTTCAAGGCCTTACTGAGAGCTCACCTCCTCCAGGAGGCCTTCCCAGACTGAGCCCCTTCCTTCCTCTCCCCCTCGTCCCCCTCTCCATCCCCCCATCTTACCTCCTTCCCCACAGCACCTGTATATATGTATATATGTTTGTACATATTTATTACTCTATTTATTTATTTTACTTGTACATATCTATTCTATTTTATTTTGTAGTATGTTTGGTTTTGTCTCCCCCTTTTAGACTGTGAGCCCACTGTTGGGTAGGGACCGTCTCTATATGTTGCCAATTTGTACTTCCCAAGCACTTAGTACAGTGCTCTGCACACAGTAAGCGCTCAATAAATACGATAGATGATGATGATGACGATGATCTACCCTAGCGCTTAGTACAGAGCCTGGCACATAGCACTTAATTATTATTATTAAAGAGCAAAACTCCCCCACTATTCTTCCTCACAATGAAGCCTATCTGGGAACCAGCTGCCCTGCCTTCCGAAGGACGGAGATGGCATCTCAAACACATTGGCCTCGGCCTCTTTGGCCCTGTGAACATTTCACTGCAATTCACTGTGACGTTTATGAAGGACAACAGTTTGACATTTGAGAGTGCTAGTACACATCTATCAATCAATCAATCAATCAATTGTATTTATTGAGCGCTTACTATGTGCAGAGCACTGTACTAAGCGCTTGGGAAGTACAAATTGGCAACACATAGAGACAGTCCCTAGCCAACAGTGGGCTCACAGTCTAAAAGGGGGAGACAGAGAACAGAACCAAACATACCAACAAAATAAAATAAATAGGATAGAAATGTACAAGTAAAATAAATAAATAAATAAATAGAGTAATAAATATGTACAACCATATATACATATATACAGGTGCTGTGGGGAAGGGAAGGAGGTAAGATGGGGGGATGGAGAGGGGGACGAGGGGGAGAGGAAAGAAGGGGCTCAGTCTGGGAAGGCCTCCTGGAGGAGGTGAGCTCTCAGCAGGGCCTTGAAGGGAGGAAGAGAGCTAGCTTGGCGGAGGGGCAGAGGGAGGGCATTCCAGGCCCGGGTGATGACGTGGGCCGGGGGTCGATGGCGGGACAGGCGAGAACGAGGTACGGTGAGGAGATTAGCGGTGGAGGAGCGGAGGGTGCGGGCTGGGCAGTAGAAGGAGAGAAGGGAGGTGAGGTAGGAGGGGGCGAGGTGATGGACAGCCTTGAAGCCCAGGGTGAGAAGTTTCTGCCGATTTAATCTATCCGATTAAATAGGACAACCTATCACCATCCGGTTTTAACTCATTATTACGCTTGAGCCCCAGAAGGACCTATCCGTTTGAACAGACCCTTTCAAATGTGGGTGACTTGGGGTTTTGCTGCCGGTTCCTTCCACAGTATTAATTGAGAAGGGACTGTTGGTAGCACTGTGACTGCATCCTGGAGAGAGTTACAAAACCGAAAGCAACAAGAGGTCCTTGCCCTCAAGGAGCTTACACAGAAGAAACCTCGCAAGAAGCACAGGCCAGGGAGCCATAAGGACCTGGGTTCTAATTCTAGCTCGGCCTACTGCTTGCTGTGTGATCCCTTCTAGACTGTGAGCCCACTGTTGGGTAGGGACTGTCTCTATATGTTGCCAACTTGTACTTCCCAAGTGCTTAGTACAGTGCTCTGCACACAGCAAGCGCTCAATAAGTATGATTGATTGATTGATCTTGGACAAGTCACTTAACTTCTCTGTGACTCAGTTTCCTCAAGGGCAAAGTGGTGTTAGCTGTTCTCTCTCCTGCTTAGACTGTGCGCCCCATGTGGGACAGGGACTGTGTCTAAGCTAATTAACTTGTTCCTTCCCCAGAGTTTAGAACTTAACACTTAAAAAAAAATTAAAAAAGATACGACTGGTGACACAGAGAGATGAAGGAAAATATACTTCAAACCTGAAGCTATTTCTAAGTCTTTCAGCACTATTTGAATAATTCCGCCCTTCCGTGTCCCAGAACTATGGGGAAGGGCATTCCTATTCATTTGCTTTGAACTTGGCCTGCCACTGGGGAGTCCTGAGGTGTTTTGGCCCTACCACTGTTCAATCACTCAATCAATTGTATTTATTGAGTGCTTACTGCGTGCAGAGCACTGTACTAAGCGCTTGGGAAGTACAAGTTGGCAACATACAGAGACGCTCCCTACCCAACAACAGGCTCACAGTCTAGAAGGGGGAGACAGACAACAAAACAAAACATATAAACCAAATAAAATAAATAGAATAAATAAGTGCAAGTAAAATAGAGTAATAAATATGTACAAACATATATACAGGTGATGTGGGGAGGGGAAGGAAGTAAGGCGGGGGGGGGATGGGGAGGGGAAGGAGGGGGAGAGGGAGAGTACAGTGCCTGCCACCTAGTAGGTGCCTAAGGAAGACCATAAAATAAAATAAAATAAAATAAAATAAAATAAAATAAAAACCGAAGCAGCATGGTAGCAGGGGTGCGGGGAGGGTGGGGTTTTGGGGTCGCTCACCGCCGGGTCCGGGCAGGGCCGCCATGCTGTTCTAACCTGTCACTTTGACAAACCTACCAATGACACTGAGCCACTGAATAAACTGGGAAAGTGGAAATGATTCCGGAGCTCAGACAGCATTTAACTGAGCAGACACTTTAGAGATTTTTTTTTTAAATGGTATTTGTTAAGCCCTTACTACGTGCCAGATGCACTGAAGATGCAAGCTAATCAGGTTGGACACAGTCCCTGTCCCACACGGAGCTCATAGTCTTTATTCTCCATTTTACAGATAAGGGAACTGAGTCATAGAGAAGTGAAGTGACTTGCCCAAGGTCACAGCACAGTCAAGTAGCAGGGCTGGGATTAGAACCTAGGTCCTTTGGACTCCCAGGCCCATTTTCTAACCACTAGACAACACTGCTTCTCAGTGATGTCCCCTCACCCAGGTTCTCCAGCTAAAAGCAGGGGCTAGGAGCTAGGGGCCAGGACCACACCTGAACTTTTATTTGTTACCAATAATATACCTCAGGAGTTGGGGTTGGGATTATATCCCATTTAAAATTAGACTTTATGAGTTTGAAAAAGGGTGGGCTTTCGTATTTAATTTCCTGTTTCCTAAACCAAAATAGAAGCAATTTTTTTTTTACTTTAAATGGCTCCCCCTTGGGTTTTTCACAATTTGGGGCACACGAGGGCAGTTGCGGGGGGGGTGGGGGGTGGAGGATTTTAAATGCTCCCGGACAGCTTCAAGTCTGCTTTATTTTTTTCCACTCCTTTTTTATAACTCTCCTTTCTTAGTAATCAACGTAGAAGACAATTTTGTTTTCCTAAACAGTTCATGGAGGCTTACTACTCAACTTCTGAATCTGTCCCATTAATTGGGAAGAACACGATGGAAGGATTAAAGGGCATTTTCCCCACAGCCTGAGTAGATCTGGCACATGGGCATGGCATTGGCTCAGTGAAATGCTCCGCTGCCACTGGGCTTCCAGGCGACCGCTTCAGTCTGTTCTACACCAGGCAGGACTTGGTGTTTCTTCACATTTTTTGCGCCTTTAGAGTACTTAATATGGTAGAGTGACAATCATAGTCACCCCTCAGCTCCACAACACTTACATCTATCATTTTATGCTGCCTTTTCCCTGTTCCTTGTACTTCCTAAGCGCTTAGTACAGTGCTCTGCACAGTACTTCCCAAGCGCTTAGTGCAGTGCTCTGCACACAGTATGCGCTCAATGAATACGACTGAATGAATGAATCCCCACAGCACATACGTATCTATCTGTAGATATCTGTAATTGATTGTTTTATCTATTTGTATTGATGTCTGTCTCCCCCTCTAGACAGTGAGCTCGTTGTTGGGTAGGGACCGTCTCCATATGTTGCCAACTTGTACTTCCCAAGCGCTTAGTACAGTGCTCCGCACACAGTAGGCACTTAATAAATACGAGTGAATGAATGACTCCCCACAGCACATATGTATCTATCTGTAGATATCTGTGATTGATTGTTTTATCTATTTGTATTAATGTCTGTCTCCCCCTCTAGACCGTGAACTCGTTGTTGGGTAGGGACCGTCTCTATATGTTTCCAACTTGTACTTCCCAAGCGCTTAGTACAGTGCTCCGCACACAGTAAGCGCTCAATAAATGATTGAATGAACAGTAAGTGCTCAATAAATACGATTGATTGATTGACTGCTACTTATTTCAATGTTTTTCTCCCCCTGTAGACCGTGTCTTTAACTCTACTGTCTTCTCCCAAACACTTCATGCGGAGTACTCTGCACACAATAAGGGCTCGGTATATACCACTGATTGATTGACTGAGTGGCAGGCATTGAGTGGTAAAGCTTTCAGCTAGAGCTGAACAGAACAATGATATGGGAATTTGTATCACAAAATGTCAGCCATGATGGCATCTTCAAACCCTCTACACTCTAACCCATTCAATCCCAATCAGTGGTTAATAATTAATAATAATTATTATTATTATGGTACTTGTTAAGTGCTTACTATGTGCCAAGCATTATACTAAGCCCTGGGGTAGATACAAGTTAATCAGTTTGGACACAGTCCCTGTCCCACAAAGAGCTCATACTTTTAATCCCCACTTTACAGGTGAGGTAACCGTGGGCCAGAGGAGCTAAGTGACTTGCCCAAGTTCACACAGCAGACATGTGGCGGAGCCAGGATCGGAACCCAGGTCCTTCTGACTCCCGGGCCCGAGCTCTATCCTCTAAGCCACGTTGCTTCTCATGTTGCATTAATGGTTGCAATAATGCAGATTTTCCCAAAAGGCAAGGTTCTTCAAGACCCTTGATAGGATATGTAATAGAAGAACTCCCTGTTCCTTGATTAAAACTCAAGAGGAGTGAGGTGGGAGGAGGTGGAAGTAGCATGGCCTAATCAATCAATCGTATTTATTGAGCGCTTACTGTGTGCAGAGCACTGTACTAAGCACTTGGGAAGGACAAGTTGGCAACATATAGAGACAGTCCCTACCCAACAGTGGTCTCGACCACAGGCCTGGGAGCCAGAGGATGTGGGTTCTAATCCCGACTCTGTCACATGACTGCTGTGTGGCCTTGGGCAAGTCACTTCTTTCTGCCTCAGTTACCTCATCTGTAAAATGGGGATTAAGGCTGTGGGCCTCATGTGGGACAGGGACCCTGTCCAACCTGATTACCTTGGATCTACCCCAGCGCTTAGAACAATGCTCTACACACAGTAAGCACTTAACAAATACCATTATTATTATTATCATCACCATTATTAATACGACATCTGCTCTGAAACTTCCAGTTCCACTGAAAACCGAGAAGGCCCAGGTAGGAGGACATTTGGTGTGGACTGGGGTAGTGGCATGGAAGGAGAAGGAAGATTTCCTCCACTTTTGTCTCCTTCCACTCCGGCTGTGATTAAGGTTGGCCGCCAAGAAAGTTGGCAACTGCAAGCTTATTAAAAATATGCCGGTGGTTTTGGTGGGATGTTGGCCTGAGGGTGAGACAGAAATTGCTTGCGGTGCATTTATGAAAGATTAAGCCATTTATATATTACCCAAGGCAGGAGGGAGGCCCCTGAAGAAGAGTGGCATAAGGGACAGTTCTGAATAACAGTACTTGGTTATCTAACACTCCCTTCATCTCAGGAATTTGAAGCCCATTAAAACTACACCTCACATTATTCTAACTAAGATTCAGAGGGGCTAGCTGTGTTATCCAGTTAATTAGTGACAAGGTTAGAAATCAAATCTAAAAATCCTGCAGTTTTCTCAGGACTCCCTTGGCTAAGCAAAACAGCCCCTCAGAATCTAAATATAAAGCTCCAGGAGGAGCTCTGGAATTTGAAATCAGCTTGTTCGCAATACAAACCCCTTGACTTTCTTATCTTTTGCTTCCTTTTTAAAAATATGCTTGGAAAAAAATATTTTACAGTTTTTCAATACATGGCCACACTTCTTCCTTAACCTCCTGCAGACCTATTTCTCCCTTGCCATTTTTTTTAAAGCAAGTACTTTCTTTATGTTGATTTTAGTGTGTCTTTCCAATAGGATTAAATAGCTTTTCATGAAATGCATTGCCCCAGATTGGCTTACTGCAGATAAATTAAAAACAAATGATTTTGTTATTGTTAACCATAATGCAAATGTCACTTAACAAACAAAAGCCATTAACTGCTTAAGAAAGGCGTGGAGTAGAGGCTAGAATAACAATTATGGCATGAAGCACTTACTGTGTGCTAGAACAGTGCACGGCACAACCTCATCAACTATGTACGTATCTTTATATTCTACTGCTTCCTTCTGCCTGTAATTTATTATCAGGTCTGTCTTCCCTGCTAGACTGTAAGATTCTTGAAGGAAGGGATCAGGTCCATTAATTCTCTTTCAGGGGCTTACAAAAGTGTCTTCCATAGAATCAGTCTTCAAATACTGTTAATTAATTTATCCACATCAGTTATATCTAGGCCCTGTGCATTCTTGGCACTTAGGACCAAAGCTGTGATACTTAACAGTGTGAAGTTTACAACCCCAAAGGGAAGGCAGACAGACAGGCCTAAATGAACAGACAGAAAATAGTTGAAAGAGTTGGGAGCAGGCAAAATAAACACACATGACTAAATTAATCGGATCAGTTTTAAAGTAGGAGGATTCATCAAGGAGATGGGAAATTGATAATGATATTGGTCTCCCCTATTTGGCTTTTCCTGAGGAAAAGTTGAGAAGACCTTTTCCAAGAAAAACTTTCTACAGCCCCTTGGTCCTCCCTTCTGGTATACACCTAGGATTTCCTGCACTCCTTGGGTTCCTAATCTGTCCAGATCTTAGGTAAGCTCTTCCTGAACAATGTTAGAAAAATTTAATCAAGCCACTGCGGAAGACTGCAAATTTCCCTCTCTCGCCCTTAAATTTCCAAACACCCGGTTGGCTAACCAACTGAACCTACTTCAGTTCAGACATGATGATGTCTCTTTCAACTCTGCTTTTTTTGGTCACATGAACCCGCCCCACTTTCCTTTTGGTTCACTTTCCCTTTAAAACACCTGCGTCCCAATTCATTCGATCATATTTATTGAGCATTTATTGTGTGCAAAGCACTGTACTAAGCACGTGGGAAAGTACAACAATAAACAGAATGTATCTGTTTATTGTTGTATTGTACTTTCCCGTGCTTAGTACAGTGCTTTGCACACAATACATTCCCTGCCCACAACAAGCTAGCAAGGATGTTATGATCAACTGATTTTCTTCAGTAATGATCCAATTTGCATGTCCATATTATTTGTAAACTCCTCAGCTAGACTGTAAGCTCCCGTGGGCAGAGAAGGTGCCATCTTCTAATATACTCTCTCAAACACATGGTACAGAGCTCTGCACACAGTGGACAACCAGCTGATACTACTGATGGATTGATAATATTTGATATCTGAATTTATGCCGTTATTAAGTAGGCCATGTATTTCTAACACTTTCTTAAGCATCAGCTATTTAATGGCCAACACTGATTTCTTTTGAGGGTAAGGATATGAGAGTGACACTTGGTGAAGGGAGTTATCTGTTACTGCAAAGGTGAACTTTTAATGATACAGGTAAAATTTCATTTCCTAGAAAGGATTTTAGAGGATGTGATGTGAGGTTTTTCACGCCCCCACAGAGGATGCTGTTTAATGGTCTAGGGTTCATTCTGTTTTTTTAAAAAAATATTCAAATCAATGCCTAGTCAGGTGATGAATGGCAGCATTAACATCATAAAAACCCACTGTATTCACGAGTCAGGTAGATAATGTCTCAAAACAAAAAAGATGGAACGATTTTTACCTCGTCAGCAGATAAACTGCCTCCCAGGCCAAAATGGCTTAATTTGTCATCATTTTTCATTCTAACAGAGTATGATGAGCAAGAAAAGGAGAATATTTGCAGATGCCTCTGGAATTTCTTTTCATAAAGCAGCATGTATGGGGGGGAAAATGTTAACCTCTATTTCCCAAACCCGCAGACAGTTCTCAGCCTGAACATAAAAATAAAAGGTTAATCCACACCAGATGTTGATCTGGCCTCGATTAACTTCACTTTTGGTTATCTTTGTCTGAGCCACTGTTTTGGAGAGAAAATACGCTGAAACTCTGGCTTGCCAAATGTGAGCAGCCTATTAAAAACACACACATAAAACACGTTAGACCCAATTCTTAACAGACTTCCCTATGGTTTTGCATTTAACCATTAAACTTCCTGTATATCTATCTTTTCATTTTCCCTATGGTATAATAAGTATTATTGTAAGGGCGCCAAAGTGTCTTTCTATGATATTTGTTAAGTGTTTATCCACACACTTCACTCCTCTAACTGCCAACCTACTTACTGTACTTCCATCTCGTCTATCTCGCCGCCGACCTCTCACCCATGTCCTACCTCTGGCCTGGAATGCCCTCCCTCTTCATATCTGATAGACAATTTCTCTCCCTTCCTTCAAAACCTTATTGATGGCACATCTCCTCAAGAGGCCTTCCCTGACTAAGCCCTCATTTCCTTTTCTCCCACTCCCTTCTGCGTCACCTTGACCTGCTCCCTTTATTCACCAGCCCCACTCAGCACTTACATACATATCCATAATTTATTTATTTATATTAATGTCTGTCTCCCCCTCTAGACTGTAATCTTGTTGCGGGTCGAGAATGTGCCTGTTATATTGTACTCTTGCAAGTGCTTAGTACTCAGTAAGTGCTCAATGACTACACTTGACTGATATTTATGGGGCTCTTTCACTTTCTTACCTCTTTCTGTTTATGTCTCTATTGCCCATCCTTTCTCCTCTACTTGATTATAAAATCGTGAGCTTCCAGGGGGCCAGGGACCACGTCAATTTTCACCTCTGAATTCTTTCCCAGCACTTAGTACAATGTTGTACACATACTAAGAGTTTGATAAAGCACTGAAAAGTATTGTGGCCTAGTGGAAAGGGGATGGGTCTGGAAGACAGAGAACCTGGATTCTAATCCCAGGTCTACTGTGTGGCTTTGGGCAAGTCATTTAACTTCTCTGTGACTCATTTTCTTCGTTTGTAAAATGGCAATTCAATATTTGTTCCTCGTGGGCCCTTTGTGGGACAGGGACTGTGTCCGATCTGATTATCTTGCATCTACCCCAGCACTTAGTATAGAGGTTGGCTGAGAGTAGGCACTTTACAAATACGTTATTATTATTATTGTTATTACCAGTAGTACATACTAGTAGTAATAATGATACACACTATACATATTATTACTACTACTCCTAAGTACTTTACAATCGTTCACTAATTCCTAACACACCTTATAAGCTGGATCTCTGTTTCTATTTGGATTCAGGTTAGCTAAGACTCAGGGAGAGGTGTTGATCATTACTTTGCTCCACAATCATCATCATTATCGTCATCAATCGTATTTATTGAGCGCTTACTATGTGCAGAGAAGCAGCATAGCCTAGTGCAAAGAGCATGAGGCTGGGAGTCAGAGGACTTGAGTTCAAATCCCAGCTCTGCCAAATGCTTGATACGTGATGTTGGGAAAGTCACTTAACTTCTCTTTGCCTCAATTTTCCTGTTCTCCCTCCTACTTAGTCTGAGATAGGGACTGTGATCACCCTGATTCATTTGTATCTGCCCCCAGAGCTTAGAACGGTGTCTGACACATAGTAAGCGCTTCACAAATACCATAAAACACCCAAAACTGTACTGTGGAACTCAGACCTCAGATGACTGATGTAATAACAGTTGGTCTTTAGACATTTGTTTTTGATGATCAGCTCCTCACCCAAGGCTCGGCTCACCAAAAGTCATCCAGAAGAATAAAATTCTCCTCCCGGAGTCACAGCTAAATGAGTTCTGAACAGCCACAACTGTTCCCACAGCTGACTTCCTTCCCATAACCAGCATGAAGAAGGTCTATTTTGCCCTGTCCCCCCGATGGCTTCTATGTCAGGCATCAGAACCTCCATCTTCCCTGAAAGGGCCAGAGAGCAAGACAAAAATTCTCCTTAATGGACGCTTTTCTAACCAGACATGGCAATGCTAATGGACTAGAAAACAAACCTAGCCAGGCAAGCCAAATTTAAATCATCTCAAGGCTATCTCTACAGCAAGACCCCTTACCACCCAATCAATCGCCATCTATTTTTAGGGGTGGGAGAGGAACAAGAGAGGTGGCTAAAAGCCTCTTTTCTCTCCCTGGTAAAGGAAGAGCAGAAAACCTCTTAGGTCTGCACTTCTTTGAAGGCATCTTTTTTTATAAAAAAAATCCCTTCATGCGTCTGCTGACCATTAATCTTTCATGGACAAAGAATGGAGAGGATCAAGCTATACTTGAAATTATACTTAGACTTTCTCATTTTGGGGAGCCCAACTGGAGCTATTAATTACCTTTTTCTCTTCTGTTCTTTTTAGTTGCCTTGCCGCTTCTTTCCCATTTCTGCCCTTTCTCTCTGTCACTTTTCTCTGTTCCTCTTGTTGACCTCCTGCTTTTTGCCCCTTTTCCTTGATCAGCTGCTCTTCTTGCCCTTCCGAGCCATCTCACTCTCCCTTTTCTTCCCTATTTTCACTGGTGGCCATAGGTCCAGTCTTCTTGCCTGCGTTCCTGCTCCCACAGCAGGGTGAAGAGAGGATTGGACTCTCTCACAGGAAGTGATGATGATGATGATGGCATTTGTTAAGCTCTTACTATGTACAAAGCACTGTTCTAAGCGCTGGGGAGGATACAAGGTGATTAAGTCGTCCCACGTGGGGCTCACAGTCAATCCCCATTTTACAGATGAGGTAACTGAAGCTCAGAGAAGTTAAGAGACTTGCCCAAGGTCACACAGCAGACATGTGGCGGAGCCGGGATTCGAACCCCTGACCTCTGACTCCAAAGCCCGGGATCTTTCCACTGAGCCAAGCTGCTCAGTGGAAGTGGTGGGAAGGAGGGAGAGAGGGAGGGAGGAAGAGAGGGAGGCCCCAGAGAGTACCACTTGCGTGCATTTCCATGTGAGCTTCCCAACCCTCCTGCCAATTCTAATTCCAGGAGAGGACTTCTGAGTTTTCCAATTCAAGCCACAGATCTGTCTCCTCAACGCCACTTGGGCATCACAGGCTCTTGTCGGTCTCCTTCCCTCTGTCTTGCTGTTCTTTCCACTGAAGTGTGATGGGAGTATGCTGAGCATATTTTCACCCTGCCAAATCTACACCACAATGGCAGGTGTTGAGACCCTTGCCCAATACAGTGATTACGCTTACAGTTCTCTAGACTGTAAGCTCATTGTGGGCGGGGAATGTGTCTGCCAAATCTGCTATATTGTTATATTACACTCTACATCCACACTAGCACAGAGTTAGAGACCAGGTGTTGAGACCCTTGCCCAATACAGTGATTATGCTTACAGTTCTCTAGACTGTAAGCTCACCGTGGGCGGGGAATGTGTCTGCCAACTCTGCTATATTGTTATATTACACGCTCTCAAGGGCTTAGTACAGTTTTCTGCACACAGTAAGTGCTCAATAAATATGATTGATCGATTGCCAGCTCATCAGAGGCAGGGAGCCTGACTGATAATTCTGTTGTACTCTCCAAAGCGCTTAGTATAGTGCTTTGCACATAGTAAGCACTCAATAAATAGCACTGATTGATTAGGCTACACGAAGGATTAGTAGGGAAGGTTCGAAAGGTGGTTTCTTTAAGCTTTAGATGAAAACGGTTGACTTTTTTTATCACCTCTAATTGAAAAGAGCTAAATATATTTGGGGCGAGCTTTCCGACACAATAATGCTTTGGTTCCTACGCAAAAAAGTACGGTCCAAATGGATCATTCACGACATACACAAAAGGTGAGAAACGGGGTGATATAATGAAAGTGTGTTTCTGATCTTAGTTGTGCCTCATTTCCCTACTCCTCACACCCACACACAGCCCTGAAGGACCTACTGGGAAGCCTCATGTTAAGCTAATGAAGTAGAATCACTGCCAGTGGATGCATGCTATTCAAAGTTGATACCCCCCCGGCCCCCCCACCCCCTGACCCCCCAACAGCCCCCAGACTCTATGCTCTTGACTCATGGCTTTGAAGTCCTCTGTGAATCTACAATATACAGTCAATGGATCCATGCGGTCATTCTTTCCTATCTTCTGAAGGCCTAAACTCTGAGGGCCAGGAATCAGCAAACTCCTTGTTTGGTTGCTCTTGCAATTAGTCACTCAATTTGATGTCAACTTTGAAAATTTGAAATAAGGAAAACAACAGGAATTTGCAAATGAACGATGCTGAGATTCGGGCGGAGAGTTTAGGCCATAGAGAGGAATAAAAGTGGTGAGGCAAGGCATGAATAATAATGTCTTGTATAGAGTCCTTCATCCAAGAATAGGTCAGAGAGTGGAAAGGTCGGAGAGCGTGAGGAGGTCAAATAATGAATAACTAGCAGAGCAGGGAACAGAAATTTTTCTAGCCAACTTGGCAGTGTTCTGTTTCTGGCTTTTTCAAAAAGTGTTCCTATGTTGTTTGTTAAGTGTTTACTATGAGCCAGGCATACTAAGCTTCGGGGTAGATAAAATCTAATCTGGCTGGCCACAGTCTTAATTCCCATTTTATAGATGAAGGAATTGAAGCCCAGAGGAGTTAAGTGACTTGCCCATGGTCACACAGCTGACAAGTAATAATAATAATAATAATAATTGGCATTTGCTAAGCGCTTACTATGTGCAAAGCACTGTTCTAAGCGCTGAGCACTGTAGTGTGAGCCTTTTAGACTGTGAGCCCACTGTTGGATAGGGACTGTCCCTATATGTTGCCAACTTGTACTTCCCAAGAGCTTAACACAGTGCTCTGCACACAGTAAGCGCTCAGTAAATACGATTGATTGATTAGAAACAGGTCCTGCAGGCTCCCAGGCCTGTGCTCTAACCACTAAGCCATACTGCTTCGCATTTCTCAGATCCTGGACTTCAGGGTATTTACACCCTCACCCTAGAACATCTACTCCCTTCTTTATCAACATACTGGGCTTCGATCATTTATATTCAGGGATGGCTCACTCCCACTGTACCATCCCAGCTATGAAGACACACAGAGGAATCCTCGTGCATTATTGCCAAGTTTGATTTCTAAAGATAATAATATGAAAGGAATTCCCCAGCAGAATCAACTGAAATTTGGGGATAATGTCTAACAATGGAATGATCTCAATCAATAGTATTTATTGAGGAACTACTGTATGCGGAGACGTTTTGTTGTCTGTCTCCCCCTTCTAGACTGTGAGCCCGCTGTTGGGTAGGGACCGTCTCTATATGTTGCCAACTTGTACTTCCCAAGCGCCTAGTAGAGTGTTCTGCACACAGTAAGCGCTCAATAAATATGATTGAATGAGTGAATGAATATGTTCAACCTGATTATCCTGTATCTACCCCAAAGCTTACCCCAGTTCTTGACACATAGTAAGGGCTTAACAGATACCACTATCATTACTTCCCTGCATATTGATGCCATTTATTCTGAAATCAGTTACATTTGATTTCTTTCAAAGACCAAAAACTAGCTCTGATCACTACAGTCTAGTTGGAGATAAATCTGGTACAACTTCAGCTTATCCAGGCCATGAACCAAAGAGAAGTGAGGGAGGAAGCAGAGGGCAGCGCTGACCTGGGACGAAAATGCTAACATTGTATGTGGTTATATACAATGTATTGTTTCATATCTTGTTATATTGTACTCTCCCAAGCGCTTAGCACAGTGCTCTGCATACAATAAGTGCTCAGTATATATGGCTGAATGAATGAATTGAAAGAACTTAATGCTCATGCCTCTAGTTTGAAATGTGAACGGAGAAGCCACTTCCTCGAGGCATCACTTCATTAATTTTGGAATTCTGACGGTCCTGATGTTCTGTCTGGATTTTTTCTTTAATTTCATTCCACTGCTCCTAGTTTTCCCCTGTGCTGAGCAAAAATAAATCTTCATCCTCTCTGGAATTTACACCCTTCAAATATTTTTATTCTCATGCCTTTCATAGGCTGACATTTAAACAAACCACACATAGTTTGTTCCTTTAATCTTTTCCGATAAATCACTCTTGACTGCTTCCCTCATCATTTCGGGTTAGCTTTTACAGAACTCCCTCCAGTGAGTGAAAAATCCTTTTTTGTTACCAAAGGAACTAAACCTGAAAGTTCAGAATAATATTCTGTGCATGGATATAGGGTAGGATACAGAATCGATATTTTCATTATGAAAATATATTCTATTTACCACTTCATTCTAAAACATCTTCCTACCATGTGTAAACATTGAAATACTGTAAACTCCTTGAGGACAGGGATCATGTACACTAAATGTACTGTACGCACTCCTTAGGGCTTAGTACAATGCTCTGTTATCGATGATGCGTTCACAGGAGACAACCATCCGTGAACTTGGCTCACATAATGGCTTTTGAAGTAGCCAGTGAGAACCAACAGGGTAATCAATCTGGCATGTATTAAGTGCCTATCAATCAATCAGTGGCATTTATTGAGCACTTACTCCTTACTTATACATACAGAGCACTGTACTAAGCACTTGGGAAAGTACAGTACAACAGAGTAGGTAGACACTAACCCTGCCCACAAGGAGCTTAAAGCCTAGAGGGGATAGCAGACATTAAAGTAGATTAGGGACAGGGGAAATAGTAGAGTATAAGAGTATTTACATAAGTATCCTGGGGTTGGGGTGGGTATCATTGTGCTTAATGGGTATGTAGCCAAGTTCACAGTCCATTCAAAAGAGAAGGGCAAAAGAGGAAAAATAAAGGGCTCTGTGCTGATTGTGAGGAATTGTACTACACACTTGGGAGAGCTGACCACAAACAAGAATGAAATGCATTCCCTGACCTCAAGGCCCTTACAATCTAAGGAGGCAGCCATAATTATTTATAAATTGGGAGCAGGAGGAACCCACGGGAAGTACAAAAACAGAGAAATATGTCAGGATGGAATAGCCGAAGAATTGAATGTCCAAACCAATAGAAATATGTAACATAAATGTTGAGGATAGAAATGGAATCCATAACTGATGAGGAGGAGGTGACTTCTGAGACTGGGATGTCATAAGCCTTTCAAATGCAAAACAAAATCACCCCTGGCTTTCTAGTCTCACCTTACCTAAGGATGACCAACCAGCCCTGCCCTCATCTCCTCGGACCTCTTCTGGAGTTTGTTTCCTCTGAGGATTCTTGGTGTCCCCTCACAGGTGGATTGGGAGTTTCGATCTGAGCGGTAAGCAGATGGCTCGGGGCCGCAACAGTACATGATTAATGTGCCCTGAGAGGCTGAGGCTGCCAAAAGGCTGAAATTCCAACCTTAGGTGCGTGGCTCCATTTAATGTGTCATCTTCAAGATGAACGAGCCCCACGAAAGCAGCTCGATTGGAGAACGCGGCTCCAAAAAGGAGGTGGCAACGCACTTCCAGCAGGGCCGGAGAGGATCCCTGCCTTTCATGGTTTAAACAATGAGGTAGTGGGTCTTCATGTGGGGGGGATCAAATTCCACTAAAATCCCAGGGCCCAGAAAGGTCACCCCTGAAAATGTTCCTGCCCTTCCCCTAGACTGCAAGCTCCCTGAGGGCAGGAACCGTGGCCTGGGGGAAAGAACATGGGAGAGGGAGTCAGGAGATCTGCGTTCTGGCCCCAGCTCTGCCACTGACCTGCTGTGTGACCATTGGGTAAGTCACATACTCCTTGGGCCTCAGTTTCCTCATCTGTAAAATGGGGATAAGATACCTTCTCTCCCTCCCTCTTAGATGATGAAGCCCAGTTAGGACATGGAACTGAGCCTGATACAGTGATCTTGTCTCACCCCTGTGTTGTGCAGAATCTTTGGCAGAGGCTTACGAAATAACCTAATAATCTCTGTACTCTCCCAAGTATTCAATACAATACTCTCGGCACTCAGAAGGCGCTCAGTAAACATTACTGATTGACTGAAATGGGAGCCAGAAGATCTTTTCACCTTTTGAAGGAGATTCCATTGCCAGAAAAGAGTTCCTTCCCTCAATAACCTTCCCAAGTGGTTATATCAGAGCAGCATTTTTGGCTGAATGGAGGGTTGGGGAGAGAAACTGTTAAATCAACTCACGGAACATCATTTATCAAGGTTTGTTACACCTGAATTTATCAATATTTCATGCTCTTTCATAATATGCAAAATCCACCCCATCTGCACTGCAAACTGGTCTTGACTGAAATCACTTACTATTTATAAGACACAGGTCCTGAACACATACATGCAAGCAGTAGATATTAAGGTATGCCAATAAAAAGTATTGCCAAAGCCTGACCCTACTGGTATTTCTGATTGAAGTTGATAAACTAATCCAAGTGCAGAGAACCACAAGCACGCTGGAAATGATAAACCAGAACAGTGACTGCCAAATTTTTCTAGCATGTGATCTTTGCTCCTCTCTCCTCCCCAATCTCTTGTCCCCATTCTCCATTTCCCCACCAGTGCTGAATGCTGCCTGCCTCATAATAAGGGAGAGCAATCCCATGAACTATAGGGGGAGAGTGTCTAGCAAGGAAGGGAAGTGAGGCAGATAGGAGGCAGAAGGACCTGGGTTCTAATCCCGGCTCCACCACCTGTCTGCTTTGTGAACCGTGGTACGTCACTTTACTTTTATGTGCCTTCGCTTCTCTCTGAGACATGGACTGTCCAATCTGATTAGCTTGCATCTACCTGGTACCGAGTAAACACTTAACAAAAACAATAAAAAAATAAAATAAAATATACACCCAGGACTCCTCTGGATGCCCTGAGAAGAGCCAACTCCTCTACATCCCCCGCTCCCTCCACCGCTGGAACAGCTATGAAATTAATACTAATAATTTATTCCCTCTTTCCCCAGCTGGCTCGCACAAATTTCAGAGCTATCCCACCTAAATCACCACGCCTGGTCCCTTTACTTACGCAACTTATTTTGCCTCTGGCTTATGCCAAAGGCTTCGTACTCAATTAGCCACATTACCACGTTCTGCCTGATGAGTTGGAATGAATGTGGCCATTCGGTTTTGCACTGAGGCCGTCACGTGTTCATAGTATGCCTACTTAGGGTAATGCTGCCCGACAAACCTCCTGCAGGACCACTTTGCTGGGTACCGGATGCCCAGCGCGATCCCATAAATCCTCATAAGGACTTCCTTCTTCTGACTTCCAGGGGAGCACTGATGCCGCCAAAACTTCAGAGCAGAGCCGGACCGGTCAGAATCTAGAAATTCCACTTCCTCTGGGCCCCCCACGACCTTTGTGTCTCATCTGTAAGGGATGACACAGCGAAGACTCTTCCGGGGGTACCTGAGAGCTCTGATCGCTAATGCTCAAACCGGCTGAAACAAAGACCGCCTTGTTGGGGCTGAGATTCAGATGCGGCTCGGTCACTCGGACAGCAAACGGCAACTGCTCTCCCTTGGCTAGGAGATGAAGGTGGCTTTGAATGTGGTTCAAGGGGCTGCCACAATTTCCTAAACACTCTCCAAGCGAAGAATACACTTTGTCCCCAGCACAGGGGATGTATTCCTGACGAACCAGCATAAAGGAAAACTCATGCTGCAGTAAGTATGCCTCCTGG
This sequence comes from Tachyglossus aculeatus, assembly GCF_015852505.1. NCBI lineage: Eukaryota > Metazoa > Chordata > Mammalia > Monotremata > Tachyglossidae > Tachyglossus > Tachyglossus aculeatus. The sequence goes on from NC_052085.1 coordinate 4,949,177, forward strand.
AGTTGATTCACTACCGTCCCACCCTCTTCATATTCGGCAGACACTGCTTTCCCCATAATAATAACTATGGCCTTTGTTAACCGCTTACTATGTGCCAGACACTGTACTAAGTGCTGAGGTAGATACCATACAAGGTTGGACACAGTCCCCATCTCTAAGGCCCTTTTGAAATCACCTCTCCTCCAGAAGGTGTTCCCAGATTAACAGCTCACTTCCCCACCTAACTTCAACACTCCCTGGTAGTACTTCTATCCGTATTTTTATTTTCAATTGCTTCCCCTTTAATGCCTGTCTTCTCTGCTAGATTGCATGCTCCTTGAGAGCAGGGATCAGGTCTATTTACTCTGTTACCCTCTCCTAAGTGCTTAATACAGTGCTCTGTACAGAGCAAGCACTCAATGAATACTATTGACTGATTTATAAACAATTTAGGCAAATGATTTTAATTAGGACCCCAGAAATGATTAGAAATTGTATTTAAAAAGTGAAGTTGTAGAACTTAACTCCTTTCCATAGAGTTCCTTCCCGTGAGAAGTGACTGTTTCAAATCTGGAAAGGCTGAGCAATATGGTATTAGGATTTTTTTTGGAGTCGGGTTATTTTTAACATTCCCTGGCAGACTCCTGGAGTGAAGGTGAAAGCCAACATTTTGTAGGCATTTGCTCCTGAGCATGGCAGGAAGAATGTCTCCAGCAGATTGTTTTTGAAAATGTAAAAGAGCCAAAAAATGAAAATGCCACCACTACGCTTTCACAAATGTCCTTTAGGAGCTCCTCCCAGGAGTGGGGCCGCCTCAACAGAGAGCAATAACATCAGTGAGGTCTTTCTAAAAACAGGTGTTTTGATGTCCAGTCAATTGCCATGTCAAAGGCTGCACTACCCTAATGTACAGCCACTGCCTGTAGTACAGCCAAGCAGGCTCCTCTCAGCTGTATACGTAGAAAAAGGATCTGTTTTTCAGCATGACTTGAAGGCCTCTAGTAACACTATCAAGACATGGACCCAAAATTTTGGAAAAGTTTCCAAAGCAGTCTCTGAAGTCAATTCAGGCTGCAGCATGGCCTAGAGGAAAGAGCACAGGTCCAGGACTGCGCTTGTACAAGTCACTTAACATCTCTAGGCTTCAGTTTCCTCACCTGTAAAACCCCATGTGGGACAGGGACTGGGTTAGTAATAATCACTAAAAAAAGTTTTGATTAACTGAAATTTATTTGAACATCTATCTCCCCCACTAGATTATAAGCTCCTGTAGTGTAATAACAATAAATAATAATAAATATTATTATGGTATTTGTTAAGTGCTTACTATGTGCCAGGCACTGTTCTTAGAGCTGGGGTAGTTACAAGCAAATCGGGTTGGACACAGTCTCCTTCCCATGTGGGGCTCACAGTCACAATCCTCATTTTACAGATGAGGGAATTGAAGCACAGAGAAGTGAAGTGAATTGCCCAAGGCCAAACAGCAGAGAAGTGGCAGAGCTGGGATTAGAACCCATAACTTTCTGACTCCCAAGCCCATGCTCTACTTCTCCCAAGTGCTTAGAACAGTGTCCTTCACAAACTAAGCACTCAATAAATACCACTGATTGACTGATAAAGCGCTTACCATGTGCCAAGCACTATAATAAGCACTGGGGTAGATCACAGGTTTACACACAGTCCCTAACCCACTTGGGGCCCACAGTCTATGGGGGAGGAAAAACAGTTATGAGTATCCTGTAGCTATCCCAGAGCCTAGCACAGTCCTTGGCACATCGTAAGCGCTGAATATATGTTTGTACATATTTGTTACTCTATTTATTTATTTTACTTGTACATATCTATTCTATTTATTTTATTTTGTTAGTATGTTTAGTTTTGTTCTCTGTCTCCCCTTTTTAGACTGTGAGCCCACTACTGGGTAGGGACTGTCTCTATATGTTGCCAACTTGTACTTCCCAAGCGCTTAGTACAGTGCTCTGCACACAGTAAGCGCTCAATAAATACGATTGATGATGATGATGATGAATTAATACCCTTCACTATTAATATATGTGAACTGGGATACTTCTGTCCAACTGGAAACAGGTAACATTTTGTGGGGCATATGCCCAGCCTCAGATCTCTGGTGGATGAAGCTGCTTTCCCTCCTCAGAGTTTCGACATAGCATGCTGCCTGTCTAGAGGGAAACGAGGCCAGAAATAGGGTGAGCAGATTGGCCAAACGGAAAGAAAGGGATGTGTGAAGTCTTCAGGGGAAGGATGGAGTCCACCAGGAAAAGAAAAGAAAAAAATCCCCCAGCCACAAAAATCCCACAGAACAGACTTGAGGCAGCTAGCACAGGCGTGAAATGTGAAACAATAAATAAACCTTCTTTAAGGCATGGATTCAATTTGGTGGACTGACGATTAATGCTGCTCTCTCAGCCTGAGCTCCTCTGAGCTGGAGCATTTTAACTGTGCCACTGTCAATTGCCCGGGATGTAAAATACATGGTAGAGGTGACAAGCAGCATAGCCTAGTGGAGAGAGCATCAGCTTGGAAGTCAGAAAGACCTGAGTTCTAATTCCAGCTCCACCCCATGTCTGCTGTGTGACCCTGTGCAAGTCACTTCACTTCTCTGGGCCTCAGTTCCCTCGTCCGTAAAATGGGGATTAAGACTATGAGCCCCATGTGGGACATGGACCGTGTCCAACCTGATTAGCTTGTATCTACCCTAGCGCTTAGTATCATGCCTGGCACATAATAAGTGCTTAACAAATTTAATTAAAAAAAATCAGATTAACAGACTATATATTTGGATGCACACATCTCCATGAGTGCTGAGGATTGGTAAAGTAAAAAAGTGCTAAAGGTGGCTGTTGGGCTGAAGCGTTCGATACCATTTTCATTTCCCTACCGGTATCCTGTTCTTCCCAAAGTCTTTGTTCAGGGATGACCATCTCTCTTTCCGAAGAGTCCCATCCAAAATGGTCTGTCTCCCTGGTTATCTCCCGTCAACCCACACTGCTAAGCCACACTGTCTGACGTTGTAGTGCTCTGACTCTTAAATGCCCTTTTCAAATGACCCAGCTAGTAATTGCTGCTCTACCCCGCTGAATGTGATCTCTGTTAAGCAGGTTAAACTGTTCTGGCAGAGAGCAGCCTAAAGCTACAGGAACAGAGACTGAATTACTTTTCCAGAAAGGAACAAATGTAGCTGGGTATTCTTAGACAATTTATTTTATGGACGGGTTAATTAAATGTTGGCTGTGAGATTTGGGGTGTGGAGAATAGCAGTAGATTTTCCTTGTTAGGTCTTCTGAGAATGCCTGTATTACATGAAGCAGCACATTTTCCCCAATCATTAATTTGCTTTAGGATAATCTGAGCTGAGCCCAAGGACAAAGGAGGACAATGAGTGAGTGCATCTCTTTGGAAATAGGAACTAGGCCTCCAGGTTCTCATTCTAAGCATTTTTGCTCTCACGCTGAATTAAGTGGCTTTTTCTGAATGTGATGGGATCGCTCTGCATTCCTGGATCGCATCTATTTATTCATATTTGACGAACGCTTACTGTGTGCAGAGCACTGTACTAAGCGCTTGGGAGAGTACAATGTAATAGAGTTGGTAGACATGTTCCCCGCCTCAGCTGGGCAAGCAACAGATCAAGACACAGATGATCCACATACAAATCCAACTTGCCACGAACTGTATAACTTCACCCAAGCCACTTGACCTCTCTGAGCCTCAATATCCTTATTTGTCTAAAGGGGGAAATAACACAAACTCATGCCCCATGATTCCTGGAAGGTTCTAAATGGGTCAACTTCAGGGTTTGGATCTGACTATGAGAGAGAGAAAGCTTGGGGACAAGAAAAGGGAGGAAACGTTTCTCCCAAATGCTGGTTCAGAGTCGGGAATTCTGAGTAGCTGTTGAGTGGGGATCCAGACCCCAGGAGACTTTGTGCTTATTTATCTGCTCCTCTTCGATCCTCCCCATAAATGCCTTACTGTATCTAACTGCTGACTTTCTTTAGGATTTAGTCCAACTGATAGTGGCTACTGTAGTGTCAACAAACGACTGTGGTGGAGGAGGTTTTTCAATGGTTCCTGAAGAGAGGAGCTTAGGTGGCTGAGGAGGAGAAAGGAGCCTTTTCTTACCTCCTCAAAAGTTGCCTATGACATTATCGACTGGCTTGACAGAGTAGAGTCAAGTTCATGATTATGGGGGTGAATGATACCATTAATCACTGGTCTTTACTGAGCACTTACTGGGTACAGAGCACTCTATAAAGTGTTTGGGAGAATACAATGGGGGTAAAAGATACAGTCCCCCATCCTCAAGGACCTTACTCTTGTGGGCCCAACATTTTCAGGTTATTTGGAAAATTCCATATTCAGAAACTCTTGTACTATATTAAAACAATCCCTCTAGACATACACCCTTATTTTCGCACAACCGATCCCTATTTGAGGTAAAGATCGTTATTTCTGTACAGCAACTCACTTCAACAGGGAGGAGCAAGTCCTTCATATTTACTCAGTGCATGGAGCAAAGCAGCTATTTTACCAAAAAAAGAACTTCGAGCAGGAATTTCAATGGCATTTGTTGAGTGTCTCCCTCCCAGCAGGTCCCAGAACCGGGCTAATGCCCCACTTCATCTTGCATGAAAAGTGCTGAGGGTATTGCTAATTTATTGCTGCCTTCTGGCTAAGTCCTTAATGCACCTGTGGCTAATTCACTCCTATATGTAACTTCCTTCGGGCAGGGGCATTCTGATAGGCATCATGTCTAATCGGGGGATTGATTTGATCTTGGAAAGATACGTTAGTCAAACCCCAACTGTATGGCACCCTTAAGAGCCGGTCAGGGGGAGGGGGAATGGGAGAGGCAGAGGAGCTGAGGCTTCTGTAATTCCAGTCCAATGTGCCAATGCCCCCTAATCTTGACCAAACAGCCTAATAAACAATAATCACAACTATGACTGTGGTATTTGTTTACTCTGGGCCAAGTACTGACCTAAGTGCTGTAGTTGATACAATATAATCAGGTCAGACACAGTCCTTAATTAACCTGTATCTACCCCAGTGCTTAGGGCAGTGTCTGACACATAGTGATGCTATTAAAAAAAAACCCCTAGGAATTTCTGCCCACCCACCCCCTGCCCCAATTTCATTAGGAAGATGCCTCCCCCACATCCTGCCCATTTGCTTGGGTTACTCCATTAAGGCAAATGGCTGAAGGCCAGAGAGTAGATTTTCTTTTTCTTTCTCAAAGAAATTTCACTGTTCCTTCAGAATGATCCCCAAGGGATAGGTCATACATAATCAGCTTATAAACTCCTCTAAGCTTTAGCCTGCCTGCCCGGAATTAGGGCAACAATGCAGGCTCTGACAGAGAGACCGCTGCAGTTCTAGAGCTCAGTATCAACACTGTACCCCAAAACAGCCTCCTCTAATTGCCACAGAGAAGACCCCAGGGTCTTCATCGTCCACAGCAGCAAGGGCGCGGGACTTTGTGCTTAAAACCTCCTGGGTCTTGATATCTCTCCCTCTTACCTGATGCGCTCTTCCACACTAAAATCTCTTCAGGGACCCGAGCCTGGAAAGACGAATTTTCTGAAGTAAGACTGTTTCATAGATCGTCAAATTTTAATTTTTTGCCAGTTTTACAAATAACTTTCTTCCCCTTCTATCAATCATATTTATTGAGTGCTTACTGTGTGCAAAGCGCTGTACTAAGCACTTGGGAGAATACAATATAAAAGAGTTGGTAGACACATTCCCTGCCCATTTCTAATGACCATCAGTGCTCTGAAATCACTTCAGAATGCAAATAAGACTTACAAGATAGCATAGCTTAATGCATGGGATTCAGGAGATCTGGGCTCTAATTCCAGCTATTACTGCTACTACTAATAATAATGGTAATAATTTCTAAACTGTGAGCCCACTGTTGGATAGGGGTTATCTCTGTTGCCAAATTATACTTTCCAAGCGCTTAGTACCGTGTCTGCACAGAGTAAGCACTCAATAAATAAGACTGAATGAATAATAATGGTATTTCTTAAGAGCTTTCTATGCACCAAGCACTATACGTAGCACTGGGGTAGACACAAGATACAAGATATTTGGTTAGACACTGTACTGACCCAACATGGGGCTCAGAGTCCAAATGGGAGGGGGGAGCAGCTACTGAATCCCTATTGCACAGATAACAAAACTGTGGCACAGAAAAATTAAGGTCACGGCAGGAAAGTGACAAAGCCAGTATTAGCAGTGTGACCTTCGGCAAGTCATTCGACCTCTCTGTGCTTCAATTTACTTGTCTGTAAAATGGGGGTAAGATACCTTGCCCTCACGTCTTAGATTATGAGCCATCTGTTGGACAAAAACTGGCCCCAAATCTACTAACTGTACCTGTATCTGTTGATTGTAAGACAGGGAGCTGCATGAATTTGATAGACAATCTTTGCTTCTAATCCTTTGAGCTCCACGTAAGTCAAGACGACAGCAACTCGATTCGCTGTTATTTTATCAGGGACCGACCGGCTGATGAATAATTGATGATCAGAGAACATACAAATGGTTTCTGGTTCTGCCTTTTAGTTTTTTTTCATAGTAAATGGAGAAGAAACCCTCATTCTGGGAGCCAGGGGACCTGCTCACATTAGATAGAGCCTGGAACAGGACTTGGAATTCAAGGGTGAATCAGGCTGGTGGATATGACGATAACCCAGTCCCGTGAGCCCACTTTTGTGTAGGGACCGTCTCTATATGTTGCCAACTTGTACTTCCCAAGTGCTTAGTACAGTGCTCTGCACACAGTAAGCGCTCAATAAATACGATTGATTGATTGATTCGGTATTGAGTCACAACCGGCTAAGATGGTGGTCTCTGGCACCCGACCTGCAGTTATGCTGGTGGAACATAAATGGGCTCAGACACGTTTAAACTAGATGCTGAGGCCGATGCCTATTCAAGGGGTCATTTAGAATGACCATACGTGGTGCAGGAGAGGGTGCTTGGATGTATTTTTAGAGCTCAGGAACATGGCCGAAGAAGCCTGGGTGCACTAATTCCAACTGCTTCCATACCTTGTCAGATAGCGTAAGTTCTGGTTATCGGAGATCCTTCGACATCACTGTAAATAGCAACAGAACTGACAGGCTTTTCTCTGACGGGTTTTCTCCCAGCGATAGCAGCCCCCTTGTACAATCGGACCACTTGCAGAAGGAATAAAAGGATTTAGGCCATCTGGATTGCTCACGGTTATCTAACGAGGGAATGTTTTAAACAGGGGTTTAAACGGGGATGCTGAAAGCAAACCATCATAAGAGTGCATATGTAATTCAGTATATAGCAGAGACACTCAAGCAATCGATCAGGTTCGGATTATGTAGGGGGTAAACTTCTTTCTGAACTTTTTTTTTTTAATGGCGATTCTTTCTAGCTATTTCTTTAAAACTGGCCCTTCTTATTTCCCTCCTCAGAGCTCTTCTGTGGGTACAGCTGGGGAAAAAAAGCTGCAACAATCAATTCACAATCCACTTTATGCAGAGTACTGTACTAAAAGCGTGGGAGGGTACAACAGAATCAGTTGACCCGATCCCTGCCTACAGTATAGCACTTACGATCTAGAGGTGGAGACATAAATTACAGATAGGGGAAATGGTAGAGAAAAAGGGTAGGGAGGTACACAAGGCTCAGGATGGGATGAATATCAAGTGCTTAAAGGGTACAAATCCAAGTGCATAGGTGATGCGTTACTGTTAGGCTGCACACTGCTTTGATCAACCAATCAATGGTATTTATTAAGTGCTTACTGAGTGTAAAGATGTGCATTTCACTTAAGAGAGTACAGCAGAAGCAAGGAGAAAAAAATCATTTCTAAATGCTAAATTCCTTGAGGGCAGCAATAACTCCTACTAATTCTGTAGTACTCGCCTGAGTGCTTTGTACTGTGCTCAGTACGCAGAAGGCCCTCAGTAACTGCTATTGATTGGTGGACTGATTTCTATTTGCTGATTGTAAAACTAGAGTTTTGACATTTAGTGTCTTGGTTTTCTGCCTGCTGTGGTTTTCTGAAAATGGGACTGATGAAAGTGATTAGTGCTCGTCTGGGGGAGGAAAAAAACAGCCATTTCACCTTCTGGAGAGCACCTCATTATACCCTCACCCTGAAAATTATTCAAAAATATATTTCTAGTAGTCCAACTTTAGCTTCATTATTTTTAAACAACTGCCTTTGTGCTGTAAACAGTATTTTAAAGCAGCATGGCTCAGTGGAAAGAGCCTGGGCTTGGGAGTTGGAGGTCATGGGTTCTAATCCCGACTCTGCCACTTATCTGCCATGTGACTTTGGGCAAGTCACTTAACTTCTCTGAGCCTCAGTTACCTCATCTGTAAAATGGGGACTAAGACTGTGAGCCCCACGAGGGACAACCTGATCACCTTGTATTCCCCCCCGCAGCGCTTAGAACAGTGCTTCGCACATAGTAAGTGCTTAACAAATGCCATCATTATTATTATTATTATTAAAGGAAATAGAAAATAGGGTAAAGCTGTCAGGCTGTTAACTTCTCTGAGCCTCAGTTACCTCATCTGTAAAATGGGGACTAAGTCGGTGAGCCCCATGAGGGACAACCTGATCACCTTGTATTCCCCCTCCCAGAGCTTAGAACAGTGCTTTGCACATAGTAAGTGCCTAACAAATGCCATCATCATTATTATTATTATTATTAAAGGAAATAGAAAATAGGGTAAGGCTGTCAGGCTGTTTAAGAAATGGCCCGTTGCAAATATTCAAGCTCCTCTGCATAAAATCTTAAATGCATGCATCTTTATCATTGTATTTATAGTGCGCATAAAATTAATTAGGTTAAAAAAAATCACCTTAATGACTTCAGCATACGCATGTGGAAGGCTGTTAGGGGCCCAGCCATGATCATATGAGAAAAAAAAGAGAAGCAGCGTGGCTCAGTGGAAAAAGCACGGGCTTTGGAGTCAGAGGTCATGGGTTCAAATCCCAGCTCCACCACTTGTCAACTGTGTGACTTTGGGCAACTCACTTAACTTCTCTGGGCCTCAGTTCCCTCATCTGTAAAATGGGGATGAAGACTGTAAGCCCCACGTGGGACAACCTGATCACCTTGTAAATTCCCCAGCGCTGAGAACAGTGCTCTGCACATAGTAAGCGCTTAATAAATGCCATTATTATTTTATAATATCTAATAATATTTTATTATTATTATTTATTATTATTATTATTATATGTAAATCTGCAGCAGTGCGTCATTCCACTTTTAGCAGTACTGGATAGAACAGAACAACTTTCCCCAGAGATGCTGAGGGGCTGCCAGCACCTGCCCCTCCGCTCAGAAAACTGAGGCCACGTCCTGATGTGAAGGCATTATCTATCGCACATTATCCCGAAGCCCTGACCCAAGGAGCTGAGCTTCTCTCTCCACAGAGAAAACGCCTCAGGAAATAATAACTACAACAGGATGGGAGTTCTGTTGACTTTTTGTTTTCTGGGGAAGGCACACCTCACGCTCCCTGGAAGATCTTAGCAAACTCCAAACCAATGAAATGGAGAAGCAGCATGGCCTAGTGGAAAGAACCAGAAGAACTGGGTTCTAATTCCGCTCTGCCAATTGCTTGTTGTGTGACCTTGGGCAAGAGAAGCAGCGTGGCTCAGTGGAAAGAGCACGGGCTTTGGAGTCAGGGGTCATGGGTTCAAATCCTGCCTCCACCACTTATCAGCTGTGTGACTTTGGGCAAGTCACTTAACTTCTCTGTGCCTCAGTTCCTTCATCTGTAAAATGGGAATTAAGACTGTGACCACCCCCATGGGACAACATGATCTCCTTGTAAACTCCCCAGCGCTTAGGACAGTGCTGGGGACACATCCAAGCCGTCACCAAAACCTGCCGATCTCAGCTCCGCAACATTGCCAAGATCCGCCCTTTCCTCTCCATCCAAACCGCTACCCTGCTAATTCAAGCTCTCATCCTATCCCGTCTGGACTACTGCACTAGCCTTCTCTCTGATCTCCCATCCTCGTGTCTCTCTCCACTTCAATCCATACTTCATGCTGCTGCCCGGATTATCTTTGTCCAGAAACGCTCTGGACATATTACTCCCCTCCTCAAAAACCTCCAATGGCTACCGATCAATCTGCGCATCAAGCAGAAACTCCTCACCCTGGGCTTCAAGGCTCTCCATCCCCTCGCCCCCTCCTACCTCACCTCCCTTCTCTCCTTCTACTGCCCAGCCCGCACCCTCCGCTCCTCCACCACTAATCTCCTCACTGTACCTCGCTCTCGCCTGTCCCGCCATCGACCCCCGGCCCACGTCATCCCCCGGGCCTGGAATGCCCTCCCTCTGCCCATCCGCCAAGCTAGCTCTCTTCCTCCCTTCAAGGCCCTGCTGAGAGCTCACCTCCTCCAGGAGGCCTTCCCACACTGAGCCCCTTCTTTCCTCTCCCCCTCGTCCCCCTCTCCATCCTCCCGTCTTACCTCCTTCCCTTCCCCACAGCACCTGTATATATGTATATATGGTTGTACATATTTATTACTCTATCTATTTATTTATTTATTTTACTTGTACATTTCTATCCTACTTATTTTATTTTGTTGGTATGTTTGGTTCTGTTCTCTGTCTCCCCCTTTTAGACTGTGAGCCCACTGTTGGGTAGGGACTGTCTCTATGTGATGCCAATTTGTACTTCCCAAGCGCTTAGTACAGTGCTCTGCACATAGTAAGCGCTCAATAAATACGATTGATTGATTGATTGATTGATTGACAGTGCTTTGCACATAGTAAGCACTTAATAAATGCCATCATCATTATTATTATTATTAAGTCACTTCACTTCTCTATGCTTCAGTTCCCTCAAGTGTAAAATGGGTATTAAATCCTAGTTCTCCCTCCTACTTAGACTGTGAGCCCCATGAGCCCGTTGTTGGGTAGGGACCGTCTCTATATGTTGCCAACTTGTATTTCTGCAGCGCTTAGTACAGTGCTCTGCACACAGTAAGTGCTCAATAAATATGATTGAATGAATGAATGAATAAATAAGGGGTGTATCCAACCTATACAACTAGTACCTACCCCAGAGCTCAGAATGGTGTTGGACATAGTAAGCACTTAAATACCATAAAAAAAATATTGGACACAGGACTTTTCTCACCAACTACAGGAAGTAAAAGGTTATTTTTTTTTTTTACATAAAAGGTTATTTGTGCTGCTGGAGGCAAGCCTAATGGCTGAATAGAAAAAGTCACCCAATCTGACTGTGCCTGGGTTTTTGTTTTCTTATGGTACTTGCTAATCACTCAGGATTTTAAGGCAAATTTGTTTAAATAAAAATTCAGGGTGGAAAGAAGAGCAAATAGCTTTATAATCACTTTTAGCTTCCTTTGTCTATGCCAAATTTTCATGAAATGATGACACATGCACCACTGTAGGTGTACACATCTAATAACAATAACAATAATACTAAAAATAATTGTAATATCTGATAAGCACTTGCTATGTGCCAAGCATTGTCGTTAAAACTGGTGTAGATACAAGTTAATTAGGTTGAACACAGTTTCTGTCCCACAGGGGACTCACCATCTAAGGAGGAGGGGGTAGGATTGAATCCCCATTTTACATATGAAATAATTGAGGGCCAGAGAAGTGATGTGACTTGCCTGAGGTCACACAGCAGAGGAATGGCAGAGCCAGGATAAGAACCCAGGTCTTCTGATTCCCAAACCCGTGCTCTTTCCACTAGGCCACACTGTCAGGGTTTCAACTGTTTTGGGGCTGTGCTTAGGGAATTTGAGCCTGCTGTTGGGTAGGGACCGCCTATATATGTTGCCGACTTGTACTTCCCAAGCGCTTAGTACAGTGCTCTGCACACAGTAAGCGCTCAATAAATATGATTTAATGAATAAATGAATGGAAACTGCCTGTTCATCATGCAGCTGTGGTTTCATTAGGCTCTCCTGATTTGCCCAGGAATCTGCCTGATTGATAGCTGTGGTCCGGAGGGACTGGTGACCCAGGGCTTCTGCTCTAGACCTCCTTGCTACTCTCTTTGGACTCTTCAACACCATCCTGAGTGCACAAAGAATAGTCCCAGGCTGGGAAAAACATATGTGTGTACGGAGGAGGGACAGCTGGTTATATCAATCAACCAGTCGTATTTGAGGGCTTACTGTGTGCAGAGCACTGTACTATGTGCTTGAGCGACTACACTGTAACAATAAAACAGAGTTGGCAGACACATTCTTAGAGGTGCTAATGTGAGGTTCTCGGAACAGGCCCCAGGTTGGTAAGAGTGATGCAGGAGAGTGCCTTAAAAAATGTCCATCCTGTCTGCGAGTCACAAACCTCATTTAGGGAAGCTGGGGTTATAGTTGGGGCGGATTTCAGCTAAAAATATTTCCAGGTGTTGTTCTCTTCCATTTTGCAGAAGTGAATTTTTTGACTTTAGCTTGCTAAATTCTAAGCTCCTCGAGGGTGGGGGTCGTGTCTTCCAATTCCAGTATACTTTCCCAAGTGCTTCTTAATCCAGTGCTCAGATCACAGTAGGTCGATAAATATAACTGACTGACTACAAGAGAAGGGACACCTTGCTTAGATTCACAGCAATGCCATTCTCCCTCCCTTGGTCCTATGAACTGTTTGATTTTCTGACTCCATAGTAGAGCTTTATCTCCTAACAACAAGGAAAGGGGACTGTGCTGTAAATCACTCCTCCTAAAATAGTTATCTAAAGAATTTAAGTTCAGTGAGGGCAGAGAATGTGTCTGCTATTCTGTACCCTCCCAAGCGTTTACTACAGCGCTCTGCACACAGTAAGCACTAAATACAAATGATTGATTACTTAATGCAATTAATGCCTTACCTCAGGCCATTGTCCTGTGTGTGTGTGGGGGGGTGGGGGTGGGGAGGGTACTTTTTAGTATTTATTTTGTGCTAGTCACTGAACTAGGGGTTGAAGAGCAGACCTGGGGTTGAAGAGCGGACCCGGGCTCTTACAACTAGGTTATCCTGCTTCTCCTCTCTCCAGCGGAGCTCCCAGTTATCACACAGGCTGAAAATTCACAAAGCTGAGGTTGAGGAAACACAGTTAGAAGAGTATCACCTACAAATTAGCATATTAATATCTGTCTCCTCCTCTTGTAAGCTTGTTCTGGGCAGGGAACACGTCTACCGACTCTGCTATATTGTACTCACCCAGTGATATTTATTGAGCGCTTCCTGTGTGCAGAGCACTGTACTAAACGCTTGGGAGAGTATGCTACAACAGAATTGATAAGTCCATTTCTTCCCTCTCCGCCCTGTCTTTGAAGAAAATTGTCTCTCCCCAAGTAGCAGTAACAATAGTGTCATTTCTTGAGCACCCACTGAGTGCCTTGGCACTTGGGGTGTATAACACAAGACAGGATTCCTGCCTACATGGAGCTTGCATTCTAATGGAGATGGTAGGCATAGACTTATTCCCAAACAGTGGAGTCAGAATAAATAAAATGAAGCTCTCAAGGACAGGGAATACAGTTCTCATGTCTGGTGTGCTCTCCCCAGCAACTAACACAGTGCTTCATACCAAGTAGGTGCTCAAAAAATACCACTGAGTGATCAGAGCTGGAAGGGCAATGTTCCAGTTTCCCTTGCTCGCCCCACGTCTGCCAGATGCCCATGCCTATGGCTCCAAAGGGGAAATGCCATTGGAATCAAGATTATACAAAGGCCAAGAATGAGGTATACCCCCTTCCTAGCCTACACATATGACCTGCTTTTTTCTTTTTCAAAACTAGAGTTACGATCCTACAACACCCTGATTAAATATACAGCAAAAGCACACTCTACTATCCTTTCCTCATCTCTCTTACTGCCTGGTCGCTCTTTATAATTACTCGGGTAGAAATTGACTTGACTCTTCTAATTTTCTGCTTGCCTGCCTTTCCGATGTTTCTTCCAGTAACACAAAATGTGTTGTGCTTACAAGCACTAAAAATAGAGGCATAGGGAGGCAGAGATTCCATTGTCCAACATGGAAATACTCACAGATAAGATTGATATCAAATCTTGGAACCACACTATTAGAGCTCACCAGGGCCCAACTGCCTTTTCAGAGATTAAACTGTGCCAGGAGAACCCCTGTCACTTCTGTCCTCCGGTTTGTTGGCGTGAAAATTGTCCTGATGGTCTCTGGGCTGAAGCAAGGGAGATAAAGAATACCTCCTGCCCGGAGCTGGAGAAAGACGAATGTTCAGCATAAAAGCTGAGAAATGAATCAGGCTCTTATCCAGTTACAACACTCAGATTGTTTCCAAGCTGCGTGTTTCCAATTTGGGTTTATCCATCACCTAGCCAGTCTGAGGCACCGGCGGTTCATGATTGGAGCAGATGTAATGCGTGGCTTCAGATTCAAAATGCTACTTCATCAAGAGAATTGAAGCAAATAGCATGTTCGGTTTGGCATACATTACGGTAAATGGAGGAATTCATGCCATCTTATTAGAGGGATGTGCTTTCCACAGGGAAATATTCTCATTGAAGGTGCAGAAAATACCCAACCAGGGAGATCAAAGCTGGCCAGCTGACAAAGTAAATGAGCTAAAAATGCTACCCAAATTGACACAGAAACACGTGTGGGGTGGAGGTGGGAGGGAGAATGTTCTGCTATAATGAGCACAGCACATGGTTTGTGTGCTGAGCTCAGCGTTGCTAATGAAGACATCCACTTTCACAACAGGATTCCAGCTATTTGTGTTAAACAAGCACCTCTGTCTGATGGTCCTGGGTAGCAGCAACACTGAGAGCTGAAAGATTTTGCTTACCTGTTTTCTTTAAGATAAGGCAATCTTTGGGAAAAGCGGAAGGGACGGTTTGGAAGAAGTAGTAGTAGTGACAGCAAAGATATTTACTGAGGAAAATACACCGTAGTAAGGTGCTTGAGATTTACAATAGAAACACAAAACACATTTCCTGGCCGCAAGGAACTTACACTCTAATGAGCAGAAAGATACAAGCAGTGGCAACCGAATAAATAAAACTAAAGGTTCAATCACCTGTACAAAAGAACAGCAGAATCACTGAACTTCTGCACCAGTAGTGATTTGGATTTATAAACCAGTTGGGGGTACACCTTTCTACAAGTGACAGCGGAAGACTAAAAATGAACTCTCATCAACAAACAGGCCAATGATCACTGCACCTTGAGCATGACAGGAAAATAACTAGCACAGAATGTTTCTGTGGACAAGTTTTGGAAAAAATTCTCACTCAGTGAAGCCAGTTTTTAAAAAGCAAACCCCCAAAGAAAAAGAAATTCTCACTTTCCCCAATGAGAACGCCCACATCTTGAAAGCCCATAGAGCATAAAGAGCAAGTTGGCTTTCATGTGAACTGCAGGTCAAGGATAGCATCTAGAATACCAATTTCCACTGATACCCAACATGATATATATTGATAAATTATGCATTCATTGTTCAAAACCAAGCTTTCCTAAGAAGAAGCATATGGTCCCATCAGGCTTACCTGCTCTCTCTCTGCTCCATTTGCGTGATGGTCCCTGGAAGAAAAAAATTATATACTTTTTATCATCTTTATCACAATTCCTAAAATCTGCGAAAAATGGGACTGGCAAAAATAAGCTGATAATTCACTAAGCTAGCCACTGACATGGGGATTAATTGGCACTAGAAATGGCAACTGTGGCATTATCCAACTGTGGAGTTTTACCAGCCAAACACCTCTTCTCTGTTTGAGACCCAGAGAAATTGCTAGCTGAGATATTTCAGCCTGAGGGCTTCAAGAGAGGGAGCAAGAGGTTGCCTTCAACCTTAATACCAAGGTGTTCCCAAAAACCTTCTGTACTTAATGTCAGAAGAAAGAGAAGCAACATGCCCTGCCTAGTGTACAGAGCACATCACTGGGAGTCAGAAGGACCTGGGTTCTAATTCCGACTCTGCCACTTGTCTGCTGTGTGACCTTGTTAACTTGTCCGCGCCTCCGTTTCCTCACCATTAAAATGGGGAATAAGACTGTGAGCCCCATGTGGGGCATGGACTGTGTCCAACCAGAGTAGGTTGAATCTACTCCAGCACTTAGTACAGTAAGAGCTTAGTATCAATAATAATAATAATGATAATCTATCCCAGCGCTTAGTGCAGGGCCTGGAACGTAGTAAGCGATTAATGAATTAGAAGGGGAAAAAGAAGTAAGGAGGAGAAGCAAGGAGGAGGAGGAGGAGGAGTGGAGGGAAGTGGGAGAGAAAGTGGGGCCGAGATGGGAGAAGCAAGAGTGAGGGGAATGGCAGGGTCCTGACTCAAGACTGGCACTGGAAAATGTGCCCAGCCTGCCCGATACACAATCCTGAGGACCAACCTTCTTAAAAGGAGCCCATTTTAAGTGGAAACTGTACTGAAAATTGCAACTGAATCTGGGAAGAAATGCACCTACTGAGGGAATCTGACAGATTAAAAGAGATGTAGGGAAACAACCATAACACACTGCGTAATTGACTGAAAGACCAAATGCATTTTATTGGAAAGTTTACAACCCTTTTGCATGACACGGTGATCAATCAAGTCAATAAAAACATTAAGTACCATTGTCCCAATGTGACTAAAAGACTGTGTCACCACCTGCTACTCTTGAGAAATAAAGAAACCATTTGTTCACAGTTCCCGCTTTAGGGCTCTGTTCTAATCAGAAGCATCAAATTGAACCCCAGAGTAAATATGCTTTTTGATAAATCTGTGCTTCATCTTACGATTTATTTACTCTGACTTAAGTCCACCTGTTGATTTCAAGCACCAAAACACCATCTTCAGTTACGATCTTGTTTCCCCCAGTTTGTCAATGTACACAAATGCCATGCACGTATGATCAGGGCTTGATAGACGAAAGAAATACAAAAGGCTATGCTTCCCCTACCCCACCCCACTCCTCTCTTTCTCGGTTTACATAAGCACTCACCTTCCCACCCAAACTCTGTTCCCCCCTTGACATTTCCATCCCTGTAGACAGCACCACCACCCTCCCTGTCTCACATGCCCATAGTCTTGTCATTATCCTCCACTCATCTCAATGAACTCACATTTTCAATCTGCCGCCAAATTCCGTCATTTCCATCTCCAAAACGGCACTAAAATTCACCCTTTGCTCTTCATCCAAACTGCTGTTATGCTGATCAAAGCACTTATCCTATCAACATTTTTCTTAAAAAATAATAATAATAATGGTGTTTGCTAAGCGCTTACTATGTGCCAAGCGCTGTTCTAAGTGCTGAAAATGTGTTCTCTTCAGATTTCCCCACTCTCCCAAGAGCTTAATACAGTGCTCTGCATATAGTAAGCACTCCATAAATACAATTGAGTAAATGAATGAATATTCTGATTAGGGAAGAAATGTATGGGTGTTTCATCCCCTCTCAACTCTTCCTATGAGCTGGTGGGAGGGCCAATACGTGGTGAAAAGATCCCAAGGTGGCAAGAAGAAGGGAGAAGCAAGGAAACTGGAGGATTCACACACTTTCAAAAGCAGATTCGGAATCCTTATGAGCTGACTGTTCCCAGATTCAAGGTACAAAATATACCCTGAATTACAAAATATACAAAATATAGGGGCAGGTCATTTTATTGGGTCAATTTATTATTTCAATTGTAAAAATTATGACAATGAACTAAATGCCTACTTAGTACTTAAGCGCTTGGTACTCCGCACACAATGAGCACTCAATAAATACTTGATTATGTCCCAAGCACTGTGATGAGGGCTGGAAGAGATACAAGATAATCAGAACAGCTATAGTCCCTGGCCCACACGGGGCTCACGGTCTCATAGGGAGATTAAAGCTAGTAAAGTGACTTACCCAAGGTCACGCAGCCAGTCACTGGCAGCACTGAGACTGGAGTCAAAGTCTACTTTGAGACCCCGCATCATTCTGGGAACCCGCCCTGAAACATCTATATAATATCCTTGTAGAGGGGGATTTTAGAGATGGAACTACTAGGTCACTGAGAGATTAGTGAATTTTCACGGGACTCCACTCCAGTGCAGAACTCTATTCTACCTTCATGCCTGACTTCTTGCTCATGACTCATTCCTCCACTTGAAAAATCTCCTGCCACAGATTTTGAACTGAACAGCAAAGGTAATTTGTCACCTTGCTTCATTTCTAAAGTCAAGTTCTACTGGTAAGCAAAATGGTCCAGGATCTCCCTGAATTCTAGCTCTCGCCCTCTTCTCCTCCCTCCCCGCCTTTCTTTCTTTCTTTCCTTCTCCCTTCCTTCCTCTCCCTCCCTCCCTTCACCTCTCTTTCTTTTTTCTCTCTCTTTTTCTTTCACACACACACACTCTCTCTCTCTCTTTTGGATCTGATCACCTGTGGAGATGGGAATTCCTTAGAATAACCAAGAGTAGCTATTTACCTGTTACCTCTCCTAGCAACAACTCATTTACTAGACTGATAGCTGGTTCTTCAGTTCGGGTTACATTTTAAAATACTTTGATGCTGTGCTTTTGTGGTCAAAGAGAGATCAGATAGAGTGTCTGAATTGGATTACTTTCTTGGACTCTGTTTATGGTTGAGTGATATCTGAATTTGTTAATCCAGAAGACAAACTGTGAATGGGTCTACTTTCTAGTCCTATTAAAAGCAGAAACAAAATCAAGGTCAAAGGAAAAACTTTCAAAACTGAGGGAAACTCTGCTCCTGAAAGTATCCAGCCTCTCTTTTTGGCTTTCGCGCTACGAAATGGGGTTAATTAAATGAATGAAAACCCCTGCATTAATTGGAGCAATGTGAATGAAGAAACGTACAGCCACAAACACACTGGCAAATGTTTTCAGTCACCTCAGGCTGATCATTTCTAAGTCTCCTCTGTTAGATGTAAGCTCTGTGGACAGGGCATGTCACTTCTCTACTTTGAAATTCCTTCCCCAAGTGCTTAGTTCACTGCATAACACCTAGTGTGTTCTCAATAAAAACAACTACTACTCAAGTCTCATATCCCATTATCTGTAAAACTACACTCTGATTTCCAACACAAGTAATGTCACTTCTCTACTTTGAAATTCCTTCCCCAAGTGCTTAGTTCACTGCATAACACCTAGTGTGTTCTCAATAAAAACAACTACTACTCAAGTCTCATATCCCATTATCTGTAAAACTACACTCTGATTTCCAACACAAGTAACAGAATCATAGGGGCAGAGGGAACCTTTTTCCAAGCAGAACTGTATGTACTGCATCCCAGAAATACCTGCTAGTTAAGGGAAGCAGTGTGGCTCAGTGGAAAGAGCCCGGGCTTTGGAGTCAGAGGTCATGGGTTCAAATCCCGGCTCTGCCAATTGTCAGCTGTGTGAGTTTGGGCAAGTCACTTAACTTCTCTGGGCCTCAGTTACCTCATCTGTAAAATGGGGATGAAGACTGTGAGCCCCTTGTGGGACAACCTGATCACCTTGTAACCTCCCCAGCGCTTAGAACAGTGCTTTGCACATAGTAAGCACTTAATAAATGCCATCATTTTTATTATTATTGTTTTTAGAATATGCCAATGCTGAATATCAATGATAATAATAAGGAAACTACATGGAGCATACATATTACATTGAATTGGGTTCTGCAACCATCTGTCCAGCGGATCTGGACTGTAAGCTCGTTGTGGGTGGGAAATGTGTCTATTATTATACTGTACTCTCCCAAATGCTTAGTAGAGTGCTTTGCACACAGTAAATGCTCAATAAATAAGATTGAATGAATTGGATCAGAAATGACTCCATTTGACCTCTTCTCCACTACTCAGTGGTATTTTGAGCGGGAGTGAAGTGTCTGGGAGTTACTCCCTAGAAGCACATTGGGGCCAAAAATGATTTAATTCGCGGGTCACTCTGCAGACTACATCTCCTCAATCAACCAACCAATGAATAGCACCTGTGGAGGGTCCGTGGGCAGAGAGAACAGCAAAGATCAGCAGTCATGAGCCCTGCCCTCAAGAAGCTTCCAGCCTAGCTGGGGAGATGGAAGCTAGAGTTCACACCCTAGCGATGAGCTTGGGACGCAGGCCCAAGTGCGCAGGTTAGCCTGGCATTTCCAGTCCTAGGCCCTGCCCGTCAGCCCCTCCCTACCCACATTTCGAGCCCAGGAGCTGCTGAGAGTGGTCAAAGGCACCGGATGTCCAAGAAAGGCTTTGAGCTCTCCTCAGGGAATCAATCAATCAATCAATCAATCAATCAATCGTATTTATTGAGCGCTTACTGTGTGCACAGCACTGCACTAAGTGCTTGGGAAGTACAAGTTGGCAACATATAGAGACAGTCCCTACCCAACAGTGGGCTCCCAGTCTAAAAGGGGGAGACTAAAAGTCTAAAAGGGAGGAATCCCACCTCCCCATCCCCGCCCCTAATAATAATAATAACTGTGATATTTGTTAAGCGCTTACTACGTGCCAGGCACTGTACCAAGCATTGGGGCAGATACAAGAAAAGTGGGCTGGACACAATCCCCTTTTTAAAGATGAGGTAACTGAGGCACAGAGAAGTGAAGTGACTTGCTCAAGGCCAGCCAGCAGACGAGTGGCAGAATCGAGATTAGAACCCATGACCTCCTGAATCTAGGCCCGTGCTCTAACCGCTGCATGACACTGCACTGCTTGAGTCCGATGTTATTCTGTGCTGCCGCTAGACACCCAGAGTAGATTTCCCTGGGCATCAAGAGGAAAATAATCATAATTGTGTTACTTGTTTAGCACTTACTATGTGTCAAGCACTGTTCTAAGCGCTGGGGTAGATACGAGCTAATCAGGAAAACCTACCCCTTTCCTTGGAGTGGGTCTTGCCCTTTTAAACCCACCATGTGCCCGGGTGCATTGCCAGTGTGACCGACTGCCGGAGTGAATGCAGTCATGGCACAGTCCCATTCTCTCCCTGCCTCCTGGCTCCTGGGGGGGTCGAGGGGAAGAAGCCATGTGACCAGTTCATTTTCTGCCTAGCCGCAATGCAGACAAACATCATTTTCCCTTTTTTTTTTTTTCTCAGCTGAGCCAAACGACCTTCCTGAAAGACTCAAGGATGTTCTTTCTGGAAGGGCTCATTCCACATCTTTTGGCAGGGTTGCTACTCCAGGCAACTAACTGCCTGCTATTTTTAACCGGAATTTGCCATGATTTAGTTGACTGAGTGAATAAATCAGGGACACAGAGGTGAAAGGAAATCACTTTCACGCAAATGTTTTGCAGAACAACTCGGATTTAGAGGTACGCTGTACATGAAACTGCACTGTAAAGAAACTGCTTGTAGTGTTTAAACAACTTGCCTTTCTCTCTGCCTTTACACAAATTATGAGGCAACTAACTGGTCCTTTCCCACCGTGTTCTCTGCTGAATGGCTAACAACAGATATTTTAGTCCCCAGGCTACGTTACGCCTACATTCCTGTGTTCACCGATGCTTTTCCAATGGCTCAAGTGCCCATGTATCTACCTGGCCTTTGTGCTTGAAGAAGACATCAATAACAGTGAGATTCAGAGTGTTTATCTTAAAAGCAGGGTCTCGGTCAGAAGGACCTGGGTTCTAAACCAGGCTCTGCCAATTGCTTGCTGTGTGACCCTCCTCGGTGCCTCAGTTTCCTCATCGGCAAAAATGGGGATTCAATACCTGTTCTCCCTCCCACTTAACACTGTGAGCCCCACATGAAACCTGATGATCTTGTACTTACCCCAGGGCTTAGTACAGGGCTCTACAAATGCAATTATTCAATCAATCATATTTATTGAGTACCTACTATGTGAGGAGGACTGTACTGAGCACTTAATAATAACAACAATAATGATGTTGGTATTTGTTAAGCACTCTGTGACACGCACTGTTCTAAGCACTGGGGTAGATACAAGGTGATCAGGTTGTCCCATGTGGGGATCACAGTCTTCATCCTCGTTTTACAGATGAGGGAACTGAGGCACAGAGAAGTGACTTGCCCAAAGTCACACAGCAGACTTGTGGTGGAGCCGGGATTCGAACCCATGACCTCTGACTCCAAAGCCACACAGCTGACAATAATAATAATAATAACGATGGCATTTGTTAAGCGCTTACTATGTGCAAAGCACTGTTTTTAAGTGCTGGGGGGGATACAAGGTGATCAGGTTGTCCCGCGTGGGGCTCACAGTCTTCATCCCCATTTTACAGATGAGGTAACTGAGGCTCAGAGAAGTGAAGTGACTTGCCCAAGGTCACACAGCAGACATGTGGCGGCGCCGGAATTTGAACCCATGACCTCTGACTCCAAAGCTCGTGCTCTTTCCACTGAGCCACGCTGCTTCTCTACTGAGAGAATACATTATAACAGAGTTGATACAGAGTTGCCCAAAATGATCTTACCATTTAGAGGGGATAATTATTATTATCATTATTATTATTATAATTACCACAGCATGTGTTTTCTTAATGGAGGGTCCTACAAGAACGCAACCCCTATGTTCTAGGAGAACAGGGGATATAGTTAAATTTACTACTCCACCCAAAAGCCGAGGATTAAAATACGAGGGACGCGGAAAGGAGAGGGGGAGTCAGCATGGGGTATTCTGGTAGCAAACAACTAAAGGAAAGGTAGCCATTCGCTATGGAATGGCATATGACTTATTCAACCTAGAAGTACCTTTTTGAGGAAACTAGGTGGAACAACAAATGTTTTGGTTTTGGAGAAGGATGAAAGAAAACAAAGGACGATCCAGTCAGGCAAATCTTGAGGCTAAGTGGAATAAATTTATAAAGGGGCTCATCATCATCATCATCATCAATCGTATTTATTGAGCACTTACTATGTGCAGGGCACTGTACTAAGCGCTTGGGAAGTACAAATTGGCAACATATAGAGACAGTCCCTACCCAACAGTGGGCTCCAAGTCTAAAAGGGGGAGACAGAGAACAAAACCAAACATACTAACAAAATAAAATAAATAGAATAGATATGTACAAGTAAAATAAATAAATAAAGTAATAAATATGTACAAACATATATACATATATACAGGTGCTGTGGGGAAGGGAAGGAGGTAAGATGGGGGGATGGAGAGGGGGGCGAGGGGGAGAGGAAGGAAGGGGCTCAGTCTGGGAAGGCCTCCTGGAGGAGGTGAGCTCTCAGTAGGGCCTTGAAGGGAGGAAGAGGAAGGCTCATTTTCATTTCATAAAATGAATTATTCTGAGGGATCTGGACGCAGCCTAGTCCTTTTTTTCCTAATCAAAAATTATAGTTAAGCTCAAATGTAATTACCAACAATGCTGCCAGATTGATTTCTATACTAAGCAAAATGCCAAAAAATAAGTAGACGATTTATAACGTTATCACCCTTTATCTCCTCTAAAACTCAACAGCTTCTTTGGTTTCCAAAATGAAATGATCCACGTTGGGTACAAAGAGCTATTAACATACCTAGTTTTAAATCGGAATCCCAGAGGATTTTCAAAAACCTTGCGCACATTCAAATGATTTGCGATATTTCTAACCTTCAAAACAGTGCTTCAGGACATAAGAAAATAATATCAGCGTGTAGTGTGACCCTGAATTCTACAGCCAGAAGCGTGAAAATGCCCCCAAACGTTTGGAAAATGTCTGGCTGCATAAATTAATTTACAGAGGGAAAACAACCCCAGTGCTCTGTATTGGGAGGAACTTTCTAGAATGCGGTCTCCGTCTCTGGGAACCTTTACGTGTTCACTATGGGCGTTGCAGCTGTGGGCAGAGGTCCAGCTGGGTCTCTGAAAAAGCTCAGACAACAACAACAGTAATACTGATGATAACTGTGGCATTTGTTGAGAGCTTACTATGTGTCAAACACACTGGGTAGATACCATATAAGTAGAATGGACACTATCCCTATTCCACATGAGGGTCAAAGTCCAAGTTGGAAGGGGGAACAGAGATTTTATACGGATAAGGAAATTGATGCCCAGAGAATCAATCAATCAATGGTATTTAAGGAGTGCTTACTGTTTGTGCAGAGTGCTTGGGAGAGTACAATATAACAGAGTTAGTAAAAATGTTCCCTCCCCTCAACAAGCTTACGGTTTAAAGAAATTAAGGGACTTGACCAAAGTCACCCCACAGCCAAGTGGAAGAGCCCAGATTAGAACCCAGGTGTCCATAGATAACTTCTTCCTCAATTCCCCTCAAATGATGCTACTCCGACCACTTCAGATTTGGCATCCCAGATGGATATGGACCCAAGAGAGGCAAGTCTAAACAAAGATAATAATAATAATAAAGGCATTTGTTAGGTGCTTACTAGGTGCAAAGCACTGTTCTAAGTGCTGGGGTAAATACAGGGTAATCATGTTGTCCCACGTGGGGCTCACAGTTTTAATCTCCATTTTACAGGTGAGATCAATGAGGTGCAGAGAGGTTAAGTGACTTGCCCAGAGTCACCCAGCTGACAAATGGCAGAGCGAGGATTAGAACCCACGTCCTCTGACTCCCAAGCCTGTGCTCTTTCCACTAAGCCACGCCGAAGGGATCAAGAGAGAGGGTAAGGCAAGGGGAAGCCATTTCATGACTTTTTTTTACAACAATCTAATTAAGCTGGAGGAAGCGATTTGTCCAACTACATACTGGACAGTCCGGATTTCAGACAGCCTATCCCCTGTCCAGTCTGCTACGGCACCGGACTCTTTTATGGTTGAGATTTTCACGTTCAGCATCCAGCAACTCTCCGCATCATGTTCTGCTCCTGAGACCCCCCCCCCACCCTCCCAAGGGAGGCTGTGGCATCTATAATCACAGAACCTAGGGCGGGGAAGGCAAAACTTCTGGGGCGAGGGTCGGGGGTCAAGGGTCCGGGGTCATCCTGGAAAAACACCATGAGGTTCGGACGGACTCTGACTTCTTCCAGATGGTGAGTATGACATCATTACATTTGGTTGCGATCCCAGCAACACACGTGTGATGTCACGTATCTCTGTGTGCCCTGGATCCTAGCCGGGATACAGGGGTGAGAGACGGGTTGTAAGAGAGAAGGAAATGGCAGGGAATTACAGCACTCGGAGGGTCACTCTGTATTACCGTTCAATCCCTGTCACTAAATGATTCACTCAGTGGTAAACGTGTTTACCGGCTCTGTTATGCTGTACTCTCCCAAGCGCTCAGTCCAGTGCTCTGCACAAGGAAGCGCTCAATATGACTGATTGACTGATGGAGCCAGGATATTCTGGGAGTCTGTTCTCTTGAACTTCGTCTCATTGAAGAGGAAAGAAAAGGAAGGGAAGTGAGGCGGGCCCTTCTTTCACACAAAGATCAGTCAATCTGTGGGATTTATTGAGTACTTACTGTGTGCAGAGCACTGTACTCAGACTGTACTAACTTTTAGACTGTGAGCCCACTGTTGGGAAGGGACTGTCTCTATATGTTGCCAACTTGTACTTCCCAAGCGCTTAGTACAGTGCTCTGCACACAGTAAGCGCTCAATAAATATGATTGATTGATTACTAAGCCCTTGGGAGAGGACAATACAACAGACTTAGTAGATGCGATCCTTACCCACATGGACCTTGGAATCTACATAGATAGCCTAGCTCCCTTTGCTGGTTGATATACGGAGAATTTGCCAAGCAGCGAGAACTGGATACTGGAAAGAAACAGACAGCCCAAACCTCCTTAAAAACCCCTAGAAAAATAAACACACACACACATACACAGTAAAAAGGTCAGGGTTGCAGGCTGAGTTCCCATGTCAAATATTCCAAAATCAACAATGTGGTCTGGTTCAGTGCTATCGAAAGTCGCTTGCCCCGAATTCCCCTGACGTGATTCCAGGCCTCTCCACTTCCTGCCCATACTTCCTGCGACTCCCTAACCTCACTCCAAACTTGGCTGAAACGAGCAGTGATGTCAGATATCTTCAGCTCGGTCTTCAGTAGGTCACAAACCTTGACTAAAACGTACTCCGGTTTGTGAATAAAGCCAGGAATTGTTTTGTTTTGTCACTTCTTTCCCTGCTGAAAACATGCCAACTACAGAAGATTCACTGTATCTCCCAAAAGCCACCAAAGTTTTTTATTCCATTTTCTACCTCCTTGCCTGTTTTTACACCGTTGAGCCATGTACTACCGAGGTCACGGAATCCACCGACAGCATCGGGACTGACGATCTAATAATTAAGGGCTGTGCACCCCTTAAGCAATTGAGCACCCCAGTCCCACAGTACTTCTCCCACAGCTGGAGAAGCAGCGTGGCTCAGTGGAAGGAGCGCGGGCTTTGGAGTCAGAGGTCATGGGTTCAAATCCCGGCTCCACCAATTGTCAGCTGTGTGACTTTGGGCAAGTCACTTAACTTCTCTGGGCCTCAGTTCCCTCATTTGTAAAATGGGGATGAAGACTGTGAGCCCCCCGCGGGACAACCTGATCTCTTTGTAACCTCCCCAGCGCTTAGAACACTGCTTTGCACATAGTAAGTGCTTAATAAATGCCATCATTATTATTATTACTTAAGTAAGTATTCCTACACTTTACTGTTTCCCCTATTCTGATATCTATTTGAAGCAGTGTGGCCAAGTGGAAAAAGCACGACCCTGGAAGTCAGAGGACCTGGGTTCTAATCCTGACTCTGCCACTTGTTTGCTGCAGGACCTTGGGCAAGTCACGTCACTTTTCTGTGCCTAGGCTTCCTCAATTATAAAATGGGGATTCAATACCTGCTTACACTCTAAACCTGGGAGTGGGACAAATACTGTCAGACCTTTCTTTCAATCGTATTTATTGAGCGCTTACTGTGTGCAGAGCACTGTACTAAGCACTTGGGAAGTACAAGTTGGCAACATATAGAGACGGTCTACCCAACAGTGGGCTCACAGTCTAGAAGGGGGAGATAGAGAACAAAACAAAACATATTAACAAAATAAAATAAATAGAATAAATATGTACAAATAAAATAGAGTAGTAAATAAGTACAAACATATATACATATATACAGGTGCTGTGGGGAGGGGAAGGAAGTAAGACGGGGGGATGGGGAGGGAGTACCAACATTTTTATTAAGAAGCTTACACTCCAATGGGGGAATCTCTCAGTGATTAGACCTGATTAACTTGTATCTATCCCAGCTCTTAGAAGAGTGCTGGATACACAGTAAGCATAGCAAATGCCATTAAACAACCGAAAAAACAAAGAAACAAACAAAAAGAGGCACGGGAACATAAAGCAGCCTTGTTTCTGGCTTTAATGGCATGCAACTGGGGAGGAAGCAGGGCCATGTGATGGGCGGGTGGGGACCAGGGCCTCCGCCACTCCAAGAGGTGGCAGCCACATAGAACAGTGCTCGGCACATAGTAAGCGCTTAACAAATACCATCATTATTATTAGGGTCTCCAGGGCAGGGGCAGTGGAGGGCTGAGATAGGCTGAATTTCATGTCAAACCTCTGCGGGGGCGGGAAGCCAAAATGGCCTCATGGAAAGCTCACGGGCTTGGAGCGGAAACCCATACTCTAATCCAGTTCTGCCATTTTTCTACTGGGTGACCTTTGGCAAGGCACTCAACCTTTCTGAGCCAAGGTTTCCTCATCTGTAAAATAGGAAGTTGATACCTGCTCTCTCTGCCTCCTCGACTGTGAGCTCTGTGTGGGACGGGGGACTGAGTCAAATCCGATTATCTTGCATCTACCTCAGTGCTTCAAACAAGGAAAATGTTCAATCAATCAATCAATCAATCGTATTTATTGAGCGCTTACTGTGTGCAGAGCACTGTACTAAGCGCTTGGGAAGTACAAGTTGGCAACATATAGAGACAGTCCCTACCCAACAGTGGGCTCACAGTCTAGAAATAAATAGCACAACTAGCCTAATATTTTCATTCCTTATTTTTTGAAATTCCTAATTTCCATTTAGCCTCCTGGACCATTCCATGCATTGCTACATCAGGCAATATTATTTATTGAGGACTATATTAAGTACTTGGAAGAGTTCAATAAAACATCAATCATATTTATTGAGCGCTTACTGTGTGCAGAGCACTGTACTAAGTGCTTGGGAAGTACAAGTTGGCAACATATAGAGACAGTCCCTACCCAATAAATTGTGGGCTCACAGTCTAAAAGAAAAGGAAGTAAGGGGAAAATAATTCCACCAACCACGAAGGGACTCGAACCCTCAATCTTCTGATCTGGAATCAGACGCCTTATCCATAAGGCCACGCAGTCGTACGCGTACAGATATGATCCCTGCCCTCATGGAGTTTACATTCTAATGGGAAGAATTTACAATTTGTTTAATATTTAATTACCTAAATTCATTCATTAAATTGCATTTATTGACGGCTAACTCTGTGTAGAGCACTGTACTAAGCACTTGGGAGAGTACAATACAACAATAAACAGACACATTCCCTGCCTACAAATAGCTTCCAGTCTTGGTGGGGGGAGATGGATATCAATACAAATAAATAAATTACAGATAGGTACATAAGTGTAGTGGGACTGGGTGGGGGGAAAGAACAAAGAGAGCAAGTCAGTGCGACGCAGAAAGGGAGTGGAAGAAGAGGAAATGGGGGCTTAGTCTGGGAAGGCCTCTTGGAGGAGATGTGTCTTCAAAAAAGCTTCGAAGGGGAGACAGTAACTGTCTGTCAGATTTGAGGAGGGAGGGTATTCCAGACGAGAGGCAGGATGTGGGCTAGGGGTCGGCGGCAAGACAGGCGAGATGGAGGCACAGGGAGAAGGTTAGCGCTAGAGGAGCGATGTGTCCGGGCTGGTTGTAGAGGTGAGATAGGGTGGTGGAGTGCTTTAAAGCCAATGGTGAGGAGTTTTTGTTTGATGTGGAGGTTGCCTTCCTAATCCAGAGTTGTGGGAAAGGAAACATGTCTGATGTACTATGTCCATATGGGTTGGATTCACCCATGCAGATTCAAAAAATCCTGAAATTTAGCAGAATAGCAAACCCGGTTTAAAATGGAAGCTAATCAAAAATATTGAGCCATAATATCTACTTCTGGAAAGGCCGATACACTGAGTCATTTCCACATATTTGAAGCTGATTTTTTTAAAGCCTCTAGTTCTGTTGAATTTCAATAAAAATAGGTGCTTGTCTTTAGCCTTAAACCCATATCAAAAGAGTAAACGGCAGCATAAACCACACTATAAACCACAGTACAAGTGAGCTTCACTTGCCAGAAGAATTTGGAATCCCAATAAATTTGGATTCTGTGGTGTTATTCTAACACTGATATAAAGTGTTATAATGGAACTAGTCACGGTGAGAGGTTACTTTATCAATATCAAAGCGTCCTTTTATAATAATCCTACTTCCAAATTTTAAAGGCTTTCTAAACTTAGAGACGTTTTCCATGAGCGTAGATTGTAAAACACTTGCTCTCCTTAGGGTTCTCAAGGGATAAGGAGTGTAGATATGGCTTTTTCATCACTGATAAACTGAAATCAAAGTCCCAGTTGCTCAAGTCAAAATCAGAGAAATGCAAACTTGTAGGTAAATCAATATAAGTTCAGTACCAAAAAAAAGATGAATTAAAAACAAAATCCTACTTGAAATATGACCAATCCATTCTGTTCTCCTGAAACATTAAAAAAAATTTTAAAAAGGGCTTTGCAGAGCCTCAGCATGAATAATACTAAACAGCATTAAATGCTCCTGGGACATTCCTTCTAGGAAATTTCTCATGATCTCCTTCCACTTTAAGCAGACTCATGAGAGATAAGACAGGGAATATGGATATGAATGAACTTTCTTTCCTATTACTGGTACATGAGTTACTAAAAAACAAAAATCCAAGCCTATGGTGCTGGGGGGAGAAAGAGGGAGAGAGTGGAAGAGAAATGAAGGGTGGTAGGGAGGAAAGGAGGAAGGGAGAGAGGAAGGGGGAAAGGAAGGAAGGGAGGAAAATATTAAAAAGAAAACAGCACAAATTAAAGAAAATGAGGGCAATAAAATGGGGGGGCGGAGTTAAGCAAGGAGACAGAAGCTGTTAAAAAGGCATCATGAAATGACCTGAAAGGCATGATCATCATTAATATAAGAAGAAAATGGAAAGAAATAGCAACAGATGAGACGAGAATAAGAAGACAGAGTGGAATACAGTAAGACAGAGGCAGAAAGATGGGGAGAGAGAAAGCGGGGAAAAAGAACAGTCACAGAGGACAAGGATAGAGGGAAGAGCAGAAGGGTAAAGGGAGACAAAATAATAATAATAATGATGGCATTTGTGAAGTGCTTACGATGTGCAAAGCACTGTTCTAAGTGCTCGGGGGGATACACGGTGATCATGTTGTCCCATGTGAGTTAGATGAAAGGGAAAGAATCACAGACAGAAAGACAACAAGAAGGAAAAGACTTGTGAGGAACAGGTAATTCCGCTATTCTTTGATAAACTAATATCCACAGCTAAGGTTTACAAATCTAGTCTTTTTATCCACAATTCCCCAGCTTGCTCTCTCCGCCTGTCCCGAGCTCGGCTTCTACCTGGACCTGTCCCTAGCCTGTCCCTCCTCATAATTTTCCTCCAGCCTGGAATTCCTTTGATAAACTAATATCCAGAGCTAAGGTTTACAAATCTAGTCTTTTTATCCACAATTCCCCAGCTTGGTCTCTCCGCCTGTCCCGAGCTCGGCTTCTACCTGGACCTGTCCCTAGCCTGTCCCTCCTCATAATTTTCCTCCAGCCTGGAATTCCCTCCATCCCCAACTCTGACAGCATAGCTCTCCCTTTATTCAAAGCCCTCCTACAATCCTTCTTCTTCCAACAAGTATCCATCAGTCACTTCTAGCATGTATATACTTGTGTATACCCATCTTCAGCTTTTATTTAGATATATTTATTTAATTCTATATGCAATCATTTATATTGACTATGCTCTTTAGTCTTCCCACGAGAATGAATGTAAGATCTTTGAGGGCAGGAAACGTGTCGCTTCCTTGCTTTACATATCCCAAGCGCTTAGTACAGTAAAATGGTCTCAGGGATGCTCAGCAAATACCATTACTACTACTATTACGCCTGAAGGTAGTGCAGGCTCCTTATGGATGGGGAACATGCCTGCAAATTCTGTTATATTGTACTCTCCAAGTGCTTAGTGCAGTACTCTGCACATAAGTCCTCCGTAAATACAATCGATTGATTGATTGATGTATCCTTTGAGAGAAAGACACCAAGAATTCTGTTTGCTTTTACCATTTTTAAGTCCTCTGATGGGAGGTATTTCTGCTTTTTCACCCAAAAGGACACCCTGACTCTAGTGCTCTGCACACAGTAAACACTCAATAAATACCACTGATGGATTGACATTGTTATATGTAGAACAACTATCTGCAGATAATACCAGCATACAAATGTAACCCTTCCCACAAAGGATTACTTTGAAAGCAACACAGAAACTTTTTTTTAAAAAAGGACAGTAAAAAAGGACAGTAATTATTTCCTTAATTTATATGGCAAGCAAGTGAACCAGAGATCGATACCTTTTTAAACTAACCGCTTACTGTGAAAAATTGATTTTTTTTCTATTTGTAAGTGGAAATGGTGAATAAATATATCAAAGTCTAGCTCTCCCACAATGACATACAAATACATGAATACCAGGGGTCAGTCTCAATGGACTATCCAGGCCAAACAGTCCACTGCTCACGAAGATCATGGGATGCTTGGAAGAACACTGTGAAGGTTGCCTTCGCTGACATCAATCCTAACGTTTAGCGATGTCAGATCAAATATCCCTAACTCTTCCCCTCCACTGATGTTAGCTAAATGGTACATGCAGGAAAATTTAGGCTACAATAGCTCGAGATGTTGAATAATTCACTTGATACCCTACACTGAAAATGGCTTGATGATCTTCAGAATGATATTCCCCGAAAAGCAATGTTTCTCTTGATTTTTTTTCCCCCTGCATGACTTTCTTCTGAAATGCTCAATCTCTGAGAATTTATTTGGGGATGAAGAGCTGGGAAACACATTCTTGGACTCTATTAGTAAACACCCATGCTTAGCATTTCTGTATGTATCCTACTACGTAGACACTTACTCAAACATCTGTTTTTCCTTTCTCTTCTTCTATCTGCAAGTTATTTTTAGGTGTGGGTCCCAAGCTAGACTGTAAGCTCCTTCGGGGCACGGATGATGTCTATTAAGTCTGTGGTATTCTCCAAAGCACTCAGTACAGTGCTCTGCACATCATAGGTCTCTATGAGTATGACTAATAACTGACAGATTGGCTGGCACGAAAGAAGAAGACAGGAATAAAATCAAGGTTCTTTGAGAGGGTGTGTGGGAGGATTCATGGGAGAAAAAAGTATGTGGTTGTATCTGAATGTTTCCCCATTATTTGGGAGGAGATCTGCAGGCTTGTCTGCAGAAAAGTCCAACTGGAAAATCCTCAGAAGCAGTGACTTGTCAGTCAATTTTGTGTGTGTCCCAGCGGGAGTGTTTTATCACTTTTATGAGGCCACTGAAAGCACACAATGAGAAAACAACTAATTACCGAGAGATGAATCACCCTCCCACTAAAGGAGTTGGAAAGGCAGCAGATGGGTAATAGAGGAGGCCCAGCTAGAGGTCTCAGGGGCAACAACTGGGTGTAACCAATCACTACTGACCACGGTTCGTGATACAACAGGCAATTCGATGTAGCCTAGTGGAAAGAGCACAGGCATGGGAGTCGGAGGACCTGGTTTCTCACCCCATCTCCGACACCCCGTCTGCTCTGTGATGATGGCCAAGTCATCAACTTGCCCAGAGAAGCAGCACGGCCTAGTGGAAAAAGCACAGGCCCAGGATTCGGAGGACCTGGGTTCTAATCCCGGCTCCACCACAGCTCTGTATATATGTTTGTATGCAATTATTTACTCCACTTATTTATTTATCTATTTTTTTTAGACTGTGAGCCCACTGCTTTTTTAGACTGTGAGCCCACTGTTGGGTAGGGACTGTTTCTATATGTTGCCAACTTGTACTTCCCAAGCGCTTAGTACAGTGCTCTGCACACAGTAAGAGCTCAATAAATTCGATTGATTGATTGATTATTTTATTTGTACATATTTATTCTATTTATTTTATTTTGTTAATATGTTTTGTTTTGTTCTCTGTCTTCCCCTTCTAGGCTGTGAGCCCACTGTTGGGTAGGGACCGTCTCTATTTGTTGCCAATTTGTACTTCCCAAGTGCTTAGTACACTGCTCTGCACACAGTAAGCACTCAATAAATACGATTGAATGAATGAATGAATGAATGAAACTGCCAAGTGATCTTGGGAAAGTCACTTCACTTCTCTGTGCCTCAGCTACCTCACCAGTAAAATAGGGATTAAGACTGTAAGCCCCACAAGGGACACGGACTGTGTCCAACCTGATTAGCCTGTATCTATGCAGCACTTTCATTCATTCAATTGTGGGACAACCTGATCACCTTGTAACCTCCCCAGCACTTAGAACAGTGTTTTGCACATAGTAAGCGCTTAATAAATGCCATTATTATTATTATTATTATTATTAACAACTCGGGGCAAATGGCTGGAGGTATTTCTGCGTGTCTCAGGAGGCATTCCTGGCTGAATGGAAAATCAGACTCGAGAGGACAGGGCAGTTAGTGGATGAAAGGGAAACATATTTCTTCCTTGTATTACTGGGAGAGTAGTAAAAATCCCTAAGAGAATCTGTGTGTCATAAAAGGGACGTTCACCACCTTGGGTTTTAATGGCGTTCAGTAGCATCAGTTCAGCCCCCAGAGAATAAAATTGCTGAATACTTTCTAAATGCATAATGAGGGTCCAGAATGAATGCAATGTGTTTTCTCTAGGTGGCAATCCCTCATTTTAAAACCCAAAATCCTTTTAGGAAAAATGAATCCATATGTTTCGATTACTTTACAACAAAATGAATTATCGACTCTCTAAACGATATTCAGGAAGAATGCTTGGATATCTACGAAGCCTTGAGAATCCCGTCTCTCAGGAAACAGGAAGTCGTGCGACTCCAAGTGAGAATTCAGCAGCGGTCGGCTGGAGGACTGTATGTAGCTCCTCGGATAGCCACGACGGGGACAACCGAATCCTAGATTGGGCTTGAAGCTCAGATGCAACTCTGGCCCTAAGGGGATGGTCTGAAGCCCAGCGGAGATTGGGTCCACGTGCCCTGACGATCACTTGTTCAACTCTAAATTGATGCGTTCACCACTGTGCACTGTACGTCCCAAAGCACTGTGCCTAGCGCTGGGATTGATACAGATAACCAGTTCAGGCCCAGTTCCGGTCCCTCATCATCATCATCATCATCATCAGTCGTATTTATTGAGCGCTTACTATGTGCAGAGCACTGTACTAAGCGCTTGGGAAGTACAAATTGGCAACATATAGAGACAGTTCCTACCCAACAGTGGGCTCACAGTCTAAAAGGGGGAGACAGAGACAGATAACAAAAACAAACATACTAACAAAATAAATAGAATAGATATGTACAAATAAAATAAATAAATAAATAAATAGAGTAATAAATATGTGGCTCCACAATCTCAGATGCGGGTGTGGGGGCTGTTCGGGGGAGGTCGGGAGAGGGAGAGAAAGGAGGTGGGGAAGTATCTCATCCCCACTTGCCAGTGAAGGTTACACAAAGCAGGGCTGGGACTAGAATCCGGTCTCCTCGTTCCCAGTCCCGTGATCCTTTCCATTAGGCCACAACTGCCTCCTGGCAGAAAGTCTCCCCCAAGCCCAATTAACCCGATTTCTTTTCCAAGTTATCAGATCTTGTCTTGGCCTGGATGAAGCTCTAAAACTTCCAGCTTCCCACTTTACTCTCTGTGTGACAGACTTTTAGACTGTGAGCCCACTGTTGGGTAGGGACTGTCTCTATATGTTGCCGACTTGTACTTCCCAAGCGCTTAGTAAGTGCTCTGCACACAGTAAGCGCTCAATAAATACGATTGATGATGATGACTAGAAGACATTAACCAGGCATTCTCAGCCTCTGGGATCTTTGGCTGGCTGCCTCAGGTCCAAAGACCTATGAGGCATACACGTCTGTGCTGAAATTATACAGCAGATGGCACCTAAAAAAGAATTCAATATTTGGAGGGCGATGGTAGTATCTGGAGAACACAAGTTTACGGGCAAAGTAGGATGTACGTTTCAGGGACTTTAAAACATCATTTTGAATAGGATAGTAGATGTGTTTGAATTTGGGGATATGTAAGTGGGGCTTAGAAAACTTTTCATCCGTCTCCTTCGACAAGAGGATCTGTGGAAATTGCTACAGACTAGTTGTGCTATGTTTCAAGATCTCTCCAACCTCTCATTTTCTCTCGTGAAATGAACTCAAGCCCAGTAGGTCAATGACAAGCAAAGGACAGTAAATCTTTTACTTGGAGAAGTAAATTGAATAAGTAGTGTGTGTTAAGTTAAGATGAATCACTAAAAGAGCTGAGAGATAACCATTTATGTTTGCCCAGGATGCTAGGGGAAAAGGCGGAGGAAGAGTAGAGAGGCAGTGTGGTCTAGTGGAAAGAGCATGGGCCTGGTCTATCTCCCCTTCCAGACTGTAAGCTCATTGTGGGCAGGGAAGGAGTCTGTTTATTGTTTTACTGTACTCTCCCAAGTGCTCAGTAGAGTGCTCTGCACATAGTAAGCACTCAATAAACACAACTGAATTAATAAATGAGGACCTGGGTTCTAGTCCCAGCTCTGCTACTTGTCTGTTGTGTAACTATGGGTAAGTCACTTCACCTCTCTGTGCCTCAGTTACCCCATCTGCAAAACGGGGACCACGGATACATTCTGCTTAACTCTTTCCAACATACTCTAAATCTCCATAACATGGGTGTGTAATATGGAGTAATTTATCCTGTAATGCAGTAACTGGGTTCTTGCATTAACAGAAAACTGTGCTCTGGTATTCATGGCTTGACTAACTCACCGTACTAGCTCTTTCCACCGATATCGGGCATGTTATATATAGACAGACACGTGCTATGGAAAGAACGTTTCCTAAATCCACAATAGCAATCTATCCAAATCGGGCAAGGCAAGCACATCTTATGGCAGAACTCACTGTACAAGTCCCTTGAGGGAAGGGACTCCTTTGAATTTGCTATCATTGTGGGCAAGGCCTTTCCTAAGGCTTAGTTCAGTGCCTCACACTCGCTAAGTGCTCACTAATACCACTTTTACTACTAGTAGTACTAATACTAGTACTTCCTCTTGTACTACTATTACTAGCACTCCTAGTACAACTACTTTGGCAAGATTCAACACTGAACCATAAGAATAAGGGGAACCAATAAATATTATTTAATCCAAACATCACTGAAGTGAAATGAGAGTCACAATTGCTTTTTAAATCAATATGGCAATAATTCCTAACCAGATGAACCACTTGCCTGCTTTCTGTGGCGACCTAGATAAAATTAATAGCAGCCACAAAATATGTTCATAAAGCTCCTTAAATCTTCAGCCTCCAAGGCGGGAAATGCATGGATCATTTCACCTACCACCAATCTGTGCTCTTTTAAATTCTATTTCCCATGAATGTTAAACATATTCTTTATTGCAGAATATTCAGCACAGCTATGAAACCACTACATTGCCTAGATGAATACCAACATATCAGATGGATTCCTGCCGGCAATTACATGGTTTTGCTGAACTTGACATTTGCATAAAGTAATGGCCTAGTATTTATCAACCAATTGCATTTTTTTGCTTGTGAGTGACTGGGTACGTCAGATAAAAACCCGATTATAGCGTCATTAAAGGGAGTTCTGCAGGACAAATAATGGCCAACTGTCAGTACATCCTTAAGACTCCCTGAAAATGAGAATTGCTTTCCCAGTTTTACGTCTTTTGTTGTCATTACAGTGAATCCTGGCTTTCGACACTCATTACTGTTCTCTGCCTTCTTACAAACGAACGTATTTTAACTCCTTTTATTAAACACTTTATATCATAAAGTTACCGCCGTCCTTTTTTGCCTGCCGTCATGTTTTGATGGGAAAAGTGGGGCAAGGTTTAAGCCACCTATCGATGGTAACATATTGGCTGCTTACACCCATAAATGTACTGATACTTAGCTCCCAAATAGATTTTAGCTCAGTATTTCAAGTGAACTAAACATATTTTTAATACATTAATTTTATTTACTGAGTGCTTACTGCGTGCAGAAGACTGTCCTAAGCTCTTGGGAGGGTACAATATAACAGCTGGTACACACGTTCGTTCCCTGCCAACAACGAGCTTACAGCCTAGAAGGGGATGCAGACATTGATATAAATTAGCTATGGACATGTACGTAAGTGCTGAACGTAACTACTAAATTGATTTTAGACAGCAATTTCCCAGATAATTTGCTTGGGGATGAAAAGTGCAGAGAGTTGGAAGGCAATTATGCTCTGCAAACTGAACACACTCAATAAATAGTATTCACTGATTGATAACCTCAAGTTAAATCCCAGAGTTTCCACATCTGGGCCTTGCTATCTCCTGTAAAGAGCACCAGGTCATAGCCGGTGTTCAAAAAGGGAGCTGTATTTCCCCCGTTGAGCAAGACCCGAATCAGGAGTCACACAATTTACTTCCTGACACCACTGAAAATGAGGAGGGTTGATAAAACAAACCCCATCTTATTTGCCAATACTCCAATGAATAATTCATTTCGGGAAATAAGACTGAGGGAGAATTTGATGCTCTTGGGTCTCTCGCCGGAGAATACCGAACATTGTATGAAGCTCTCAGATAAATCAATTTCGGAAAATTTGGTTTTTCATTCCACTCTTTGTCTCTGCTGTGACAGCTGCGTAAGATAAAAAAAAAAGGATAACTTGACAGAGGAGTGAGTTCTTTCCCGTGGAGGAAAAAAATGGTGAGCAAAATGCATTCATAAGGGGAATACTGGCAGCTCTCATGGCCCCTAATGATGGTGACAACCAATAAGAGAACAAAAGACAGACCGACAGAAGTCAGAAAATGATAGTTATTGTGCCATCCAGAATCTTAAGCAGCTGTCTTTCTTTTCACTATCTAGTCTAAAATTTTGACAATAAACCTATTTTTCTTTGGATGGCCACGGAATTGGTCCAGAAACAGCATGTGTCAATCAAGAGAGAATAGATGTAGGAAGAGTTCCCAAAGACACCACGTGAAATGGGTGCTGATTTTTCATTGTGAATGTGGGGGCCGGAGGTGGGCAGGGATTTGAGGGGACTGGGAACTAGAAGGGAACAGGTTTCAGAGAGCCAGGGGGCCGGAAAGTGGCCATTTTGAACCCCTGACTGGGAATTCTCAGATCTTGTCAGACACCAAAGGTGAACAAGGCAAAGAGTTCAGACTGTAAGCTCACTGTGGGTAGGGAAAGTGTCTGCTAAATTGTTATGTTTTCTACTCTCCCATGCACTTAGTATAGTGCTCTGCACACGGTAAACGCTCAATAAATATGAAAGATTGACTGACTGACAGAAGCCATGAAACTGATCAATGCCCTAGAGTTGGCATCTCTGTCATCATCAGCAGTAGCAGCATTTGTCGAGCGCGAACAGAGTTCTCTGCGTCCTCGGCACTTGGGAATATTCAATGGACCCCCCCAAAAGAGCAAGAAACTGGGAGTGCGTGTATTTAGATTTCACTGGCCATCTGAATGTGTACAAGTTTGCCCGGATGATTATTTAAAAATAAAATGAGAGCTTGTTTGAACACTACTTTTTGCTCATGTAGTCTAAGATTGTAACGGGAGCATCTGGTAGAAGGAGCCCCGATTATCTGAGAGAAAAAGAGAAGACAGGAATGGTGGGTAGATTCAACACCAGCATGGGAGAGGATAAATACAGATGAAACCTCTTTGTAGTGGGAATTTATGATACTCAGAAGAATGCACCGCTTAACCAATGCAACTCTATCCAATGATAATCACGTAACCCTGTATTACTACAATAGCGCCTCTGTTTCCCTTCACTCCTAGGTTCTCGCACTATACCATGCTAGTTACACTGGGATTTTTCTTCTCCATCCCGTTAGGAGTAAGGACTCCCATTTTAGAACAGGCCTTTTCAATGGGCAACCCAACCACAACTCAGTGATTTAGAAATTCAAACGGTCTCAGTCTTTCTGGGGGTTTGGAGGCTGCTTTCAAATATCAATTGGAGATGGTCTGCAAGATTTCTTTTGGACACATTATGCTCAAATGCATGCAGTAAATGCACTGCATTTCCCCAACTGATCCCTAAGAAAACCAAGTACAAAGTGATCTGAAAAGCCAAGCAACAACCCTGCACTAAATTTTTAATTAAAGCCCAAGCACTCTTCTCATTTGGCCCAACCTGGCTTCTCTTAGGCTTTGGGCCAGGACTTATTTTCAAGACTGCTCAAAAAGACTGGGAGGTCTGGATTGTGACACTGATGCAGCTTGCAAAAATCTGGGAACACAATGTCATGGGAAAGCGTGACCAGGAAACCTATTTGCATTTGTAGTCAGTTGTATTTATTGAAGGCTTACGGTACACAGAGCATGTACTAAGCGCTTGAGAGAGTACAATATAACAATGAACAGACACATTCCCTGCCATTAGGTGATAATGCACACATTGAAGAAATTCTCTAAATATTTCAGTAACTATTAATATAGTATCACAGACACTGGGACACTCGTGAAGTCTGCCCTAGAGAAGTTGTTCATCAAAACTTAATCCGTACCAGTCTACTGGGACAAAGGCTTTGAGTGTGAGAGGCTGTGAGAATTACCATTCAGCCAACTCCTACACAGAGCCACCCGGGACTCTGATGTTCCTTCTTTTTTAAAAAATGGTATTTGTTAAGTGCTTACTATGTGCCAGCCTCTTTTCTAAGCACTGGGACAGATACAAATTAACCAGGTTGGATACAGTCCACGTGCCACGTGGGGCTCACAGTCTAAATCCTCATTTTACAGATGAGGATTTCACAGATGCCAGAGAAGCAGCGCGGCTCAGTGAGAAGAGCACGGGCTTTGGAGTCAGGGGTCATGGATTCTAATCCCAGCTCCAGCACTTGTCAACTGTGTGACTTTGGGCAAGTCACTTAACTTCTCTGTGCCTCATCTGTAAAATGGAGATTAAAAGTGTGAGCCTCACTTGGGACAACCTACCTTGTACCCACCCCCCCAGCGCTTAGAACAGTGCTCGGCACATAGGAAGCACTTAACAATTGCTATTATTATTGTTATTATTATTATTATTATTATTATTATGAGGGAACTGAGGCACAGAGAAGTGAAGTGACTTGCCCAGGATTACACAGCAGACAGGTGATGGGGCCGAGATTAGAATCCAGGTCCTTCTGACTCTTGGGACCGGGTTCTATCCACCAGGTCATGCTGCTTCTCATCTCCTGCTTTCCCCCAGCCTCGTTTGCTGCCCCTTCTTAACATCTCCTGTCACAGAGTCAAACTGACAGCTCAATAATTTACTTTGGGATAATTAAGATGTCAATGCAAAATCAAGACAAAGACAAAAAATGCCACAAGAAGCAGAACTAAGCAGGATCAAATACCCACCCCTGCTCCATAATTTACTGTCCCCTAAGATGCAATCAACAATGACTGACCTATAATGGTACAGGTCACGATAATGGATCCTTCCTTTTTAACTTGCACTGTTAATCTTCAAAAAAAAATCAATGGAGATGTAATAAAGGTTGTCTCAGGCTGAAGAGAGCTATGGGATGCAGTGTTAAAGGCTTATATGCATAGTAAAAGTTTGTACTCTGTAAATGAAATAAAATGGGGCTTCTAGTAAAGGACATTTCAAAGTCCTCTGATTCCCCCTTATAAGACAAAGCAACAAAAATAGCGGTTAATCGTTCCCCAAAACCCTGTAGGTCCATCTTTAAACTTCAAATCATATTTATTTAAGTTGTGGCCTGAGGGATTTAACCTAAGAATTCCTTTAAAAACTGATGCTCAAAGGGACCGAGATGTCATAAAACCCAACCAAGGACGTTACGTCTTAGCAACTAATGCAAACAAGCTGTGTCTACTTGATGTTCCCAGACAGCACTTATCCAAAGAGGGAAACTCCATCATCAAGACTCTCAAGGGAGGGAAAACTGGGCATTTCTCATCACCTCAACTAGGGGTTCACTCTTTCCAACGAAGGCTGTGGAAATTTACAGCGAGAAGTCTTCTCTGTCTCACTGAAAGAAATCAAGTCCTCATGGGAACTGTCAGACTATGCCTGCAACTCCCACGACACTCCCATCACTCAACAGATTGCAACGTGCATTTACCCCTTTGCTTGTCTAGGACTCTAATATATTATTCACCGAATCACTGCACTTCTGTATTTGGTCCATTTCTGCACACAGTTCACTTGTAGGCCTGTCTGTGACCATGTTTGGTACAGTGCTCTGCACGTAGAAAGCGCTCACTAAATGCCGTCGGTGGATGGACGTTCGCCTTGGACCTCCTAGAAGCTCAGGACTGGGTCGCTTGGCAGGATATTTATCTCAGGGCCATACTACAGAGGAAACCTACTCCAAACAATAAATACCTGTAGCGTTTATGCTCCTCGTGAACAGGGAACATATATTTCCCAAGTACTTTGTAAAAGGCATTGCATTAAGTAGGCACCTAGAAAATTCCATTACTATACGTAATAATAATGCTGTTAAGCAGTGCCAGGCACTGTACTAAGCACTGGGATGGATACAGGCAAATTGGGTTGGACAGAGTCCCTGTCCCACGTGGGGCTCAAAGTCTCAATAGTCATTTCACAGATGAGGTAACTGAGGTACAGAGAAGTTCAGGGACTTGCCCAAAGTCACACAGCAGACAAATGGCAGAGCCGGGATTAGAACCCAGGCCCTTCTGACTCCTAGGCCTGGGCTCTATCCATTAGGCCACGCTGTTTCGACAAGAGAACAGCAAAGAAAATACACGGTGCGGGGTGTTGGCCCAGTAACCAGACTGCTAAATGGGGGCATCATCATCATCAATCGCATTTATTGAGCGCTTACTATGTGCAGAGCACTGTACTAAGCGCTTGGGAAGTACAAATTGGCAACATATAGAGACAGTCTATATGGGAGCGTGTTAAGCTCAAATCCCTGGTCGCTGAGGGTGGATCTACAGAGAGCTGAGATTGTATGGTCCCATGACGGGGCCGTGGCAGCTTCAGAGAATGTGCCCAGAGCAGGCTCCTGGTTCATTCATTCATTCAATCATTCCATATTTATTGAGCACTTACTGTGTGCAGAGCACTGTACTGAGCGCTTGGGAAGTACAAGTTGGCAACATATAGAGACGGTCGCTACCCGACAACGGGCTCACAGTCTAGAAGGGGGAGACAGGCAACAAAACAAAACATTTGGACAGGTGTCAAGTCATCAGAATAAATAGAAATAAAGCTAGATGCACATCCTTAGGGGCATTTGTACTACTTAAATTACTTGTAAACTGGATACGGAAACACAGGCTTGGAATTCCATCATGTGGTTGGTTTGGGAGCATAGTGCCGGCAAGCCTGAAGTCATCTAGTAGAGGGAGCCTAGGGCCGGGAGTTGGGAGATCCCGGTTCTAATCCCAACCTCCCTGGGCCTCAGTTTCCTCAACTGTAAAATGCGGGGACGGAAAGAGGGAAGAAGAGAAAGCTGTTCTTCCTCCCTCTTAGATCGTGAGCCCCTGTGGAACTGGAACTGGGTCTGACCTGATTATCTTATATCTCACTCTAGAGTTTGACACAGAGTAAGCGTTATGTAAATGTCATAATTTTATTATGCCCAGAACATTTGCTACTGTACTATGTGGAAATAGACCATAAATACTTTTTCGATGTTGGAAATAATTAGCAGGCCTAAATGCCTGAAAATTTTACAGTCTTCAGAGCATCATCATTTTTGCACTGAAAGATCGCAGCAGTTTTACAAGAAAATTGAACCGTCCTAGGCTGCTTGGGAAACTCAATAAAATGGTGAGGAAAATGTTTTAATAATTATGTCTCGGTGCTCATTTTGTAGAATGAAATCTTCATATTTTCGGGGGCTTATATTTTCCTCTGGGGTTAAATTGCATTTGCCCCTTCCAGTTTTTCATGTGCTTCATTGTGAATGTGCAAACAGCATCTGTTTCACCTCTCCACTAAATGGAAAGCCTCCTGCAGAATCCGTGAATTGCTAATTCGGCAGGTGGTATTTGTTAGGCGCTTACTATGTATCATGCACTGCATTGAGAGCTAGGCTGGATGCAAGTAAATGAGGTTGGACACAGTCTTTGACCCACATGGGGC
This sequence comes from Tachyglossus aculeatus, assembly GCF_015852505.1. Classification (NCBI taxonomy): domain Eukaryota; kingdom Metazoa; phylum Chordata; class Mammalia; order Monotremata; family Tachyglossidae; genus Tachyglossus; species Tachyglossus aculeatus. Next base: position 4,992,361 of record NC_052085.1, read on the forward strand.
TCACAATCTGAGCAATGTTGTTCTCAGGTACAGTCTCCAGAGAGGGCACCTCTGCCCCCTCAACCCAAAATAACGTACTAAAGCTATTTAGTGATCTCCTTTTCTAACTGCAAAATCAGAACACTGTGCTGATTGGGAGAATGCAAAGGACGCAGTCCTTCAAACCAGGCTACAAGGAGCTTACAATCTTACAGGGTGCTTACAATCTCCATCCTTGTGGCTATTTCCAACAAGATAAACTTTTCTTCTTGTGCTTACCATGCCCAGGAAATCCTACCTGCCCCGATGTTACATTTATCTTAAAACAACAATAATAAGGAATGCCAATGAAGGTTTTTCTAGGCCAAGGAATATTACTTGTCCTGGAGCTCGGTAGGGTAGCCAGAACATTCTGAAATGTAGCTACTTACTTTAATTTTGGGGCGCGCTCCAGTCGGGTTTGGCCAGTCATTTAACTTCTGGAAGCTTCCCCACTTATTTCTACCAATTCCCTTCCTCTGAGGATCTCTGTCATCATCGGCATCCAGTTTAACAGAGCACTAGAAGGAAGGAAGAAAAAAATGACATTTCAATTTTCGATTCTCCAAAGTTTAGATAACACTTTGGAAAAAAAATCACTCAGGATTATAAGGCAAATTTGTTTAAATAATAATTAAGGATGGAAATAAGAGCAAATAACTTTATAAACATTTTTAGCTTCTTTTGTTTATGCCAGATTTTCATGAAATGAGGACACATTCTCACACCACTACAGGTGTACACTCATCTAGTAATAACAACAACAATACTAAAAATAATTGTAGTATCTGTTAAGCACTTACTATGTGCCAAACACTGTCGTTAACACTGGGGAGGATACAAGATAATCAGATCAGACACAGGTCTTGTCCCTCACGGAGCTTACAGCACCTGTATATATGTATATATGTTTGTACATATTTATTACTCTCTTTATTTATCTATTTATTTTACTTGTACATATCTATTCTATTTATTTTATTTTGTTAGTATGTTTGGTTTTGTTCTCTGTCTCCCCCTTTTAGACTGTGAGCCCACTGTTGGGTAGGGACTGTGTCTATATGTTGCCAACTTGGACTTCCCAAGCGCTTAGTCCAGTGCTCTGCACACAGTAAGCGCTCAATAAATACGATTGATTGATTGATTATAGTCAAAAGGAGAGCAAAGAAGGTATGTTTTCACTTTGAGTTGTAGAAAGCAGGCAACAGCAGAACTAGGGAACATTCACCCGACAACACACATCTGTCTGAATGGAGCAGGACACAGTCTTGAACAAAATATTTGTACACTTGCGTGCACTCAGCACAGCGGAAGTATAAAACTAATTCTTCTTAACCTGGGTTTCTGCAAGAATGCAACTCGTATGCTCTAAGAGAAATGGGGGCAGCTACATTCATAAAAATAACATGAAGGAAGTCACCTGGTCTTTATATCATGATGATAAAAGAACAATATGACAATGCACGGTCACTTTGCAGTTAATCGATTAATTACACACTGCCAATTCTACTTAAAAGGTTTTATTGGGTGCTGGAGAAAATTGCAGTCTGGCAATTTTAGAAAAGGAAAAGAAAAAAACCCATAGCCGTGATGTTTTAAGAGGCAGAGATTGCGCTATCACCTCAAGCAGAACCACATCTGAATCCTAGGGATGGAAAGTTTGCACACACATGATAAAGTGAGGTTTGACATGGCTCTGAAAGCCCCATTTAAAATTCACGGCATCTCATTCCGACCAAGAGATCACACTTGGACAGGCCTCAGTGATGAATACTAAGCCCACCCCATCATTTTCCAGCTGACTGAGGGGGCATGTCCGCCACATTACAAGATCCCTGAGGGCAGGGATCATGTCTACTAATTCTACTCTACCCTCCTGAGCGCTTAACACAGTGCTCGGTACATAGTAAGTGCTCAATAAATACCACTGACTGATTAAATTGAAGTGCTGGGATTAAGTGCTCAGTGGTGGTTGGTTTCTCCCATCATTTGTTCTCCTGCCTTCACAGAAATGCTTATTGCTGAACTACTTGTGTGAGAAAAGGCAAACCATTAATTGATATAAAGAGGACCCTGAACAATCCCCAGGGGAAATCAAGCAACTGCAAGATCAAAACCAGCTGACAGGAAAATGGTTTTATTCAACCCAATGATAAAAGTTCAGGCTCTTCTATCCTGCCAAATGAATGCACTGTTGTGTTTTACTTCCGAAAAAAAAAAAAATCCTCACATCCTTGAGAGCCATTTTCTTGAAGTTTTTCCAGACTGTTAATAACCGAGTTCTGTTATCACTTCCAGAGGTCTGTGCTGTGGTATTTTCTTTAGGTAACTGATCCCTGGATCTCCTTTCTAAATAACGTGGCTTCACCGGACATGTTTAAAGGGGGCCCACCTGTATCTAGGATTTTAAACCAAATCTAAAATTTAAGTAAAGGCTTTTTTCTACCTTGTATCTACCCCAGCCCTCAGAACAGTGTTTGGCACATAGTAAGTGCTTAAATACCATAATCATTATTACTATATTATTATTATTATTCTCTACTTTCAAGCCAAATTCCCTCAATACAAGCCCTTCTACAACTTGTTAGAGGTTACTGTGCCTGCTGTTGTCTTTTCATGCCTACTGCCCTGTGTCAATGCTGGTCACTGCACTTCTCACTCCCTGGGAGCAGAGATATGGCCCACTTCTGCTCCTTCTAATTCTGCGAGGAGATGAAATCGGCTCCCAAACAACGAGCTGAGGCCTAGCTATCCAAATGCTTGCGGGTCATGTTCTTGCAGACTCAGCTGAAGCGATAGCCGGGTCCAACGCCGTGTGCCTGGGCACAAGCCACGTCTCGGTCGCCATGGTGTGCCCAGGCCAAACACACTCGTGCTTTGGGAGAACATTCCCTAATGTCCTTCTAGCCAAAACGTGTATTGGAAACAGGTGTCGGGAAGACTTGCCGTGATGGCTGTCGTGGCAGTTGGACTCTGAACCACGAGGAGCTTGAAACTCTGCCCCTCGAGCCACAATTCCCTATCCCTCTTGTTGCATGGAATGCTGTCCTTGACTCATCTTGCTTTTGTGTTTTTATTGTTTCATCATTCCTTATGTGTCTGTTGTCCATCCCCCCTCCCTCACCTCCTTTACCCTTGGACCGTGAGCTCCGAGAAGGCTAGGGACAATGCCTAATTTTCACCTATGTATTTTTTTTCTTCAGAGCTCAGTACAGTGCTATGCAAAAGACAAGTGTTTAATAAATTCCAGTACTACTAATTTTGCGCTGTGGCTGAACTGAGTGTATCACGGTAGCTCATTTGAAATCAGGTTTCTTGGGCCACAAATGGGGCAACTTAAAACATCAGTAATGTACTTTCCTTTAACTCTGGGACGGTCAAAGTGAGTAATTGGGATTCCCTAGACACTGACAATATACCTGGAGGATAACAAAGCGAAAGCAGAATCCTGGTGAGGCAGAAACACAGAAAGGATCATTAATGAAAGAGGGGTGGAATGTGCAGATGGCAAATTAGGGGTTACTTGGTGAGGAAAGCTTCAAGAGCTTGGCACACAGTAAGCGCTCAACAAATACCATTTAAAAAAAAAGAGGCAATGTTATTTGAGCTAACTGGGAAAGGGGGGAACTGGAGCAGGGGCAAGGTAACACCCCTCTCTTCAGAGGGCTGACGAAGGGAATTTAGGTCTCTCTGGTGACAGACGGTGGAGAAATCTGGACCGAGTTCAGAAGAGAACGCAGTAGCTAATTAGTCACATGTGGAGGCTGACTGCAGAAGGCCATAACTAAACCCCATTGGTAGGACACAGCATATGAAAGTGAAGATTCATGCAACACAAAAAAAGATGAATTACACACACTTCAGCATTTTGAATTTCCTTTTTCTTCCCCATTGTCGTCTAATCCCTGGTCACGTTTTTGTCGAATTTCTTGAGATTGTATTTCCATCTGACTGCCAGGCCTGTTCTCTAGCCACTAGGCAACACTGGTTGTTCTTGTATTTGACTTATCTGAGGGTGGCCTTTTCTCTGGTTACATTCCAGACAGTCCAGTTTTCAGCTGGTCTGTCTCCTGTCCGGGATGGATACAGCACCAGATGACTTTACGCTTGGTGTTTTTCTTTTAACCGCCCAACTTCCCTCCGCCTTGGGCTCACGCTAACGAGTCCTGCGGCTCGGAAGTGGCTCCCGTGTTTCCAGGGATACGGATGGAGAACACACTGCCTCTAGAACGAGGGGGTGGACCAGCAGCCAAGCAGCACCCTCCCCTCAAAACCCAAAATTAATCCATCAATCACTCCATCCATGGCATTTATTTAGTGCCTACTGCATATAGAGCAAGGACACTGGCCTCGAAGTCAGGAGGGCTGGGTTTTAATCCCAGTCCATCACTAGCCTGCTGAATAACCCTGAATGAGTCACTTAACTTCTCTGGGCCTCAGGTTTCTCAGCCCTACATGAATCAGGGACTGTGTCCTATCAGCCTATATTGAAGCCTGGAGCTTTGTACAAATAACACAATGACTATTTGTATTATAATCATTATTATCCTTAGCACTATTCTATGAGTTTGGGAACAGGTCTTGTGCTTCTGCTGTATTTCCCAAGTGTTGCATTTTTTTTCTGATGGTGTTTGTTAAGCGCTTACTCTGTGCCATGCTCTGTACTAAGTGCTGGGGTAGATACAAGCTAATTAGGTTGGACACAGTCCATTTCCATCATGGGGCTCACAATCAATCCCCATTTTACAGATGAGGTAACTGAGACACAGAGAAGTGAAGTGATTTACCCAAGGTTACGCAGCCGATAAGTGGTGGAGCCAGGATAATTTGCGCTCAGAAGGTAATAAATACCATTGCTGCATGATAGGAAGGCAGTAACTCCTTGTTAAATGCTTAGGACATCATGGTGCACATTTCATGAATGCTGAATAGCCATCTCCATCATCATCGTCATCATCACCATTACCCATCCGTTACTGATTTACTGAGCTACTTCTCTTGAAGGCTCCCCCAGCCTCCAAACATGAATAAAACATTGGCAAATGGAAGCTGCCCAAAATGGCCATCAAGTGCCCCTTCCCTGTCCTTGCTGACAAGCACAAAACAAGTAATGAGGCTCCTGTCGGTCCTTCCACCTTGGCAGCTGAGTGTGCTAACATCATTTTCAGATTAAATGAATTGTTTGGAATCGGGCCTCCTGCTACATGTAAACTCCTCTAGCTATTGTGGGGCCGCAGAGGGCTTTGGGAACATCCATTTCCAGTGGAATTTCTTCAGGGTGTCTTCACCCTGGGCTTTGTAAATTGAAGAGGGAATATGTGTCACAGAGCGGAGACCACGGGGCTTCATTAAAATGCGGAATGAATTCCAAGAGTGAAGGCCTGGAGAGGAAGTGACTCCAATAAATAGGAGGGTCACAACACAGCCCCATAATATAGTGACCAGAGACAAGGGAAATGGTGTCCCTATTAGACACTGCACGGTTCAAGGGCAGTTCAGCTACTCGCGGTGGCAGTTCACAGTCACCCTGCTAAAAGATGGCAGTAGTCTTCTTGAAGAACTTAAGGATATGGGGGAATCGCATCGTAAAACCATTGATTCCATTCCCTGAATTACTGAGGGGGATCAAAGCTCTCACCAGGACTGCTGCATTTCCATAAAAATTCCTGTATTATTAATGGTGGGGGCACAAAGTATTTACAGAGTAATCAAAACCAACACTTGAGAGAGCACATGTACTCAAGTGCCGAGAAAGGTGTGTAAGTGCTAAATGACTGAGGGTTTATACGACTTGGGATGCTGAGGCTTGGGACAAAATCCCTGCCCACAGGGAGCTAACAGTCTATTGGGCAACCATGCTTAATTTAAGATAGGGACTGCTTTGTCAATCAAATATCCATTCACAACACTATTCAAACACTGGCTTCAAGGTAACAAAGTGTGACAAGCACTCAAGTGATAAGCACAGGCTAGACCTTGATATTTTAGTACAGTGCTCTGCACACAGTCAGCGTTCAATAAATATCACTGACTGATGAATTTACCCATGAGGCTCCAGAGCCTTTACAGGGAAGAGAGAGAACTGCACAATACACATCAATTCTTTTGATGATGAAGGAGATTACTGACAATTCTTCACCCAAAATGCACATTACCTCTTTCATTTTAAAGGTATTTGTTCAGTGCTTACTATGTGCCAGGCACTGAACTAAGCACTGGGGAAGATACAAGCTAATCAGGTTGGACACAGTCCCTGTCCCACGCGGGGCTCACAGTCTTAATTTCCCATTTTACAGATGAGGTAACTGAAGCACAGAGCAGTTAAGTGACTTGCCCAAGGTCACCCAGCAGACAAGTGGCAGAGCTCGAATTAGAACCCAGGTCCTCTGACTCCCAAGCCCGTTACCTTTTCTACTAGCCCTTGCTACTTCAACTTTATGCCCTTTTCCGCAAAGAAGGTGTTAAGAAAAATTTAACAAAAAATAACTTTTTCACATTTGGAGATTTAAATGTCATTTTTTATATATGGAATTCAGCGGAACCTTTACCTGCTGCTCTCGCCTCTTGAAAGAAGTTGTCTGGGAAGAAGAGCCATGACTGAGAGCCTCTTCAAGATCTAGATTCAGTTGCTCCAGTTTCTTCATGAGATCGGTCATAGAGTCTGAAAATCCAGAGACCTCCTTCGGTGGGCTCTAGAAGCAAGCACCAACACGAGGGACTAGGTAACTGGGCAATGAGGAATTTGAAAGATTCCTGAAAACATATTCCGAAAACATGACTACACTGACAGGTCAGTTTTTCAATGGGAGGGCATCTGATCAAGCGCTTAGTACAGTGCTCTGCACACAGTAAACGCTCAATAAATATGATTGAATGAATGAAACAATTCCAGTACTGTGGGAGACCTTGCAAATCACTTTAACTTCTCCACTCACCTTTCTCTTAGATTCATAATCCCAGGTAGGAAAGAGACTGTGTTTGATTTGATTCTCTTGGAGCCATTCAAAGAGTACTTTGATACATAATCAGGCATGAACAAATATCATCACTATATTATTATTATTATCGGTTCTTCTTTCTTACTAGAAGCACTACATGGCTGACTCATTTTCAGTCTGTGGCACATATGACCCCTAGACTTTTGTATGGAGCCGGATTTTCCATTCGAAATAGATTCGCTGATACTCGGAGCCCATTTTCCCTTACCACAGGCCCAACGTTATGCCGGATGTGGAGGAATTTACACCTTAAATTAATCACCACCTCCGTATTTCTAATGGGTTTTATTTTGTTGGCTGGGGTGGTGGGAGACAGACTGACACTTTCACACATTCTTCAAAACTCCCCAAGGCTTCGTATCATTGGAGTGTGAATCCCTATGAGGCAGAAAATGTGTTTTGAGCTTTTGTTGTATCTCCCAAGGGCCCAATGGTGCGGGCTGCACTGAGCATCTGGTAGCCGCTGGATAAATACCAATGCTACTACTCCTGGGAGGCAGGAGTCTTGTACAATGATTCTCATTTTATCGATGAGGTGGTCTAAAAAGTGGAAAGTTTATGAGGATCTGCCCCAGCCCACTCAGCAAGTCAGAGGCAGAGCAGGGAATCCAACGCTTTCAACGGGGGCCACCCTAAAGCCGCCCCCTCTGCTGATATTGCACTTTAAATCCAATCAATTAGTAGTCATCCCTGAGCGCCTGCCAAGCACTGAACGAAACACTTGGGACGTGATCCTAGTTCCAGTTGGCCTGAACCCTGCCCTGGAGAAGCTTGCCATCTCTTGATCTCTAAGTGATCGCTACCCTTAGGAGAGCCCTCCGTTACACAGGGTGAAACCCTAACACCATCAGAGTGAGACCATATTCCCCCACCCATGTGGGTATTACTCCTGGATTTCTCTCCTACAACAATCAATCAGTTGTATTTATGGAGTGCTTACTATATGCACAGCATGGTACTAAATGCTTGGGAGAGTACAATACAACGGATAAATATCATAAATTCCATCTCAGAGCAACACCTTCACTTTCAGTTAGATACTCGGCCTGTTAGGATTGAAGTAGATTGAGGAGGGGGGAAACCTTGGTCCAAACAACGTGGACCATTTTAGGTAAAGATCCTGCCTCCTGGCTGTGGGAACAGCTTATCTCTAAAGAATTAGAAGACTGTAAGCTCAATGTGGGCAGGGAAACTATCAACTCTGTTACATTGTATTCTCCCAAGCGCTTAGTATAGTGCTTTGAAAATGGTAAGCACTCAATCAATTTAAATGAAGTCATCAATCTGTAAGGATTTGAGCTCTGCTAAAGCCAGGACTCCCTCCAACAGTGATCCCCATCTAGGCAGGATGGGTCTCTGTCCCTTTCCAGAAAGCAATAGATTTAAGCCTGTTCCATTCTACCACAGCTGCCCGGTATTTAGGCCCTGCAGAAGAAGCAGGGTAATACTATGGCTTAAATGTCTTTGGGAGTAGTTTTCCTTAGAGTATAAAGACTGATCTTTTAATGATCGACCTTGTTCTATTTTTATCATTTCCTGCTTTGCTGTGTGAATTTTTCTGCTCCAGTTCTTTGCACTAGGAGTTCTAGCCCCTTAGAGACTATAGAATTTGGAATATGCGCTCTCTGGGAGCGAGAAACCTTGCCCTAAAGAAGCTGTGGGATAATAATGACTGCTTCTGTTTCCACTTGGATCTGTGACCTTTGGGTATCCGGTATTCACCCCATCTTCAGCCCTAAAGTATTTATGTACATATCTATAAACTATAAATCACCTATTTATATTAACATCCATCTCTCCCTCTCCACTGTAACCTTGTTGTGGGCAGGGGAGACAGTCAGCTATGAGCACGCCACAGTACGTGACGAGACAGATGCACTGTGCGCATGGCATTGCTTTTGGGGGCAGTTCAATCAGTGGTAATTATTGAGCATTTTTTGACGGTATTTGTTAAGCACTTATAATGGGCTAGGCACTGTTCTAAGCACTGGGGCAAATATAAGGTAATCAGGTTGGAAACAGTCCATGTCCTACATGGGGCTCACAGTTTTCATTCCCAGTTTTTACAGATGAGGAAACTGAGGTGCAAAAGTTAAAGTGACTTGCCCGAGGTCACAAAACAGACAAGTGCTCTATCCACTAGGCCATGCGTGCACAGCACTGCACTAAGCGTTTGGGAGAGTACAGTACAATAATAATAATAATACTAATGATGATGGCATTTGTTAAGCGCTTACTATGTGCAAAGCACTGTTCTAAGCACTGGGGGGGAATACAAGGCGATCAGGTTGTCCCACAGGGGGCTCACAATCTTAATCCCCATTTTACAGATGAGGAAACTGAGGCTCAGAGAAGTTAAATGACTTGCCCAAGGTCACACAGCAGACATGTGGCGGAGCTGGGATTAGAACCCATGACCTCTGGCTCCCAAGACCATACTCCTTCCACTGAGCCACGCTGCTTCTCTAATAGAATAGGCAGACCCGTACCCTGCCCATAATGAGTTTATGAGTTTTCCTTAATGCTACCCCACATTGTAGGGGGGCTGGGTGTACCCTAAAAGGCCACAGAATGGAATGTACAAAGTTATCCCACAGAAGAGACATTGCCACGTTCAGCTGTCACATGGATGAGCCAGATTCTCTCCCACTGACACTCAGATTCGGACTAGTAGTAGTAGTAGAAGTAGTAATAGTATTTACTGACTGCCCACTGGGAGCAAAGCACCATATTAAATGTTTGGGAAATACAAAATACAAGAAAGAACACACCTAGCAGTCCAACAGGGGAAGGCAGACATCAAACTATTTTTGAAGGGAGAAGTCAAAGCAAATGCTTAATAACTGTGGTATTTGTTAAGTGCTTACTTTGTGCCAAGCTCTGTACTAAGCATTGGCAGGGGATAGACTTTCAAGTGAGAAATTCCTTTCCTATTCAACCGAGCTTGTATTCATTGGTCTCAACAGTGATTTCTCCGTGAAATGTGTTCTTTAACTTACCGGGGTGTTGCCTTCAATTACTTACAGAGTCAGGGCATCACTGGCTAAAGACCTGCCCTTTAGCCTTTATCAAACCATGACAGAGGGTTGGCCGAATAAGGGTTGATTCAGGGCGATGGGCAAGAAATCAAAGTCTGAGCTGCAAATTGGAAAGCCCTAAGTTCGCTAACCATGAATACTTCCAGAAAGAATTTCATTTCTCCCACTATCTCCCAAGCCCAGTAGTGAAAGAGTCAAGGAGGTATTATGCCTTTAGCCATCCAAACTGGTCACCAGAAAAGTGGCAGAATATATCGAGTCGCTTCTTAATAATTATTATTTGGCAAACAGCTGAGATAGGGAAAACTAAGAGCTCTGCAACCATCAAGGAATGCTACTTGTCTCCATTATAAAATGACATTTTCTATCCCAATAAGTGCCAAATTCTTATTGAGCGGATTAGCAGGGAAGAGACAATGGCCTCTCATTATCATTCAAGATGTTGCCACAAGTGCCCAGTTCATAAACCAGTAGAAACTAATTGGATACTTTAAACAAAATTGGCATCTGAGACAACCATTAATAACCCACGTGCATTATTTGGGAAAAGGACATCGAATTACCCTTGAAGAGCCAAATGTTGATGTCGCTACACTCTAGAAATCTCAGCTTTGCACTACAGAAAACTTAATGGAATCATTAACAAGGGAAAAAAAGGTTTAATTAGTCAATCTCAAATCAATTAAGGTTATAGCTTTTGGCCAATTAAACCATTTTGGGGATAAAACTGCAGGGTGCAGATGATTAGTTGAGGAAAAATGCTAATTGGTTGTTTTGGTGTAAAAAGGAACTCACTGGGTTAATGGTATTGAGGCATTTTGTCTTTCCTATTAGTGCACGGTTGGGTCATTTTTGAGCATCGGGAGGATTGCTTTTTTGAACCTAACAACTCTAAGCATGAGGAACATAAATCCATTTATTCTTTCACCATAAAGAGCACAAAGAAATACATTCTGGGGACCCCAGATGACTATTTGTGACTTCTGGATGAAAAGCATTTTGCACCCTGTTTTATAGCTTCTTATTTCTCTACAATAATCCTATTCAGCCAATAGGGTATTCACGATAAAAGACACATTTGTGAAGCTTACTGCAATAGCTGTGCAGGCTGCCAGAAAAATCTAAACTTAAAACTGCTGGAATGAGGAGAAATGAGCTCTTAAAGAGAACACAGAGAGGTCAGTTATACTGCCGCCAGACCTCACTATAAATACTGGAATTGGGAAAATCAAGTGATTTTGGAGCCTTAAATATCTAAGGAATATGGGAAAGCTGACAGTTTTGGTTTTTGGATGAAGACTCTTTTTTTGGTGTGTAATCTCTTGATTCCAATGGAGGTTTGATTTACTCAACTGATTCCACTGCACAATAAATGCAATTAAAGTCTGAACCCCATGGTGATGCAATAGAAGATCTATGCGTTCTAACCTATAAAATGCAAGAAGCACAAACGTAAAACCCAATTATTTTTATCTTCTTGGCATTCACTCTAACTTGGTTGAGGAGGATGCCACTAATACAACTCCACACTGCACAACGTCACCAGTCATTTCCAGCACTTACATATTTATTTCTACCCATTCTCGGCACTTAGGTATATCTGTATTTTTCAACTGAGCATGCGCATGAAGTAGCACGGCTTGGTGGATACACTGGGAGCCAGAAGGACCTGGGTTCTAAAACCAGCTGCCCCACTTGTCTGCTGTGTGACTTTGGGCAAGTCATTCAACTTCTCCGTGCCTCAGTTACCTCTTCTATAAAATGGGGATTAAGACTGTGAGCCCCCTGTGCAACAGGGACTTTGTCCAACCCGATTTACTTGTATCCACCCCAGTGCTTAGTACAGTGCCTGGCACATAGTAAATGCTTAACAAATACACTATTGTTATTTTTATTATTATTCATTCATTCAATCGTATTTATTGAATGCTTACTGTGTGCAGAGCATTGTACTAATCAATCATATTTATTGAGCGCTTACTGTGTGCAGAGCACTGTACTGAGCGCTTGGGAAGTACAAGTTGGAACCCCTACCCAACAGCGGGCTCACAGTCTAGAAGAATGATGGTATTTGTTAAGCACTTACTGTGTGAAATGCACTGTTCTAAGCGCTGGGGAGGTTACAAGGTGATCAGGTTGTCCCCGGGGGGGCTTACAGTTTTAATCCCCATTTTACAGATGAGGTAACCGAGGCCCAGAGAAGTTAAGTGGCTTGCCCAAAGTCACACAGCTGACAGCTGGCGGAGCCGGAATTTGAACCCGTGACCTCTGACTCCAAAGCCCGGGCTCTTTCCACTGAGCCACGCTGCTTCTCCAAGCGTTTGGGAAGTACAAGTCGGCAATATATAGAGACGGTCCCTAGCCGACACGGGCTCACAGTCTAGAACCTTATTATTGATTACTATTAAGAATAATGAACAGGGACCACAGAAGGAACTTTTTTAAAACAACATAGGGAAGCAGTATGAAATCACCTATCAGGGCAGAGTACCAGGGTGCTGACAGCAGAAAGAACGGAACCGCTGTGATTGCTCTCTTGGCAGAGACTTTAGGAGAACTGGAATATCAGACGGATAAGATCAAGATCAGGCACTATGAACAGCAACCATGTCGGCACAGCAAGGAACTGTCTTTCCACGTACGCAGAGAGGAATGGATCCAAAACTGGTATTTTCAGCCCCACCTGTACCCACTATTCATGCCGTCTTTCAAAACGGACAGCCACATTTATGAATGTACGCATTATAGACCTAAGGGTCTATTCAATGGTTAGATTTTACCATGAACCGACGAGGGAAGTTGAGCATGGATACAAATTCTATATGGAAATACAGTCATTCTAGTTACAGAGTAATAGGTGTGTTCTTGAAAACCTCTGCATTATCAAAAATTGGGCTGAGTAGATCACTGTTTCAATGGGATACATCAGGTTGGGGGGAAAGATGTGTAAGTCAACTGAAATAGTACTCCAGGGATGGGTACAGCTACCACTTGGCCTCTGTCACACTAGGTCAAATTTGAGGTTTGTGGCCAACAAAAAACCTTCTAAAGCTCGTTCCAAAGCAGGCTGTCTTCTCTGAACCTGTATCATTAGGTCATTAGCATTGGGTAGGAAACTGATTATATTTAAAGCTTACTGTCGCATTATGTTTACTGGAAACAATGAACTTCAAGCAGTTACAATTGGACCCCGGTACAATGCTAATTTATTAGTGTTCTAGTACTATTATTTCTGCAATCACTCAGCAATATTTGTTGAGTACCTGCTCTATGCAGAGCACTGTACTAAGCCTTTAGGAGAGTACAAGAGAATCAGAAGGCAAGATTTCTGCCCTTGAGGAGTTTACAGACGAGCAGAGCTACTGGGCACTTCTCCCTTCTCATAGCTACTTCACAGCCATTATGGCACTGTGCTTGCCTTATTCTTCCTTTATGTTCTACCCGAACTTGACAACAAAATGGCCCATTATGGCAGGAATACGTGGAGCAGGTTACCAAGGGAACTTATGGAACTTCCTTCCTTAGAAATCTCTCATTCTAGACCAGAGAAGAAAGATTTCTGCCCTCAAGGAGCATACAGTCTAGTAGATCTACCGGGCACTTCTCTCTCCTCATAGCTACTTCACAGTTATTATGACACCATGCTTCCCTTATTCTTCCATAACATTCTACTCAAAACTCACATCAATATGGCCGGTTATGGCAGGATAACGCGGAGCACGTTGCCAGGGGAACTTGTGGAATTTCCTTCCTTAGAAATCTCTCTTACTACAATACAGAAAATAACAAGAGTCCTGGGAAGTGTCGGAGCATTTCTGCCTGGAGACAAGTCTGGACTAGATTATCTCAAGATCTTTCCCACATCCGTAATTTAGACACCCCTTGAATCCAGCGGGGTGCTTCTCCTAGAATCACGTTACTCAAAAAAAGCAAAATATGATTTCCCCTCCACCCCCTCGCACCCTTCTTCTTTCTATCTCCTTACCTCTTTCTTTCTGAAGCTGTGTATGGTGTTCTGTTCTGTGGTGTGGGAGCACCGAATTGGAATATTGGGTAATTTCTCCTACTTTGTGTTCTTACCAAAACTGTTGTTAATCTGCTTTTTGATGCTGCTAAATAGAAGTAACAATATTTATTAAGCTCTTAAAAGCACTGAAAACGATAGGATCCTTAATCCTGCATTACTTGAGGGCCTATGTCAAGCATAGTTCAACATCTCAAATGGGTGTGAGTGTTTGTGGGGGGTGGGTTGGGGGAGGAATATCAATTCTTATAACTGACTGCTCCCACACATAGAGCATTAATTTGCAGCTCATACTAAATTTGAAAATTCACAACCCCAGGTAAGCCTCCCTGAAACGCACTGTTATGCACCATAAGAAGATGGGAATCATTTCCACGTAGCCCTTAGGACACAAAAGAACATTTAACAACAGCAAATCCTTATTTTATCAATATATTATATTAACTGGATTGTTCACAAAATTCAGGAATGCCCAAAGGGTCTCCCTGGCATTTTTGCAAAAGAGCTCTATTGTACTAGGCCCGAAACACTAGTTCTTTGTTTTATGGTGAATGACAACTTCATTTATTACAATTATGACAAAACAGAGTTTTTCTTCAGAACTCTTAACCCAAATGGTCCTGAGACAGATGCCTTTGGATTTTTAATGGTGAAAAGGAAAGCCTGGGGTTTACATCTTGGATGATTGATGGCACCCGTAGAAGCATCATACTCCCGGGCTAATAGATTGTAAACTGCTCAAGGGTGGGGGACTTGTTCTAAGTTTCATAAAATTCAGTAGCCCCCCAGTATCACTGCAGTGAAGTGGTGGTGATTTCTCCAGGAAGGAGGGACTCTCTGGTTGGACCAAGTGTGACCCCTTTTAAAGTTGGAGATGGGGAGGGGTGTCACACTGATCAGTGTTACAGAATTGTCAGGCAGGAGAACCTCTCCCAGACTCTGCCTGACCTTTGCCCCTTTCAGTGGGTTCCTTCTAGCCAGACTGAGGTCACAATCACTTCTCATATGTTTCCATTATCCACTTAATAATGCTGAGACCAAGAAAGGGCTGACTATTTGCCAAGCACCAGGGCAGATGGATGACAATCAGATCGGACCCAATAACCGTCCTAGATCAGGCTCAGTCTAAAATGAGGGCTCACGGATATATTACCGTCATTTCACAGGTGAGGAAACCGAAGCATGAGAGATTAGGTGACATGCCCAAACTCACAGAGTAGGCAAGCAGTGGGTCCAGAATTAGGACCCGTATTTATTTGTTTGTTTATTTCACTTGTACATATCTATTCTATTTATTTTATTTTGTTAGTATGTTTGGTTTTGTTCTCTGTCTCCCCCTTTTAGACTGTGAGCCCACTGTTGGGTAGGGACCGTCTCTATATGTTGCCAATTTGTACTTCCCAAGCGCTTAGTACAGTGCTCTGCACACAGTAAGTGCTCAATAAATACGATTGATGATGATGACCCAGGTCTCCCTATTTTCAGTCCTGCGGTCTTGCCCATTAGGTCACACATTATTCTTCTTACAAATGCCTATATGAATATCACGCAATGAAGTTTGGGGTGAAAGTTTTGTGCACGCATACGGCTTCAGTCTGGGCATAAGTATCATCATGCATTTTCTCCAATAATGCGGAGTTCTTCAAGTAGGCAATGCTTGTGTTGTAGAAATGACTGCACTTGGATTTGCTCCCTTTATTCATCCCTCCTGCAGCCCCACGGCACTTATGTACATAACTTATTTATCTATATTGCCGGTCTCTCGATTGTAAACTCATCATGGGCAGGGAATGTGTCTCCCTGTTATATTGTACTCTCCCAAGTGCTTAGTATGGTGCTCTGCATTCATTCATTCATTCAATCGTATTTATTGAGCGCTTACTGTGTGCAGAGCATTGTACTAAGCGCTTGGGAAGTACAAGCTGGCAACCTATAGAGACGGTCCCTACCCAACAGTGGGCTCACAGTCTAGAAGGGGGAGACAGAGAACAAAACAAAACATACTAATAAAATAAAAAAGTAGAATAAATATGTACAAGTAAAATAAATAAATAAATAGAGTAATGGCTTGATAAATACCTCTGATTGATTGACTGTATTTAGGGTGAGGCTCCATCTCAGATAATATTACTTGAATGAGCCAAGGGCACACAAAACTTTTTCCAAAACAATTTAAAATAAACTATTTCATCTTCACATCTCAAAAGTGTAAGCTTATTGTGGGTAGGGAACATGTCTACCTGCTTTGTTATATTAGACTGTCCCAAGCACTTAGTATAGTGTCAGCACACAGTAAGCACTCAATAAATAGGACTGATGGTGATGAAGACTTCCATGAATTACGGAAAAGCAAGCATTATTATGTTTATTTTCCAGATGAGGCACTGGGAGTTTAGATTACTTCCCCCTGGTCACACTGGGCAGCCACCAGTTTTATGCCAGACAATCCTGATTACAGCTGGCAATCCCACTGCTTCTTTTGGGTATGAAACTAGATACTTTAATGTCTGGTATTTGTACTTTCGTCCCCCCAGCCTCCGTCTACCTAGTTCCCTGGCTGTGCTTTGGGGTGCGTGTGTGTATTCAGAGGAATGCAACACTCTTGAATCAAGGTGGAGTTGGTGTGGGAGGTGCTTTATTTATTTATTTATTTATTTATTTATTTAATTTATTTGTACATATCTATTCTATTTTATTTTGTTAGTATGTTTGGTTTTGTTCTCTGTCTTCCCCTTTTAGACTGTGAGCCCACTGTTGGGTAGGGACTGTCTCTATATGTTGCCAATTTGTACTTCCCAAGCGCTTAGTACAGTGCTCTGCACATAGTAAGCGCTCAATAAATACGATTGATGATGATGATGATGATGCTCTGAAACAAACACTCAGGTGTGGGCCAGTTTTGGTGCACCTATGCAAAGTGACGCATGTGACATCAACACATTACACTGCATGCCCACATAACGCATGTGCTGTCATACGTGTCTCACTCGTCTGGGACTGCTCTGTGGCTGCTCTACGGGCCTGGGGCGGAGCAGGGCCTAGTAATCACATCTCCTGCCTCCCACCTTGGAGCTCTTCCCCCTCAGCCACGCTGCCAAAGCCCACATAAATTAAGACAGGGAGCCCCATGTAGGACGGGGGCTGTGTCCAACCCGATTTGCTGGTATCCATCCCAGCGCTTAGTACAGTGCCTGGCACAAAGCGAGCCCTTAACGAATACCACAACTGTTCCTCGATCTCACCTGTTTTGCCACCGACCATTGGCCTGGGAAGCCTTCCTTCCTTAAATCCAACAATTACTCTTCCCCCCTTCAAAACTTTACAGAAGTGTCCTCCAAGAGGCCTTCCCACACTAAGCCCCATCTTTCCTCATCTGCATCGCCCTGACTTGCTCCCTTTGGTCTCCCTCCACTCCCAGCTCCATGGGCACTTCTAGACTGTGAGCCCGTTGTTGGATAGGGACCATCTCTATATGCTGCCGACTTATACTTCCCAAGCGCTTAGTACAATGCTCTGCACACAGTAAGTGCTCAATAAATAGGATTGAATGAATGAGTATATATCTGCAATATTATTTACTTGCATTAATGTCTGTCTCCTCCACCCCCACCCACCAGACGGGGAGCTTGCTGTGGGCAGGGAATGCGTCTGTTTATTACTGTACTGTACTCTCCTGAGCGCTTAGTACAGTGCTCCCTACACAGTCAGCACTTAATAAATACAACTGAATGAATTGTTCTTATTATCCTAAAGGCCAGTGTCCAGAATGTGCTGTCTAACAGCCAACACATGAGGCAAGCAGCGTGGCCTAGTGAATAGATCTGCTCTACCCCCCTCCTTGCCCCACAGCACTTGTGAATATATGGGCATAATTATTATTCTATTTTATTAATGTGTATATATCTATAATTCTATTTTTTTTATACTATTGATGCCTGTCTACTTGTTTTGTTGTCTGTCTCCCCCCTTCTAGACTGTGAGCCCGTTGTTGGGTAGGGACCGTCTCTATCTGCTTTGCACATAGTAAGCGCTTAATAAATGCCATCATTATTATTATCTGTTGCCGAACTGTACTTTGCAAGTGCTTAGTACAGTGCTCTGCACACAGTAAACGCTCAATAAATACAATTGAATGAATGAAAGACTACAGCACAGGCCTAGGAATTAGAAGGACCTGGATTCTAATCCTGGCCCCACCACTTGTCTGCTGGGTGACCTTGGCCAAGTCGCATCATTTCTCTGGGCCTCAGTTACTTCATCTGTAAAATGGGGATCAAGACTGTGAGATGGGGATTGTGTCTAACCCGATTACCTTGTATCTAGCCCAGCGCTTAGAACAGTGTCTGGCACATAGTAAGTGCTTACCAAATATCACTATTATTTTGATTATTACCTGCCAGGGAAGGCCCAGGAGGACAATGGCGGGTGCCACAAACCTTTAGGCTTGACCTTGGGCTGGTCATTTCTCTGGGCCTCAGTTATTTCATCTGTAAAATGGGGATCAAGACTGTGAGGTAGGGATTGTTTCTATCCCAATTACCTTGTATCTAGCCCAGTGCTTAGAACAGTGCCTGGCACATAGCAAGTGCCTACCAAATACCACTATTATTACGATTTTTACCTGCTAAGGAAGGCCCAGAAGGACAGTGGCGGGTGCCACAAACCTTTAGGCTTGACCTTGGGCTGGTCATTTCTCTGGGCCTCAGTTATTTCATCTGTTAAATGGGGATCAAGACTGTGAGGTAGGGATTGTTTCTATCCCAATTACCTTGTATCTAGCCCAGTGCTTAGAACAGTGCCTTGCACACAGCAAGTGCCTACCAAATACCACTATTATTATGATTTTTACCTGCTAAGGAAGGCCCAGAAGGACAGTGGCGGGTGCCACAAACCTTTAGGCTTGACCTTGGGCTGGTCATTTCTCTGGGCCTCAGTTATTTCATCTGTAAAATGGGGATCAAGACTGTGAGGTAGGGATTGTTTCTACCCCAATTACCTTGTATCTAGCCCAGTGCTTAGAACAGTGCCCGGCACATAGTAAGTGCCTACCAAATACCACAGTTATTATGATTTTTACCTGCCAGGGAAGGCCCAGGTGGTCACTGGTGGGTGCCACAAACCCTTGGGCCTGACGCCTTCGCCGTGGCCCCTCTCGGTGGGATCTCCTTCCCTCGTGTCCCCTGGGCAGACCCCGGAACGGGACCCTCCAACCTCGTCAGAGAAGCAGTGTGGCTCTGTGGAAAGAGCCCAGGCTTGGGAGTCAGAGGTCATGGGTTCTAATTCTGACTCCACTACTTGTCAGCTGTCGGACTTCGGGCAAGTCACTTCACTGGGCCTCATTTCCCTCATCTGCAAAATGGGGATGAAGACTGTGAGCCCCCCGAGGGACAACCTGATCACCTTGTAACCTCCCCAGCGCTTAGAACAGTGCTTTGCATATAGTGCTTAATAAATGTCATCATCATTATTATTAACTTCTCTTTACCTCAGTTCCCTCATCTGCAAAATGGGGATTAAAACTGTGAGCTCCCCCTTGGGACAACCTGATGACCTTGTAACCCCCCCCCCAGCGCTTAGAACAGTGCTTTGCACATAGTAAGTGCTTAATAAATGTCATCATCATTCTTATTAACTTCTCTTTACCTCAGTTCCCTCATCTGCAAAATGGGGATTAAAACTGTGAGCCCCCCCCTTGGGACAACCTGATCACCTTGTAACCTCCCCAGTGCTCAGAACAGTGCTTTGCACATAGTAAGTGATTAATAAATGTCATCATCATCATTATTAACTTCTCTTTACCTCAGTTCCCTCATCTGCAAAATGGGGATTAAAACTGTGAGCCCCCGCCTTGGGACAACCTGATGACCTTGTAATGCCCCCAGTGCTTAGAACAGTGCTTTGCACATAGTAAGTGCTTAATAAATGTCATCATCATTATTATTAACTTCTCTTTACCTCAGTGCCCTCACCTGCAAAATGGGGATTAAAACTGTGAGCCCCCCCTTGGGCCAACCTGATCACCTTGTAACCTCCACAGCGCTTAGAACAGTGCTTGGCACATAGTAAGTGCTTAATAAATGTCATCATTAACTTCTCTGTGCCTCAGTTCTCTCATCTACAAAATGGGGATTACAACCATTTAAGCCCCCACCTTGGGACACCCTGATGACCTTGTAACCTTCCCAGCGCTTAGAACAGTGCTTTGCACGTAGTAAGTGCTTAATAAATGTCATCATCATTATTATTAACTTCTCTTTACCTCAGTTCCCTCATCTGCAAAATGGGGACTAAAACCGTGAGCCCCCCCTTGGGCCAACCTGATCACCTTGTAACCTCCCCAGCGCTTAGAACAGTGCTTTGAACATAGTAAGTGCTTAATAAATGTCATCACCATTATTACTAACTTCTCTTTACCTCAGTTCCCTCATCTGCAAAATGGGGATTAAAACCATGAGCCCCCCCCTTGGGACAACCTGATGACCTTGTAATGCCCCCAGTGCTTAGAACAGTGCTTTGCACATAGTAAGTGCTTAATAAATGTCATCATCATTATTATTAACTTCTCTTTACCTCAGTGCCCTCACCTGCAAAATGGGGATTAAAACTGTGAGCCCCTCCTTGGGCCAACCTGATCACCTTGTAACCTCCACAGCGCTTAGAACAGTGCTTGGCACATAGTAAGTGCTTAATAAATGTCATCATTAACTTCTCTGTGCCTCAGTTCTCTCATCTACAAAATGGGGATTACAACCATTTAAGCCCCCACCTTGGGACACCCTGATGACCTTGTAACCTTCCCAGCGCTTAGAACAGTGCTTTGCACGTAGTAAGTGCTTAATAAATGTCATCATCATTATTATTAACTTCTCTTTACCTCAGTTCCCTCATCTGCAAAATGGGGATTAAAACCGTGAGCCCCCCCTTGGGCCAACCTGATCACCTTGTAACCTCCCCAGCGCTCAGAACAGTGCTTTGCACATAGTAAGTGATTAATAAATGTCATCATCATCATTATTAACTTCTCTTTACCTCAGTTCCCTCATCTGCAAAATGGGGATTAAAACTGTGAGCCCCCCCCTTGGGACAACCTGATGACCTTGTAATGCCCCCAGTGCTTAGAACAGTGCTTTGCACATAGTAAGTGCTTAATAAATGTCACCATTAACTTCTCTGTGCCTCAGTTCCCTCATCTGCAAAATGGGGATTAAAACTGTGAGCTCCCCCTTGGGCCAACCTGATCACCTTGTAACCTCCCCAATGTTTAGAACAGTGCTTTGCACATAGTAAGTGCTTAATAAATGTCATCACCATTATTATTAACTTCTCTTTACCTCAGTTCCCTCATCTGCAAAATGGGGATTAAAACCGTGAGCCCCCCCTTGGGCCAACCTGATCACCTTGTAACCTCCCCAGCGCTTAGAACAGTGCTTTGAACATAGTAAGTGCTTAATAAATGTCATCACCATTATTATTAACTTCTCTTTGCCTCAGTTCCCTCATCTGCAAAATGGGGATTAAAACTGTGAGTCCCCCCCAACTTGGGACAACCTGATGACCTTGTAAACCCCCCCAGCGCTTAGAACAGCACATAGTAAGCACTTAATAAATACTATTATTATTATTATTACTATTGTTATTATTATTATTGTTGTCCTGTTGCCCGGGGGAGGCTGAGGAGCTAAAATGGGGGCACATGGCGACCGTCCCCTCGTTGGCGTGAGGCCTCGGGCCTCGCGCCAACGGCTCCCCTCACGCGCGCGCGGGCCTCGGCACGCATGCGCACAGCGGCCCCCGCGACCCGCCCCGCGTTCCCGCCCTCTGCGCCTGCGCGAGCCGCAAAAAAGAAAAAAAAAAAAGCGCGGGAGCGACCTTGCGAGTCCGCGCGCGCCCCCTACCGCCCGCCCCGCCGGCTGGGGGCGGAGGGGAAATCGGCGCCTGCGCGCTGAAGGGGTCGAACCCCGACGCGGGCCGCCGGTGCGGGGGCGCCATCTGGTGGCGGGCGCTTCCCGCGGCCCGTCCGGAACCTTCCAGAGAGGAGGCGGCGGCGGCGGCGGCCCCGCCCTTTGTCTCCGTTGCCGGGGCGGAGGGCTGAGCCGAGACAAAGTGCCGCCCGACCAAATCCTTCCCGCCAAACGGCTGCTTTTTGGGCTCCGTGGGGCGGGTTACCCGCGTTTGCGGTGTTTTAGGGCAGGCGCTAGTTGGGCGCCCGCGCGTTGCAATGGCGGCCGGCGGCCGCCAGAGGGCGCGCCAAGGCGGGGCCCGCCTCGTGGCGCCGCCACCACCACGACCCCGCGAGCTGAATAATCACAATGATGGCATTCATTCATTCATTCATTCATTCATTCATTCATCCAATTTATTGAGCACTTCCTGTGTGCAGAGCACTGTACTAAGCGCTTGGGAAGTCCAAGTCGGCAACATATAGAGACGGTCGCTACCCAACAGCGGGTTCACAGTCTAGAAATCATAATCATAATGATGCCATTTATTCATTCATTCATATTCATTCATTCATCCAATCATATTCATTCATTCATTCAATCGTATTTATTGAGCGCCTACCGTGTGCGGAGCTCTGTACTAAGCGCTTGGGAAGTCCAAGTCGGCAACATACAGAGACAGTCGCTACCCAACAGCGGGCTCACAGTCTAGAAATCATAATCATAATGATGCCATTTATTCATTCATTCATTCACATTCATTCATTCATTCAATCATATTCATTCATTCATTCAATCGTATTTATTGAGCACCTACCGTGTGCAGAGCTCTGTACTAAGCGCTTGGGAAGTCCAAGTCGGCAACATACAGAGACGGTCGCTACCCAACAGCGGGCTCACAGTCTAGAAATCATAATCATAATGATGACATTTATTCATTCATTCATTCATATTCATTCATTCATTCATATTCATTCATTCATTCATTCATTCATATTCATTCATTCATTCAATCGTATTTATTGAGCGCCTACCGTGTGCAGAGCTCTGTACTAAGCGCTTGGGAAGTCCAAGTCGGCAACATATAGAGACGGTCGCTACCCAACAGCGGGCTCACAGTCTAGAAATCATAATCATAATGATGACATTTATTCATTCATTCATTCATATTCATTCATTCATTCAATCATATTCATTCATTCATTCAATCATATTCATTCATTCATTCAATCGTATTTATTGAGCACCTACCGTGTGCAGAGCTCTGTACTAAGCGCTTGGGAAGTCCAAGTCGGCAACATATAGAGACGGTCGCTACCCAACAGCGGGCTCACAGTCTAGAAATCATAATCATAATGATGACATTTATTCATTCATTCATTCATATTCATTCATTCATTCATATTCATTCATTCATTCAATCATATTCATTCATTCATTCAATCGTATTTATTGAGCGCCTACCGTGTGCGGAGCTCTGTACTAAGCGCTTGGGAAGCCCAAGTCGGCAACATATAGAGGCGGTCCCTACCCAACAGCGGGCTCACAGTCTAGAAATCATAATCATAATGATGGCATTTATTCATTCATTCATTCAATCATATTCATTCATTCATTCAATCGTATTTATTGAGCGCTTACCGTGTGCAGAGCTCTGTACTAAGCGCTTGGGAAGTACACGTCGGCAACATACAGAGATGGTCGCTACCCAACAGCAGGCTCACGGTCTAGAAATCATAATCATAATGATGCCATTTATTCATTCATTCATTCAATTGTATTTATTGAGCGCTTTCCGTGTGCACAGCGCTGTATTAAGCACTTGGGACGTCCAAGTCGGCAACGTATAGAGACGGTCCCTACCCAACAGCGGGCTCACAGTCTAGAAATCATAATCATAATGATGGCATTTATTCATTCATTCATTCAATCATATTCATTCATTCATTCAATTGTATTTATTGAGCACTTACCATGTGCAGAGCTCTGTACTAAGCGCTTGGGAAGTCCAAGTCGGCAACATATAGAGGCGGTCCCTACCCAACAGCGGGCTCACAGTCTAGAAATCATAATCACAATGATGCCATTTATTCATTCATTCAATCGCATTTATTCATTCATTCAATCATATTTATTGAGCGCTTACTTTTCATTCATTCATTCAATCGTATGTATTGAATGCCTACCGTGTGCAGAGCGCTGTACTAAGCGCTTGGGAAGTACAAGTCGGCAACATATAGAGACAGTCCCTACCCAACAGCGGGCTCACAGTCTAGAAATCATAATCATAACGATGCCATTCATTCATTCAATCGTATTTATTCATTCATTCAATCGTATTTATTGAGCGCTTACTTTTCATTCATTCATTCAATCGTACGTATTGAGCGCCTACCGTGTGCAGAGCACTGTACTAAGCGCTTGGGAAGTCCAAGTTGGCAACATACAGAGGCGGTCCCTACCCAACAATAATCAATAAATACGATTGATTGATTTATTGAGCGCTTACTGTGCGCCAGGGCTGTCCCGGCCTTGTCCCGGGTGCCTCGCGTTCTCTGCCTCTCCCTTCACCCCCACAATTTTGACCTAGAACCAGGGAGTTGGAAAGCAGGGCGTGGCCAAGTTGCCAACTTGTACTTCCCAAGCGCTTAGTACACTGTTCTGCACACAGTAAGCGCTCAATAAGTACGATTGATTGATTGATTGATTGATTGGGAAGCGGCAGGGCCTAGCGGATAGAGCCCGGACCTCACTGTCGGAAGGTGATGCGTTCTAATCCCGGCTCTGCCGCTGCTCTGCTTTGTAACCTTGGGCAAATCACTTCACTTCTCTCGGCCTCAGTTTCCTCATCTGTAAAATAGGGATTAAGACTGTGGGCCCTATGTGGGACAGCCCGATTATCTTGTATCTACCCTGGCGCTTTGAACAGTGCCTGGCACACGGTAAGCGCTTAATAAATGCCATCGTTATTATTATTGCAATAATAATAATTACTATTATTATTGCAGAGAAGCAGCGTGGCTCTGTGGAAAGAGCCCGGGCCTTGGAGCCAGAGGTCACGGGTTCAAATCCCGGCTCCGCCACTTGCCAGCTGTGTGACTGTGGGCAAGTCACTTAACTTCTCTGGGCCTCAGTTACTTCATCTGTAAAATGGGGATTAAGACTGTGAGCCCGCTGTGGGACAACCTGATCACCGTGTAACCTCCCCCGTGCTTAGAACTAGTGCTTTGCACATAGTAAGCGCTTAATAAATGCTATCATCATCATCATTATTATTATTACTATTACTAATGCCCAGAATGAACAGTCTAGACTGTAGACTGTAGCTCGCTGTGGGCAGGGAGTGTGTCTACTGACTTGGTTACACTGTACCCTCCCAAGCGCTTAGTACAGTACTCTGTACACAGTGAGTGCTCAATAAATACCACTGATTGGTGGTCAAATTTCGGTGAGGGTCAACATGGATCATCGTGCCCAGACTGTAGACTGTAGCTCGCTGTGGGCAGGGAGTGTGTCTACCGACTTGGTTACACTGTACCCTCCCAAGTGCTTAGTACAGTACTCTGCACGCAGTGAGTGCTCAATAAATACCACTGATTGGTGGTCAAATTTCGGTGAGGGTCAACATGGATCATCGTGCCCAGACTGTAGACTGTAGCTCACTGTGGGCAGGGAGTGTGTCTACCGACTTGGTTACACTGTACCCTCCCAAGCGCTTAGTACAGTACTCACCATTGATATCAAGCTGGGTGCCAAGTGATGTACAGGGCACTCCAAGTCGAAGACAGTTCCTGCCCTTGAAGAGTTTGACATCGTACAACACAGAGCACATTAGATGCCTTTTTTACTTGGCTTCCCCCACTGCCACCCAAGCGGTGGCAGTGCTTTATTTTCTTTTGTTAGTATGTTTGGTTTTGTTCTCTGTCTCCCCCTTTTAGACTGTGAGCCCACTGTTAGGTAGGGACCGTCTCTAGATGTTGCCAACTTGGACTTCCCAAGCGCTTAGTACAGTGCTCTGCACACAGTAAGCGCTCAATAAATACGATTGATTGATTGTTGGGTAGGGTCTGTCTCTATATGTTGCCAACTTGTACTTCCCAAGCACTTTGTACAGTGCTCTGCATACAGTAAGCGCTCAATAAAATACGATTGATTGACTGTTGGGTAGGGACTGTCTCTATATGTTGCCAACTTGGACTTCCCAAGCGCTTAATACAGTGCTCTGCACACAGTAAGCGCTCAATAAATACGATTGATTGATTGTTGGGTAGGGTCTGTCTCTATATGTTGCCAACTTGGACTTCCCAAGTGCTTAGTACAGTGCTCTGCACACAGTAAGCGCTCAATAAATACGATTGATTGATTGATTGTTGGGTAGGGACTGTCTCTATATGTTGCCCACTTGGACTTCCCAAGCACTTAGTACAGTGCTCTGCACACAGTAAGCGCTCAATAAATACGATTGATTGTTGGGTAGGGACTGTCTCTAGATGTTGCCAACTTGGACTTCCCAAGCGCTTAGTACAGTGCTCTGCATACAGTAAGCGCTCAATAAATACGATTGATTGATTGATTGATTGACTGTTCTCCACGTAAGATCCGCTCTCTCCTGCCCCTCTCCACCCTCTCTCTCCCCCTCCGCTGACCCTGCGGCTTTTATAGGGGGCAGGAGGAGAGGAGTGAGGATGGCAGAAAGGGGCACCACAAAAGACGACACGCAAAATGCCTCGTGTTCGAGTGTTATTTGCCACACTGCCCTGCAGCCAGTGGCGTTACCAAGGGACTGTGAGCCCACTGTTGGGTAGGGACCGTCCCTCTAAGTTGCCAACTTGGACTTCCCAAGCGCTTAGGACAGTGCTCTGCGCTCAATAAATACGATTGAATGAATGAATTGAATGAGCCCCCTAAAGGGGCACAACTTCGGTCTCCCAGAAATTCTTCAGATCTCCACGGAGGCAACCAAACACAGACCGCTCGAAAGGGCCCGTGGCCCCCAGGATGTATTTAGGCAGCAAGGTCATAAGCGCATATCTTTGCACCCATACACACAACACAAACATATGGAAAATCAGTATCAGCAACTTCCACCCCCTTGTATTTTCCTGTGAGATAAACCAAATAGATCCCAACGCAGCATCTTGAAAGAGAGAAGCTCGGGGTCTCAGATATCCCGGTGGTACTGGCTGTGGGGATGTTAGAAAAGGCCCTACGTGATCTCATTTCTGCTGAATTTGTTTCGGTCTCAACTTCCCTAGGAGTTACTTGGTTCTTACTATGTGCCTGGCAGTCTTTTAGACCGTGAGCCCACTGTTGGGTAGGGGACTGTCTCTATATGTTGCCAACTTGTACTTCCCAAGCGCTTAGTACAGTGCTCTGCACACAGTAAGCGCTCAATAAATACGATTGATGATGATTGTACTAAGCGCTGGGGCAGATACAAGTTAATCAGGCTGGACACAGCCCATGTCCCACATGGGCCTCACAGTCTTAATTCCTATCTTACAGATGAGGTAACTGAGCCCCAGAGGAGCTAAGTGACTCACCCAAGGTCACACAGCAGACAAGCGGGATTAGAACCCAGGTCCTCCTGACTCCCAGTTCTGCGTTCTATCCACCAGGAGACACCGCTTCTCCATCTGGTGCCAAGTTTTACTGATTCTTCCTTAGAAATATTTGGTGAATCCATTCCCTCCCATCCTCTTCTGGAGCCACAGCCCTAGTGCAGGAGGAACAGCGTGGCCTAGTTGTAAGAACATGGGTCTGGGACTCAGAAGACCTGGGTTCTAGTCCTGGAGCTGCCAGTTGTCTGCCGGGTGACCCAGGGCAAGTCACTTCACTTCTCTGTGTCTCAGTTTTCTCAGCCGCGAAATGGGGATTCAGTGCCTTCGGATTCAGTGCCTCCGGATTCAGTGCCTCCTCTGCCACTAATCTCCTCACCGTACCTCGCTCTCGCCTGTCCCGCCATCGACCCCCGGCCCACGTCATCCCCCGGGCCTGGAATGCCCCCAATCCCTCTGCCCATCCGCCAAGCTAGCTCTCTTCCTCCCTTCAAGGCCCTGCTGAGAGCTCACCTCCTCCAGGAGGCCTTCCCACACTGAGCCCCTTCCTTCCTCTCCCCCTCGTCCCCCTCTGCATCCCCCCATCTTACCTCCTTCCCTTCCCCACAGCACCTGTATATATGTATATATGTTTGTACATATTTATTACTCTATTTATTTATTTATTTATTTTACTTGTACATATCTATTCTACTTATTTTATTTTGTTAGTATGTTTGGTTTTGTTCTCTGTCTCCCCCTTTTAGACTGTGAACCCACTGTTGGGTAGGGACTGTCTCTATATGTTACCAATTTGTACTTCCCAAGCGCTTAGTACAGTGCTCTGCACATAGTAAGTGCTCAATAAATACGATTGATGATGATGATGATGATTATGCCTAGCCTCCCACCTGCTCAGACTATGAGCCCTCTGGGGGACAGGGATTGTGTCTGCCCTGATTGACTTCTTAGAACACTGCTTGACACACAGAAATCTCTTAACAAAAACAATACGACTACTAATAATAATATAGTATTTACTAAGCACCTACTAAGCATAACAACAACCATAATGATAACAATAATAAATAATACAAAGCTCCTTACGGAATTTACAGTCTAGTGGGGAGACGGGCACTAAAATAATAAATTACAGCTAAGAGGAAGAAGGAAAAAAGGGCAGGTTTCACGATTTAATGCTTAAGTAATACCTGACTGACTGCATCACCATTCATAATTTAATTCCACAAACCCTAGATTTCTTCACACTTTTCCTCTTAACAGTCCTCCAATTAACTACATCACTGCATTACTTCCTTAATCCCCCTGCAACCCAAAGAGAGAAAACGCAATAAAACTCTCTTTATGGTGTAGGGATGATTTAAAGCATTCAACACAGACCTCCAAAAGGTGCTTCTATTCTGCAATAACTCCACCCTTGGGCTATATTCTGTTCCACATAACTCTCATCATAATCCCTCCTCCCGTCATTTCTTTTGGTTTAAGTGAGGCTCACCCTGTTGAAAAATACCTCATTCTACCCTTCAGTTGTCTTAATCGGTTTGAAACTTCTGGGTACCTCTTTCGGCCTCGTGGGGTTACCGCCATCCCAATTTTTCCCGGCTTTCCACTTCTACCTGCTTGCCAGAAATCATTTCCCCAATGTCAACTGAAAAAGTCCTCTAGAGCTGATGTGTCGTCTTCCATGACCTTGCATTTCGGGGAACCTTTTATATAAAAGCCAAAAAAACTCTCCAGGGAATTTACAGCAAAGGCTCAGCTCAGCTAGAAATATTGCAGACATTTCTCTCATGAGAAGAACTTGAAGGATAGGAGTCTTCAGGCTCAGAAGACCAAGAGAGAAAGGAGACAGGACTGAAATTCACAAAACCATGAAGGGAGTTGGCAGGACTAGCCAGAAGAGTTCTTCCTCTTGCTTTCACTAGGGGAAATCATTTTTGTCTGTCTCCCCATTTAGGTTTTAAGCTCCACGAGGACTGAGGGTCATGAGTCCCCGAGACTAAAACCTAGGTGTCCTGGTTCCCAGTGTCAGGTTCTGCCATATAACACCCACCCACTAATAGCCATTCACTCAATGGGCTTTTCATAATGCAGAGTTGGTGAAATTCACCTCTCTCATACTGATGCAACAAGGCTGATTCCTTGGCAGTTTCCAATTCTGAAGGCTTCTGAAAACTTCCATTTATATCCTAAAACATCCTTGGATCATTCTTTGTCCAATGCCCATGATTTGCGGGCGACCGAAGGCCAATTCCTAGCCTGTCTGGAAGTGGAAACCGGTTTGGGGTTCATTCATTCATTCATTCAATCGTATTTATTGAGCGCTTACTGTGTGCAGAGCACTGTACTAAGCGCTTGGGAAGTACAAGTTGGGGGTTTTGATGGGAAATACGTGGCTGATTAGAACATTTTGCAAGGCTTGTTTTTCTTCCCCTGAGATTGAGGAGGTGGCTTCAACCACCATTGACCTAGACTCCAAAGTGCTCCGGGACACTCTCTCTGTCTTTGAAGTCAGGAAACTCAGACAAATGCCCTCCAGTTAGTCATTCCTACCCTTCTAAATACTCCATCATGACTTGGTCACCTCTGATGGGTCCATCATGTGAATAATAAGGTAACGTCTATTTCTCTGGGCCCCACCACTGCAGCCCTCAGGTACCCCAACAGAGAGATGAGGCTGCCACACATTAAGACAAAATGGAAGACACACAACTTGCCCAGGGTCACAGAACAGACAGGGGACAGAGCCGGGATTAGAACCCAGGTCTTCTGACTCGCAGGCCTGTGCTCTATCCACAAGGCCATTAAGTCCAGACGTTTGTGTGCCCTAACCTTCCTTAGAAACCAAGCTTTTCAGTTCTAAGTTACCCAAGTGACCTGTGGAGAAGGCTGCTGGAATTTTGACCAGGCCTTTCATTTTCTTGTTTAAATACTGCTATTTAATAGACTATTGGTGCTGTGGGGAGCTTTGAAACAATGATGGGAAAGCCCTTCAGGAGATTCTACAGGCTTCAATTTTGATAGATGTGTTGGATCAAAGGCCCACCCACAAACTGCTTCCTGTCCCTCCTTTGGCTCCAACCATCAAATCTGTTCCAGTTTCAGTGACCACAGCTAATGCAGAACATATTTATCTATCAGCTAACCAATCCCCAAACAAGCATCAATATCCCTGGGATGAAATGTCAGCTTGACTTACCACTTCGTGGAGCTGCTTCTCTTCTGCTGCCCGTCCATTAGTTTCTCTCTCCAAAGCCCCCTGAGAGCTCGGAGTAAGGCAGACATCCCCCTCCTTGGGGAATTCACAGGCCTCTGGCTGGACTGCGGGAATGATGCTCGGGAGAAGGCTGTGGACAAATGGTTCGCGAAGGGATGGCTGGGTGAAAACATCTTCGTCACCCTCTTCTTCCTCCTCCTCCTCCTCCTCCCCGGACTCATACGGAGAAGCTTCAGCGTCCGGGACCTGTGGGCCCCAGGGCGCAGAATCGACGGCAGGAGATAAAAACTCGTAGTTGGCAAAAACGATTGTGCTGGGTTCTTGTCGGATGACGTGGGTTGGGGGGCCCCTTTCTGGGCTCTCCCTGGGGCATTCGCTTGGAAGAAGCGTGGTGAGGCTTCTCTCCCAAGGGGAAATGTTGAGAGAATCCACAGCTCTGACCGAAGGGGAGAGAGGGAATGCCCCACCTGGGGGACTACTGCTGCCCGACCCTCTGACCAGCACTGAGGGGGTCTCGTTATTTCCCGCTGAACAGGTCCGCGAAGAAGAGCCCTCCGGATGGGAGTCAGTGGCAGGCTGAGAGGTGGGGTCACGAAATCCGGCATCGACTCCTTCGGGATTTGTCTCCTTCGTTGTCCCCCCGCTCTTGGCGGGGTCTAGCCTCTCTTCGAAGAGCTTAGTTTCCATCCCCGTGCCTGTCACCCATCAGGCAGGAGGGGTGGGGAGGCCTTCCTTTCTAGACTCCTCGACTTTCTGGGATCGCTCGCCACTATCCGGTCCGGGACTTTGGAGCAAAATCCTTTCTAGTCCTGAAATTCAAAAAGGTAAATGCCATTATTTTCCGGGTGACTATATGTGGGAAAGGAGCAGTGCCACCTTGGTTTGGTCACTGAGAACAATAAGTCACAGGCCTGGGGGTCAGAGGACCTGGGTTCTAATCCTGCCTTCACCATTCATCTGCAGTGTGACCTTGGCCAAGTCACTTCACTTCTCTGGGCCTCAGTTACCTCATCAGTAAAACATGGATTAAGATGGTAAACCCCATGTGGGACAGGGACTGTGTCCAACCTGATTAGTCTGTTTCTATCCCAGAGCTTAGTACAGTGCCTGGTTCATAGTAAGTGCTTAACAAATACCATATATATTAAAAAAAAAGACACAGATCGGATAACTTCCCTGTCTCATATAGGTCTCACGACACTATTACAAACAGATTAGCTAGGTTAGCTACTTAATGATGGTACTTATTAAGTGCTAACTGTGTACTAAGCACTGAGGTAGACAACTTATACTCAGGCTCTGTTGTAAAATGTGCTTGCTGAATGTATTCTGTTTTTGGAGCCCTGACTAAGGTGGGAAGAAAGCTGTGGAAAATAATTTGTGCTGGTCCCTTTTTAATTCCTAAATGCCACACTAACTGAAGAGAGACCTTGATTCTAGAGAATTAAGTGCTTATGGAAATGAATACCTGTAAATGTGATAAAGAGGGTTATAATGTAAATTTCTATCAGAGTGCTTAATTAAAGCAACATATACTGTTACTGTCGCCACTGGGAAAATTCATTATAACTATATTTTATACTATGCTTTAATGAGCCAATTGTGATACAATTAATACTATTACTAAGCGCTAAATATTATAGAGCTGTCCTTTGGTTCGAACACAGTGCTGCCAATGTTGGCATTGCATCCATGAATAAAAGTGTCTTTGAGAATCTCTTGCAGGCTATCCACCAGTTTGATTGCAATTATTAGGTGCTTACTGTGTGCAGAGCACTGCACTAAGTGCTTGGGAATATATGTTGGTACAGATTTATTACTCTATTTATTTTACTTGTACATATTTACTATTCTATTTATTTTGTTAATGATATGCATTTAGCTTTAATTCTATTTGTTTTGACAACTTGACACGTTTCCACATGATTTGTTTTGTTGTCTGTCTCCCCCCTCTAGACTGTGAGCCCGTTGTTGGGTAGGGACCGTCTCTATATGTTGCCAACTTGTACCTCCCAAGTGCTTAGTACAGTGCTCTGCACACAGTAAGAGCTCAATAAATACGACTGAATGAATGAATGAATGCAATAGTTGGTAATAATAATAATAATAATAATAATAATGGCATTTATTAAGCTCTTACTATGTGCAAAGCACTGTTCTAAGTGCTGGGGAGGTTGCAGGGTGATCAGGTTGTCCCACAGGGGGCTCACAGTCTTAATCCCCATTTTACAGATGAGGTAACTGAGGCACAGAGAAGTTAAGCGACTTGCCCAAAGTCACACAGCTGACAATTGGCGGAGCCAGGATTTGAACCCATGACCTCTGACTCCAAAGCCCATGCTCTGCCCACAAGGAGCTTACTGTCTACAGAGGGAGGCAGGCATTAAATTAGGTAACGGGTAGGGTAAATATTAGAGTATAAATGAAAAAGTATTGTTATTACTACTACGACTACTACTACAAGCACAAATTTTCCCAATATGGGGATTTTTGAGCACATAACACCCATGTTTTAGGAGAACTGGGTGCTGCTTCCACGCTTCCACCCAAGTGTTTCATGTTCAAAATTCTCTCCACTGATACAGCACGGAAAAGATGAGAGGGAGACAGAGTGAATTATTTAACACTGATTAACACAGAGAACTCCGTACTGTAAACCATGGAAGATTCACTTTGAGGAGCTGATGTCCTAGAAAGGTAAGGCAGATAAAGTCACAGATAATCTGAACTCTAGACTGGATTTCTTTGCGGTTATAAAGTTGGTTCTTGCAGATAAACCGTTTGAAGACTTTCTTATTTTCAAGAGAGCATGCTCCTGGACCATCAGTTCAAAAGTCAGCCGCTAATAAAACTGCTACACTCGTAGCCAGGACTTTGTTAGCTAATATAAATGCAGAAGAGAGGCAATTTAGGTTAAAAATTGCTTTTAAAATCTAGATCATCAATAACAATAAGCGATGTTATTTACTAAGTGCTTACTATCAAAAAATCGGATCATTCTTGTCCCACGTGGAGTTCAGCTATTTAAGAATAGTATTTATCAAAAACCAACTATGTAGAGAGTGTAGTATGCACCTGGGGGAGTACAAAAGAGCTGAAAGAAATGACTCCTACCTTCATCTTATAATTGAATCAACTGCTTCAAAATGCAATTACATTTGCTAGAGGGTACCCGCCTTGGAATCTTTTTCCGGCATTTATTCCTGGCTATTTAGAAGACCAAAGGCAAGTGGGAGTAATGGTATTTACTGAGCATTCATTGGGAGCAATAGGATCTATTAAACTCATGGGATATGCGAGTTTCTTGCTGAGATTGTGGGTCAGTGGAGGCGGGGGAGATGATGAGGGAGAGAATTGGGCACAAGCTGCTGGAAACGTTTTGGAAGAGTGGCCGCCTCCAATTTCAGGCTGTGTTAGCTCGCTGTGGGCAAGGAATGTGTCTACTGTTGTACTGTATTCTACCAAAAGCTTAGTACAGTGCTCTGCCCACAGTAAGCACTCAATAAGTAAGACTGAATGAAATATTGAGCAGGGATAATAGATTCAGCTACATGGGACTTGAGGAGGAGCAAAGATCTGAACCTTAGAGAGTAGGGGAAAGGTGTTTAGTGACCATTTCCTTTCCCCATTAAATCCCACAGAATCAAAGCCACACCTTCAAAACGGGAGACTCAAACCCCAGGCTTCTTCTTTTACAATGCACTGCACAGCACGGTGCGATCAATCAGTCGATCAATCAGTCAATCAGTCAGCTGGGACCAGAAGCTGGGGACGGTGTTCTGCACAAAGTAAGCGCTCAATAAATACAACTGATTGACTGGTTGAAGCTAGGCCTCCTGACTCCCAGGACGCTTCTGAGTCCATAGAAATGCTGAGGCCAAATGAGAATAACTCATATGAATTGCTGAGGTGAGTCAGTATTATGCAGATACTATTAATAAGGAGGAGGGTGAATGTCCGTCAAGTGCTACCTGCCTGCAGGCCTGTTTGTTTGTTTTATGGTATTTGTTAAGTGCTTATTATGTGTCAAACACTGTCCTAAGAGCTGGGATAGATACAAGTCAATTAGGTTGGACACAGTCCCCGTCCCACATGGGGCTCACAGTCTTAATCCCCATTTTACAGATGAGGTAACTGAGAAGTTACAAAGAGAAGTTAGATGACTTGCCCAAGGTCACACAGCAGACAAGTGGCAGAGCCAGGGTTAGAATCCAGGCCCTTCTTACTCCCAGGCCATGCTAGGCCAGGCTTCTTCAAGCTGTCATCTTGCATATCATGTTGCCAGTGCAATAACGACGACTTGTTACGTGCCCAAGTGGAATCAATCAATCAATCAATCAATCGTATTTATTGAGCGCTTACTATGTGCAGAGCACTGTACTAAGCGCTTGGGAAGTACAAATTGGCATCACATAGAGACAGTCCCTACCCAACAGTGGGCTCACAGTCTAAAAGGGGGAGACAGAGAACAGAACCAAACATACCAACAAAATAAAATAAGTAGGATAGAAATGTACAAGTAAAATAAATAAATAAATAAATAAATAAATAGAGTAATAAATATGTACAACCATATATACATATATACAGGTGCTGTGGGGAAGGGAAGGAGGTAAGACGGGGGGATGGAGAGGGGGACGAGGGGGAGAGGAAAGAAGGGGCTCAGTCTGGGAAGGCCTCCTGGAGGAGGTGAGCTCTCAGCAGGGCCTTGAATGCCCACTTCTACCAACAAAAACTCACAGATAACTCCGAGCGGGAAGACTTTTGCCTTCATTAAATCCCTGAGGGGCTTTGCCGTCCACCAAACCTTTTGCAATACTAATCGGATGAAGGGCATTTGCAAGCCAGGCTGCTTGCCAACCGGTCCAAGGAACCAAAGGGTTGCCAAAGCAAGCAGCTGCTCAGTTGAGGAAAGTGACGAAACAGAGGCCCCCGAAAAGAGCAGAGCGATGAGGAGAGTCGCTCGCCTCTCATCTAGCAGTTGGTTTTGAAACTGAGGCCATGTCGACCTAAAATAACTCCTCCTTCTCTGGTGGCTTTTTAAACCATTTAAAACCCACTTAAAACCTGCCCAGCACAAGGAGCGAGTTACTGCGGAAACTCAAGCCCGATGAAACGGCAGTGGAGGCACCACTACAATTGCCTGTCTTTTCCTCCCAACTGCGATTCTTCGAACAACCGTATTTATTGAGCACCTACTGGGATGCAGACCACTGTCCTGAGAACTTGGGCGCATACTACGGAAGTCCTGATCCCTGCCCTCATGGACACTAGAGCCCATAAAACTATGGGAAGGTCAGTGTCCAGTCTTGAGATGTATCTGATAGACCGTGCTCAGAAATCGAGGTCCCTCTGCCTCATTCCTGCTGATGTCCTTGCACAAACCTTTCGCTTTCATAATGAATGTACACTGCAGTGCTCTTCAGGGACAGGCTCTCCCAAACAGCTCTAATTGAGTTGCTCCAAATTACATTTTCTGTTCATTATTTAGAATGATAGATGATTTCCCCATGCAAATTATGAACTGCAAACAAGCCGAGCAACTGCGCAGTTGGGCTTGGAGGAGGAACTGTTGATGTATTTTCCTGCGTTTCTGCAAAGAGGGCTTCGGCTGCAGTTTGGGTCTGACTATTTTAATTTACCGGGAGCCCATGCCGCCTGTGAAGGCCAGACTTGGTTTGGTAGAGATGAGTTAGCCTCTGACTTCACTTTAGCATTAT
Organism: Tachyglossus aculeatus; assembly: GCF_015852505.1. Taxonomy (NCBI): domain Eukaryota; kingdom Metazoa; phylum Chordata; class Mammalia; order Monotremata; family Tachyglossidae; genus Tachyglossus; species Tachyglossus aculeatus. The sequence goes on from NC_052085.1 coordinate 5,028,874, forward strand.
GCTTTCTTCATTGTTAAGCCGGTTCAGGCTGCAGCCGACAGGTTAAAACAGAACAGTCAACATTGACGCAGGCTGAGGAGCCCACGTTGCATTAATATATTTGCATTTCAATCCTCTAGCAGTCTTTTCTGCACCCAGTAAAACCCATTCCCTAGACAATTTTGTTGAAGGATTGCTGCTGACTTGGAAACCACAAAGTATTCCTTCCCCAGCAACTCAAGATCAAAAAAATTAGAGGAAAGAAAGTGAAAGATAAGGTAAGCCAATATATTAAAGACTATTTTTCCAATATTATTTTTACCTGTTTGGTAAGGTAACCCCATACTTTTCAATTCAGATAATTTCCACAAGCATTACCATCTTGAGCTCTGTTAGTAGCCAAAAAGCTCCTCCGTTGATTCAGGACAAAAAAAAAAAAAGAGATATGAATAGCTCCTTAACAAAATGAATTTCAGCTTGCATGCCACCCGCTCAAGAATTCTGTCAACAGAAGTATGTGTGAGAATCCCTGGGGCTGAACAGCCTCCTACAAGCAACAGCCGACTCAGGGAGGGAGGGAGGGAGAAAAAGAGTGGGGAGGCAGAGAGAGAGGGATGCACAGAGACAGAAACAGCAAGAGACAGAGAAGAAGTGAGAGAAGAAGAGAGGGAAAAGAAGGGAGAGGAAATGGGAGAGAGTGGGAAAGGGCAAAAGAGTGTTAGGGGGAGAAAGGAGAGAGAGGAAAGAGGGATAGGAGGAGGAGGAATAAGGAAGAGGAGGGAGAGAAAGGGAGGAAATGAGAGACGGCCAGTAAGAAGGGGCCGGGAGCACACGTGTCAGTGGAGAGGCCTGGGTGCAAGCCATAGGTGCACTGAGTAGACAAATCAGAACCTCCTTAAACGGCAGGAGGCTCCCCTTCCTCCCCCTCCACAGCCTCCTTTTTATCCCTGAGAGTAGCCATGGCAGCTTCCCATTGATCACTGTATGGTTTGGTCTTTGGTCGCTGTCAGTTTTGGAAAGGTGAGATTGAATGGCTAGCATTTGGGAGTCAGTCTTCCCAAACCAACACCAAACAGCGTGTAAATCACGGCTCCGTGACAGCTCCGGGACCCAAGCCCAGAGCGGGAGCAGGGTGGCAGCCTTGGAAGGTGCCCACTAACTAGGCTTTCCTCTGGGTCCTCCTGACGTTTATTTTTGCCTTCTCACTGGAGTCAGCACAATGTAGAAAAACGTCCAAACTAACCCCCAGCACTGCTTGCTTAATAGTAAAAAAATTATTAGAGAAGCAGCATGGCCTCGTGGACAGAGCACGGGCCTCGAAGTCAGAAGGACCTGTGCTCTAATCCTGGCTCCGCCACTTGTCTGCGAAGGGACCTAGGGCAGGTCACTTCACTTCTCTGTACTTCAGTGTCCTCATCTGTAAAATGGGGATGAAAACTGTGAGCTCCATACGGGACGTGGACTGTGTCCAACCTGATTAGTTCGTACTTACCCCAGCAATTAGTACTGTGCTTGGCACATAGTAAGCACTTAAATAGCACACACAAAAATACCATTAAAAAATTATTAAGCACACACTGTGGGCAGAGAACTGGGGGAGATAAGGAATAACTGGAGCAGGTCCTGTCCCTCTTGAGCACGGGGCTCAATCTAATGGGCAGGGGGAGGCGGAATCTTATTATCCCCATGATATAGTTGAGGAAACTGCAGCCCAGAGAGGTTAAGAGATATACCCAAGGTCACAGAGGTCACTCCCTTCCTGCATGTATCCCCAGTCCAGATCTTTCGGCAAAGTAGACAGTGTCTCCAGATTCATTCAATCATTCAATCGTATTTACTGAGCGCTTACTGTGTGAAGAGCACTGTACTAAGCACTTGGGAAGTACAAGTTGGCAACATATAGAGACGGTCCCTACCCAACAGTGGGCTCACAGTCTAGAAGGGGGAGACAGAGAACAAAACAAAACATAGTAGCAAAATAAAATAAATAGAATAAATATGTACAAATGAGAGTAATAAATATGTACAAACATATATACATATATACAGGTCCAGATGCTAAAGTCTTAAGTTGTTTTCCTCGAGGGAAAATTCCAGGCCAATCAGGCTAAGGGGCTCAACCATCTAAGGTATAGGAAGAGCAGGAATCTTATCCCCATTTTACAGATGAGGAAACTGGGGCCCAGAAAGGTTAAGTGACGCGTTCAAGGTCCCACACCTTTAAAAAAAGGCCAATGTGGACCTGTAGAGGCACAACCGTCTCAATCAATCAATGAGTCATATTTGTTGAGCATCTACTGTGCGCAGAGCACTGTATTAAGAGCTTGCAATATGCCTGCCCACAATGAGCTTAAAGTCTAGAGGATTTCAAGATGTAGCTCAACTTCAGCTCATCTATGAAGTTCAGTCCAATTTTGTGGCTCCTGGGTAAGCCCACAGGGGCCAGTTAAAAGCAGTACTCCCCCCGACCCCCTGCCCCCCACCCAATATGAGTGGTAAGGGCTGAAGCTGGTTTCAAAGTACCCATCGGTCCCTCACATCCATATACTTCCACACCCTCTGTTCACAGCTAGAGTAAAATGGGTCACAGGAGGACATAAATGCACTGAAAATAAAACGACTCCCTTTGTACCAATGACTTCCCAACGGGAAACCTTTAAATTGTAATCAGGCGATAGATTTAAATGTCCTAAAGGATAATAAAGGAAATTGGGATTGTCATTTAAAGAGTCACTCAATTCCAATTAGACCCTGGTCCCTTCCAGTGCATAATAAAAGCCACCAATTGAAAAATAAAGATGCAGATGATCTCTGATTTGCACAAGTGTACTGAATGTATTTCACGAAGAACAAATCCATCATGTCTCATGCAAAAACTAGGTTACGGCTTTATGGCAGGATAATAAATTAGTGTTTCGGGAAAACGCAGTTGGAAGGGAATTCACGCAATATGGATAGTGGCCGTGATGAAGAAAGCAGAGATAGGTCACACAAATGGCAGCATGGCCTAGGGATCCTGGCTCTGTCACTTGTCTGCTGTGTGACCTTGGGCCAGTCATTTAAATTCTCTGTGCCTCAGCTACCTCATCTGTAAAATGGGGATTAAGACTGTGAGCTCCCTGTGGGACAACCCGATCACCTTGCAACCTCCCCAGCACTTAGAACAGTGCTTTGTACATAGTAAGAGCTTAATAAGTGCCATCATTATTATAAGAGGGACGAGGAGCAGGTATCTTCTCCTCACTTTACAGATGAGAAAACTGAGGCCCAGAGAGGTTAACTGACTTGCCTAAGGTCACATAACAGGTCAGTGGCAAAGCTGGGATTAGATTACATTACATTAGAGAAGGAGCATGGCTCAGTGGAAAGAGCCCGGGCTTTGGAGTCAGTGGTCATGGGTTCAAATCCTGGCTCTGCCAATTGTCAGCTGTGTGACTTTGGGCAAGTCACTTCACTTCTCTGTGCCTCAGTTACCTCATCTGTAAAATGGGGATTGACTGTGAGCCCCCGTGGGACAACCTGATCACCCCGTATCCCCCGCAGGGCTTAGAACAGTGCTTTGCACATAATAAGCACTTAACAAATGCCATTATTATTATTATTATTATTATCCCAACTTTTCTGGCTGCCCAACCCATCCTCCTTCCACGGACAGAAGAGAGATTTACACTTCTCTTTAATTTTGTAAGGTAAGGGATATCTGGAATGGCTAAATGAGCACACATCAAGGTGGTGGGTGGAGGGGTGGGGGGAGTTCAAGCTACACCTGGGACTGACCCCCCAACTCCCCAAAGGGCTTTTAAGAGGCCAGGCTGGTTCTGAAACCCTCAGAGCATTGGAATGAGGCTTGCTAACTGCCTCAGAGGGATGTCAGATTAACACCTACAAACTCCTTGGAGTTTTATGGAAGGAAGGTATGGAGCCTAATAAAGGGATAATGGAAAATTACATAACAGGATATAAAATCCTCACATCTTTCAACGAGCCTAACACAGTTCTTGCATATTTAGGACTGAAGCGAGACTTCCATCCGGCAATCGAATTGACGTTTGGTTACTGCCTGAAGTTATTCATAATGGATCCAGGGGCCGGGGAGATTTTTGTGGAGATCTTGAAAAGGGAAGGAAGTGTTACAGGAGAAAATCATCAACAGCAATAGACTTCTCAGAATAGTTTTCATCTCCGTGCCATTTCTTGATCATCATAGAGAAAGCAGAAATGAACATCTACCTTTTCCAACTCACCGAATTCAGGGGCTGTTATCAGTTTAGAGCTCTTCAAAGTAACCGAGTGAAAGGTAGTTAGTAGAGAACAAGAGTTTCATTTGGTGATGTGAAAAACCTATTTTTGTCTTAAACCACCCTCATTTTACCACACTGGGCTAGTGAAGAAGAAAGGGTCTTGACGCATACATGCTTTCAAAGAGTAGCTGGACTTTTCTCATTATCTCTAGACTCATGGCAGCTCAAAGGGTGGCCTAGTGGAAAGAGCAAATGACTGGGAGACAGAAGACCTGGGCTCCAGTCCTGGCTCTACCACTTGGGCAAGCCCCTTATCCTCTTTGGGCTCAGTTTCCTCATCTGTGAAATGGGGTTTCAATTCCTCTTCTCTCTCCTTCTTAGGCTGAAAAGCTTCATTCGGGGATGGAGTTGTGGCAGATCTAACTCTACCTCACTGTAGGGCACATAGTAAGCACTTAATAAGTACACAAGATTCCTACCCTCATGGAGCTTCAGTCTAGTGGGGAAGGCAGACACTAAATCTGTAGTATTTATTGAGTGCAAAGCACATGCAGAGTATTGTGCTTGGGAGAGTATAACAGAGGAAAAAGACCTAATCTCTGCTCACAAGGAGCTTAGTCTCCTCCTATTGTCCTCAAAAGAGGGCTGAAGTCTCAAAGAGAACATGGTGGCAGTCTTTTGACCTTTTTACTGCTGGACAATGCCCCCTTTCTACCTCCATGCGTTTGCAGTTGTTCACTAGAAATGGTCCAATCCTGTAAATCTATTCGTCCAGGATCGCACACGCAGGCAAGGGAGATTAGACAACACACTGAGGCTCAGAACGAATTCTTGCACTCCATATGATTTACCTTGTGACCAAATAATCCTCAAGGTGGTGAAAGCTACGATTCTTGCCGAAGGACCCAGGGATTAAAAAAAAACAAAACAAAAAACACACAGCTATTTTCGGGAATTGTTTCCTTCCATACATGAAACTCTGAAGGCTTCACTGGGCCCACTCTCCCTGACTTTCAACTTGTCTTGAACTATGACAGCTCACAGAGGGAGGGAACACCAATAACAATGTCAAACATTCAGGGTATTTACTGAAAGCTTCCACTCACTTGATCATTAAGGCATTCTTTTCCTGTGAAGTCACTGGTGTTGTGTAAGTGTAGAATTTATAGGGCGATTTGTACTAGAAGTGAGCTCTGACATGTCTCTGGCAAAGGTCTTCAAGATGCCACGGATTGATGCCACTTGAAATTCTGGCTCGGGGAGGCAATCAGGTCTTAGCACGAACACATTACCATTAGAATTCAAGACCTCTGACTTCAGGTACGAGGGAAACGGGGCTACTTCAACAATCCCTGCTCACGCTGTAGCCATCTTGGACTGGAAATTCTTTCTAATCCATTCAAAGATGATCATTTGAACATGAAATTATTTTGGTTCCTCCAATAAACAAAAGGGCAGTGTTTAGGACTATCTGAGGAATTCATCTGGTGGAAAGATGCAAACAAATGTCACATTGTTATTCTCTCTGGAGAGTTTTGGGGATGGAGACTAGGCAGGGCACCTAACGGAAAAGGGAGGAGTTGAGACAGAAATCCACACAGCGTGACGGGGTGGAGGGAGGTCTCTTTCCAGATTTCCTTCCTCATCCTTGGGAAATGGATTAAATAATACTCCTTCTCATTAGACTGGAAGCCCCTTGAAGCAGAGTGGCCAAGGACAAAGAACACGAGCCTGGGAGCCAGAGGAACTGTGTCCTAATAGCAATATTAATAATAATTACGGTATTTGTTAAGCACCTAACCATGTGCCCGGTACTTTACTAAGCTCTGGCGTGGATGCAAGCAGACTGGGTTAGACACAGTCCCTGTCCCACATGGGGCTCCCAGTCTCAATCCCCGTTTTACAGATGAGGAAACTGAGGCCCAGAGAAGGGAAGCGAGTTGCCCAAGGCCACACAACAGACAAGTGGTGAAGCCAGGATAGAATTCATGACCTTCCGATTCCCAGGACCATGCTCTATCCACTACGCCATGCTGCTTCCTAATCCCTTGTCTGCTCCTTAACTGCTGCGACCTTTAGGCAAGCTACTTCAATTCTCTGGGCCTCAGAGGACTCTTCTTCAAAGTGGGGGTTTAATACTTGTTCTCCCTTCTACTTAAACTGGGAGCCCCAAGTGAGACAGGGGCTGGGTCTGATCTGATTATCTTATTTCTACCCCAGTACTTAATGCAGTGCCTAGCATATAGTAAGCTTTTAACAAATTGCAAAAATATTATTGAGCATGTCTTTTAACTTTCTTTTTGTCCCTCAAGTGCTTAGTACAGTACTCTGCAGACAGAAGGTACTTGACAAATACTATTGATGGTTTGGTAAGAATAAATTACATATATCAGGTGTGGATGAAAATGAAAAAAAACCAGGGAAAAATCAGTAATATTGGTACTAGTTCTGCACTTTCTAAAGATCGGCTCCATTCAATCGTATTTATTGAGCACTTACTGTGTGCAAAGCACTGTACTCTGGAATACAAGGCTGTGTTCAGAAATTGGAATGTATTAATTTATGAAATGCAAATGCTTAGTACAGTGCTCTGCACACAGTAAGCACTCAATAAATACGATGGATGAAATGCAGTAAATGACAGCAAAGGGAGATGCAAGTCGTGAGAAACCGTCAGAAGACTTCCAGCTCAAAGAAAATGCTAACTTTAGCAAAACATCTTACCCTCCATCACAATGATCATTTCTCAGTTCTCCAGCAGATGTTTGAAGATGTCCTACCAGACACCGTAAAGAGAGGACTAACCGATATCTGATTGTGATTTTCTTCCTGGGAAGAAATCTTTTCCGCTTCCTCACTAGGCCTTGTTCTCATCTCTCTGGTTGCCGACCTTTTACTCACAACTCTTCCTTCTTCCTGGAACTCCCTTCCCATCCAGCAAACTACTGCTCTCCCCATCTTCAAAGCTCTTCTGAAATAACATCTCCTCCAGGTGGCCTTCCTGAATTTATCTCTCTCCTCCTCACACTCTTTCCCCACTACTGCCACTTCAGCATTTCTTCGTCACCTATACGTATGGGAACTCACTTCCCTCATTGCACTTTTGAACATATCTTTATAGTGCTTACGCTTAACAAATACCATCGTTATTATTATTATCACTCTTCTGCTTCATCCTACCTATAACTCATTTTAATGTCTGTCTCCTCTGTTAGATTTAAGCTCCTTGAGGCCAGGAATTGTTTCTATTAATTCTATTATAATAATGATAGTATTTGTTGAGCGCTTCCTGTGTGCCAAGCACTGTTCTAAGTGATGGGCACTGTTCTACTGTATTCACCCAAGAGCTTAGTTCAGTGCTCTCTGAAAAGAGTAGGTGCTCACTAAATACTATAGAGCGCGGGCTTGGGAGTCAGAAGGTCATGGGTTCTAATCCCAGCTCCAACACTTGTTTGCTATGTGACCTTGGGCAAGTCATTTTTCTGCACCATATTACCTCATCTGTAAAATGGGGATTGTGACCGTCAGCCCCATATGGGACAGGGACTGTGTCCAATCCGATTAGCTTGTATCCACCCCAGAGCTTAGTACAGTGTCTGGCACATAGTAAGCGCTTAACAAATACCCCTATAATTGGGTCGGTTCCAGTAAAACCAGTTGGATTTTGGTTAGAATCTGACTAGTCCAGGGGACAGTGTCATAGCCTGCAGATCACAGGGGGCTGGGTCAGCCTCTGTCAGCCCTAGAGTATTTGTTAAGTGCCTACTATGTGCCAAGAACTGTACTGAGCCCTGAAATTGATACAAGTTAATCTGTCTCACGTCTCACATTCCAAGTACGAGGGACCACGACCAGGAGAAGCAGCGTGGCTCAGTGGAAAGAGAACGGGCTTTGGAGTCAGAGGTCATGGGTTCAAATCCCAACTCCGCCAATTGCCAGCAGGTGTGACTTTGGGCACGTCACTTAACTTCTCTGTGCCTCAGTTACCTCATCTGTAAAATGGGGATCAAGACTGTGAGTCCCCAGTGGGACAACCTGATCATTTTGTAACCTACCCAGCACTTAGAACAGTGCTTTGCACATAGTAAGCGCTTAATAAATGCTATCATTATTATTATTATTATTATTGAATCCTCATTATACTGATGAGGGGATGTCCAGAAATGTGAAACGCCCTGCCCAAGGCCACAAAGCAGTCGAGTGCTAGACTGTTCTAGAGTTCTAGACTGTGAGCCTGTTGTTGGGTAGGGACCATCTCCATATGTTGCCGACTTGTATTTCCCAAGTGCTTAGTACAGTGTTCAGCACACAGTAAGCGCTCAATAACTACAACTGAATGAATGAGTGGCAGAGCCAGGATTAGAACGCAGGTCCTCTGACTCCCAGGCTCTGAATCTATTTATTTATTTTATTTTGTTAGTGTGTTTGGTTTTGTTCTCTGTCTCCCCCTTTTAGACTGTGAGCCCACTGTTGGGTAGGGACTGTCTCTGTATGTTGCCAATTTGTACTTCCCAAGCGCTTAGTACAGTGCTCTGCACATAGTAAGCGCTCAATAAATACGACTGATGATGATGATGATGATGAATCTTTTCACTAGGCCACGCTGCATCCACTGAGCTAAGGAAACCTTGGGTATTTGGGGGTCTTCCTAATTGGAGAGGAAGGAGGGAGAGGTTCAGGCCTCAAATGTGCTTCCTATGGCATAGGATTCCCCAAGGGGGATACCAGAGTAAACTGGATTCCCTGCCCCAGCCCCTTCCACACTGTTGGAACCAAATTAAGGACAGAGATCATGTTTACCAGCTCTGTTGTACTCTCCCAAGAGCTTAGTTCAGTGCTCTGCCCACGGTAAACACTCAATAAATACTACTGACTAATTGCTAGGAATGCTGAAGCATGGGAGGGAAATATCTCCTGGCTCCTGTCCAACTCCCAGGACTCTTCTCACCTGTCCCAGTTCTGACCCAAAGCCAAGAGGATGAACCGAAATCACATGGGGAAGGAAGCCATTTCCCACGAAGCAACTGTTTGAAGACCCTAAAGCAACAGCAAGTTTTCCTTGAGTCTGGGAGGCAAAAATTGTAGCCTAGTAGAAAGAGCATAGGCCTGAAGTTAGAAAACCTGGAATCTAATCCCTACCCTGCCACTGGTCTGCCGTATGACCTTGGATGAGTCATTTTACTTCTTTATGCTACAGTTTCTTCATCTGAAAAATGGCGATGAAATACCTGTCTCTCTCCTGATTAAACTGTAAACACCCTGTGGTACAGGGATTGTGTCCAACCTGATCGCCTTACATCTATTCTGGCACTTAATACACTGCTTGTATTTTATTTTGTTTGTACATATTTGTACATGTTTGAACATATTTATTACTCTGTTTATTTATTTATTTATTTTACTTGTACATATCTATTCTATTTATTTTATTTTGTTAGTATGTTTGGTTTTGTTCTCTGTCTCCCCCTTTTAGACTGTGAGCCCACTGTTGGGTAGGGACTGTCTCTATATGTTGCCAATTTGTACTTCCCAAGCGCTTAGTCCAGTGCTCTGCACATAGTAAGCACTCAATAAATACAATTGATTGATTGATTGATTGATTGATTGATTTTGTTAGTATGTTTGGTTTTGTTCTCTGTCTCCCCCTTTTAGACTGTGAGTCCACTGTTGGGTAGGGACTGTCTCTATATGTTACCAACTTGTACTTCCCAAGCGCTTAGTACAGTGCTCTGCACACAGTAAGCGCTCAATAAATACGATTGATTGATTGATTGATTGATTGCTTGGCACAGGGTAAGCACTTACTAAATACCCGAAGCATTATTATTATTATTAAATTGGGGTTTAATGCTTTGGATTCAAAGTAGAAATTCCATTTTTGGATAACAAAGACAGTGTTCTGTAATCAAAAGAAACATTCAAACCATCTGGCAAAATGCATTAGGCAAGTCTTCTGTTCTAGAGAAAATTAGAAGACCAGAATCTTTCTGCGTGCCCCCAACGAGTTAAAGCCTGTGAAAGAGGTAATTGTGTAGTCAAGCCGATATGACCAAGCTCTGTATGTCATAAATGTCACAGACAATTCGGCACCCAGCTACTAATAGGCGTTCAAGGAAATTTCTGGATGTTCAAGACAATCTCAAAACATTAAATTAAATGTCACTGTCCAGCTGACTGGATACACCAGCCCCTCATTTTACCTATCCTTACTCTCCCCCGCACCAGCCCCAAATATACACACACTCTCTCTCTCTCTTTCTCTCTCTCTGCAGCTAATTGAGTTGGTGGTTGGGTAAAATGAATGATGTGTTCTCTCAGCCCCCTTGGGCCGTACATTGTCACATTTATAGCTGCACTTTTCCATTTCAGTTTGATGTTTATTTCCGCAAACAAGCAGCCTCTGCAAGCCCATTTCATCTGATTCCCGAAGGGGCCAATGGGAATCACTGTTTCCAAGCCAAGAAGAGGACTTCTTTTTCCAAACAGGAGGCCTGAAGGACCCGCCCCCTTCAAACAGTCCAGGCTATTGTTGCATTGTTCATTATCCACTTCTGTGAATGACCACTACAATGTGTGTTTCAGAGAGAGACTACGCCATCCTCTCGAACAAGAAATCAAATGTTTCCCGGTATAGTGCGTGGAAATGGAACTCAGGATGTTAAGAGACAATGAAGCTCTTTCTCCAGAAAGAAAACTCTATAGCAAATATGCTTACTGCCCCTGCCATCAAGTCTTTCTACAGGGTAAAATGGACCTGGGAGAAAGCTGCATACATGACAATGGAGGAAAGACACTATTATTATTATCAATAATAATAATAATGACAATAATAATAAATAGTATTCGTTAAGGCCTTACTAAGTGCCAGGGTAGACAAAACATAATCAGAATGGACTCAGCCTCTCTCCCACGTGGGGCTCCCAACTGCAAGGGAAGGGAGAACAGGTATTTAATTCCCCTTTGACAGATGACAAAACAGGTGAAGAGAAGTTAAGTGACTTGCTGTTTCCCCTTCAAACTGTAAGCTCATTGTGTTGTACTCTCCCAAGCACTTAGTGCAGTGCCCTGCACACAGGAAGCACTGAATAAAGGATTTATTGATTGACTGACTTTCCCAAGGTCACTCAGCAGGTAAGTGGGAGATCTGGGATTAGAACCTGGTCCCCTGACTGTCACTCCCGTGCTCCTCACTGACTGGTGTGCTGCCATTCCACCGAGGCACTTACCTTGTGAAGACTGCGTTGGATTCTTGATGTCTGACTGTCAATCTCACTTATAAACCCAGGGGCTGAATTGTCATTTCGCTTCAAAAGGGGCTAGGCTTATTGACCACCGCTTATTAATGATAAAACTGAATACTATTAAACATGATTATAGAATTCTAACTGATACTGCCCTTATTCTCATCAGCACATTTTCCCCAGGACTTTTAGTACAGAGCGTTGCCTACAGGAGCTGCTTAACTAATACTATTACTACTCCCACAAAATTACTTGTTATAAAATAGGTTTTGTTTAGTATGAACCTGTTTGATATTGAGCCCCCTCTTTTTTCTTTCAGCAAAGGCACTGCTGGTGTTTTCTGTGCCTTACCTCTAAGATTTGGGGACAGAGATCAGTCCTGCTTCATCATTACAGGAACTCAGCTTGGACTGACAAGGTGTCAGCACACTGGACAAAATGGAAATGTATGGCAGCCCCAATCAATCAATCAATAGCATTTATTGAGCACTTACGAAGTTGTGCTCAAGTTGGAAGACACATTCCCTACCCACAAGGAGCTTACAGTTTAGAGGGGGAGACAGGCATTGATACAAATTATGGATATGTACATAAGTGCTGTGAAGCTGAGGGTGGAGTGAATTTAGAGTGTTTAAAGATCTAACTGCACCGGCGATGCAGAAGGAAAAGGGAGCAGGGGAAAAGAGAGTTTAATCGGAGAAGGCCTCTTGGAGGAGATGTGCTTTGAAGCTGGGGAGAGTGGTGGTCTGTTGAATATGAAGGAGGAGGGAGTTCCAGTTCAGAGAGGGAGGAGGTAGGAAAGGGGTCAGGGGTGAGATAGGCAAGATCAAGGCCCAGGGAGTGAGATGGCGCTGGAGGAATGAAGTGTACGGGCTGGGCTGTAGGAGAAAATCAGCAAGGTAAGACAGGAGGAGAGAGCTGATTGAGCGCTTTAAAACCGATGGCAAAAAGTTTCTGTTTCTGTTTCCCAGAAGTGGCGGAAACACTATTTAGATTGCCGAATAAATTCCCTGGCCAAAATATATACATGGAAAGAACAGAAAGGAAGGGGTGTCCCTCACTAAACCTTTGTTGTTCCAATCCTGAAATGAATAGATGGAAAGGATGGAAGGTCTAAATACATAACCTATTCCGTGAACAGGAAGAGCCCTTCCCTCTCACACTTGCTCACCCTAATACACTGAATTAACAGGAAGCTTCCAAACGGTTTGGCAGATGCCCCTAAATGACCTCCCCCAAGCACGCAAAGTGACGATGGGCCAAATTCATAGGGCTGCAGGAGCTGCGGACAAACAGACTTCACCTCCTTTGCCGAGCTGCGCAAAGGCCAAGCGGTCCTCGGAGCCGATGTGAGCGGACCAAGCGGCTCTCTCAGTCCACGTGTTGGGAGTCAAGAGGCAGGGTGGTTGACGGTGGCCAGCTCGGAAAGCAGTGAGAGAAACCTCCAACTAAAAGAGAGTGTGCATGGGTGTCTGGGAAGGAGCAATGGTCGCTTATCAGTCTTCATGGGGAAAATCCCCATCGGTGGCCAATTCTGGAGCTGCTGCTCCTCTTCCTTTCCCTCCTCCCCCTTTCCTTTCTACCTCTTCTTTTCATTCATTCATTCAATCGTATTTACTCAGTGCTTACTGTGTGCAGAGCACTGTACTAAGCGTTTGGGAAGTACAAGTTGGCAACATATAGAGACGGTTCCTACCCAACACGGGCTCACAGTCTAGAGAAGGCCCTTTGGCACCTCCTCTTCCTAAAACTCACAGTCATGTTGCTGCTCTGCATATACAGATAGCTATTCTTGCAGAATTCTGGATAAAGAAAACTTTTGCTGAACTCACTAGACAATTATTCCCCCCCACAGCCTTATTGAAGGCCCACCTCCTCCAAGAGGCCTTCCCTGACTAAGCCCTCCTTTCCTCTTCTCCCACTCTCTTTGCTCAACTCCCAACCCAGCCCCACAGCACTCATTTGTAATGAATTTATATTGACGTCTGCCTCCCTCTCTAATAATAATAATAACAATAATAATAATGATGGCATTTGTTAAGTGCTTACTATGTGCAAAGCACTGTTCTAAGCACTGGGGGGATACAAGGTGATCAGGTTGTCCCACGCAGGGTTCACAGTCTTAATCCTCATTTTACAGATGAGGTAACTGAGGTTCAGAGAAGTTAAGTGACTTGCCCAAGGTCACACAGCAGACATGTGGTGGAATCAGGATTCGAACCCATGACCTCTGACTCCAAAGCCCGGGCTCTTTCCACTGAGCCACGCTGCTTCTCTCTAGACTGTAAGCTCGTTGTGGGCAGGGAATGTTTCTCTTTATTGTTATAGCCTACTCTCCCACGTGCTTAGCACAGTGCTCTGCACACAGTAAGTGCTCAATAAAAATACAACTGAATGAATGAACCGTATACCCGTGCACATCTGTTTCTCTGACACACTGCACTGTATCCATCATCATCATTATCATCAATCGTATTTATTGAGCGCTTACTATGTGCAGAGCACTGTACTAAGCGCTTGGGAAGTACAAATTGGCAACATATAGAGACAGTCCCTACCCAACAGTGGGCTCACAGTCTAAAAGGGGGAGACAGAGAACAAAACCAAACATACTAACAAAATAAAATCCAGACTCACATATGTTGTTGAAAGAACATTCCTTAACTGTATCTCTGCATTCTCTACACTTTAAGCTCCTTGTAGACAGGGAATGTATCTGCCAACTCTGTTATACCATACTCTCCCAACAGCTTAATACAGTGGTGTGCACACTGTAAGTGCTTAATAAACATAATTGATTGCTTCTATCCAAATGTGCAGGGAAAACACATGATCTGGGTCTTATTATTATTAAGCACCGCCGAGTTGTTTCCGATTCATAGTGACTCCATGGATATAATTTCTCCAGAACGTCCTGCCCCTGCCTTAATCCGCAACTTTTCTAACTGTTCTTTTGTTATCGTTGTTATGGTTTCTATCCATCTAGCTGCTGGTCTGCCTCTTCCTCGTTTTCCCCGGACTTTTCCTAGCATTAGCATTAGTCCTCCTGATTATGTGTCCCAAATATGCTAATCTAAGTCGAGTTATTTGGCCTTCCAAAGACCACTTTGGTTTAATTTGCTCTAAAATCCATCTGTTTGCTTTTCGGGCAGCCCACGGTATTTGCCAAAGCCTTCTCCAACACCAGGTAATCAGAGTATCCCAGGTCTCATTTGCATGGAAACCCAGAATTCTGATCTAGTTTTTTCATAAAAGCCTTGCAGGCCAATTCAAATCCAACACGGAAGACCCTGAAAGCACTCCTTGATTTATGTTTCTCATTTGTTATTTTCTACAACTTTTAGTTGGAAACTGGCTGTCGCAAATCTATCTTCAGGACTGAAACATCAGAGCTAAGGTATACAAAATAAATAGCTAGCCTGGATGTGTGAAAGCAGCATGCCAATTTAAAAGAAAACTTCCTTTGCAACACGATAGTTCTCTATATTAAGCCTTAGATGGGAAATATGTTCTTGCTAGCCTTTTCAATTCCTTTGCTCAATTCCTCCAGTTGCTGAAATCTCTGAGAAACCAAATTTCACTTGGAGGGGAACGGGCAGGTTTCACTCCACATTTCGCCCCAGAGGTTGGCATAAAGTTACAGTCTGATGTTTTTGGCTATTAGTGCCATCACGGGAGGAGATGGGAGGAAGGTGCCAACCTGACCTGAACTCCTGGAACAAGTTACTACTTTCTCGTCTGCCTCCGAGGCCTCTGTCACAAATCGGAAATGGTCCTGTTCCTTCCCCACAGGATTTTATGAGCCCCAGGAAGAAGCCTTTCCTTTAACCGTACCTAAACACAGGACCCATTTATCCATCAAGGGCAGAAGTAGGTCCTACCTGACTGCTTGGCAACAAACAATAGATTCATTAACAGTACTCCACACGCTGCCACCTGAGAGAATGCTGCTGAGGTCAGAGACTGAGGACGTGCAGAGTGCCAGATGCTAGAACTAGGTTTTTCCTACACAGCCCCTTAAAACTCAGCCGCTCCTTGAATGAATTTTTTGAGGATGTCTGGAAGAGTTCACCATCTCCCACTGGTGATTTAGTGTTGCCAACTTGAATGATTTGGCCTCAGTTTACAGAACATTGTCCAGGGTCTGTCCCCATCACGCCAGACATCTGTACAGTCTGTATCTCGAGGAATATGCTTCTCAGACCCAAGGTCAACTATCTGGTTAAAATTCAGGGTCTGGCCTCTGATCCCTGAATTTTTATAGACATTCCAGCATAGCTTATCATCATCATCATTATTATTATTATTATCATGGCATTTGTTCAACACTCTGTGGCAAGTACCATACTAAGCACTGGATAGATACATGGCAATCATAACCAACAGAGTCTCTGTCCCACATGGGACTCACAGTGTGAGAAGGGGGAGTGTCATTAAAGCACTTACAATTTCTGGAGTTTTTCCCGTGTGAAGTTCCGTGCCTTTTTTTTTAGTGGTATATGTTAAATGCTTACTTGGTGCCAGCATTGTACTACATGCTGGAGTAGATACAAGCTAATCAGGTTGGACATCGTCCAGGTCCCATGTGGGACTCACAGTCTTAATCCCCATTTTACAGGTGAGGTAACTGAAGCACAGAGAAGTTAAGTGATTTGCCCAAAGTCACAGAGCTGACAAGTGGTGGAGCCGAGATTAGAACCCACGACCTCTGACTCCCAAGCCTGGACTCTTTCCACTAAGCTGCGGTGGCTGGTTAGTTCCAGTCGAAGCCTGGCAGGACGCTTGTCTCTTCTATAGTATCTGACACATGTACTGTAAACCGACAGCGGTGAATGATACATTCAACTACATCCTTAGTTGTGGTATTTTTTTAAGCACTTTTTATGAGAAGCTGCACAGTCTGACGGGAAAAAGCATGGGACTGGGAATCAGAAGATTGGGGTTCTAATCCTGACTCCGCCACCCGCCGGCTGTGTGACCTCGGGAAAGTCACCTAACTTCTCTGTGCCTCAGTTTCCTCTTCTGTAAAGCGGGGATTAAATATCTGTTCTTCCTTCCCCTTACTGTGAGCCCTGTGTGGGACAGGGAATGCCAGATCTGATTATGTCAAATCCACTAGAGCACTCAATACTTGGTCCGTAGAAAGCACTTGACAAATACCACATCACTACTATAATATGTGGAAAGTCACTGCAATTTCGACTTTGGTTGCTTTTGATCGTATATTTCCTATTGACCCAATTATCAAAGACCTCTTACATTAGCACTCTAGGCAGGACCCCTAACCGGCCACAGACTTTGGATACATTTTTACCTCTTGTTTATTCCTCTGCTTGGCCCGCGCAAATTCCTTGTCTTGTTCTCAAGATCAGGAATTTGCTTGGCAATTTGACCACTAGTTGGGACTGCTGGTTCTTCTACCTAGTGTGTCGGGGATTGAAAATTCTGTCTTTCAAGCCCTCGGCTTTTGTACACCACAGAGTCACTGTGTAAAAAGGACCTGTTGTTGGAGAGGCCTGGAGTGCATATAATTTATTCAGGTAAGTGCTGAACAAAGAACAGGAGGTTTGAGAGTTTGGCAGAGGTTGAGAAGATTGACAGCATATATTCAAGCCTCAAAAAATGCCTTTTTGTTTGAATTTGGAAGAGGGTTTGCAGACCTTTTAGTCAGAGGGATTCCTAAGCATTTTCTTGGACGCCCGCCACAGGTTGTTGCTCTGTCCCTGGTCTGCTGTATGTTACTTGGGCAGGTTACTTAACCTCTCTGGGCCTCAGTTTCCAAACCTGCAAAATGGGACTAAAATATCTCAGCTCCCTGACTCACAGGGATGTCATGAAGATAATAAAGTGAGATTATTAATATCCCAAATTAATATGACCGTCCCGGGTGGACTGAGGAGCTAAGTACTCTCCCAAGTGCTTAGTGCTCTGCACACGGTAAGCTCTCAATAAATATGACTGACTGACTGTCCCTGTTGAGTTCATTAACTCACCTACTCCAAGGGCACGAAGCGGGCATTGGCCCCTTGGAATTGGGACTCGGTTTCACCCTCCTTTGCCCCTTGGCACTGGACAGGGATCAACGGGAAGTGGAGTCATGAGATGATATCTCTGATTACGAGTCACCTCCAAGAACCGGGCTAGGGCCAGAGACAGATCTCAGATGGCCGCCTTCCCCACGAGACCCAAGGGCAATGTGGTTGAGGAGAGGGATGTGGTCACTCTGAGGTCAGGAGTGACATGTAGCAGTATGATAGGCCAAGGTGCCACCTAGCATGAAGCCTGAACCATGGCCTTGCCCACCTTCCTCTTCCTCCAACTCTGGTGTGATCCTGCAGGTCTAATGAGTGGATATTGTTAAATGCTCACATTCTGAACTGAAAATGACTCCAGGAGAATCAAATGTTACATAATATCTCCACATTCAAGCCCATGGCTAATTTATAAGGTAGAATAACAATTTAGTAATTACAGGACTTGCCAAACCGCATATTGTTCAACTCCATTCGCTTTCTTCTTTTACTTTCCAGTGTCTCGCTCCAATGGGTGAGTTATTGGCATTGAACTAAACTCTTCCAAAACGGTCCGAGCTTCTAATTCGCTGGAGATCATCGATCAGAACGAGTGCCATCTCTGTCCATAATGAGGACTCATATTTCTTTTCCCTTTATAGCATCTCTTCTTCTTTTTTTTTTTTGAGAAACTGAAAGATTCAAGGAGTCCCAAGTCCAATATTCCAAAGAGATCAGAGGTGGCCGATAAGGCTGTCCTGTTCTTTTTATTATTATGCTATTAAGTACTAATTATTGTATTAATCAGATTGGACACAGTCCCTGTACCGCCTGAGGCTCCCATTTTAAGTAGTACAGAAAGCAGATATCTTGTACCCATTTTACAGACGAGGAAACTAGGGGGAGGTCACATGGCAGGCCAGTGGCCCAGCTGAGTAGTTAAACCCTAGTTTCCTAACTTCCACTTTTCACCAGGCCATGTTACCCCCCCATTTACACATTTTTAGACTGTGAGCCCACTGTTGGGTAGGGACTGTCTCTATATGTTGCCAACTTGTACTTCCCAAGCGCTTAGTACAGTGCTCTGCACACAGTAAGCGCTCAATAAATACGATTGATGATGATGATTTACTAAGCAACTTTTTTTTTCCTGTTTTTAAATGGTATTTGTCAAGTGCTTACTACGTGCAGGCACCGTATAAGTGCTGAGGTAGGTACAAGATAATCAGGTTGGACACAGTCCATGCCCCATTTGAGGATCACGATCTTAATCCCCATTTTACAGGTGAGGTAACTGAGGCTCAGAGAATTGAAGTGACTTGCCCAAGGTCCTGCAGTAGACAAGTGGTGGAGCCAGGATTGCCAAGCACTGTGCTAGGCACAGGGGGTGGCAAAAAAGACTGAAAGGGAGGATTGCTGTTTCACAGTGAGGGGCCCATGAGGACAGAATGAGTCAAGGGAACAGGGTAGTTTTAGAACAAGGGATTCAAATATGACTCAAGGCCCAGGCCTGCCTGCTGGGTCACTGGAACTGGGCGCTTCCACGATCCAGGTGGGAATGTCGTCTGTCCTTCCTGATGCATCTCCGAAAGACCTCAGTCCAGGCAGAAATACTTCACAGACTTGGTCGGTGTCTCAGCAGTGCAACTGCACGGACTTTCTAGGCAGCTGACCGGTGGACGGTTTCACACTAAAGCTGGGAAGGGTGCGAATTTTGAGGAGTTGGGGAGGCTGGAAATCCTTCAGGTAGAATATGACCTCCTGGAGGCGTCAGGGGTGTTTGGTTGACAGAGGCAGTTCAGGAGGACTAGGGGTTTATCCTGCTACAAGCCACCAGGGATGAGAACTATTGGTTCATCCTTATGATTTCCTGGTGGTGTCAGGGGTTTTTGGTTGACAGAGGCAGTTCAGGAGGACTAGGGGTTTATCCTGCTACAAGCCACCAGGGATGAGAACTAGTGGTTCATCCTTATGATCTCCTGGTGGTGTCAGGGGTGTTTGGTTGACAGAGGCAGTTCAGGAGGACTAGTGGTTTATCCTGCTACAAGCCACAAGGGATGAGAACTACTGGTTCATCCTGTTACAAGCCACCAAGGTGGGCAGTGGGATGAATGAGTCTGTGTGGGGGCTAAAACACTATTTCTGGGACTTTTTGTTAGTATGTTTGGTTTTATTCTCTGTCTCCCCCTTTTAGACTGTGAACCCACTGTTGGGTAGGGACCGTCTCTATATGTTGCCACCTTGTACTTCCCAAGCGCTTAGTACAGTGCTCTGCACACAGTAAGCGCTCAATAAATACGATTGACTGATTGATTGATTCTTTTCCCCCGCCTTTCAAATACACCTGACCACAGCTCTCCCCATCTTCAAACCCTTCTGAAATCCCACCTCCTCCAAGAAGTTTTTCCCAAATATTTTCTAACACTCTAAGTCACATCAACACAACGGCCGCCCTGGTATCTATACCCATCCTCAGTATTTAAGTCTATATGTGTATTCAATGGTAACATTCAACTCAATTATTTATTCTGCAATCCCATCCTAACATTTAACTACTTGTTATATCTTTCTTCTCCCTGCTTCCACCCTTTGCAAATAATTTGTATCTGCCAGTCTCCCCCATTAAACTGTAGGTTCCTTGATGGCAAGGACCATGGCTCTTCTGCTCTACTTTTCCAAATGCTTAGTACCGTGCTCTGCATGGAGTCGAAGCTCAGTAAATACCATACCTAATCTGCTGATCAGGAAGATCGACCAATTGATGGTATTTACTGAGCACCTGCAGATAATAATAATAATAATTTTGGTATTTGTTAAGCGCTTACTATGTGCCAAGCACTGTTCTAAGTGCTGGGGGAGATACAAGGTAATCAGGTTGTCCCACATGGGGCTCAGTCTTAATCCCCATTTTCCAGATGAGGTAACTGAGGCACAGAGAAGTTAAGTAACTTGCCCAAAGTCACACAGCTGATATGTGGCAGAGCTGGGATTAGAACCCATGATCTCTGACTCCCAAGGCCAAGCTCTTTCCACGCAGATGTGCCCCTTCCGTCCTAGGGAAGTTTGCTTGAGGGGCTGGTTCCAAAGATCCGGTTCTAAAGAGCACTGAGCAGTCCCAGTGTGTGCTTGAGTCTTAATGTTTGGAAAAAGTATTGGTATTTTGTAGTAGTAGTAGAAGCATTAGTATTTAGTAGTAGGAGCAGGATTAGTGGTAATGTTTATTGAGCGCACATTGTGCACAATGTGTCATACTAAGTACTTGGGAAAGTACGAAACAAATAGATGACACAATCCAGGCCCACTTAGAGCCAACCCCCTAATGGTGGAGTTGGGCATAAAAATACTTACAAATTAAGTAATCGAGACAAATAAATGAACAATCGAATAAGTGCAGGCACAAAAGTGCTGAGGATGGGAATATGCAAGTGCATAAACTAGAGATGGCCAACGCCATGCTATAGAAAAGAGGCCTAAGGAGCTTCCTGAAATGAAATTTTGGCTACCTAGTATGTAAGGAAAAATGGTCATGACTCAATAAAACCCATGAAGGAGACTGCCTTGAGAGTTAGGGAGAGCCCGGCCAGAATTGGCAATTTGACAAACTCTAACCTTTCGGGCCGGGGATTTGGCACGGGGAAGCCGATGTTTAAAAGGCACACTGCTTTAAAGTAAATGAAGATCTAATAAATCATCATCACACAACCTAAACCCACAGAAATTCTAAGTGCCCAGGCATGTACGACGTGACTCCAGCAGGAATGTAACTTCACACGTCCCTCTGTTGCTAACGCACCAATATTCAGAGCTATGACTTATCATTCCTCATCCTTGTCCTCGGGGGGTGCACTGCCCTACCAGGGAGGGCATCAGAGCGCCTGAATGTGGGAACAGAGAAGAGAATGGTGCATCTGGACAGGCCAACTTCCCAAAATCGAGAAGGCAAAGACATATCTTCCAGGAGGGGTGTCAGTAGGGACCCGGCTTAAGATATTCTGGGTTCACCCTCCCTCCTCTTCTGCATGAAGTCACAGAATTTTATTTGAACCTCCAGAATCTAGGGGGGGTCCTGGCCCGTTCTCCTTGCTTCAGAGCCACTGAACTCCCCCCCCCACACAGGTCCCTATCCTTACAGGTGTCACGGCTGGTTTAGTCTGGGCGTTTTCAACGTTTTAGCTGCTGCAGCTCCCCTCATCCTCCTCAACATAAGCCCCCACCCGCCTTCTGCTCTGTCATCTCCCCCGCCGTCCCCTCTCTTGCCCACCACCACCACTGCTGTCCCCCTCTCTCCTGCCACCCTTGCATTCCCACTATCAGTGGTGCACCCCAAGGCAATCACCTCACTAGCTTACTGTCTGAAGCCAGCCCTGACTCCAGTGGAGTTCAGACAGACTGGAGGGGAGATTATCACAACAGTACATCTATCAAATGATCAATCAATCAATCAATCGTATTTATTGAGCGCTTACTGTGTGCAGAGCACTGTACTAAGCGCTTGGGAAGTACAAGTTGGCAAAATATAGAGACAGTCCCTAACCAACAGTGGGCTCACAGTCTATGATGAACAGAGACATCCAAATGAATGATGACAGCCACGTGCGGTGTCATTTTGAATACCTCCATAGCCCTTCAGGGTTCTAATGTGCGGGTTTCAATGCTGTCATTCACTCAATCAATTGCATTAGTTGAGTACTTACTGTGTGCAAAGCACTGTATTAAGCACTTGGGAGAGTACAATATAACAACAAACAGACGCATTCCTGCCCACAATGAGCTCACACTCTAGATGGGGAGACAAACATCGATACAAATAAATAGGTAAATAAATTACATTTGTGTAAATTACATGTGTGCTATCTTCCGTAACCCACCTAACCCTAATGCCAACTCCAGTGTGTGTGTGTGGGGGGGTATCTCACCCAGCTCAAAGAAAAAGAGGAGAAGGAGGAGGAGGAGGAAAAGGAGGACAGATTCTCCCAGAGGGAATGACATGCGAGCTTTGGGCTTGAGATTTAAGTATCGAGAACCCGCGCCGGGGAGTTGCTTATAGTGCTCGTGGCTGGCACAGTGCCACTCGCCCTCTCAACCCTCCCAGTTGCGTCCCCACTGGGGCACGGAGTACAGCGAGCGAGTAGGTGGGCAAGGGTGTGACCTCATCCTACCGTTTCCAGCTCCAGGCAGAATAGGACTAGATTCCAGATCGCCCGATTCCCAGATCCTTGTTCTTTCCACGGGATCAACAGTGGGGCTCAGTAGCTCTCCCCACCTAAGCCCGATTCACTCTTCCTGCCCTTTCTGCCAATTTCTGAGCTTCGTATAGGTTATATCTTGGGAGGCCTGGCTTTCAACCAAAATGGAATATTTATAATCTTAATTACTTTGGAGCTCAAATCCATACCTGCTGACATTTCACATGCTGTTCCAGATAACAATCTCCACTAAATTCCTGAGATGCTGATGTTCGGTCGGAACAATACTCTCGATAAGTCGAGAGATCCGTAAAGGAACATGGAGGGAAGTGGGTGGAGAAGGGGTCAGGTACAGGGTGGACAAGCCTCAGCAGACCTCACCCAGGCTGCCCGGAACCTGTACATCCAGCCAAGTCTAACCAGGGTTTTTTTTCAGAAGATTTAGGGCCTGGGGTGTTTCCTGGCTGATGTCCCAACCTGGTTTTTACGAGACAAGAAACGGTTACGAAAAGTAAGAGGCCAGGCTCCCATTGGGAAGAGACTTTCTTTTCAATATCTGCCTCACTCTGCTGATTTCTGAAATGGAATTCTCTAGGGGAGAGGAATACAAAACCACCTCTTGGTGATCCGAGTATTTTAGAAGGTGAGAAGCAAGGGAAAGGAGAGAAGGAGAGCCCCAGTGAAGTGGGGAGCAGAAGAGGCTTTTCCTCATCTCCAAAGCTCCTCTGGAGTTACATCTCCTCCAGGAGGTCTTCCCTGATTAATCCCTAATGTCCCCTCCTCATAGTCCCCCAACTTTTTTCTCTCTGAAATTGGTGTCTCTCTTTCTAGATAGGAAATTCCTCGAGGGCAGGGATAGTCCCCCAACTTTTTTCTCTCTGAAATTGGTGTCTCCCTTTCTAGATACTAAATTCCTTGAGGGCAGGGATATTCCCCCAACTTTTTTCTCTCTCTGAAATTGGTGTCTCCCTTTCTAGATAGGAAATTCCTCGAGGGTAGGGATTTGTCTACTACTCCTTTCATACACTCCCAAGTGCTTAGCACAGTGCTCTGCATTCAGTCGGTGTTCAGCAAATGTGATTGATCCACTGATTGAAAGGAGGAGGCTCATCTCTAAAGATTTTATGGGGACTCGTCCTTGCTCCATCAAAATTTGGGAGAAAATCCTCCCATCTGAAGAGCAGGGAAGGGACGGCTGGAAGTCCAAGATCTTCTCTAGACTATGAGCTCACTGTGGGCAGGGATAGTTACTGTTTATTGTTGTGTTGTTCTTCCCCGAGTGCTTAGTACAGTGTTCCACACACAGTAAGTATTCAATAAATGATTGAATGAATCAATACAGAGGAACTGTAACTCTCTGAAGAGAGCCCCCAGGGGCTTTCAGCAACAACTTGACCAGGCAATGAACATAGGACCCCCCCACACAAGGCCCCACCACCCCCCACCACCACCTTCCTAGCGGCTAAAAGTTATCTCAAACTCCAGAGATAAAGCAGGCATCTCGCTGACTGACAAAATCCAGAATCCTGATTATGCTGGTGGACAGTTGAGACTTGAAAGAGAAATCCAATAGGCGCTGAAAGCTGAATCTCTCAGCAAATACAAGCTCCTTCAAGTTTCCTTCAGCCATTTCTTGATGGGACTGTGATCGTAGCTGTTGCCGCACAGCCGACATTTGCAATTACAGTCAGTTTGTCGGGCTTTCTCTCGTGTCCTTCGACAGCAGCCAGGGGACATATCCAAAATAAAACTTAGTACAGGATTCTGCACACAGTAAGCATTTAATATAGACGATTGACTAACATGACAGCAGTGTGGCCTACCGGATACAGCACGGACCCAGGAGTCAGAAGGACCTGAGTTTTAATATTGTCTCCACCACTTATCTGTTTTGTGACCTCGGACAAGTCACTTAACTTCCCTGTGCCTCAGTTACCTCATCTGTAAAATGGGGATTAAGACTGTAAACCCTATGTGGGACAGGGACTGTGCCCAACCTGATTAGCTTGTATGTACCCCACCAGTCAGTATATTGTCTGGCACATAGAAAATGCTTAACAAAAACAAAAACCCAGCAATCAGTAGGTCCTTCAAATAGCACTGTTCTTGTTTGAAAGTTTTCTCTTAAAAACAATAGAAATATAACTTTCCTTTTTATCCAGTGGAAAGGTCTTAGCAAGGTTATATATTTAGTACAGAGTAATGGGAAATTGTGTTTTCAGAACCCTTGGGGTTTATAAAGGACTTTGAAGATCAGATTCACTCAACTGGCTTCCTTGTAAGGCAGATAAGAATCAATGACCCCAATTTTGGGGTTTTTAATGGTATTTGTTAAGCACATACTATGTGCCAGGCACTGTACTAAGCACTAGGGTAGATACAAGGTAATCAGGTCATATATACTGCATGTCCCATATGGGGCTCCCAGACATAATCCCCATTTTACAGATGAGGTAACTGAGGCACGGAGAAGTGAAGTGACTTGCCCAAGGCCACAGAGCAGACAAGTGGCAGAGCTGGGACTGGAAGCCAAGTCCTTCTGACTCACAAGCCCGGGCTCTATCCACTAGGCCATGCTGCTTCCCCAGAGGTGCAGCGACACGTGGAGACAGGGCACCTTTGATAGTCAGGAGCAAACACCAGATCCTACACTTCAGGCCCGTTAAAAGGGAGGGACATTGAGAATGAGCGTGGCTGAATGGATCCAACACAGGCCTGGGTGTAGGAAGGAACTGGGTTCTAGTCTCAGCTCCCCAAACTTATCTACTGCGTAAACTTCGCTTCTTCGGTCCTCAGTTATCTCATCCGGAAAACGGGGATTAAGACTGTGAGCCCCATGTGGGACATGGACTGCGTCCAGCTTGTATCAACACCAGCGCTTAGAGCAGGGCCTGGCACACATAGTGAGTACTTAGCCAATACTATTAAAAAAAAAGTGGAAGTACACACACAACACAGAGTTCCAGGAGTAAGGCTCATCCCATCCTAAGCATAAACTTCTTACACCCAAACCCAGGAGGCTCAGTAGCTTGGAAGCTTATTGACAGCAGGGATCACATCCAGTAACTCCCTGTACTCTCCCACGTGTTTAACATAGTGCTCTGGACAAAGATGACTGTAATGTCCTTAAGGGCAGGGATTGTGTCCACTGACTCTACTTTCCCAAATCCTTACTAGAGTGCTCTGCACAAATAAGAATCCAATAAATCCCCCCTGCCCCCGAGACTTTAAGCTTGTTGCAGGCAGGGGATGTGTCTGCTTACTGTTGTATTGTACTCTCCCACGCACTTGGTACAGTGCTCTGCACACACAGTAAGCGCTCAATAAACACCAGTGAATGACTGACTGAATTGATGATGATGAAGTGTCTGAGCTCAGGTTCAAGTCCTCCTGCCATTCAGCAGGCAGCACGGCGGCAGAGAGTTAATGGATCTTTCCCTGAATAGAGGAAATATCTTCAGCCCATTTCTAGGATTCTGTTGTAGAAACAAAGGAAGAGAACCTGCAAAACCTTTATATGGCTGCAATGCAGAACTTAAAGGGGAAAAACACTCCCTAAATATTTATATCCCCATAATTTCTGTTTAGATTATGGTGCAGAAACTTACTGCGGTTAAAAATAGCCTGGGTGGCCAGCCAATAGCAAGTCAGATGGGACTGGCAGGCCTCGTGGGCACTCACAGAAACAAGTCACATCTCCTCCAAGAGGCCTTTCCTGATTAAACCCTCTTTTCCCCGGCTCACTCTCCCTCCTGCGTCATCTATGCACTTGAATCTGTGACCTTGAGGCATGTGATATTCACCCCACCTTCCAACCCCACAGCACTTGTGTACATATCTTTAAATTATATATTATAAATTCCCTATTTTCTTGTATTAATGTCTTTCTCCCCCTACAGATTACAAACTCATTACGGGCAGGGAACGTGACTGATAATTCTGTTGTACTGTGCTCTCCCATGTGCTTGTACAGTGCTCTGCACATAGTAAGCACTCAATAAATACCAATGACGGATTGATTGATTGACTCTCCGCAGGCAGGACTGTTGACAGCGGTGGGCTTGGGGACTTGTGCTAGCCAATCTGTGAAAACACGCTCACTTCATTTACCTGGAAACTGTCAGTTACTGAGCACCACCATGTGCGGAGCACTGAGCTAAGCTTTCAGGAGAGAATAATAATAGAGGAAAAGAAGACCCAATCCTTTCCTTAAGGGATTTAAAATCTGACGGGGGGAGGTGTAGGGGTGGAGACAGATGTGAAATAAACTTAGAGAGGAGAGAAAAGAGTGGTTGCCTCACTCGCTTTCTGTCTCCAGGTGCACTGTTAGGATGATGACTGAAAATCTGAAGGCACTCAGCCCAAATTGGAAGTCACACCTATGCGAAGGGGGCCAGGGAGAGGAATGCAATGGTTCTGGAGCAAAAATCGATGCCAGAGGTCCCTCCCCTCAACCAGAGAAAGCTCTAGATTTGGGGGCTCAGGTGGAATTCTATATATGACAACATATGAAGCAATTGTTTTCATAGGGACCAGAGAGCATGAGTACAGAAGTGTGGGGAACCTAAAGGCCTTGGATAAATCTTTGCCACTTATCATGAGGAACCAAGCCTTCTGGATCAAAAGGTATTTTTCTCCCAGGGTGGGGAAAAATATGTCATGAGACTGTGCATGGACACTCAGGAAAGAAGAAACAAATGCTATTTCTGCAGCCTTAGGAACAGATCTGGATAACTGATAAAAAGCCAAAGTAGTCTACTCCTTTGGGATCAGCTAAATTAAAAACAAAGTTTACTATATTCTGGATCTTCTCTTTCCAGAACAGAGGACATTTTACCGACCCCAGGGATGAAAAGGAATCAGACCCAGTGGCCAATTCCTCCTTCAGAAACACTACGCTTGTTTTGGGCAGGGAATGTGTCTGTTTATTGCTACATTGTATTCTTTCAAGCACTCAGTACAGTGCTCTACACACAGTAAGTGCTCAATAAATACGAATGACCGATTGACAGGCCCCAGTGCCCCTTGCTTACGGATGAAGAGTCAGAAGAGAACAAACCCTATGAAAATTTCCAAAGGACAGTCCACAGAAATGTTGAGGCCTTAGCCAATTACGGGTCTGTTTGGTTCTGTACCTTTCCAACTCTGAAAATTCTCCCACCGTAAGGCTGCTTTGTAATGATGCCCGACCTCACAATCTCCGAGCCTAATTTGCCTTAGTCACGAGGGGCTTACCTGCTCACCTGTCCCTGTGAAGACCTGGTGCGACACACAGATTTTATCCATTCCTTCCAGTGCACAGCCACTCTGACGGTCACAGCCGGGTTTACTCCCCGCCTCCCTCACAAATCAGCAGGTGTCACCTAATGCTATTCCTAACCCAGACCCACCGACCTGCCCGGCACTGCGGACAATCCCTCTAAGAGCCTCCCTCGCCACCAATCCCGCGAAAAGGTACATTTTTCAGGCACAGTCGAAACCTTTTCCACGAAGTGCCGATTCTCAGGACAGCTGAAGGAAAACCAGCCCTTTCACAGCCTACCCCACAATAAAATATCCCCAGATGTTCGCAGTGGAAAATATCTGAAAAAAGCCCTGGCACATTTCTCAGAGCAGGGAGCTTGGGAAGGAGGCTATGCTAAAGGCAGGAGATTAAATAAACTTCCTGTCAAACAGCAAAACAATTCAAGAAACACCTCCCAATAGCCCTCAGAGTTTCCAGATACCAAACTGAGTAGCCTAGCACAAACTTACTTTATGAATTCAGGTCCAGAGATCTTTCAAATTTACAGCACTTCATCAGATGTCCTGTGTTCGGTTTCTAGCACGAATCCGTGGGCTGTCACAGGATCTACCTTCTTCCTCTGGCACTCCAAAGAGGCAGAAGAGGGGGCCCATGTGGGCAGCTGGTGGCAGTTGGCACACAAACTTTGCCACCAAGATGCCAAAGTAACCTTGACCTTAGCTTAACAGAGCCCTTCTTTGTGGAAGGCCTGGGCAGGTTTCAAGAAAAAGAGGGGACAGAACACCTCCAGGAAATGAGCAGCTTCTAGGCTTTTGGAAGAGTCAGGACCTTCTTCCATTCGCTGGGTAGAATGGAGATCTGATTTGGGTCCTTTAATCAATCAATGGTATTTTTATTGAGCGCTTACTGTGTGCAGAGCACTGTATTAAGCATTTGGGAGAGCACAACACAACAGAGTTAGCGGGACACGGTGCCTGCCTATAATGAGCATAATTTTGAGGGGGAGAGGGCCGTTCTTACAAAAATAATATATAATATATAATTTAGATAAATCATATTTAATTTAATGCACAATTTCCTTTACTCCGGAAGCACAAACAAAGGACAAGGGTAGCCAAAGGATCAGTCCAAGAGGGATCTTTCTGAGGGGGTGCAGTCTTTTTAGCACACAGGTCCAGGCATCTCGGGACCATGGTACAGCTGATACCCCACCACCCACTTGGTAAATTTCTCTTCAGGAGGTAATAATAATAATAATAACGATGGTATTTGTTAAGTGCTTACTATGTGCAAAGCACTGTTCTAAGTGCTGGGGAGGTTACAAGGTGATCAGTTGTCCCACTGGGGGCTCACAGTTTTAATCTCCATTTTACAGATGAGGTAACTGAGGCACAGAGAAGTTAAGTGACTTGCCCAAAGTCACACAGCTGACAGTTGGCGGAGCCGGTATTTGAACCCATGACCTCTGACTCCAAAGCCCGTGCTTCTTTCCACTGAGCCATGCTGCTTCTCAGGTACTCCGAGGGTTGTCCGCTTGGATGGCTTCTGGAGTTTTGCTGTGCATTAGAGATGATCTGTTACCCCACTGACACTAGCCACTTCCTCAAGCGGCCCCTCTCCTTTTTTCTGCTCTGTGATTTGGGCCCTTTTGTCTTGCCACCCAGATCAACCAATCAATCCGTCAACTTGAAAAGCTAATGCATACAGCCCGGGCATGGGATTCAGAAGGACCTGGGTTCTAATTCTGGCTCCATCACTTGACTGCAAGTCATTTCACTCCTCTGGGCTTCAGTTACCTCTTCGGTAAAATGGGGATTGAGGCTGTGAGCCCCATGTGAGACATGGACTGTGTCCTACCTGATTAACTCCTATTTACCCTAACACTTAGAACGGTGCCAGTCACATAGTCAGCATTTAACAAATACCATAAAAAAAATCAATCAATGGTATTTATTGAGCACTTACTGTGTGCAGAGCACTGTACTAAGTGTTTGGGAAAGTACAATATAACAGACATGGTAGACATGTTCCCTGTCATTCACTCAATCATATTTATTGAGCGCTTACTGTGTGCAGAGCACTGTACTAAGCGCTTGGGAAGTACAAGTCGGCAACATATAGAGACAATCCCTACCCACAACGGGCTCACAGTCTAGAAGGACAGTCTTCTGTCCACAAGAAGCTTTCAGTCTAGAGGGATCAATTAGATTTATTGAGCACTTACTGTGTGCAAAGCACTGCACTAAGCCCTTGTGAGAGTACACGTTCCCTGCCCACAATGAACTGACAGCCTAGAGGGCTATCTAGATAATAATAATAATAATAATTATAATAATAATGATAATAATAATAATGGCATTTATTAAGCGCTTACTATGTGCAAAGCACTGTTCTAAGCACTGGGGGGATACAAGGTGATCAGGTTGCCCCATGGGGGGTTCACAGTCAATCCCCATTTTACAGATGAGGTAACAGGCACAGAGAAGTTAAGTGACTTGCCCAAGGTCACACAGCTGGCAATTGGCAGAGTCAGGATTTGAACCCATGACCACTGACTCCAAAGCCCGGGGTTCTTTCCACTGAGCCACTGCAAGGTGTTGGCGTTCAGGTTACAAGCAAATCTGGTGGCAGAGAGGCATGATATTGCCCCAGCTGACCCCGTCAAGCCACCCAGGTGAACACTGCATGGAGTGATGTGCCCCCATGCAGGGAATGCTCCAGTGCCAGGGCAGCACGATGAGAAGGAGCTGAAGGAGCACTCTGTCCAAATGGGCAAACACCCTGTTAATTTGGTATTTTATTGAGCACTTACTGTGTGCAGACCACTGTACTAAGCACTTGGGAGAGTATAACAGAGACAGCAGACGTGTTCCCTGCCCACAATGAGTTTACAATCTTAACCACCTCCAAAATTTATGTGTTCCAACAGGCTCCTCAGAGAACTGCAAGGGAGAAAAGAAAACTCCACACGAGAGCAATTCTCTTGGAAGTGGGAATACCCGGCTGAAATTAATGTTACAGTCCACATTCCTCTACGGTGGACTAAAATCTTCTAGTCCTCTTTAATAATAATAGCATTAATTAAGCGCTTACTATGTGCAAATCACTGTTCTAAGCTCTGGGGAGGTTACAAGGTGATCAGGTTGTCCCACAGGGGGCTCACAGTCTTAATCCCCATCTTACAGATGAGGTAACTGAGGCCCAGAGAAGTTAAGTGACGTGCCCAAAGTCACACAGCTGGCTATTGGCAGAGCCGGGATTTGAACCCACGACCTCTGACGCCAAAGCCCGGGCTCTTTCCACTGAGCCACGCTGCTTCTCCTCTTTCCATACAGACAGATCCATTCGGCTGGATATTCGGCTGAATATTCACATATTCAAGTGGACGATTCTGATTCTATAGGATATAAACTTTGGGGCGCTTTCAAAAGGGAAGATCTGCAGACTGTAAACTTGTTGTGAGCTGGGAACGTGTCTGCTAATTCTATTATACTGCACTCTCCCAAGTGCTCTGTGCAGTGCTCTGCACATAAGTGCTCGATAAATATGACTGACTGAAATGTTGTTAATCACCTTTTCCTTACCTCAGATCCAGCTATCTCCCTTTGAATAACCACTTGAAAAGGTCTCTAATGGTGCCACTGGTTCTGCTCTTGGACCAGTGGTCAGAACACTTATCTGAGCCCACATTCTTCTTCCACTTGTAGTTGGCTAATGTGAGCAAAGGCCAGATATGCACTCTGTTGCATCCCTGCCTGCCTGCCTATTTGCTCACAGCTCTCTATATTGCTGAATTATACTTTTTAAGGGCTTAGTGCAGTGCTCTGCACACAGTAAGCACTCAATAAATATGACTCAATAAATACTATATATAGTATT
This sequence comes from Tachyglossus aculeatus, assembly GCF_015852505.1. Lineage (NCBI taxonomy): Eukaryota > Metazoa > Chordata > Mammalia > Monotremata > Tachyglossidae > Tachyglossus > Tachyglossus aculeatus. The sequence goes on from NC_052085.1 coordinate 5,060,656, forward strand.
ATATACTATAATACTATAGTATTATATAGTATATACTATATATATAGTATATAATACTGTAGTATTATATTCTATATAATACATATATAGTATATAATACTATAGTATTATGAGTGAAAATCCTCTATTGTGTTTCCACTATAATACTATAGTATTATATACTATATATATAGTATATACTATATAATATATAGTATATAATACTGTAGTATAGTATATACTATATACTATATAATATATAGTATATAGTATATATACTATATATATTATATATAGTATTATATATAGTATATATTATACTATATATAATATATATAGTATATATATTATATAGTATATACTATATAATATATAGTATATAATACTGTAGTATTATATACTATATATATAGTATATACTATATATATAGTATATAATACTATAGTATTATAGTGGAAACACAATAGAGGATTTTCACTCATTCAGTTGTATTTATTGAGTGCTTACTGTATTCAAAGCACTGGACTAAGCACTTGGGAGAGCACGATATAACAATAAACAGACACATTCCCTGCCCACAACGAGCTTACAGTCTAGAGCGGGGGAAACAGACTTGAATATAAATAAATTAGAGCTCTGGAAATTAGTGCTGTGGGGCTGGGAGGGGGGAAGAACAAAGGGAGCAAGTCGGGGCTGGGAGTGGGAGAAGAGGAAAGCAGGGGGCCTCAGGGAAGGCCTCCTGGAGGAGATGTTACAAAGGATAGAGTGTGTTAGTGGCCTGATGCAAGCCCTGCATCTTCCAGTCTGTCCCTTTTGCAGTCTTACGGCGGAGGCTGTTGTTTCTGGAGGGAGATGCCATCCTATCCTCAATGCTGATAAGCTGTCCTCAACTTTCTCTGTGTTTAGTTACGTGCACTCAGTTGGGCGCCCAATTAATCAATCAATGGTATTTATTAGGTCCTTACTATGGGCAGAGCATTGTTCTAAGCACTTGGAAGAGTACAAAGTGCAATGCAAGAGAATAAGCAAACACATTTTCTGCCCATATTGAGCTTACAGTCACAACACTGACTGGTCACTTGCTTGTCAACAGCCTCACAGCCACTGTGGTTGCCCTGATCCTGTTCATGCATGCACTCCCATCCTGACAGAGAAAATACATTAGGCTGTAAAACTAATTTCCCTCTGACAAGCTGCACCGTTGCTTTCCTTGGGGAACAAAACTGGCATTGTGTCTATGAACAGAATTCAGTTGGATGTGGTGCATAACTTTTTCATAGGAATTCTAGCTATTGCCCGTCAAACAAAGAGAGCAGATAGGAAAGAGTGGATAGCTTGGGATCAGAACCTTCTCTAAAGGAAAATAACATCTTAAACAAGAAAGCACTTTCAGTCCCCTTCAATAAACAGCTATCAGTTGATGAGTCACACTATAAAACATTTATCAACTGTGCTCAGCAGTACCTTGCACCATCTGTTGACTGAATCCAAGGATGTGTGCCAACTTATCTTGGGTCCAAAACAAGATTTCTCATTTAAAAACTTCTCAAACCATCTCATAAAGCATATAGATCCAACCCCTCACTGGATTCATTGCTTCACCCCATTTCCTTACCAGGGACACTTCTGGGGAACATTATTGAAAGGATGAATTCAAACACTGAGAGCTGCACCCGAATTAAGGGAAGCCTCCCTGGCCCTCCAACTCCCCAAGAAATTACTGCCTCAAAGAGGCCTTTCTTTTCATGAAGGATTATTTTTAGTTACGGCGATGCACCAAATTAATGCGTCTAAAGGAAATACAATAAAACCTAGTTCAATTGATATCATCTGATCCCAAACAGAGTGTAATTCCAGGCAAGTGCCTCAGATTAGAAATACTATTGGCTAAATTGAAACAATTGGGTAAAATGCAAGCCCAGTTAACTCAAAGCCACAGTTTTTTTGTTTTTTTTTGTCCAGATAATGTTTTTTTTCTCTACTGTACTGAAACAATTCATTCAGGGAAAGAAACAAACCTTAGTTCCACCTTGAGCTGACAGATGGTTTCAGGTTGATCTGAAACTTGATCCTGTAAAAGGTTCCTTCCCGAAAAGCCTGCTGCAGGTTTCTTCATGTACTGTCTTCTGAGGACACTGCCCTAGCTCCCCGCCATTCACAAAAGTGGCCCTTCCCCTCTTGGAGTAAATTAGACCCGCTCAGGTTGTGAAAACAAACAAGCAAATCACCCGCAGGTTTAAACCATTTCCTTCAAATGCCAGGACAGTTGAACAGTTGAACATGAGCCGGGTGAATCCAGATCAAATCTATTTGCCACTCCCTCCACCCCAACATCCATCCTACCCACCCACCCACCCACCCTCTATGGCTTGCTCTCCGTTATTTCTTTTTTTTTTTAGAAACAGTACACCCAGTGTTTGTGAGGATTGCTGTGATATAATTGGGATGCCTGTTTAATGATTCCACGTTGTTCCAATATCCTAATCTACTTCAGAATTCATCTTCACTGGCACGTGTTTTCAAGGCTGCTTGGTGAATCGTGGCTTGGTGGATAGAGCATGAGACTGGGAGCCAGAAGGACCTGCGTTCTAATCCTGACACCCACCATGTGTTTGCTGTGTGATCTTAGGCAAGACACTTAACTTCTCTGGGCCTCAGTCACCTCATCTGTAAAATGGGGATTAAGAGTGTGAGCCCCATGTGGAGCCCCACTTAGAACAGTGCTTGATATATAGTAAGTGCCTAACAAATACCATTATTATTACTAATAATAATGAGAATCGGAACAATGGGATGCAAGCCTAATTAATCAACGACATTTACTGAACACATAACATGTGTAGAACACAGTGCTAATCATCTGGGAGAGAATAATAGTTAGTAGATACACTCCTGCTCTTGAGGAGTTTACAATCTAATGGGGGGGAGCCATCCGTAAATTATTTACAAATAGTAGGAGCAGGAGGAAAGACATAGATAATCATAAATGAGTTGGCATGGAAGATGAATAAATGGGGTTTATGGATCAATATATTCACTGGGCTAAGGAGGGCTGTAGGGATAGTGGAAATTGACTATAGAGAACCAAAACTTTAAACAGTCTGCGGACAAATTCCCTCTACACCTCTCCTCCTGAAAAGAAGAAAAATGTGTAACTAACTAATCTCTGAAGTCGGGGCCTGGGGAAGCCTTGATGCTTTATCTTGGGGTGGTCAATGTCCCCAGTAATCAGATTTCCATTCCCACTGGGGGAATAGAACTAATTGTCTTCCAAACTGATGAAAGCGGGGGTTTGTTGGTTTCCCCTCCGCCCCATCGATTCTGTGGATAATTGTCTCAATACTCTCTAAGTCTTGGCCGTGGAGACCTGGCTAATTAAGGTAGCTGGCTGCTTGTCAAATGAGCAGCCTTCCCAGACAAACAGGGAGGTGATGCTTTGGGGTGCAAAAATCCTCAAAGCTTTGACAGTACGTTAAGTGTCTGGTGAAAATCTATTTTGGGAGAGGATAGCAACAGGAACCTGGATATCCTGGCTAACGGTGCTGGTCGGCCTGGCCCTGGGGAGAAAAACTGAACCACTCTGACGAGGTCAGCCCCACAGGTCCATGGAGTCACAGGATCCCCACAATGACCTGTTCCACTTATCGCAATTCAAATCCACATCCGGGCAGTCTTCTCTTGCTTGAGGTGTTCACTGAGAAGCCACCCAGTCACTACAGATTTTATACAACAAAAAACGTATTGACTGAGAGCAGTGCTTGGCACATAGTAAGCGCTTAACAGGTACCATCGTCGTCATCATCGTCATCAAGAGACATTCATACTCAAATTTAATGTTTCTCAATATAGTCTTCGTTCTCGATTTTCCTCCTCCAAAACAAATTCAATATGCATGTAGTTGGGTTCATTGAGTTTGAAGCTGGCTATGCCTGAAGACCAGTCAAAAGTTACAGAGTCATGTTCACATTTAGTAACTTCTGGTGACTTATGGCCATAGTCTCTTTTGCCCTAGGTATGTATCTTGTTTCTGTTTCTCCTGACCACTCAGTCAATCAATCAATCATATTTACTGAGCCCTTACTGTGTGCAGAGCACTGTACTAAGCGCTTGGGAAGTACAAGTTGGCGACATACAGAGACAGTCCCTACCCAACAGTGGGCTCACAGTCTTGACTTCTAGACTGTGAGCCCACTCTTCTAGACTGTGAGCCGCTGTTGGGTAGGGACCGTCTCTATATGTCACTAACTTGTACTTCCCAAGCGCTTAGTACAGTGTTCTGCACACAGTAAGCGCTCAATAAATACAATTGAATGAATGAATGACTAAAAATTATTTATGAGTGATCCCGGATCAGGCTGTTTCTGTTCAATGAGCGGTACTTCCTGTATCCTCTACCATATTCCTCACTTAAGAGTACCATCTCTACAGTTTTCTGCCCTCTGACCACCTTCTCCCCCCACTCCTCTTTCTCTGACACTTAACAGTGTGCTAAGTGGTGGAGTAGATGCAAGAAAATCAGATTGAACATAGTCCCTGTACCACATAGGGCTCACAGTTTAAAAGGGAAGGCGAACAGGTATTTTATTCTGCGTATTTTTTATTTTATTGCCTTTGCACTTACATCTGCACCCTGTTGAGCACTTGATATTCCTCTCACCCTCAGCCCCACAGCAATTATATATTTATATTAATATCTGTCTCCTCTTCTAGACAGTAAACTCTCAAGGAACATATCTACCACCTCAATTATATTGCACTTTCCCAAGCGCCTAGTACGGTGTGCTGCACACAGTAAGAGTTCAATAAATACTAGTGACTAATAGATTAATTAACCCCATTTTACAGATGAGGAGACTGAGGCACGGCGGATTAAGTGAGTTGCCCAAGCAGGCAAGTGGCAGAACTGGGACTAGAATTCTAATTCTCTTTTAGACTGTGAGCCCACTGTTGGGTAGGGACTGTCTCTATATGTTGCCAACTTGTACTTCCCAAGTGCTTAGTACAGTGCTCTGCACACAGTAAGCGCTCAATAAATATGATTGATTGATTGACTGATTGATGTCGAGCATCTCCTGACTCAATTCCATGCCCTTTCCCCTAGGTCCTACTGCCTTTGATTTCTCTTCTTCCTGACATTTTTCCACTGATTTTTTTTTAATGGTATTTCTTAAGTAATTACTATGTGCCAGGCACTGTACTAAGTGCTAGGATAGACACAGTCCATACCCCACATGGGATCCCCATTTTATAGTTGAAGTAACTGAGGCACAAAGAAGAGAAGTGTCTCGTCCAAGGTCGCACAGCAGACAAGTGGTAGAGCCGGGATTAGAACCCAGGTCCTTCTGACTTCCAAGCCCCTGCTCTAACCACTAGACCACCGTGCTTCTCACTGTTCTCCTCTTTTCACCCATTTCTCCCTGCCCCTAAATTTCCCTTCCAGCTCCTCCACAAGTTCACCTGTTCATCCACTCTCTATACCCACTTATTAAGAGGAAGTGAATGACAGAAGAGGGGAGCAGGCTGATACCAGCCCTTGGAAATTCAGATAAATATAGACCGCGTTATTTACAAAATGTTGTTCGCGGCAGGATTTTGCCATCTGAGTCTAGGAAGAAGAAGTAAGTCTACTGACTGCCAATCCCATCTCTGTCACTGGCTCACAGGCTGATCTGGGGTAACTTGAGAGACGGAATGAAGTTTAACGGATAGCGACTTCAGCAAATCCTAATTTAAACTCTGCCCTATTTTCTGCATTTAAACACCAAAAGAACAACATTGACTTTCAGAATCACATGGTGCTGATTAATTACCCTTATAAATTACTTTTAAATTACAGGTAAATTGGATTAAATTTTCCAGGAAAAATATCTACCCTGGGGCCTGCAGAAAATAAATGTATTTCCATTTAGCTTCTGCAAAACTGCACGAGCCAGAGTTTATGCGTATGAGCCAATTCTGCTGAAGCGATCCAGAAGACAATAATGAGTTTCAAAACACATTCTCTAAGGGAGTTGTGAATTTTTCTTCTTTGGAGTTCTTTAAATACTGAAGTTAAAAGCTCATGTTTCTAGGATCATTTGGTAATAGTAATCTTATTTATTGAACTCTTACTGAGTGCAATGCAGTACACTGATGATCACTCGCCCCGCCTTCAAAGCTTTATTAAAAATTACATCTCCTCCAAAATGCCTTCCCTGACAATGTCCTCATTTCCCTTGGTCCCTCTCGCTTTTATACTCTCATTGCACTTGGATATGCACCTTTTATTCAGGCCACCGTCCGCTCCACAGCACATATTCAAAGTTTATTTTAACATCTGTCACTCCCTCTAGACTGTAAACTCCTTGTGGGCAGGGAACGTGTCTACCAACTCTGTTATATTGTACTCCTCCAAGCACTTAGTACAGTGCTGTGCACACAGTAAGAGCTCAGTAAATATGACTGATTGACTGGAAACTACAATATATACAAGCAAACACACATTTCTTGACCACTCAGCTTACATTCTAAGGGGGTCATTGAGATATGGCCTTTCTTGAAGGCAAAGGCTAAGACCCAACAACATTATTAATAATATCATTAAGCACTTACTATGTGCCAGGCACTGTACCAGGCACTGGGGTAAATACAGGATAATCAGGATGGACAAAGTCCCTGACCCAGATGGGGCACACATTAGAAAGGGGAGGGAGAACAGGCATTAAATCTCCATTTTACAGATGAGGAATCTGAGGTCCAGAGAAGTTAATCAATCAATCAATCAATCAATCGTATTTATTGAGCGCTTACTGTGTGCAGAGCACTGTACTAAGCGCTTGGGAAGTACAAGTTGGCAACATATAGAGACAGTCCCTATCCAATAGTGGGCTCACAGTCTAAAAGGGGGAGACAGAGAACAAAACCAAACATACTAACAAAATAAAATAAATAGAATAGATAAGTACAAGCCCAAAATCACACAGCAGACAACCGGTGGAGCCGGAATTAGAATACAGTCTCCTGATTCTCAGATCCACGCTCTTTCCACTAAGCCCCGCTGACACTGTAAACTTTGTCCGACCCCTGAGATCTAGGGTTCTAAATTCAAAAATTCACGGTGAATACACAGACAAGATATGACGACTATTTTCCTACATCATTTCTTCTGCGTCTTTACTAATTTGGCTCTGTTGCTATTCCTTTGATTTTTTTTCTCTAAGGGACAACAGTTGACTGATGTCCTTATTCTGCTGTTTAAGCACCTACTCACACCCATATCAATCAGTCGATAGTATTTGAGCCCACTGTTGGGTAGGGACCGTCTCTATATGTTGCCAACTTGTACTTCCCCAGTGCTTAGTACAGTGCTCTGCACACAGTAAGCGCTCAATAAATACGATTGATGATTTATTGAGCACTTACTTTGTTTACAGCATCATATTAAGCACTTGGGACAGTACAATTGAGTTGGAAGACAACAGCTCCAGGAGCTTACAGTTCCTCACGGAATTTACAGTCTAATCGGGGAGATGGATATTAAGATAAATTACAGTTCAAGGAAACATCCAAATTTAAGGACATGTACACAAGTGCTTACCTCCCTCTTAGGGTCACACCTGGAGAGTTTCTAGTACTTTACCATTCTTGACGATGACCTTGGCCTACCCATTCGTAGCTTGAGCAGTGGCCTGCGAGTGGAAGGCCATCTGCTAAAAGTCAAAACTCACCTGTGCTGGGCAGCAGCAGCAGCATGCGAGAGGGTCAAGGGCCGGAGACTCAACGTTACTGCACGGAAGGCGGCAGCGGTAAACCACTTCCGTATTTTTACCAAGAAAACTCTACGGATCCATTACGGGAACGACGGCAGATGGAGGTGGGGTGTTCTGGGAGAGAAGCGGTGTGGCTCAGTAGGAAAGAGCCCGGGCTTTGGAGTCAGAGGTCATGGGTTCAAATCCCAGCTCCACCAATTGTCAACTGTGTGACTTTGGACAAGTCACTTAACTTCTCTGGGCCTCAGTTACCTCATCTGTAAAATGGGGATTAAGACTGTGAGCCCCACGAGGGACAACCTGATCACCTTATAACCTCCCCAGCGCTTAGAACAGTGCTTTGCACGTAGTAAGCGCTTAATAAATGCCATCATTATCATTATTATTATGTTCCATGGCATATATGTCGCTATAAGTCGGAGACGACTCGACGGCATAAGACAAGACACGTGTTAAGGCATTCTATTTTCCTATTTGTAGTAATTGTGTGTCTGCCTCCTCCAGTAGACCGTAAGCTCCTTGAGGACAAGGACCTTATCTTCTAACATGACTTTACTCACCCAAATGTTAAGTCCAGTGTTCAGCACCCAGGAGGAACACATAGCTTAGTAGTGCTAAGTGCTTAGCACGGTGCTCTGCATCATCATCATCATCATCAATCGTATTTATTGAGCGCTTACTGTGTGCAGAGCACTGGACTAAGCGCTTGGGAAGTACAAATTGGCAACATATAGAGACAGTCCCTACCCAACAGTGGGCTCACAGTCTAAAAGGGGGAGACAGAGAACAAAACCAAACATACTAACAAAATAAAATGAATAGAATAGATATGTACAAACAAAATATAAACAGAGTAATATGTACAAACATATATACATATATACAGGTGCTGTGGGGAAGGGAAAGAGGTAAGATGGGGGGGATGGAGAGGGGGACGAGGGGGAGAGGAAGGAAGGGGCTCAGTCTGGGAAGGCCTCCTGGAGGAGGTGAGCTCTCAGCAGAGCCTTGAAGGGAGGAAGAGAGCTAGCTTGGCGGATGGGCAGAGGGAGGGCATTCCAGGCCCGGGGGATGACGTGGGTCGGGGGTCGATGGCGGGACAGGCGAGAGCGAGGTACGGTGAGGAGATTAGCGGTGGAGGAGCGGAGGGTGCGGGCTGGGCTGGAGAAGGAGAGAAGGGAGGTGAGGTAGGAGGGGGCGAGGGGATGGACAGTCTTGAAGCCCAGGGTGAGGAGTTTCTGCCTGATGCGCAGACTGATTGATAGCCACTGGAGATTTTTGAGGATTTCTGCACACAGTAAGCGCTCAATAAATACGACTGAATGAATGAACACATTCAATCAATGCCCTCTATTGCTTTAGCATTAACCTCATGGTACTTAGCCAGACTAAAAACCCTCGTCTAAAACTGCAAGCTCACTGTGGGCCGGGAATGCGTCTGCCAACTCTGCTACAGTGGACTCTCCCAAGAGCACAGAACAGTGTTCTGCACACAGAAAGCGTTCGATAAATACGATTAATTGACTGGTTGCTCCCTTGGGTAACATTTGCTGTTTTCGGGTGGTTTGTGCCGAGTCACTCTCAAGTGTGGGAGTGACTGTCTGGGTGACACTCACAGCAATGGTTACAATCTCCACATCAGCAGCAACACCCCTGTCTCCCTGTTTTCTCACGGAACCTGAACATGGGCCAGGGGCCCTCCACTGACGCCAACCACAAATACAACAGCACCATCTTGTGTTGCCTTGTCGGTGTGTTGGGGGATTGCTTGAATATGAGCCCTGTAGACTATTACTCTTAAAGAAAAAAAACAAAACTCCTTCAGCAAGACCAAAGCTGTTGGCTCCTGGTGCTTCGGAGCAAGGCCCGGTGAACAAGACCCCTTCATTTTTAGGAAAACAAACCACTTAATGCAATCGAAAATCCTTCTCGGCACTTTTGGTTTCCGGCCCACTGTTGGGTAGGGACTGTTGCCAATTTGTACTTCCCAAGCGCTTAGTACAGTGCTCTGCACAAAGTAAGTGCTCAATAAATACGATTGATGATGATTGCAGGGCAATGACCTTATCCTAAGCCAAGTGAGTGTGGCGTGATGGAGAATATAAACAGAGGAGGATGGTCAGATATCTACATGAGGAAGAGGAAAAGCTGGCTAGTGGTCAAGATCCAGACTTCACGTTGTTATGTTTCCATTCTCTCATTCATTCAATCGAATTTATTGAGTGCTTACTGTGTGCAGAGCACTGTACTAAGCGCCTGGAACATACAATTCAGCAATAGAGACAATCTCTCTCTACCTCCCTCTCATCATCATCATCAATCGTATTTATTGAGCGCTCACTATGTGCAGAGCACTGTACTAAGCGCTCCCTCTCCACCTGCCTTCTCTCTCTTTCTCCCCCACCTCTCTTTTCCCCCTCACTCTCTCCCTCCCTGCTTCCCTGCTCTCAGATGCTAGCTCAGTGACCTCGGCAGGTGGTCATTTTTCTCACTGTTTTTGATCATGATGGAGTTTCCCATCAGGAATGATGGATGAGCCTCAGCCCTGAGAATTCAAGATAACAAACCTGCATAACAGAATCGATTAGCTTTCTAGTGGTTTGTGAAAGGCAGTGGAGTCGGAGAGAGAAAACAGATGGCTGGTCCCTGTCTGCCATGTTCCTACTGGGACAAGAGGTGCAAAGAGAGAGGAGGGAGGGAGGGGGTGAAGCAGCGTGAACTAGTGAATAGACCGTGGGAGTCATAAGGGCCTGGGTTTTAATCCTGGCTCCGCCACCTGTCTGCTGTGTGACCTTGGGCAAGCCACTTCACTTCTCTGTGCCTCGGTTACCTCATCTGTAAAATGAGGATTAAGACTATGAGCCCCATTTGAGACATGGGCTGTGTCCAACCTGACTACTCTACCCCAGTGCCTGGCACATAGCAAGTTCTCTGTTAATAATAATAATAATGGCATTTGTTAAACACTTACTATGTGCAAAGCACTGTTCTAAGCGCTGGGGAGGTTACGAGGTGATCAGGTTGTCCCACATGGGGCTCACAGTCTTCATCCCCATTTTACAGATGAGGGAACTGAGGCCCAGAGAAGTGAAGTGACTTGCCCAAAGTCACACAGCTGATAAGTGGTGGAACTGGGATTTGAACCCATGACCTCTGACTCCAAAGCCCGGGCTCTTTCCATTGAGCCACGCTGCTTTAATACCATTAAAACCATAAAAACCGAATACCAACACTATTAAAAAAATGAAAAAAGTGAATGGGAAGATTTTTTTTCCATGCAGGACTCACTGACAGCCAAGGGATTCCTGCCTAGTGTCAGTGCTGGGCAACAGTCAGTCAGGCAATTGTATTTATCTAGCGCTTACTGTGTGCAGAAAATTGTATAAGTGCTTGGGAGAGTACGATATAACAATAAAAAGACACATTCCCTGCCCACAACGAACACTTTGACCCAGGAGGTGGTTGCACTGGTAGTCACTGTGCTCTCTGTCGCCCATTTAAACAATTATGGTACTTGTTAAGCGCTTACTATGTGCCAAACACTGGGGTAGATGCAAGTCAATCAGGTTAGATATAGTCCCTGACCCACATGGGGATCACCCTCTTAGTCCTCATTTTACAGATGAAGCAGCTGAAGCCCAGAGACGCTAAGCGACTTGCCCAAGGTCACACAGCAGACACACAGAGGAGCCGAGCTTTGAATCCAGGTCCTTCTGACTCACTTGCCTGTGCTCTATCCAATAAGCCTCACTGCTTCTTGTATTAGCCAGCTACTTTCAGTCCATCAGTGGTATTTATTAAGTGTTTATTCTGTGCACTGAACTAAATTCTTGGGAGAGACACTTCTCATAATCCTTGCGGGGCCAGTCGCACTCTGGGTGATTCTTCTGTCAGAACCCCTCAGGGCTGATGGCACAGACCCAGCTCTCCTGATTCCCAGCCACTGGACCAACAGCGGAGCTAGTCTCACTGTCGTTCGGCGATCCTAAGGCTACCTTGGCCCATCCCCAGAGGAGCCTCCCTTTCCCGGTCACATTATCATTCCCTGGAGCTGTAGCAAGAGCTTCCTGGGGCCATTCCAGGAGCAATTTGAGTTTTGCTTGGATGAAAGGCACTCCATCAGTATGAGGCTGGAATGTTATTAATCAGCATCGATTCAAGAACGATTACGCTGCTTCTGGATCTATGGTTCAAATTGGACTCTTTCAAGTCAGGCTTCATTTGGCCAGCCTGAGTAGCAGCTTTGAAGCCTACTAGATGTTGTCCACAGCCAATGACAGCGGCCAGAGAGAAAATGAAGTGTTCCTGATAAACAGCATTTCACTCTTATAATATCGTGTACGCCGACCACTTACCAAGTGAGGGGATGTGACTCCCCGACTCTCCTATATTGGTCTGAGGATAATAATAATGATAACAGATTACGGTATTTGTTAAGGATTTACTATGTGCCAGGGTTTATCAACCCGTGTTTTGGCTAGAATGCTGTTAGGGGGTGAGAGACTGTTCATTTGCCAGTATGGGTCCTTCTGGGCCGGGTGAGACGTGGTGACAGAAGACACAGCTTGGACGTGTGGTGCTGGATGCAGAGTTGAATAAGAGCTCTTGACTCTTCCTGGACTATTTCTAGCTCGAGCTTTCCTCAGGCAGGTTATGCAAAACTGTGTTCCCCACATTTAAGGAGAATGCACATGAAGCAGCTGGCTCCTGGGCAAGGATGAGCTGCAAATTCGTGAAGCGTTCCTGTATATATGTATATGTTTGTACATATTTATTACTCTATTTATTTATTTATTTATTTTACTTGGACATATCTATTCTATTTATTTTATTTTGTTAGTATGTTTGGTTTTGTTCTCTGTCTCCCCCTTTTAGACTGTGAGCCCGCTGTTGGGTAGGGACTGTCTCTATATGTTGCCAACTTGTACTTCCCAACCACCTAGTACAGTGCTCTGCGCACAGTAAGCGCTCAATAAATACGATTGATTGATTGATTTTTTCTATTTATTTAAATTAATACCTGTTTACTTGCTTTGATATGTACAAATCTATAGTTCTATTTATGCCACTGATGCCTCTTTACTTTTGATGTCTGTCTCCTCCCTTCTAGACTAAGCCCGTTCTGGGCAGGGATTGTCCCTCTTTATTGCTGAATTGTACTTTCCAAGTGCTTAGTACAGTGCTCTGCACCCATTAAGCGCTCAATAAATATGACAATGAATGAGAGCACAGGCCTGAGAGTCAGAAGGACTTGGCTTCTAGTTCCGGCTCTGCTACTGGTCTGTTATGTGACTCTGGACAAGTCACTTCACTTCTCCATGCCTCAGATGCCTCATTTGCAAAATGGGGATTCATCATCATCATCATCATCAATCGTATTTATTGAGCGCTTACTATGTGCAGAGCACTGTACTAAGTGCTTGGGAAGAACAAATTGGCAACCTATAGAGACAGTCCCTACCCAACAGCGGGCTCACAGTCTAAAAGGGGGAGACAGAGAACAAAACCAAACATACTAACAAAATAAAATAAATAGAATAGATATGTACAAGTAAAATAAATAAATAAATAGAGTAATAAATATGTACAAACATATATACATATATACAGGTGCTGTGGGGATGGGAAGGAGGTAAGATGGGGGGGATGGAAAGGGGGACGAGGGGGAGAGGAAGGAAGGGGATTCAATACCTGTTCTCTCTCCTACTTAAATTGTGAGCCCCATGTGGGGCCTGAATATCTTGTATCTACCTGAGCGCTTAGTACAGTGCTTGGAGCATAATAAGCACTTAACAAAAACCACTATTATTAGTAGTAGTAGTAGTAGATTAATCAGGCAGGGCCTACTAGAGTAGATGTGACTTTAGGTGGAGAGCACAGTGGTCTGTTACAGGATTTGCAGGCAAGAAGAGAGGGGTGATCGACAGCAAGAGAGATGAGAACAAGGTTTAGTGAGCAGGTTGGCTTTTGGGGAATGAAAAGAGGGAGCTGGGGTGTAGTGGGAGGACAGAGAATAGGTTGGTTGGAGACTGCTCCACTGAATACCTAAGTCAAAGATCATGATTTTCCGCTTGATGCCAAGAGGAATGGGCAAGAGAGATTCTCGATAAACGGGGAGACGAATGCAAACTGTACTTTATAAAACCGATTCCTTCTTCCCCTTCTCTTCCTCTTCCTCTGCTTTCTCCTAACTTCCTTCTCGTCCTCCATCTCTCTTTTCTCCTCTATTAATTTTACCACTGTCTGCCGGGTGGACAGGAAGCCATAAATTGTAACACAATCCAATCGCTAACAGGATGAACAATAACCTCAGGGTCCATGCATAATGTACCCTATCTGAAAAGGACGACAGGATATGATTTGGCTTTATCAGGTACATTCATATTCGGAGTTAGAAATCCCATCAATACGAGCACCTTCAAACGTGAAGGGCAAATCCACGGGTAGGTTTATTTCTAATAAAGGGCACTATTAATTCTAAAAGCTTAATCCAGTTACTTATATTTTATATTGCTGACACATCCAAGTGCTTGAAAAAGCCATTCATGGTCAATTAAAATGTGCTTTAATATTTCTCAATTGCATCTTCTATTAAAAAGTACTCCGTGCTACATGTAATCATCTACCATAAAATATTCCTTGGTCAGGTCCATTTCTTGGCTACCACTAAGTAGTAGTAGTGGTTTGAGTAGTAATGGTGGCATTAATAATATTCCCCTCTCATTTTACTTCACTAATCTCCTACTAGATCCCAGCCCACACACCTCACTCCGGTACTTTGATCTCGTCTGCCTCGTGGTGGAAACCTTCACCTCCACCTCCCCCCTTCACATGTGACAGTCCGCCTCTCTCCCCATCTTCAAACCCCTACTAAAATCAAACCTCTTCCAAGAGGCCTCCCCTTACCATTCTTTATTTCCCCACCCTAACCGATCTCCCCTCTGCATTGTCCATGCTCGTGGGCGTTAAGCACTTCGATGTTAACCCTACCTCAATCACACAGCACTTCTGTACATCCCCTTATCCTCTGCCATTTCCTCTATCTCTAATTTATCTCAATGTCTGGATCCCTCTCTAGAACGTATGGTCCTTCAGGGCAGGGACCACGTCTACCAATGCCATTGCACTGTCCTCTCCCGAGAGCTTAGTACAGTGCTGTGCACACAGTAAGTGCTCAATAAAGTTATTAATTGGTTTTAATGTGTACCCACTGGATGTAATGCATCGCACTAAGCTCTTGAGAAAGTTCGAAAGCAGCAAGCACGAGACGTTCCCTGCCCTCCCAGCGCTCAAAACGGCTCTTGGCACATGGGAAGTGCTTAACATTCATTCATTCATTCTTTCAATCGTATTTATTAAGCGCTTACTGTGTGCAGAGCACTGTACTAAGCACTTGGGAAGTACAAGTTGGCAACATATAGAGACGGTCCCTACCCAACAGTGGGTTCACAGTCTAGAAGGGGGAGACAGAGAACAAAATAAAACATATTAACAAAATAAAATAAATAGAATAAATATGTACAAATAAAATAGAGTAATAAATACGTACAAACATATATACATATATACAGGTGCTGTGGGGAGGGGAAGGAAGTAAGACGGGGGGATGGGGATGGGGGAGGAAATACCAACATTTTTATTAAGAAGCTTACACTCCAATCGGAGAATCTCTCAGTGATTAATCAACCTGAATGTGATGGCTGTGTGTCAGAACCTGAGTCCAGATCTGTTTCCCAGAACTAGCCTTTTTATAAAAAATGATCTTTATGAAGTACTTACTATGTGCCAGGTACTGTACTAAGCACTGGAGTAGATGCAAGCTAATCAGATTGGACATCCATGTCCCACGTGGGGCTCAAAATGTTAATCGCCGTTTTACAGATGAGGGAATGGAGGCACAGAGAAGTCAAGTAACTTGCCCAAGATCACACAGCAGACAAGTGGTGAGCTGGGACTGGAACCTAGGTCCCCCTGAGTCCCAGGCCCATTCTCTATCCACTACACCACACTTCTGGGCTATTCAAGACACCCTGGATGGGCAGGGAGGGGTAGAGAATCGGATTTTGTATCGACGGTATTTATTGGGTGCAATGACTGTACTCCAGTACAACAGAAGCCTAAGACACATTCCCTGCCTTCAAAGAACTTACACTCTATTGGGTCTTGTAGTAGACCTAAACGGGTCTAGACACAGCACTTATAAGGCCAGCTTTCCTTCATTTCGCCACAAAACCAGTCGAGGAAACGGGATGAAACGGCACCATCGAGGCTCTGAGCTGGACAAGAACTTCGATGCGGTGAGGATTCTCAGAGAGAGTTGGAAAAGGTGATCAAGGCAGCAGAAGCTTTTTGATTAGTGCACTTCGAAATCATCTACCACAGTACCTAGCACAGTGTGTGGCACATAATGAGCACTTACACCCCCAAGCCCTCGGATATACTAGCACAATCCAGTAAAAGCTTTGTTATCCAGCCCCTTACCATCTGGAAAGTTCCAGCAGTCAGCATCTCTGAGGGGACAGAGGTGGGCAGACCTGATGGCGGGTGCCCTTGGGAAAATGGGGCCTATAGTGTTTAGGCCCTTCCAGGGCCAACTTCCTTGTGTGGCAAGCAGATGGACGGTATTCCCAGTCTCACCCACGGCTCTCCCACCCGCACTTTTTATTCCTCCCAAGCTAATCTTCTACTATGCAGCAAGGCCTAATGGAGCGTACTTGGCCTTGAAAGTCAGAGGACTTGGGTTCTAATCCGGGCTCCACAACTTGTCTGCCGTGAGACCTTGGGCAAGTCACTTAATTTCTCTGTACCGCAGTTTCCTCAACTGTAAAATGGGGAGTCACTATCTGCTCTCCCTCCTACTTAGACTATGAGCCCTATGTGGGATGAGGACTTTGTCCCAACCTGATTACCTTGAATCTACCCCAGCCCTTAGAACAGTGTTTGACACATAGTAAGTGAGAGCTCACCTCCTCCAGGAGGCCTTCCCAGACTGAGCCCCTTCTTTCCTCTCCCCCTCGTCCCCCTCTCCATCCCCCCGTCTTACCTCCTTCCCTTCCCCACAGCACCTGTATATATGTATATATGGTTGTACATATTTATTACTCTATTTATTTATTTATTTATTTATTTTACTTGTACATTTCTATCCTACTTATTTTATTTTGTTGGTATGTTTGGTTCTGTTCTCTGTCTCCCCCTTTTAGACTGTGAGCCCACTGTTGGGTAGGGACTGTCTCTATGTGATGCCAATTTGTACTTCCCAAGCGCTTAGTACAGTGCTCTGCACATAGTAAGCGCTCAATAAATACGATTGATTGATTGATTGATTAACAAATACCACAATTACAATAATAATTACTGGCATTACACCTCACTCTCGACTTTCCTGCCTTTGTCCTCCTCCAGGCACATGCTCCTTCTCTGGCTTGGAAAATGTCTGACGTATCACAGCCCTCCCAATCAATCAAATGTATTTATTGAGTCCTTACTTTGTGCGGGGCACTGTACTAAGCACTTGGGCAAGTACAACAGAGTTGGTACACATATTCCCTGCCCACAAGGAGCTTACAGTCTAGAGGAGGAGAGCTATTTTATAGACGCAGTTTGAGTGTATACACTTTGAAGGCAAGAACTGTGTCTGATCATTCTACTCTACCCTCCCGGGTGCCTCGCACAGTACTCTACATGCAGTAAGTGCTCGATGCCATTTATTAATTAAAGACGAAAGGTGAATTTCCAGAACACGGTTCTGTTTCAAGAATCAACATGACCTGTATCCGCAGTTTGATTTCTAAGATTCAGGAGAATAGCGCGAACCTTTACTAACCTGACAGCTTGTAATGGAAGTGATGACTGCACACATCATAAAGACTGTTTTCCTCTGGTACTGAGAACACTTACACGTATTCAAGGGTGTACTGCTTTATGATCTGCTAATTAATTGAATTTTATCTTTACACACAGCTTCATTTCTGATCATTTGAATATATACACATATATTCAAATATGCCTCTGTGAAAAAGACAAATACCTACGGTTTAAAATGCTGCAGACTAAGACTATACCAACACAAACTCTGTGATATTTAATACTACTTTTACTTCAGATAAATCACTTTTTTATTCAGTTGTGGAAGGACAAAATAATCTATTTGATGGCCCATCTGGCTGGGAAAATTTAAAGCCATTACACCTATTTCATAGCAAAGCCATGAAAAAAGTTTCCAGTAAATTTTCATCTACTTCAAAGAGGTTTTTATTTCTTTACGGTACTTAATTCATTGACAGGTCATTTATCTGAAACTCATTAGAAATGTCAAATTGAACAGTAATTCCAAAGGGAAGAATTAATTGCCTGAATTTTATTTTATTTATTACTTACTTAACTATTTTGTCAGGTGTGCTAGGCTGTTATCTTTTTAAAGATACCATATTGAATTTTGTCAGGAATGTACCCACCTTGATGAATTCGGAAAATTTAAAACCTCATTTGAAATTCCTCTAAAAATCTTTCATGATTTCTCTAGCAAGGTGAAACAGCTTGGAGAGTATGCTGTCATGTATATGTACGTACAGTATGTAATGGCTGTCTAAAATCATATATAAATAGCTTTGGAATTATGAATCCAAGAAGGACTATAAACTGTGCTTGGAAATTGGGCATGGGTATCAATTTGCTGATGGGTTAATAAGCATTTACATTTGCTGATCATGTAGTTAGGTGTTCAATTACTCAATCTGTGTAGGCAAATGGAAATGTTTTTGTGTGAGTTTAAACAGATGCAGGTGCAGATTTCCATGGACAATACTGGAGGCTCATTTGAAACTCAGTCATGAACCTTCATATCTCTAACTGTGAGCACGCAACCTTGGCCGTGACTATGCAGGGTAACATCTGTGTGGACCACTTCGGTATCTTCAGTTTGACTGTTCTCCTCTGAAATCGATTACAAGCTGAATGTTTTAGTTATTCCGACACAGAGGTCAGTAGCCAATTCTTAATCTGAAAAGTGCTTTGGAAATGGAATTCTGACGGCAACAAAAATGGATTTAAACAAATAAAAAAGAATTCTATTGAGCAGCTTCGCTAGCCATCTTACAGAGGTAGCATAGAGAGGTGAAAAAAAATTGGGATAAAATAATAGTCAACTATTTATTGAGGGCTTCCTCTGTGCAGAGTCCCGTACTAAGCACTTGGGAATCCATCAACTGAGCAATGGCATTTATTGAGTGCTTACTGTGTGTTGACTACTGTACTATGCACTTGACAGAGTAAAATACAGCAGAATTGGTAACGAGCTTACAGACCTGATCCCTGCCTACAATGAGCTTACAGTGTAGAGGGAGTTAGAGGCATTCAAATAAATTACAGACAGGGGAAATGAAAGAATGTAAGGATATGCACAGAGTGCTTTGGGGGTGTATATATGTTTGTACATATTTATTACTCTATTTATTTATTTATTTATTTATTTTACTTGGACATATCTATTCTATTTATTTTATTTTGTTAGTATGTTTGGTTTTGTTCTCTGTCTCCCCCTTTTAGACTGTGAGCCCACTGCTGGGTAGGGACCGTCTCTATATGTTGCCAACTTGTACTTCCCAAGCGCTTAGTACAGTGCTCTGCACACAGTAAGCGCTCAATAAATACGATTGATTGATTGATTGGATTGAATATCAAGTGCTTATGGGGTACTGATCTCCTAAGGTGAAGCAGAAGGGAAAAGGTGAATGGGGGATATGAGGGCTTAGTCGGGGAAGATCTTTGGGAGGAGATGTGACATTAGAAGGGCTCTGAAGATGGGGATAGTGGTGGTCTCTCTCTCCCGCTATGAGGAGGGAGTTCCATGCCAGAGGGAGAATGTGGGCAAGACAAGATTGAGGTACAGTGAGTAGGTTGGCGTTACAGGAGCAAAATGTGTGCCCTGGGTTAATAATAATAATAATAATGGCATTTGTTAAGTGCTTACTATGTGCAAAGCACTGTTCTCAGCGCTGGGGGGGGGATATAAGGTGATGACGTTGTCCCACATGGGGCTCACAGTCTTAATCCCCATTTTACAGATGAGGTAACTGAGGCTCAGAGAAGTTAAGTGACTTGCCCAAGGTCACACAGCAAACACGTGGGGGAGCCGGGATTAGAACCCATGACCTCTGACTCCCAAGCCCGTGCTCTTTCCACTAAGCCACGCTGCTTCTCAGTTCTTCTCAGGGTTCTTCTCAGGGTTACAGTAGGAGATGTCTTCAGTTACCTCACCTTTAAAATGGGGATTAAGACTGTGAGCCCCACATGGGACATGGACTATGCCCAACCTTATTAGCTTGTATCTACCCCAGCACTTAGCACAGTGTCTGGTGCAGAGTAAGCACTTAAGAAATACCACAGTTATTATTATTAGCATTTGTGGTGGATAGATGGTGGGGAATGAGAGGTTAATCGGGGAAGACTTCCTGAAGGAGACGTGACTTCAGATGAGCCTTGAAGATAGGTAGAGCAGCGAACTGCTGCATATGAAAGAGACGCTCCACCCAGAACCGACAAGAAGTGTCCCAAGGTAAGTAATGCCTGTCTTTTGAAAACAGTGGCTCAAATCTTCTTTAATCTTTCTGTTATGAAGTTGCACTTAAGGATGAAAGACTCCACGGCACTACTGAAAAATGCACCTGAAAACACTCCACAATAAAGAAAGGACCCCTAGAGCACATATTTCATCTTCCAAGCAGTCAATGAACTGAAAATTGGACCTAGGAAGAGTGAAGTCTTTACCTCATTCTGCTGTCATTTAGAGTTGTGAGGCTTGATTTTTATTTGGCAGTGGAGGACAGAATGTAACACCCCCAAATGATGGCAGGGTTTGTAACTGGTTGGGCTGTTTATGCTTTGTTTGTCCAATCAATCATTTTATCAAGGTGTAGGAAGAGGTCATTTGAACAAGATAATCCACTTGAAGTTTTCTCAACTTTTAAGTTTTTGTGAACTACCAAAGGGACACTCAGTTATGCCATAAAATGTATGTCCCTATGTTATTTGGCTCATTGCTCTTAAGGAGAAATGTGACAACAGTGTGAGACTGGTTATTGGGTGCTGCAGTTGTGGAAGAAGTGAATTGTGTCATCATCACCAGTAGTATTTATTGATTGCCTACTGTATACAATTCGAAGCACCTGGGAGAATATGATAAGAGTTAGTAGACATGAACCCTACCTTCCAGAAGCCTACAACCTAGCAGGGGCGACAGGCACTAAAGCAAAGTGTTGGGCACCTGCAAAAAGTGTGGGGCACAGTGCAGTGTGGTTTAGTGGAAAGAGCACAAGTTTGGGAGTCGGAGGATGTGGGTTCTAATCCTGACTCCACCACTTGTCTGCTGTGTGACCTTGGGCAAGCTGGTTCACTTCTCTGTGCCTCAGTTCCTTCATCTGCAAAATGGGGATTAAGACTGTGAGCCCCATGTGGGACACCCTGATTACCTTGCATCTACCCCAGCATTTAGAACAGTACTTGGCACATAGTAAGCGCTTAACAAATACCATCATTATTATTACTACTACTACTATGACACTTCCTTTCTTGGATGTGGGGTTTTGCAAGAACAAAAACCACCTCATTATACAAAAACTGGGTGAAACTGGGTAATGAAGGAGAGCTAGAAATCCAGAAGAAAGTAACAATAAAGAGACAGAAGAGACAGGCTAACCAAAAACAACTTGGGTGAAATAGCACACATAGTACAAATAGTCTCATAGACAAGAAGCTCTGTACTGTATTTATCCAACAATCAACATTATTTACTGAGCACCTATGAGGTGAAGAACACTGTATCTACCACTTGGGAGAGTACACTAGAATGAGAAGACATGATGAAGATGATTAAGGTGTCTATGAAGAGCTTACTATCTGCCAAGCACTGTACTAAGTGCTGGGGTAGATACAGGGTATTCAGGTCAGACACGGGGATTAAGACTGTGAGCCCCATGTGGGACACCCTGATTACCCTGTATCTATCCCAGCATTTAGAACAGTACTTGGCACATAGTAAGCGCTTAACAGATACCATCATTATTATCACTACTACTACTATGACACTTCCTTTCTTCAATGTGGGGTTTTGCAAGAACAAAAACCACCTCATTATACAAAAACTGGGTGTAATGAGGGGGAGTTAGAAATCCAGAAGAAAGTAACAATAAAGTCCTAAGCACAGAAAAGACAGGCTAACCAAAAACAACTTGGGAGAAATAGCACGTACAGTACAAATAGCCTCATAGACAAGAAGCTCTGTACTGTATTTATCCAACAATCACGGTCCCTACCCCAACAGGGTTCACATTCTAAGTAGGAAGGAGAACAAGTGCTGAATCCCCATTTTACAGATGAGGAAACTGGGCCACAGAGAAGTTAAGTGACTTGCCTAAGGATACACAGCAGGGAAGCAGTGGGGCTGGAATTAGAACCCAGGTCCTCTGACTCACATGCCCATACTCTTTCCACTGGCCTAACTGCTTCTGTATCTCCTATCCATCTATCTTCTGTGATCCCTGTCTTCAAGGATTTTACAGACTAGCGATTAGTTAGATCTACTTATACCTCCATTTCTGACTGGGATTTTGGGTAAGTCACTTCATCTCTCTGTTCTCTTTCCATACTTGCAACATGGAAAAATACATTTTCTCTCCAATATATCTGCCAGAAGATGAGTGAAAGAGCGTGTAAGAAGTGCAGCCAAGCCCTCCTCCTTGCCTGGATCTCCCTCTTCACACCCCACAGACTGCTATTCTCTTCACCTTCAAAACCTTGCTAAAATTGCACCTCTCTACCAGGAAGTCTTCCCTGACTAAGATCTCATCTCCCCATCCTATTCTCCCCCCCTACCCACCCACAAGTGTCATTGTTTGATTGATGGACATCAAAATCAGGAACATCAGATTCAGTTTTGCTGAGGGCCATAGTTTCCATTTTTTCAAATTGCCGATTCTACCTGGATAATTTCTTTTTCAAGGTGTGAATCCAAATTTGCATGACAATAGTTTATTATCATATTTTGAGCATTTCTGTCTAAATGGCATATTTAAATTTTAGCTGGCATTAGGGACTGGGGGTCAGAAGATCTGGGTTCTAGTCTCAGCTCTGCCATGGGCTGCCTGTATGACCCTGGGTGGGTCATTTAACTTCTCTGGGCCTCTGTAAAAGAGGGATAAAATAGATTGTGTGGGACAGGAACTGCGTTCAATCTGATAAAACTGTATTTAACCCAGGGCTTAGAACATCACAAGCACTTCATAAATTCCACTGAACATAGTAAACTCTTAATAAATGCCACAATGATTATCATCATATGGAAAAGTGAAGCAATAGACACAATTTCATGTTCGAATACTGGCTTAGAAAATATACAACATAGATTAACCTCTTTAGAGAGCTGCCAAATTAAAATGTAGAGCTTTCCTCCCTTTGATTTTGGTGCCCTGTCTTGTTTTGCCAAGAGAATGACTGATACAGCTGGTAAAGGCTTGAAATTTGCCATATCAGACTCGTGTTACCTTTAGCAAATATTAACTCTGGTACCAAAGCAAAGAGATGCAATTAACCCAAGCACAGCTGGTAAAACATTCTGTTTAAGGAGTAAATTCTTTAGAATAGTACCCAATCACTAAGTTCCAGGAATCTAATGTTTATATTGTTCTTGCCTCATGAAATAAAAGTGTTCAGTAATAGAGAGATAAGTGCACATAGACCATACTTGGGGACAACTGAAAAATCCAAGTCAGGATATATCTCATAATGCACTTTAACTGTTTTTGAACAATTCTGTTTCCTTTCATCCCATAAAATGCTCAAGTGCTTGTGCTGAGCTTTGTGTGCCAAAGCAAGTAGGAAAAATGGTCAGGCTGTCCAAAATTTTAATTGGCCCACATAATTTGCATGTGTCCCACTCACCTCATCCATTCCGCCCTCAAACAAAATGCACATTTACAAACCATGCTCGGATCCCTGCAGCTAAAACAGCCGCTGCCAATCAGACTCAATCAATCAATCAATCGTATTTATTGAGCGCTTACTGTGTGCAGAGCACTGTACTAAGCGCTTGGGAAGTACAAGTTGGCAACATAACTCAAGGTTCCAAGTCTGAAGCCTTTAGACAACTTCTGCTTTACCCTGGAAAAAAATTTCGCTGGTCTGTGGGCTCAAAGGACTAGGCTTATTTCCATCATTGAACTAAAATGCCAATTAAAAGTTTTTAATGTTTCCAACACTCCATTTACCTGAAACGGAAGTGGAATTGAATGCTTTACAGTCACATGTTTGTCTCAAAAGCTAAATCAGGGTTACAGATAAAGCCAGAACCCAAACAATTAGACTTGTTGTTGGCAATACGCCTTGAGGGATGTTGGTGGTAAAGGCCCCTGTCTTTAGAGAAGCAACGTGGCTCAGTGGAAAGAGCCCGGGCTTTGGAGTCAGAGGTTCAAATCCCGGCCCCGCCAATTGTCTGCTGTGTGACTTTGGGCAAGTCACTTCACTTCTCTGGGCCTCAGTTCCCTCATCTGTAAAATGGGGGTGAAGACTGTGAGCCCCACATGGGACAACCTGATCACCTTGTATCCTTCCCGGCGCTTAGAACAGTGCTTTGCACATAGTAAGTGCTTAATAAATGTCATCATTATTATTATTATTATAAAAGGAGTTGTGCAAGGAGGACAGACTCACGTAGTGTGCTGTCTTGTTCTTTGTACCCAAAGATGGGGCCACCAGTGCTGACGTTCACCTATGGATATATGACAGTCAGTCAGTCAATCGTATTTACTGAGAGTTTACAGGGTGCAGACACTGAATTAGGTGCCAGGGAGAGCACCATATAACAATTAACAGACACATTTCCTCCCCACAAGGAGTTTTTAGACTGTGAGCCCACTGTTGGGTAGGGACTGTATCTATATGTTATCAACTTGTACTTCCCAAGTGCTTAGTACAGTGCTCTGCACACAGTAAGCGCTCAATAAATATGATTGATTGATTTACAATCTAAAGGGGGAAGCAGACATTTGAAAAGCTCCAAACATTCTGTGCAGATTGCCTTGCCTCCTCCTCCTCCTCACCCTGGTGGGGTGGTGGCTACTTGGGGGTCCTGGATAAGGTGGGATTCCAGAACCTCAAGAGGGGAAGGTGGTGAAGGGATTTAAGGTGCCCCATTGAGCTCACTAATTTAAGCCAACATCGAGGCCCATTTAAAGCCCACTGGAGTCCATCTGGCTAGAGGGAAATTCAAGGAACTGAATTTGAGGAGAAGCAAATAGATTTTTAAGCTCCTCTTGCCCCAAGTAATCAGTCAGGAGTATTTGTTGTGTGCCTATTACGTGCAGGGCACTATACTACGTTTTGGGAAACTTTACAGGAGGAAGAAGACATGAACCCTACCCTCACAGGCCTTGTATAGTTTCTCAAACACACAGAATTTAGGAAACCTCTTGTAGAGTTTAGGAAATTCTACAAGAGAAGCAGCGTGGCTCAGTGGAAAGAGCACGGGCTTGGGAGCCAGAGGTCATGTGTTCTAATCCCGACCCCGCCACTAGTCAGCTGTGTGACTTTAGGCAAGTCACTTCGCTTCTCTGAGCCTCAGTTCCTTCATCTGTAAAATGGGGATTAAGACGGTGAGCCCCACGGGGGACAACCTGATCACCTTGTATCTACCCCAGCACTTACAGCAGTGCTTTGCACATAGCAAGCGTTTAACACATGCCATCATTATTATTATTACAAGAGGTAGAAGGTGTGAACTCTTCCTCAAGGGAGAGGCAGACACAAACTCATTTACAGCTAGGAGGAAAGAGACCAGAGAAGGATATATATGCATGCACGCGCGCGCACACACACAGACATACATACATACATTTGTGTGTGTAGATGTGTGTGTCCGTTTAATGATAATTGTTAAGCACTTAGTTCATGCCAGGCTCTGTACTAAACACTGGGGTATATACAAGATAATCAGCTTGGACAAAGTCCATGTCCCACATGGGGCTCAGTTTTAATCCCCATTTTACAGATGCATTTTAGAGAAGCAGCGTGGCTCAGTGGAAAGAGCATGGGCTTTGGAGTCAGAGGTCATGGGTTCAAATCCCAGCTCCGCCAAGTGTCAGCTATGTGACTTTGGGCAAGTCACTTAACTTCTCTGTGCCTCAGTTATCTCATCTGTAAAATGGGGATTAAGACTGTGAGCCCCACGTGGGACAACCTGACCACCTTGTATTCCCCCCCAGCGCTTAGAACAGTGCTTTACACATAGTAAGCACTTAACAAATGCCATCATTATTATTATTATTATTACTAAAGAAACTCCCTAAATAGCTCACTCAGCTCTTTTCTATCTCATCAATTCTAAATTGGCACGTTTTCAAACTTCAATTTGGAAAAGCCATAATGCCTACGACATGCAATAAGTGCCCACTATGTGTCAAGCACTGCATTAAGCCCTGGAGTGGACACAAGCCATTTTAAAAATACAGACAATGACACTCTTTCCCAGATGGCTGCTTGGCCTCGGTCTTCATTAAAATCTACCATGCTTTAATACTGACACTCTAATGTAGAAATACTCCCATTAAATCTTCATGTTCTTGGTTCTTCAAACACCAGTCCCACTCCTAACACTAGCTGTTTGCATTTACAGGTTCTGACAAGTTACTTGATTCTAGACAGCCCAAAGTGATGAATTGTCTCGACAGATTAAAATAGCAAATGAAGAAAACAACCTGCAAAAATTTATGCTTCTGAGTAATCTGTGATTAAATGTTACTTGTTTCAAAGCTAATGTTTCTGTCACTTTCAATTACAGCTTTTGGAAGCTTTATTCCACATCATTTAATCTCTCTCACATAACTCCTGTTTAAGCTTTGTTTAGTGTTTTCTCTGCACTTTTAGCAAGACTATCAATCCCGCGTGGCAAATGCAGCAGTAATATCTGCCCAGTATGTAGTATGTTTTAGTTTATATTCATGAGTATATGAATGATACTTCATTCACTCACAGTATAGGAGATGGCTTGCTTTCTAAATTAAACTTTGTTGCCTGTCTTCTCTAACCCCTAAAGAAGACACCATCCTTCGAAACAGCCATACTTACTGTTGCCTTTGTAATAGGTGAAATAAACTAAACCATGGCTGTTAGGATCCCCTCCTAAGCAGGGAAAACATCAATAGGTTGTAGATATCTGGGTTTGAAATGGGTTTGAACGGTCACCTGTATATATGTTTGTACATATTTATTACTCTATTTATTTATTTATTTATTTTACTTGGACATATCTATTCTATTTATTTTATTTTGTTAGTATGTTTGGTTCTGTTCTCTGTCTCCCCCTTTTAGACTGTGAGCCCACTGTTGGGTAGGGACTGTCTCTATATGTTGCCAACTTGTACTTCCCAAGCGCTTAGTACAGTGCTCTGCACACAGTAAGCGCTCAATAAATACGATTGATTGATTGGTATGGATTTACAGTGATTCATATGGGGATGGGGATGAAGACTGTGAGCCCCCCGTGGGACAACCTGATCACCTTGTAACCTCCCCAGCGCTTAGAACAGTGCTTTGCACATAGTAAGTGCTTAATAAATGCCATTATTATTATTATTATATGGGTTTGAAATGGTCAGTCTGTAAACACGAACACATTTTTTTAGCTCCAGAAAGATTTCTCTTTTAAAATCTTAGAATCCGAAACTGGGGGATTTCACCTCTAAATAGGTCTGGGTGAGGTTTCTTTTGTTTTCAAAGGAAATGTTAATTTCTGGGAAGAAGAGGAACTGCTTTTTCAACAAATCAATCATTCATATTTATGGTCTACTGTGTGCGATCACTGCTTGGGATAGAACAATAGAGCTAGCAGACATGATCCCGGCCATGGGTGTGCTAACAGACTTTTAAATGGGTCTCAGTGTGGGTGGGCGGGGGGAAGAGGGAGGCTTTAAGATACAGAAGTGTTCCCTCCCCCATTCCAGCTGGATGGCCAGAGGTTGCCCCTGCCCATTTTCTGCCAAACTCTTTTCAGTAGCTGCCATTTCATCTCCACACGGATCCTGATCTCTTACGATTCTTTCCCAACATTCAGAGATTTACCGAACACCACAGGGTAAGGTCAGAGGTGTTCCACAGTTGCTAGAATAGTGCCACTGAATTCCCGTTGACACTCTGTGCATCCAGAGGATTGGTAAGGAATGAACTTTTCTATTTTGATTCATTCTGTACCACTGACTTTGGGCAAGTCACTTAACTTCTTTGTGCATCGACCCCCGGCATCCCCAGGGTCTGGAATGCCCTCCCTCTGCCCATCCACCAAGCTAGCTCTCTGGCCCTACTGAGAGCTCACCTCCTCCAGGAGGCCTTCCCAGACTGACCCCTTCCTTCCTCTCCCCCTCGTCCCCCTTTCCATCCCCCCCATCTTACCTCCTTCCCTTCCCCACAGCACCTATATATATGTATATATGTTTGTACATATTACTCTATTTATTTATTTATTTTACTTATACATATCTATTCTATTTATTTTATTTTGTTAGTATGTTTGGTTTTGTTCTCTGTCTCCCCCTTTTAGACTGTGAGCCCACTGTTGGGTAGGGACTGTCTCTATATGTTGCCAACTTGTACTTCCCAAGCACTTAGTACAGTGCTCTGCACACAGTAAGTGCTCAATACGATTGATGATGATGATGATGATGATCTGTAAAATGGGGATTAAGACTGTGAGCCCCTCGTAGGCCAACCTGATCACCTTGTAACCTCCCCAGAGCTTAGAACAGTGCTTTGCACATAGTAAGCGCCTAATGCCATCATTATTATTTAGAAACATGCGACTGTGTGTGTTTGTGTGTGTGTGTCTCTCTCTCTAACCAGGCAGACACCCAAACCCACTCCCTTCATTCCCACCACATCCAATTAAATGGCCTCTAAATACCGCTGTTATTCAGAGAACTGTGGTGTACAAGAGGCTGATTTCATAGCTCCACGGTTCATAGTGAAGTTGGTGGAATGTAGTGATGTACATGAGGAGCAGCGTGGCTCAGTGGAAAGAGCACGGGCTTTGGAGTCAGAGGTCATGGGTTCGAATCCCGGCCCCACCAATTGTCAGCTGTGTGACTTTGGGCAAGTCACTTAACTTCTCTGTGCCTCAGTTCCCTCATCTGTAAAATGGGGATTAAGACTGTGAGCCCCCTGTGGGACAGCTTTATCACCTTGTAACCTCCCCAGTGCTTAGAACAGTGCTTTGCACATAGTAAGTGCTTAATAAATGCCATTATTATTATTATATCATTCTATTTATTCTGACGGTTTTGACACCTGTCTATATGTTTTGTTTTGTTGTCTGTCTCCCCCTTCTAGCCTGTGACCCCGCTGTTGGGTAGGGACCGTCTCTATATGTTGCCGACTTGTATTTCCCAAGTGCTTAGTACAGTGCTGTGCACACAGTAAGCGCTCAATAAATACAACTGAATGAATGAATGAAAGACCAGGTACGTTGGCTTCTGGGCCATATGGTTGGGTCGGCTGAATCGCAGTAGCCACTCACTAGCTACTTGGTGCAGATCACTTCTGCGCTCTCCGTGAGGCCGGCTGCCAGGGTTCAGATCGCCCAGGTGATGAGGGCATGGAATCAAGGATCTCCTCCGGCTACTGGCAAAGCGATGCCTGTTAATCGTCCTCCCTGAGACCGAGAGGAGGCTGCATCTGGAGGGGGCTGAAGACGTTTTTCCGAGTAGGCATTTGTTGTAATTATTATTTTTATTGCTCCTCCTGGCATTTTCAATAGTTAATGCTGTTACCGTGGAGTTTAAAACTAGCTGGTGGCACTGACTGGCATAAAGATAAATGTTTCCAATAAGGAATACGCAGGGAAAGGAACAGATTTGTAAGAAAAGCCATAGCTGGGGTAAAAACCCTGCTTTAATACATCGAAAAGTTTGGATTTTAAAATTGGGACTGCAATTTCAGAGAGCCTTAAAAGAATAAACATGTTATCCTCAGCTTTTTCTTATTCTGCTGGGGATAATTTTAGTTTATTTGTACTTGCATACCGTCTCTGACCCCTGAAGGCTGAGGGATAACGTCACTGTTAGCGGCAACAGCAGCAGTGATTGATTTTATTTACTGGGAGGTGCAGAGCACCATACTGGGTGATGGGTGATTTTCGATTTCTTTGCTTAATTTTGTTTGTCCTATTGGCAAGTTCACTCCTACGCTTTCATGTTGTACATTTGGAGACCTGAAGCCATACTGTTGGTCCGGAGGACAGAACTGGGCTCTGGGAATCAGAACCCCTGGTTCTAGTCCTGGCTCTACCTAAAGCTGACTACTGTGGGCAATGACCAGACATGTAGTATGCAATCAGCTGTGCTCTGTCCTGCCTCTCACTTGCTGCATCCTTTACCCCAGACAGAACACGACAGACAGAGATGAGAAAGTTCAAGTGGTGCTGCACAAGCTATTAGCACTATAATTAATTCCTCCACACCCGTTCCCAGTCCTCAAATGGAGGCCTGTCTTTTGTCCCTGATAGGAGACTCCACCGGCGTGCGATAACTTGTGCCTGGACTTATAAATTGAAGTTTTCTGCCTTCATGGACAACAGAGATTGCCCAGGTGCCACCCAGGATGGCAGAAGTGTAGCAGGGTCAGGGACTGGGGGTTGAAAAGCCCCGTGAGGGCCCTTCAATCGGGGTGATCATTTACATCGGGGTTCATGGGCCTGGGTTCCGACCCAGTCTGGGGGAGGGTGGTGACGGCGCAGTATGTGCCTCTGCTACACTGGTGGTAACGACATTTTCGACATTTTCATCAGACTTTCCCTAGATGGGAATCATTACCATAATAGAAGAAATGTACTGAAACAGTCACTTCAACAACACGGGATTCTCACACTAACACACACATAAAAAGACACATAATGAGTGCCTTCCTTTCAGAATGGGAGCACTTTGTCTTTGTATGTCTGTTGCTGTAAGTGAAGATTTTGATGGCTAAACAAGTCAATGAACAAAATTCAGATTAATCCCCATTTTACCTGATCCTCACAATGGTTCCAAACCCATTTCACCAACTGAAGGAGGGAAAACAACAGGAGCAGGAGGTGGGCTGCCTTTCCCCTGTTAAGCTTCAACTTTCCTAACCTGACTTCATTCCCCCGGCCTCCAATTAGCTCCAGGTACCCGTTCAACCGTAAGGGTCCATGGCCCACATTCCTGACTGGTTCCTCCTCCTTCCCTCTGCCCCAAGCCTTCATGCTTTTCTTCAGCTTTTGGAACCAATCCTTGGGAGCAACCATGAAAAACCCCGAACTTCATTCCACCTGACCCTGAACTGGGGATCCAATTTCTAGAATGCTCTCAGGTTTGGAACTAAAGCTGGAAATCTTGATTAAACAAGAAAGATATAAGAATAGCAACTGGAGAGAGACAAGCAGGATGCTGTCAAATTTATAACGCTACATATAGGGAAAAAGCAGTGCTTCGGTGACAGCTGCTTTATTTATAACCTTATTATACCTAGGTCCTACCTACTTATCTCTGTTGACTGCCAGGGCTGAAGCCGAATGAACGAAAGGCCTGAAGATAAACTGCCGCAGGAGGAAAGCAAAAGCGGGGATATACGTCATTCACTAAACATGGTTTTCCCTTCCTCCATTTTCAAGGCTTTCTTCTTTTCCCTCATTGACTCCAGCCGCCATAAACACCAACAGAATAAATTACCTAAATCACGGCTTTATAGTTCTTTGTGGAAAAGACCAAAGACGAACCAACTCACTTTCTGATGTCAGAGGTCACAGCAGGAAGGCAAAAGTTGAAAAAAACAAAAAAAACCAACAACCAAAAAATTTCATTTTAACTCTTCTAAACCAGGTGATCTTCAGAGAGGGAGCACGGCCAAGTTTGAGACGTTAGCAGAACCGTGGTCACTTGGAAGAGCGATTTTAAGGGCCTGGCACTCAGTGGACAATACCATCTGTGGCAGGACCTCTGAAAGTAACGGATTTTAGGGTCAGTTCAAGGTGGGAGGTGAAGGGGAGCTACTCCAGTCAATCATTTCGTCTATCGATGGCATTTACTGGGTGCTTACTGAGTGCAGGGCACTGTTCTAAGCATTTGGGAGAGTACAATACAACAGAGTTGGTAGACACGATCCCCTCCCACAGTGAGTTTACAGTCTAGACTCCACTGGCAAACAGTTCCACTGCTTAAAATCCCCTTCACACTCCCACTGGAACCTTCTCCTAGCCAAGCAGTCTGTCCCAACCCACCCAATATCTAGCATCCCAGCTGAAAGAGGATGTTTATTACAAGGAGTGTTTTTCTGAAGTCTATAATCTCTTGGTACATCAAGGCATCGCCTGCACCGATTGATTTCCAGACCTGCAAATAAGCTCATCTGAACATGTCTCCCGTTCTGAGTTTTGCAAAGACACAATTAGTACTTATGACTTTCTTCAAAGATTTCAGAGGAGTTTGCACCGAAAGTGAGAGCGACTACATTTGTTCTTATGGGCAAAATGCTGAGATGTGTGACCTACTTCAGCACTGTAAAAATCACCTATGACTTAATTTTGCAGTAAATTTTAAACACTGCAGATCACAGTTGTTTGGACTTCTATTTTTAAATTTCCCCAAATTTCTCGGTGCACAAATTCTGATTAATAAATACTGCAAGTAGGTTGGATGGGAGGAGGACAAAAGATGAAAATGCCCTTTTAAAGCTATGTGGTATTAAAGTTGGGCTGTATACCAATTATTATGGCATTTATTGAGCACTTAACTATGTGCTCAGACCTGGAGTAGATATTAGATTATCACATTAGACACAGTCCCTGTCCCACGAGGGGTTCCTGATCTATTTTTTCCCCATTTTACAGATGAGAAAACTGAGATCTTGAGAGGTTAAATGACCTGCCCAAGGTCATACAGCAGAGCCAATCTCAGAGCTGTACCAAGAATCCCGGCCTCCAGAATTCCAGTCCTGTGCTCGTTGTATTAGGCCATGCTGCCTCCCATGGCTCAATGCGTGGATGAAATGACCCTCAGTTAGAAGTTCCTAAATGAACCTTAATTGACTTTAGCTTTAATGAAAATGTGATGTTGCTTAACTAACAAGTTGCACTGGTTTTTTTTTTTTTTGGAAGCATCACAGAACTTTAGTTAATTTTCCTTTCCTTTCGCTGGTCTAGCATTTCCCATTTCCAAACTATGAGGAAGATTGAAATGGAGCTTGAGTGTGTGAACTCTAAGGATACGGCATCTGGTGACTACCTAAAGCTGCAATTAAGAACAAATATGCACCTCTAACGGAGGAAATGTTCTTTCCCTCCTCGAGTTATTGCTGCAAGGGAATGAAAATGATGGTGTGGATGCACCAGTATTCAGAAACTTTGATTATTCTACCACTGACGGATAATGCACCCTGCAGGAGAAAAATGTCACGCAATCATGGAGAGAATGTAAGACCGACATCCTCCATTAGCTTAAAAAAATGCACCTCAAAGATGATAATTCAATCTGTATAACAGTAGTAGTAGGAGTAATAGTGGTATTTATGAAGCTCCCAAGGGGCACCACGCACAGCCACTAAGCAAAATATAGAATTAAGTTGTGACATATTCCCTGCCCACAAGAAGCTTACACACTGAGGAGATGGTCAGGGAACATATCTACCAACTCTCTTGTATTGTACACTCCCAAGCGCTAGTACAGTGCTCTGCACATAAGTACTTGATAAATACCACTGAATGATAAAAGTACAGGTGTGATATTTTTCTTTGTTTAGTCTTTACGGTCAGTAGAAGAATTTAAGGCAGGCAAATTTGGTCTTCAGGTTATCCCTGTTTTCCCTATCACATGGCATTAAAACGATGTGGCTTTTTTTTTCTTCTGGCCATCAGGGGCAAATGATTCCTGATTTACTCAGGAAACCTGGGGAAAAGTCAGTGTGTCTTCAGTTTCAGTCTGAGGCATCTTCAGTTGATTCTGCTTCTTCTTTATGGAGAGCCACAGTGGGGCACTATTCTCTGTATTTTTGTGAGATGACTATGTGAAGGAGAACAGGCAATTTAATAAAAGCTTTTGAGGCCTTTATTGTAGAATTATATTTATGTCTTAAAGTACTGGGGCAAAGAATGTCAATTTTTCTGGAATCCCAATTTCAAACGACGCCTTTCATTTGATAATATTTATCACTTGGGAGAAGGAAAAAAATTGCCAATGGCAAATTCCTTTGGAAATAAAATGTGGACTTGCTTTGAAGTGTTGGTCTTCACTGTAAAAGGGTCATGTAAGGTTTTGGTTTCATATTTTCCCTGTGAATCCTCTATTTCAGATTAATTGGATTGAGAGGGGGGAAAAGGATTCAAGTTCTTCAGCGACTGCACTGTATATTCAAGAGAGTAGAAAGAAAAGTTTCATGTGAATAACATGAGAATAGATGAAAGACTAAGAATCTGAAGACAGTTTTATGGAGTTAAAATTCCAGGAGATTCTTTTGCCAGGGAGGTGAGGAACATTGTGGGCAGGGAATAATAATGATGGCATTTTTATTAAGTGCTTACTATGCGCAAAGCACTGTTCTAAGCGCTGGGGAGGTTACAAGGTGATCAGGTTGTTCCACAGAGGGCTCACAGTCTTGATCCCCATTTTACAGATGAGGTTACAGGCACAGAGAAGTTAAGTGACTTGCCCAAAGTCACACAGCTGACAATTGGCAGAGCCAGGAATCAAACCCATGACCTCTGACTCCAAAGCCGTGCTCTTTCCACTGAGCCATGCTGCTTCTCTAATGTATTATATTGGGAATGTATTATATTGTATTCTCCCAAGCAGTTAATACAGTGCTCTGCACAAAATAATGCTCAATAAATACCACTGAGTTATTGATTGAAAGAAGGTAGAATAGCAGAGCTGGAAATATGGCTGAATTTTGCAAAATTACCGTGGAGGTTTGCTCAGACAGTGGAGCAGCTCTGATGAAAGGCAGAGAGAGGTGAAAGAAGTCTGCAGAAAACTCTCCTTTTGTTGTTTAAGTACCATTTGAAAGGATTCCAGCATTTGGAGTTTGGAAGCTACTGATGGCAACTTCTAAAAACGTCTGGTCCAGTTCTCAACCCTGAAGCAGAGCTGCAATCCTCTTCACATACTTGGGCGGAAAGGAAGTTAATGCTATCTTCCTCACTTGATGTTACAGGCAAGGCAAGGGCTCTGTGGGGCGTGGATTACTGTGCGGAGTCCATGTGTCTGTCTCCCAGCCCCCAGGAGCATGTTATGTTGCCAACTTGAACTTCCCAAGCGCTTAGTACAGTGCTCTGCACACAGTAAGCGCTCAATAAATACGACTGAATGAATGTAATGAACAGGTTGCAAGGCTACACTCCCCGGTTATTGATGAAAGCAAGAAGAAGGGCAGAGGAAGGAAGACCAAGGGCTTATTGTAACTGACGGTGACATTCACGATGTGACTCTGGTTTCCTTGAAGAACTGAACAAGCCAAAGAGGTGAATTGTGAGGTACTCGGCAGGTATTCCCTAAATTGGATAGGGTTGGCAGTCTAAGGCCAAGGGATTAGGGTCTAAAACTTAGATCCACGTCATGGCCCAAATTCTACTCCAGGTTTCTTACACCTTTTTGAGGTGTCATATGGGTTGTGCTGCTCCTTTGATTATAAGGAGTCCGTGGAGGGCGGGGAAGCATTTTGGAAGCTGGCATCACTTCTTCACCTTGTTAGGGTAGGGAAGGGGTTTGAGTAAGAGTGGGGGAGAGATTTCAGAGGCAGAAAACAGACAAAGAAAGAAGAAGAGAGAGAAAGGGAGCAAGGAGCAGGAAGGCATCATCTGTCTACCCTCTAGATAGTAAGCTCCTGTGGGCAGGGAATGTGTCTGCCAACTCTGTTATAGTGAACTCTCCCAAGGTCTTATTACAGTGCTCTGCACACAGTAAGCACTCAATAAATACCACTGACTGACTGATTGCCTTAAGGGCAGGGGTCAAACCTACCAGCTATCATACTATCTCAGAGTGTGCATAGGAGGTTCTCAATAAATACTACTGACTGATTACTGATTGACTGGCAGCCAAGCAAGCCGAAGAAGGCATGGGGAAAGGTGAGAGATAGTCAGGAAGGGCAATATCAAGATCCAGTGAGAAGGAGATACAAGAGAGGGGGAGACCTGAGTGGAGCAGGGATGAGCCCTACATTGGCACAATAGTATTGCCAATCATTCCCACATGAAACTGCAAAATTTCCCATCTTTAGGCAATGACCAATGTACACATACCCCTTTATTGCCTCAGGAGAAGCTAGAGCCCCCTTGTAGCCTGGGAAATTCCCAACATGGGCATCATCCACCCCATTTTGAAGATCTGCTGACAGGGATCTTTCCCCCGGAGGCCCCAGAGTTCCAAAGTTTCCCCAAATCCAGGTTCTCTAGGGTGTCTGCTGGGAATCTCTGGGGACGTTCAGCCACCTACCATGACTCGTAAAA
Organism: Tachyglossus aculeatus; assembly: GCF_015852505.1. Lineage (NCBI taxonomy): Eukaryota > Metazoa > Chordata > Mammalia > Monotremata > Tachyglossidae > Tachyglossus > Tachyglossus aculeatus. The sequence goes on from NC_052085.1 coordinate 5,096,881, forward strand.
GATACGGAGGGAAGCATATGAGAATCATATGTGAGAGGAGAAGTAGCATGGCCTAGTGGCTAGAGCACGGATTTGGGAGTCAGAAGGACCTGGGTTCTAGTCCCGGCTCTACCACTTGTCTGCTGCGTGACCTTGGGTAAGTCACTTTACTTCTCTGTGCCTCAGTTACCTATAAAATGGGGATTTAAGACTGTGAGCCCCATGTGGGACACGGACTGGGTCCAACCTGATTACTTTGTATGTACCGCAGTGCTTAGAACAGTGCCTGGCACACAGTGTACATACTAAAGAGGGAAGGAAAAGAATGTGGCGTTTTGGGGGGTTTTTCCCTCACAAAAATGATTCGGGTAGCAGAAGTAAAGTAAGGACTGCAGAGGGGAGAGACAGGAGGCAGGGAGGTCAGTGAGGAAACTGATGCAGTAGTCAAGGTGGGATAGGATAAGTGATTGGATCAGTGTGGTAAGCAGCTTGGATGGAGAGGAAAGGGCAGATTTTAACAATTTTGTGAAAGTTGAACCGACAGAATCTGGTGATGGATTGAATATGTGGGATGAGAGGGATGAATCGAGGAGGATGCCAAGGTTACAGGATTGGGGAGACAGGGAGGACAGTGGCGTGGTCTACAGTGATGGGAAAACCACAGGGAGGGCAGGGTTCGGGTGGAAAAATGAGGAGCTCTGTTTTGGACATGAAAGTGACTTGAGGAGTTACCCCACCACCACCACCCGAGATGGTACTCAGCTCTGAAGGAACAGGAATTATGCTTGCTTTCTAGCTGTGCCATTTTGTTAAGATTTATAACATCAGAGGGGTAAAGGCATTTAATCATCTAGTCTAGTAGTTCAGCTGGTAAGGAAAACTCCACCTAAGGAGCTCTGGGGCTGTGGTTCACTCCACTGCACATCGAGGGTAGCTTAACCATATGATTTCACATCAATAGCAGTACTGCTTTTCAAGTTATTCTCCGGCTCCATGGGACTCTCCAGCTACCACACACCCTGAAACGGTTCCGTGTATGACCTTCACGGGTCATTATGGTGCAAAGTCAGGTATCTTGGTGGACAATACATTACTCCACTTTGGAAGCCTTTATGAATGCCTTCGGATGCACGGAGTCCACGCAATGCAATGGAGGCATGCAATGCGAACACGACTGCTTTTGAAGTCATTAATCAATGGCATTTATTGAGCACTTACTGCATGCAGAGCACTGTACTGACAGCAAGTCACGTTTTGCCTTGTAAAGTTCAAAGCCAAAAGAATTGATGTCTAGGAGTACAAGCACAGAGAGGCGACGAGGAATTGCAGCTGCAAATGACGCTGTGGCAGAAGATCCAACACGCTAAAGAAACGGAGAGATTCTGAGAGAAAAGCAATCTCCAAATTGAGTGAAATCAGGAAGTGCTGCCTTTAGAAAAAGAATTTCAAATGAGTAGTGTGGGAGCTGCATCTCAGGAGAGAGACCTTGGAAATTCAAAAGACTTTATGTGGGAGATGAGCCAAGAAAATGTAATCACGCCTCAAGGGAAAATCAAGTAGAAGACTTGAAAAGTATCTCAGCCTGAAGAGAAGAGGCTCTGCCAGGTCATGAATCACACACTAAAGATGATAAGATTGTGTTAAAATAAAATACACTAATCTTGGTAATTTTTTTGGTGGGAAAATGCAACATTTGCAGTGAGGTGTAAAGAAGTTCATTGGATTATGAATATTGGCTACTTGTGTAAATTAGTACAGCAATTTTCCAGAATGATCAAAACTGAAGGATTTGGGGAATGAAAGCCGCTTACATCTGAGAAAGAGAACAAGAGACGAAATCTTCTGTTCAGATTCCTCTGGGCCAAAAGACAGAAATACTTTGGAATCACTCTTTGGTTGTCATCTGTAAGCAGTCTTTCATTTGTAGGAAGCCTGCTGTTTCTCCAGATGCTGATGGTGCTACTCATCACCCTCTGTGATATCAGTGAATGGCATCTTAATTTACACCGGCTAGAATTTAAGCTTTTTGTGGACAAAGAACTTGTCTCTTCATTCTCTAGTGCCTCCCCATGTGTCTAGTACAGAACTCTTGGGACATTCAGTAAACCATGACTTCCACCACAATCATTGTTATTACTATTGCTACTAACTTGGGGATGGGGCAGGGAACCTATAAATGAATAATACCTACATATCATCTAATCTAATTTTAATCAATAGTTTGCACCCTTCCTCACCAGGATTTTTACCAAAGCTGCTACGAAGTGATGAGCCAGATTCTCTCCTGTCCTTTGTCTAGTACGCTCCAGGGTGTACTATAAATTTGCTCTGTGATAATAATGTGTGGCAAAACAGTGCTAAGATCCTAGTTTTCCATAGAAAATGATGCGCAATACATTAATGCTTTTCCAAGATCTAAAATACTGACCAAAAGGAATTATGGCACTTATTAAGGACTCATGTGCTAAACGCTGGGGGAGATATAAGGTTATTTAATTAAATATTATCCCTGTCCCACAAGGGAGTTGTAGTCTACCTCACCCCCATTTCACCAATGCCCAGAGAGCCCCAGAAAGGTTAAGTGACTTGTCCAAGGTCACAGAGCAGAACCTTGATTTCCAGACTCCCAATCCTGTTCTCTCTCCATTAGGCCACATGTAAATATTTTATAAATAGTCACAAAACATAAGACATAGTTACATGAAAAAAAATCAGTGCAAATCTGTGCCATTAGATTACTTCTGTATGCAAATATAAATACAGGTATTTAATTTTCAGTGTATCCTATTCATCAAAAAGGCATCTTATGTAGGAACATATTACATTATCTATGCTAAATATATCTTTTACCATTATCTAATGCTAAAGTGTGCTTGAATCACTTTAACAAATCAGTCAAAATAGTTCAGAGGAAGGGGAAGGGAACTGCTTAAAGCAACGTAAATTTTGAGACACTACCTTGATATGAGAGAGACCTGTAAGAAATACTGGCACTACAATTCAATGACATAATTGGCTGAAAGACTGCTAAATTTCTAAATACTTTCATCAAGCGCTCTGCACATAGTAAGTGCTAAATAAATACAATTTATTGATTGACTGATTGATGTCTACCTTCCCAGTTAGAGTGTTTACTATGGGTCTTAGCCTACAGGTCTTAGCCATTAATTGGCACTAAGTAAATACTAGTAATTGAATGATTGATTTTCCCATTTCAGTTAATGGAGCTACAGCTACTCCTGGATAAACTGGGAATGTGAGAATCCACAGTAGGAAAGACCCTTTCTCTTCTGAAGAAAGCCAAGACTGAGACCACAGAAGGCAACCGACTTCTCTTCTAACTACTCAACTTTCTGGTACTAGAGGCCATGACTGTCCTGTAGGATTAGTGAAAACCTCCCAGGAGGGAGGTAGAGGGATGGAGTCTCCCAACGGGAACAACAGAGGAGTCTCAGTCCTGAGATTTCCACACTGAGAACCTTCCCGGAGGAAACCATTACTGTGCCAGAGGCTTGATCAGTCCTTTGTCTCTGCCAAGCCCGTTCTTGCTCGAGAAGGGACTGCAACAGGGTAGTAGGTGGGCTGGGATGTGACATACTGCAAGGTGCGGGTGCAGTTTTTGCCCACCAGCAAAAACCAGCTGCAGACAGAACTGGCACTAGAACCCAGATCTCCTGATGCCCAGACCACTGCTCCTTCCACCACACCAACAGCAGGGCTAAGGACTATCAATCAATCAATCGTATTTATTGAGCGCTTACTGTGTGCAGAGCACTGTACTAAGCACTTGGGAAGTACAAGTTGGCAACATACAGAGACAGTCCCTACCCAACAGTGGGCTCACAGTCTAAAAGGGGGAGACAGAGAACAAAACCAAACATACTAACAAAATAAAATAAATAGAATAGATATGTACAAGTAAAATGAATAGAGTAATAAATATGTACAAACATATATACATATACACAAGTGCTGTGGGGAAGGGAAGGAGGTAAGATGAGGGACTACACTAAGGTTTGTGGATTATCAGCGATTTTAATGATTCATGCTATTCCCGGCCCCATTTTTCAAAAATGGTATTTGTTAGGCCCTTAGTATGTGCCAGGCACTGGGGTACATAAAAGTTGGACACAGTCCATATCCCTCATGGGGCTCAGAGTCTTAATCTCCACTTCACAGATGAGGTAGCTGAGAAGTGAAGTGACTTACCCAAGGTCACATAGCAGAGAAGTGGCAGAGCTGGCATCAGAACGCAGGCCCGGGCTCTATCCAAAAGGCCACGCTGCTTCTCAACTTTACCCAGAGCGCAGAGAGCTCAAAGTACCTTTAACTCTGAAGAGATGAGCGGCAACCTACTCCTGTAGTAACCTTCGGGGCTGCTTCAACGGGAAAGAAAAATCTCTTTTGCTTGACCAAGCTGAGTGCTAGTTCAAAGAGCCAGAATGCTTTTCAGTATGAATAAATGACAGCTTATTTGTTTTGTTTTCACGGACTGGAAGAGGAAGAAATGAAAGTTCTCGGGTCTTGGGCTATCTTATATTGAGCTGCCATCTAGCCGCAAGAGAAATGTGTGACCCAAGGAGCCTTTCGGAGAGACTGCGAATACGCTTTCAAACAGCGGATCTGCTGCTTGGGCAAACAGGAGGTAGCTATTTAATGGCCGAGCAAAGAAGCCGGCACGTGTTAAGTATTGTGTGATGTTTCATTGGAAGAGTTGAGACTCGCAGAGGGGTTTAACAACTGATTATAGGAAACCCTCCGCTTTCTTTTCCGATAAAAAAGGTCATTGTGGGCAAGGGATGTGTCCGTTTATTGTTACATTGTACTTTCGCAAGTGCTGAATACAGTGCTCTGCACATAGTAAGTGCTCAATAAATACAACTGAATGAATGAATGGACGGAGGCGATTGTCAACCGGTAAGGAGAAGCAGCGTGGCTCAGTGGAAAAGAGCACGGGCTTTGGAGTCAGAAGTCATGGGTTCAAATCCCGGCTCCACCAACTGTCAGCTGAGTGACTCTGGGCAAGTCACTTCACTTCTCTGTGCCTCAGTTACCTCATCTGTAAAATGGGGATGAAGATTGAGAGCCCCCCGTGGGACGACCTGATCACCTTGTAACCTCCCCAGCGCTTAGAACAATACTTTGCACGTAGTAAGCGCTTAATAAATGCCATCATTATTATTATTCTGTCCAGCAGCCGATTCTCCGTGCTTGCCTGGATGACCTGGAAGAACAGCTCACTCTTCCCTCCCCCAACTCCTCAGCACCTCAAGCCTTCACCCATATAATATCTCTTTCCTCACCGCTGTAATTCCTGGACTAGAGTTGAGGCTTCTCCCCACAACTTCTGGAGGACGCTGCTCAACCAGATAGCCAGTGCAAGCAAAAGACAGCCAAATTGTCTTAAGGAAATTCTAAATCTATAGTATCCCATTTTAATAGTGCGGAAAGGGATTCCTCTTAGCTTCTGGTATTTCAGACCACACTCGAAGGACTGAGTAAAAAAGGGTGAAGTGTTTCTTAATGGACTTGAATGGCAGCTATTTGTTACATTTTATGGCTGCCACAAGGAGAGAGAGAGAGACTAAAATGAAGCAAAGCCTTGACAAGTGGGTCAAAAATTAATCATCTCTAGAACTGAAGGTGTAGCTCCAGTGCCTAAATTATTTTAACTCTTCTTTTTTTATGGTACTTGCTAAGGTCTTACTGTGTGCCAGCCACTGTTCTAAGCCCTGGGGTAAAAACAAGCTAATCAGATTACAACCAGTTCACATCCAATATGGAACTCACACTCTTAATCCCCATTTTATAGAAGAGGTAACTGAGGCCCAGAGAAGTGAAGCGACTTGCCCGAGGTCACACAAAAGACAAGTGGCGGAGTCAGGACTTGAACCCAGGTCCTTTTGACTCCCAGTCCCAGGCTCTATCCACTAGACCACACTGCTCTTCCTGCAGTTCCCTCATATGGAACTTTTAGACTGTGAGCCCACAGTTGGGTAGGGACTGTCTCTCTATGTTGCCAACTTGTACTTCCCAAGCACTTAGTACAGTGCTCTGCACACAGTAAGCGCTCAATAAATACGATTGATGATGATGATATGGTCTCCTCCAGCTTCACTGCTGCTCTGGGAAACAGGATGCTGGCTTGCACTCCAATCACCGGTATTTATTGAGCACTTACTTTGTGTAGAGCACTGTACAAAGCGCTTGGGAAAATGCAGAATAACAGAGTTGGCAGACAAATTCCCTGTCTTCAGGGAGCTTACAGGCTAGAAGAATTTTCAATTTAGTCAGTCAATCTTACTGACCTTTGTGGTTGAAAATGGCTGCGCTGACAGAGGGAGTTTGAGAGGAATTTGTGTATGTCTCTCATGAGGCTTAATGCGAGTGCCTTTAAGAGACAATCTCTCGAACCCTGGACCCAGGAAAATGCAAGTGGGGCACTATTTCTGGCCCTTTACAATTCAGAGCCTAGTGGATAGAGCATGGGCCTGGGAATCAGAAGGTCCTGGGTTCTAGTTCCGGCTCCGCCGCTTCACTTCTCTGTGCCTCAGTTCACTCATCTGAAAAATGGGGTCTAAGACCGTGAACCCTATGTGGGACGGGGACTGTGTCCAACCTGATGATCTAGTATCCACCCCGGCATTTAGTACAGTGTCTGGCATTTAGTAAGCACTTTAACAAACACCATTAAAAAAACAATGGGGAGTGGGGATAGGGGAGATCGTTTAGGGCAACGATCTGGGGTGTGACGGGAAGTATGGGCTGGAGCAGGGGTGGGCTTGATGTTTGGCATCACTCATTTGATTTCCTCAGGCCTTTCATTCAAACGTACTTACTGCGTGCTTGTTTGATGGTTCAGTGGTGGAATTCTCGCCTGTCTCGAGGAAGGCCCGGGTCCGGGCCAAGGCACGGAAGTATCTTATGTCATGGGTTCCAATCCGGACTCCCCCACTTCTCTGCCGTATGACCCTGGGCAAGTCACTTGACTGCGCCTCAGTTCCCTCACCTGTAAAATGGGGATTGAGACCGTGAGCCCCACTTGGGCCGAGGGACTGCGTCCGACCCGGTCTGCCGGTAATTCCCCCCCCCCCTCCCCGGCACAGAGTGAGCGGTTACCGGACGGTGGAATCATTATTAGTCTGGGCAAAGCCCTGCAGTAGGCGGTTGGTGGCCAAGGCGGGCCCGGGCCGCACACGCGGGAAAACACGGCGGCGGTGCCAGCGGCTGCTGCAACTCCGGGCTGCGGCGTTGGGAGGCGCCCTTTCCGGCCTTTCCCCTCCCCGTCTCTGCCCGCCCTCCTCCCTCCCCCTTTTCCTCCCTTTCTACTCCCCTCTGCACTCCTTCCCTCATCCTTTCTCCCTCCTCTCTCCCTTCCCTCCTCCAGAGGGGAGACCCCTTCCTCTTCCCTCCCTCCTCCTCTCCCCTCCCTCCTCTTCCTCTCCTCCCTCCCTCTTCTCTCCCCTCTCCCTCCTCCTTTCTCCCCTCCTTCCTCCTCTCCCTTCCCTCCTCCAGAGACCCCTTCCTCTTCCATTCAATCGTATTTATTGAGCGCTTACTGTGTGCAGAGCACTGTACTAAGCGCTTTCCACTTCCTTCCCTCCTCCTCTCCCCTCCCTCCTCCAGAGACCCCTTCCTCTTCCCTCCCTCCTGCTCTCTCCCCTCCCCTTCTCTTCCCTCCCTCCTGCTCTCTCCCCTCCCCTTCTCCTCTCCCCTCCCCTTCTCCTCTCCCCTCCCTCCCTCCTCCTCTCCCTCCTCCAGAGACCCCTTCCTCTTCCCTCCCTCCTCCTCTCTGCCCTCCCCTGCTCTTCCCCCCTCCTCCTCCTCCTCCTCTCCCCTCCCTCCTCCTCTTCCATCCCCTCTGTCCTCTTCCCTCCCCGCCATCCTCCTCCTCTCTCCCCTCCCTCCTCCCTCCCTCTTCTCTCCTCTCCCCTCCTCCTTTCTCCCTTGCCTCCTCTAGAGACCCCTTCCTCTTCCCTCCCTCCTCCTCTCCCCCTTTCTCCTCCTCTCTCCCGTCTGCTCCTCCCCTCTTCTCTCCCCTCCCTCCTCCTCTCCCCTCCTCCTCTCTCCCCCTTTCTCCTCCCTCCTCCTTCTCCTCTCTCCCTCTTCTCTCCCCTCTCTCCTTCTCCTCCCTCCTCCTCTCTCCCCTCCCTCCTCCTCTCTCCCCTCCCTCCTCCTCTCTCCTCCTTTCTCCTCTCTCCACCTCTCCCCTCCCTCCTCCTCTCCCCTCCTCCCTCCTCCTCTCCTCCTTTCTCCTCCCTCCCTCTCCCCTCCCTCCCTCTCCCCGCCCTGTCTGCTGCTCCTCCTCCTCTACCTCCTCCTCCTCCTCCTCCTCCTCCTCCCCTCCCCTCCCCTCCCTCCTCGGTCGCGGGCAGTGACGGCGGGTCGGCCATGAGCCTGTGGGTGGACAAGTACCGTCCCGGCTCCCTGGCCCGGCTGGACTACCACAAGGACCAGGCCAACCAGCTAAGGAACCTGGTGAGCGGGGAAACAGGGCTGGGGGGGGGGGGGCGCTGGGGGCCAGGCCCGGCTCGGGCCCTCCCGCCTGAACAACAACAACAACGGTAACGGCCTCCGCGAAAAGCGCTTACTGTGTGCCACACATTGCTCCGAGCGCTGGGGTAGATACAACTTAGGTTGGACACGGTTCCTGCCCCACTTCGGGCCCCCACTCTTCAGCCCCATTCTACAGATGAGGGAACTGAGGCCCGGACGGTGATCGTAAGCATGGGAGTTGTTAAGCGCTCGCTATGTGCTTTGCACACAGTAAGTGCTTAACAAATGCCATTATTATTATTATTTGCCAAGCACTGTCCATTCATTCGATCGTATTTATGGAGCGCTTAAAGTGCGCTGAGCACTGTACGAAGCGCTTGGGATGTAAAAGGCGGCAACATCTAGAGGCGGTCCCTTCCCACCAACGGGCTCACGGTCTAGTAGGGGGAGACGGACGACAAAAACAAAACATGCTCCAAGCCGCTGGAGTTGATACAAGGTAGTGTTGGGCACAGTCCCTGTCCCAGGGCTCACACTCTTCATCCCCATTTTACAGACTTATTCATCCATTCAATCATATTTATTGAGCGCTTACTGTGTGCAGAGCACTGGACTAAGCGCTTGGGACGTCCAAGTTGATAAGATAGAGAGACGGTCCCTATCCAGCGGCGGGCTCACAGTCTAGAAGGGGGAGACAGAAAACAAAACCAAACATATCAACAAAATAAAATAAGTAGAATAAGACGAGGGGACTGAGGGCCGGGGAATAAGAATAATTCCGGTATTTAAGAGCTTACCACATGCCAGGCAGTGTCCTAAGAGCTGGGGTGGATGCAAGCAAATCGAGTTGGATACAGTCCCTGGCCCACCCAGGGCTTACACTCCACCCCCATTTACGGGTGAGGGGGCTGAGGTCCGGAGAATAATGATAACAATAATGGTATTTGTTAAGAACTTACTACATAATAATAATAATAATGGTATTTATTAAGCGCTTACTATGTGCAAAGCACTGTTCTAAGCGCTGGGGAGGTTACAAGGTTGTTCCACGTGGGGCTCACAGTCTTTAATTCCCATTTTACAGATGAGGTAACTGAGGCACAGAGAAGTAAAGTGACTTGCCCAAAGTCACACAGCTGACAATTGGCAGAGCCGGGGTTTGAACCCATGACCTCTGACTCCAAAGCCCATGCTCTTTTCCACTGAGCCAGGCACTGTTCTAAGTGCTGGGGTGGATGCAGTCAAATGGAGTTGGACACGGTCCCTGGCCCACCCAGGGCTCACACTCTTCTTCCCCATTTACAGATGGGGGGACTGAGGTCCGGAGAATAATAATAATAATAATGGTATTTGTTAAGAGCTTATTACATGCCGGGCACTGTTTTAAGTGCTGGGGTGGGTGCAAGCAAAGTGGGTTGGACACAGTCCCTGTTCCACCCAGGGCTCACACTCTTCATTCCAATTTACAGATGAGGGGACTGAGGTCCGGAGAATAATAATAATAATAATGATATTTGTTAAGAGCTTATTACATGCCGGGCACTGTTCTAAACACGGGTGGATGCAAGCAGATCGGGTTGGACACAGTCCCTGTTCCACCCAGGGCTCACACTCTTCATCCTCATTTACAGATGAGGGGACTGAGGTCCAGAGAACAATAATAATAATAATAATAATAATAATGGTATTTGTTAAGAGCTTATTACGTGCCGGGCACCATTCTAAACGCTGGTGTGGATGCAAGCAAATCGGGTTGGACACAGTCCCTGTTCCACCCAGGGCTCACACTCTTCATCCCAGGTTACAGATGAGGGGACTGAGGTCCGGAGAATAATAATAATGGTATTTGTTAAGAGCTTATTACGTGCCGGGCACCGTTCTAAGCGCTGGAGTGGATGCACAAGCAAAGTGGGTTGGACGCAGTCCGTGTTCCACCCAGGGCTCACACTCTTCATCCCAATTTACAGATGAGGGGACTGAGGTCCAGAGAACAATAATAATAATGGTAGTAATACCGTTCTAAGCGCTGGGGTGGATGCAAGCAAAGCGGGTTGGACCCAGTCCTTGTCCCACGTGGGGCTCACAATCTCAGTCCCCATTTTACAGATGGGGGAACTGAGGCCCAGAGAAGTGACTTGCCCCGGGCCTCAGGGCAGACAAGTGGCGGAGACGGGGTTAGAACCCGTGACCTTCTGTGCTCCCTCCCGGGCCCGGCCTCTGCCCACTAAGCCCCACTGCTTTCATCTCCCACCGCCTCCTCCTTGTCCTTACCTTAGAGAAGCAGCGTGGCTCAGTGGGAAGAGCACGGGCTTTGGAGTCAGAGGTCATGGGTTCGAATGCCGGCTCCACCACATGTCTGCTGTGTGACCTTGGGCAAGTCACTTAACTTCTCTGAGCCACAGTTACCTCACCTGTAAAATGGGGATGAAGACTGTGAGCCCCACGTGGGACAACCTGATCACCTTGTATCCCCCCCAGCGCTTAGAACAGTGCTTTGCACATAGTAAGCGCTTAACAAATGCCATCATTATTATTATTATTATTACCTTGTAGGCCGGTCCTTTCCTCCATGTCTCCCGCACGGTCCCCCTTGGGTGGTGGGCGGCCTGGTCACCTCGTACCCTCCGGCCTTGTACTTCCCAAGAGCTTAGTACAGTGCTCTGCACACAGTAAGCGCTCAATAAATACGACTGAATGACCTTGGGGCCAGGACCGTGGCTTTCCAGGGCTTCTCCCCAACGTTTAGTGCAGGGCCCCACACCCCGCAGGGGCCCCGTACGTGGGCATTAGCACGTGGATGGGCCCTGCCTTAGGGCTAGGCCCAGACTTCTCCCACCCTTTAATAATAATAATCATCCTGGTATTTGTTAAGCGCTTACTATGTGCCAAGCACTGTGTAGTTTCTTCTTTTTTCCCCTTCAATCCCTTTGCTTCCTCCTGCCGTTGGGAAGGGTGGTTTTCCGTCGGGGACCCAGCCCGCCATGGAGGAAAACCCAAGTGACCCCAAGGTACGCCTTGACGGGTCCTGGGCGCATGCGCGCAACCGGCCCTTCCAAGGCACCTGCCCCTTCATTCATTCATTCATTCATTCATTCATTCATTCATTCGCCTTGAGTGCTCTCTGTGTAATAATAATGTTGGTATTTGGAGAAGCAGCGTGGCTCAGTGGAAGGAGCACGGGCTTTGGAGTCCGAGGTCATGGGTTCAAATCCTGGCTCCGCCAACTGTGTGACTTTGGGCAGGTCACTTAACTTCTCTGTGCCTCAGTTACCTCATCTGCAAAATAGGGATTAAAACTGTGATCCCCCCATAATAATAATAATAATGATGGCATTTATTAAGCACTTGCTATGTGCAAAGCACTGTTCTAAGCACTGGGGAGGTTACAAGGTGATCAGGATGTCCCATGGGGGGCTCACAGTCTTCATTCCCATTTTACAGATGAGGTAACTGTGGCACAGAGAAGTTAAGTGACTTGCCCAAAGTCACACAGCTGACAATTGGCGGAGCTGGGATTTGAACCCGTGACCTCTGACTCCAAAGCCTGGGCTCTTTTCCATTGAGCCACGCTGCTTCTCAATGGACATGGGACAACCTGATCATCTTGTAACCTCCCCAGCGCTTAGAACAGTGCTTGGCACATAGTAAGTGCGTAACAAATACGATCATTATTATTTGTTAAGCGCTTACTATGTGCCAAGCACTGTTCCAAGCGCTGGGGTAGATACAGAGTAAGCGCTTAGTACAGTGCTCTGCACACAGTAAGCACTCAATAAATACGATTGATTGATTAATTACAGGGTAATCAGGTTGTCCCACGTGGGGCTCATGGCCTTGATCCCCATTTTACAGACGAGGTAACTGAGGCACAGAGAAGTTGCGATGCCCAAAGTTACACCGCTGACAGGGGGCGGAGCCGGGATTAGAACCCATGACCTCTGACTCGCAAGCCCGGGCTCTTCCACTGAGCCACGCTGCTGTGTGCAGAGCATGTTATTAATAATAATGATGGCATTTCTTAAGCGCTTACTGTGTGCAAAGCACTGTTCTAAGCGCTGGATAGCATGTCCCACTCGGGGGTTACAATCCAAGAGGGAAAGACTGCAGGTATTTTATCCCCATTTTACAGATGAGGAAACTGAGGTCCAGAGAGTTTCATTCATGTGCCCAAGGTCACATAGGTTAAGTGGCAGAGCTGGGAATAGAACCCAGGTGTCCAAGATCTCCGACCTGGGCTCTCTCCACTGAGTCATGCTGGCTCCCTACCTTCTGTGTTGAGTTTGCTAGTTGTGCAGAATTAATTGGTCTCCACCTTGATTTTTCACTCATGGAGGGTACATTTGTTGAGCTGAAAAACATAAGATACAAACATTTCGGGCATGGGACGGTTTTTGGAAAAAAAAAGTATTTGCATTTTCAGTGTGAGTCCTACAGATGCTAATATGTACAATATTAGTGTTCTAGTGGGAAAACAAGTCTCGCTGACTATATATATCTCTCAATATATATGAGATATATATATATATATTTATTTATTTTATTTTGTTAGTATGGTTTTGTTCTGTCTCCCCCTTTTATCATCATCATCATCATCATCAATCGTATTTATTGAGCGCTTACTATGTGCAGAGCACTGTACTAAGCGCTTGGGAAGTACAAATTGGCAACATATAGAGACAGTCCCTACCCAACAGTGGGCTCACAGTCTAGAAGGGGGAGACAGAGAACAAAAGCAAACATACTAACAAAATAAAATAAATAGGATAGATATGTACAAGTAAAAAAAATAAATAAATAGAGTAATAAATATGTACAAACATATATACATATATACTTTTAGACTGTGAGCCCACTGTTGGGTAGGGACTGTCTCAATATGTTGCCAATTTGTACTTCCCAAGTGCTTAGTACAGTGCTCTGCACATAGCGCTCAGTAAATACGATTGATGATGATGAGCTTAAATGCTGTCCAGTCATTTCTGATTCCTGGTGACTTTATGGACATAATTATGGATGTATTGTCTCCAGAAACTGACTTTATTTTTTTTATCAGAGGGAAGATGTTGACATGATTGTCTCTGTGCTCTTTCCAGGTACAGTGTGGGGACTTTCCTCATCTTCTAGTGTATGGACCATCGGGAGCTGGGAAAAAGACACGAATAATGTGTCTTCTGCGGGAGCTGTATGGTACCGGAGTGGAGAAATTGAGGATTGAGCATCAAGCCATCACAGTAAGCGCACTTGCTGAAATTTATATTGTTGCGGAGGGAGTTAAGACATAATAATTGTGGTACGGTTTCAAGGGGTTACTATGTGCCAAGCACTGTACCAAGCGCTGGGGTGGATACAAGACAGTCAGGTCTCCGCATGGGGCTTACAGTCTAAGTAGGAGGGAGAACAGGCATTGAATCCCCATTTTGCGGATGAGGAAACCGAGGCCCAGAGAAGTTGTGAGTGGCAGGAATTAGAATTCCTAGGCCTGTGATCTTTCCGTTAGGCCACTCTGCATCACGATGACACAAGATCACCTCTCCGTATCCAATGAGGTGGGTAAGGGCACGAGAGCTGAGACTTCCCGGTGAATCTGGATCAGAGCTGCTGCTGCTAGTCTGGTCTCTTGACTCCAAATCCAGAGTTATGTCAGTAGCCTGTCTTTGCTGATCCATCAAGTCGTATATCATCATTTTGCTGATATAAAGCGTAAAGCACGTGTCTAAATGTATTGGTCTTCACCCAGACACTAAATGAACAGGATTTCAATATAGCCCCACGGCAGTTATGTATATGTCTCTAAATGGTATAGGATAAATTATTTGTATTAATGTCCATCTCCCCCTCTACACTTTTTGGCAGGGAATGTATCTACCAACTCTGCTGTATTGTCCTCTCCCAGATGCTTAGTACAGTACTCTGGACACAGTGAGCGCTCAATAAATACTTGATAAAGAAATATTTTTTACCAATTTTCATGGTCTTCCTGGAAAGAGCACAAATTAATATTCATTCATTCATTCATATTGAGCGCTTACTGTGTGCAGAGCACTGTACTAAGCGCTTGGGAAGTACAAGTTGGCAACATATAGAGACGGTCCCTACCCAACAGTGGGCTCACAGTCTAGAAGAAGTCGAATAAATGTTTGTACACCATTCTGTTGATTCAGTATTCTGTTGGATTCCTGGGGACCCCAGATTTTTCCTTTGAATTTTACTGGTGTTGAAAGCTAAGCAACTGTAATTTGTTGCCTTTCCTGGCTCTGCTGTCGGCTCAGGATGTGTCCTTCCCCAGGAAACCTGCCCCTCTGTCTTTCTGTGAGTCCTGCTTTTATGTAAATGTATATTGAGCCAACCCTGAGGCTTCCTGTCCCTGGAAGGAACTAGGGGAGTCTCTGCAGCTTAAGCAAGTGCTAAATTAAGCATAAAGTAGACTGCCGAGCCTTCTCACACTGAAAGAGGAAACCTACGTGCTTTTTAGCTGCGAAGCAGACTTGAGGGGTGCCACACAGAATATGAATGCGGTAAAATGCCAACCCTGGCATCGTGCAGTACATTTTTATGGGCACCTCGCTGTGCACCTTAACAGATGTGAATATATATGTGTGTGTGTATGCATGTAATCTCAAGTTTTAGACAACCCCAAGAGTTGAGTCAAATCTCAAGGGCGGCAAAAAAGTGGAAGAGGCAAATTCTTGTAACCAGTCTTCAGTCGAGGTTCAGTGGCAGCAAGAACAACGAGCAGAGCTACATTGAGTAAAATTCTCCAAATAAAAAAATTTCAGGCCCCTAAAGGAAAATGAGAGAATTCCCGCCAAATGAATATTTTGGGTATTCCTTGAATGACCTGTTTATCCTAAGAACATGAGCCATGCCAATACTGGGTCAGATTAAGGCCTGTCCAGGCTGGCATCTTGTGTCTGACAGAGCCACCGGATTGCTTGGAAGGCCAGGGTTCCCTGATCTCCATTCTAATTGGTCAGGGATGCACCATATAATATCCCTAAAACATTTTGCTCAACACCTCTCTAGATTTCTTTTTAACTCCATACGTACGGTTCTGAGGACAGATGTTAAATTTAGTTTTTTTGGATTAGCCGAGCAACAACGAAACCAGAATCTAGAAGGTACTCTTGGGAGTTCTCATTTTCTACCTAATTTTTTGGAGCAATTGGTCTGTAGTATTTCATGTCAATACTTCAGATGTTAATGCCTGAAGAAATTAATTTCTATAAGCGAGAACAGAAAGACTCGATTAGTGAGAGAGTGTATGAGAAAATCTGTTTGCTTTTTTTTTAATGCCAGGAGATTTCCACTAGGCTAGCCACAGAGGATATTTTTTTCTTTCCCTCTCAAAATTGGCTTTGACTATTCAGTGCATCATCAATAAAAATTGAATCTGTTTCCTTTTTACACAGACCCCTTCTAAGAAGAAAGTTGAAATCAGCACCATTGCAAGTAATTACCATCTTGAAGTTAACCCAAGGTAAATTGTTAATCAAGAGAAATGACTTTTTTTATGGAGGATGTTTTCCATTTGATGACTCGGGTTGCAAATCAGCCCCAATTTCCTCCCCACTCTTCATTTCTCCTTAGAAGGAGAGTAGATGGTTTTTGTCCCAAGTAGGTGGTGGTGGGGGGTCTCCGGGTACTTAAAACTGAATGAAAATGGTCATTGGCATTATTTAATGTTGGGGGCTGTGGGGATGACTGCACAATCAACATAAAGCTGTGTCCCTGTCAGGTGGTTTTGTAATCTGGGGATTTTCTGAACACTGACCCGGAAAATCTCCCTCAGTAATCCTGCCCCAACAACTGTTTTAACGGTGTATTATTGGCGGGCCCATCCTCACGCCTTATTTTTCTCCAATTTCCCCCCAACGAAGCGATGCAGGCAACAATGATCGTGTGGTAATCCAGGAGCTGTTAAAAACAGTGGCACAATCGCAGCAGCTCGAGACGAGCACCCAACGGGATTTTAAAGGTAACGTGAAAGAGGATCTGAAACAGGGTTTTAAAAGAGAAGCAGAATGTCATAGCCCAAAAGAGATAAAGATGGGGAACATTTTAACAGGCTGAGTTTTGGGTGAGGAAGAGGCGATTTCTTGAACTGCACAGGTCTCATTTACTCATTCAGTCGTAGTTATTGAGTGCTTACTGTGTGCACAGCACTGTACTAAGTGCTTGGAAAGTACAGTTCAGCCACAGAGACATTCCCTACCCAACAACAGGCTGACTTTGTGCTAAGATCTCATCGACGAGTTAAGGGAAAGAGTGGTGGCTCAATGGTGAGAAGCATGATTACTGCACTTTTAATCTCAAAACATTTGTTGTACCGTGGAGTTTGTGGGAGTGGTCTATTAAGCAGGGTTTGCTCTCGTTGGTTGGCAATGTTGACCCCTGGAACTATACTGAGGTGGTGTTGCATGGCCCAGTGTCATCTTCGCTGTCTGTGTCCCTCTCTTCTTATCTGGGATAATGCCACAGTGTGTCAGCACTGTCCTGTGGGGACCATACCCATCCTTGGGTGCCCCAAGAGGTATTTAGTGAAACACACTTATTTACTAGTGCTGCTTGGGGCCTTATAAATTAGTGAAGTCCTTCTGGTGTGAGGGGGCAGCTATGAAAACCCTTATGGAGTTAACACCTTACCCTGATGAATGATGACGGAGTACCTCCCCCGGCCCCCGGAAATGACTGACGGGCCTCGGTCCAGTCACAGACACCTCGGGGTCGAGAACCCAAGAGGAGGAGCGGGCTAGTAGTTGGCTTGGCACCACTTGCACTTTTTCACTCCTGCCCGATGGGCTCCTGGAAACAAGCGGGCAGACAAAGGAGCAGCACATCGTGAAGCGCGTGCAAGGATTTTCCACACAAAGTCCATTTGAGTGACCTCAGCATCGCTCCGATGTCAGAGACCAGCAGGCAGGTGCCAGGTTAGTCTCCTCGACAGTTGCCGTGCTGGTGGTAGCCACCTACGTTGTCAGCTGTTTAACGATTCCTGCTGAATGGGTCCGGGACCGCTGCCAATTTTACCCAATTGCCATGGCAGCCGTAGGAGCCCTCACTTATGTCCTGGATCTCCAAATTATAGAGGAAACCCGAGAATGCAGTTCCTGACTGTATTTCACCTTTTTCTATTTAAGACATTTCCTTGTTCTGTAACGAACACTTCGTACGCCCAACCTCTTGGTGTTGAGGCTCACTTTAAGTTTCATTCTCCGGTAGTAAGTGCAGTTTTATTTCTGTTTCCTTCAGTGGTCTTGTTGACTGAAGTTGACAAACTCACCAAAGACGCCCAGCATGCCTTGCGCAGAACCATGGAGAAGTACATGGCGACCTGCCGGTTGATCCTGTGTTGCAATTCTACATCTAAAGTAATCCCGCCGATTCGAAGCAGGTGCCTGGCTGTCCGTGTGCCGGCTCCCAGCATCGAAGATGTAAGTTGTCCTTTAGAAAAAACATCCATTAGGCAAGGTTTAACAATGAGGGTGTGGGCCCAAGTGCTTAGCGAAATGGCAGTAAAGGAGAAAATAGGGTGGAATAGATGAGAGTATTCAGGGACGGCCCCCTGAAGGAGATGGGATATCTGCAGGGCTTTGAAGATGAGGAGAGCAGTGGTCTTCCAAGGCAGAGGGTGTGAGGGGAGAGAGATGAGAACCAGCCACTGTGAGTAGGTTGTCTTGGAAGGAGTAAAGCATGTGGGTTGGAGTGGAGCGCGAGAGGAGGAAGAATAAATAGTGGGGAGTGCTTTAAAACCAGTGGTCATGAGTTCCTGCTTGATGAGGAGAGGAATGGACAACTGTTAGTGGGGGTTTTGAGGCATTACTGATAACGCTGAGGCAGGAAATGTGACTTGGGCTGAGAGGAACTTCTCTTTATCTGCCTTTCTCCTCTTTGAAAAAAAAAAAAGAGGAAAGAGCAGTAAAACCAGCATCTTTGGTTGGCCTGGGTCGGAACAGGAACCGTTTTCCTTGTAGATCTGCCACGTGTTGTCTACCGTGTGCAAGAAAGAGGGTCTGAGCCTCCCTCCAGCCCTGGCTCGCCGGCTCGCAGAAAAGGCCAGCAGGAACCTGCGCAAGGCGCTGCTCATGTGCGAGGCCTGCAAAGTGCAACAGTACGTGCCCACCGTCGGGAAATGGGCGGGGGGCGGGCGCAATTGGCAGTCTACATTTCCGTCAAGTGCCAACGGACGAGGGGATGTTCCTTGCCACGCAGGTACCCTTTCACCGCCGACCAAGAGATCCCCGAGACAGACTGGGAGGTGTATCTGCGAGAGACGGCTAACGCCATTGTCAGTCAGCAGACCCCTCAAAGGTGAGCCCACTGCGCTGCTCCGAATCCTTCGGAAGAGAAATATGAAACCACACGCTTTGGTTTGTAAAATTCGACGGCGGCGTTCGGAGTCTTTCGGGACCGGAATCAAAAAAAAATAAATACCACACCCTAGATTTAACACCTCCGAAGGAGAGAGTTGGATTCAATTTCAGAAATTACTTCCCTTTGGATTATTGAACAGATGTCATAGTAGGGCATGAAATTGTACGGTTTTATCTCATTTTAGCCTGACTCATACCATCCAAATCTAATTTTGCTTTTTAATCTTGGAGTTAAGCCTAAAAGTACCCTGAAAAAAACTAAATTTTAATTTTGGCAGCGACAGTGTTCAGAAACCCTCAAGTCCATTTACAGCTCCATCCTGAATCTGCCATGCCTGACTTTGATTCGGCTTCTTTGGATACTGAATAATTTTGGAGTGTGATCTGTGAAAGTTTTGATCATTTTAAATATAATCTTTTTTTTTCCTTTCCCCTGGGGAACGTCTCTTCTCCCCGCTTGGTTCTGAAAGGACTGAACGGACCTATTTCTATTTAGTTGGCCTTATTTTGTGACCGCCGTGGAAGTCATTGCTGTTGTCTTTTTAATTTTCCCCCATCGGTCCGGATAGCTAACAAATCTGTTTATGCAGTGTGGGAGGGCTGTCGTTGCTTACTGCAGCTGCCGACTGTGGGCGTATCTTCCACTGTGCTCTAAAAAAAAGTCCCCTTCAGCAATACAGAGCAGTGGGGTCAGCCGGCAACGCCAGCTGCCCTTGTCTAGTTCCGATCGCTGGCAAAACCCGGGTCCATTTCCCTCATATCGTGCCAGCGGGAAAGAGAGTGTGACAAATTGCTGGTCTCGATTTTTTTTTGAGCCCTTAGGCTTGGCGACTGAAGGAAACTATGGTTGCCAACATTGGTTCAGCGTTCAGCTAAATGTGTTTATCAGAGGGTGGCGTTTTTTGGTAGAAAACGATCCCGTCACCCCCATGGCTACTAAGTTTCAGCCGCCTCTCCTGAACAAATCCCTCGGCCTGCGGCCTGGGGTCCCTCTCCTTTGTCCTGTTCCTTGAGCCACGTCATGATGGGGCAGATCGCTTCCTTGGTGATTGCTGGGGTGATAGCCTTGGAGGTGGTGCAGGTGGATATTTATTTATTTATTTATTTATTTATTTTACTTGTACATATCTATTCTATTTATTTTATTTTGTTAGTATGTTTGGTTTTGTTCCCTGTCTCCCCCTTTTAGACTGTGAGCCCACTGTTGGGTAGGGACTGTCTCTATATGTTGCCAATTTGTACTTCCCAAGCGCTTAGTACAGTGCTTTGCACATAGTAAGCGCTCAATAAATACGATTGATGATGATGATGATATGGAAGGTGCTGGAGTGGGGGGGTGATTGATCTGATGACTCTAAAAGTCCTTGAAGGCAGGGAGCGTATCTTCTAGCTTGAGTACTCTCCCGGAGGCTTGGTACAGTGGTCTGCCCACAGTTAGCGCTCAGTAAATCCCGCTGATTGGTACTTGTTGACGGCTGCTGGAGGTTACTGATGCCTTTTCTCAACCCATTTGGTAAGTCGTTCAGTGAAACTGACTCCACACTGCAAACAAAGTTAAATGATGCCTTGCTTTACTTGGTGATGTTAGAACTCAGCTCTACAAAAGCGTCTCGTTAAACTTTGGGTTTCCTTCAGCGTGCCTCAACTGTAATAAAAGCTTAAAAATAAAATTCGCTCTTATTTATCTGATCTTAACACCTAGAGCCGCAGTTTGCATTTGGTAGATTTTTCTGATGATCATTTAGGGGGGAGGCGGTCATGCATTTTTGTGACCTCTGTTTTTAACAGGCTTCTTGAAGTTCGCGGACGACTTTATGAACTCCTAACTCACTGCATTCCTCCTGAGATAATAATGAAGG
The DNA here is from genome assembly GCF_015852505.1 of Tachyglossus aculeatus. Classification (NCBI taxonomy): domain Eukaryota; kingdom Metazoa; phylum Chordata; class Mammalia; order Monotremata; family Tachyglossidae; genus Tachyglossus; species Tachyglossus aculeatus. The sequence goes on from NC_052085.1 coordinate 5,117,585, forward strand.
TAATTTGATTTCACAGCTGTGGCTGTTCATAGCCCAAAGAATGAGACTTGAGGGTAAAGAAAGGGTTTCTTTCACATACTTTTCCCCCTTCAGTTCACCAGTAAATGAGACAACTGAAGATTTCATGTAGGTAATGGGAATATAAAGCAGGCAGTAAAGTCATTGCTAGGAAGGGTTGAGTCTATTTTGCACAAATTTATGTCATGAGCCATTCCTTTACATGTATTTAATTAGAACAAGATTGAAATGCTTAAAAGAAAAAAAAGATTGCTTATGATTTAATGTTGGCTTTCAAAAATGCTTTACTATCCTTTACCAACAAAATCATAAAAGTAAACTTTTTTTTCCATTGGATTGATCTGTTGGAAACTAGGGGAAGAAAAAAGAAACTTGCACCCTTTGGACGAGTTGCAGCTCATTAAAAACAGTTCTTTGGTGACCTACATAAAGAAATGTAAGGTGGGGAAATAGTTTTTTAGGTGATTAAACATGAGTGCAGTGCTGTTACACACCAAGAGGTAGTGTGGTATCTCTGGACCCATTTGAATTCAGCAGTTTGTATTCATGGGAGCTGACCCCTTGCCCTCTAGTTTTGTACCTAGTAGAAGTGGGGCACGCCAACTGATGACAAAATTTGTGTGTTCGTGGGGAAAACTGAGGCAAGCTCTGACGTATACTGTCGAATTCGTATTTGTGCCTTTCTTCTAGGGACTTCTCTCAGAACTTTTAAACAACTGTGACGGACAACTGAAAGGCGAGGTGACCCAGATGGCAGCCTACTATGAGCATCGCCTACAACTGGGCAGCAAAGCCATCTACCACCTAGAAGCATTTGTGGCTAAATTCATGGCACTGTATAAGAAGTTTATGGAGGATGGCCTGGAAGCCATGATGTTCTAATTTTTCTTGCTGTGGACGCTTATAATCCTTTTATACCGAGAGCATGATGTTCTAATTTTTCTAGCTGTGGACGCTTATAATCCTTTTATACCGAGAGCTGTAGGGCAAATAAATTCCTGCTTCCTTTAGCATTCCCTGGTCTGTTGTGTCGGAGGATAATGTTTATGTGGCGTGTCTGTCATCCGCTTTGTGGGTGGTTTAATGATAGGGTGATCAGCGCTTAGAACAGTGCTTTGCACATAGTAAGCGCTTAATAAATGCCATCATTATTATTATTATTATTATCTGACTGAGGGGTGGAGTCCTGGGTTGGGGCCTCGTCTGCTTTAATAACCGGGGCTGGAGCTCTGCTGTGCCTTCCATTTACTTCAGTCTGCCCTCCTCCTCGGAGGCCCATTGAGTTGTCCTTCGTATTAGAAGATCGGTCAACTGTATTTATTACTTGCTGTGGGCAGAGGACCGTTCTAAGCGCTTGGGAGAGTACAGTATAACAGAACTGATACACCTGTTCCCTGATTGGTGAAATTCACTCGTGAGTGCATGTGACTGAAAATAATTACGATGCTGGTATTTTTTAAGCGCTTACTATGTGTCGAGCAGTGTTCTAAGCACTGGGGTAGATCCAAGATTTTCAGGTTGGACGCAGTCTCTGTCCCACATGGGGCTCACAGTCTTAATCCCCGTTTTATAGATGAGGGAACTGAAGCACAGTGAAGTGGCTTGCCCAAAGACACACAGCAGACAGGAGGTGGAGCAGGGATTAGAAGCCAGGTCCTAAATCCCAGGCCTGCGCTTTATCCAGTTTGTCATGCTGCTTCCCTACAAAAAATGCCCATGCAACAGATACCCATGGTTCCAGCCACGTTGGGCACACAAAAAGGCTACCTAGGAGGGGCAAAGTTAGAACACCTCTGATGGCAATCAGGGGCTTTTCTACCTTCTTTAGAAGCTCATCCCCCGAAACCTCAGCCATGCCCACCTTCTCCGCCCAGGGAATAGTGTTCAGCAGAGCTGGGGAAGTGGCCGAGCACGGTCCCTGGGGCTGTGGGTCTCAATGGCCCTGTGCTCCCGGCTTCGGTCTGGCTTCTGGAGAAGCAGCGTGGCTCAGTGGCAAGTGCAGGGGCTTTGGAGTCAGAGGTCGTGGGTCCAAATCCCGGCTCTGCCCATTGTCAGCTTTGTGACTTTGGGCAAGTCGCTTCACTTCTCTGGGCCTCAGTTCCCTCATCTGTAAAATGGGATGAAGACTGTGAGCCCCCCGTGGGACAATCTGATCACCTTGTAACCTCCCCAGCGCTTAGAACAGTGCTTTGCACATAGTAAGCGCTTAATAAATGCCATTATTATTATTATTATTATTCTGGGAAGCTGGCGGGAGTGCAGGTTAGCAACAGGGACGGTTTAGACTGTGAGCTCGTCCTCTACGCTGTCAACTTGAGGGCAGGGAATGTCTGCCAACTCCATTCTAGTGTACTCTCTCAAGTGCTTAGTACAGGGGCTCTGCACACAGTAAGTGCTCAATATATACCATTGATTGTTGTAGCCTCTGCTTCGACTCCCCCAACTTGCTGGGCTTCCGAGACCTTACCACATCACCGAATGGCTCGGCAACCCCCTGTACAATATGGGGGGGGAGAAGCAGCGTGGCCTAGTACATAGAGCACAGACCTGGGATTCAGTAGGACCTAAATTCTAATCCTAGCTCTGCCACTTGTCCGCTGTGTGACTTGGGCAAGTCACTTCACTTCTCTGTGCCTCAGTTCCCTCATCTGTAAGGAGCTCCATGTGGGAGAGGGACACTGTACTCAACCTGATTAGCTTGAATCTACCCTAGCGCATAGTACAGTGCCTGGCATCTATTAAGTGCTTACCAAATACAACAATTATTCTTATTATACCTTTGCCCCAAGTCATTACCTGCCCCCTGTTCACTGCAAGATAGCCTTGTTCACTCTAGCTTCCGAATACGACTTCTCCCTCTCGATCGTTTCCAACACTACCGGGCACTGCTTTGCACACAAATCTGGAAGACAACAGCAGGAATAAAAGAACCTTAGTCATTTAGATTGGTGTTAGCTCGATTATTAATAAAGGAAACATGAAACATTCACCCTTGCGTGGATACTTTAAAGTAACTAAAATTGAAAGCTCATGAGAATAAACATAGCCAATACTTATGGTTTACTTAACTCAAGACTATAATCCTGAAATTGAATTGCACAGTGTGAACGATGCAGATTGCTCTTTGCTCTTCGCAGTGTTTCCATAAAATGAAATCCGATATACCTTGATTTTTTTTTCCCTTTTGTCTTTCTTACAAAGCACTTCACAGAAACACCCAGTTGTCACGGTTCTACAAAATGGTGTCCTCGGCTAGCGGCCTGAGACTTAAGACATGAGTCAGGATAATTTAAATTCTCTCATTACTAAATGATAACCTTCTACACTGCAAAATATATTCCTTTCTTAAAAAAAAATACAAAGGAGCTCTTGGCAGCCGTTTCTTCAGTACCTATCTCCTAAGTGCTGTATAATCTTTTTATGGGCTTCAAACTGATGAATTCTTACCTCACCCAGCGGAGTTGCTTCTCTAGCTGTTTGTCCTTGGAGCTTTCCTAGCCGTTCTTCACTGCAGCGAATTCGGGGAAAGTTTGGGTTGGGTGTCTTAAGGCCGGTAATAAACTTTTTCCCTGCGTTCTGTGCTGAAAAGTGCTTCCAATAAACTTCAGAGTGTGTCTACATTATTGCCTTTCGGTGAGGTAAATTATACAGTGGATTCACAGCTGCCATCCTAAGAAATGACTTTCTCTTTTAATGGGGCAAGAGGAAGGAACTTACAGTTGAAATACAGGCAGTTGTGCCTGATTGAATGACCTCCTGTTTCTCCCCAGTACCGGAAATCCCCTTTCCAAGCCATAATCAATCAATCGTATTTATTGAGCACTTACTGTGTGTAGAGCTGTACTACTTACAGTAGTACTTACTGTACTAAGCGCTTGGGAAGTACAAGTTGGCAACATATAGAGACAGTCCCTACCCAACAGTGGGCTCACAGTCTAAAAGGGGGAGATAGAGAACAAAACCAAACATACTAACAAAATAAAATGAATAGATATGTACAAGTAAAATAAATAGAGTAATAAATATGTACAAACATATATACATATATACAGGTGCTGTGGGGAAGGGAAGGAGGTAAGATGGGGGGATGGAGAGGGGGACGAGGGGGAGAGGAAGGAAGGGGCTGAGTCTGGGAAGGCCTCCTGGAGGAGGTGAGCGCTCAGTAGGGCCTTGAAGGGAGGGAGAGAGCTAGCTTGGCGGATGGGCACAGGGAGGGCATTCCAGGCCTGGGGGATGACGTGGGCCGGGGGTCGATGGCGGGACAGGCGAGAACGAGGTACAGTGAGGAGATTAGCGGCAGAGGAGCGGAGGGTGCAGCTGCGCTGGAGAAGGAGAGAAGGGAGGTGAGGTAGGAGGGGGCGAGGTGATGGACAGCCTTGAAGCCCAGGGTGAGGAGTTTCTGCCTGATGCGCAGATTGATTGGCAGCCACTGGAGATTTTTGAGGAGGGGAGTAACATGCCCAGAGCGTTTCTGGACAAAGACAATCCGGGCAGCAGCATGAAGTATGGATTGAAGTGGGGAGAGACACGAGGATGGGAGATCAGAGAGAAGGCTGATACAGTAGTCCAGACGGGATAGGATGAGAGCTTGAACGATCAGTGAGACCTCCCATAATGGGAGGTCACCGTCATCTGGGTCTCGTCACAGGTGCCCACTTCACGGGGGCAATGGCTTCCACGACTTTTGGAGCTGGGCTCCCAGATTTGCTCATCCCAAGTCTGACAAAACCTAGAGTTTCCTGTCAAGGCTGACGAAACCCAAAAATGGCGGTGGCTTTGTGGCCTGTGAACTCCTTGAAACCTGCCCCCTCTCCACCCCTGCTCTCAAAATGAAAGCTTAGCCTGCCTGGCTTCAGGGTGTCAAACTCAGCAGGAGGTCTGGGGGTTTTGCCTCCCGCTGGGGTGTTCGGTGCTTGTTCTTTAATATACTTAGCTTTCAACCATTTTGAGAAGTGGGGGTGAGCCTACCTGATTTAATGAATTCCTAATTTGTAGTAGGAAGACTGCTTAGCGCTTTATGATGTACAGAGCACTGTACTAGGTCCTGGGACAGAGTATACAGGTGGGTATTAGAGATGAGCCCCTTGAGTCAGTATTACTAAGTGTCTGTGGATGTGCAGGGCACTGGGCTAGGTGACTGACAACATACAATAAACAGAAGCTCCTGCCCTGCCACCAAGGGCCAGCAGCCCTCAAAAGTCTAAGCTCCCGGGGTGCAGGGAACACGCCTACCACCCCTGTTGTACTCTCCCAATCATTCAATTGGGAGAGAAGCAGCGGGGCCTAGTGGATAGAGGTTGGGCCAGGGACTCAGGAGGACCTGGGTTCTAATCCTGGCTCTGCCACTTGTCTGCTGTGTGACTTTGGGCAAGTTATTTCACTTCTCTGGGCCTCAGTTCCCTCATAATAATAACGATAATGATGGTATTTGTTAAGCGCTTACTATGTGCTTACTACGTCTAGACTGTGAGCCCGTTGTTAGGTAGGGACTGTCTCTATATGTTGCCAACTTGTACTTCCCAAGCGCTTAGTACAGTGCTCTGCACACATTAAGTGCTCAATAAATACGACTGAATGAATGAATACGTGCAGAGCACTGTTCTAAGCGCTGGGGTAGATACAAGGTAATCAGGTTGTCTCACGCGGGGCTCACAGTCTTAGTCCCCATTTAACAGATGAGGAAACTGAGGCACAGAGAAGTTCAGTGACTTGCCCAAAGTCACCCAGCTGACAAGTGGCAGAGCCAGTATTCAAACCCGTGACCTCTGACTCCAAAGCCCGGGCTCTTTTCCACTAAGCCACGCTGCTTCTCTTATCTTCTCTTCTGCTCATCTGTAAAATAGGGAAGAAGACTGTGAGCCCTATGTGGGACAGGGACTGTGTCCCATCTGATTACCTTGTATCTACCCCAGCGCTTAGTACAGAGCCTGGCACATATTAAGCGCTCAAAAATCCCCACAATTTTTAATTGTCAACAATGGTATCGAGTGCTTACCGTCTGCAGAGCACTGCACTAAGTGCTTGGGAGAGTACAACAGAGTTAGCAGACACGTTTCCTTGCCCATAACATGAGAATTACTTATTTGAAAACCCCAACATGACCTTCTCAGTATAAACTCAAATACTGAAAACACACCAACTGTGAGTTTTGTTCCAGCAACAAACATGTGGCTAATCAAATGTCTTATTGAATTCAGAGTATCAGCAGTGCGATGATGTCTGACTCATTTCCACAAGGGTGTAATTATTGCTTACAAAGCAAGTTGAAGAAGGCAGGAGTTCATTATCACAAAATTTCGCACCAGAGCTAAAATTTGGAATTATTGCAGTTCAGTGGTACGATGTAATAGATGCAATTTATCTTGTCTGAAAGGACACTATTATGCTTGAACAATTCTTAATGCCTTTGTGCTTAACAATATCTTGCCCATACTGGCAATCAAATTATTGCATTGGATTTCCATCAGGGGTTTGTATAAAGAAGGATAAGGCAGGAAAAAACATATGCGATGAGACCGAGGAGCTGAACGGTGTGTGGCCAGGACTCTGAAAACATCCCAAAGAGAAGGAAAGGTGAGTGAAGACCACAGTTCCCCATTCCCACCCAGCACTGGGGACCCTAGGGAATTAGGGGGTGAGGTGGAGGCATGGGAGAAAAAGGGAATTGGGGTTTTTCCTGTGGGCTTCTTCAGTGGAGGGTGCTGCCATGTCCACTTCTTCCCAAGATAGCTCGATTGCCAGCTCTCTGAGGGCCGAGGATGGTGGCTTCTAACTCTTTTATCCTCTCCCAGGGGCTTAGAAGATGCTCAGTCAATACTACAGGTTGACCGGTGTCTGTCTGGACCAGTCAGAGGTGGGGTTTGTGGTGGTGCATCATTGCTAATTGCCCGTCGAAGACCAGGAACTGCGTCCCCCATCTTTTTCAGATAGGGTAGATAAAACTAGAACATACGTTGATGCTGCTATTGGTTCCGCTATTGGAATTTCTTCCCAAGGGAAGCAGTGTGGCCTAATGGGAAGAGGACCTGGGTTCCAATCTGGCCTCTGCCTCTTGCCCGCTGTGTGACCTTGGGCAAATGCCTCAATAATAATAATAATAATAATAGCATTTGTTAAGCCCTTACTACCCCCTCGTCCCCCCATCTTACCTCCTTCCCTTCCCCACAGCACCTGTATATATGTATATATGTTTGTACATACTTATTACTCTATTTATTTATTTATTTATTTTACTTGTACATATCTATTCTATTTATTTTATTTTGTTAGTATGTTTGGTTTTTTTTTTCTCTGTCTCCCCCTTTTAGCCTGTGAGCCCAATGTTGGGTAGGGACTGTCTCTATATGTTGCCAATTTGTACTTCCCAAGCGCTTAGTACAGTGCTCTGCACATAGTAAGCGCTCAATAAATATGATTGATTGATTGATTGATTACTACGTGTCAAGCGCTGTTCTAAGCGCGGGCGTACGTACAAGGTAGTTGGGTTGGACACAATTCCTGTCCCAAGTGGGGCTCACAGCCTTAATCCCCATTTTACAGATGAGATACCTGAGGAACAGAATAGTGAAGTGACTCAGCGCTTAGAACACTGCTTGGCACATAGTAAGCACTTACCAAATACCATCATTATTATTATTACACAGCAGACAAATGGCAGAGCTGGGATCAGAAACCAGGTCTTTCTGGCTCAATCCACTAGTCCAGGCTGCTTCCCAAATCCTCTGTGCCTCAGTTGCCTCACCTGCAAAATGGGGACTCGATACCTCTTCTCCCTCCTACTCAAACTGTGAACCCCAGGTGGAACAGGGACTGGGTCTGACCTGATTATCTTGTCCCTATCCCAGCGCTTAGTACAATGTGTGGCCTACAATAAGGGATTAACGAACACCACAATAAGAATGATTAATTGAAGCAACGCTCTCTTCGATTAGCCACGGAGGCCTGTACGGAGTCAGCACTTTTTTGAGTTTTTTTGGCTCTTTTCCATGTTGGAAGCATTTGATCTTACTACTCAGCCAAAGTTTTATCCCGAGCTTATTGCAGAGTTTCACTCCCGATCAAGAGAATTCTGGAGTCTCCCATGAGCTCTGTCTCCCTGAGATTTTTTTCCAAGGTCATCTGGGCTGATTTCTCCATGAGAGAATCATGGGCAGGGAATGTGCTTAACTACTCTGTTATAGTGTAATAATAATAATAATTATGGTATTTGTTAAACGCTATTTGCCAAGCATCCCAAGCACTCAGTACAGTGCCCTGCACACAGTAAGCACACAGTCAGTTACAGATCGATCTCCCTGTAGAGAAGCAGTGTGGCTCAGAGGAAAGAGCCCGGGCTTTGGAGTCAGAGGTCACGGGTTCAAATCTCGGCTCCGCCAACTGTCAGCTGTGTGACTTTGGGCAAGTCGCTTCACTTCTCTGTGCTTCAGTGACCTCACCTGTAAAATGGGGATGAAGACTGTGAGCCCCTGAGGGACAACCTGATCACCTTGTAACCTCCCCAGTGCTTAGAACAGTGCTTTGCACATAGTAAGCGCTTAATAAATGCCATCAAAAAAAATAAATAAATACCATTGACTGAGACTGCAAAGGAAATCTTGACATACTGTCTTAGACAAGGATGGGGGTGGACTCAATGGCATTTGTTAAGTGCTTACTATGTGCAAAGCACTGTTTTAAGTGCTGGGGAGGTTACAAGGTGATCAGGTTGCCCCACGTGGGGCTCACAGTCTTAATCCCCATTTTACAGATGAGGTAACTGAGGCACAGAGAAGTTAAGTGACTTGCCCAAAGTCACGCAGCTCACAGTTGGCAGAGCCAGGGTTTGAACCCATGACCTCTGACTCCAAAGCCCGGGCTCTTTCCATTGAGCCACTCTGATCAATTCAAACCGTTGCATTCTACATTTGTTTGCTCTTTTTTAAAGCAAGGATGCAGAGAGGTTTCCTTCATCCTTCACCTGTGTGGTTATTTTGTAGGTGAAAATCATAGGACATCTCAGCAAGGGTAAAATAAGAAATAGCCAGACAAAATGTTTCTAAATAAACAGCGTGAAGTGACAGCTACCCGGGGCAAAGGCAGAAAGGTTGAGTTGGAATAATGATGGCTTTCCTGTTCCCTGGAAGTTCTCTATGTTCAACAATCTGTCAGAGACAGAGAGAAAGAAAGATGCAGGTGCAGTAGGCTTTGAGCCTGGGGCGCTGACCAAGATGGTTTTTTTTTTAATTGAAATGGCCGCACATGGACGAGAGATGGCAAACCGTCTTCGCATGTGAATGGAGCAGCGAGCCATGTTTCATCCAGGAACCAAGCATTTGTTTCTCGAAAATAAACCACCTCCAAGTCAGGCCTGGGCCCTGCTTCGCTATGCCCGAGTGTAGCAGCAACCACTAGATCTCACCAATTTTCCTGAGGTTACAGCATGCGGAGAAGCAGGGCCTGGTGGAAAAAGCACAGGCCTGGGACTTAGAGGACCTGGGTTCTAATACTGGCTTTGCCTCTGATCTGCTGTGTGACCTCGGACAAATCACTTAACTTCTCTGTGCCTCAGTTACCTCCTCTGGAAAGACAGGGCCTAAGACCGTAAGCCTCCACGTGGAATCTGGACTGATGAGTTTGTATCTACCCCAGTGCTTAGTACAGTGTCTGGCATATAGTAAGTGCTCAGCAAATGCTACTTAAAAAAAAAAAAATAAGGGACACTGCCTGACACTTGCCATTGTCTGAGCAAGGATTATAATAATAACAATAATAATAATAATAATAATAATAATGGCATTTATTAAGCGCTTACTATGTGCAAAGCACTGTTCTAAGCACTGGGGAGGTTACAAGGTGATCAGGTTGTCCCATGGGGGGCTCACAGTCTTCATCCCCATTTTACAGATGAGGGAACTGAGGCCCAGAGAAGTGAAGTGACTTGCCCAAAGTCACACAGCTGACAACTAGCAGAGCCGGGATTTGAACCCAGGTCCTCTGACTCCCAGGTCGGTCCTCGTTCCACTGGCCCACGCTGTTTCCGATAAATATTATTTTATTACTTGAATTTGAACAGTGGACTGAATATGTGATTGTAGGCATGAATTCAGAATAAGACATTCATTGAGAAATTATATAGATCATACTTAACAGTTTTATTTCCCCGCTATTACTGGTCTAGAAGAGGGAAATAAACATCACATCAATTTATAGCTGGTGGCAGTAAATGGGATGCTTTTTGTTAATATGTTTTGTTTTGTTCTCTGTCTCCCCCTTCTAGACTGTGAGCCTGCTGTTGGGTAGGGACCGTCTCTATATGTTGCCAACTTGGACTTCCCAAGCGCTTAGTCCAGTGCTCTGCACACAGTAAGCACTCAATAAATACGATTGATTGATTGGCTGATTAAAGTGCAGCAGTGGAGAGAGAGAGAAAGTTCGGTGAAATTAGAAGTGTTTGGTGGGGGAAAAAAATTAAGGTTCAACTTGGAAAGGCCATTCTTTCACCTGGGGAATTCCCCAAATATTACAGCCACTATTTCAACATCAATCAATCAATAGTATTTACTGAGTGCAGAAAACACTGTACAAAGTGCTTGGGAGAGTTCAAGGTAACAAAAAAACAGAGTTGGTAGGCAAGTTCCCTGCCCACAACGAACTTACAGTTAAGTTCAGTTTGCTGGAAACATGTCTGTTAATTCTGTTGCATTGTACTCTCCCAAGTGCTTAGTACAGTACTCTGCACAGAGTAAGCGCTCAATAAATATCACTGATTGATTGACTGAAGCACCAAAGAATCAATCAATCCATTGTATTTATTGAGCGCTTACTGTGTGCAGAGCACTGTACTAAGCACTTGGGAAGTACAAGTTGGCAACATATAGAGACAGTCCCTACCCAACAGTGGGCTCACAGTCTAAAAGAAGACAAGGTTAGAGCACGTGTGGCTTTAGACACGGAGTTTTCTTAACAGTGGGGTTCTGTGAGAACTCAGATGAGTTACAGATGAGGAAACTGAGGTCTAGAGAAGTGAAGTGATTTGCCCAAGGTCACGTGGTAAAGCTGGGATTAGAATCCAGGTCTAAATGCCTGGGCCTGGGCTCTATCCACTAGGCCAAGCTTCTTTCCCAGTTTCAGAGATGCTTGGCTTTGATTCAGATTTTGGTCCACCACTTCACAGCTCCTAACTTTATTCCATCCTTCACTTGGCTGGGTCTATGTGCAACTTTGGGGCAAACTGCTTAACCTTTCTGGGCCCCAGTTTCTGTGTCAGCTAAATGGGGGCAATGACCTCCAATCCTGACCTCTTCACAAAGATTTGAATCGACTGGAGAGAAAGTTTAACCTGGATGGAGAAAAACATACTAAAAATACATCTAGGTAATTAATTCTCCTCCGCCTCCCCATCTCCCCAGCCTTACCTCCTTCCCCTCCCCACAGCACCTGTATATATGTATGTACATATTTATTACTCTATTTATTTTACTTGCACATATTTATTCTATTTATTTTATTTTGTTAATATATTTTGTTTTGTTGTCTGTCTCCCCCTTCTAGACTGTGAGCCCGCTGTTGGGTAGGGACCGTCTCTATACGTTGCCAACTTGGACTTTCCAAGCGGTTAGTACAGTGCGCTGCACACAGTAAGCGCTCAATAAATACGATTGAATGAATGAATGAACTCAGGTCTCTGCACTCCAGCCGAAATGACGGCATTCACCGGCTTGAAGCTGCAGGGCTCTGCTGGATTGTGCCTCTTTGGGATTTGGTGGAAAGCTGCTTGCTTTGGGAGAGAATCTATTTTTGCTGGACTGGTGACTGGTTCTTTATGCTGAGAAATTTGGCTAGGTCAGCCCGTCCTGCTCTGGCCCCGAGTCAGGTCCTGCAGGCCCTGAGGGAGGATCGGAAATTAGAACAGCAGGTTGACCCACTCCTCTGGGGCTTCTCTCTGAGCCAGAGAAACCAGCGGGAGATGGGCTTTGTAAGAGGGTGGCTCTGTTTGGTTCGAACAGGACGTCTCTGCGCCTTTCATCCAGCCGAATGCTCTTAATCGAAGCTTCTGCTTATCGCCCCGAGGAGGCCCCGACTGCTAAAGCCTCATGCCGACCGAACTTATCTTGAATCTTTTCAGAAACCAGTTCGCGCAGCTTCCTTCTCCTCTACAGAGTCGGTTCGACCTATTTTCTGGTGGGTTTCTAAGGCGCCATCTCATCTGTGGGTCTAATAGTTCGGCAGTGGCTCTTTGTGTTTGGGATCGGCTGCCGATTCCTTTATCCCTCCAGGACGAGGACTGCTCAAAGGAGCTGAAGGAATCCAAGAGACCAGACTATCTTGCTTCTCCCAGCCCCGTTTGGTTTACTCCACCGTCCCCGTGGAACTCGTTATCTGGTTCCCCTCACTGGCCCACCACATGGGTCCTTTTTCTACCGCTTGTGTTGCCCCAAGCCACTCTAGCTTAGCCGGTAGTTTTGGCAGCAACGGCAGGGGCTGTCCCATCCCCAACCATGCTGTGAAGCAGTGTGGTCTAGTGGATAAAGCACGGGCAGGGGGGACAGAGAACCTGGGTTCTAATTCCGGCTCCACCACTAGTCTGATGTGTTACTTTGGGCAAGTCACTTAACTTCTCTGTGCCTCAGTTTTCTCATCTTTAAAGTGGGGATTTCATACCTGTTCTCCCTCCTACTTAGGCTGTGAGCGGGGCTGAATCTGGCCTGATTAACATACATCTCCCCCAGCGTTTAGAACATTGCTTGACACACAGTATATGCTTAAAAATACCATAAAAAACAACAACAAAAAAATAACCACTCTCCAAAAATTGATGCCAGATACCAAGGACTACTAAGAGGCATAATAGTAATAATAATGATGGTATTTAAGTGCTTACTATGTGCAAAGCACAGTTCTAAGCGCTGGGGAGGTCACAAGGTAATCAGGTTGTCCCACGGGGGGGGGGGGGGGGGGGGGCTCACAGTTTGAATCCTCATTTTACAGATGAGGTAACTGAGGCCCAGAGAAGTGAAGTGACTTGCCCAAAGTCACCCAGCTGACAGTTGGCAGAGCCGGGATTTGAACCCATGACCTCTGAGTCCAAAGCCCGTGCTCTTTCCACTGGGCCACGCTGCCTCTCCAGGGACCAGGCAAGGGCAACTGTGGTTTTGGGGGCTCACTACCAGATCCCATTTTATTTTGGGGGATTGATGTCTCTCTCCTCGTCCTTGACTGTAAGCTCACTGTGGGCAGGGAATGTCACTGTTTATTGTTGTGTTGTACTTTCCCGGGCACTTAGTACGGTACTCTGCACACAGTAAGTGCTCAATAAATATGACAATGAATCAATCAGTGGGCTTTACTGAGCGCCTTCTGTATGCACAGCATTGTACTGAGCGCTCACGTTACAACAGAGTTACTAGACACAATCTCTGACCTTGAGGAGCTTGGTCTTTTGTGATTTTTTTTTTTTTTTTAGGGGGCACGGGCCCATGATGGGACTCAGGTCCAAGTTGGTCCTGGGCCATAATCAGCCAGTCTTGTCCATCCACATGAAGGGAGCTCGCTGGCTTGGACTGTGAAGGTCCTTTCATCCAATCCAGATTGACCCGCTCACTCTGCCCTGTCAAAGCCTTTGTGAATCTGCCAGTGACAGATGCTTTGTGGGTGACTTTTCCAGCAAAGGGAAAAGTCATTCGGAATGAAATGAGCTCTGTCAATAGCCCGAATATTCCCCCACTCAACCTCTCTGCCTCGCTTGTTTTTAATGAAACCGAAATCAACTGTGAGGAACCTCAGATTGTACTGTGACTGCGGAGACTGTGGCACTGAAAAGTCTCTGCCATTTTAATTAAAAAGTTTCCGGGGAGCTTCTAACAAGTTTTACGGCTCCAAATTGGGCACTTAGTCATAGCTGGCATTTCTGGGAGGGACGCTGTGAATACCAGGTTGTATTCCATGACCCAAATGTGATGCCCAGAAAGGAAGCCTTCGGAGAGGGCAAACACGTTCTCCTGGATCCAATGAGCCTAGGATCCTTGCGATCTTTAATGTGCACCTTTCTGCGTACTGTCGTAGTTGGCAATTATGACACATCGGCTACCTCCTCCAGCAGGCATTTTATAGGAAAGCACTTAACCTTTTATATCTTTTTAATTGAAATCTTTCCACAGGGTAGCTAAATGTAACTAAATGTCAGTTTGTTTTCCAGAAGGCCTTGTTTTCAAGATAGGATTACATGCCTTCTTACCCCCAAAGAAATATAAATATTCATTTAACCTTTCAACATTGAGCTGTTTAACTATGATTTACTGCTCAGAATTTTCCTAGGTGCCCTCACTGACCCACACTTTCCATTTGGGAACTTCAAAAAATCTCCCATTGTCCATACTTCTATGGAATCTTCACCCCCACAATATGCTAACCTCCAAAGGAAACAGAAGTGAGAATCCATGTTTGCCACCTGGAAAATAAGACACTGCTCTTTTCTACTGGAATTCCTCCAGTTGTAAATATTCTTATGTCTCTCTTTCTTGTAAGCTCACCGTGAGCAGGGAATAGATTACTTCTTTGTGTTGTACTTTCCCAAATGCTCAGAACCAATGCATTGCATCCTAAGAGCACCCAATAGATACTCACAGTACTTCTCCTACTCCTACCATTACTACCACCACTACCACTACTATTACTACCACTAATATGGGATCATCATACTATGAGACCTTGAAAGATATACTTTGGAACCGTGACTCATTTTTTTATTGTGTTGAGAAAGAACCACCCCCATATCCCTTCTACCCACACCCCCCAAATTCCTAAATAAAAAAAAATTCCTTGTATTGAATGTAGTACCTTCATTTCCCTATTTTTACACTTTCAAATTATAATAATAATTATTATTGTATTTGTGCCAAGCACTGTGCTAAGAACTGGGATAGACAGAATGTCATCATATCTGACACAGACACACATTCCTTTACTACATGGGGTTCACACTCTAAGGAGGTGGGAAAACAGGTATGAAACCCCCATTTTACAGACAAAACTCATACGGCACAGCTGTGCCTGGATCCCAGGTCTTCTGGCTCCGGATCTGTGCACTATCCACTTGGCTATCCTGCTTCTCATTTTTGCCCTTTATTTTACAATGTTACTTTCCCATTTCTAGTTGGCCTTGCACAGTGTGATTTGCATGCCTTGTTTAAAGGAAATTAGGGAAATGCATGCTCTCTTCCGGATCTTAAACTGGGCAACAGTTACTAAATCTTCTAGGATGTTATTTGGGGATCTGGGGGTGTGCACTGTAGTGACCTCATTAACCCAGACAGCCCAACTGCAGTACCCACCGACATCTCAGGTATTTTGGAAGACTCTTGGGTCACGTATGGAAAGGAACCATGAAGCCATTGGCCGGGGTTCTAGTCCCTGCTCTGACGCTGGGTTGCAAGCCTCTTACCCTATCTGTGCCTCAGTTTTCTCACCTGTAAAATAGGGATAATAACTTCCTCTTCCATCTCTTAAGGGTGAGAGAGAATAAAAGACCACTAATGAGAAGCGGCGTGGCTCAGTGGAAAGAGCACAGGCTTGGGAGCCATAGGTCATGGCTTCTAATCCCAGCTCCGCCACCTGTCAGCTGTGTGACTCTGGGCAAGTCACTTCACTTCTCTGGGCCTCAGTTACTTCATCTGTAAAATGGGGATTGAGATTGTGAGCCCCACGTGGGACAACCTGATCAACTTATATCCCTCCCAGTGCTTAGAACAGTGCTTCACACATAGTAAGCACTTAACAAATGTCATTATTATTATTACTATGAGAAAGCCTTCTATAAAAAATAAGGTATTATTATTTTTGAGACAGAATGCTCCTTACCTCTGAGACCACCTCTCTTGGCCTATCTGATTTTGTCTGCAAACTGGGCCTGTTTTCCCTCAGCAAAGGCAAAATCCTGTGTGTTGATGAAAACAACATTCGTACAGAAGAAACGACACACAGTAATTTTCCTTCAGCATCCCTTTGTGGGTATGGAAAGCCCGTGACTCCTTCCCTAGAGCTGTAAATGAAAAGTCCATTTTGAATGTTACTCATCCCAAAACTCACGCTTAAATGATGATGATGATGGTGGTATTTGTTAAGCGCTTACTATGTGCAAAGCACCGTTCTAAGCACTGGGGGGGGGATACAAGGTGATCAGGTTGTCCCACGTGGGGCTCACAATCTTAATCCCCATTTTACAGATGAGGTAACTGAGTCCCAGAGAAGTTAAGTGACTTGCCCAAAGTCACACAGCTAAGTGGCGGAGCCGGGATTAGAACCCTTGACCTCTGGCTTCCAAGCCCAGGCTCTTTCCACTGAGCCATGCTGCTTCTATTTTTCTCAGCTGAGGGAAGCTTTTATCCTTCTCATAGGAGATTTGATAGGGGACACCTCTTATGGATTTTCTTTCTTCCCTCTCTCAAATATGGATATAATTAATTACATCTTCTATTAATTTAATATTATAACTAATCTTCCTAAAGAGATTATTTAGAACAGGAAGATTCTGACAGATGAGCTTTGATGCTATTCAAACACTTGCAAAGAGCACAGTGGAGAACGTCAACAATGTAATCTCCTTTTTTGTTGGGGGGGAGGAGAAGCGGGAGGCTTGGGGGAACAGGGCAGGAGGAAGCAATTTTCAAAATGAATATTTCAGGTCAGTGATTCAATTTGAACCCTGTTAAACCGTAAGGAAAATCCAGTAATCAGAAACTACTGTTCTCTGTCATAGTTCTGATATTAAAGTTACGTCCTCAGAGAAACATCTGAAGAGTATTTAGGGATCGCAGGATCACTATCTCTGACTTTCCTTTTTTATCTACAGGCATGTATGCTTTAGATGCCATTTCCTTCTTGACAGCCTTGTAATGGGAAGTCTTCGATGTGTAGAGAATGTGGAGCTCTGGATAATGCAATTTTATGCTACTCTTCTGGTCTTAAAAATTACAAAAGGGTAAAATACCAAAATCCTGAAACTACCCTACACTGCTGTAAACGTTTGCATCTGCAAGTTCACTGTTCTTTCTCTGAGCCAAACTGGAAACCCAGTCTGGTAAAAAGTCCGATGACTCAGTTATCTGATGAGGGGTACCCAGAATATGTTACAGGTGAAAAGCACAAAGGGGAAGATGGGACAGTACTACTACTAATGATGATAATTATGGTACTTGTTAAGCGCTTACTGTGTACCAAGCACTGTTCTAAGTGCTGGGATAGATACAAGTTAATCAGGTTGGACACACAGTGTCAGGTTGGACACAAGTCACACAGCTGACAATTGGCAGAGCCGGGATTTGAACCTGTGACCTCTGACTCCAAAGCCCGGGCTCTTTCCATTGAGCCACCCTGAGTACTGTCCTAAGCGCTTAGTACAGTGCTCTGCACATAGCAATTGCTCAATACATCAAACTCAAGCACCTCAATGTCAAGAGGTCAGAAAGGGGGCCTTCTTCTCCTTCCTCTCCCCCTCTTCCCCCTCTCCTTCCCCCCCGCCTTACCTCCTTCCCTTCCCCACAGCACCTGTATATATGTATATATGTTTGTACGTATTTATTACTCTATTTATTTTACTTGTACATATCTATTCTATTTATTTTATTTTGTTAATATGTTTTGTTTTGTTCTCTGTCTCCCCCTTCTAGACTGTGAGCCCACTGTTGGGTAAGGACCGTCTCCATATGTTGCCAACTTGTACTTCCCAAGCGCTTAGTACAGTGCTCTGCACACAGTAAGTGCTCAATAAATATGATTGATTGATTGATTGACACAGGTTCCCCGCACTATAATGATAATTGATGGTATTTGTTCAGCGCTTACTATGTGCCAGGCACTGTACTAAGCACTGGATGGATATAATCAAATCAAGTTGGACACTGTCCCTGTCCCATGTGGGGCTCCCTTCTTTGCCACCTATGCACTTGGTTGTGTGCCCCTTTAACACTATGATACTCACGTCATCCCCAGCCCCACGTCACTTCTGTACAGAGCCCTATACCACTTCCCCAATCTATAATTATTTGAATGTCTGCCTCCCCCACTAGGCTTTTAAACTCCTTGAGGGCAGGGATTATGTCTACCAACGGTATTGTACTGCACTCTCCCAAGTTCTTAGCACAGTGTTTTGAACACAGCAAGTGCTCCAGTCAGCACTAATCAATTGACTGATTGAGGATCTGCTGGGGCTACCACTGCGGTGTTGCCTCTAGTGCAGCAGCTGTGCTCTCGAAGTGAAGGCTGCCTATCTGCTCCCAGGGCTCTGGCTTTTCTGGAGCTTTTCACTGAAAGGGCCACTTGGCCTGAAATGTAAACTGATCGTGCGATAATGAATCCATCTGTTTCTTCCCAGATGTCATGCATCTATTCAAGAGGAAGGGAGTCCAGTGCATTAATGGGCCTTTTTCTCTCTGAAGACTTCAGATCAATCTCTGCGTGGATTATGGATGAAAATGCACTAGACATTACTTCAGTGGACATTTCCTCTATGTTCCTCAGGTCCTTGGTCCCAAAGGATAGTTATTATAGAGAACATTTGTTATTCCAGTAATAATAATAATGGCATTTGTTAAGCGCTTACTATATGCAAAGCACTGTTCTAAGCACTGGGGGGGGATACAAGGTGATCAGGTTGTCCCACATGGGGCTCACAGTCTTAATCCCCATTTTACAGATGAGGTAACTGAGGCACAGAGAAGTTAAGGGACTTGCCCAGAGTCATACAGCTGACAAGTGGCGGAGCCAGGATTAGAACCCATGACCTCTGGCTCCCAAGCCAGTAGGAATCCTTCCCAAATCCACTGCTTAATTGATCACATTGGTGGGGCAAGGAGCGCCTTGGAATTTCTTTAGAGGAGCCAAAATGGGTTCTACACATGTTTTCATTTTATTTTGTTCTATGGTATTTGTTAAGTGCTCACTCTGTGCCAGGCACTGAACTAAGCACTGGGATAGATAGAAGTTAATCAGGTTGGAAGCAGTCCATATCCTACTTGGGGCTCACAGTCTCAATCCCCATTTTACAGATGAGGTAACTGAGGCACAGAAAAGGTAAGTGACTTGCCCAAGGTCACACAGCAGACAAGTGGCAGAGCTGGGACCCAGGTTCTTCTGACTCCTGGGCTCATGCTGTAACCACTAAGAAACACCACTTCTTTGTGGGCACAGAACATGAACCAACTCCGTTATATTGTACTCTCACAGGGGCTTTGTTCAGTGCTCCACACACAGTAAGTATTAAAGAAATATGAGTGATAGATTGATTGATTCTCCCTTCCCACTCCAAATCAATCTGCCCCTGAAGGTCTGGCCCCCTGTGAAAGAAATAGCTGAGATGTGGGAGTTGAATTTAGGAAAAGGGTTGGGAGCGGGAAGATGAATACGGGTATGTGTGCATAAGTGTTTCCTCGCAGTGCCTGACCTGAATTTTTCAGGCTCAGACCATTGCATTTAATCTTCCCCTTTCACAAGCTTCAATCATGAGCAGAAATTCAAGTCTATGAGGCAAAGGGAAAGGAGAATAGGCAGGAGGAGAAGAGCGTGAGGGATAAAATGGCATTCGGCTGACTGGAACGACGACCCTGTGGTTGCCCTAAATACCTTCCCCATAGGCAAGAGGGCATTAAACTTCAAAACACGTCCACCCGATAACATCCAGCCATGAAAGGCTCATTCAACAAAACAAGGAGATAAGGAAGTTCTCATAGCTGTTAATATAATAAACCTATTATTCTTTCTAAACTTTGAAGATGAAGAGGGAAGGGAGAAGGGAAGAGAACGGAGTAGAGGAAAAGAGGAAGGAAGGGAGAGGGAGAAAAAGATGATAAAGAAGAAAGACTGAGTGGGAGACGGCAAGAAGAAGGGAAAGGGAGAGAGGCAAAGGGAAGTGAAAGTCTTCAATCAAGCAAACAATCAATGATATTTATTGTGTGCTTACTGCATGCAGAGCAGAGATCTAAACACTTGGGAAAGTACAACACGATGGAGTTAGAAGACACAGTCCCTGCCCACAAGGAGTCTAGAGTCTACAGGGGGAGATAAACATTAAAATAAATAACAGATGGGGGATATATAGTAGAGTATGAGGATATGAGCATAAGTGCTGGGAATCTGGGGTGAGCAACAAAGTGGTTAAGAGTACACAACCAAGTGCACGGTCATACAGAGGGGAGGGCGGGGCGGGGGGGAAGAGGGCTTAATAATAATAATAATAATAATAATAATAATAATAATGGCATTCATTAAGTGCTTACTATATGCAAAGCACTGTTCTAAGCGCTGGGGAGGTTACAAGGTGATCAGGTTGAGGCTCTGTGGCTTCTGATCTGAAAGGAATTGTACCTTTATCCAGACCTTACAGCAAGTGTTAGTGAAACAGGGTACTTAATTGTGGTATTTGTTAAGGGCGTACTATTTGCAAGCACTCTACTAAGTGCTAGGGTAGACAGTAGGGTAGAGAATAACAATAATAATAATAATGGTATTTGTTAAGCGCTTACTACATGCAAAGCACTGTTCTAAGCGCTGGGGAGGTTACAAGGTGATCAGGTTGAGGCTCTGTGGCTTCTGATCTGAAAGGAATTGTACCTTTATCCAGACCTTATAGCAAGTGTTAGTGAAACAGGGTACTTAATTGTGGTATTTGTTAAGGACATACTATTTGCAAGCACTCTACTAAGTGCTAGGGTAGACAGTAGGGTAGAGAATAACAATTATAATAACCATGGTATTTGTTAAGCGCTTACTATGTGTCAAGCAGAAGCAGTGAGGCCTAGTGAAAAGAGCCCCGGGCTGGGAATCAGAGGACCTGGGCTCTAATCCCAGCTCTGCCGGGGGCTTGCCTTCTGTATGACCCTGGGCAAATCATTTAACTCCTCTGCCCCAGTTTCCTCATCTGGAAAATGGGGTTTCAGTACCTGTCCTACCTCCTATTTAGAATGTGAATCTTCGTTGGGACTGAGATTTTGCCTGAACTGAAGACTTGTATCTACCCCAGAACTTAGTACAGAGCTTGACACATCTTAAATATAAAACTTATTATTACTATTATTATAGTAAAAGAATCAGATTGGGCACAATCTCCATGCCACACAGGGCTCATAATCTAGGAGGGAGAACAGGTATTTAATCCCCACTTTTCAAACTGAGGCACAGAGCAGTTAATCAATCAATCAATCATATTTATTGAGTGCTTACTGCTTGCAGAGCACTGTACTAAGCACTTAAGAGAGTTTGTCCAAGACCATGTAGCAGACAAGTTAAAACCCAAGTTTCTTTCCTCCCATGATCTATGCTCTTACCAATCGATCAATCTACTAGGCGACGTTGGGGGTGGGGGGTGGGGTGTGTGTGTGTGTGTGTGTGTGTGTGTGTGTGTGTGTTTCTGACCTTTTTTCAGGATTTACGGACCTTCGGAGTGGCAAACATCTCTGACTTAATTGCCTGTGTTTATTTAGTGGATATTTTGCATTTGCATCTGCAGCTTTTATTTCAATCCTCTATGCCCAGGCCCAATGCTGTGCACACAGTATGCGTTCAATCAGTATGGCTGATTTGAACAATGACACTGTGACACTCTTGGACAGATAATAATAATAATTTAGTCCAAGGGTTTTTTTTTTTTGGATTAGTAACACCAAGCCTGGAGCTAATACGTAGTATTATATTATTTTGTTAATGATTTGCATCTAGCTTTATTTCTATTTATTCTGATGACTTGACACCTGTCCACATGTTTTGTTTTCTGTCTCCCCCTTCTAGACTGCGAGCCCGTTGTTGGGTAGGGACCATCTCTATATGTTGCCAACTTGTACTTCCCAAGCGCTTAGTACAGTGCTCTGCACACAGTAAGCGCTCAATAAATATGATTGAATGAATGAATGAATAATGGCATTTATTAAGTGCTCACTATGTGCAAAGCACAGATGCATGAATGACTAGATAAATGCTCCCTGCAAAAGAATTGCTTTCTGGGAGTAAATTACTGCTTCATCAAATTCCTTCCTGGGCCCCTATGGAGTTAATACCCCTCCCACCATGCCCAAGCCTATTACATGAGGGAATGTATTACACAGGCAACTGGGGTGAATTATGCAACGAGTCAAGGTCGCTTGGCACACAACTTGGCACACAATATGAACTTAATCGCTACTATTACTACTGCTGCACTTTCAACTGATTGATTGATTGATGGGACCATCACACACTTGTGTGAAAACAGTACACATTTAAACCTTCGTAAATGACAAAGTAAGGCCCTGGAAAAACTGAACAGAAAACAAGCCCTGACATACACATAAAGGCACTTAAGAAGTCCTGCTGTTTATGTTGGGATTAGGCTAATAGTAATGAGCCACACTTTGCTAAATGGGCCTTTGTCAGCTGTTAGAAGGACATTACATACTCTTGGAATCACATCCGCCTCTTGGCCATTTCCACACTATGCTATCTGACATCTAACAAGGCCACCAACTAGCAACTCATGTTTGCACATGTCTCCCACTAAACATTTCTTTCCCTAATCAATAAACAGAATTTATTCGAGCACCTATAGTGTGCAGAGCACTGACTGCATTAAGCACTTGGAAGAGCACAACAGAGGAAAGTAAAATGACCTGCTGGAAAGGTTGGATGAATGAAGATCAGCGGCCTTGTATTTTCTTCTGCCACTATCCTGCTGTGTGACTTTGGAAAAGTCACTTAGCCTACAACTGCCTTCATTTCTGCTTCGGTAAACTTGACTCAGCGACTGATTCAAACTTTTCTCCTTTGGTTACCGGGCCTCCCATCTTTCTTCCTTGTCTGCCAAATGATTGGCATTGTATGAGGCCATCCAATCAGGCCTACCTCAGTCCTCCACACCAAGAAAGATGTTCACTGAGTGGCATAATCTACGCCCCCATCTCGCCTGGCAATTCATAAAACTCCTTAAATTCTGCAACGACTCGCCACTCTCTATTTTTTCTTGAGGAGAGTGCAAGTGTCGAGAACAAACGCTGATCCCAATTCTCTTGTGGATTCATCTCTTCTAGGGAATAATTGATCACCAAGAAATATTATGGGCTAAAAATGGGCAAATAGACAAAATATTAAACTGGCTAATGGAAGGACACTCAGGTGACTCAAGGAAATGATTTATTTACCCTGCTCTTTGCCTCCACTCCATCTGATAGAACTGGTTTTACCCAACCATTTGAAAATTTTCCAGAGAATACTCCTCAGGAACAAATTCAGCTCGGTTAACCTGCTGCCTCGGTAAAATGTTTCCCCGGCCGTTTTCCCCAAACTCTGACAAATGAATATTTATTGAGTCTACAGAACAGAGGGCCATGCCCTTCTCAGTTGAATGCTCTGGGCTGGCAGGCTCTAGCCTCTCCTGAGAAACACTTCCATCGCTCCTCGTTGTCACTCCGGTGAGTGACATCATTCTTCAGAGTGTGCTACTGTGTGCTCTGCACACAGTAAGCGCTCAATAAATACGATTGATTGATTGATTGATTGATTGATTCAGGCCGGTTACCCTCTGAGGCAAAGCGCTCCCATTTGGGGGAACTGAGAGGGAGACGGGCAGTGCTGGGGCAGAGGTGGCAAGGTGGGATTTGGCGTGAAACCCCCAAGAGCCAAGACAAAAATTCCAAAAGCCGATATGAAGATTAAATGTGGAAAGATACGTTCCTTCCAAATATTCACCATCTGGGACCGTCTGCCTATTTTCGCTTCGTGCTTTATTTGAGTATTAAAGTAATTTGTTGCCACAGCAATACATTTCCCATCGTGCCTTTTCTGAGTGCCGAAAGGAACAATTACCATAACGTAAAGTTCTACGTGTCGCTGACCTCTCCACTTCAACCATGATGCCTACCTCTTGCCAGCCTACAAGCTCCAAAACTGTGCCTGACACAGTTTTTTTTCTGGAGCAGAGTCGGGGAAGGGTAGGCTGGACCCCTCCCCAACCCTCCCTGTCTTTCCCCCCTGCCCCCCGGCCCCCCCGAAAAGGGCTGGGGATACGGCACTTCTCTGTATTGCACCTTCCTGAATCCTAATTAGGTTGCACTGCGCTGGTGGATGCTCAATAAGGACTAATTAGTTATGGTATTTGTTAAGGGCTTACTATGTGCCGGGAACTGTTCTAAGCTCTGGGGTGGATACAAGTTAATCAGGTTGGACACAGTCTGTGTCTCACACGGAGCTCATAGTCTTAATCCCCATATTACAGAGAAGGTAACTGGGGCACAGAGAAGAGAAGAGACTTGCCCAATGTTACACAGCAAAGTGGCAGAGTCAGGATTAGAAGCCAGTTCCTCCCAACTCCCAGGACCGGGCTCTATCCACTAGACCACACTGCTTCACTATTACTGCTGCAAACTCCTCATTTGTCTCTTACCAAAGTTTAGTGTTCCTGCTTTTGTGATTTCATCACAAGAGCAACTATTTATTTTAACTCTGCCATCGTTTTGAGAACAATCTCTACCTGTCCCCGCCTCCCCCCACCCCCGAACCAGCCCAGGTGACCAGATGACAGATGCTACCCCAATCTGTCAAAGGGGAAATCACAGCAAACAGCCCATGACAAATCCGAACTGGTTTTTTCCCCAACAGCAAATGAAATGTCAATGGTCTAGTGCTTGCCTTGGACACAACGGAATCATCTGCCTTGGAAATGAAGGGAGTGTGGAAATCCAGTCCAAACTCAAAAGTAGGTGTATCTAGGCAACAGTTGAGGAAAATCTAGGTAATGAACCAAAATAGTTTAATAGCTGGAGAGAAGAGACTACTTGTACCACTTTAACACATTCCGGGAAGCAGTGCGGTCTAGTGGATAAAGGACAGGCCTGGGACCTGAGTTCTAATCCCAGCTCTACCACTTGTCTGCTATGTGATCTCGGACAAGTCACTTAACTTCTCTAGGCCTCAGTTTCCTCAATTGCATAATGGGAATTCAATGCCTGCTCGCCCTCCGATTTAGACTGTTAACCCCATGTAGGTCAGGAACCATATTCAATCTGATTAACTTCCTCAGTTAAGGAAACTGAGGCGCCGAGAAGGTAAAAGACTTGCCCACGGGTCTGAAGGATGGCTGCGTTTTGCTTTGGCTAGCCTCTTTCGGCCACTCTAACTCCACCATGATGGCTGGGCACACAATGGACACGCCAAAAGAGATCGCGATTAACTATCACTAACTGTCACTAACTATCACTAACTAACTATCACTAACTATCTCAGTGCTGGGATATCCCATGCCTTTGGAAAAACTCACTCTGACCCTGAATTACTCAGGTACCGGCAGGCTGTCTCTGCTGCGGAGACCTGCCAGAGGGGGAATCGTCAGTGTGGGGAGTGCAAACGATCGGGGAGACTCTGCCACTCAGTGCTCTTCTGGAGACAGGATGCAGACCATGATTTAAGCTCTTCACACTCAATGATGATGATGATGGCATTTATGAAGTGCTTACTATGTGCAAAGCCCTGTTCTAATGCTTAGTCTGATTCCCTGACTTCATTTCTGGATTCGCACCCAGCCTCTTTCATCTCACCTACTGCTTGTCAGGGGGAAGAGGGTCAGAATACTTCAGTCTTTTTCAAGTCATTCTCCAGTAACACTCTCTATAGATCATATTATCGTTAGCAGAAAACAATTTGGGGGTCTATATATGATTAGGGCACACTGCCAGCTGGAGGCATCGGAAGAAAATGTCTTTTCACATTTCTTCTTATTGAATTTGGAGGGTCCATGGTTTAATGCAGAATGTAATAATAGGCTTCACCCAGCAAAATGTGGGAGAAAATCATTTTGAAAGACACAGACTGATCTTGGCAACTCTCTGATTAAGTCGTTGTTAATGGATTCGTATTGCCTGTGCTCACAGTTCCCAAAACCCAAGACGCTGATTTACCATAGGTTATCATCTATACTTCTTCTCTCTTGATCTCATTGTTGCAAGGGAAAGTGGATTCACTGAATTGAAAATTTCATTAGTCTTTAATGTAAAGAGAAAATCCTGGAAGAAAAGAAAAGGAAGGAAGGAACAGCAATACTCTGTGTGGAATGTTGGGTATGAGTGCTAATTGGGGAGTAAATACATTGTTTTCCTAACTGATGGGATGCCATTAACTTTCGATTATCTCCGCAATGGGGGTTTGGGAAAGCGTGGATAAATAAAATCCATAAATCATTCTGATACACAGAAAACTCAGAGAGGATGGAAGTAGTTCATGGAATTTCATCGTATGAAATGTCACCTGTAATAGCGCCAAAGTAGTAGTATAGGTGGTAATGGTTTTTATCGAGTGTCTACTAGGTGCAATACACTGCACTAAAGCACCTAGGAAAGTACAAACAAAGCACAACACATGTTTCCTGTCTAGAAGGAGCTTATACTCTTAAGGAGATAACAGACATAGGAATATTCACAAGCAACGGAATCAGAAGTAATTGAATATTCAATATATATAACTCTGTGCTGGGTGGCAGCAGCATGGGAGAGAGTTGATGGAGGAGACTCAAGCTAATGGTGTGGAAGGAGGCAATGGTACACCACTTCCATATTTTTACCAAGAAAACTCTATGAATACACTACCATAATGATTGCGGATGGAGGTGGGTCAGAGACAACTTGACAGCATACGACAAGGAATATATATACACACACACATACTATGAGTATCTGCAAACAGTAAGTGCTTAATAAATAAGACTGAATGAGTGAATGAATGAAAGTGCAGAAGATAGGTCTAAATGAATAAATACATAAATGCACAGGGTTTTAGGCATGCAATATATGCACCATCATATGAATGCATGCATGCATGCATGCTCCTACATATACACACACACATGATTTGGGCTAGGCTAATCATATTCAAATTACATGGGGTTTGCTGTGCCAACTTGTGGAAGAACGAAGAACAGGACGAGAGTTGCATTAATGATGTTAAACCAAATAGCCTGGTGGTGGCAAATTTCTGCCTTTGGAGAATTTTATGACAGCTTTAAACCTATAAAAAGAACAGTGGGGCAATAGAAACACTAACAGCCTTCGGGAGAGCAGCATAAATGGGAGTTCAGTGATTACCACTCTGTGACAGGCTCTCTCCTCAAAGGGATTTGAAAGATTCAATTAAAAAACAACAACAACACTCCATTATTTACTAAAAGTTCTGAAGAAATCCTGTGGGCACTTGAAAGTTAGAAAACAAATGACCTGCTCCACCTGGATCTAATTTAACAAACAACTGCTATCCCCAGTTAGCTAGCTGTCTGTATCTCTCCCTCTGTCCACTCAGATGAACAAAGCTCTGGGATGTTTTCCAGCCCTGGACTCCAACACACTGCCCTGCAAGCAGCACTGTACTGCACTACTTTCCCGCACTGTAAATTGTGCTGTTCCTCCCTACGTTACTACCTGGCAAACACACTGCACTGAATTACTGCACCACAAATTGACTGTGCAGTCCTACACCCCTGCACTGGAAACTGTAGAAAGAAAAAGAATGAACTGTAATACTTCGCTTTGCAACTTCGCCCCCAAGCCCTCCTTTTCAACTCCCCCCAAACCATTCTTTCCATATTTTCTTCACTTTCATCATCACAAAATATTTAGTCACTTAACTTCAGGCTTCGAGTATCTTTAAGATCTGTAGAAAGCTTCTCAGGTGTCATGTACATTTTAATACAGGCAGTATTTATCACCGTCCTTGGGGTTTGAAGATGATGATACTGAAGACTGTGAGCTCGTTGTTGGGTAGGGACCGTCTCTATATGTTGCTGATTTGTACTTCCCAAGTGCTTAGTACAGTGGTCTGCACACAGTAAGCACTCAATAAATATGATAGAATGAATGAAAGAATGAAGATGAGAATTTTATGTTTTAAGTTGTATTATCCATAATTAAGTAGATCTAAAACAGTCCTCGTCCCTCACTGGGGGCAAACAGTGTAACCTGTAGGCTCAGGATGGGCAGGGAAAATATCAATTAATTCTGTTGTATTGTACTCTACCAAGTGGGTAGTACAGTGTTCTGCACATAGTAAATGCTCAATAAATATAATTGATTGATTGGTGATACCATTGATAGCTCTTAATACCATTGATAGCTTGAATCTACTTCAGCGCTTGGTACAAGCTTGGCACATAGTAAGCACTGTAGAAATGTTACAATTATTATTACTGGGCTCCCAATCTAAGAGGTTGGAAGAGCAGGTTTCTTTTTCCCATTTTACATTTATCCCCCTTACTGTTGGGTGGCTACACCTTGATGGCACATGAGCCATTTGAAAGGGTACAAAGGAGTAAGTATTTGGCTGCCAATGTTTCCAGGATTTACAGCTTTAGTGCCATAGGCTTAAAATATGGCTCTTGTCCTGAGCACAGCAAACAAAGGTTTGGCAGGCCTTTAAAAAGCCCGTTGGGCCCTGAAATGTCTTGAAATCCTAATGGTCAGAGCATTTTTCCCTGGCTAATGTGGCTCTTCTCTATCCTCCCTGACAAACGACGGCTTGGTTTTTGGTATCCTGAGCAAGGTGTGTGTGTCATTATCCCGTTCTGGCCTCTGAAGGACAGTAATTGGAGAAGGAACTGGTTTTCTTGGCTATTACAGAAGGTCAGGGACAAATGGATGATTGTATTCTAATGTATTTCTAGCCTTCTTAGAGTACTGGGACATCACTGGGGCTAGATTAGTGAGAAGATTGAGGAGCTATCTGCAGTGCGGTGACCGTTCCCAGGCTCCACTTGAGGGACCTCATTGGGCTTGGGTAATATTCTTTCCCCCAAGCCTAAGGGGAGGAGAAACCCTTAATATTTCATCAGATACAAAAATCTAAATTGGACCCCTATGTTATGCCGGAACTGAGTGCATACATAAAACTGTTGTCATGTAATACCTATGCATGCAAGGTGGTATCGGAAACAGGGGGAGTGAGCAATTTAAAGAGAAATTTGAAATCTAGAAAAACACTCAGATGAAGGTGTTGAAAGAGCAGTATTCCCACATCAGTATCCTCAAATCAATCAACCAGTGGTAGTTATTGAGCACTTACTCTGCCCCCGAGTAGCATTATTTTTTTAATGATATTTGTTAAGCACTTACTTTGTGCCCGACACTGTATTACACACTGGGGTAGATACAAGCTAATCAGGTTGGACACACAGTCCCTGTCCCCATGGAGCTCACAGTCTTGACCCATTTTACAGATGAGGTGAGGTGACTTGCCCAAGGTCACAAAGCAGACAAGAAGTTTTCGATCAACTCGGAACCGAATTTAGAACATATGGTAGAATGCTTGCTTTTAAGTGATAAGTGAATTTTTAATGACCTTTGAGATGATTTCATAACTCCCAGAAGTATTGTTTTTTTAAAAGAAGATTTGGTGGAAAAATGCAATAATTTCCAATAGCCTAAAAACAGAAGAATGAACCCTGGCCAGAGAACCATTGCCAAGGGCAAATAAAAGTTCTACCCTCTCTCCCATACTTTTGCAAGTGTTTCTGCTGGTAATAATAATAATGGTATTTGTTAAGCGCTTACTATGTACCAAGTACTGTTCTAAGCACTGGGGTAGATACAAGGTAATCAGGTTGTCTCACGTTGGGCTCACAGACTTAATCCCCATTTTACAGATATGGGAACAGGAATAAGAATAATAATAATGATAATAACGGTATTTATTAAGCCCTCGCTGTATGCCAAGCAACACGCTATGTGCTGGGATAAGATATAACAAAATAGCAGCAGAGAAAGTCTCTGTCCAACATGGAGCTCACAGGCCAAGCAGGCAGAAGATGGGGTATTTAATTCCCATTTTACAGATGAGGAAACTGAGGAACAGAAAAGTGACTTGCTCAAGATCACACAGCAGAAAAGTAGTAGAACCAGGATAAGAACCCAGAGCCTTTGGCATCCATGCATGGAATCTTTCTACCAGGTCAAGCTACTTCATAAATTAATAAGGTAATGATACTTATCACCATTGTTGCTTTCAGCAGCATGTCCTAGGGGACTCAGCAAGGGACTGGAAGGCAGTCCCCCGGCCCACGTCATCCCCTGGGCCTGGAATGCCCTCCCTCTGCCCATCCCCAAGCTAGCTCTCTTCCTCCCTTCAAGGCCCTACTGAGAGCTCACCTCCTCCAGGAGGCCTTCCCAGACTGAGCCCCTTCCTTCCTCTCCCCCTCGTCCCCCTCTCCATCCCCCCGATCTTACTTCCTTCCCTTCCCCACAGCACCTGTATATATGTATATATGCTTGTACATATTTATTACTCTATGTATTTATTTATTTTACTTGTACATATCTATTCTATTTATTTTATTTTGTTAGTATGTTTGGTTTTGTTCTCTGTCTCCCCCTTTTAGACTGTGAGCCCACTGTTGGGAAGGGACTGTCTCTATATGTTGCCAACTTGTACTTCCCAAGTGCTTAGTACAGTGCTCTGCACACAGTAAGCGCTCAATAAATACGATTGATTGATTCTGCTACTCACCTGCTGTGTGACCTCGGACAAGTCACTTAATGTCCCTGGGCTTCAGTTTCCTCAGCTGTAAAATGGGACCACAGACTGGGGAGGCCAAGCTGATCTGCGAGGCCCAGATCACAGGCTGTAGTCTGAGACCCATACCACAGACTGGGCAAGTGAAGTGGGGTGGTGGTTGTGTAACAGCACTTACGGTCCCTTTTTGTCTTGCCATCTTCCCCCTTTGCTGTAGCACCGTGTTTGTTCTCACACAACTGAAGAGCCGAGTGAGATCCAATGCCCAGAGGACCGGGCTCAGCCTGCGAGTTCCCACTACTAGGATCAACAGGGGACATTTTGAGGTTGACGTTCAGTACGTCTTTGAACCTTTGCCTCTGACCACCTCTGAAGCCCAGGCTACCGGGGAGAGCTCTGGCAAAACTCTAGACAGTTCAGGCTCAGTGAATACTGAGGCGGATGAGGAAGAGTATGGTCAGCCACACTGGAAGAGGCAAAAAGGTCAAGATGGATGAGAGACCTGAGGATGAGAATGGAGGACAAGGTCAACACACCAATTCACCAAGGACCTTTTGGGGACACAGTCCTGAGGGAGGTGGACAATCGGTGTGGATCAGACAAAATTGGTCTCTCTTCTGGACCTGTACCAAAAGCCAGTATTCTTGCTGAGAAAATTAGTATCAGTTATAGCTGGGTGCCTCTTTGTTCTAATTATTATTGTTTTATCTGCAGCAATTAAAACAATAATTATGTCTTCCTTTTTCTTCCAAACGTTTTGCAGACACTTTGCCAACACTAATTTGCACAAATGTTCTGGTAGAAGAACCTCAGCCTCTCATAACGTCACCAAACATTGGTCCCTGCGGTGAGCTAATCCTTAGGCTCTCCGATACGTGAACCATTCGGCTTTTTTGCTAAATCCTCCTCAGTTCTGGGCCTGGAGAGAGTCCTTGGAATCAAACATGTGGACTGTTCTAATTACTGAAGTAGCTGCGTGTTTATTTTCAGAGCTCGCTGATGAGCTATCTGTGTTTCCTAATAATGCATTTGGAGGTGTTTAACAGCAAAGAACTGTTCTTATGGTATTCATTAAGTTCTTTCTATATGCCAACAACCATGCTAAATAGAAAATAGTCAGATTGAACATAATCTCTGTTCCACAAAAGGGCTCATCATCTAAGAGGGAGGGAAAACAGGGATTTTTTTTCTCTATTTTACAGATGAGGACACTGAGACCCCCAAAAGGTTGAATGACTTGCTGAAGGTCACACAGCCAGCCAGAAGCAGAGTAGGGATTTGAACTCAGGTCTCCAGAATCCCTGCCTTCGGCTCATTTCAACAAGCCACCCTAGTTCCCTTACCTCTTTCAGTGACGAATAAATTAGTGTGTTTGGTTACTAGTGGCATCAGTTCTGCATCCATTTTTTTTCTTTACCTTTACTCCAGTGTTATCTTATGCTAAATTAAGAGGAGTTTTCCATACAAAACCCTCCTAATTAGTGGACAAGAATCCAGTCCCTCTGAGTTCACAGACAAAAGTCTCTTGCTGTTTGTCAAAGGGTTAGTTTTTCCACCCCACCTTCGACACTAAGTTTGGCTACCAGTACTGGAAAAAAAAAAGCCCAAATAGTAAGAAAAAAAACAAACAAAAAAAACAAAACGGAGGGGAGGGGAGACAGAGAGGAAGAGGGAGAAGATTCTTGTCTTTGATGATCCCAGGAGACTGACCATACTGTTAGTGAGCTCTGGTGTTCTCCATTATCACTGGAGATGACTTCAGAGATGAAGCATTGTGAAAAAAAATTCCAGACTAGTGAAGCCAAATGTTATGTAATAACGGGGGACTGGGCTCCAAACACAGGGTAAACAGTTTATTCACACGGTAGAAGTGGAAACCAGGGTGCAAGGAAAATTTGCAATGCGCTCCGGGGAAAAATTTACAAACAAAACACTGACCCTTCCTTCCTGAGAAGGAAGTCAGAGTCAGTGTTTTCAAAAGTCTTGGACCAAAGATAGATCAGGAGCTTCTCTCAACTGCACAGAAGGTATTCTCTGAGAATCAATCGATAGTATTTACTGAGTTCTTGAGAGAATACTATTCAACAAATTGCTACTACTAATAATAATGATAATTATAGTATTTGTTAAGCACTTCCTATGTGCCAAGCACTGGGGAAGATACAAGCTCATCAGGTAGGACATAGTCCCTGTCGCACATGAGGCTCACAGTCTTAATTCCCATTTTACAGAAGCGGTCACTGAGGCACAGTGAAGAGAAGTCAGTTGACCAAGATCACACAGCAGACAAGTGGTGGAGCCAAGATTAGAACTCAGGTCTTTTTTCTTTTAATGACATTTATTAAGCACTTACTATGTGCAAAGCACTGTTCTAAGCGCTGGGGAGGTTACAAGGTGATCAGGTTGTCCCACGTGGGGCTCACAGTCTTAATCCCCATTTGACAGATGAGGTAGCTGAGGCACAGAGAAGTTCAGTGACTTGCCCAGAGTCACACAGCTGACAATTGGAGGGACGGGGATTTGAACCCAGGACCTCTGACTCCAAAGGCTGTGCTCTTTCCACTGAGCCACGCTGCTTCCCTGTGAGTCTTCTGACTCACAAGCCCTACTCTAACCCCTAGGCAACACTGCTTCCCTGGTAAACATGTCCCTGCCCACATCTGGGTAAAGTGAACCCAATTTTTCATAGAAAAATCTCCAGGGTCCCTCATTATTATCAGACCCACTTGTGTCTTCTACCCCTAAGGTTCTCTCCTTGGTAATCAGTACAGTGCCCTGTCCCAAGAAGGTGCTCAATAAATACTGTCGATTGACTGACTACTTTGGCTCAGGTTTGAGTCTAAAGGCCTTCCAAGATCCCCACTAGAATTCATTCATTCAATCGTATTTATTGAGTGCTTACTGTGTGCAGAGCACTGTACTAAGTGCTTGGGAAGTGCAAGGTGGCAACAAATAGAGACGGTCCCTACCCAACAGCGGGCTCGCAGTCTAGAAGGGGGAGACAGACAACAAAACAAAACGTATTAACAAAATAAAATAAATAGAATAAATACGTACAAATAAAATAGAGTAATAAATATGTACAAACATATATACATATATACAGGTGCTGTGGGGAAGGGAAGGAGGTAAGGCGGGGGGATGGAGAGGGGGAGGAGGGGGGAGGAAGAAGGGGGCTCAGTCTGGGAAGGCCTCCTGGAGGAGGTGAGCTCTCAGTAGGGCTTTGAAGGGAAACAGGGAAACATGGGTCTGGGACACAGGAGACCTGGGTTCCAGTGAACCAAAGAGATGAGTCCAAAGGGGAGGAATAGGTCCAGGGGGCTTTGAGGGGCAAATAGAGTTTCACGGGGAGGGCCAGGATAGGGGCTCGTCCCACATCCAAGTCTGGTCATGGTTTTGTTTTTGTTTTTTTATGGTATTAAGCACTCACTATGGGCCAGGCACTATGTTATTTGCTGGGGTAGACAGAAGCCAATCAGGCTGGACACTGTCCATGTCCCACATGGGGCTCACCATCTTAATCCCCATTTTACAGTGGAGGGAACTGAGGCACAGGGAAGTGAAGTGACTTGCCTAAGGTCACACAACAGGCAAGTGTCGGAGCCGGCATTAGAACCGACAACCCTTCAACTCCCAGGCCCGGGCTCTAACCACTCCCCCTCTTACGTCTCGTAATTCAGACACAGGGCATCTGCCATACGCTACAACAAGTACAATCCACTTCAGAGAAAGGCAGTCATCGCATGTGCAACACATAAAACCCACTTCACTTCAAGCAAGACCTATGAACCTATCCAACGATGAATACAAACTTCACTACTATTTCTCTCTGATGGTGAGATTGATCCACCAACGTTGAAAATCATTCTGTGTTAGAAAACCCCAGAGATCAGGGACAGAGTTGACTTTGGCTTAGCACGGTAAAGAAATATTCAGGAAGACCACATCAGGCTTCAGCCTATTAGCATCAAAATCCTGCAAAACAAACTGTAAGAATAAACAAAAAAAAAATTAGCATCCGGAGAAATAAAGGGAACTGTCTAGGGAAATATGATGTTTGCATGAATATCCAAGCCCTGCAGTAAACTCTTTGTTTAAATCTCTGTAGCGAACAACTGAACAAATCATAAAGAGCAGAATGGGAAGTGAAATATGTTTCAATTCTGGCTCTGCTATAAAGCTCACTGAGCTCTTTGCGATAGAAAAAGAAAAGTAAAAATGATATAAAAAGGAAAATAATCTCTTCTAGATGAACTTAGCTGAGGCCAAATTGATGGGACTGAGTTCATCTAGGTTTTACCTGGTTTAAACTGACTCGGATGTGGAGGGGATTTGGGGGCTCATCTGCAGCCTGACCCTTGTTTGTATTTAGGGCAGGCTAAGTTCCTATCCCCTTCTCAGAATAACACCTGGAGAATTTCCAGGTCTCTACCAGTCTCAGTTAGGGGAGTACCCACTCACTTCCTAGCTTGGGCAGTAGCTGGCAAGTGGAAGGAAACTGCTACCGGTCAAAACTCACCTATACCGGGCAGCAGCGGCATGGGAGAATTTCGAGGGCAGAGACTCAAGTTTAATAATAATGATAGCATTTGTTGAGTGCTTACTGCGTGGAAGGAGGCAATGGTAAACCACTGCTGTATTTTTACCAAGAAATCTCTATGGATGCACTGCCAGAAAGACTGCAGATGGAGGTGGGGCGTTCTGGGAGATATACATCCACGGAGTCGCTAAGGGTCAGAAACGAGTCGACAGCACAAGACAAGTTCCCATCCTTCAAAGTTTTACTGAAGGCACAGTTGCATGTTCTCCCAACCTCTTATACTGAGCACCTAATGTGGGACAGGGACTGTGCCCAACCTGATTGTCTTGTATCTACCCCAGGGCTTAGTACAGTGCCTAGCACATAGTAAAAGCTTAAGAAATACCACAACTATTATTATTAGACTACATTGGTTGAGTGCTTACTGCGTGGAAAGAGGCAGTGGTAAACCACTGCCGTACTTTTACCAAGAAACCTCTATGGATGCACTGCCAGAAAGACTGCAGATGGAGGTGGGGCGTTCTGGGAGATATACATCCACGGAGTCGCTAAGGGTCAGAAACGAGTCGACAGCACAAGACAAGTTCCCATCCTTCAAAGTTTTACTGAAGGCACAGTTGCATGTTCTCCCAACCTCTTATACTGAGCACCTAATGTGGGACAGGGACTGTGCCCAACCTGATTGTCTTGTATCTACCCCAGGGCTTAGTACAGTGCCTAGCACATAGTAAAAGCTTAAGAAATACCACAACTATTATTATTAGACTACATAGGTTGAGTGCTTACTGCGTGGAAAGAGGCAGTGGTAAACCACTGCCGTACTTTTACCAAGAAACCTCTATGGATGCACTGCCAGAAAGACTGCAGATGGAGGTGGGGCGTTCTGGGAGATATACATCCACGGAGTCGCTAAGGGTCAGAAACGAGTCGACAGCACAAGACAAGTTCCCATCCTTCAAAGTTTTACTGAAGGCACAGTTGCATGTTCTCCCAACCTCTTATACTGAGCACCTAATGTGGGACAGGGACTGTGCCCAACCTGATTGTCTTGTATCTACCCCAGGGCTTAGTACAGTGCCTAGCACATAGTAAAAGCTTAAGAAATACCACAACTATTATTATTAGACTACATTGGTTGAGTGCTTACTGCGTGGAAAGAGGCAGTGGTAAACCACTGCCGTACTTTTACCAAGAAACCTCTATGGATGCACTGCCAGAAAGACTGCAGATGGAGGTGGGGCGTTCTGGGAGATATACATCCACGGAGTCGCTAAGGGTCAGAAACGAGTCGACAGCACAAGACAAGTTCCCATCCTTCAAAGTTTTACTGAAGGCACAGTTGCATGTTCTCCCAACCTCTTATACTGAGCACCTAATGTGGGACAGGGACTGTGCCCAACCTGATTGTCTTGTATCTACCCCAGGGCTTAGTACAGTGCCTAGCACATAGTAAAAGCTTAAGAAATACCACAACTATTATTATTAGACTACATAGGTTGAGTGCTTACTGCGTGGAAAGAGGCAGTGGTAAACCACTGCCGTACTTTTACCAAGAAACCTCTATGGATGCACTGCCAGAAAGACTGCAGATGGAGGTGGGGCGTTCTGGGAGATATACATCCACGGAGTCGCTAAGGGTCAGAAACGAGTCGACAGCACAAGACAAGTTCCCATCCTTCAAAGTTTTACTGAAGGCACAGTTGCATGTTCTCCCAACCTCTTATACTGAGCACCTAATGTGGGACAGGGACTGTGCCCAACCTGATTGTCTTGTATCTACCCCAGGGCTTAGTACAGTGCCTAGCACATAGTAAAAGCTTAAGAAATACCACAACTATTATTATTAGACTACATTGGTTGAGTGCTTACTGCGTGGAAAGAGGCAGTGGTAAACCACTGCCGTACTTTTACCAAGAAACCTCTATGGATGCACTGCCAGAAAGACTGCAGATGGAGGTGGGGCGTTCTGGGAGATGTACATCCATGGAGTCGCTAAGGGTCAGAAACGAGTCGACAGCACAAGACAAGTTCCCATCCTTCAAAGTTTTACTGAAGGCACAGTTGCACGTTCTCCCAACCTCTTATACTGAGCACCTAATGTGGGACAGGGACTGTGCCCAACCTGATTGTCTTGTATCTACCCCAGGGCTTAGTACAGTGCCTAGCACATAGTAAAAGCTTAAGAAATACCACAACTATTATTATTAGACTACATTGGTTGAGTGCTTACTGCGTGGAAAGAGGCAGTGGTAAACCACTGCCTTACTTTTACCAAGAAACCTCTATGGATGCACTGCCAGAAAGACTGCAGATGGAGGTGGGGCGTTCTGGGAGATATACATCCACGGAGTCGCTAAGGGTCAGAAACGAGTCGACAGCACAAGACAAGTTCCCATCCTTCAAAGTTTTACTGAAGGCACAGTTGCACGTTCTCCCAACCTCTTATACTGAGCACCTAATGTGGGACAGGGACTGTGCCCAACCTGATTGTCTTGTATCTACCCCAGGGCTTAGTACAGTGCCTAGCACATAGTAAAAGCTTAAGAAATACCACAACTATTATTATTAGACTACAATCAGATAAAATACAGTCCCTGTCCTAACAGGAGCTCGCAGTCTAAGAGGTTCGGAGAACATGAATTTTCTTCCCATTTTAGAGATGAAAAAAACCCACACAGAGAGGTTAACTGACCTGCAGTGACCCAGCAGGCAACTGGTAGACCCAGACATAAAACTGGAGTCTTCTGACTCTGTGCCTCTCAGTCTCATGCTCTTTCGATTAGGCCAGTGGTTTGCAAACAATGACAAACACCATGGTCATAACAGCTTCACTGTCTGCGTTGTTTACACACTGTGTCCTTAGAGGGTCACAGCTGCCTTGAGTATTTTCAGTGGGGGAGCAAGGCCGGAGAAACAACCAAGCTAGTGGGATCCCACCTGGAAGGCAGAGACTAGGAGGATGATATACTTTGCTCCTCTTCACAGTCCTACCTCCAAGGTTTCCAGACCTTTGGTTTATAAGCTAGCTGTAGCCAGCAGCCGCTTTGAGGTCAACAGAAAGAGGAGGCCCTGTTTCTCTTGCCAGGGCTTGGACTGGTATTTCCCAAACCAAGGGTCCAACACGAGCTCTTTTGGAGAACGTTTTGCAGAATAGAAAATGCTTTTCAGATAGATCGCTCCCTGCCCGAAGATACCACCTAAAAAAAAGCCCCAACCATTGTGTGGTCCAAGTAAGGTCGGGGTAAAGGCCGGGGGTCTCGGGTGAATGGCAGGTCATATAGGATTGATGTTCTGCTTCCTCCTGCTGTGGTTGGGGAGGAGAGAGCAGGCTCCTACTCCGAGACCTGCCAATACCACTTACGCTAAGGGGGCTTATGGTATTTATTAAGTGCTTACTTGGTGGTATAGGAAAATCAGCTCTGTCATGATCCCTGTCCCACTCGGGCTGCACAACCTAAGTGGTAAGGAGAGCAGGGGGTCTTATCCCCACTTTGCAGCTGAGGAAACTGTGGCACAGAGCAGTGAAGAGACTTGCCCAAGGCCACCCAGTAGGCCAGTGGTAGAGCTGGGCCTGGGACCTCAGTCTCCTGATGCCTAGAGTCCTCCTTTTTCCACTGGCCATGCTGCCTTTACCAACTTTTTACACCTATCCAGGAATCTGCTCCAAAAAAGCAGATCGATCAGTCGACACTTTTTAGAGCACTGACAGTGTTCCAGGTACATTTCAGGGTAGAATCTGCCCCACCTTCCAAGACCTCCTGAAAACCTACCTCCTCCCCAGTTTATCTCCTTTTTCTTAGGTTACCGTCAATCTAACAACTGCCCGCAGGACTTTCATTCATTCAATCATATTTATTGAGCGCTTACTCTTTGCAGAGCACTGTACTAAGCATTTGGGAAGGGAAAGTACAACACAGCAATAAAGAGAGATAATCCCTGCCCACAAAGAGCTCACAATCTAGAGGTGGGTGGGGGAGACAGACGTTAATATAAACAGGCATCAATATAAGTAAATATATATTTAGTTTAGCTCTTGCTAAATTCGGGCTCAGATTGCTGGGGCCAGTAAGGAATGCTACTTAGTCATTTTAACGCCGAAAACGTCCCGAAATGTGAACACCACAATTCCTCCCTCCCCGATAAGAAATGCTTTAAAAAGGAAAAAGAGACGCCATCTTGGGATAAGTGCTGCTCACAGTAATAGGGGGTTTCCATCCCTACCACTCAGGAATATTTTATTTAATGATACTTTACCTTTTCTAATTTATCTGTTCATCCTGCTATAACCTTACCAGCGACAGTTTTTTTTTCTTTCCACTGTTTGAAAAACAATTTGGGCTGCCTCCCTGACTAACTTGCAAGCTCCTTGAGGGCAGGGGTGACGACTTCTCCTTACTGCGCATTTAATCCCGTTCCTAAATGCTTAATTCATTGCTTTTCACCTGCTCAGGAAATACCGCTGACAGACTGATTAATTGGGACAGCACTGCAGAGGAAGCATTAAAAAACGGTCTCTGTCTCTGGGGAGGTTATTTAATGAGAGGAAGTAGGACAAAAACAAAGCCAAAGATATACAAAACAGAACAGGTACAAGAAAAGTGCCCCCAAACTAGATTCACATACCACATGTAAGAGCTCTGTGGTGAAAAGAATGTTAATGTTTTGTCAGGTCAGATCTCACCAAATGAAATCCATAGTGGGGGACTGTGATCACGCTCTACCCTGGTTTAGTAGTACAAAAGTAGACTAAACAATTATTTTAACTTTTTTCAGTTTCTATCTACTACATGGGAGTCTGAGCTTTCCCAGACTGAGTCCCCTTCCTTTTCCTTCTCTATGCCCCCCAACCACCACCTTTTCCTCCCCACAGCACCTGTATATAAGTTTGTACAGATTTGTTACTCTATTTATTTTACTTGTACATATTTACTAGTCTATTTGCCTTATTTTGTTAATAGGTTTTGTTTTGTTGTCTGTCTCCCCCTTCTAGACTATGAGCCTGTTTTTGGGTAGGGACTGTCTCTACATGTTGCCAACTTATACTTCCCAAGTGCTTAGTACACTGCTCTGCAAAACAGTAAGCACTCAATAAATACGAATGAATGAATGAATGAATGAATAGCTTCCCAATCTCCCAACTCAGCTCAAGTAGTTACAACGCCGATGCCTGCTCACAGGCCCCCCTGATTCCTTTCCCGGATGGGATACACAGAACACCCCAGGCAGGGCTCAGATAACTGCATGGAACATGGTCTGGAAATCTGGGAGTAGCCAGCCAAACACAATGACCTTATTTATTTCCCTCCAAATGCTTAAAATTCCAGCCTGGCGCTCGTATATTTCTGGTACGAAAGAGAATATCGGGGACAGTAAAACCCATCATCATCGGCTCACTGGGCAAAACATAAAGTTCAAAGAGAGCCCGCTGGGTCAGATTTCGGCCGGCATTATCATCAGCGTCGGCAATCCTGAGAAGAGGTCACGGTAGGAAACACTGATCAGTCTAGTGACAACAAGGTATAATGGATGCTGTAGTCTACGGATGGATGGGCGGCTGAATGAAGGGAAGTGTCGGCTGGAGAATGGTAATTCTTGTCTCTCCACCCAATTCTCTACTTGAAGGACGCTAAGCACAAGGCAAATTTCCTGTAAATTCTCTAGACTGTGAGCTCGCTGTGGGAAGGAAATGTGTCCGTTATATTGTCGTGCTGTACTCTCAAGAGCTTAGTACAGTGCCCTGCTCACAGTACGTGCTCAATAAATACGATGGATTGATGATATTTCTGCCTATGCTAGGGGCATAAACTCTAGTCATAGCCCCACTTTGGGTCCAAGTGGAAAGAGCACTTCTCTGGGAATTAGGAAATCTGGGTCCAGAGCCATTTCTACCCAAAGTCTCAGGACCGAAGCGCGTCCTTTGCTTTGGATAATGGGCTCCATCGTTAAGTCTAATTAGGTCCAAGAACCATTCTCAAATGCTTCCGCTGACAGCACTGCCGAGAGACCAAACTATTACAAATCAAATACGCTATGGAAACCAGTAGAGTTTATATTTCTCCCTCCCCAACTACTTCCCGTTCAGCACTTCTGCTTCACCTAAGCACTTGGAGGTTATTGCCCCTTCTCCTCCCCACCTAGAAGACTCATGCACCTATTTTTAAACTCTGTTGCTTTACCCCTAACTGTAGTTTATTTTAATTTCCATCTCCCCAACTATACTGTAAGCACCTTAAGGTCGGAGATTGTGTCTAACTAACTCTACAGAGTAAGTGCTCAATAAATACCACTGACTGAGTGATCCAAGCTTGGGTACGTTAAAGGCTTTCAAATCACTACCGTAAAACTGTTCGGTTGACCTGACCCCCTTTCATTCATTCATTCAATCGTATTTATTGAGCGCTTCCTGTGTGCAGAGCACTGTACTATGCGCTTGGGAAGTACAAGTTGGCAACATATAGAGACAGTCCCTACCCAACAACGGGCTCACAGTCTAGAAGAGGGAGGCAGACAACAAAACAAAACATGTAGACAGGTGACAAAATTGTCAGAACAAACAGAATTATAGCTGTATGCACATCATTAACAAAATAAATAGAATAGTAAATATGTACAAGTAAAGTAAAAGCTGCACCAACAATCTGACCCAATTTTTTTTTCCCTTTTTAATGGTATTTAAATGCTTACTATGTGCCATGAACTGTACTAAGCGGTGGGGAAGGCACAAGTTAATCAGGTTGGACACAGTCCCTGGTCCCACATAGGGCTCACAGTCTCAATCCCCATTCTGCAGATGAGATAACGGAGGCCCAGAGAAGTAAAGTGACTTGCCCAAGGTCACACAGCAGGC
Organism: Tachyglossus aculeatus; assembly: GCF_015852505.1. Taxonomy (NCBI): domain Eukaryota; kingdom Metazoa; phylum Chordata; class Mammalia; order Monotremata; family Tachyglossidae; genus Tachyglossus; species Tachyglossus aculeatus. The sequence continues at coordinate 5,159,467 of NC_052085.1, forward strand.
AAGCGGTGGAGCCGGAATTAGAACCCAGGTCCTTCTGATTCCCAGACCCGTGCTCTAGCCACTAAGCCACACTGCTGCAGTTGGTTTCCTGTAGAGAATGGTTGTTTTCAGAGGGAAAAGGAGAAACTAAAATGCCGTCTCCATAATCTGCGTCAGCCCCTTCAGGTTAATCAGGATCTTTAGAGGATCCACCCCTTACACTCATCCCTCAGAAACGGACATATCTGAAGGCTTGGTTGTAACTGTCTTGGTACTTGGGGAAAGGAGGCTTTCCGAGGGGGACCAGCAGTGGGGTCACACCAGAGTTCTGGGTGCAGTTGACCTTTAGTTGTTCACTGGGGCTCTGCTGCAGGATGGCTGGGTGACTTTTCTTGTATTTCAGAGCCCCCCCTCAACCAGAAATAGATTAGTGGGGTGTGTGGAGGAACTGCTGGAAGTGGAGGCATGGAAAATATTCAGTAAAAAGCAAGCCCATTGTCCAGATGGAACTCTAAAGGCTCAGGAGAGTTACGAAGTGTGTAAGGAGAAGCAGGAACAGTTCAAATTAACATATAGATTGAGACATCACCACACTGACTCAGCCTTCAGCCACCACCCAAATCGCTCAAGTACATACCTCGGTTAAACGGAAATTAAACTTCCTCCTGGTAGGTCACCAATTGCTGATCCCAGTTGATTGATAAGCTCATTAGACACTAAACAAAGAGATTTCCAACACCTGACCAAAACTTCCCCAGAGCCCACTTATTTTGTGTGGCTGGGAGAGCACTGCCATAAATCACCAAACTAAAAACTAGCTTTTGTCTCCCTCTTGCAAGCACCGCAGATGTTTAGATCTTGAGCCCAGGAAAAGGCCTGGTAAGCACACATTCATTCATTATCTTTTATGATCTCCTGAGGCTATTCTTCTTCTCCTGCAAAAACCATAACCCTCTAGATAAGTAGTCAACCTATAATCAGTTTCCAACACATCATGCTGCTGATACAGGGTCAGGCTTCCCCTCCACACAATTGAGCTATAGGCACTGTCACACCTTTGCCTTCTGTTTTTTCCAAAATGCCTCTTGCTTCTTCCCTGTGTTCTCTTCCACAGATGGCAGCTGTCACTTAGGAACACCTTTCTATTTTTTTTTTGTTTAATGGTATTTGTTAAATGCTTATTATGTGCCAGGCACTAGTGGCTTTGTGGATAGAGCACAGTTTTGGGAGTCAAAAAGATCTGGGATCTAATCCCAGCTCTGCCTCGTGTCTGCTGGGTGACCCTGGGCAAGTCACTTCACTCCTCTGTGCCTTAGTTACCTCATCTGCAAAATGGGGATTGTGAGCCTTATGTGGGACAGGGGCTGTGTCCAGCCTGATTACTTAGGTTTAGAAGAGTGCTTAACACACTGTAAGTGCTTAACAAATACCATCATTATTATTATAAGCACCGGGGTAGATACAAGCTAATCAGGTTAGATGCAATCCATGTCCCATATGGTGCTCACAGTCTTTATCCCCATTTTACAGATAAGACAACTGAGGGCCAGAGAAGTACTGTGGCTTGCCAAAGATCACACAGCAGACAGGTGATGGAGCTGGGATTAGAACCCAGGTCCTTCTGATTCCCATCAATCAATCAATCAATCAATCGTATTTATTGAGCGCTTACTGTGTGCAGAGCACTGTACTAAGCGCTTGGGAAGTACAAGATGGCAACATATAGAGACAGTCCCTACCCAACAGTGGGGTCACAGTCGAGAAGGGGCTTACAGTCTAGAAGGGGCTCCCATGACTGTGCTCTATCCTCTAGACTGTGGGCTCATTATGGGCAGGGAATGTGTCTGCTGATTCTGTTGTATTGCACTCTCCCAAGCGCTTAGTACAGTCCTCTACGCGTAGAAAGTGTTCAATATATGTTCAGCTCTCACTCCCTTCCGTGTCACCATGACTCGCTCCCTTTGCTCTTCCCCACTCTCCCCGCCCCGCAGCACTTACGTATATAGCAGCGATGCTCAATGGAAAGAGCACGGGCTTGGGAGTCAGGGGTCATGGGTTCAAGTCCTGGCACTTCTCCGTGCCTCAGTTCCCTCCTCTGTAAAGTGGGGATGAAGACTGTGAGCCTCACGGGGGACAACCTGATCACCTTATATTTCCCCCAGTGCTTAGAACAGTGCACATAGTAAGTGCTTAACAAATGTCATTATTATTATTATCTTTTATTATATCTATAATTCTATTTATTTATATTGATGCCTGTTTACTTGTATTGCTGTTTGTCTACCTTCCCCCTAACCCCGTCCCCCACTCCCAGACTGTGAGCCCATTGTGGACAGGGATCGTTTCTCTTTATTATGATATTGTACTTTCCAAACACTTAGTACAGTGCTCTGCACACAGTAAGTACTCAATAAATATGACTGAATGAATGAATGTATGATTGATTGATTTTGCAGATGAGGTAACAGGCACAGAGAAGTTTTGTGGGGTTTTTTGTTGTTTTTTCTTATGGTATCTGTTAAGTGCTTACTATGTACCAAGCACTTTACTATGAGCTGGGGTAGGTATAAATTAATCAGATTGGACACAGTCCATGTCCCACAGTCTCAATCCCCATTTTACAGATGAGAAGTGAAGTGACTTGCCCAAGGTCACATAATAGACAGTGGTGGAGCTGGGATTAGAACCCAGGTCGCTCTGATTCTCAGGCCTGTGTTCGATCCACTAATCTTGTGTTGGTTGCAAGATAGGGATTTTTGATTTGCTGTGGCCAGTTTGGGGGAAATAGCCCGGGGACCGACAATTCTCATCCTACCTGGTCAAAATCTTTTGAAACCTGGCCATAGCAATTAACGGTGAAAGGCTAGTTTGATGGAATGTTATTTTGGAAAAAAAAATCCTACCATTGGGGGCAGACCTCACTGAAAAAGATATTATGATTCTGCAAAAAAGGAAATCAATCAACTACAAGGGTAAACATTTCACTCCTTATTACATGTGAAATTCTTGTACCCTTCTGATGGGAAAAAAAAATACGATTATAACGAAAAACAGACGGCTATAATAGGAAATGGCTAAGAGTCTATATTGATGATGACACTGGCCATTTATTAAAGAACTAATCAATTCCTAGAGATTCCAGGTATGGGCACACCCGGTCCCAATATGCTTGCACTTCAGAGAGCAGGGAAGGCGCAGAGATGGATTCTGCAATGTAATATAATCTGTGAGAATCATGATGAGGGGTCCAGTTCTTCTGACCCTCATCTCCCCTTTCCTTTGAAGTGAAAAGAGAGATAAATGCTGTGATAAAGGACCCAGCTGACAATCACGGGTCCTTTATCCAAGAAGCTCAAAGCGCTTGGGTAAAGTCATTTACTGTAGTTGTAACACTCCTGCGTGGTTCCATAAATAACACTCCCCCAGTTTATCAGCTGGGCAAACCAGGAGCCCATCAAGGCAGCATCTAATGTCACACGGCTCTTTCCTCCTTCCAGATTCTCTCTCGAGCCATCGGATTCCACTCCTGAAGCCAACCATGAGCTTAAGGGGTGCAGCATGGTGGCTGTAGGTAGACTCAGGGAATTGCTGGTGTGACAATAAATAATAATAATAATGATGGCATTTATTAAGCGCTTACTACGTGCAAAGCACTGTTCTAAGCGCTGGGGAAAAGTCATTTACTCTAGTTGTAACACTCCTGCGTGGTTCCATAAATAACACTCCCCCAGTTTATCAGCTGGGCAAACCAGGAGCCCATCAAGGCAGCATCTAATGCCACACGGCTCTTTCCTCCTTCCAGATTCTCTCTCGATCCATCGGATTCCACTCCTGAAGCCAACCCTGAGCTTAAGGGGTGCAGCTTGGTGGCTGTAGGTAGACTCAGGGAATTGCTGGTGTGACAATAAATAATAATAATAATGATGGCATTTATTAAGCGCTTACTACGTGCAAAGCACTGTTCTAAGCACCGGGGAGCGTACAAAGTGATCAGGTTGTCCCACAGGGGGCTCACAGTCTTAATCCCCATTTGACAGATAAGGGAACTGAGGCCCAGAGAAGTGAAGTGACTTGCCCAAAGTCACACAGCTGACAGTTGGCAGAGCCGGGATTTGAACCCATGACCTCCGACTCCAAAGCCCGGGCTCTTTCCACTGAGCGACTCTGCTTCTCAATAAAGCAGGGGAGACCCCTATGAGCTCCCCCTTGTAGTCGAGGTGAGCCCATTGTTGGGTAGGGACTGTCTCGATATGTTGCCAACTTGTACTTCCCAAGCGCTTAGTACAGTGCTCTGCACACAGTAAGCGCTCAATAAATACGATTGATTGATTGATTGATTGACAGCTAGGGCTTAGGTAGGAAGCCCCGGCCCCCTCCAGCCTGCCGCAAACAGCAGGCCGGAGTGGTGCAAATGAGGGAAGCAGCCTGGCCATGTGGACAGCACGGGCCTGGGAATCAGAGGACCTGGATTCGAATCCCTGGCCCGCCCTATTACCCACTGTGTGACCTTGGGCAAGTCACTTAACTTCTCTGGGCCTCAGCTCTCCTGCAAAATGGGGATTCGGTACCTGTCCTACCTCCTGCTTAGACCGTGGGCCCAACGTGGGACCTGGTTATCTTGTTTCTGCCTCCGTGTTGACACATAGTAAGCGTTTAATGAATGTTAAAATTATTATTATGAGGGGAAGCTGTGACCACGGGCCAGCCTTCCCCACTGCCCACGTGGGAACACCCCAAAATACAGAAACGGGTCAGGTTGAATGGCCTATCTGTTTTGTCTCAGAGACTCGGTATGGAAGCAACTGAGATTTCTGAAAACGAATCAATCAATCAGTCGTATTTATTGAGCGCTTACTGTGTGCAGAGCACTGTACTAAGCGCTTGGGAAGTCCAAGTTGGCAACATATAGAGACGGCCCCTACCCAACAGTGGGCTCACAGTCTAGAAGGGGGAGACAGAGAACAAAACATAGTAACAAAATAAATAGAATAGATATGTACAAGTCAAATGAATAAATAAAACGAAGTAGGGGCGGGAGAGGCGAAGCAGTGTGGCTCAGTGGAAAGAGCCCGGGCTTTGGAGTCAGAGGTCATGGGTTCAAATCCCGGCTCTGCCAATTGTCAGCTGTGTGACTTTGGAAAAGTCACTTAACACTTCTGTGTCTCAGTTACCTCATCTGTAAAATGGGGATTAAGACTGTGGGCCCCCTGAGGGACAACCTGATCGCCTTGTAACTTCCCCGGCGCCTAGAACAGTGCTTTGCACATAGTAAGCGCTTAATAAATGCCAACCCCCCCCCTAAAAAAAAACCTGGTTATTTTCGGGGAAGAGAGCCACATCTATCACACTGAGCCCGAGCAAGGCTTTGGTTTCTGCGTAAGAAGCAGCAAGGCATTTAATTTAATCAGGCCCAGGCTCAATACTCAGGCAGTAAACAAAACCAAACAACACAACAGGCCGAGCAGCCGGCTTGTGCCATCTGCTGGTGCGCGACACAAAAAGGCACAAAGCTTCCCTCTTTTCTAGGGGGTAGGGGAAGCTCAGAGGAGACTTTCATGAACCAATAGTCAGCTGATTTCTGGGCTGTAATAATAATAATAATAATAATAATAACAATAATAATAATAATGGCATTTGTTAAGTGCTTACTATGTGCAAAGCACTGTTCTAAGCGCTGGGGGATACAATCAAACAATTAATCCTATTTATTGAGCGCTTACTGTGTGCAGAGCACTGTACTAAGCGCTTGGGAAGTACAAGTTGGCAACATATAGAGACAGTCCCTACCCAACAGTGGGCTCACAGTCTAAAAGGATACAAGGTAATCAGGTTGTCCCACGTGGGGCTCACAGTCCTCATCCCCACTTTACAGATGAGGGGAACTGAGGCTCAGAGAAGTTAAGTGGCTTGCCCAAGGCTGTAGTCATAGCATAGCAGTGTGGCTCAGTGGAAAGAGCCCGGGCTTTGGAGCCAGAGGTCATGGGTTCAAATCCCGGCTCCGCCACTTGCCAGCTGTGTGACTTTGGGCAGGTCACCTCACTTCTCTGGGCCTCAGTTTCCTCATCTGCAAAACGGGGATTAAGACTGTGAGCCTCCCGTGGGACAACCTGATCACCTTGTAAACTCCCCAGCGCTTAGAACAGTGCTTTGCAGTAAGTGCTTAATAAATGCCATCATCATCATTATTATTATTAGCCAACAGCTGAGCCTGCACCTTTCATCTCTCCAAGCACAAAGCTGCTCAATATAAAAAGAAACTCTGCCAGGGAGACAAGAGCTGAAAGATTAAGGAGCGTTTCGAGAGTGTTTCAGGCCAAAGGCTACGTGCTTACTGTGGCTGTAGTTGCCAGTTAGGCTCACATTTGGGCTGCTCCAATAGTAATGTTACTTATTGAGTGCCAAGCGCGTGAGAAAGTACAGCAGACACCCCCCTACTCCCCCCATTCTCTGCCTGCAAGGAGCTTCTGCTCTGATTGTACTGGTGTCAGGGGGCCTGGGTCTGCCACTGGACTGCGTGTGTGACCTTAGGCAATTCACAACTTCTCTGGGCCTCAGTTTCCTCATCTGTAAAATGGGGATTCAATACCTGTTAATAATAATAATAATAATGGCATTTATTAAGCGCTTACTATGTGCAAAGCACTGTTCTAAGCGCTGAGGGGGTTACAAGGTGATCAGGTTGTCCCATGGGGGGCTCACAGTCTTCATCCCCATTTTACAGATGAGGTAACTGAGGCCCAGAGAAGTGAAGTGACGTGCCCGAACTCACACAGCTGACAATTGGCAGAGCCGGGATTTGAACCCATGACCTCTGACTCCAAAGCCTGGGCTCTTTCCACTGAGCCAAGCTGCTTCTCTGTTGCAGCTGTTCTCTCTACCTGTTCTCTCACCCGCTTACACTGTGAGGTTCAGAAAGGGACCATTGTTAATTATTTTGTATCTAGCCCAGGGCTGAAATCAGTGCTTGGCACACAGTAAGTGCTTAAGTTCATTGTGCGCAGGGAATGTGTCTGTTTATTGCTATTTTGTACTCTCCCAAGCTCTCAGTATCGTGCTCTGCACCCTGTAGAGAAGCAGCGTGGTTCAGTGGAAAGAGCACGGGCTGTGGAGTTGGAGGTCATGGGTTCAAATCCTGGCTCTGCCACTTGTCAGCTGTGTGACTCTGGGCAAGTCACTTCACTTCTCTGGGCCTCAGTTCCCTCATCTGTAAAATGGGGATGAAGACTGTGAGCCCCCTGGGGGACAACCTGATCACCTTGCAACCTTCCCAGAGCATAGAACAGTGCTTTGCACATAGTAAGTGCTTAATAAATGCCATTATTATTATTATTACTTCACTTCTCTGTGCCTCAGTTCCCTTCTATGGAAAATAGTGTTAAGACTGTGAGCCCTATGTAGGAAAAGGACTGCGTCCAACCCAATTACCTTGCATCTATCCCAGCACTTAGTACAGTGCCTGGCACATAGAAAGAGCTTAACAAATACCACAACTATTATTGCACAAAGTAAGCGCTTAATAAATGCCATTATTATTATTATTACTTCACTTCTCTGTGCCTCAGTTCCCTTCTATGGAAAATAGGGTTAAGACTGTGAGCCCTATGTAGGAAAAGGACTGCGTCCAACCCAATTACCTTGCATCTATCCCAGCACTTAGTACAGTGCCTGGCACATAGAAAGAGCTTAACAAATACCACAACTATTATTGCTGATAACCAGGAAAAGCCCCATTGAAAGGATGTGAGGAGGGGCGGGATGTGTTTCCAAACAGGGTTTTAAGACGATGGTGGATGTGGCTCTATATAGGATGGTCTGAAGGAGTGTCCTATTCTAAGGAGGAAAGACAGACTAATGACAATCCTGAATGCTGAAGGTACAGCCAGGTAATGTGGATGATGGACAATTCCCGCCTCCAGGAATTGTATGCTCACTCCGGAGAGGTGCTGTATTATTCTGTTGGGATATAGTGGTAACTACTGAATAAGAAATCAGTCCCTCTATTCAACCTAAACACCTGGTTTCTCAAATGGAGATTACACTAATAAGGTGAAAGAGCAAGGCTAGGACCTATTTCCCAAATACACTTTTTTTCCCCTGAGTTCTTCGATTCCTACAACTCCATGGTGTCTCCATGAAGTTCTCCAAGGTTTTGGTTTTTGATGCCTGTTTACTTGTTTTGATATCTGTCTCCCCGCTTCTAATCTGTGAGCTCATTTTGGGCAGGGATTGTCTCTGTTGCTAAATTGTACTTTTCAAGTGTTTAGTACAGTGCTCTGCACACAGTACATACTCAATAAATATGACTGACTGAATGAATGAATGGAGAAAAAATGTTAAGTAACAAGCAGAGCACAATGGATTCAATATTCAAAGCAGTGTTTGCTTGCCTTCCCTGTTCCATAATAAAAGGATGGGAAAAATCTAATTTATGATTATATAAATCTTTACTGGACAGAGAGGTGAAGGTAAGATTATCTGTCTACCGATCGTTCTGTTTTCTTCTCCGAGTGGGTCTGGGCCTGTATTCACCCCTACTACTGTGTGCTCTTCTCCTCGAGATCATTTTTTAAAACTTCTACTCTCCCGAATCTACTGCCTTCTGACAAATGGGGAATTGATTCAGAATGAGAGAATAATAGGCAAGTCTGGTATCAGTGACCACAACCTACTCAAATTCAGCCCAGTGAGAAATGGGATCACAGACCCCAACGCTACAAATAACCAGGGCCAAAGCGTGGAGGAAAATCAGATTCTGCTTAGAAAATTACAAACTTCTGGGAGCCCTGTGCCTGGGCAGAATGCTAATGGCCAAAAGTGGGGACTACAGTCAAACAAAAGCCCTCATTACAAGAAGATCAGTAGGCGACAAGAGCCTTCCCCAGTTATTCCATTATTTCCAGTTGTGTCAATTCAACAGCCACTCCACACCATTTATACTTCCTCATTCTCAGTCCTTATGAACCTATGTATATTCAATTATGTAACCAATTCTTTAGCTACTTCATCTTGATATACTTGGGCTATTCCCTGTTTTATCCATTTACACTAAATGTAAAACAAAACGTAAGAAAAGCATTCCCCAATTCAAAAACTTTTTCATCAGGAATATTTATTGAGAATCTAATTATGTCCAGGGCACTGGAGTAAGGACTGAACAGCATCACTCGGTAGCAAAGGACACGCATAGTTGCTACCCCTCTATGATATTGTACTCTCTAAATCATTTAGTACAGTGCTCTGTTACTCTTCCCCCAGTTAGAGTGTGAACCCCTTCGGGGCAATCAATCATATTTATTGTGCGCTTATTGTGTGCAGAGCATTCATTCATTCAGTCGTATTTATTGAGCACTCTGTGTGCAGAACACTTTACTAAGCACTTGGAAGAGTACAATATAACTCTTATAACTCTTATAGTATAACTCCGGGCTTTGGAGTCAGAGGTCATGGGTTCAAATCCCGGCTCCACCAGTTGTCAGCTGTGTGACTTTGGGCAACTCACTTAACTTCTCTGGGCCTCAGTGACCTCATCTGTAAAATAGGGATGAAGACTGTGAGCCCCCCGTGGGACAACCTGATCACCTTGTAATCTCCCCAGCGCTTGGAACAGTGCTTCGCACATAGTAAGCGCTTAATAAATGCTATCATTATTATTATTATTATTATAACAATAAACGGACACATTCCCTGCCCACAATGAGCTTACAGTCTAGAGAGGGGAGACGGACATTAATACAAATAAATGACAGATATGTACATAAGTGCTGTGGGGCTGAGAGGGGGAAATGAACAAAGGGAGCAGGTCGTGGCAACACGGAAGGGAGTGGGAAAAGAGGAAAGGGGGGGTTTAGTCAGGGAAGGCCTCTTGGAGATGTGCCTTCACTAAAGCTTTGAATGGTGGGGAGAGTAACAGAGCACTGTACTAAGTGGTTTGGAGAGTACAATATCAAAGAGCAACTATGTGAGTCCTTTGTTACTGATTAATGCTCTTAAGTCCTTACTCCAGTGCCTTGGACACAGTTAGGTTCTCAATACTACCGAAGAAGTCTTTGAATTGGGGAATGGTTTTCTTGCTTATATTTTGTTTCACATTTAGTGTACCTTTACATGATTAGGTAGAACGTGACAGAGGACTAAGGGAACAGAATTCCATAACACAGCTGGGAATTGGTTATCATTTGTTTGAGGCTCCTCCAGAAAGACTGTTTAAAGGACATGGCAGGACTGTGTGGAAACCCCATCATCAGTTCTTCATTAGCACTGCAAAAGGAGCTGGTATTTGAAATTTGTTCCTTGTGAGGTAACATTTCACTGAGAAATGTCAGAGAAACAAGGGAAGTCCAATAGTTCACTTCCAGTTTTAACCTGAAGGTCAAGACCTCCTCCTAGTTACCTGTTCTCCTGGATTTATACGCTTTTCCCCCCTCAATAAAGTAAGAGTCCTAGGTTTCTGGGTGTTTGGTAACAGAGTTAACAGCACTGGTGTTTGTTTTTTTCTTGTTATCCAGGACAAAGGCCAGTTCGCCTTATTTTCCTCACCCATCTGGGTAGCCTACAATCTGTCTAAATATGGCTTTGAAATGAGAACAGAAAAGGAACTCAGAAACCAAAATAGAAGAGAAACTTACACAGTTGCTTTTCAGAGGGCTAAAACACCCTCCAAATACCAAAAAATCAGAGGGAAAAGAGATTGTCTACTCTGATAATGAGGACCTTTTTGCAGAGTGGAGGATGCAATTATTTGATAATTGAGGGCTAGCAAGACATAATAGGTTTTTAAGGACTTAGGCCTGAATAGCTAATATAGAATGAAATACTTTGTTATTCAAATTTGGTTGACTCACTTGTCCATCTCAGTCTTTGGAAAATAAAATCTGTAAAATTTAAAGCACCTAATTGAAAAGCTGTTAAAGAGCTAACCAAACTTTAAAGGTCAATGCAATGTGGCCAGATTTCTTGTGAAACTTGGCTAGCATTTTCTTCACAGACATAATTACTGCAGTGTAAATACTTTTTCCCTTCAGTAATGAAAAAAATGAGTCCTTAGCACTTACTGTGTGCAAAACTCCTAACCAAGTGTCTGGGGAGAGTATAGTAGAGAATGTCTAAAAAAATTGCATTTCTTAAGTGCTCAAAATGCACCAGGCACTGTACTAAGCACTGAGTAGACACAAGATAGTCAGATTGGACATATCCCCTATCCCACAATGGGCTCACAGCCTTAATCCCCATTTTATGGATGGGGTAACTGAGGCACAGTAAAGTGACTTACCCAAGGTCACACCGCAGACAAGTGACATGTTGCTTGTGCTCTATTCTCTAGCCCACCCTGCTTCTTACTAGGCCACCACTGCTCCTCATAGAGAAAGAAGACAAGATCAATCAATAGTAATTATCAAGTGCTCATTGCGTGCAAAGCACCGTATCAATCAATCAATCGTATTTATTGAGCGCTTACTATGCGCAGAGCACTGTACTAAGTGCTTGGGAAGTACAAATTGGCATCACATAGAGACAGTCCCTACCCAACAGTGGGCTCACAGTCTAAAAGGGGGAGACAGCGTACTACCTACTTAGTAGAGCCTTGCCCACAAAGAGCTCCTCCTTAACTAAGTTCCCAAACTCAGAATCCTTCAGACATCATTTACCTTTCTCTCCAGTTGTCCCTACATTCAGACCAATCCAATTCAATTACAATCATCACATCAACACCAGCAATTTTGAGTCCCAGCGCGTTTCAAGGACTATACTAGGTACTTGGAACCAGACGATGATTGATTACGACATTTATTAAGCGCTTACAACATGCTAAGTGCCGGGGTAGATAATCACATGGGACGCGACCACAGCCGTCAACATTTCATTGTGAACCAGGGGGGTTGAAAGTGGGCAGGGATTTTAGCAAGGAGAGGGACTGTGTGAGGACAGGCCTCAGAGAGACACCACTTTGGTTTTCTTCAGACCTGATGGGAAACTCTTGGGTCTTGACAGAAAGCTAGGATGAGTGAGACTGGGAGAGCAGCTCAAAAAGCAGTTGGGATGAGAGTATTCACCTGCCTCTGTAAAGCGGGCACCTAGGAATGGAATCCTTTTCCCAGATGGGGCTCCACAGCTAAGAGGTTAGGCGAGTGTTGCCGACTTGTACTTCCCAAGCGCTTAGTACAGTGCTCTGCACACAGTAAGCGCTCAATAAATACGATTGATTGATTGACTGAGTGGGGAATCTTACTTTCACTTTACAGGTGATGCAATTGAGGCCCAGAGAGATTAAGTGCGTTGGGCAAGTCACTTCAACTTCACCACTCCTCAGTTTCCCCATCTATAAAATAGGGATAATAATAATTGTGGTATTTGTTAAGTGCTTAGTATTTGACCGGCACTGTACTAATCGCTGGGCTTGTAATACAGGGCTTGTAGTACAGGGCTTGTAGTACAGGGCTTGTACTAATACAAGCAAATTGGGTTGGGCATAGTCCCTGCCCCACATGGGGCTCACAGTCTCAATCCCCATTTGACAGCAAAGGGAACTGAGGCCCAGATAAATCAAGTGACTTGCCCAAAGTGAACCAGCAGACAAGTGGCAGAGCCTGGATTAGAACCCATGACCTTCTTTACTCCCGGGCTTAAGTCATCATCATCAATCGTATTTATTGAGCGCTTACTGTGTGCAGAGCACTGTACTAAGCGCTTGGGAAGTACAAGTTGGCAACACACAGAGACAGTCCCTACCCAACAGTGGGCTCCCAGTCTAAAAGGGGCTCACAGTCTACTAAGAGCTGGCACTGTACTAAGCGCTGCTGATGAAATCCCTGCTGTTGCTCCCTCTTAAACTGTAAACCCTATGTAGGATGGGGATTGTGCCAAGACTGATTACCTTGTACATAATCTGCCCTACTACCTGCCATATCAAAATAAATGTCAGCACTCCTCTTTCTTGGTGGAAGTGGCACACTTTCATTTATTATAAACAGCAGTCGGTAGTGTGTGGGAGAAGCTGCATTATTTCTTATGAGAGCATCTCAGAATAGAGGGTGTGTCAAAGAGTTTGTTTCAAGCAGGGATCTTTTTTGGGGTGGGGGGGAATTACAGGAAAGGGTCACTAAAAATAGGGCAGGAAGATTTGAAAGATGTCTTCACTGGAGTCTTGGGTTCTGACTGCCTCTTGTAACAGACAATACTCCTAACAGGAATGTCTACAGGGCTTGTAGGCTCACTCGCCAAACGTCTCCAACCACCCCATTAATCATGTGAAAGAACAGACCGGGAGTTTATTTCTCAAGCCAGAGAGTGAGTGAGCAAGAAAGAGAGAGAAAGGTTAAAACATTAGCTATTGATTTTTTGGCAGGCAAAATTAATAGCAGTTTCTCCTCCTTCACAGTTAAATCTATGTCCTGACTACAACCTTTCTCTCACTTAAAAAGCAAAAGAAGCACGCATAGGTCCTGATGACTACTGCTTTGATTGAACCAGTTAAATCAAAATATTATTCTTCACGGGAAGGTGGCTTGGTATTTTGGCTGCTGATGGGAAATTTTTCACTTCACCTGTTCCCCAAGAGAATCTTTGGTCCACTGGTTTTTTGCATGGATTTCAAGTGTTTCAGGACTTACCCTGATTAGAATAGACAGGTTCTCTGCTGTCTGAAAAGCCCAAAGCTTAACATGTGAAATTTTAATATATGGCAGGAACAGACTTTAATTACTTTTGGTCCCAATATCTAAATTCTTACAAAAATAGCACTGGCATTAACAGGTCTGGAGGAGGGCTTCAGGGCTAGTGTTGATGACGTTTTATTGATCGGAAGAGTTATTTTTAAGCCTTTTGTTGTTCTCACTACCAGATGTCAAACAGAAACAGGTGCATGCTCTAAAAATCCATTTATGTCTGGGTGTGTCCCAATAGCATTAGAATTTTACACCCTTAGCAGTTATGTATGAATTCCCCTCAAAACCACCTATGTGTTTATGTATATATACACACACTCACATTTACATATATGTAACCACTTATGTGTTTATATAGCTATATGTACATATAGATACAGAATTATTTTTTCAGCTATTTTACCCTGATTCATGTTATTATCTGTTATATCCCATTATATTCAATCAACAAATCATATTTATTGAGTGCTTACTGTGTGCAGAGCTCTCTGCTAAGCACTTGGAAGACTACAGAATAACAGAATTGATAGACATGTTCTCTGCCCACAGTCAGCTTAAAGGTTAGGCGGGAAGACAGACATTAATATAAATCAATTACAGATATCATCATCATCATCATCAATCGTATTTATTGAGCGCTTACTATGTGCAGAGCACTGTACTAAGCGCTTGGGAAGTACAAATTGGTAACATATAGAGACAGTCCCTACCCAACAGTGGGCTCACAGTCTAAAAGGGGGAAACAGAGAACAAAACCAAACATACTAACAAAATAAAATAAATGAATATGAACGTAAGTGCTGTAGGGCTGAGGAAGGCCTAAGTAAAGGGTCCAAATCTGAACTGCTACATTTTGTTCTTCCTCCTGCCCCAATATTTGTAAATAATTTATATTTGCGTGCCCCCCCCCCCCCCCCCCCCCAACCACCACCATTATGCTACAAGCTCCTTAAGAGTGGGGATCATGTGTTTTGCTCAAAACCTGCCAGAGGACTGACAGTGTGTCCTCATATGAGTCCTGTGGGAGAGTTCTAGATTTACAGTGGGGATTCACAAGCAACCGCAGCCCCCTAACTCTGTCACCATCTTGGTGTGACTCCGCAGTAAATCAGGCCTTAAGGCTGTCACAGCAGATTCCCCAATAACCCTGATTTACGCTGGAGTCAAACCAAGATGGAAACAGGGTGGGAACGGCAGCGTTAGCCTAGCCTTCTGTGAGTGGAAATGGCTTCATCACAGTATCTGTCTCTCCCACTAGACTGTAGGCTCCTTGAGGGCAGAGCTTATATTTACCCATTCTATTGCATTGTACTCTCCAGTGCTTAGTACAGTGCTCTGCATACAGAACGTGCTCATTAAATACCACTGTTTGATTGATTATTGTCCTGTTTTTGCCTAAATTTTCCAACAGACTCACCTTTTCCTCTGCCATTTATCTTACTCGAGGCATCTTCCAGGGCTGATCGGAATTACTTCCCCAATTTTTTCCTCCTTGCCAATTGTACTTTTCCTCGAGGAGAGTGCAAAACATTTGCTATTAAAAATCTTGGTCTTTGTGTATTCATGCTTGACGCGAAGATGATATTAATAGGCTTTTCTCTGAAAACAGGGTATTAAAACCTCCTAGACAGTTTCTGAACTCTATATCATTTTGGTTATTACTGACAGGGTGTTTATTCCTATTTTATTGATCATTCCTTTTCATGCCATTTTAGCCTTTTCTCTCAGCACAAGTTTGACTACTGAGCTCAGGGTGGGATCTGCATTATCTTCTGGTACATGGCATGGTCTGCTAGGTCTTTGTGTTTTCTGGGGCATCATCATCATCATCAATCGTATTTACTGAGCGCTTACTATGTGCAGAGCACTGTACTAAGCGCTTGGGAAGTACAAATTGGCAACATATAGAGACAGTCCCTTCGCCTCCTTAGCAAATGCCCATTAGACAGCTCCAGTCTCACTGAGCCTGTTTCCCCAACCCTGAAGAGAGCGCGTACTGAACTGGTGGTGGTCGTAATCTTTTTCCTCTTGGCTACTTGGGTCAGGGCAATATATCGTATTTCCCCAAGTTCTTAGTACAGTGCTCTGCACATGGTAAGCCCTCAATAAATACCAGTGACTGACTGATCACTATGATCAATGCTTGATGTGATCAGGGAAAAACAGACGCAGTAGAAGCCTATGACAATTATCCAGTATGCTTCCAGGAACATTTCAAAGGCATTCACTTTAGTTTCCCAAGTTTGTTTTGGGGATATTTACTCAGCCGGAAGCCAAAAAAGAAGGGCAAGGATTAAATACGGCCTTGCCAACTCCACTGAACCCAGAGAAAGCTCCCAGGGTAAGAGTTAATGTTGAACTGAATCAAAAATTAAAACATGTTCATATACAGATCAGAACACAAATGGGGCATGGTTGTCGATTGCATGTTTCTTGGGGGCTCTACTGCACCCTCCCAATCAATCAATCAATCGTATTTATTGAGCGCTTACTGCATGCAGAGCACTGCACTAAGCGCTTGGGAAGTACAAGTTGGCAACATATAGAGACAGTCCCTACCCAACAGTGGGCTCACAGTCTAAAAGTCCCAAGCTTTAGTACAGTGCTGAGTCAGAGGTAAATAATAATAATAATAATAATAATAATAATAATAATAATAATACTTGTTAAGCTCTTAATATGTTCTAAGCACTGTTCTAAGGGGTAGATACTAGGTAATTGGGTTGTCCCATGTGGGGCTCACAGTCTTAATCCCCATTTTACAGATGAGGTAACAGGCACAGAGAACTTAAGTGACTTACCTAAAGTCACACAGCTGACAAGTGGCGGACTCAGGATTAGAACTCATGACCTCTGACTCCCAAGCCTGGGCTCTTTCCACTAAGCCACGTACTACGGATTGATAAGTGTAAACGTAGGAATGTGTCCCCGAATTCTGTTGTCTTGTACTCTCCCAAGCGCTAGTACAGTGCTCTGCACATAGCAAGTGCTCAGTAAATACAACTGATGATGATTTATTGATGAGAGCCACAAATCCCCTGTACTGTACTAATTGCTCGGATGAGTACAACGATAGTAAGACACTTTTAGACCCCCCATTTTAAAACTTTCTAACTCTTCTCTGCACAATGGACTTCTTTAAAATTGGGGCCCAGTTTTAGAAACTACTTTGCTACTCATGTTAGCAGGTAACTAGTGCTCATTAAGAAGCAGCTGACGGCAGCACAGTTTCACTTACTCCCATGGTGTTAGAGCAGGAAGCTACCAGAGTAACGTCTGCAGTTTGACAGATGTGCACTTGGATTTTTTTTTTTTATTTCAACTTAGGCGATTCAGTAATTAATGCCATAAAACTCTGCTCATCAAAATCGCAATTGCAAAACGAGCAAGACATAATAGAGTCCTGAGGAACGAATGTCAATTCTGGAAACTACTTGAAGAACTAATTCAAAGCACTTTATCACTCGAATGAAAATCAGTGGTATAGGCTCTTTGTATTATTTATCCCAAATGGAAATACCTGCTCACCAACCTAGCTAGACACTGTCCTTTTTTCATTCATTCAATCACATTTAATGAGCGCTTACTGTGTGCGGAGCACTGTATGGTAGAGTTTGAGCCCCTTCCTTCCTCTCCCCCTCGTGCCCCCCATCTTACCTCCTTCCCTTCCCCACAGCACCTATATATATGTTTGTATATATTTATTACTCTATTTATCTTACTTCTACATATCTATTTATTTTATTTTGTTAGTATGCTTGGTTTTGTTCTCTGTCTCCCCCTTCTAGACTGTGCGCCCGCTGTTGGGTAGGGACTGTCTCTATGTGTTGCCGACTTGTACTTCCCAAGCACTTAGTACAGTGTTCTGCACACAGTAAGCGCTAAATAAATACAACTGATTGATTGATTGATTGATTGATAGACCTGTTCTCTGAGCTTACAGTAAAGAGGAGAACTTACAATCTACACTCCTGCAATATGTAGTCATGGCTCATGCACCTGTGTTTCAGATAATATCAGTCAATCAATGAGTGGTATTTATTGAGCACTTATGTGCAGAGCACTGTAGTAAATGCTTGGGAGATTACAATACAACAGAATTGGCAGACACATTACCTGCCCACAGTGAGCTTGCAGTCTTGAGGGGGAGACAGACATTAATAGAAATAATTTATAATACATTATTTAAAGATAAGTATCAGTGATGTATCGATATATCACTTATCATCCTCATCAGTTATAAATGTTATTACTATTAATATAGGTAGTTTCCTACCTATATTCCTACCTACTATTGTAGGTAGGAAACGTGTCTGCTAATTCTGTTGTACTGTACTCTCCCAAACACTTAGAAGCAGCGTGGCTCAGTGGAAAGAGCACGGGCTTTGGAGTCAGAGGTCAGGGGTTCAAATCCCGGCTCCGTCAATTGTCAGCTGTGTGACTCTGGGCAAGTCCCTTCACTTCTCTGTGCCTCAGTTACCTCATCTGTCAAATGGGGATTAAGACTATGAGCCCCCCGTGGGACAACCTGATCACCTTGTAACCTCCCCAGTGCTTAGAACAGTGCTTTGCACATATTAAGTGCTTAATAAGCGTTTATTATTATTACAGTACTCTGCACACAGTAAGTGCTCAATAAATACGATTGATTGATTACTAATAATAATGGTATTTGCTGCTGCTACTACTACTACTAGCGACACTTTGGGATTAGGGGGTATCTGTTAGTAGAATCAAACAAACAAACAAAGAAAACAATTGCCTGAGAGTAAGGGTTGCCCAGAAGGGAGATGTGAATTATTCAGAGGGCACAATCCTTACTCCAGTTGCCCCATCGCCTCCCAAAATGAATGCCCCAATGTATATGCTTCTCATCAAATTGAACAAAAGTGACGTGCAAAGAGGTTTTGCTGCCATCTAGTAACCCACACAACAACCTATGGGTATCAGAGTTGGGCCTTCCGACCCTCAGCATGGGTGATGGGGCCGGGTAAAACCCGGCAGATCTTTGACCAGAAAGGGTGAGCCCCTGACTAAATGGGGCAACCCAAAGTACTCTTACAGCGGATGAAAAGGCGGCCACCCCAGGTGACTTGGGGTTCAGTAGAAGGAGCAGTCTAAGACTCACACCACCTCACGGCACCATGAAACCAACTGTAGTATGACCAATCTTTTTTTTTAAATGGCAATTGTTAAGTCCTTACTACATTCCAAGTACTGGACTAAGCACTGGGGTAGATACAAGGTTGGCACAGTCCATGTCTAGACCGTGAGCCCGTTGTTGGGTAGGGACCGTCTCTGTATGTTGCCAACTTGGACTTCCCAAGTGCTTAGTCCAGTGCTCTGCACACAGTAAGCGCTCAATAAATACGACTGAATGAATGAATGAAGGGGGCTCACCCTCTTAATCCCCATTTTACAGATGAGGTAACTGAGGCACGGAGAACTGAAGTGACTTGCCCAAGGTCACACAGCCGATAAATGGCGGAGCTGAGATTAGAACCCATATCCTTCTGTCTCCCGGGCCTGTGCATTAGGCCACACTGCTTCTCACGAAGGGGATGGAGGGATACAGGGCTCGTCAAGACCCCGAGGTAGGGATGGGATGCTGGTTCCCTCATATTTTATCGTCCTTTCTGTCCTTATTTCCCCGCCTTCTGCATCCCAAGCCTTTCTGGGCACGTTCTCTCCAGCTGTCTCTTCTGCTACCACCCCTCCTCCCCATTCCAACAACCACAGTCCCCCGCCTCAGCCCCCTGCAACACTCCCCCACCCCCAATCACCTGACATGGCTCTCAGACTCATTTATATTAATTTTAGTAATTAAAAAGAGAACAATCACAAATGGCTTTGTTTGTGCACACTGCATTCAAACGCTTCTAATTGAGAGGAGCAGGAACATTCTGTGTCTTTAGAGAGGGCTGTACAAAGCCCCATTTTTGTCTGCGCAAATTTAGATAATGTAACAAAATGAATGCATCTCACACAGGAATAATTGAGAGTGATAATTTTCAAGAGCAATAGGGTGATTACCAAGTGAAAAAAAAATCCCAAATTGCTCTAGTGTCCCATTCTAATGTCAATACGGAATTTAAGGGATAAAGTCTTCAAAGCCGGAACGGATGGATTTGGGACAGCGACTATTTTGGACAGTGCCATTTAGAAATAGAATTCCAGAGATTCTTCCAAATTGATCATTAATTATCCAATATTTATGTCCCATTGTAGGGTGTTTATTGTAAACCTGAAACTCCCTGTTCTCCTTGTTGTGGGTTTGACATGGAGAAAGACACAGAGAGATTCCAGGAGGGAAGGGTGTGGGAGTGAGACACAGAGCGGGAAATGAGGGAGGGAGGGAGAGAAGGAGAGGGAAAGGGAGCAAGGAATCCCTCTCAACACTTCCCCTCTCCTAACCCTTATTAACTCTGCTCCCCATTCCTGGAACTCTGTTCCCTTCTGGATCTGCATGACCACAGCTCTCCCCATTCTCAAAAACAACCTAAAATCCTCTTGTATTGTACTCTCCAAGCGCTTAGTACAGTGCTCTGCACACAGTGCTCAGTCAATATCACTGAGTGTTTTACAGCTTTGGTTGCAGCTTTCCAAGTGCTCAGTAAAGTACACTGCACTCACTAGGGGCTCAACAAATACCACTGATTGATTGAACGATGAAAATAGAGGCCAATTGCTTGACCTATCTTCTAACCTGCCGTTTGGCTGTGTCTGCTTTGAGAAAACCTGAGTGAAAATATTCAGGTTTAGCAATTTAAATGGGATTCTTCCAGAATCTACGAATGTGCAATCTGGGGTTGATGTAACTATGGTAATACATTATTTACCAGGGTAATAATTAGGGTAGCAAATTTGTTTGTGACGGTTGTATAGAGGTCACACCTGTTCTCGAGGGGGCTTAAGTTGCTCGCTATCCTGTGCCTTGCCAAAATTCAGAGATTCTTTACAGTTGATTTGAGCAACAACATTCTCAGCGCTCAGGATGTATTTGCGGCACACAGCGTGTTGGGGAGGTAGGGTTTACATTGAGTTGTGAGCGAAGGCTGGAAAGGTGGCCGGATGAATAGGCCTTGGGAAGTTGTTCAGGTCGGTGAATTTCTAACTGGATCAGGTTTCTGCCAGAGGAGGCCTGTCTTTATGATTTTGGAATCTACGGTTGCTAGGGAAGCAAGCCAGCCCACCCCAGTTTCCTCACTTTCTTTCCTGTGAATTCCCAATTCAGGGTCTCATCTCCACTCCCCCACCGTAACCTGGCCTCTCCCACCTTGCCCCTCCTGATCCCCCTTCATGCCTCGGCAGGGTCAAAGGAGCGGGTCAAAGTGTCCGTTATACCAGCCGAAACAAGCAACTCGCTTATTTTCCAGAAGCGCTCTGCGGGATAAAACTGTCATTACTGTCTCTTGATGAACTTTTGCCAGAGGGGTAGATGAGATCAGCAAGTTATGAGTACATTATGATTTGATCCTACCACAGATGCAATTAGATCAAAGCAGCCTAGCTTCCAAAGTCCAGGTTTAATTTTATGCTTCTGCCTGAGGGGATGGGGATGGATATGGATATAGTGGCAGATGCGTTTCGTGGTGATAACTGGGACATTCAGCTCTCAAAATACCTGGAAGGGGAGGTTAGAATATGAGCACTGGGGATTTTTAATTAGCACCTTCTCCAGACACTCAATCTTTCCTCTGATATAAAGTGGGTATTTGGGAGTTTTATTTTCCATGTATCTGTTGCTCACAGGGCATACTAGTGATCTATACCCACTGGAAATAAGATGGGGAAAAAATAATTTTGCCTGGGTGAAAATGAGGGCAAGGGTGTACAAGCGTGCTTTCTTATTTTATTAAGTTTTGGGTTGATATGTTCCTGTTTGTTTTAGTGTGGCCATTTAGGTTTCAACTGACTGTGTTTTTTGGAGCTCAGAGTGGAACAGGAGGTAAGGGCCAGAGGGCTTCTTGGGGACAGAGCTTTCACCAGAGAGAGAACAATGTTCCAAAATGAGGGAAGGAGAAAGACAGAAAGGGGTGGGAGGGGAGAAGAAAGGAGAAAGAGGGAGAGGGAGGGAGAAGGAGAAAGGGTCAGGAATGGAGAAAGGAGGGAAAAGAAGGGATTGAGAGAGAGAGGAAAAAAAAAAATCAAGTGCAGCCTTCACTGCAAAGCACCACCAATTGGCACAGTGGAGTCGAAGATGTTTGTTGTTTCTAGATTCTGGGGGCTGCCCTAATTATTCTGCCTCTGGGCTGGTGTATCAGAGGGACGGCTCCCGCGCCTCTGAAAATGATGTTGTGTTCTTTTTCCCGAATATGTGGCCCAAGAGATTACGTGGATGTTCGGATTCCATTTTCTACTGCAGAGATGTGCTCGGCATAAATGTGCTCCTGCAGTGGAAAAATATCTTTCTCCCAGGTAGCCCACATATGTTCCAGCATATGAGAAGGGTCTCGATAAATTCATAGAGAACAGGCTGATGGTGAGTTATCAGAAGGAAACATTAAGGAATTTAGAAACCACGCCCTTTGTCATGAAAACAGATTATGGAGAAGACACCCAGCACTCTGTTCTGGACTGTTCGTGTCCTGCTGAAAGTGGGGCCCCCTATTTATCTCCCCCCCACCTTTTAAGGCAAGGAAAATAAGGCATGGCATGGTTAGGGCATGTAGTTATAATAATGATGGCATTTATTAAGCGCTTACTATGTGCAAAGCACTGTTCTAAGTGCTGGGGAGGTTATAAGGTGATCAGGTTGTCCCACGGGGGGCTCACAGTCTTAATCCCCATTTTACAGATGAGGTAACTGAGGCACAGAGAAGTTAAGTGACTTGCCCAAAGTCACACAGCTGACAATTCGCGGAGCTGGGATTTGAACCCATGACCTCTGACTCCAAAGCCCGGGCTCTTTTCCACTAAGCCACGCTGCTTATCTAATAATAATGATGGTACTTATTAAGCGCTTACTATGTTCAAAGCACTGTTCTAAGCGCTGGGGGGGGATACAAGGTGATCAGGTTGTCCCATGTGGGGCTCACAGTCAATCCCCATTTTACAGATGAGGGAACTGAGGCACAGAGAAGTTAAGTGACTTGCCCAAAGTCTCACAGCTGACAAATGGCAGAGCAGAATTTGAACCCACAACCTCTGACTCCAAAGCCCGGGCTCTTTCCACTGAGCCATGCTGCTTCTCTAAGTAGTTGAAGTTGAAGCAAGAAGTTGAAGCAAGGAGGAGTCCTAAGCAGAATATGTCCCTCCTTAGTGGATATGAGATGCCTATTTTAAAGTCTGTCTCTCCTTCTAGACTGTAAACTCACTGTGGGTAGGAAATACAGCTGTTCTATTGTTTTATTGTACTCTCCCAAGTGCTTAGTACAGTGCTTTGCACACAGTAAGTGCTCAGTAAATACAGTTGACTGACTGACCCCAGCATTTAGTACAGCGGTTGGCATATAGCAAGCTCTGAACAAATACCATCGTTCTTTGAGGTTTTTGGTAGAGAATGACAGGCCTTTGTTCCATTTTCTAATCTGAGCTTATTTTTCATGGCCCAAACTGCATTTCAATTAATTAAATAACTTCACCGCCCTCTCTGCTACCAGCTGAGCTGAAAAAAACTTTTAATGTGTGTTTTCGTGGATTTGCTTTTTAAATTTATGAGCTAATTGAAAAATTTCTCCAACGGCCCTGTACTAAAACAAGCCCCTTTAGGCAGCTGCAAAATCCTTTAAAGAAATTTTTGATGGCGTGTGGGCAGACCCAACGTGCTAACAATAAACCACTAATTACTTAACCTACAATTAAAGAGATATAAAGTAAGCAGGGAAATAACAACAATCTTAATATTTAGAAAGCTCTCTGCAGGATTGCAAATAGAAACACAAGTTTCACCAACTGGGAGAAAGGACAGGTCGGATGCGAAAGGGGGGCTGTTAAATGGAGAAAATCACTCCATCGATGTAGCCAGCAGGAAGATAAGTGAATAACGAGATAAATAATTGAGACTTAGGTTTCGGTCAATGTTCCTTGGCTCCGGCCCGCAGATTGTGAATCATGGGCCTGACCGCAGCTCTTTGTCTTGCTGTACCTTCATACTTGTCTCCGGGGTCGGTGTTGTGTTCATTCTGATCATTGTATAAATCACAGTGCTTCAGTTAATACTTACTGTGCTTCACATGAGTAGGTGTGTTCTCCCATTTCATGTGTGCGTGTGTGTCTGTGTGTGTATATGCACACGTGTGTGCATACGGGGTGAAGTTCTGAAGGGTTGGCAGAGATGAGAGTGTGGGATGAACGCTGCACAAACCCAATATCACTATAATCAACTATTACTTAGACAGTGAGCCCCAGGTGGGACAGGACTATATCCAACCTGATTTGCTCGCCTCCACCCCAGTGCTTAGTACAGTGTTCGGCTCATAGTACGCACCTAACAAATACCACTGTTATTATTATTATTATTATTATTATTATTATTATTATTATTATTATTATTATTATAAGTACACAGTCAACTAGGCTTAGTGGAAAGAGCACCGGCTTGGGAGTCAGAGGTCATGGGCTCTAATCTTGACTCCGCCACTTGTCCGTTGGGTGACTTAAGTTCTCTGTGCCTCAGTCACCTCATCTGTAAAATGGGGATTAAGACTGTGAGCCCCACATGGGATAACGTGATTACCTTGTATCTATCCCAGCGTTTAGAACAGTGGCTGGCACATAGTAAGTGCTTAACAAATACCATCATCATCATCATCATCAATCGTATTTATTGAGCGCTTACTGTGTGCAGAGCACTGTACTAAGCGCTTGGGAAGTACAAGTTGGCAACATATAGAGACAGTCCCTACCCAACAGTGGGCTCACAGTCTAAAAGGGGGAGACAGAGAACAAAACCAAACATACTAACAAAATAAAATAAATAGAATAGATATGCTGGAGTGGAGTGGTTCTGAACCATTTTAATTAGGAAACAAAAGCTTTGATTTCCATACCGTCCATCCCAGGGAATAAGTCGACTTAGGTATCGTGTTTTTAGAATGAGTTTTTTTCCCCCACGGCAAGTCATTCGTAGATGCAAATGCCAAGGAAAGCGTTCTTCAAGGGGTTTGAATGTCTCCTTGGATACGTTTGAGTCAAGAGGTCACTCTTCAGCTCCTGACCTCTAAATAGTCTTCACATTCCATTAAGTACTTGGCCACCGACAGCCATGGGTCACTTTCAGCCTTAATTGTCCTTTATTATTCCCTACTGTGGCAGAATGTTTCAGTCAATTTAACCAGAAAGGACGGCCTTTCCCTTTCTTGACAAGATTGAGCTTGGGCTAAAAAAGGAAATATTTTGCCCCTTAGATTAATTCTACTCTCATCTCCATCATGTTTATCATTTAAGCACTACTTTTAGGCTGGAAGACCATAGAAGAGTACTTTTAGTTGAATGGATAAACACTTACTACCCAGTGAAGGATTTCCTAAAAGATCCTGTAGGACTCCAATTTAGAGAGATAAGATGGTTCTCAGTGTGAACGCTACGGTGCAAGTGGGGAGAAGCAATTATTAACATGGGCTCAGCTTTTGCGGGGTTTCTTGGTCTGGACTGCCATTATTATTCATTCAATCATATTTATTGAGCGCTTACCGTGTGCAGAGTTAAATGCTTACTAAGTGCTAAGTGATAAGGTGGATTACAAGATAGTCTGTGAGCCCACTGCTGGGTAGGGACTGTCTCTATATGTTGCCAATTTGTACTTCCCAAGCGCTTAGTACAGTGCTCTGCACATAGTAAGCGCTCAATAAATACGATTGATGATGATGATAGTCAAATTGGACACAGCCCCTTTCCCACAAGGGGCTCCCAATCTAAGAGAGCTGGTGTCTTCTCCCCATTTTCCAGGAGATGAAACAGAGGCCCAGAGAGGTTAAGTGATTTTCCCAAGGTCACCCAGCAGGGCCTGACGCAGGGAGGGGATTAGAACCCAGCTCTCCTAGCTTGCAGACACGTGCTCTTTCCCCTAGGCCACAGTGACTCTGAACCATCAGGCGCTTCTGTTCTCTATGGTGACATATCCAGTTTTTATCCTTACAGCCCCCCCGGGGGAATGGCAAAGGACCGATAATCGTTCTCCCGGTTATACCGTGCAGCTCTGAGAAGCAGCACGGCTCAGTGGAAAGAGCCCGGGCTTTGGAGTCAGAGGTCATGGGTTCAAATCCCGGCTCCGCCAATTGTCAGCTGTGTGACTTTGGGCAAGTCACTTCACTTCTCTGGGCCCCAGTTACCTCATCTGTAAAATGGGGATTAGGACTGTGAGCCCCCCGTGGGACAACCTGATTACTTTGTGACCTCTCCAGCGCTTAGAACAGTGCTTTGCACATAGTAAGTGCTTAATAAATGGCGTCATTATTATTATTATTAAATACAGGAGTGAGTCAGTGGTGAGCTAGCAATGCCCCTTGGGCCGCAGCTGACCTGATCTCTAGAACTCCCCTCCTCTTGGACTGCCTTCTTTAGCAGGGATGGGAGTCCCGCCCAGTGGCTCTGGGGCCAGATGGGTCCAGGTAGGGAAGGAGCAGGCGGTAGCGAGTCAGCGTAGGCTGGTTATAGTCGCTTTGGATGAAGGAAAAACCCACAGGAATATGGGGAAGGAGTGTGTTCATACATGGCAATGCACAGGAGCTGTGGGACTGAGCTCCCTCCCTCCTCTCCCCATCCCCCCAGCCTTACCTCCTTCCCCTCCCCACAGCACCAATAAATATGTTTGTGCATATTTATTACTCTATTTTACTTGTACATATTTACTACTCTATTTTATTTTGTTAATATGTTTTGTTCTATTGTCTGTCTCCCCCTTCTAGACTGGGAGCCCGCTGTTGGGTAGGGACCGTCTCTAGATGTTGCCAACTTGGACTTCCCAAGCCCTCAGTACAGTGCTGTGCACACAGCAAGCGCTCAGTAAATACGACTGAGTGAACGAATGAATGCAAAACAATTTCCAAGAACTTTGGGAAAGGCCTGGGACAGAGGGTAGGGAGGATGGGGGTTCCTGGTCGGTTGGATAGTAGTAAAGGTGTTTATTGTTGTCCACTAGCGGACTTGACATACTTGACTTGACATACTGTACTAAGCGCTTACAGTGCAAGCGCTTAGTACAGTGCTAAGCGCTTAGTACAGTGCTCTGCACACAGTAAGCGCTCAATAAATATGATTGATGATGATGATGATGACATGACTGACTCCATTTTGTGTATGCTGACAGTAACCCTCCATTTTGTGCAGGCCGTGAGAACAACTCCTTTTTTTTTTATTTTATGCAAGGCTCAGCAACAGATGTCTCCAAGGCCAGTAACACCTATCTGTGCAAGGCCATAGGGCAGATAACAACAACCTGCACAAGGCAGTGAAAACAGAGAATAATGAGAATTTATAACATCCTGTCGGTCCTAATTGGATTCCTGAAATTCCTAATTGCTCCGCTCCCATGTTGCTGTAACTCAATAAAAGACACAGTGAGAATGGGATTGGGGCTGCTTGCCACTCGTGCCTCTCCCGGGAGGTGAACGGGCAGGTAGCCACTTTCCTTCTTTACTGCTCTATCTGAACTCATGTCTCCGAGTCATTTTTCCTATCTGCGTCACCACCCTGGGTACAAGAACCCTGTGGCCAATTTACACCGAGTTAACCTATTTTGCACCCTACTTGTCGATAACATTTATTGAGGGGCCACCAGGTGTAGTGCACTATACTAAGCGCTTGAGAAAGGGAAACCAAAACGTGAGACCTGATCCCTGCCCTCCAGGAGCTTACATTCTAATGGAGGAGACGGATGTACCCCCGGCCCACGTCATCCCCCGGGCCTGGAATGCCCTCCCTCTGCCCATCCGCCAAGCTAGCTCTCTTCCTCCCTTCAAGGCCCTACTGAGAGCTCACCTCCTCCAGGAGGCCTTCCCAGACTGAGCCCCTTCCTTCCTCTCCCCCTCGTCCCCCTCTCCATCCCCCCATCTTACCTCCTTCCCTTCCCCACAGCACCTGTATATATGTATATATGTTTGTACATATTTATTACTCTATTTATTTTACTTGTACATATCTATTCTATTCATTTTATTTTGTTAGTATGTTTGGTTTTGTACCCTGTCCCCCCCTTTTAGACTGTGAGCCCACTGTTGGGTAGGGACTGTCTCTATATGTTGCCAGTTTGTACTTCCCAAGCTCTTAGTACAGTGCTCTGCACATAGTAAGTGCTCAATAAATACGATTGATGATGATGATGTAAAGATGTTTACAAATAAAATGAACAGAATACGTCTGTGAGCCTTGAATCAATTCTAACAGTATGCAGAAGTGCTGAGGGAGGGTTATAATGGGCCAGGGATGGAAAGGCAGGTTTCCTGATCCACCCGTGGGGTAGGAAAGGTACACATCAACAAGGGAGGGGATAGCAGGTAAAAATTGTCATGGAAAATGACAATCGGTAGGCTGTACAACACCCCTTTCTCCCTACTAATTAGGCGTCTAAAGCATCCGATTGGCCTTAGTTTGATCCCTACGGTGGCCTGAGGCTTGAGATCAGCCTGGGCCTCCATTTTACTTATTCAATTTACGTTACTTTTCATTCTGCCTGTCTAAGCACCTTAGTTTCGATCGAGCCATATGGAATTTTGATGCCAAGGCTCATCTTAATCCAGAGCTATCTGACGGCAGAGTAATTACTACAGAGCCATCAAGGGCCACCAAACCATTTGCATCTCCTTATAAAGCAATTTTCCCATAGGACAAATAGCAGTTGTCAATGGACTAGATAATTTTGTTTACAGGCACAGATTTAGCAGCAACTAAACAGGTTTGTTCAAACACCCGAGATGTAGCTTTCACTCCTAAGTATCTGGGTTTAAAGCATTAAGAGGTTTAACTGCACATAATGAAAATCATAATATTCTAATTGTGCTAACATGCTGAATAAAGTCTGGTCATGAGATTTTTCGCCGGCCATTATGTGTACGAGACTGGTTTGCTTTCATCATTGGTTACCAGAGTTGTTAACGTGAAAATACAAGCACTCTCTTCCTTCAACTGAATCATATTACAGAAACTAAATATTGAGTTTCAATTAAATCCCAATTTCTTTGCCCCCCAATGGAAAGTGTGACACTAAAAACACACCCTGTGTCTTTCCTCTCTCCCGACAGTTTTTGTATGTTTCCGATATTCCCTCTCAGTGGAAAGAGCCCGGGCTTTGGAGTCAGAGGTCATGGGTTCAAATCCCGACTCCACCACTTGTCAGCTGTGTGACTTGGGGCAAGTCACTTAACTTCTCTGGGCCTCAGTTCCCTCATCTGCAAAATGGGGATTAAGACTGTGAGCCCCACGTGGGACAACCTGATCACCTTGTATCCCCACAGCACTTAGAACAGTGCTTTGCACATAGTAAGTGCTTAACAAAAACCATCATTATTATTATTATTATTATTCTAAAGTGAGGTACATTTTGAATTGATGATCCAGTTGACCAGTTAAAGAAAAAAATCCTCATTAGCCCAGATACTGTTCGTCCTCCTTTGCATTTCTCGGCTCTATTTTGAAGTTATCCCAGACTCATGATGAGCTGTATCAGCGAATCCATTGTTAAATATATATTTTTTTGAAAGACAGTAGAAATGCTTTTGACATCACAGCCTAGTATGGACCTGAAAGTGCACCCGGATTACAAGCTCCTCTCTTGGAAATACCAGTAAATTAAAGGAAGAGAAAAAGAAAATCCTTAAAGTGTGACTGGCTGGGGGACATATCGAAAATTTTACTAACAGGTAAAATATCTGAGAAAATTATTATTCATCTTGACATGAAATGTGTCAATCTAGCCCCCCCCAGTCACTTAACGATTATATATGTATATATATGTATATATGTTT